>NC_135641.1:10374596-11638762 GCF_053574225.1 Canis aureus | reverse complement strand
GTTCGCTGGGCTTATTATGGCAGCTCATTTTTTGGTATCAAGAAATAGCTTTGTCTAGAACTTGCTCCTGGCCACCAGCTTACTCAGAGTGATGGGAAGACCACCACCGAGTGTCTGTAGTTTAGAAGGGGAAAGAACTGTGATGAGAGAGCCCTTAGCCTGGGCAGGAGAAAGGAAGCTTGTTGATGAGCAGCTGCGCAGATTTACCGTGCAGTCCCAGGACAGGCCATTCTGGAAGGACCGTGTCTGCTGTCCTCAAGAAAGGATAAGCAGTTCCCTGATGCTGTGGGAGGTTGAGTAGCATCAGCCAAAGCCAGTTGGGCATTTGCGTGGTACCCCGTGTAGCAACCTGCAGTGTTTGTTCTTTTCTGGGGTGGAGGACTCTGCCCTTAGAAACGTGACCAGTGGTGTGGCTTCAGGAGGCTGCCAGCCATCTCATCCTTGGCTGAGGTGAACGAAAAACAAGTGGAGGAGAGCAGGGATCAGGATGGGAACCCTCAAAGCAGTGAAGGTGAAGTGCTTGCTTTGGAGCCGCTCTAGTGCTGGTTCTATATTTTGGTTGGACACTCAAACTTTTGTTTTGGGAGCCGTGTGAAATGTGCTCTGTACCTGGGCTTAGAGACTTAGAGACGCGGGCAGGTGCAGACTGGCTCCTGGGCCCTGTGCGTCCCAACCTCTGGCCCCTGACGCTTTCACAGGCCCTCAACTCCACCACCCTGGCCCAGCAGAGTGCTGTTACTCTGTCCTGGTCAGTCCTGGCAGCTTCAGAAACCTCAGCTTCAAGGCAGAAGTCCCAGGTGAGGAAGGGTGGGAGACTGGATCCAGCTACATTGCTGCATCCTTACTAGTGCCCCGTAGAGCCCCGGGAAGAGCATAGTGAGAGAGAGGAGGCCCCCGTGGCCCTGGCCAGGTATCCGAGTGGGCTTTGGCCTTCTGCGGGTTGTCCTCCGGAATGCTGATAGCGTGTAGCAGTCTTGCAGCATCCTTTCTGCAGGTGCCTCAACAGTGTTTTAATTTTTGACATCATTGTACCCTCAAAGAAAATTCAGTTCTTCCTCTGGTGAGAAATGGACATGTGTCTTTCACAGGATGTGGTTAGCCACACCCCTCAGGACCCTAGGTGGTCTTACCCCATGTGGGTGTGTTCTCTTCACTCTGTTCCAAGAGTCGGAGCCTGGAGGAGGAGTGTCCAAGAACACCACCCCCCCTCCCTTCAACCCCCCCCCATGCTTCCAGCCTGACTTGGCCCTTCCTCAAGTACTGTGCCTATGCCTCCCTTCCCCAGCACGTCCTCGTGGGGACCCAGTGGGAGGGCGCAGGTGAAAGCCCGGCAGGGCTCGTGGCAGACTACAGCATCGTCACTCCTGTACAGGCCTCGCTGTGTCTCCCACCTCTGCCTGTAAACATCGTGGGACACACAGGAGAGGTTATTGCGAGACCTGCCTCGTGAGGTAGTGGTGGCACACACAGGGAGTTGATTTCTCAGTGTGCGTCATTTGCGACCCCACGGGCGTGAGATTGTGGATGGAAACAGCAATGACCACACCGTGCACACGTTAGCTGCTGCACTGACCCCATGAAATTAGCTCCTATTTGGAGGTTCCTCCCCCCCTTAATAATAACATTGCTTGTTTCTGCCCAGTCTACCACGGCCTGTCACTGCCAGGTGAAATTGAAAATCTAGTGCAGGATGCTGGTCATGACGAAGTTGGGGAAGGTTGCGCCTAGTCACAGATAAACGTGACCAGGGGCACAGTTAGGACTGCTGACGGGTAAATATGACCAGGGGCACAGTTAGAGCTGCTGACACACTGAAAAGGGGTTGCTGCAGAAGAGGAGGGCAGGATAGATGCTCTGGAACAGGATTGGAATGTTAAACAGGCTGGAGGGGATCCTTGGGGAAAATAGAGACCTCAAATGTTTTTTTTGCAGAAAATGGCCTTGTTAACGCTCATGCTGTGGAAGTCAGAGTAGGGTGGAGTGGACCACATCTTGTTGCTGGGGGCTTGTGATGGAGAAGCAGTAAGCAGGGCTGTTTGCTTCTTAGAAATTGTGATCGAGTGCTGTTGAAAATAATCTTTAAGTGAATGTTTTAAAGTATCAATTTTTCATAACTTTAAGATTTGTTTTTCAGGGTAAAGCCTCAGACTTTAAGGTCACTATTTAATACAGAATTTTTGTCTCCCATTGTCAGTGGAGTCCTGTACCTGCGATGGGAGGAGGCATGATAGTTACCCCAGGAAAATGAGGACTTTTTGTGTGTTAGGGTAGGTCGGTATCGTTTAGGATCTGCTTTTTTAGTTATGGCATGAAAGAGGGCTGTAAACAAAACAAAACAAAACAAATAGCACACTGTGATGTTGAAGTTGAGAAACCTGCACAAGAACACAGCCGGACAGGTGAGGGGTCACGGTGTCATGCTCACTGGATCCCGAGGAGATTCCTGTTGGCCGTGGCTCTGGAGAGGCCGCTCGGAAGGCTCTGGTCTTATAAGGCTGCCGAGGGTGTGTGGCACCAGAGTAAAGGCGTAAAGGCAGGTGGGTGATCTTGGTGATTAAGACGGTTGCCCAAATCGCTTCTCGGCCTTTTGGCTAAGACGGTTGCCCAAGACACTTGCTCTCCACCCCCACCCCGTGCCAGTACGTGTCCCAGGTGAGGTGGTCAGGGGTGTATCTTTCTACAGTGTGGGACTTGCACTGCAAATTAAATGTCTTTCTCTGAGATTTCTGTCCTGCAATGGTAGTTTGTTGCTGTGTGACAAATGAGCACAAACTTAACGGTTTAAACCAGTACTCATTTACTCTTTTGTGAACTCTGCGTATCAGAAGCTGGGATAGCTGGTTGGCTTCCTGCTCAGGCTCTCACCAGGCTGCAGGCAAGGTGTTGGCTGCTGTGTTCTGGGCTGGAGCTCAGGGTCCTCCTGCAAACTATTCCTGTTGGCAGAATTCAGTTCCTTGCTGTTGTAGGACTTAGGTCCCTGATTCTTTGCTAGCTGCCAGCGGGGGGCCTGTCTCAGTTCCCTAGAGCCATCTCTGCCTTCGTTGACTTGTGGTCCCTCCATCTTCACACTAGTAACAGGGCTTTGAATCTCTCTGACCGTGCCCCTGCCAGCTGGAGGAAGCCCTCTGCTTTCAGGGCTTATGTATTTGCCTACCCAGGTCATTGTCTCTCTTAAGGGCATGCTATAGTACAGCATGATGACAGGAGTGATGATGATTTTGTCCTGGCCACAGGTTCTGGGGATTGGGGTGTGGAATATCTTCTGGAGGCTTCCTGCCTCGCATGGAGGTGTGCTCCTGTAGGTAATGAGGAGGATGTGGTTTTCTTTTCCAGCAGTTCTCTCCTTTGACTGGACTCCAGCCCATCATGATGACTCTGGTATTGCTGGTCCTGTCCTCTGGTTTTGTCTTCACAGCTGAACTCCGGCAACCAGAGTGACTAGCTCCCAGTGCTTTTCTGTGCCTCTCATAGGTCATCTAAGAGTGGTTTACTTGAAAGCCATGTGAATGAAAACATGAGAATGATGGCGATCAAAGAGTCCCATTTGTGAGACACCCTGCATTGGCCAGCTTAGGAAAGCTGTCATTCTTGTGTGTTGGGCAGGTAGGCGGGGATGCCAGGTGATTCATTCCAGTAGCCTCTGGAATTTAGGTGTAAGTACATAGTAGTCTGTCTTGGTTTGCACAAAACCCCACCAGTTGTATGGCAGCCCAAGTTAGTGGGAGAGCCCTGTGCCTCCTGCGGGCAGAGCAAGAACACTGCTCCGCTGCTCTTCTCTGGTCCCTTCCTGTGGAGTGACTGCTGCTCTTACACAGGTGACAGCTGACCCTTGTTCTCTCGCATCCCCTTAGGGCGAAGGGGCTGTGTCTTTGCCTGTACCCAGTGCCAAGCACGAGCTGCTGCTAGCTTCCTCTGAGTAAGCGAGGAAGCTTCTGATGAACAGTGAATGAGCAAGCGAAAGGGTCTCCTAGCTTACATGAACACGGGAGGGGTGGCCAAGCTTCATGGTTTAAGTCAAATGCTAGAGGTAACTTTTGTTGTTTGTTTTGGAATTTTTGAAGACTTGATTGCCAACTCTGAAGTTAGTTAAAAGCAGAATTTAAAATTGATTGTGGTTTATCTGCTTGTTTCTCCCAAGGAGTGCGGTTAAACCAGTTTTATACCTTGCAATGCAGAACTCAAAAGCAGAAAGCTATCAAAAAATTCTGTATTTGAAGGACATCACCATTTAGATTTAGTTGGTTTCTCTGTTATTATGAAACTAATACCTATCCAGGTAAAGTTAGAAAACTCTGGAAAGTATGAAGATACGTTGCCTGTCCTTCAGCCACCTGGTGGGTGTCCTGTGATCGATCACGCTAGGGGAGGCCTGAGCTCCATTTGCCAGAGAAAAGGAGGAGGCACCCAAGCTCCCTCCAGACACACCAGGTGTCTGCACAGAGGTTTGTCTGTTTCCACACGGACAGACGGGGCAGACTCGGTGGGAGCGTCTCTGAGGTTCCCGTTGTCAGAGAATGTCTTTCATTGTCAGCAACATGCCTTTTTATTGTGGGTTTGTGCTCTTTTTTAATTCCCAGATCAGCTGCTCTGCAGAACCATTTAGGTCCTCCTGTGGTTTAAGATTGGAGTTAATTTCCTAAGTGATAACATGTGGATGTAGGTGGTTTCTGTCTTTCTATATTGGAGAGAGATTTCAGGTGATCATCATGTTTCTGGAATTCTGTGGATCTGAAGCAGTGGCTAGGATGCAGGAGTCAAAGGGAAATGAAAAATCAAATCATTTCATTTTTGCTTAGAGCTCTTTGGCTGGCATGTGTCTCCCACCGTTTGGGAGGCATGCCTGTGGCCTTGGGCTCGCTCCATTAGCCTGCATCCTGCACCCCTGGAGCCTCCTTCACAGGCCTGTTTTTCACTGGTTGCATCATGGGTTCTGACTTCTGAGGCTCAGCTTCTCCACCCATGAAGCTAAGTGTCCGTACGACATCCCCCCCAGTAGGACACGCTACATAAAGGAGACTAGGAAGTGCCGTGTGAATTGTCACGTGGAGGTTTGAGAAGGCCACTCCTTTTCTTCCCCTTTCTCCTCTCTTCTCTGAGGAAATTGAAACCAAAAATTAGGCGGGGCTCATTGCCAACTGGACAGATAAAAGCTTTTTGCTCTGAGTTTGAAAATACAACTTTCCCTCTCAGGCTAGAGCTTTTCTCTGAGAAACTGTTAAAGCCTAAAGTTCCAAGTCTTCAGGGACCAATGCGATGTTGTGAGGATACTTCTCCCTTTGAGTCAAGGCATCCTTTTCTGATTTTGAAAATCTAACCAGTGCCCACATAATGTGTTCTGTAGGTTTTAAATACATATCTTTCCAGAGCTTCTTAGGCCCTCCTGTCATATTTCATCAGGTGTGTCATCATGTGTGACTTGTTGAAAGTTGAGGATTTTTTTTGTTGTTGTTGTTCTGTGCACTTAGTAGGAGTGGATGTTATTTCTCTGAGCCCTTTGCAGCTTCTAACTTCTGTGTACAGCAAAGAAAACAAAAGTAAGGGACAGGGCACTGCAGAGCTAGAGCACGCTGTCTAGCGGCTTGCTCTGTGAAGGTTGAAGAGCTCTGGTTTTGTGCGGTCCAGTACAGAGGCCACTAGGATATGTGGCCATTGAGCACCTGTCATGTGACTAATGCAACTGTGGAATTGAATTTTAATTGCATTTAATTTTAATGAAAACTTAAATAGCCTTATGTTTGGACAGCACCAACCTAGAGTAACTTTAGACTCTTTATTTGAAACACAGTGTTTGATTCAGTAACTGCTGCCTAAATAAATCCAAATGGGAACAACAGCAAAAGCTGTAGTACTCAGCAAGCCACCACTGGAAAGCTCTAGAACTGGTGTTTCTGAGTTTCTGGCGTATATTCTTTTCAAAGGGCTGCTGTTTCAATAGCACAGGAAGCATAGTATCGGCTCATGGCGGAGGGCAACGCGGAACAAGCTCGGTACGGCTCAGAGCATCTAGTCCAGCCTGGAGGTGGTGGCCTGGCGCTCCTGCCTACAGTCTCTTGCCGACCGCTCTTCTCAGGCACACAGTGGCTGTCACAGCTCCCAGGGCAGGGGCTCTACAGGGCTCTGCTCTCTGCATCACTTTCTTCCTCCCTGTGTTCTTAGAGCAGGCTCAGGAAATGGGTAGCACCATTCCCCTTCAGCAGATAGAAAACAGACGCCTAGCCAGGCTCACAGCCTTCCAGCGCTGATGTCTGGGAGCTCCAGGCAGTGTTCAGTGAAGGAGACCTCTTCAAGACGTGCGGGAGGGGGGTTAGCAACTCCCAGCTTCAGTGAGTCTATAGAGGGCCCTTTGCTTTTTTGTTTTTCTGAAGAGAGGTCATATTAGGGGAGAGGGAGCACTGAGGTTCTCCTGTAAGGACTTGGACGGTCAAATGACGAAGATGCTGGAGGTGGGGTCGGAGGAGTTTTATGCCAGTCCTGCTGCCACAGTATGCTGAAACTCCTGCTTTCTGCAGACACTCCAGGACTGGCCTGGGAGGTGAGGTGGTCCTGAAGGGAGCAGGACTCCTCCTATCTGGATTTTTTTCTTACAAGTTGTTATCTAGGAAAAATGGAGTATTTGATGAGTTGCTATTGTAACTGAAGACTACGGAGAGATGAAAGCCGGACTAGTAAGCATTTGTTGACTGCCTCCCCCCATTTCTTCTTGTCAGTAGCTCGTTTTAAAGAGAGAGTAAGCTTTTGTAGATAGAACATCTTGCCCAAGGTGCAACCAGAAGATAGGAGAACTGTAGCTTCCCAGCAGGACCAGACACCAGCTTCCCTGCTGGACCAGACAGCCTGTGCCACCGCTGACTCCCCACGATGGGAACAGGTGTGCCTGAATCCAGAGCAAGAATCAGGAACATGGTGAACTGGCAGAGATGGGAGCCATGGTGCAACGCAGTATTTTGCTATAGACATCTCTGAATTTAAGCAAAGAAATTTTAAAAATTGAAGGACAACTCTGAAGAGATAGCCAGCATATAAAAGAGGATACCTTAGGTGGCCTGTGAAATGCGGAGATCCTAAAGTATTGTGATAAGTTATCTTGTGGAAGGAAATTGATGATGAATCAGTCTAGAGAGAATGTGGCTCCATCAGACACTGACTCACGGGAGACTGATGTACAGTCCTACGTGCAAGCATGATGTAAACAGAACATAGAACGGAGACCAAATTCCAAAGAATGGGAACCTGCAAGAATAGTCACAGGTTAAGGTTTGGAATGAACTGAAGCTTGCAAAATTGTTAAAATGGCCTTATAGGAGTGCTTTTGGGGTAAGACTGTTGGAAGTAAGAAGTTTATGGTTGGGAAGATGGCCCCTTGTTCTCGGCACCTTCCTTTGCAGGTGGGTGCTTCAGCCTTCCTTTTTTCCTGTCAAGTGAGGGGTTTTCAGCACTTGTCACTGTCATCATCATCACTGGCCTGTTGAGCCCGCACCCCTGCATACAGCATCTTGGGCAGCCCTCCTGGTACGCAGGGGGTGGGGAGCATAGCACAGAGCAGAGTGGGCCCACTGGCTCACCCAGCTGGTGGGTGCAGTGCCGGTGTTGGATCTCAGGCAGTCTGATTCCACAGCACATTTTTTTTTTTTAAGATTTTATTTATTCATGAGAGGCAGAGGCAGAGACACAGGCAGAGACAGAAGCAGGCTCCATGCAGGGAGCCTGACGTGGAACTCGATTGTGGGTCCTCAGGATCACGCCCTGGGCTGAAGGCGGTGCTAAACCACTGAGCCACCCAGACTGCCCCACAGCACATCTTTTTAACCACTAGACATGTGGAGCAAAGAAGGGATTGTTCAAAGAGGTGTGGTAATAGGGAGAAAATAATTATATGAGTTCTCATCTCTGGGTAGAGGGACATGATCCTCTCAGGTTGCAGAGAGCATCGTGAAGTCATTGGGCTCTAAACAGTGCAGGTACCCCAAAATGGACATCTTTGTCCTGATCTCCCCAAGAGGAGTCTGGACTAGTTTCTCACAAACCAGGCATGAGGCCTGGTGCTTCACCGTGTGTTTCCAGAGTGACTTCTTTACGTGGTCAGTGATGCCACTACCGTGTGTGACACCGTGCATCTTATAGTTCTGTGTACTAATTGTTAAGAGTGCTTTCTGTGGATTTCTAAATCATTATTTTCATTAAATGGATTTGTGTGTGTGTGTGTGTTTGTTTAAAAAAAGAAAGCTTCAAAATCATGAGTCTACCACCCAGAGATCACCAAAGTGCTGTTAGGTGACTGTCGTTGTGGACCTCTCTCTAAGCCCATAGTGGATGGACACATGGATGAATCAGCAGGACTTCTTCTGTTACAATTCATGTTCTCTCTAAATACAGTTTGCTAAATTATTAATTTTGCTTGAAAGTGAAGGTAACATGGAACTTCCTAGATGGAAATACTAGTTTCTAGGAGGAATTGCTGAGACCAAGAATGGAAGAAAATGATGAAGGGCACCTGGGTGGGCCAGTCCATCAAGTGTCTGACTCTTGGTTTCAGCTCAGGTCATGATCTCAGGGTTGTGACATTGAGCATGGAGTCAGGCTGGGCTCTGGGGGTGGAGTCAGCTTGAGACTCTCTCTCTCCCTCTTCCTCGGCCCCTCCCCCTCGGCTTGTGCTCTTGCTTGCTCTTTCTCTCTCTCAAGTGAATAAATTTTTAAAAAATTATTAAAAAAAAAAAAAAAAAGGCAGCCATCTGCAGGCCAGGAAGGGGGCTCTTGCCGGAACCTGACAGTGCCCAGGCCCTGATCTTGGACTTGCAGCGTCCAGAATTGTGAGAAATAAATGTCTGTTGTTTAAATTGCCTAGTCTGTGGTGTCCTGTTACAGTGGCCTGAGCGGACTAAAATAGCCTTTTACGTCCTGATTTGCGTTACATTATTTGTCACCATGAGTTAAGCGTTTATATTTTGTTCTGTAATTATAATTGCTGCCATTTATTGAGCCTTTCCGGAGTGCCAGGTCCTTTTCTGCATAATCTGTCGGGACTTATTAAATCTTGATGTCAGCACCCAGTGGGGCACCATCCGTATCCTGCTGGGTGTCTGACCCCGGGTGGCCTGGGCTCCTGGTGGCTCTGCAGTCCTGCCTGGACGCAGGAAACCAGTTTGCAGTTGATTAGTCTTGGTTTTGTCTTTACAGAGCCCTCATGCTCACCCCAGGCTCTTCTGGGATGCCATCAGATGTCTGGGTTCCCCGCATGGTCCCTGTTTCTGCTGGGCTTTGTTGAGGGGGCATCTTCCCCGCCAGAGCTCGCGGAGCCATCTCCTTGCCTTTGCGTGCTGCCGTGAGCCTTGCAGGGCGGCCTGTGTGCCACTCTGGCTGTGACCCCGCCCTCACTCCCCATCCGCTGGCCAGGGCGCCCGGGGCCTGAGCCTGGTGGAGCTCCTGGGGCCCTGCAGCCGCAGCCCGGGGCTTAGTCACCGGCTCTGCCCCTGGAGGCCTGTGTCAGTGTCTTCCTGCTGTGTGTGTTCGGTCAGGTTGTAAAGGGAGCTGATGGTGCTGCGCTCCCTGAGGCCCGCCCTGTGCCTAGTACCCGTCTCCCTGGCTGGGAATGTCGTCAGGAATCTGAGTCCCCCGTCGGTGAAGATGGTTCCCAGAGGTTAATTTCTCAGTTGCCTTTCCGAAGCCTTCCTCCTGTCCACGCTGGCCCTGGGAGCAGCGTCTGTCTCAGCATGGGCCCCTGATGTCACTCCTGCTCGGAGTGGAGCTGCACCCACAGGGCAGGCTGTGCCTTGGCTTTAGGGAGGCCGCCCCCCCCCCACCCCCAACCGCCCTGCCAACCCATTCTCAGTTGTCTCCCTGTTACTGGCAGCGTGTCTGTCCCTCCAGGGGGACCTCTTCCCCTCAGATGACCTGAATCCTTTTCTGTTTCCTCTGCATTCATCTTGTTGAGCTCGGCTCTTGTTGCTCCAGCGCGCGGGGCGTGTTCCTGTTCTGCTGCTTGTCATGGGGGGAACCCCGATGTTAGTGACGTGTCCTGGCTGAGGTTGCTTTTCTGTTGAATGAGGCCCCATAGCAGGTTTTTCCCGATTTCAGCTTTTGTGTTTCTTGCTGCTGGGTTTATTGTTTCTGTTGTGTACTGTTCCTTTTCTCTTTCTCTCTCTCTTTTTTTTTTTTTTTTTTTTTGCTGTGGTGTGTTCATGGGGTTGCTGCCAGGGCAGACCTCACAGGCTGCCTTTATGCTGATGTGGCATACGTGTGTTCCTGCTGTGCCCTTTCCACCTCGCTGGGAGATTTCAGCCTGGGCCGCGGGCTTGAAAGGCTGGCTGCATTCTGGGCTGGCCTCTCTGGGACCTGGCAGCCCCATGGGTGGAGAGTATGGGCTTGGGGCAGCTGGCAGGCACCTGTGTCAGGGCCCGAGTCTTTCTAAAGGGCCTTGGCTTTCTCAGGCCTCTTTGGTCTTCTTCTTCCTGGCCACTGGGCTTCTTCTGGAGCCTGACAGCCTTGTTTGAAGTTGGCCCAGGGTTGCTGCACCCCAGACCCAGGCACCCCTCTTCCCTGGGCCATTGGGCTTCCTCCCAGTACCTGAAGCCTCCCGAGCTCATCTTTGCTGTGGGGGCCTTGGGCTGCTTACCCTTTTGCCAGGATGCTGTCCCCCAACCCTTGCATGTCTGGCTGCTGCTTGCTCTTCCATCAAGGCTCCAGTACCAGCTCCTCACCACCCCAGCTGTAGATGGCTGTGGGTCACCATTTGAAGGCTGCATAGTTCACTCTACTTTTTTTGGTTATTATCTCCCCTCTCCATGCTGCCCTCGGCCCACTCCCAAACTCAGAGCAAGGGCCTTACTTACTTTGTTGTGCTCGCTACTCCGTAGCCAGTATCAGAATAGTGCTTGCTACATAGTAGGTCTACAGGAAATCACTGTAGAAAGATGAGTCACACCTGCTTTCTGCACTTTCATATTGACTTAAACCTTGGATCCGTTAAGTCCTTTCCCATTCTTATTCCAGTAGTGTTTTCCTTTCTCTTAAAACATTTCCCAGTCATCTTGGTGGGGCCTTGGGAGGTTGGTGAGTGCTGGCCCCCCTCCTGAGACTTTAAGAGGTTGCCACGTCTAGTTTGTGCCCAGGAGAATTGGTGCAGATGACTTGTTTCCTCCTTAAACTGGATGGAAACAATCCTGGCTGATTGAATGAAAAGTAAACACGTGATAGTTAAAAGTTATATTAGTTTTTTCTGACAGTGTAAATTGAATTTTACCTGTACAGATACTGGGTTCAGTGAAGTGAGGTCAGTTCATTGCAGTAGACTTCCCAGATGTTACTGCACTAGTGTGCGGGGCACTGGCTCCCGCTGTGTGCATGTCTGCGGGCCCCATGGAACTGGACATAGGCTCTTCCAGATGCTCTTCGAGTCTTGGTGACATGGAAGGTGATTGTCATGTCTTCTGTCGGGGCGCTGGGATGCCTTGTCCCCTTAGGACGGCATCACCAGTAGTGAGACTGCTCGTGTCTGGCATCTGATATCTCTTGAGTGGTCAAGGCCAGGGAGGGAGCCGGTGGGAACGGAGCAGCTTAGGGAGGTGGAGGCAGAGTGTGGAGATTCCAGAAGCCTGCAGGAGGCAGACAGGGAGGGGCGGTTGGTGGGAAATGGAAGCTCCAGGGAGTGCTTTGAGCATCAGGAGCCAACAGTAGAGGTGCTGCCCTGCCTGAGCTCTCTATGCGAGACATGTGTCTCTGGAGGCACTTTAACTGCTGAGCCTTCCATAAGGAGGGGTGATGATGGTGCTTCTCAGGATCATGCTCAGTGAAGTGTGTCGTGCAGTGCCTGGACAGAGCCAGCAGGTGGTAAATGTCAGCTAATAAGAAGAATATTGATATGATATGATCACCAACGAATGACAGGCTTTTTCCTGTAGAGTCTAAACGTAGCCTTCGAATCTTACTCAGCACAGCTCTTTGGCAGTGGTGCTGTGATGAGAGTGGGCCCCTAGAGAAGGCCTTAACAGGGAGCTAACGCTCTCCCTGGTGGGATGTAGCCAGAGAGAGTTGGGGTCCTTGAGAGAACACCCCCTTCCTCAGAGAAGTCTCCTCAGGCTCATTCTTCTGCATCTGCAGAGGATTTTCTGGGATTGTGGGGGTGGTGTTTTCAGGAGCCCTGTCTGTTGTGGGAGTGAATGCTGCAGTCTAGAGTAGCTTCCTGAACTGGTGGCTTGGGTGGCATTAGAACCAGAATTTTAGGGTTGAAGGGGCCTGTAGCTTGCTGGACCTCTATGCTGAGCCATCAGAGGGGTTCCCTGGCCTCTATGGTCCTGGCCTAGCTCACTTGTGGGCTGGGACGGAGCCAGGAGATGCCCCTGCTGGAGTGCCCCTAACATAGAAGCAGGAGACCAGAGACTTAACACAAGCAGAAATGTCTGTCCTGTGACCTTTGGAAGTAAAGTAGTATCAGTGAATGAAACCAAAGTGATTCCTTTTTTTTTTTTTTTTTTTTTGGATGGGGGTGTTATGATTATAAAAGCAATAATATACTTATTGAAGAAATTTGGGAAATATGGAAGAGAAATTACCCATAATTTTCCTGCTAACACTTGAGCATATTTCTTTGTATGGTTTTTAATACTACTCTCAATACATTATACAGGTATCATTTTGTATTTATTTAAATCTAATTCAAGATAAAGTGGTTCCTTCAGTCATCAAATAGCTCTTTTAAACAATTAAAAATATTATACAAATGTACATGATCCTCTAAATAGAATTATTACATTTATGACTTTTTGCTCTTTATAAAGGGACCCACAGTGAATTTCTGCACATGTTTCTCTGTGCCAGGTCACCTGAGTGTGTGACTTCCTAGCTTTGTGGCTAAACACTCAAGTTCCAGAGCTACGCAGCTCTGGGTCTGAGTCTTGGCTGCATGATCTTGGGCTGGTTACCATCTGCCTAATGAATACTTAGCTTTTTCATCTGTAAAATGGAGACAGTAGCATTTGCATTGGAGACTATTTGGGGGGCTCTAATGAAAATGCCGGTAATGTGGCTGGTGCTGTGTAGTGTTCCAGAATACTAATGTTTTCAGACTCTTAAACACTAATCTTCCTTACAAGATTATCCCAGTTTGCCTTCCCATTGAGGGTAGGGATCTCTGGAAAGATGACAGATCATACAGCTATTTTAATTTCAAAAATGATGTAGCTACTTGAGCTAGCAAACAAGGCTCAGGCTCTGACTTTTCGACATGGCTGTGTGGTTCCCTCTGAACCACCTACAGGTGGCTGCAGTGGTTGGTAATTGTGCTGTGGCTGCCATGCATGGCTTGATGGTAGGTGGCCTGAGCCAGCACAGAAGAAAGCCAGCACCGTGAAGAGCCTTCTGGACCTCTCCTTGCACCCCAGCTGCTCTCCTGGCTGTGAGCTCCTCCATAGGCTTGAAGGTCCTGGATTGCACTGTGGTCTCTCTAGGGCACCAGTGTCAGGAGACTGAGTCCTTTGGTCATTTTTGCTGCATGATGGGTTGTGGACATGCTAAAAGCAGGTGGTTTTTCTCCAGCTGGTACCTGCGGCATGGGGTGGTTTTGGGGGTTATAATGCAAAAGTGTAGTACTACTAATTCTATCACTGGACTGTCTACTGACTCAGGTTGTGAAATGCTGGGTTAGCTTCATTCTGGTCTGTAGGAAGCTCTCAGGTGCCTCACTGGTTCTCTCTCTAGAAGCCATATCTGAATGTCCTTTCTTCTCTAGCAGTAGATTCATAAGAAATACATTAAATTAAGTATTTTTGTCATGGCTTAATGATAAGCTTTTGGTGTCTGAGTTCTTCCTGTTCTGAGGCGAAGACTCCTGTGGTTCTTTGGTCCCTGGGCCTTTGCTTGGCACTTACAGCATCCTTGGGTTTGCTTTGCTAAGGTAGAAGAGTATCATTTCCTTTGCTGGCCTTCAGTTTAGGTTCTGAAAGGCCCCAGACATCTATCTGAACCAGGGTTGAAAGTTACCCAGGAGGGGTTTTGGAGGGAAGGGGATGAAGAGCTCACTTTTACTGGGAGCTAAATGTGCATGGGCCAGAGTTATAGCATTGATGATTCCAAATGCAGAGCCTTTCTGACCTGGCTGTTTTGTGAATGCTAGATGATTTTAGCTTTTTCGATCTGGGTTGGCCCTGGGTCATAGCAGCTGTGCCTTCCCAGTCCATCTTGCCTACTCCTACCCCAAAGAGGTACCCTCCTCTTCCTATCTGTTGCTCTCAGTCCCCTCCCCTTGTGGCAGCTTCTCCCAAGGGCCTCACTCTTCCACTAACATTTTAAAAGCACTTGCAGGGGTAGCTTTGTTCAAAGCCTGCCTGGAGAAAGATGTGTACACAGGTAGGTCTCCGGAGTAGAGAGATGCTCAAGTGCAGGCCTTTACAAAGCAGCCTGATAGGGCAGCTGCCACATTAACAACATAAGTAGAGGAACGTTCTGGAAACAAACTGGGTTCTAATTGTAGTTTCAGGTGTTTTCATTCCATTTTTGAGCTTGTATTAAAAAAAAAAAAAAAAACTTTGAAGGCCTTCCTCAAGGTTTTCTGAGTAATTGGTGCGCAGATATTAATTGCCTTGTCACGTAATTAAAAATAAATAAAAATGATTTGTAATTAGTTCATTAACTGTATCAACACATGGGTAATTTAAAGAAGATCGTTCATGCCTGAAAATAGAAACAGCCATTCCCTCATGGATGTCTGCACTTGCCGCAGGCTCAGCAGTGGGTACTTCCTGATTAGGGTCTGTGCTGCGGGGTGGGCATTCAGGTCCTCACAGCTCCCGTGGCTAACTCTACTTGGTTTCACTAAGGCATTGTTTGGGGCAACAATCTAGACCATGAATGTTGTGGAGCCGAGGGGAAGGAGCTCCAGTTTCTGAGAAACCTGGCTTTTAATGCCTTGAAAGGCTTTAAGAAGAGTTGGGGGATCGGGGGAGATGGAATCGATTAACAGTCGAAGGTAGTTTCTGGTATTTTCTATTGTATTTTGCATTGTGATGGAAAGCTTGATTTTTCCCAGAGCGTGTGAATTGACCAGGTTCGTGGGGGGCGTTAGGAGTTAGCTGACAGCATGGACAGGGACCATGGGGACAGGGGAGCCCCGGGAGCCAGTGGTCAGGGTTTAAGGTCTCAGTGAGCTGGCAAAGGTCCAGCGTGGTGACCCTTCACAGCATGGCTTGTATTTAGAGGGTTCAGGGACCAAAAGCTGGAGGCCTTGCTGGAGGCCATGCAGGTGTTCATCTGCCTTCCCTGTTCCCCTAAAACAATGAAGACTAAAATCTGACCTCTGACCATGGTTTTCTGTAGAAGAAACGCTGGGATTTAAAATCGAGGGGAGCAGGCAAGCATCATTCACCTATAGGGAAAGGTGTGTTTCCTGTGCCCCCCCTTTCTTCCCATGGGGTTTTATTTAAAATACAGTACTTTGTCTTCACTTCAGGCATCTTTTTTACCTGCTGTAGCGTATCTTCCTGTCCTTGGTGGGAACAGAGAAGTCACCTTTGGGCCACTTGCAGGTTGTGCCAGGGCTGGGGTTCGAGGGTTAGGGGGCTGAACGCCCGAGTGCCCCCAGTGAGGGTGCAGAACCAGCCAGCCCTCCCTGGCTCCAATTCAAAGTTAGACAAAATTGAGAGCCATGTAACCCCACCAGCTCAGCTTCTGAAATCAAAAATCCCCCTCTTGCAATGGGTTGTCTGTGTTCATCAATAGCTCTATTAGCTGTGAAGTCAGATAGTTTGGTTTGCTAACTGAATAACATTTCACCTTTTAAATAGCCCATGGAGTTGGGTTTCATAAATATTTATGGCAACCATATACCAGGTGCTCATAAGAGAGACACTAAATCGTTGCTGACCGTCATCATTTGGTACTAAAAGCAGAAATTAATTTGGAATGTACTAAAAATTAAGCAGTCCTTTACTCTTTGAATGGATTTGGAGTCTTATAAGAGAGCAACTGTAGATAAGATATGTCTTTTTCATTTTTCACAGAACTTTATTTTCTAGTACTTAGTTTAAAAGTGCATTGGAAAATCATGCTTCAGAAGTCTATGATTTTGTGATTAAAACTGAAATTTACGGGATCCCTGGGTGGCTCAGCAGTTTAGCGCCTGCCTTTGGCCCAGGGCAAGATCCTGGAGACTGGGGATCGAGTCCCATATCAGGCTCCTAGCATGGAGCCTGCGTCTCCCTCTGCCTGTGTCTCTGCCTCTCTCTGTGTGTCTTTCATGAATGAATAAATAAATAAAAATCTTTAAAAAAAAACCCTGAAATTTACTGAAAACTGTAATCTTACCATTGCCATCTTAAAATACCCAGAAAATGAATCCTTTAGGGCTCCGTTCACTGTGAGGTGTCAACTGAGATTCTTCCAGATGGAGTCTCAGGGTTGCCCCTGATCTGTACGGGCCGTCCCCTCGCTGGAGTGTCGGCATTCCGCTTCTCAGAGAAAGCCACCAGAGGTGTAGAGGTGTGCTGTATCTGCGCAGCCAGGGCCCGCAGCCCTCGCGTACACAGGGCAGCCGGCCTCCTTTCCCACTGCGCCTGCCCACATTGGTGACCCACTTAGCATGAGGCTGAAGCGCCACCACAAAGCAGCAGAAGTGCCTTCTCTGCCCGGGCCCCAAGCAGCGTGTGCACTTGGCTCCGCGGCTTAGTAGGAGGTTTGTGCAGTGCAGGGGTTCTAGAGTTTGTTTTCACAGCTCCCTCTAGCTGAGAGCAGCAGTGCAGGCCTCACATTGCCCTGGTTCTTGCTCTACTCTTGTTGCCTCCCCAAGATGCCCTGTGGTCAGCTTCTGAGGCCATATTTTGTTGAATCCAAGGTGCCATTGCATGCAAAGAGTTGAACCATTTGCAGTTGTTTTTGTGGGTCAGAAATACAAACTTCGTATAGACAACTTCCTGTAGAGATCAACTGACCTAAAAGGATGCACCATTGTGAAATGTGCACAAAGGAAGAAAAACGTTTAATTTTGAGCTGATCTGATGCCCAGCCATTGATTGAAAATTGCATTCCAGTTTCAGACATGTTAGAGTGTTGAGGGAGAAAGAGTGCCTTCTAGTGAAGATGAAAGAACAGTCTTTGCTCAATTCCATAATTACATCAGTTCCTTTTGGAAAATGCCCTAATCAGGCACTATTGTTACTAACATCTCGTTACGCTATTAAAGCATGGTTTTGTAAATGTAGCAGTGAGTATGTGTTTAAATTATATCAAGAACTAAAATGTTTAGCTTTGACAGACATGGCTCTTTTTTGTCCATATTTAGCTCCAGGGTTTTAAGATGTTTATTTTAGAGGATGTTGGAAAAGAGAGTTCCAGGACCTATTAGAAGGTGTTTTGTTTGTTTTAATTGAGGTAGAGTTGGCCAGCGGGTTACATTACTTTCAGGTGTACCGCATGCTGCTGGAGGAATTCCCTGCATCACCCCGTGCTCCTGGCAGATAACGTGTGACCACCATCTGTCCCCCATACAGCATTGTACAGTATCACGGATCGCCTTCCCTGTGTTGTACTTTTCATTTCTGTCACTTATTTTATACTTGGAAGTTTGTATCTTTAATGCCCTCACTTACTTGCTCAGTCCCCCTACTCCTACTCTCGCACCCATTTCTTCCGTGTGTTGATGAATCCGCTTCTGTTTTTTTGTTTGTTTGCTGTGTTTTAGATTCTACATATAAGTGAAATCATATGCTATTTGTCTTTAACTGTCTTGACTTCACATAATACACTTTAAGTCCAGCCATGCAGTTTCAAATGGCAAGTGTTCATTCTGTTCTGTGGCTGAGCAATCTTCCACTGTATAAGTTTGCCACATCGTTACCCACTCCTCTGTCATTGGACACTTGCGTTGCTTCCATGTATTGTCTGTACAGATGGCCAACAGACACGTGAAAAGATGCCCAGCATCAGGAAATGCAAACCAAAACCACGATGAGATGGAACCTCACACCAGTCAGAATGGGTAGTATCAGAAAGACAGGAAATAACAGGTGTTGGCAGGGATGTGCAGAAAAAACACTTGTGCACTATTGGCGGGAATGGGAATTGGTGCAGCCACTGGAAAACAGTATGGAGGTTCCTCAGAAAATTAAATACAGGGACGTCTGGGTAGGCTCAGCAGTTGGGTATCTGCCTTCCACTCAGGGCGTGATCCTGGGTCCTGGGATCAAGTCATACATCGGGCTCTTTGTGGTGAGCCTGCTTCTCCCTCTGCCTGTGTCTCTGCCTCTCTGCCTCTCTCTCTCTCATGAATAAATGAATAAAATCTTTAAAAAAAAATTAAATACAGAACTATCATATGATCCAGTAATTTTACTGAGTATGTACCCAAATCAAACAAAAACAATATTTTGAAAAGATATGTACACCCTCTGTTTATTGCAGCATTATTTGCAATAGTGTGTTTTTATCAAGTTTGTCTCCTATTGGAAGGTGTGCAGGTGGTGGAGCTCTGCAAGTGAGCCTTATCCTTGCGGGGGGGTGGGGATGGAGGGCGCACTTCTGCTTTTGTGCACTGTTAGGCCTGCAGGGATGAGAAGAGGGAGGACCTGGGGGAGGAGACATAGCCCAGGCATCCAGTTCTGGAAAAGCTCGAGAAGTGTGCTCTGATGGGGCTGCCCCGTCTGCTTGCTGTTACGTTTTGCCTTAGGTGAGGTTAAGGAAGAAGCAGCCAGATGTACCGCTGGTCACATATGGCTCTTTGGATTTAAATTGAGTCAGATTAAAAATCCAGGTCCTCAGTTGCAGTAGCACATTTCAAGTGCTCAGTAGCCCCGTGGACAGAACATGTCCATCCCCTGGCAAGTTGTGTCAGCTGCACCCTGCTGCAGAGCACGTGGGTCTCCGCTCGTGTCCCCACAGTGGACTTGCTACCTGTGCTTGGGGCCTGCTGGTGATCCCAGACCCACACAAGCCAGCTCTGCTCTGGGAGCTTACTGCCCTGGCTAGGGTGGATGGGAAGAGGCACCAGGGCTTTGGAAGCCTCACTGACTTGATACTTTTTTTTTTTTTTTTTTTTAAGGAATCTATATTTATCATTAAAATTAGAAAATGTGTACAAGCAAAAGCAATATAAAGATCACAGTCTTGTCAAGTTGTCATCTAAAATGCAGTTGGCTTTTTCCTGTTTATTTTTTAAATTTATGTGATGAGCACATTCTTGTAAAAAACAAAAACACCTCAAGCAGTATAGAGGTTCTGAAGTAGAAAGTGGAGTGTTCTCACGCCAGCCCATCCTGGTGTCCAGGGCATGAAATACTGTAGGTGTTGGCATGTGGCCTTTTAGACCGCATGTATTTGGTGCATATATGGGCCAGACGTTCGTATGAAGTGGGCCCACATCTTTGTCTCTGTACCAGCCGTCTGTCCTGGGCATCTTCTCTTATCAGCTCACCACATCTTCTTGTCCTTAATGAGTGGACGGTGTCTCACGGGGGACCATGTCTTATGGCCAGCACTCCTGCGGTGAGCATGCACTGCAGATTCTCCTGTGTGTTTCAGGGTCTCCTATCACAGTTTCCCAGAAGTGATAAATTGTCAGCTTACCCCAGAGAATGCTGCTAGGGCCTGGGCCTTTCTGCAGAGTCCGATTTGTCCTTTTTCTGCCATGGGCAGTTGTCATTTGGTTTTTAATTTGTTTATCTTCAGCATGTGTTTTGGAAAGAAGTTCTGCATTCTTTGTGTTGTGATTGTCGTTTTATATTGAAGTCTAGAAAAGCCTCTTCCGAGTCCAAAATAGCATTTGATTCCCTGTGGGTTTTTCTTCTCTTTGATTTTTTTCACCTGAAAAATTCAACTCTGCATCTGAGTGATGTTTTCAAGTACAGAACAAGGTAGGAGTCTCACACTGTTGTCTTTAGGTTCCTATGTCAGGATTTGGTTTAGCTACAGAGAACAGAAGTAGTAGAGTGTTGGTGGTCCAGTCTAGATAACTATTAGGTTATCCCTCTGTGTCGCCTTCCTTCCTTGCTCTACACCAGGGGCCTTTCCTGGATTCTGTGGGCCTCTCTTCCCTTAAGAAACCTGAGGAAGTCTCCTCAGCCTCTGCCAGGGCTCCCTGGCCACTTGAGGCTGTGGGAGGGGCCCCTCAGTATCCTGGTGGACAGCCAGCCGTCTCTGCCATGTGAGGCTATGTCCCAGGGCCTCCCATTAAATCAGTTTCCTGCCGGTTTTGAGATGCCACCTCTGTGATCTATCGTAGAGGAGAGTTTTCTGTGATGGTCACAGCATGGAAATTGTCATGGGAGATTTGGAGACTGACTGCTGGTGGGCTGACATTGAGCTCTATAAGGTAGCAACTAATTTTGGATATAAGGAGACTTCAGTGTGATTTTATGTAGACTTATCTGCTGTGAAATGCTGTTGAGGTTTTGATATGTGAGAAGAGTGCATGTTTATTTCTGAGCAGTAATGATTATCTGGACATAAATGATCATGGATGTACCTATGAACTGCTTTGGAGCATTGAATATGTGGGTGTACTCAGGATGGGAAGTCACAGACTCATAGAATGACCTGTGTTGTAGCTGATGCCTGCAGTTGGGCATGTGGTTAATAGCATTTGATTGTGAAAGTGCGTTGTCAAAAACATAAAATGCAGCTTCTTAAAGTGATGAGAACCATGTGTAATGTTAGTATCGAGTAAAGTAATGCAAATTAGCACTGCTTGGGATGTGAAGTGGTTATGTGTTTTAGGGAGAGCGTAGATCTTAAATGACAAGGTCATAAGCGAAATATTTTTTTAACCCAAACATGCTTTGGTTCATCCCATTCACACTGGTCACACGAGCAAGCATTGTTTTGGTGCCAGGATCAGGTGGTGAGCCGTGAGCCCCTCACCGTGCTGTGGGAAGGGCACAAGGAAGAGTGTGGGAGTGGCGTGGGGGGCAGGGGTGCCTCCCCGATCCAGCATGGTCTCTCTCAATTCCACTGTTCTTCCTGGGGTGGTCTGCCGCCCCAGACCCCATCCTTGGTGCTTCCTCACTTGGAGGGCTCCTTGAGGAGCCCACTGAGCAGGAGCAGGCAGCTGAGGGGCTCTTGGACTTTGCCCAGATGTCACGATGGTTAGACCTTGTGTCTTTCTGGAGCGATGGTGTCATCACACCATGGAGCCCCTGGTCTTGGGGCAGCTCCGGGACTCAGGCAGCGCCTCGCCTCGCCTTGCTCGCCTCACCTTGCTCGCCTCGAGGAAGAGCCAGCAGGGCTGCTTGTCCAGCCAGTGGTCTGGGAGTGCTCCTTCTAGTCCAGAAGGCAAAGCAAAAATACTCTTCCTGATACTCATTACAGCAGGTCACTTTTAGGCCTGATTGAATATACCTTTCAGATAGGTGTGTCATTAGCGTATCTGATTGGCTGGACGGGACCCTTGAAATCAGGAGGCCAGTGTGTTCTACTTGGCACCACTTCTGCTCTGGGAACGTGGGCGTGCCTCGACCTCATTACTAATCTCTTCTGAAATATGGGCAGGGGTGAGGTGATGTGATGCCTCTTGGCTTTGTCACTTGAGACCAATAGGTCCTGTTGAGACGTATTCCCTTCTGGTATGTGGGCTGTTTTGCTAACTATTGAGCTAACATTATTAGGTTATTATTGAGCAAATTTTATTTATCTTCTCTTTGTTTTACTAATCAAACTTATAGTGGAAACAAGTGAATTTGATTTGTTTTATTCCCAGGATTAGATTACTTGCCCCCTAGAATTCATCCTCCAGACTGACTGGAGATGACCATCTTTCCTTCCATGGAAGGAGTCTTCTGTGTAGATCCTTGGCTGGCCCTGAACCTGAACTCCACAAGCCCTGGCCCGCCCCAGGATGGGCTTTTTCACCCTGGGCAGGCAGATAGTGCGAGAGGTGGCTCCTGAGGCAAGGGGACGAGGCAGCTCTCCGAGCTCCCCTTCTGCTGGAAAGGCTACAGTTAGATGTCTGTTAGGAAAAGAGGGCCGCACACACTTGTGCCGCACCTGCATTGGCCCCTGGACCTCCTGGGGGGCTGGCGCCTTCAGGAGAGGACAGCTGGGTGGCGGCCTCGGGGCTTGGTGGCCTGCAGGCCCCGCCCCGCGCCCCTGGGATGCGCTTCCCTTGGTTTTCTGGCTCAGGCTCCCGGGTGACCGACGGGGACACGGCCTTCAGGGCGCTGGCAGATGGGCCTGCGGGACTGCGGGGCACAGCGAGCCGGGATGGGATGCGGTCTGCCCCGAGCCGCCCCTTTATCCTGTGCCTGCGGAGGAGATGAGCCGTCGAGGCTCGCGCAGCACAGCACGAGGGCTTGGCTGTTCCCGCTAACTTGGGTGTGTCTTTTCTTTTGTCCACCAGACTTCATGAGGAAATCATTGACTTTTATAACTTCATGTCCCCTTGTCCTGAAGAAGCAGCCATGAGACGGGAGGTGGTGAAGCGGATCGAAACCGTGGTTAAAGACCTCTGGCCAGCGGCTGATGTGGGTTCACTCTTTACTCGCGCCCGGGGCTGGGGTCATAGGGTGTCCCTGGCCCTAGGCCACCCCCCGTCCCCACCCCTGCCCGGGCCTGGCCCTCGTGGCAGGGCTTCCGCAGGCGCGGCCCCGGGGAGGGCGGTGGGGCGGCAACTGGGAGTTTGGCATGCACATTCCCACTCCCTGCACCTTCGCAAGCAGCACCCTTGGGGTTGGGAGGGTGGGCCTAAGGGAATTTGTTTCTGGAATAGTGCGATTATTCTTTTAAACTCACCTTGAGATTAGAATTCTACCCATTGCCCTCATTCCACAACATAGTGTATGTTCAATTTTGTAGAACTGGAAAAGAATTTCCAAGAATTACCTGACATGAATGTGTGTTGCTTGAGATGGGGGCCATGGGCACTTGGGTGCTTAGCACAGGCAGTGCGACACATGTCCTGTGGACCACCAAGTTGGTGATGGCCCAGGGTGCCTATGCTGATCAATCATTCCTACTCATGATGGTGACAGGAGACCACCCAGTGATGGATGGATGAGCTGGGCTGGTGGATGGCACCCATGCTCCCAGTGAGCAGGTGCAGTCCCTTGAGTCCCTCTGCTTTTTTTTTTTTTAATTTTTTTATTTATTTATGATAGTCACACACACAGAGAGAGAGAGAGAGAGAGAGGCAGAGACATAGGCAGAGGGAGAAGCAGGCTCCATGCACTGAGAGCCCGACGTGGGATTCGATCCTGGGTCTCCAAGATCGTGCCCTGGGCCAAAGGCAGGCACCAAACCGCTGCGCCACCCAGGGATCCCTTTTTTCTTTTTTAAACTTTATTTATTTATGAGAGAGAGAGAGAGGGAGAGAGAGAGGCACGCGCAGAGACACAGGCAGAGGGAGAAGCAGGCTCCATGCTGGGAGCCCAATGTGGGACTCCTCCTGGGATCCCAGAATCATGCCCTGAGCCAAAGGCAGATGCTCAGCCCGCTGAGCCACCTGGGTGTCCCAAGTCCCTCTGCTTTTACAACAACATTCATGACATTCCACGTTTTTGTACTTAAACTTTAGTGCCTGGGGGCTAAGCCCTGCCTTTGCACCTTAGCTACGAGTTTGAAAATTGTCAGCTTTGAGCAGTTGTGGGAAAGGCCAATAATTGTTTCATCTCTTCATTTGAGTTTTTAAAAATTCCCATTTCGGGTGGGTCTTTAACTTAAAGGGTAAGAGGATTTTGATGGTGTTTTGCCACCTTTCCCCCTTGCCCCAGCTTGCAGGGCAGTTCTAATTTTTCCCCAGAGTAGGGGTGCGGCCTTTCAGTGAGATGTGGGAGAAGGCTGCCTGCTTGAATTGTCCTGTGTCATGAGACAACCTCTGTTCTCTTTCAGGTACAGATATTTGGCAGCTTTAGTACAGGCCTCTATCTTCCAACCAGGTGAGTACTAGATCCGAACGGCTCGTGTTGTGGGGATGTGGGTCTAGTTGGGGTGGGGAGTGTCTGCGTGCCTGTGCCTATTAAGGGCTAAAAGTAGGTCCCTCAGCTTAGGAATGTAAGCTAAAGGAAAAGACTGGAGTATAGAGGAAAAATTGCAGGAAATAAAATCTAATTTAGTGTTACGATAACTGTTGTATTTTTCCTCTTGCACGTCATTTGTTGTGTTACAAAAATGCTAGACACCAGACACATAAAGATGAGTGGGAGGGTCATGGGAAGAAAATGCGGTGCAAAATATTCTAAAAGTTTTGGGTATGTTTTTGAAAATCGATCTTCTATTTTAATGACGATTCAAGCAAACAGTCTATTTAAACAGAATTTTGTATTTTTTAATTGAAAAATAGCTAACAAATTTGCATCCTAAAATTGTTCTCAAGAACTATCTTGATCCCAGAACAGTGTTATGTGCACTGTTTCCTTAAGCTTACTCTCCTCTAACCCACTGTTAGCATTTGGACACTGAAGAGACTGTAATCTCAGGATTTGGGACTTTAATCTCAGGGCCAGTGGGGAAGTGATCAGATCCCAGGTGCCCAGGAAAGCACAGGTTGACAAGAGTGATGCAGTATATGTAGACAGCACAGGAGGAAGAGCCAGGAAACGTCAAAGGGGCAGGCATTTTCATTTCAACCTCCTTGATTACCTGGGAATGCTGGGAAACTCTTTCAACCTTTGGGTTCTCCATCCTTATGTTAACCAATAATTCATAAACTGTCTTCCCTCCTTCAGAGGGATATGCTTAATAGGTGGTGTGTATGGCCTGGAAGGAGATGGGAGTATGCAGGCCCTAGCACCGGTCCACCCCAGAGGTGTGTGTTACTGGATAGTGATGTGAGCCAGGGGTTCATGGTCACTTCTTCTTCTGTCCAGTGACATCGACTTAGTGGTCTTTGGAAAATGGGAGCGTCCTCCTCTGCAGCTGTTGGAGCAAGCCCTGCGGAAGCACAACGTGGCTGAGCCGTGCTCCATCAAAGTCCTTGACAAAGCTACAGTAAGTGTAGGGGCCTCGGCCCGCAGCCCCAGCGGAGGCTTTCGCACACCTGCCAGCAGTTGCGATTCACCCATGTCTTTAGCTTATGTTTATAGGAGTTGCTGCTTAAACTTTTGAAGACTTCTCTCTTGGTATAAATGTATTTGTATTTCTTTTGAATAGTTAGGATTACCAGCTGAGAACGTATTTCATGACAGTGTGAGCTACTGCAGGGTGTGAGAGCATCATGCTGTACTTGGCACTAAAATACATGATTGGTCAACTTTTGTTAGGATGTCTTTATAAGAAAAGGATGCATCCAGGTGCTGCCTGTTTGGGTACAGGTAGTACAAAAAATGTTTACCATTTGCCAAGTTCTCTTTAAGAAACAAAACTTGCCTATTCCTTTCATTGTTTAAAACTGTATCTATATAAAAACCTTTTATCTTGGAGAGAAGTTGGAAGATGAGGGTGCTTTGATGTGTGCTTGTCGAGGTGTGTGCTTGTCGAGGTTTATCTAAGTCCTGGATTAGAGATGCCTCAGGAACTGTAAGTCACTTGCCTACTGGCAAGTGGCCCTTAGTAGAAAGCCCCCACCATGCCCTCTTGGGGCTCTGCCATTTGTCCCGTGGTGTTGGCTTCTTGATGAGAACAAGGTGGTAGTTGTCTCTGACCAGGTATGCTGGTTTGGATGTAGAGGCCAGGCCAGGCTGGGGAGCAGGAATATCTTCATGAGGGAGTTAGCGTGTTGTGGAGGCATGGGCTCCTTCTGAAACACTTTGTGGTAAGTTCTTTGGGAAAGCATTTTGTTTTTCTGTCTTCTTGACCATCATGCCTGGTGGTCTTGGTGATCTCCAGGAGTTGCTGTCATCCCCTGCTGCCCATCCCTGTCACATGTGTATCCTGGGCAGTTTGCCACCAGGTGTGTGTTTCAGGACCTAGATGAGGTGTGCACTCTGTATTCTACTAGGAGTTTTAAACCTTCGATTAGACATCACTTGTTTTTGGTAAGGGAACATCCTTTTACATTCCTTAGAGGCTGAAGGAAACAAAGTCTTGCCTTTTGTTCCTGGAAGAACATGGGCTTTGTGTGGGGGTAGGAGGAAGTGTGGTCTGTATGGCTGCTGGGGCAGCTTTAATGAGGCTGGTTTTGAGCACCTTGTGGTGATAAGTCTTTTTGATGAGAATCCTTTCAAAATAGCTGCTTCTCTGGTTTTATAGGGAAGTGTTTTTTTTGGCTCTGTTTTTATTTTTTAAATTGTCTTAGTGAATACCCAAAGTAGAATTGTTCAAGAGAAACAACATCAGCACAACATAAAATTGAAAAACTGGCTTTGAAGTTACTCTGTTTTCAGAAATTCTTTCAAACGTAATTTGGGGACCTGGAGGCACCCCTGGGGGCGCAGGGACTTAGCCAGCTTCTCCTCCTGGAGCCCAGGACTTCCCGTAATTAGTGGCTGATGCTGAGTCTGGCCAGGAGGGCTGGGCAGAGGTGAGCAGTAGCTCTTTTCGGGGGCGGGCAGGTGGAGCACGGGGCTTGGGTTCAAGGGACTGATGAAGTCGACATTGGCAAAAATCCCTTCTCTTCTCATTTTTAAAGTGTGGGGTTCATGATCTCTCAGCCCTTTGGTGAGTTAGGAAAAAAACCCTCTGTACAGCATAGGAAACATTTTGAGCCAGACTGTGGTGAATGTTGGCCATTAAAGCATAGTTTTTTTCAATTAAATCTTTGCAGGTACCAATAATAAAACTCACAGACCAGGAGACTGAAGTTAAAGTCGACATCAGCTTTAACATGGAGACTGGGGTCCGGGCAGCGGAGCTCATCAAGAATTACATGAAGGTGCAGTTGTCAGCGAGTTAGCACTCACTGTAAAATTAGGGAACCTGTCGTGTCGGGTGTCTCATGAAACTAAACTGATAGTTTAGTCTTTAATGATAAAGACTATACAATTGAGTTGTTTATCATACAATATTGTTTCTAGAGATGCTTTGAAATTCTTTAGCTGTTTCCTTGGCTAACCATAAAGCTGAGTGATTTTTAGAGAGCTTTCTCACTATTACAAAATGACTCTCCCTAGAGCTCAGTGTGCCTGATTTGTGAGTTTAGTTTATTGCAAGTGGAATGCATCACAATGTAGTTTTTGCTTGCTTTGGATCGTCTCCGTGCCCAAGGGTGGGGTAGTGGACTTATTCACTGAGCCAACCAGGTGCGTGGTCCAGTTGAACAGCTGGTCTTGCCCTCCTATTTTAGGGAAAGTGGTAAAATCCCTATAGAGGTAACCCCAGGGTCATAATCTGGATAGTGCCTTTTCCCACAGGTTCAGGGACCTTGCTCCTTCAGTTTTTCCCTAACCCTGCAGCAGCAGGCTTGTCTGAAGGATCATTTCTGTGCCCAGCAGAACACAAGAGCCTCAGAAGCTTCCAGTGCCCTGCCCCTCCCCTCTTTACCAGCCTCTCTCCGTTTCCTCGTTACCTTCACCCTGCTCTCCGTGTTCTTCTGGTGTTGTCCTTCTGCCCCACGAGCTGCTCACCTCCCCACCACCCTGGTGTCTCCTCTCATGGGGGCCTCTGGGCATGGGGATCTTGTGCATTGCCTCCAGGACCTTCCTGGCTCACTGCCCCATCCCCTCCTCTGCTTCCTGTCGCAGAGCAAGCTAGGCCATGGGAAGTAATTTGAAGGAATACACTCATTCATTCTTCCTGAGCTCCTCTTTGTTTGGGGATTCTTCACGTAAGCTTCCTCATCTCCTCCCTGCTTAATTGTGACCTGGGGTGTGGCTCCCAGTGGGGTCTTAGCAAGCCCCTCACATAACTAACTCTCAGGCCCCTGAAAGTTGAGGATGATTGGCTTTAGAGCCTTCCAGGTGTCAAGAGGATGGAGTAAGCTTTTCTTTCTACTATGGGAAATTTGCTATGTGAGAAATCTTTCAAGGTATATTAACAATTAACAGAAAAATTTTTCTTTTGGAATTTACAGAAATATTCATTGCTGCCTTACTTGATTTTAGTATTGAAACAGTTCCTCCTGCAGAGGGACCTGAATGAAGTTTTTACTGGTGGAATTAGCTCATACAGCCTAATTTTAATGGCCATTAGCTTTCTACAGGTGAGTGTGCGTTCTCTTTAGAGACCTTGATACTGAGACTTAAATTGAAACACATTCTTCCTTGACGTTGTGAAGCCGTTGCTTCATGGATTCCAGCAGTCCTTGCTCTCTCTCCACTCTTCTGTTTTGGTTTAGTGGAAACTGACTTCTGATTATCATAATAAAACTATTTTGGTCAATACTTACTCCTTTTTCTCCTTTATAGCTTGCTTTTGAGTTTGAACGGTTTGAGGAAGGGTGGGCTCTCCTGGTCCTGTCCATAAGGGGTACACCAGTCTGAACTGAGGACCCTGTACATGTAGAGACTTTCATGCCTTGATGGACAATTAAAAAAAACCTGATTTTTTGTTTACTGACTGATAAAAAATTTGTCTCAGAAGAAAATTTGGATACTATATATGACAAAAAATACAAATTGCTAAAGAGAGAGCCTTTCTTCTCAGATTGACAAGAAATAAATATTTTGTCTTAAATTTTATATTGCCCTTTGTTGAGAAGCTTAGAACAGCTGTCAATAGAAAACCTGCCTGTATGTGTTAAATGCTGTGGTGTTGATGAACCATACTTACATATTTTAATATATTAAGTAGTTCCTAAGTGAACGGAAACAGTAACTACCCCATTTATATTTTCTTGAATGAAGAAATTCAAGCTTTGTTTTTCACACAGTCTTCCCTGTATACTCTAGCTGTTCTTCCAGGTGTGTATCATTAATTTTGTATTTTGATTATGCTTAGGGTTTAGAATTTGGCCAATTTCCTCACCATTGATATGGCTGATGGAAGTAGTGGTTTCGCCATCTTTCATTATTTTGACTTCCATGGCCCGTCTTTGCCAGAGAATCTCGAAGAATAGTGAAGATGGAACCCCACACCTGTTTTTTTACAGTTTCTTATGGTTTAATCACGTTGCTTTGCCTTCCACGTTTTCCTCTGTGAAGTTATCTTGGTGCCATTCTCCCCTAGTTTTTGGACATTATTTTGAACTAAAATACAACCTGCTCTTTCCTCATGTTTTCCTGATTGGAACTGTTTTAGTAGCCTTGCTATCATGTCTGCTGCTTGTTCCTGTGGCGCCAGGCCCCGGGCTCAGTGCCTCCTGGCCCCTCACCCCTGGGGTCCTGGCAGCAGTCCTCTGACCCCACGGAAGGCCACACGTAGCATGGCTGGGCTGGCCGCTGACCTCTCCATGCCCCTTGCCCATCCTGCCTCAGAGCTGTGCCTTTCTTGGCTAACTAAGGTAAGAGAGCCCAGCCTTGTGCTGGCAGCTCTCACGTGTTTGATTTTGGCTAGAAGGCTGGCAGGAAGGGAGTAAGGTAAGGCAAAACTCAGAATGCTGCCCTTGAGCCTCTGGCACATGCAGATCCTCAGAAGCTGAAGTTCTTGGGAACCCTAAAGTACTTATAGTAAGCGTCAGGAGATGCTTCTCCTCAGGGAGTTGTATGTTGTATGTTTTCAGGCTTTGTGCTTCCGTCAGGAACTGTGCTTTCCCCTGGACATGACTGTCCGGATCCACACCTGCACTGTCCAGTAGAAGTTCCTACGTGGCCAGCAGGGTGGCCACGATCCACACGTGCTTACTGAGCACTTGCCATGTGGCTAGTAAATGCAGCTTTTTAAAGTAATTTGCTTTAATTAATTGAAATATAAACACTCGCCTATGGCCTGTGGCTGTTGTAATGGGCAGTGCAGGTCTGCTGGTGGGCCTCTTGGGTTGGAAACAGATCCATAGACAGCAGCTTAGGTTCAAAACAAGTCCGTTACCTGCTTAAAGAAACCATGGCACCAAATGGGAGGCTGGCGCTAATCTGTGTGACAAGCAGGGATGTAAATTTGGTGTAAATATTATGACACAATACTAATCACCTGTACACAGTTAAAATTAACCTTTCCACACGCTGTTTGTCACACTATGACACTGTTCAGTCTAACACTGCCCTCTATGGGTTGTCTTTTGCAATAATGGGATTAAGGTTAGACTTACCATTTACCATCTAGATGACTTTATATTGCGGAGAACGTGGTCTGCTTATGGATCAATTTTTGGTAACTTGTGGTTACTCAGATGTCTGTGTTAGTAGGAAGACCCTCAAGGGATTATTAATTTTGGAGAATTAAAGTATAATAAAAAATTCAGATTAGAAGGTTTTATTTTTTTTGAACGCTACATCAACAAAGACACTCCAGGCTATTTTGCCTGTAGTGTCCTCACAGAGCTGGTGACTAAGCAGGTGCCACAGATAGCCTGTCCTTGGAGAGACCACTAGGTAGCAGATTGCATGCGGTCTTCTTTAGAAAATGACTTGAATCCAAATTGTGGATCTGTCGCTTTTACAGTTGCATCCAAGAATTGATGCCCGGAGAGCTGATGAAAACCTTGGAATGCTTCTTGTAGAATTTTTTGAACTCTACGGAAGAAATTTTAATTACTTGAAAACTGGTATTAGAATAAAAGAAGGAGGTGCCTATATCGCCAAAGAAGAGATCATGAAAGCCATGACCAGTGGATACAGACCATCGATGCTGTGCATTGAGGACCCTCTGCTGCCTGGTAAGGGCGCCTTGCTCCTCACTTGCTGTGAGCCAGGGGACGTGGCCGGCGCAGGGTGCAAGGAAGGGGGTGGGTACCTACTATCCCTGCAGCCAAGGGTGGCTCATCTCTCATGATGTGGGGTCCCACAGTCCTTACAGTTAATGGGGACACCTTCAGAAGTCTTTCTTTAATGCTCCTAATTGATTTCTTATAAAGTTGGAATTTTGTTTACATCTCATAATTAACCAGAAAAATGTAGAAAATGAAAATTAAGGAAAAGAGCTTATTTTTTTTTCTGATTGGGAAAGTATTTGTCACATATTCATCATAAACCATTCACTTCTGAGAAGTATGTCACATAGAAAAGCAAAGTGTGTCCTAATCCTCTTGCATTCCCCGGATGTGTATTTCTCCAGTTCTTCTCTACAAGGATATTAATATTTTTATTGCAATCTTTATTAAGTGGATCACGTAATACAGTTTTTCGGCTTGTGTTTTCAATTAACCACAAATCCTAGCCCCCTTCCCTGTGTGTAAGGCATGTTCCATTGCGAGGATTGCTGCATTGACTGTCTCAAGGTGGTCTGTGGTCTCCCCGGTGTTAGTCCATCAGCTTAGTGAGGGGTGCTTGTTCCCCTTCCTTTAGGGACAGTCTTTTTAGTCTTTGCCGATCTGATAGAGCCGTGCAACATACATGTTCATTTAGTTTACATTTCTTAAATGATGAGTGAGGTGAAGCAAATTTTTATTTATCCATTCCACAAATGTTTATTGAGCATCTATTAGGTGAGACACTGTTCTTACTGTTGGTGATAAAGTCAGTGACGGACAGGTGACAGAAAAGGTGGTGGAGAATGTCCGCTCCAGGTACACTGCCCTTGTATTTCTGTTGTGCGAGTTCACATGCTCTGTCCATCTGTCTCTGTCCATCTGTCTGCCGACTGTTTCCTGGTGACTTTGTGAGATCCTGCGTGTGTTAGGGAAGCCTCCTTGTTGTCATGCTGTACATTTTCTCCCCAGTTTGTCCCTTGCATCTGTATTTGCTATTTTTCACTGTTCAGTTCCTATATGTATATTTTAATGTCCTCAAATTTAGTGATTTGTTTTGTTTCATGGCTGCTGGAATGTGAAATTCACTTCTTAAAAATCTTGTGACAGGAAACCTCCTGACTGTTCTGTTGTTGATAAATGACAGGACTTCGGCCATGCTTCTTCAGAAGGGCTTTCCCTGGCAGCAGAGGAACATGTTTTCACATCTGTTTGTCTGTGTTCGATCAGTGAAGTTGGAGGGATTTCCAGTGTCTTCAGTGTCTGTTTAAATGTACTTGAAAGATGAAAGCCCACATTATTGCTGGATTGTACTATCAAATCTAGAAAAGATAAAATTCCAGAGCTTAGAATGGCTCCTAAAAATCCTGCTCACTTGAATTGTGAAGAATGTATATGTGAGTTAAAATTCCAAACTGTGCTGTTATAAAAAGTTAAGTTCCTCGACTGGGGCTCACTTGGTGACTTCAGTGATGGCTTCATCTGATTTGCCACCTGTCTGGTCCTTAAAACGGGAGCGGTCAGCCCTGGAATGTCCTACCCTAAAGGACTTGCTTCCCGCAGGTCCCAGTGCTAACTGAGCTGCGAGGTGCCCTGGCCAGGTGCCCGCCGCAGTGCGCGCGCTTGGTCAGCGCGGCTGGGTCTCACAGAGGCTGCCGCCCTGGCTTTCTGGTGTGTTCACCACCTCGGGAGTCACCAGACTTCAAGAACTGTCACTCTGTCTCTGTGAATGACATCTCATGGAGGTGGACCCGGATCTGAGGCTGCAGGTCAGGCCCCGTGGCCGTCGGGAGATTTCCCAGGTGCCTGCTGCAGCCCCGCTGATGTGGTCTGGGAGCGTGTCCGCAGCGAGGGCCCGCTTCAGGATAGCTTACGTGAGCAGATCAGAAACATCTGGATAAAGGGCCCGGCATCTGCAGAGTCATACAGCCGCCTTTCTGTTTCAGGAAATGATGTTGGCCGCAGTTCCTATGGGGCCATGCAGGTGAAGCAGGTGTTTGACTACGCTTACATTGTTCTCAGTCACGCAGTGTCGCCCCTCGCGAGGTCCTACCCCAACAGAGACTCTGAAAGGTAACTCACGCCCCGGGTCGCTGTGCTGGGCTCCCAGCCCCCGTGGCATGGCAATTCCAGGCCTCAGCCTCTGCGCAGCTGGCACCACTTACCTGTCACGGGCTTCAGGAAGTGTGTTAGAGGATGTGCCGGCACGTGCTAGCTGGACGTGGAGCTACTGATAAGGAGGCCTTGCGGGCATTTGAGGTGGCCATGTTTGGTTCATCCGTGGCTGAGCACTGAAAATTTCTTCTTTGGGGAGTTGACCGTTTCTTCAGGGTATTTTATTGGGGAAGTGATTTCTGGCCTTTTAACGCTTTGGAATGTGCTGCTTTCTCTTCAGGCCGTCCTCACGGTGCACATGTCGCGTTCTAAGTGAGTGCTCGTGGGTCCACAGGCCCCACCCCGCCTCTCCTGCAAACTCATCCCTCACTCTGCATCACAGCACACTTTTGCAGTGTACCCTTCTGTTGGTAGTGAGAAATACTTGCAGAGTGGTTGGGAGGTGGTGGGATTGGGGGGCGGAGGGAGGGAGTGAAGGGGGCGGGCAGTGGAAAGGAAGAATAATCAGATGGTGGGAAGTGGTTGTCTACACAGTGCAGCATGGTGCTTCTGAGGCCTGGCACCCCTCTGCCCGCTCACAGTGCTTCCCAGCAGGGTGGTGGGCCCTGTGCTGGGTGCTTGGAGTCTTGGCACCCACCACGTGCCTGTGCCAGACCTTCAAGAGTGTTGGGCAGGGGCGGGGGATGCTCCCCTGCTCAGGCCCTGGGTTGAAACAGTCTTTCGAAGTAGCTAGCTGTAGGTTCAAGGATGTGTGTGGGAGGGAACCCACTTCTACATTGTGAGCTCAGAGCACATTTGGGCTCAAGCATCAGAAATTATATGTATTTTATAGAATTATTTTAGCTTTTTTCCTCTTTCACTTGGCAAAGTGATATGTTGTTAAAAATACAAAAGAACTGGTCAGAAGGGTTCGTGGGCTCCGTAGTAGCTCTGCGGCACGTTGATTCCCCGCTGTGTCCCTTTGCAGTACTCTAGGAAGAATCATCAAAGTGACTCAGGAAGTGATCGACTACCGGCGGTGGATCAAGGAAAAGTGGGGCGGCAAGGCCCCCCCGGCGCCCGAGCTTGGTGAGTGCCCATCTGGTCATTACTCCTGACCTTCTGACACCTTGACGTGGTAGTGTCTCTTTGTCCCTCAATGCTAATCCTTCACACTAAGGAAACACTGCATTTTCTCTAAGAGTTTACAGCTGGGAGATTTAGGCCAGTGGGAGTACAACGCATGCCACACATGGACTTTAATGTTTCTTCTAGTAATTACATGAAAAATGCGAAGAGAAACTCAGGTGAAATTCATTTTAATGTATTTTATTCAATTTTGTGTTCAAAATAGTAACATTTCACCATGTAATCAGCATAAACAAGTTTGGAGAGATTTTGCCCCCATTCTGGCACTGGGCCTTTGAGACCACGGGTCCTTGCTGCACATCCTGCCCTAGTTTCTCCAGAAACGTGCACTGGGTTTACATTTTGTTAAGATTTACAGTTGAAAACTGTTGATGTATCCAGGTTGTTCTAGGCACATTTGAAGGTTTTCCAATAACTGAAACAAAAATAATTTTAAAAATTAAGTAAAATTAGAAATTCAGTTTGTCAGTCTGGCTAGCAGCATGTCCAGTCAGTGGCAGCTGTGGCTGGAGGCTGTCCGGTGGGGTGTGCACATCCGTCCTACGGTAAGGGACTCAGCCAGGCTGTTTTCCCCACAGATAACAGGATCAAGATAAAAGAGCGAATCAGTGCATGTGATGGGGATCAGCCGCAGCGCCGAGACCCGGAGTCCCCCTACAGCCAGCGCCTGACCCTGTCTCTGCCCAGCCCCCAGCTGCTCTCGTCCGGCTCCTCTGCCTCCTCTGTGTCTTCGCTTTCTGGAAGTGACATTGTGAGTGTGCGTGCTGGGGAAACATCCATGGTGGGTGTTGAACCTCTACTGACGTGCTCATTTCTCTCCCTTCCGTGTGTGTGTGTGTGGGGGCACCCCAAGACTGCACCGAGGGGTCCCCGCTGTGCCTCGAGTGTCAGCTGGCAGTCAGAGACTCCGTCCCTGGGGCCTGGGAGCAGCTGTGCCGCTCATGGTACAGCTGTGGGAGACTTCCTTGGATAGTTGTTGTAAACACTTGTTTGGAGCTGAAACATTGAAGTGAGGGGTCTGTCCTGTGTCACTTGAACGTTCTTGGGTTTTGGGAGGACTTGAAGCAGCAGATATGGCCGCGTGCTCGTGACCACACTGCAGACACTGCTTTCCTAACTGAGAAGCAGTGCACCTCTGTGCAGCTCTCCCTCTTACTGTTTCCACTCACAGGATTCTGACACACCACCCTGCACAACGCCCAATGTTTACCAGTTCAGTCTACAGGCGCCAACTCCTCTGCTGGCCAGCTTACCCACCGCCTTGCCCATGCCGAGTGGCAAACCTCAGTCCGCTACTTCCAGAACGTTGGTCATGACAACTAACACTCAGGTACATGGCTGGCTGGCCCCCCTCCTGGAGATGGGCCCCTGGGAGCCACGTCTGAGCTGTGACAGCTGCTCCAGGAGTAGCCGATACTTTGGATTAGAAATAGATCTTTGGAAATCTTTGGAAGGTACATTTCTGTCTTGCAGGACATGCTTGTCCTTTTTTGGGCCTGTAGCATGTAATTCCTGTCATTCTGTAAAAGACCGTGTCCCCGAGGTCCTCCCTGCCCAGTGAGGGTCTCTGAGCTCACGAGCACTGAAGGGGCTTTAGACAAAGTCCAGGGTGAGCATCTGACCCCAGTGTGACATGTCCAGGACAGGTTGAAGATCAAATGCTGGTGCCCTGGTCTCATAGGTCACTTTGCTAACAGCCAGTGAGATTAAAGCTAAGATTGCTCATATTTTAAGCCAAGGCTCAAGGCCCACTTTCTCATTTTATTTCTAAACTGCAAACTTGACTTTCTAGTGTAGTAACTAAGGAAACACCCACCATACAGCATCATGGGCGCTCTCTCCCATGAAGCTCACCAAGAGATGAAGTGCCTCACTCGGGATGAAATGGGCACTGAATGCTGGGGACACCAGGGGGCTCTTTCTGGTGCTGCGGTGCCCGGGGGGAGCCAAGCCCCCACCGAGGAGAGGGCCTATGTGCTACAGCCCCAGCGGGGTCTTAGGTAAAGCGTAAGGAAGGCTCCCTGCATGTGCTCTATAGCCCCTGTTGCCCTGCAGCTGCTTGGTCAGCCCCCCTGGAGCACCATCTGGGAGACCCCAGCTCCTGTGGTATCACTGCTCTCAGAGCGGGGGCCACAGTTAGTCTAGATGTGAGCAGTGCGGTTCTTGGGGGCCTGAGAGGGCTTTACACCGGCACCCGTGTGCCAGTGGGCACCGTAATGCAGAGATAGATGTCGTCCAGGACCAGAGGGGCAGAGGAAGCAGGGTTACCAGCCTTACCCCGCATCTCTCCACGGGCCTGTGTTGTGGTGCGGGGGTGGGAGGGGGGTGGTGGCCACGCTTCTGTTCTTTCCAGAGATCGAGGGATGAGTGTTAGTCTGAGGACTGATTTATTGAGTTGTTGCTTGGTCTTCAATGAATAATGACACTTTATGACTTGGTTACTTTCTATTGTAATTGCTGTATGAGAACGTAGAATGTTTCTGATGCAAAACAGAATCCTGTCGGGTTGTAGTAAAATGCAAACTAACCGAAAGCAGTGCCCTCCATTGGCGGGCTTGGCGTGGGGACTGTTGACCTCTGTCCACTCGATGTCTCACTGACGTCTCTGGTCGTTCTGTTCCTAGACCAGGTTTACAATACCTCCGCCGACCCTAGGAGTGGCCCCCGTCCCTTGCAGACAAGTCAGCGTTGAAGGGACTCCAGCATTGAAAGCCGTTCACCACATGTCTTCCCCGGCCATTCCGTCCGCCTCCCCCAATCCTCTTTCCAGCCCTCACCTGTACCACAAGGTAGGCCTCCCCCCGCCTGGGCTCCCCGCACTCTCTGCCAGGCACAGGGCTCCGCAGAGATGTGTTTTGAAATAGAATTTGTTTTCTCATCATTTAGCTTCATTTTTGCTTTTCTCTGTGGTGCATAGGGTTTAAAAGTGTTATTTTAAATGTCATACGGTTTAGCATCACTCTTCATTTTTCCATTGAACTTGTTAGCATAAAACTAAAGTTCGAAATAAGGTTCAAAGTGAAGAATATTTTATTTTCACATTTATCTATTGAATTAATTTATATGCCAGCTACCTTGGTTTTCAAGAAGCAAATGACACCATCAGGAACAAATGCTGGTGTGACCCGGTGCGCAGTGTCACCGGGCCCATGGGGTTTCGCCCCCTCCCCCTTCTCTGGGGCGCTGTAGGGCAGAGGGGGGCGAGGCCTGCTGCCGGGGCCTGCACCTGGGGTCCCCACGAATGCACTTGCCTGCTCCCTTGTGGCTTCTCTAAGTCCAGATTCTGCACAGGAGAAGCTGTTCTGTAGGAGGAAAACAGGTTGTTACTCGTTTCCTGTGCTCTCGAAGGGTCCGAGTATTTCCGAGAACTGTGATGGACCATGCAGGTTCTGAGGGCGCATGTTTTCCCTCAGGTGCTGATGGTATCGGGGACGCTGACCTCCAGTACTTCAGACGGTTCCTCTGCTATTTATCTGATCGTTTTTTGCCAGTAAATTTTTAATGCTTAAGGGTTGGCTCTTTGAAGCTGTGTCATTAAGTCCTACTGTTACTCTTATTTGGAGCTAAGTAATAGAACGTTCCTCCTCGGATCTGCCCCTCCTGTCACCATGGGGTTTTCAGTGCCCTGCCAGGCATATCACGCCGGCCTGCTGGAAACACTCAGGGGGAGGTGATGACTTTGCAAACAGGAGCTCGAGCACCAGCCTGCTGGACGTTGGAATTCCTGCAGGTGTTTCCAGAACATCAGAGCTGAGGTGGGGGAAAGAAAACAAGGGCCCGTCTTAGTTCTGTGGACTCATAGGACCAGTTAGAAGTGTGATGCTCACGTCTGCGGATGTGTGCATGTGTGCTTTGATCCAGGTGTACGGCCTCTACCTCGGTGGGTCACTGAGTGGGCAGGGTATTTGCCATGTCACGCGTGGTGGCAACCGTGACCTGTAAGCATGGCTTGCTCTGAGCTCCTTCACATTAAATGTCATGCAGATGCTGCACTTGCATTGGGGACGGGACCACTTTGTGTGAGCCCTGGGCAGCCTCTGTACACAGTCCCTCTCCACAGGCCGGGCCTTGTCTCTGGGGAGGAGGGTAGGGACATAACTCAGGGACACTGAGGCTCGCTGCCCAGCGGTGGGGGCGAGGTGGGGGGGGGGGCCCCACCAGGGTCTCCAGCGCCACCTCCAGCATCACTGTCCCTCTCTGTCTCGTTAGCAGCACAGCGGCATGAAGCTGTCCATGAAAGGCTCGCACAACCACAGCCAGGGGGGCACGTACGGCTCTGTTGGCAGCGGAGGCGTGCGGCCCCCGGTGGGCAACCGTGGACACCACCAGTACAACCGCACCGGCTGGAGGAGGAAAAAACACACACACACGAGGGACAGCCTGCCCGTCAGTCTGAGCAGATAATGGCCCCTGAGGGCGCCGCCTGGCCCCCCGCTCTTCCACAGACTAGCGCCCCGCCGGGACCTGAGACCAGCATCCAGCACGTGGGCCCGGGCCCCGGGGGCCGCCCGCCGCTGATCACTCTGCATGTTCCTTGTGTGGTGGTCACGTCCATCTTAAAGAACAGCTCCTTGTGCTCATCTGTGAAGCCTTATTAAACATGGACGCAGTTTTCTGCCTTCCCGGATCCTTCCTCCGTGCCCGGTCAGGTCTGGACCGGGAACCGCAGGGACGGGACGCAGGCCTCGGCGCTTCTCAGCAGCCAGTCTGGTTCCTTCGCGGTTTGGGTGTTTTCGTGTCACGTCCGCCAGAGCAACAGAGATCAGCCCCCGTTCTCGTTCCTTCCCCAGTGGGTAGGGTTGGGAGGTCGCCATTGTGTCACTGCCCTCACGTTTTGTTTCAGATTTCAGAACTGTTTTTCTATGTAAATATTGAAAACTTATGGTTTGTGCAATATCAGATATTTTTATTTAATTCATATTTTCACATAAGTTATATTTAAGGGAGGAGGTTTTTTAAACAAGCTTAGATCCTTTCCCGAGTCGCATTTTCTAAGTTGGGTTCATCGTGTCGGCTGGTTGAGGAGCACCGCTACCAACACCGTGAGTGACGGGCTCGGGGTTTATTTTTGTGTTTTTCCTGTGGTCAGACACAAGGCCTCCGAGTTCGTGGCGGGGTGGGGCGGGCGGGCGGGCGGGCGGGGGGCGCTTCCTTGCAGGGGGCTCGGCTCCCCGGCCTTCTGACCAGCTGCCCGCGGCCCTGCCGGCCGGCCTGTCTGCTGTCTCGCTCTGACCGCAGAGCTTTCACGTTTTGGTTTTCGGTTCTTTTAAAGTAGACAACAAATCCAGCGTTTAAAGTGCCAGAAGTATAACTTTCTAAGGGGACGAAGGGTTGTCACATTATAAAATCTTAAAAAAAAAAAACAAAAAACAAAAATGTGAAGTTGAAGTGCTCAGTCCGTGTCAGTCACAGAGCCTGTTGTAAGGACGAGGCCGGTGAGTACCCGTCCGGACAAGGGCGCCCAGATTTAGGAATGTGGAGAAAGGAATTATGTTGATTCCGTTGAGGAATCTGTATAGCAGTATGTGTTCGTTCTGTTAAGAGCAAATCTACGAGAAGTACTTCAGCTGCTCATTGCACCGGGGGGGAGTATTTTTACCGTATGGCAGGAGAGCACAGCCCAGGGATGGGCCGGGGCAGCTGGCGCCCGACCGCAGAGGCGTACAGGAATACTATGCAAGTGTAGTCCGCCATGACAACCACTGTCTTTGTTACCTTTTTTTGAACAAGAATATATCCATCCTGCCTAACCCTGAGTTTTTGGAGCACCACAGTTGTCCTGGGTGTGAGTTGCATCTCATAGGTCATCTGACTCCCCATTTTTGAAATGGGGGGTTCTGGCCCTGCTGAACACTACAGGTAGGTCGGTCTTTGAAGTCCACTAGTGGAGAGTGTCGCGTTGAGAGACTGAACTACCATGACGCCTGGTTGATGTGCAGAGTGGGGAGCTCTGGAGTGCGGACTGAGGGCCAGGTCCAGCCAGGACGCCTCTGATGCGCCCGTGGCTGGCCTCCGCCCCGGGACCGGTCCCCCGGCGCCGTTGGGAGCTGCGAGCTGCGGCTGCGGCTGCGGGTTCTCCAGGGGCATTCCAGAATAGAGTAGCACATGTTGTCTGCAGTTCTTGATTGAAAGTTATCAAAAATATTTAAAGATATTTAAATTGTGAATCTATTGATAAAGAAATATTTATAAAAACTGATACGTAGGCCTGTACTAATCTCCACGCATTAGCAATATTGACTCACCCTACATTAAGGAACCCCCTGCGGGGCGAGTGTCCCATGGGGTGTGCATTTTAAAGCTCGATTCACAGACACAGGCGCCATGCTCCATCCCCGTCATGGTGAACCGAATGAATTGGCCTGGCTACCACTGTGGTCACGCACTACAGGTTGAACAAAACGATATCATGTTTCGATTTTTTTTTGTGTGTAGACAACAATGTGGAAGCTAAAATTGACATATTTTTATGTAAAGTTTTTCTATTCTTTGATTTTTAATAAACTTTGGAAACCAGGTGGTGTTTGGAGTGTGTGCTTTCCTTTCAAGGGGAAGGGCAGCTTCTACCATTTAATGTTCTTGAACCTTCTAAATAGAGCCATTTAAAGTAATGTTACGGTCGGCTTAGGAAATTCAGGATCTAGCTGAGGTTGCAGGCTTTGTACAGAAGAATCACAGCTGACACCCCTTGTTTGCCCTCACGTTCTGTGCCCGGGGGGTCACTCACGTCACTGACATGACACTATTGACGTGCCGTTCCTGAGAAGCCAGCTGCGGGATACTGCACCAGTGAGACTCTCCAGGGAAACCATGCCTTCTACATCTGGCTTACATCAAATTAGATCACTTAAAAATAACAAAAACATTTTTTTTGTTTGAGAGATGGAGAGCGTGGGCGGGGGAGGCGTGGACACCCTACTGAGCAGGGAGCCTGATCGGGGGCTCGATCCCAGGACCCTGAGTTGATGACCTGAGCTGAAGGCAGACGCTTCACGACAGCCACCCAGGTGCCCCTGAGAGTAACCCATTGTAAACAGCCAAGCAATCAAAAGTAGCTTAGAATGTAACATACTTAGAATTTGTGAGGAAGTATCTAAAAACTCACAGAGCAGTGAGTGATGGGAGGACATGCCTCGCCTGCCGCCCAGAGTGTGTGCTGGAATGCTCCACCACGGAGCCTGGGACAACCCTTGTTCATCTGCTTCTGCAAGGGTGTCGGGAGTGCTCCTAGCAGGTGCTGCCCTGAGGACACAAGGCCCTTTCCACAAAGACAGGGCTGCTGAAGACCCCACAGAGCAGGAAACAACAAATGTGCCAGGTGTCAGTGCTCTGAACAGTGTTGGAGGCAGAGTGACAGAGTGTCTATGAGTGGGACACTGGGAAGGCCTTGAGCTGGGGCTGAGTGGCCCACGGGAGCTGGCACGGTGGTGGCACAGCAACAAGGCCCGATGGCTGGGAGCAGGTGCAGAAGCAGAGGCTGGAGGGAGGTGAGCCGGGACGGGAAAGCAGGGGGTTTCTATGTCCCCATGGCCACTTACGGGAGGATGGACTGTTGGCGGGTGGTCCTGGGGAGCGGCGACTGCCACGGGAGGGCCCTGGTGGGCTGGGGCTGCCAAGGCCCCCTGATGGGCTGGCCAGGTGGGAGGGCAGTGCCCCGGCCCCGGTGGCTGGCGGCCCACAGCCCTCTGGATGGCACCACGGGCAGGAGCCCCAGGCCTCCGGAAGGAGTCCATTGAGTAGGTAAGTCACACCTGTGAGCTGGAGCCCCAGGGAGGGGGAGACCGCGTTACCTGCAGTGTCACCCCATCTGCTCAGGGGAGGCGAGAGGGTCCCTGTGTTCCCGCTGGGCTGTCGGGAGGTGCCCAGCATGGCCGCTCGCCGCGCACGCCGCCCATGCTCGGCTTCAGGGTGGTCACCTGCAGGTCGCAGTGGTCCCCAGCCACGGGGGGTCCGAGGGTTCGGCCGCGGCCCGGGACGTCCTCGCAGCTTGATCCTGGGCCTGGGCGCCAAGCTGCAGGGGCACGCGGGAAGTGGCGACGTCCCGGTGTGGACAGGCCAGTGCACGTGTGCACATTTACGCTTCCGTCGCCCTGTCGCCTCGACGTCCTTGGAGCGTCCAACCTGCGAAGCCTGGGCCAGTCCTCAGGTAACAGACGAGCGCCGGGAGCTGATGGAGGAGGGGAAGCGGCTGCTGAATATCCCGCGCTCGGGCTGGTTCTCTATCCCCAACGGCTCGGCAACAGGCTTCGGGTTGTTTCCGCGGCTCCTGGGGCTGGGCAGCTCGTGAGCGACTGGTCACGGGGGCCCTTGGACTGAGCTCGTCCCGTGTCTCCCAGCGTCACTGGGCCCTGCAGCCGGGCCCGCCATGACTCCCGGGCCCCGGGGCGCGGTCCAGGCCACATCAGTAGGGCCGGCTTGGATTCTTCCCGACGCCGTGCTCAGCATCCACACCCTCTGAACCGCGGAAGCACCAGCAGTGCTCAAGGCCATACAGAGGCCCTCTGGCGGGTCACTTACAGTTTGGGAACCAGTGTGTGACCCGAGGCAGATTTGGGTCCTGCCTGCCTGTGTTTGCAGAGTATCTTCGTGGTGATGACTGGGTGGCTGTGGCAGGTGTGAGAGACCCTGAAAGGTGGCCGGGCTCTGGAGCCCGGGGGGCAGCCCTGCCTGGGCGAGGACACCCCAGCCCCCCGACGGGAGCGGTGCCCCAGGGCCGGGCGTGCGGCACCCCCGGAGCCCCCAAGCTGGGACCAGAGTGAGAGCGGGCATCCTGACTGCGGAGGGTGGGGGGCCTGCAGCCTGACGCCCCCTCTGGTTCTCTGATGGTGTGAGAACAGCTGCTCATTTTGGGTGGAAAATCTTCACTTTACATTACTATTGAGCCTGTTCATGGCTCCCCACAGAGCAGCCCACTGGGCAGCAGAAATTGCTCGGCCCAGCATGCAGGGTGAGGAATCCTGGGGCCACGCTGGGCCTGGGCCATCTCATGGGATGTGAGCTAATGACGTCAGGGCCCGGCAGACGGGTAGCGCTGTGGTTTGCACACCAGGGCGCAGGTGTCCTTCCCAGCTCCAGAGGGATGCACCAAGGCCCAGAGCGGAGCATCCTCTGCTAGCAGCTCTGTGAGAGAAACTCAGGTGGGCAGAGCCCACAGAGCCTGGCCCTTGGAGAAGCATCTGCGTGGTCAGGGTATCATGAACGGTGCTGAATTCTGTCTTGAGTTTGTAGAACAAAGAGCGGTTGGGGTGTTTTGGGCTGGCCTCCCTCCCTCTCCATGTCCTCAATTTTCAGCTCAATGCAGTTTTATTTTTTTTTAAATGCTGTAGCCACTTTTTTTTTTTTTTAAGATTTATTTATTCATGAGAGACACACAGAGAGAGACAGACATAGGCAGAGGGAGAAGCAGGCTCCCTATGAGGAGCCTGACATGGGACTTGATCCCAGGACCCCAGGGTCATGCTCTGAGCCGCAGGCAGATGCTCAACCACTGAGCCACCCAGGGATGCAGAGTATAGAGGACCCCAGGGATAGGTCTGGTGCAGGGAGGGGGTCCTGCCCGAGTTTGATCTGCACCTGCGCGTGCCGTGCCAGGTGGAGCAGAGTGATGCTGGCCGTCCTTGGGGGTGACCCCATCCTCCTCGATTTCCACCCTCCCTTTTGGGACTGACCCCTTCGTCCATGTCAGGTAGGGCCCTTCTCCCCCCAGAGCCACCTGGAGGGGGCCAGAGGATCGTTTTCCTCTCTTCTAATGTCAGGTCCTGGAATCCTCACTGGCCAGTAGTTAATCAGCTATTTCTGACATCCGCTCTGTCATGGTCAGAAACACGTGGGTCGTCTTTCCTCCGTACAGATCGTGAGCCCTCTGGAGTGTGTACGTGTGCCTGTGCGTGGTGTTCCTCCCGGGTCAGCTCCGTGCTGGACCCCTTCCCCTGTCCTGCTACCACGTGTCACAGAAAGTCTGCAACAAACAGCAGAAGTTGAGTGAAGGAAAAACATGTTTTCGCGTTAAGAAGAACGGCCGCAAATCGGTTAAGACTCAAGGTGTCTTTTTTTCTGTAGGAAACTTGGGACCTGGATACGTACCAGACTTTTTAAATATCAAGTCCTCCTTGCAGGCTGTGGCTGGAGGGTTGTGTGTGGTGCTGTGATCGTGAGCCTGCCAGCTGTCAGCCCAGGAAGGGGGAAGGCTGAAGCCACAGCGAAGCCCCATCATTGCCAACATTTTGTTTTGTTGTTTGGCCTTATCCTGGCTCCCTGGTGTCCTGTGTCCTGCCCCTGGAGGGGGCGCATCTACTGACGAGTCCGTCCCCTACCCCGCAGGCGGGCCCACCTCCCTCCCTGCTGCCGCCTGCCCGGGGAGGGGCAGTGCCCTCCCACTGGGGTCCTGCAGCCGGTGCCCCTGGGCCCTTCCAGAGGGAAGTTCTGACTGTGGGAGCGGCTCAGCGCAGGGAAGAGAGGGGGCGCTCCTGCCTCACCACTGGGTTCCTCAGCCCTGCGAACCTCTTCCCCGTCCCCACGGCCCTGCCCTTCCTCCGCAGAGCTCGCACACCTGCACATCAGCCCCGGGCCGGGCCAGAGGGTCCCCGGAGGGGGTGGGTGGCCCCCCAGGTAGCCTGTGATTAAGTTAATAGTTGAAACCGTGTGCTCTGGTTAAAAAGAAGGACCGGGAAATAAGGCTGCCACTTGTTTCTCCTGCTGGACAAAGGAAAGATCTGTCGAATCCTAACAGTGGCAACGGGGTGGAGCTGGAGACTTTGGATGTGGGAGCGGTGGGGGCTGGGCCACTCTTGCCACCGCAGCAGGGGGTGCCAGGCTCCCGCTCTCTGTGCAGCACCTGTAGCTGCTCTCAGCCCAGGGCAGGAGGTTGTCCTTCTTGTCACCCTTGTCCCCAGTCCCCAGCGTGCTAAGAGGAGACCTGCACACCGACCCCCAAGCCATGGCTTCTGGGGGACTCTGGGGGTGTTGGAGGGTGGGAAGTAGAGCAGGAGCTGCGTACAGGGCTGAGGACGCTCCTGATCTGTCGCCCTCCCTCAGTAGCCCTGTGAGCCCCCCAGGGCCAGGGAGGGACTCTGTGTCTCAGCCCCTCCGCCTGGAGACGCCTGGGGACAGGGCATTGCAGCCTGCATCCGGGCCAGGGCAGGGAGCCCACATGGGAACCTCTGCACCAAAGCACTTGGCACAGCGCCAGCTGCCCCACGCACCTCTCCTGCCCGGGCGTCTGGATCCTGGGTCACAGCTGCTGCCCCCCAGCACCCACCCCCCGGCTCTCATTCCAGCTGCCTTGGGCCCAAGTCCAGGGCAGGCCTCGTGGCAGCGACCCCCAGGAGCTGCACGACCGCAGCCAGGTGCCGCGCGGGCCTCAGGGAGAGGTTGGCCGGTGACCAGGGCACTGAGGCCGAGCCCACCCCTCCCGCAGCGAGGCCGCAGGGGTCTGGGGAGGGGTGGAGTGGCTGCCACACCCTGGGGACAGGACGGGCCACCCCCTCCCAGTCTGTGGCCGCAGGCGTGCGCTGGCCAGCCGTGGCTCCCGAGGGCCGGGAACCTGACCGTTAGGTTTAGGGCCCCCTTACGAGAACGCTCTACACGTAGACACGGGGAACCTGCGTAGATGCGGAAGAAATATTCCTCCTCGTGTGAGGACAAACACCACAACTCGCTTCACAGCCTGACTCTGCTCTTTCTTCCGGTCACGGCCACCTCCCTCCGCCTGCATCAGCCCTGAGGGGTGGGGTGCCCCGGGGGGTGAGCTCCCCTGGTCCCCACCCCCCGCCCCTGGATGCCCCTGGACCTCCCGACCTGCCCTCCCCTCCGGCGGGAAGGGACAGGCCGAGACGCCGCGGGGATGGAAGGCGCGCACAGCTCAGCAGGTGGACGTGCCCCGAGGTCCCTGAGGTTCCCGAGGCATCTGGGAAATTCCTGCTTTTTCTCAGAAACCCACCTTGTCCCCAGAATCCAGTTTTTTGTGTATCTGACAGTTTGAACTGAATGATCATGAAAGCTACTTCAGCTCAGGAATGGGCAGCTCTCCCAGCTTTTGGTGATTCAATCCACGTCACCACTCACAGGGGGCTCCTGGTTCCCCCACCGGCCCCCTGCCGGCCTCGTCCACCCCTCCTTCACTGCACGACAAAGGTGGGGGCGGCACCCAGGCCCCCGGGGGCTGCATAGCAGTTGGGAGGGTGACCCCGGAGGGCAGGCATGAGGAAGTTCTGTGTAGACAGGAGAGTGGGCTTTCCTGAATATCGCCTATTAGGGAACAGGTGACAGATTTCAGAGGCGGACACCAGGATCTAAGTCTTTGGAAGGTGTTGGGGGGAGCAAGCATGGCCTGACCCCTTGCCTGAGCCAGGAAGACTTCCTACCGTGGCTAACATGCCACCCTGAGTGATCGAGGGTGCCGGGGGCCTTGGAGGTTCAGCTCACAGGGGCTCCCAGGCTGGGCCCTGACTGGGTGCCCTGCACTCCGCATGGGTGGTAGGTGTGGGTGACCGCGGAGTCCACCTCAGCCTCACCTGTCCCAAACTAAGAGTGCGTTTCAGATCTGTTGCCCGGCCCAAGGGGCTTCTGGTTGGCAGAGGGGTGGGCCGGGGGGCTCCTGGCTGTCTCAGATCCAAACAGCTCCCAGCCCCCACCAACACCTCCCATGAGGCCCCAAAAGCCAGCCTCAGGGAGAGGGTCCTGACCAGGCAGGAGCCGAAAGCTCTGGCCATCCTGCAGTCCTCACTCGGAGCAGCTTCCACTGGGCTCGAGGGTCCCCGACACCAGGGCGGCAGCTGACGTCCAGCGTCGATGGAGGTGTGGTGTTCTCACCTGCCTCGTCACCTAAGTCCCCTCATCAGGCCAAGGTCTTCAAAACGCTGCCAGGTGGGTGGCGATGAGTGTGCTGCCAGCTTCGTGATGTCAGCGTTTCCCAGCCCGCGCAAGTCCCCCTCCGCGTCCCTCTGCCTCTGGCAGTTGTCCTGCTGCTACCCTCGGCTGCTCCGTAGGTGCTTGGGCAGGTGGCTCTGGCTGGGCAGGGTCAGGGGCTGCCTGCCTTCAGGACGGCAGCAGGAGGCTCAGCCCGTCTCCTTAGTGTCACAGCACAACATCCTGTGTGGGGCTCAAGCCCACGAGCACGTCCTGAGCACCAACCGCTCCGCTGGTGTGGGTCCCCCGATACTTGGTGATCATGTGGGGTTCGTGGTGAGGTTCGCAAGCCCATCCCATCGCAGTGATCTGCTGAGAGGGCCCCAGGCTGCAGCAGGGAGTCCTACTGATGGCTAAGATCGATTCCAGCAGAAGGATTCAGAGCAGAACCAGCAAAGGGAAAAGGTGTGTGAAGTCCAGGGGAGACCAGATGTGAGCTGCCAAGAGCCCCCTCCCCTGGAATCCCACAGGACGGGCTTCATTCCTTCAGCGAGGGGTTGAGGACACGGGTGAGATGCCGTCTACCAGGGAAGTCATTAGAGTTCAGGGGGTTTTCATGGAGATCTGGCCACGTAGGCTCCTTCGGCCCAGCAGGGACCAGCGTGCCAGACCCGAGGGAGGAAGCAGGTGTTGGTCTAGCCTGGGCACAACCAGTCCCTCCAGTCAGTCGGGGACTGGGGGGACCAGGGAGACACAGGCGCCGAACCTCCTCCTCGACAAGGAGAGAGGCTTGTCTAGGGCACTTTATCTGCAGGAGCAGAGTGGGGCGGGGAGCTTTTTGAGGCCCCTCTGACCTGATTTCACCAGGTGTGGAGGTGGCCCTGAATGTTGAGTCTGAATTTTAGGCTTTAGCCCAACGCACAGCAGATGCTCAGCAGCTGTTTGTCGAGGGAGGGCAGGAATGTATGGTGTGGCTTCCAGAACTCTCCCTGGGGACTGCTCCTCCGCCGTAGCAGCTTGGCAGGAATCACACCGCCCCACAAAGCCCAGCTCGGGCCTGACCTCAGCTGGATGGGGAATCTCGGACCACGCTTGACTCACTGGTCCCCTTGACCTGACAGGGGAGCCATGGGACTGCCTTGCCTCCCATGAGAGAAGGACTTAAATCCCGTGACTTTGCATTTTCCGCTGCCGTGTTCCCGGAGTCCTGAGCGGTGCCTGGTGCACAGATGATCCTTAAGCATCTGCTTGTTAGGAAGGCCCAGCCCCTAAACCAACCTCTGATTAGGGGAGAGCATGGCCCAGTGGGCTCAGCTTGGCCTTCAGCTGCCCCCACCGCTGGAGGCTGGGGGAGCAGGGTCCCTTCAAGCACCAGAGATTCCCAGGGGGAGGGAGAGGGGAGGAAGGGGAAGGGGGAGGAGGAGGAGGTGGGGGCCGTCCCTGGGAATGCTCCGCCCCGAAGGCACAGCCATCTGCACTTCCTCTGTGGTCAGCACCTCTGGGCGAATTTCTGCGCTGCCCTTTCATCCCGGGGGGAGGGAGCAGGGGCTGCTGGGGGCAGGAATGGGGCAATGATGGAGTCATTGCCTCTGCACGCAGGCCACTTGAAGTCCCATCGCCCTTGTCCCTGGGCCAAGAGCCATGCCGTGCTGGCGCTGGGGTCTGTCCTCGCTGGACCAGGCACTGCTTCTGTCCTGTGAGCTCAGAGGCGGGGCCAGACTCAGTCTCCCCACCTGCCCTTCTGTTTCTCCTTGGCTCTACTTGGTGGACCTTGACCCCAGAGGGCTTCTCTGACGCGTCTGGGGACCGCCCTGATCTGCTAGGATGACACTGACCCCCCCACTGGGGCAGGGCTCCAACTTGCCTGCCCCAAGAGCCTCAGATACCTGGGAGTTTTCTGGGCTCCCCGGGGCCACTTTTGGGTTGTGCGGGTGGTTCCTTGCACCCGGGGCTGGCACCGTACCTGCCTGGAGGAAGGAGCACCTCCTCCTAATTATCACAAAGGCCCTGCGTAGACTAGCTGGGCTGGAGGACCCAGGCACAGCCACAACGTGACAGCCTCCAGGACCAGGACTGGGTCCTCGGGGCTCCCGGGGCTCTCAGAGCTCTTCCTCAGCGCTTGCCAGCCAGGGAGAGGCACAGTGCCTGATGTTGCCAAGGGTGGTGACTGGAGGGACCCCAAAGGGATGAGGAGGTCGGGCATGGCGGTTTGCAGTGGCCGAGAGGCTTGGAGGTGTGACGGGCCTCTAGCTATGCTGTCTGGGCAGGGCTGCAGGGAGGGCTCGCGTCCACTCCGCCCCGAGGTCCAGGGTCTTTCTCCAGGACACACGGGACCTCTCTTGTCCATCTGGAAGCTCTACCGAATCTCCAAGACCCTCCCGATGTCACTGCCTCCATGAAGCCCACCTGCTCCCAGCCTCACTCTTACCCACAGGACTGATGACTGGTGGAAGAAATGCCTGCTTGTTCCCAGTGCCTGGGACAGCATCTTGCTGCCATGAGCGAGTCTGGGAAAGGCTGGAATGATCCGCCTGACCGGAGAGGTGGTGGGATCGCTGGTGTGCGTGTGTGTGGTGCGCAAACACGTCAAACTCCTCAGACCGCACCAGGCGGCCTGAGCCGGGGCCTGCGGCCTCTGCCTTCCTGGAATTGCATTTTCTCCCTGAAACCATGTCAGTTAAATTTCCGTTTGACACGGTGCCGAGTGGACCCCACCTGCCCTAGAAAATGGCAGGAACGCTTTGAATCTCTCCGACTTAACCTTTTCATCCTGACTGAACCTTTCCCTCCTTAGCGTCAATGAAGAAATTAGGGCTCCTGACAGTGCTGATTTAGGGAGACTCCACAGGCCCCGCTCAGGATGGGCTCCTTGGCGGTTGAAAGGACGTGCTCTGTACGTGGGGGTGCCCCTATGTGGGGGCCTGTATGTGGGGGTGCCCTGTATGTGGGTGCCCCATATGTGGGGGTACCCCATCTGCGGGGGTGCCCCATGTGTGGGGCTCAGGCCTTTGAGAAGAATGTTCACCCACTCTATGGGGCCAAGGACCCAGCCGTCCTTGGCCCCACAGCACCCTAGGGGTCTGGCCCTGGGCACCCCAGGAGACGGCTGGTGGCGTCAGCACTTTGGGGGGTGGTTGGGGGGCACCCCAGCTGCTCTGGGCCGCGCTCCGCCTCTGCCCCTGGGCTCTCGCCTCCCGTGTCCTCTAGCACAGCAGTGCCAGGGCGGGGAGGGTGCAGCGGCCCCGGCAGGTGCCCCGTCCCCGCCTGACACCCAGGCCCACGTGGCTGTCCTGGGGGGAATGCCTGGGGCCCGGGTTAGCGTCCCCAGGGCGCCGGGACAGCACCACAGACGCGGGGCCAGCACGACCTGATTCTCCCACACTTGCGAGGCTGGAAGTCTGAGGTCCCGGCGTGGCAGGCCCATGCTGTTTCCGGAGGTCCCCGGGGAGCAACCTTCCTGCCCTTCAGCTCCTTGTGGCGGCCGTGCAGGTACTGGTGGTCCCCGGCCTGTGACATGTCCCTGCAACCGCCACCTTTGTCTCCCCGTGGCCGCCCTCCGTCTGTGTCCGTGGCCGGATGTCCCTCCCTCCATCAGGTTTGGGGTGAGGGCCCACCCTCATCCAAGGGACCTCATTCTAACCTCATTACCTCTGCAAGGCCCTGTTTCCAATCAGCGTCGTATTCTGAGGTTCAGGGACAGGAGTGTGTGGAGGCCACTGCTCCACCCTGTACCCCAACCCACGACTCACTCTGCCCTGTCTGGGCCAGCTCGACCCTGTGACAGGTGCCGTGGCAGATGTTTCTCTCTCACGGCTCCGGAGGTTGGAGGCCCAAGGTGGGGTGCCAGTGGCTTCAGGTCCTGGCGGGTGCTTGGCTGCCTCCCCCTCGTCCTCGGGCGGCCTTTCCCCGGCGCAGGCCTGTGAGGACAGGTGGGCCTCCCTCTTCCTACAGGAAGTGCACCGATCCTGTCCTGAGGGCTCCCCCTCATCCAGCTGCCTCCAGAGGCCGTCCCACTGGGGGTCGGGCTTCCACACAGGGACCTGGGGACACACACACACAGCCACGGTGCCCTCCTGCCCCAGGACGCCTGCGGCCCAAAGAGGCCTCCTCATGTTGGCGAAGAAGGGACCGCCCAGTGGGGAGGGCTGATGGTGGGGAAGACCTGGGGCGCAGCGGGGGAGCGAAGGGGAGCCAGGTCACCTCTTCAGCTGCTCATTACTTGGGGTGCCAGCAATGCTAAGGCCATGACGTGTCACCAGCCTCCTGGGGAGCAGGACAATGGGGACCAATCCAGTTCAGGGACTATGTCCCTGCCTCTGTGGGTTTCCCGAGAGAGAGCTGGCGGGGGCGGGGGGGGGGTGTCAGGTGGGCCTTGCCACTGGCCTGGAGGGTGATTGCAGACCTGGGGGCGGCTGTGGAGGGCTCTTTCCCTATCCCCTCAGGAGCACGTTGCTCTGGGCTTGAGTTCTGCAGCCGGCCAGCTTGGTTGGGGGGCCACCCAGCATCCCCTAGACCAGGTCTTGGCCCGGGACTGTTTTTGTCTCTAAAATGGGGATGGAATACTCTCTGCTTCGGGGTTGTGGTGAGGACCAAGAGGCAGCACCTGTGCAGAGCGAGGCTTCGCTGAGGCCGTTGCTGTTACTCCTACCTACCCCGCTCTTTCCGCTCACGGCCACCTGCTACCGTATTATTCCTGCGAATGGGATCCTGCAGGACATCCCCTCTGGTGTCTGCCCTCTTTCACTGAGCAGAAGTTTATCCCTTTTTACGGCCGACTGACCCTGGATTGTATGGGCATGCATTTCATTGATCCCTGCATTGGCTAATGGATATCGGGGTGGTTCCCCCCCCTCCTTTAAGCCGTTTTGGACAGTGCTGCTCTGAACATTCATGTACAAGTCTCTGTGGACATCTGTTCTCATCTCTTGGGCACACCTACGGGTGGAAGTGCTGGGTCATAAGATCGTTCTATGTGCAACCCATTGAGGAACAACCCTGTGTTTTCCACACTAGCTTTGCCATTTTACATTCCCAGCAGCAGTGGAGGAGGGTTCTGATTTCTCCACATCCTCGCTCACACTGGGTACTGTCAGACTGTTTGATCGTAGCCATCCTAGGGGGTATGAAGAGGTATCTCGCGGTTTTGAGTTGCACTTCCCTTATAGGCAAACCCACAGACGTAGAGCAGGGTCATGTTTGCAAGTGCAGGAGGGGGAATGTTCTGGAGTTAGATGGTTATCATGTTTGCATGATACAGCCAAGATGCCAAAAACCACCCAGTTGTGCAGCACGTTAAGATGGTGAACTTCATTTTGTTGGACAAACAACTTATTCCTCCCATGCCACCACATCCAAGAGCCTCAGAGGGTCTCTCTCTTCCTTGTTTGTATCACTTGTGCTATGACCCTCCTGTCACTGTGCTGTGGTGTGGACAACGGATCCCTCTCACCTATAGATTCAACGCCCGTGACTTAGCTCTTCACTGCCGTCCCCACACGGCAAGTGGGAAGTTTCTGGAAGCATGACCCTGGGGGCAGGAGTGTGGGAGCAGTGGCTAGCATAGGGGGCTGGCCACACTCTGCCCAGCACGTCCTTGCCACGACTCCCCACAGAAGGACCGAGTACCTAGAAGTAATGGAACTTGGGTTTCTTTGTAAGAAAGTTGCTGATGGAAACCAGCCACTCGTGGCCGAGTTGGACGCCACATAAGAGCATGATGGTTGTGGGCCAGGACATAGAACTTTTGGAAAAGTGAGGCTGACATGCCACATTGACAGGCGGCTTTGATCTCGGGTTGCCCCGCACAGTGTCTGCAAAAGCAGCAGGACTTGTGAAACCCTTTGTTGACTTGAGAGGTACAGCTTTTCACAAACTAAAATGTTGGCAAGTGCTGAGCGGAGCATGTGCACAGGAAGCATCAGCTGGGTGGCACAGGACCCGGGGAGGCCGCGGGCCTGGGGCTGGGTGTGGCTTGAACCCCCGACTCTGGGGCGAGGGCACCCGGCCAGATGTTGCCACCCGGCCGGCGGTGCTCAGGAGACCTGGGGCCCCAGGGCGCCTGCATACACCCAGGCTGGGATGGGGGCCGGCAGGGCCGGAGAGCCTGTGCGGCGGCTGAGGGCTTGCCCGTCCTGAGGCCAGGGAGCAAGGGGCCGCCCCAGCATCCCTCTGCGGTTAGAACCAAAAAACCTTGAAGGAGCCTCGGTGTCCATCGAAAGGTGAATGGATAAAGAAGCTGTGGTCTATGTATACAATGGAATATTCCTCAGCCATTAGAAATGACAAATACCCCCCATTTGCTTCGACGTGGATGAAACTGGAGGGGATTATGCTGAGTGAAGTAAGTCAGTCGGAGAAGGACAAACATTATATGTTCTCATTCATTTGGGGAATATAAATAATAGTGAAAGGGAATATAAGGGAAGGGAGAAGAAATGTGTGAGAAATATCAGAAAGGGAGACAGAACGTAAAGACTGCTAACTCTGGGAAATGAACTAGGGGTGGTGGAAGGGGAGGAGGGCGGGGGGTGGGGGTGAATGGGTGACGGGCACTGAGGTGGGCACTTGACGGGATGAGCACTGGGTGTTATTCTGTATGTTGGTAAATTGAACACCAATAAAAAATAAACTTATTAAAAAAAAAAAAAGAACCAAAAACCTTGGAAACAACCGAGAGAGGCCTCCAGGGGGCAGTGGTGAGGCAAGCTCAGGCACACCCAACCCTGGAAATGCTTCCTGGCCCTTAGGGACAAGGAAAAAGGCCCAGGACTTTGCTTTTCTTCTTTTAAGTCATAAAATGACATATTGGAACATGCAGTGGACATGGGTGGATGCTTTACTTTTTTTGATAATGTGAATGTGTTCTTTTTTATTCCTGTAATAAAACTATAGTTAAGGACCTATGTACTTAGGTGCTTCCCCGCCCCGCCCCCCAAAGGTCTAACTGCATGTGGCTACCAGCTTCGTGTGTGTGTGTGTGTGTGTGTGTGTGTGTGTGTGTGTGTGTAGGGGGAGTGGGCAGCCTGGCCTTGCCCTCAGGGCAGCCACAGAAGCACCTTCTTCCTGTCTGTTGTTAAGCACAGGGGCGGCCCAGAGAGGTCCCTGTCTTCCTCCAAGGACACACAGCCACACAGCGAGGCAGGGAGAGGGCTGCAGGAAGGGGCCAGGTGGGCAGGCAGGCCGAGCACCCAGCCCCGCAGGCAGGAGCAGGGGTCAGGCGCCAAAGACCAGCAGGTTGGGTGCAGCGGCGGCCTCAGCGATGCTGTTCCCATTTACAGGCATCCAGTGTTTGCCCCCAGACCCGGGGCCGGGCAACAGGCTGGTGGCCCCCAGGGACCGGGCTTCCAGTGCGCAGGCACACCCCACAGCTGGAGGGGATGCCCTTGTGGGTGCCCGGAAGCCCAGGTGGGCGGAGCCAAGTGGGGCGGGGGCGGGGCCTGGGCAGAGGTGGGATTGGGTGGGGGGCGCACCCACCTGGTAACTGGAACCCCATCCTGTAATAGGGAGGGAACACACCAAAGTGCTCTTTGCCTGACTTTTTGAGTCTTTAGTGAGCATGTAACATGCAGCATGGAATGTTCTGTAATTGTGCCGAACCGACCCTGCAAACCCAAAGTCATGTCAAATGTTAAGTCACCGTCATTGACATTTGAAGAATGCTAGTGGAAAAGAACACAGGCCCCAGAGGAAGCTGCCCTGATTTGTATCCTGTGTGACGTCGGCCAAGTCACTAAGCTACTCTGTGCCACCTCCATGCCTTGTCCGTAAAATGAGCGTAGTACCTACCTCTGTGGATTTGTGTGAGGAGCTGAATCATTCTATACAAAGCTGTCGGATGCTCCCTGGTTCACAGAAGAGGCCCAGTAACACAGCAGAGGGAGATCAGGGGACAAGCCTGGAATCTCTCTCTTCTCTGAGGGCAGAGCTGACTGTGACACGTCCCTGTCCCTGGACTTGCAGACAAAGTGCCAGAGCCAGTTCCTTCCATGTGCGATGCTGGTGACCTAGGTTTGCCAGGCGATGAAGTGGAGGAAGGCACCCAGGGTGGCTGCTGCCTGGCTGTGTGCAGCAGAGGTGCTGGTTTCTGTGGGCAGTATGGGGCACATCCCAGCGTCCCCATCCTTGGTGCTGGGGATCCTCCTGCAAAAGTTCTCCTTGTGGCTGAGTGTTACTCCTGACTTGGCTCTCTGGCCCTCCTGGGAATTCAGAAAGCGACCTAGCACCTTCTAATAAATCCTAGATGCTAGACTGGAGCATCAGCCATGTGCGTGCAGGTGACACAACAAGCAGGCATCACGTGGCCTTTGGAGCGTGGAGCCAGGGGGGGACTGCAGTTCCACTTCTCATCTCACAGGACAGCTTCACTGGTGATACTGGCAGCGTAACACCAGCCTGATAATATCTGCCTTTTAAAATGTGAAGATCAGGCGGCTCCCGGGCAGGCAGCCGTGGAGGCCGTGGAGACCGCGAAGCGCGGGAGGGAGGCGACCTGCCAAGGGACAGTGTTTCCCGCGAAGGCTCCGGCCTGCAGGGGGGCGGCCAGCCCCAGGGCGAGGTGCTTGAGCTCCACGAGGAGGACGGCATTTATTGCACCAGCGCAGCGGAGCTGGAGCCGAAATAAATCAGAATGAGTTATGCAGAAAGACCCGATGAAATCACGAAAGATGAGTGGATGGAGAAACTCAATAACTTGCATGTCCAGCGGGCAGACATGAACCGCCTCATCATGAACTACTTGGTCACAGAGGGCTTTAAGGAAGCAGCAGAGAAATCTCGAATGGAATCTGGGATTGAACCTAGTGTGGAGCTAGAAACACTTGATGAGCGGATCAAAATCCATGAGATGATCCTGAAAGGCCAGATCCAGGAGGCTATTGCGTTGATCAACAGTCTCCATCCGGAGCTCCTGGCCACAAACCGGTACCTTTACTTCCACCTGCAACAACAGCACCTCATAGAGCTGATCCGCCAGCGTGAGACCAAGGCGGCGCTGGAGTTCGCACAGACCCAGCTGGCCGAGCAAGGTGAGGAGAGCAGGGAATGCCTGACGGAGACGGAGCGCACCCTGGCCCTGCTGGCCCTTGACAACCCAGAAGAGTTGCCGTTTGGGGACCTGCTTCACATGATGCAGAGGTAGAAGGTGTGGAGTGAAGTTAACCAAGCTGTCCTAGATTATGAAAATCATGAGTCAATACCCAAGCTGGCAAAATTACTGAAACTACTCCTTTGGGCTCAGAATGAGCTGGACCAGAAGAAAGTAAAATATCCCAAAATGACAGACCTCAGCAAAGGTGTGATCGAGGAGCCCAAGTAGAGTCCGTGCCGGCGGCCCTGTGCTTCCCCGGCAGGGACTCCTCAGAGCAGCCGTCTGTGACTCAGATTTTGACTGCAGTAGAGAACTCTTTTTTCCCCTTTTTATATTTATTTATTTATTTATTTATTTATTTATTTATTTATTTATTTATTTATTTGACTCGGCATCTTTTTTAAAGGGAAGTGTGGCCCTTTTAAGTGCTGGAAAACGTGCAGTGAATGGCACTGTCTCTTTGGCAGTGTGGTGCAGACTCTGCACCCTGGGCATGCTTTGAAGGCGAGGACAGGACGCAGGGCGCTCCTGCTGTTTGGCTCCTGAAGGATCGCACCCCCATGGAGTGTTCGGTTAGGAGGGGATATTGTTGAACTGAGGCCTCCCACTCAAACCTACGAAAAGCACTGGTCATTATTTGCTTTGTTAGCTTCTAGGCAAAACATATGCTTTCTCAGATTTCCCAAGACTTGTCAGGCCTTTATGGAGAAGTTTTCTCTTACCCCTTGGTTTTTTGTTTTTGTTCTTTCATAGGAAAGACTATATAAAATTGTAAATCCTAATTCAAAGACTTCTTTTGTGTGAGGGCATTGAGTTTGATTTGTTTTCCCTTTTGGTCTGGGTTGTGTGGCTTTTGGGGTGATGTGTGTGTGAGGGGTGGGGCTGTGTGTTTTTTAATTTTTTAAATATATATTTTGGTGCTGGTTGTGGTGAGCGACTTTCCTAGTGGATCAATGAACCTTCTCTTCTAGGCAGTTTTGTTGAAAATGAAGGTTTCTCTTTGATCTCAAGAATGACAAATAAATAAATGAATAAAATAAAATAAAATAAAATAAAATAAAATAAAATATGAAGATCATTATTTTTGGAACAAGGGTCAGATGTATATACTTTCAGATAGCTTGTGATAAAAAAAGTCTGATAAATATTACTCTACACCCACAAAGCAAAGGAAAAAAAACAGAGACAATCCCAGAAAGCATACAAGAAGATAATAGAAGACCATCAGTTATAACAGTAAATGTGAATTAATGAGCTCTCCATGTTAAGAAAGATTAAGATATAGTTTTACAAAAGATAATAGAGAACTTTATATTATTAGTGAGAGACATATATAAAGTTAAATGATTTATGTTAAATATTTTCTGGAAAATATCAACAAAAGGAAAGTAGCGACATGATGATGAAAGAATTCAAAGGAAACACTTGAAATAGAAGAAAAAGAGCTAAAATGGGAAGGAGATATGACAGAGAAACCACAACGGATATGTAAAGGGCCGGTCAATGTATGAAAGTTGAAATAGCTCTAGAAATCCAACGAAAATTAATCCTATCCTGAGACCACATTTCCACCATCAATGCGGCAAAGATAAATAATGCCCAATGTTTCCACACGTTTCCTGAAACGGACCCTCAGAGCTCCTGCCCTGTGTCAGAGTGTGAGTCCGGGCAACCTTCTGGGGAGGTGTTGTTTTAGGACATTCTGAGGCAAAGGTTCACTCAATCTTCAACACAAAAGTGTCTCTTGGAAGTGATCTTAAGAAAATTCTCATCTATTTTATAGCCACATTTCAGAGATTAGTTACAAATTTGACTTGTGTTTGTGAATGGCTGGCTGGAATGTAACTTAGCCTAAACATAGGAATCTCGGTTAGAGTCTGGTCAGGAGATAAGACCCACATTTGCCCCCCTGGATCGGGGAAGCTTGACGGTAAGAAGCACTAACTAGTGGGCGGGGAGTAGCTACCTAGAGGGACAGGAGGCCTTGGAAGTGCTCCTGAAGCAGCAGACGCAGCAGCAGCCACTGCCTCTAGACCGAGGGCCCTCCCTCCATCAGGGCACTGTCGCCGACAGAGACTGGCAATGGCCGGACACATTTTTGGTTGTCACAGATGGGAGGGTTCAGTACTGCATTCTGGGAGGCAGAGGCCACGGATGGAGCTAACATCTTACAGGCACAGGACAGCCCCATGACACAGCCATCCAGCCCCAGTGGCAGGGGTGCCTCTGCTGAGAACACTGTGTGTGTGTGTGTGTGTTTGTGTGGTGCGTATAGATGATGCTGTGGGGTAGGGCGTGTGTGATAGTGTGTAGTGTGTATGTATAGTGTGGTGTGGTGTGTGTGTGTGCTGTGTATATGTATGGTGTGTGTTATATGTGTGTAGTGTGTATATATTATGGTGCAGGGCGTGTGTGTGATACGTGCGTGTGTGTATGTGTATTGTGTTGTGCTGTGCTATGTGGTGTGACGTGTGAGTCGAAGGCAGGTGAGGGCCCACCGAGTCCACCAACAGATGCCACTCTCTCCTTCTAGAGACACTGCGTGGCCCTTGTCACCTTGATCCTGGTCTTGGAAACATTAGAGAGTCACAGAAACCTTCCTCGCACAGCATCAATTAAGTGTCATTATTCACCTTTCTGCTTCTGGACCGAAAGCAGCACAAATAAAATGCTGCAAACAGGCTGATTAGAAGGATCCAGAAAACAGGTCAGAGCTGGTTGTAATGTGGTCTGCAGCGGGGCTGAGGCCGAGCGGGTCAGCACTCCCCTTACAGGTGCCGCAGCCCCCTCGCGGCCTCCCCCTCAGCCTGCCCTCAGGGCTGTGCACCTGCGCCTGACAGCGGCTCCTCCTGACCAAGTCCCCCAGGCTGCTGGAGGGTCCCGCAGGCCCCTCCCTAGCCAAGCGCACAGGGCTTTGATTGCAAAGGCCCGCTGCCGAGTGGGTGCGTTGGTGGCCTTAGGGTGACAGGAAATGGAAGCCTGGCTGGACGTCGTGCCTGCACACATCTGCTTAGGTGCATAGACAGCACTCCCCCGCTCCCTCTGTCACCCCCTCGCCCGCACCCCAGGTCCCCAGAGGGTCATCCCAGAGGAGAACCTACCCAGAGAAGGCTCGGGAAGGAGGGGTCTGCTGTGTGACTCCCACAGTGCGTTTTCTCAGCACGTTGGGCTCAGTGTGAACAAGGATCTTCTCAGTAACTGTTTGTAGGATGGAACAGTGCGTCCTAGTGCTAACCTAAATTCTCAAAGGCTAAAATTTAAAATATGGTTAACTGAGTTTCCTGGTATAGACCACTTTGTCAAAATTTTTATAATTTTGAAATAATTATAAATTGATAGGAATTTGCAGAAATAATACAGAAAATTCCCCTGTGCCCTTTTACTCAGTTTCCCCCGTGGTTAGATTTCACATGACTCTAGTTGAGTATCAAGTCCAGGAAACTGACATTGCTACAAGGTGTGTACACAGCTTTATGCTATTTTACGAGATGTAAATTTGCATACAGTTTAATTCAGAGCAGGGATTCCCAAAGTTTGACCCGAGGGCGAAATCCAGAAGGTCTCCTGTTTGGATAAACAAAGTCTGATATGAACACAGCCATGCTCGCTCATTCGTGTATTGTCAGTGGCCGCTATGATGGCTGAATTGAGTCCTTGTGACAGAAGCTGTATGGCTTGCAAAGCCTCTAACATTTATTTCCTGGACTATATAGAAAAGGTTTGCTGATGCTTGATGGAGAGAATCACTGGATTTTTTTTTTTTAATCTGGAAAGAAATTTGGAGCCCCCACAGTGCAGCCTTTCCTTTTGTAGGGGAGGAGACTAGGGTCAGATGAGAGACTAAGATCCCCTCTGACCTTCCTACCTCCTCTCTCCAGCAGCCCACTCACTGGGCACTGGGCCATTACAATGGATTTTACTGTTTGGAGCACATTTGAGATAAGTTCTTCTAAATTTCTTCTGCCACTTGAATTTTTTTGGATAATTCGTGTTTGTTTGCTTACTTCCTTATTTTAGTAAAAGAAACTGCCGCAGCGTTAAAAATGGTGTAATGATTGTGTCCACCTGGGCTGGGAGCTCAGCGCCCTCAGGCTGCTGGATGCAAACAGGGCAGGCAGGCTGGGTGCCCCGCCGGGGGCACTGAGGGCAGAGTGGGGGAGAGAACGTGCCCAGGGCAAAGGGCAGCAGCCACCCACTGCTACTTCACTGTCGAATGCAAGGCAAGCAAGAGTGGCCAGACTTCCCAGTTTTTAAAGACGGTAAGAAAGCTGTGACATTTCCTAATTTTTACATGGTAACAACAAATTTCAAAACTTGTAGACCTTTGTCAAGCCAAACAAAGCGGGAAGCAGCCCAGAGAGTCAGCTCAGACTTATAATTTAGTGTTGTCTGTTCTGGGGTTGTCTTGAGGAATCTTAGCCATTGGAGGCATCAGACTTGACGGGTTGAAGGCGAGAGATGGAGTGGTAGAGATGACCTATCACTATCTTCAGCAAAGCGAGTTCAGTCTGTGGTGGACCAGGGGCGGGTGTGGGCATCATCTTCATAGGTGGATGGTCATCCATCGTCACAAGGTGATATGCCATTATTTCCTATCGGGACATCTCCCCAGCAAGCCTGTGGGCAGATGGGCTGGCGTCTCCCAGAGGAGCCCTGCTGCTGGCGGACACAAGCTCATTGGCACGGCAGGAAGACAGGCGGTTGCCTGGATACAAGACGGCCTTATCTCACCAAATATGAGCGCCTTCATGCCTCCAGGGTGGGTTTGATCAACACTTGCCAGTTATTCCCAATGGGATGACACACACCCCCATACACACAATCCCTGGGGACATTTAGCAATATCTGGAGATACTTTTGAACATTACGACTGGGGGGCCACTAGTGGCATCTCGTGGGTACAGGCCTACAAGGCACAGGACAGACCTCCACTGCAGAGGATGATCTGGCCCCAGAACATCTGCGGTGCCCTGGTTGAGAAGACCTGAACCAGAGCGATGACCTGGACACCCCTTAGTTACACAGCCACGTGCCTGAGTGACGCAGCCATCAGCCTTCAATTCGGAAAGTGCGATGGGATTGAGCATGGCAGGTGTGCTCTTTGTCCTCTAATTCACTGTTCCATAACCTCCTGCGAGGAACAATGTCCTTCTCGTGCTCACCACCTGTCAGGTGGTGGGAGAGCTAGCAGGTCCCGATGCCCAGTGACATGCCTCACTCATGGCACCTGCAGACCTGGCCTCTGAGCAGTGTTGGCATTTTAATCCTCTGAAGAGAAAGTCCATTATTTTAAAGGATTTGCTTAAACTTTATATGTGAAAACAGTTACCCTGCGGGATCCAATTGGTTGAAAGTAAAAGCAGCAAATGACAAAATGAATACAAACGGCTTTTTCTGTGTGTCAGCAGAACGTCGGAGGAGAGGACTGGGTTGTCTCCAGCCTCGCGTGTCATCACAGGCGTCATGACCACCGAGCCCTGTTCGAGGGGCTGCCTCAGTGCGGTGGGAGGCAGAGCAACTGTGGAGGGAGGAAAAACAGTTCAGCTTGTCTCATTTTTCTGTTCCTGAGTTTGTGGTGTAAGACATAAAAATAGTTGGCTTTTTTTTTTTTTTTTTTTTTACTTACACGGCCAATAAGGCAAGGAAGTCATCGGAGGAAAATGTACTGAAAACCGGAATTTCATCCCCTTCCATGAGAAAATCACTGTGTGTGTGTGCGCATAAGTGCATGTGCGCACGCATGTGTGTGTGTGCATGTGTGTGCGTGTGCAAGTGTGTGAGCGTGCATGTGCATGCATGTGTGCATGTGTGTGTATGCATGCATATGTGTGTGTGTGCATGTGTGGTGCCAACACACACGCAAGTGTCTGCACAGATTAAGGACAATAAGTGAAATAAATAAAAATTAAAGGAGCCAAGTATTAATTGACTAATTCCAGGCTACTTGTACACAGTATTTGGTTTATACCAAAAACGATCTCTGATCGGGGCAGTTAACCTTAGTCAATACAGCGGATCAACACATCAGCCACTAATTACTGGTATTAACTTAAAGCCCTTTTCAGATTATAACTATGATGTGCATGTTCATAACAACATACTTGGAAAATATAGAATGATACAAGGAGTGTTGAAATCACTGAGAATTCCAACATCCGGAGATCCACCATTAACCGTTGGTGTATTTTTAGGGCCTGGCTCGGGGAACTCTGGCCCATCGGCCACATCCAGGCTGCTTGTAAATACAGCTTTATGGGTGTCTTGTTCACTTACCATCCAGGGCTCTCTTCACGGCACAATGGTGAAGTCAAGTAGCTGTGACAGAGGCTGTGTGGCCTGCAAAGTTTGCAAAGTTACTATCTGGCCCTTGACAGAGCAAAGTCTGCAAGTCCTGTTCAGGGCAGCCTTTACCTGTGTGTGCGTGTTGGGTGCACACCTGACAGACTCATCAAACTGACACTTAGTGGGTCCCAGTGAGGAGATTTCTTTTCAAGATTTCTTTTTGTTTTTTTAAAGATTTTATTTATTTATTTATTCATGAGAGACACAGAGAGAGGCAGAGACACAGGCAGAGGGAGAAGCAGGCTCCATGCAGGGAGCCCAATGTGGGACTCGATCCCAGGACCCTAGGATCACGACCTGAGTCAAAGGCAGACGCTCAACCCCTGAGCCACCCAGGCATCCCTAGTTTCAAGATTTCTGAGCACATCATGGGCTCAGCTTGGCCATGCTGAGTGTGAGGTAGACACAGAGGAGAGAGCCCGGGGACGTCCTAGGGGGAGGTGAGGATTGTCGTCAGAGATGGGAGGGAGGGCGGGTCTTGATTACCATGGAAGCCGTGGGCACAAATGAGGACAAATGTCCAGAGTGAAGGGAAAGACCAGTGATGGGCTGGGGAGGAGGGGATGCTGTGGTGAGCTGTCCTTGTGGGGGCAGGGGCTCAGAAAGGAAGGAAACAGGGGATGCATATGCCTGGGACAGTTGCTGCAAGCATGGTATGGTGGCTGAGCTGAGTGCACAGGGGCCATCAGGCTGGGAAACGGGCAAGTGGTTAGTGACATGTGTGTGCACACGTGCTACACAGAAAGGGGTGGGGGACAGGGGTGCCCAGATGGGGAGATGGAAGCGAGGCACCTGAGTGCTCTGGAAGATACGAAGTTTGTGGATTATAAACATGCAGTAACAATTTTGTGCACATATACGTAAAAATCTGCCTGTAAAAGATTTCTTCCACTGGGCTAAATTTAATTCTATAATTATATAAGACCCCAAGTTGGTGGCACTAGTGACTGGAAAGGTCTTTTTTTCCCATTATTTTAATATAGACCTCAGAATAATTTTACACAGGATTTACAGATTTTTTTAAAGATAGATTTATTTATTTATTTATTTATTTATTTATTTATTTATTTATTTATTTATGATAGACATAGAGAGAGAGAGAGAGAGGCAGAGACACAGGAGGAGGGAGAAGCAGGCTCCATGCCGGGAGCCCGACGTGGGACTTGATCCTGGGACTCCAGGATCGCGCCCTGGGCTAAAGGTAAGCGCTAAACCACTGCGCCACCCAGGGATTCCCGGGTTTTTTTGAATATAGATGCTGCTTCATGTATGTAAGAAATTTTAAAATAGCATTACTCATCAATTTATGTATAGGGTATGTTGCCTTGATGTGTATATAAATTTAATCTATCTGTCTATATATATATATTAAAGATTTTATTTATTTATTCATGAGAGACACACAGAGAGACAGAGACACAGGCAGAGGGAGAAGCAGGCTCCTTGTTGGGAGCTCGATGTGGGACTCGATCTCAGGACCCCGGGGTCACGACCTGAGCTGAAGACAGACACTCAACCGCTGAGCCACCCAGGCATTCTCCCTTAACCTATATACTTAATAGCCATAAGGAATCGCAAGCCCTAGGGAGTGAAATTTAGTTGGAATCATTCTACAAAGTCAGTAACTGCCACCTAACATTGTGTGAATCTGTATCTTCAAGAGGTGCGTATATTAAACATCTTTAAGTAGAGATAGTAAGTGCTTACCTCCAAGAAGACTTAGCAAAAAGCTTAGAATTTCATGAAAAATTATCCTCCATTTTCAATAAACTAGAGCCGAAGGCCAATATTTTGGCTGTCTTATCGTTTAGGGTCATTTGGTCAGTTAGTTGTGTGGTTTTTAGCTGGGGGAGGGAAATGGAGTGAGAGATGGGGGTGGGGGAGGGGGGAGGGAGGTCAGGGGGAGACGGGTGAAAGGCCTCTGAGCCTCTGGACTGGGGTGGTATCAGGACAAAGGCCATCTTGGGAGCCTGACGTGGCCGGCACAGGGACACAGGACAGGCAGTCACACTGATCGGGGCCGTGCTGGTTCTACAGGCTCCCGATGTCACTGTCCCTGACGTGTTCCCAAGGGAGGGACAGTGAGGGGCAGGGGAGGCCCTGTGTGGTAGCAGGAGCCCCACAGCCAGGCTGAGTGGGGACCCAGGGGGAGTGGGGCACAAGGAGGCGCCTGCAGGCAGAGGCGGGAGGTCGGAGGTGGCCCCAAATCCTGACCTCGTCCCTCCTGCTTCCACCGCTGCTCTGGGCCAGGCAGTGCCTGTGCCCCTCCCCTCTGCTGCCCAGGCTCACGGGGAGCAGGTGCCTCGTGCTGCGCTCCTCCGGTCCAGGACGATGGTCGTCCTGGGGGTTGCATGACCACCAAGCCCCGACACGCCGGAACAGTGTTTAATTAATCTCAAGTCTCATAAAGTTCTAATGAAAGCCTGGAGAAAGCAGCAGAACATTCAAGAAAATACAGTCCGTAACTGAAAAGATCTGAATCCAAGCCCGGATGCTGCCACTAATCTCTGGGTAATTTCTCAGTGGGGTCTAGACTTTGGTAAAATATTAGCAAATGGCTTGGGAGAGTCTCAGTTGCAGACCTGCCAGCTGCCTCCCCGCTTCTGCTTGAGGATGTGCCTGCCGGGGGGCAGGGGGCTCGCACCCATGAGCGCAAGTACATTTGTTGGCGGCATCTTTGTACAGGTAGAGAAACCCCAGAGATGCTGTCTGAGGACATCTCCTTCCCAGACGCTGCCTAACTTGTGTTTGGCTGAAGTCCTGTATTTGGGTGTGAACCTCCCGCTCGGGAATTGTGTGTGTAGTTTTCGGAGCGCAGCTGAGTTGGAGTCATGCCTCTGCCGAGAGAGTTGCAGATCTTCACTAAATTTAAACTGAATTTCCTGCTGTGCCAGATCCATTTAGACTTTGAACTTTAAGAAAGCAGCTCCTTGGGTTATGTAACTGGCACCCCACTGGATGTGTCGGAAGGAAGTGATGGGAACCTCGCACCCAGGAGGGAAGAGCTCTGCTCCTGCTCCAGGGCAGCTGGTGCTGGCGGGGTGCAGGCCAGGTGCTGAGCGGGTGGTGCCTTCCCCCTGGAGCCTCTCTTTGGGGCCAGGACTCCCCGTGCTGGGCTCTTCCACTTTCCCATCTCCTCCAAGACCAACAGAACTTACCCCTCCGGGACCTGTGGCTTCGGGCCCCTGCGAGTGGCCTGGCAGGTTGATCCAAAACATAAGGTGCAAGCACTGTGAGAACGTGACGTGGTCATTCACCACCCTGGCTGCTCCTCACACTGGCCTGGGAGCTTGTAAAACTCTTACGGCTGGGACCTCATTCCCAGAGGTCAGGATATAATTGGGTTGGGGTCGAGCCTGGATATCCATGTTTTAAAGTTCTTGGCATTCTTGGTGTGTACCGGGGCTGGGCCCCACTGAGGGAAGGTGTTACTTTCCCAGATAACACCTGTTGACTCACAGAAGCTTCAGAGCCGTGGCTTCCGAAGCTGTAAATGGACAGGCTTGACTTACGTGATCTCCTCGATCTGCTGGTCCCAGTGTTGTTTGATCTTCTGGGACCCCTAACAGTGCTCGAGGCCACACCACACTTCCCCAGATGGCATTGGAATTTTGGCTGCGTTATACCCGCGTCCAGGAGGGGTGCCTGCATGGAGTTTCAAAATTCCTGTCGAGCTCATTTATTCACTGTTGGCTTCCCTGGCCACTGGGCGTGCAGACCATGAATTTTCACACACCGAGCGGGTCCATGTGCGTGACCAGCAGCCAGAGCAAGCCGCAGAGTTGGTCAGCCCCCTGCAATCCCTCCTCGTGCTCCTTTGCAGTCACTGTCCTCTGCCACCCAGGAGTGATGTCTACCTTGACCTCTATGACGGCAGATTGGCTTTGCCTGCTCCTGGGCTTGGGGTCAGTGGCATCGCACAGTAACTTTTTTATTTGGCTTCTCTCACTTCACTCTGGCTCTGAAACTCATCCACGTTGTTGTGACTCGAGTTCTTGTTCAAACCCGGCAGCTGAGGATCCGAATGTCCCCCCACCCTGGCCCCTGGTTCATATGTTTACACCTAAATCCCCGGTGGTCGTATCGGGGGGAGGGCCTTTGGGAGGCGATGAGGTTATAAGGTGGAGCCCTCATAAATGGGATCAGTGCCCTTATCAGGGGATGAAGGGACAGAGCTCTCCCTCTGCCCCCCACCACGTGAGCGTGCAATGAGGACTCGGCCATCCGCAAAGCAGGATGCAGGGCGCTGCGGGACACCACCTCTGCTGGCACCTTGGTCGAGGACTTCCAGCCTCTAGAACTGTGAGAAATTCAGGCTTGCGGTTTAAGGCCTCCGGTCCTTGCTATTCTGTAACCACCCTGAACTGACAAAGGCACCGTCATCTTCCATTGTCTGAACTTACCAGTATAGAGTCATCTTTCTCTCCATGTACACTTGGGTTGTTTCCAGTTTGGGGCTATTCTAAAGCTACCAGGAACACTTCTGCATTCATCACTGATTTTCATCAAATAGCATTAACTTGGATCTGTGTCACCAGACCTTTGAAATGCTGGTGAGGACATTTAGGAGGAAGGGGATACAGGAAATATGCCCACAAGCAATCTGTTTGCTTTCGATGCAATGTGCAGAATGACGTGGTCATGGCATTCAGATCTAGCTGAGCTGTTTGATTTTAAAGATGCACTTGGCCACTGTTGTTTTACCCAGAAAATGGACAAATGGTATCTCTGCTGGGCAAGTAGTAAATGTAGCATTGCAATGGCTTGTCCCCAACCCTCTTGTCCCCGGGGGTGACTGGGAGGAGCCAGAAGCGCCATGTAAGATGGATAGGAACCAGGAGATAATCACACCTGTGGAGCCCACCTGGCTACAGATGTGTATCCCGGGGTACACCAGGGCAGCCCCACATACTCTGAATTGCGTTTCCTGCTCAGGATGAAACCTTACCTTTTGGAAAAATAACACTCAGTATTCACAGATGATTTTTGAAAACTATATAGTCACAGCTAATGACTGTGTTTTCCAAAGTTTCTCTAGATTTATGGCTGCTTTGGGAAAAGCAGAAAGGCCCTGACCCTGAAATCTTGTCAGGGTTTCAAGCTTATCACCCATTTAACGCAGGCTGAGGTAGAAAACTTGTTAGATGCAAGAGAGGCTCTGACCTTTACTGGCTCCCCGACTTCTCACCGCCAGCCACAGGCTACACTGCTGGGCATGGATTCCATAATCACTGATGCTTCCGTATCGTTTCCCTTGTAATCCGCAGGTTGGCTGTGTTGATCCTGGCGGTGGCTTCCCCGGCCAGAGGGTTTTCTGTGGGACTCCCTCATGGTGGTTCATGGAGAGCACCCCCGGCCACCCCGGAGCAGCTGCCAGGTCTCCCCGCCGGCCTTCCAGGGGGTCGGTTCTGGAGCTGCCCGCACAGCTGTATCCACAGCGGGCTCTCTCTGTCTTTTGGAATCGTCTGTGTCAGGTTTTGCTGTCACGTAGGCCTCGTCAGATGGATTGCAGGGATGTCTACTTTTTGCCCGTGGTCTGCAATAGTTAAATAACATTGGAATTCCTTGTTGCTTTAGATAACATCTTGCCTCAGATGCCCACGTGGCTCCCTCTCGCACTTCAACTGGGGGCGGTTAGATGTTCCTGCGCAAAGGGTCCCAGAAGAGCCCCAGAGCCCCCGTGATGAGAACTCCCTCCAGCACCTGTGCCCCCACGATGATTGTTTTCCCGCCAGCACTTACAGGCACCTGCCATAAAGTATGTGTCATGTCTTTATGGCCGATCCTCCTGAGTCTATCACAAGTGATGAAGAGCGGGGCTTTTATTTGTCTTGCTTACTACTATATTCCTAGTGTCTAGAACAGAGGTGGCATATGGCAGGGGTTTGGTAAATATTTGAGTGAATACACTCAGCTGTAAAACTGTCAAGCTTTAGTCCCCACCCTTTTTTTTTTTTTTTTTTTTTTTTTTTTAAGTCAGAGCACTTTTGTGGACTATGTAAGTATTCTAATTCTTCCTGGGTAAATTTTCATTTTTTGTATTTGGCCAGAAAAGCATCACTGTCCTGCAGTGTCCAAATTTGTTTGCCCAAAATTGTTTGTGTGCGGCCCTCTCTTATGTTTCTTTCTCTATGGGGGTGACTTCTTTTTTATGGTGAATCTTCTATTTTTTATTTAGGGAGCCAGTCCTTGTACATCCAGATCCTTTTCAGATCTTTACAAGTAAATCCTTACAAAATTCTCCTAGTTTTTGTCAATCCAGGGTCCTCTGCAAATCTGTACAAGTAGACAACTTCTGTCTCTCAAGTGATTTCACCTGAGTTTTCTTTCTTAGCATAAGATCCAAATCCTCCTTGATTTGGGCTCCTGGTTTCATCGACGCTCCTCCTTTTCACGACCAAATCTGTCAGCCTATGCATCATGACTTACCTCTTTAGAACCATTCCTAACCTCTCCAGGCCAGTTAAACTTTTATTGATCTTCCTTATCTGTAATATCCCAGACAACCCTAGGACAGATATGTCAATCAGCCCACTGGGTGTGGTTTATTACCCACCCTCCCTAACACATAGAACACGGGTGAGTTCCAACACAACAGGTACAAACCTCGTTTCCCATTAGATTCCTTCAGTCAAGACTTGACCTAGATTTGCAGAAACCATAAGTCAGCTCAAGCAATCCCTAATGCTGGCAGGACATTCAGGCAACTTGGAAGAGAAACGGGCTTCCTGTATCAGGAGAGGCAGGAGGAGAACTGAAGAATCAGGTCTGCAGTTTGTGTCTCTGCCCTAAGAGGAGGAAGCTCCAGGCCCCAGAGAGGTTTTTCCAGTTCCAGGGCTGGAGCAGGACCTGAGGCCAAGAGCAAGCACGGTAGGTCCGGCACCCCATTCTTATATATCATGCTTGTTCTGCTTGATACCCAGAAGGCTTTTTCAGTAGCTACCAGCCAGTGCTGACTCACATTAGTACTGTCTGCATATCACCCCGCTTTCAGCCTTGGCCCCCCGTATTCATAAAGTGGCGTTGATAACATCTCTCATTCAATAGGATTGTGCCTGTGGTTTATTAACTACCAGCGGCTCTGCAAAAGCAAGTTCTTGATGTTTAAGCAAGAAATCCATCAGCAGACCCTTCATTCTTGCCCTGGCCGCCCTCCCATCTCTTTGTACACATGTGGTCATGTGATGCTGTCGGAAGAGCAACCTGACAAGGTGATTGAGTCTTCCAAGTGCTCGTAACCTCTGACCTACTTGGGAAGCCCACCTTTCACAATCTAACAGCGGGGAATCAACTGAAATATGGGGAAAAAAAAAACCTTCCATGAAGCAGATCACTACTATTATTTTTAATGATGAAAGGGAAAAATAATCCAAATGCTCTCCTGAAAAAAGAATAAACCTGCTAACCTATATTCAGATATAACATTAAATCTTTATAATCAGTTTTTACTTACAGTTTTAGATACTTCAGAAATTCTTGCTTTCAAAGTTTATATGAAAATATCAGAATCGGGGTGCCTGGGTGGCTCAGTGGTTGAGCATCAGACTTTGGTTCAGGTCGTGATCCTGGGTTCCTGGGATCAAGTCCTTCATCAGGCTCCCTGCAGGGAGCCTGCTTCTCTCTCCTCCTGTGTCTCTGCCTCTCTCTGTGTGTTTCTCATGAATAAATAAATAAAATCTTTTAAAAAAAGAAAATATCAGAATCAACAGTGTCATACAAATTACGATGACAAATATGTTAAAACACATACACACACACCACACACACCAAAAAATTAAATCAAAAAGATTGGCTGTTCTGAGGTTATGCAATTAATAATTTTCTTCTTTCTACTTCTTCATATTTTCTTTGTTCATATCAACACATTTATAATTGAAAAAAAGTGAACTTCATTACCCAGTGAAATTAGCAACATATGTAGGGAAGGGCCAACTGCTGTGTTCTGGTTCCAGCTCCCTGTATGGTGGTCTGTGTTTTGTCCATATACCTTGCTTCCTTCAAAAAGAGGCTATAATAGGTTCTATTTGCCAGACAAAAATATTACTTATCAAGTGCTTGGGGTTTTGATTTCTTAAGACATTCACAACAAAATTCACATGGTTCACCCAGATTGTGCTATGACTGGTTTTTCTACAATAGCTGATCTTTTGTAGATTCTACATCTAAATGGACAGGTGGTGTTTGCTCACTGGTTGTTCCAAACGATCGGGTCTCCTCATCTGTGGACTGGTGGTTTCATAAGCATGGGGCACTTTTCTTAGGAGATGTCTAAAAGTCATGGTGGCTTGTAGAACCATAGTAATATCTACACCCACACACCACATACACTACGCATTAGATATACTCCACACACAATCCAACAGAGATCCCACACACACTGCATTTTACACCAATCCACATATAACACACACAAACATACACACGACACAGACATTCCTTACATGTTGCACAATATACACATACTACGCATAAAACACAACATAAGCACACACCACAAAAATGCATACACCATATACACACTCACCACACAACACACAAGCACCACTATACAATGCAACACAGACATGCAGTGCAACACCACACATACCCAGGACACACATACCACACAGACACACACTGCACAATACACATGCAACACACACACACACACCCTTGCATACATATTACACACACACTCATACATATCGTAACAGAGATCTATCAACACATTACGAGATCAAGTGGGAACATTAAGGATAATATAGGACTACACTGTGATCAGACACGTAAATTTATGCTGTTAGTATTTAGTTCATATGAATAGGAGTTGAAGTTTAAAAGATGGTTCTCTGAAGAAACCAAAAAACAAAAAAGAACTGTTCTCTGCATAAGAAGTCATTTCTTTGCCTGGAAACCAGCATAACCTTGGCAGAGTTTGGTATTCATTTTTTATATTCCTCTTATGTGAAAGTGTTCTGGAAAGTGTTCTTTATCTCCATGGATGATATTATTACAGAGGCCTTGCTGTTGGTTACCATGACGTCCTGGCATACTGGAAATAAGAATTTTCAGGTGCCAAAGGTGTTGCTATCCATGTCCTACTTTCATGACGGAGAGAGGTGAGTTGAGTTTGAGAAAAACTTGGATAAATAAAAGTTTCAAGCAAGCAGTTTCTCCAAGACTTAAAATGAATATTATATTCCATCATCTTCCTGGAGGTGACGAGATTTTCTTTCTCATCTGGAAAATACCAAATTACATTAAAGTCTTATTTGTTCTGCGATCAGCCACACAACTGAAGGATATAACACTCCTTCCCTCCCCCCAAATCAACTAATAATTTATATAGTCATTTTTGCAAATAAGATTTCATGAGTGTTTTTTCACTTAAATTTAAAGGTAACATAGGGCATATGGATGAACTTCCAGTTCTGAACACAGGAAGAAACACTCATCAGAGTTTGGAAAAAGTTCTTAATGGGATTCATGATATTCAGGTTATCTTGCTAACTTCTTACTTTTTAAAAATACATTTTTAGATTAGTGAGTTATTTGAAGTTAAGAATCCTTGCAATAATCACCCACATTAAGAAGTAGGATTTTGTCAGCCTCCCAGAAGAATCTCATATATCTTGTCCTTATTGCTGGTTTGAGATATTAAAAAGCATAAATCAGTTTGAATTGTGTCAGCTGTTGTCATTGTTTGCATCCACTGAATTAAAAATATGATTTTTCCCTCCCTAGTTTAATTTATGATAAGATTGTAAATTGGATTGATTGCTTTTTGAGTACATAACTGCCCTTCTATTCCTGGAATAAACCCCACTTTTTCATGGTATCATATCTTTTGTATATATCACTGAATTTAAGTTGATCATATTTATTTAGGATTTTTGAATATATCTTCATGAGAGAGATTTACTCACAAATGTTGGGAAGTATTCCCTCTCCTCATTTTTTTTCGATGGGGGTATTGCAACACTTCTTCCTATGAAATGAAAAAATTGGGCAGCCCGGGTGGCCCAGCAGTTTAGCGCCGCCTTCAGCCCAGGGCATGACCCTGGAGACCCGGGATGGAGTCCCACATCAGGCTTCCTGCATGGAGCCGCTTGTGTCTCTGCCTCTCTCTCTCTCTCTCTCTCTCTCTCTCTGTGTCTCTCATGAATAAATAAACTCTTAAAAAAAAAGAAATGAAAAAATTTACTTATCTTCCTGGGTCTGGGTTTTCTTTGCGAGATGATGATTAAGAATAAATTCACGTTCTTTAATAGACATCAGACTGCATTTTCTATGTATTCTCCTGTTAGAATTGGTATGTTATATATTTTGGGAAATTTTTTGATGTCACCCAGACTGGCAAATCTTTCGGAGTAAACTTGTTCATAATATCCTTTTACCTTCAAGTCTCTAAGATCTGTAGTTATAGCTTACTTTGTCTTATTTGGCAGTTTGTGTTTTATTCTTGTTCTATTTTACTGAGACTTATTTTGAGGAAGTACTTTTTTTGCGTTTTTTTATTGTATTTAAATAATTTCATTGAAATCTGGCTTTTATGTTTTTTTTTTTAATTTTATTTTACTTTTTTTTTTTTTAGTATTGTCTACACCCAACATGGGGTTGGAACCCACAACCCTGAGATGAAGAGTTGCATGACTCTTATCTTTTTTCTTCTCTCCTTCTTAGGTGCAATTTGATCTTTTCTCTCCCTGCCTGCAGCTTCTTACAATGGAAACTTAAATAATCAGTTTTTCAGCATTTATTCTTCTCTTAATACATGCATTTAAAATCATAAATTTCCTGTTTTCTGTTTCTACCATTTCTCTTGAGAAGGCAGATATGAGTCTTATTTTTACTTATTTCAGGATAAAGTGTTATTTCTTTGGCTGCTTTTAAGATTTTCTTTTTTCCCTTGATTTAATTTGGCAGTCTGATATTGATGAGGTGCCTATGCATGATATTCTGTATATTTGCTTATTTGACATTTGCTGGATTTCTTGAGTGTGTGGGTTGATGTCATTCGTCATTCTGGATGGTTCTAAGTCATTATCTCTCTGGATACTGTTTCTGCCTTCATCCTCTCCCCTGTCTTTCTGATAATGCAATTCTGTTAATTTTGACCTTTTGAGTATCTCCCACATGTCTCTTAATTTTTAAAATAATCTTTCTTCCTTTTTAATCTCTATCTTTCAGTTCAGGTATCTTTCTAGCATACTACCTTCCAGTTCATTCATTCTGGGTGTTTTCTATATCCCAGCTGCTGTTAAAACTATTCACTGAATTCTTAATTTTGGATTTTGTAGTTTTAAATTCTGCAATACTGATTATTTTTTAAAACTAAATTCCAGGGACGCCTGGGTGGCTCAGTTGGTTATGCGTCTCCCTGATCTCAGGGTCCTGGGATTGAGCCCCGCATGGCGCTCCCTACTCAGCAGGGAGTCTGCTTCTGCCTCCCTGCTTGTGCTCTCTCTGTCTCTCAAATAGATAAATAAAATCTTTAAAAAAACCCACCTAAATTCCAGGGACACCTGGGTGGCTCAGTTGGTTAAGTTGGGTTGTGATCCCAGAGTTGTGGGATGGAGCCCCACGTTAGGCTCCCTGTTCAGTGGGGAGTCTGCTTCTCCCTCTCCCTCTCCCCACCTCATTGCTCACTCTCTCTCTCCTTTCTCTGAAATGGATAAATAAAATCTTTAAAAAAAAAACCAAAATTCCAATTCTCAATTACAATTTGCCATCATTTCATTCATACTGTCTCTTACGTCCTCTGTTCTCTTGTGCATACTGACCATGGCTATTTTAAAGTAATTGCTACCTCTACTATCTGGTCATCTGCAAATTTAATTCGTTGTTTTCTTTTAATTATTTAGCATTTTTGTCTTCTCTTTTCACATGGTTAGTAATTTTTGTGTGTGTTAGCTGAATTGTATAGAAAAGTCTGTAGAGACTCCTACCATGTTATGTTCCAGTAAAGAAAGCTCCCTGTATCTTCTGAGAGAAGGATGATTGAGAGAGGGGGATGGTTACTGAAATCCAATCAAGGACTGAGCATCAGGGCTGACAGTGGGGACATTGGGGGTTTGGAGAGCTGGACTGCATCACTCCCAGACCCTCTGACTGAGGAAGCAAAGGCTTCCCATGTTCTCAGTTGAAGCCCTGGGAGCAAACGTAGGTTGAATCTGATCAGTCAGAATTTGGCAAATGCCCTGATGGGGGGAATGGTTGTTTGGTGCTTTCCAGTCTCTGGTTTGGTCCCTCCTTAACGCCAAAATCTTGGCTGATTATTCTGCTTTCCAACAATGGTTTGCCAATGGCCAAGCCTGATTCCCAGCTTGGGCTATGCATCCCGGTGGCTATGGGTCTCGGTAGCTATGCGTCCCGGTGGCTATGGGTCCCGGTGGCTATGGGTCCCTGTGGCTATGCGTCCCGGTGGCTTTGGGTCCCGGTGGCTATAGGTCTGCGTGGCTACGGGTCTGGGTGGCTATGGGTCCCAGTGGCTATGTGTCCCGGTGGCTATGGGTCCCAGGGGCTATGGGTCCTGGTGGCTATGGGTCCCGGTGACTATGGGTCAAGAGTGGCTTGCATCTTTTGAGCCTGTTCTCTCCTCAAGCTCCTTCCCTTAGAGGGTCTTTGTCTTCTAATTTCCTAAGATTGGTGGAATTTGACTCTCACTTCTAGGAACTGTTAGCCTCATCCTATAAACCCTCACTGCTCTGACTGGCATAATTCTTCAACTTTTGGACCAATATGGCTGGCACTGGGACTGAATTTCTTAAAGATTCTCTGCTTCATTATTATTTAATTACACCATAAGCTATGAGATGGCCAGAGTATTCTGTGAGGGTCGTGCCCTTTGATGACTGCTACTCTGAGTTGTTCCCTTTTAAAGTTTTCCTTTTTAAGGCATGAAGGTGGAGGAGGGATTTTACTGGGATTTGGAGGTTTCCATGTGTGTAATTTATTGAGGTTGGAGGAGTAAGTATCAGCCTAAGGAATATACAGATAGAGTTAGATCTGAGTCTGACCAAACTCTTTGTATTGATTCAATCAGAGTTTTTTTTTCCTTTCATTTTTCCTTCTTTGGGCTGGCTGGTCACTGGACCAATGCATATACCACTCCTGAGTGTCAGATTAATTGGATATCTTTTCAATGGTGCTTCAAGAAGAACTGCTTTCACCACCTGAGTTACAGACTTAAGCCACTGAAAGCCTTATTTGATTGTTTCTGTAATCCAGGAGCATGGGTAGACTCACTTTTTTCTGTAATGTTGTTGGTGAAGAGGGTAGAAACTTTGGGGAAGAGTTCTTTAGCATGGAGGAGAAGGAGCCAGTTGGAATGGGACCATATTTGATGGTGTGTGGTGGCTCCAGCAAGGTATAGGGGAAGTGGCTTCCATTTGAAAATGAGAGGTGTACCAGTTCCTCTGAGGGAGGGGAGAGAGGCAGGGATTGGGGCTGGTGGGATGCTGTGCTGCCTGAAGGCAGGAGTGGGACGTTGAATACCAAGCCCATGTGTGAGCTTGCTGTGCCGTCTCTTTGCACATGCTGTCCAGTTCCATGGAAATGATTTCTCTACTTCTTTCACGTTGGGCTTGGTACAACTGACCATGCATCATCAGGTCTCCTGATTTTCGCAGTTGGAAGTGATTGCTCCCACTTTTGCACTCCTAAAATCACATGGCAGCATTTATCTATCACACCCATTGTTACTATACTCTCATAAGTCAAAATCTTATCCATCTACCTGGTGGCATAGCTTCAGGAGGGCGATATGTCCTAATTGTTCTGAGAATAAGCTCTGGACTCAGATTTCTTGAGTACAAATCCCTGCAGCTGCTCTCACTAGCTATATCTACCATTTTCCCATCTGTGAAATGGGCCAGGACTTGGCAAAAACCTCAGTGAATTTTGTGAGTAGTAAACACATCATTATATTTAATTTAATTAATATGTACAAAGCACAGAGAATATATGTATTCTGTATTCAATAGTGCCTGCAGGCTACTTTTCTTACTAGTTATTGAAGGAATACACATTTAGAAGCATTTAGAATACATAACCTTTAAATAAATGTACTACTTAAATAAGTCAACTATTTTTCTTAGTTGACGGTGCTTTGGTGGTAGACCTTGTGTCTTACCTGCAGTAAAAGGCACTACAGTGGCTCTTCCACTGGGGTTTTAGGAGGGTCACTAAGCATTTTTAGTGGAAGGGCCTTGTGGTCTCCAGGGAAAAATATCAGAGGGACTGTGATGGTTAAGCTTCCAGACACACATGTATCTTACCCCGAACCATGAGTGCCAAGGTCTGAAAGTCTAAAAAGGGTATGTGTGCTCACTCGCAGGCTCCCTGTTTAGAGTTTCCTGAAAGATTTGCAAGACTTGTTACACCTAAGGAGAGGAACCAGAGGAAGGAAGGAGAGGCAGGGAGATAGCAGTCATGGTGGGAAATGGTGTGGGAATTGGAAATTCAGTGCACGGCCATGATACCCGTACTCACACTGGCCTCTGAGGCTGTTCATGGAAGCATTGCGGCTTCTTGACTCACCTTCTGGAGGACAAGAAGCTATGCTGATGCTCAAAATACATTTGCTGAATAAATGAGTTCCAAGCCCCAGGTGAGGATAAAAGTACAAATTGTCATCTCAGGTCCTCAAGAGTCCGCCTTTCCCCGATCCACCTGCAGCTGCAAACAAGGATCACGTGATGCTTGCACTCCTCTGAGGGTTGTCTCGGGCAGAAACTGGGGATGCTGGGAGTGCCAGGTCAGGTGGGAGGGCCCTGGGCCCTCATCGCTCTGCCCAATGTCTGACAGCCGCAGGACAGCTGTCCCCAGGCCAAGGAATTGAGTTACATGGTGGGGTAAATCAAGTTGCAGAGAACAATGTGATTAGAGAAGAACATTCCTTCATCTTATAGTTCCAAGATACGATAGATTCCTGGTTCAGGACTTTTTAAACAAAAAAAGAATAATAAAAAAATCCTTTAGAAAAACAAATAAACTGGCAAATGTTCATAAAACATTTATAAGATGCAGGGCCTTTTGATACGCAAGAATTTATTAACTAATATTTTATCCCAAAAAAGGGCTATTTTTGGAACCCAATGCAATTATTCTGGAAAAATGCCTAAATCAGCAAGGAATAAAAACAACACAAGAACACCAAGACTTTAATTATTGTGATTTAATTATTATTATTTTGTTTGATGGGGAGAGACTTATGCAAAGCCCATTTGCACTTTTAATCTTTCCACATTTGAAAAAATGGTATTTTTATTTCTTTCGTAATGAGACTAGAACTCTTGTACTCTTTCATATTCACTGGTCTCACATTCCCTACAAACACTGCATCGTATTGATGTTCTGTATTTCAGGGCTGGCTTCCAGAACTTTCTGCCTGATAGAGCAGCACACAGCCAAATAGGGCTGTTAATCATAGAAATTGGGGCTAGTGTGATGGAGGAACAGATCTTAAAATTTCATTTAATTAACCCAAATTTAACTTAAGTAGCCATGTGAGGGGAGAGTGGCTTTACATTAGACACTGAGGATCTATATTATTAATTCTGTATTATTAGGGGGCATATTTTACCTTTTTATTTTGTTGCTAACGATTTAATAAAGGTAGTAGCAAACTTTAGTGAAATGTGTGATTGCATTTATTTCTCATATCATCATACATCACTGACTGCATCTGTTGGTCATCTCTTCCCTTACTGAAGTGCTTGGTCTAAAGCTTTCATTGACTTGGGCCTCTGGGTGGCAACATCTCTGAAACCTTATAAACCTTGTGAATTCTTACCTGATGTAACGATCTAGACTAATTAGTATTTTTAAGACTAATTAGTATTTTTAAGACAAGACCCCGTTATTTTTTCTCGCATCTACTATTGCTATTGAAAGATCGGACGTTGATCCAATTCTTGATCCTTTGTAGATAACGTGTCCTTTCTCGCAGGAGGCTTTAAAATTTGTCTTTTTGTCTGATATTTTGATATTTTATTAATGTGTCTTTATTTTCTTCTTTGGCACTCCAGGTTAACTGTCAATATGAGCCATTGCCTTACTTATATTTTTTAATTCTGGGGAATTTTTGGTAAACATTTCTTCAAATATTCACTAGCCTCATTTTAATTACCACCCCCCCTCATCCCAGGGTTCCCTTGTGTTTGGATTTCTGTGTATTGTTTCATTTTCTCCATATCAGTTTCTTCTCCCCGCCCCCCCCACCGCCCAGCATTTTCTAACTCTTTGTTTCCTCTTTCTGGGGTTTGTATTCCTGCAACACTGTGTCTCCTGATTGCTATTTTATTTCTCCGCTTGTCCATCCTGTTATTCTACCTAGACATTATGTTCTCTTTTTCAATGATTGTATTTTTCATACAAAATGTTTGTTTTCTGATTTTTTTCTTCTTTGCTTCAGATTGCTAATATAGTCCCTATTTCTTTTCAAGTGTTTATTCATTGAATTGTAAATGCTTGGTCTATTATTTCTGCTTCTGGCAAAGTCTGTCATCCAGTAAGCTTTCCTTAGGGATGGCATGCCCATCACCAGAGTTGTCCTTTGGAAATTCCTTTCCCCTATGCACTGGCTACCCTATGGGCCAGCTGAGTGAGAATATGAGGAAGGCCTTGACTCCATTGCCCTGGCCTCCCTGAGGGGAGGGGAGATTGGAACTCACTGGCCCTTGGGAAGATGGGAGGCTGGTACCTGCAGTTGGTCAGTGTCCACACCTATGATCAACTCCCTGTAAGCATAGAGCATCTAGCCCTGAAGTTCCTCCTGTGGCCTTGGGACTGGGAATCAGAGTCGCCCCAGGTTGGGGGACAGGTGCTGCCTCAACAGGATGGTCAGAAGATGCAAGCAGAACTCTCTAGAATCCCCATTGGTGTCAATCCTCCCATAGCACCCAGGCTGCCCCAGCCCCCATCCACACTCCTCGGAGTTCAAAACAGCCCTAACCCACCTCCATTCCTTGGTGTTTTATTTCCAGAGCTCTCCAACTTAACTTTGATCAAGGGAGCCTGGGGGTCACGCCAATTCACATTTGGTGGGAAATTTCCAAATTTTCCTTTCTACAAAGAAAAGATGTAAAAAAAAAAAAAAAACCCTTTAATTAGAGCCTCACTTGTCTGTACAGGATGAAGGGCCACAAAGACCATGTTCCCAAACAGGTAAACACAGCTGGCCTCCACCCAGAACCAGGCCTACTTCAAAGTTTGCAATAATTGGGAAAGAGTTTGAGATGTTTTATGAGGTATCTTTGAATGTTTATTATCAATAAAATCAAAGTGGCATTTGGCTTGTGTCCATTCTCAAGATGGTTTAGATAGAATAACTGAAGTATACCTTCCTTTCAGCTAAAGTTGGTGGGAAAAGGTCTCTTTCTAGGACTCTGACAGTTAGCTTATGGAATTAATTTTGAAATTCGATCACATAGCTTGGGAATGGCTGTTAACCTCTGGCTGCAGTCACTTTGGGCCTTAACTAAATAATGCTTTCGTCTGTGAGATAACTGCCCAAACCTGAACTTTGCAGGGCAAGAAACAAGTTTGTATTTCTGTTAGTAAATTTAAGCCTTGAGACAGCTCAAGGACGTGATGAAGAGAGAGATAAGATGATTTCTCTGAAGTCACCATGAACAGAAATTGATCACTCACTGAAGATTGTAATTTTTACATTTTGGAAGATTTAAAAACAGAGAAAGAAATACAAAGGCATAGTCATTCATGATTTAACAGATGTTAACGTTTGGGTGCTTTTCCTTCGTGTTGTGTTTTTTTATTTGTTGAAGTATAATGGACATGCCACGTTATGTTAGTTTCAGGCATACAACATAGTAACTTGATGATTGTACACATTGTGAAATGTCACCACAAGTCCAGTTACCTCTGTCACCTTGCAAAATTAATACAATGTTATTGACTATATTCCCCAGGCTCTATATCACACTTTCATGACTTATTTATCTTATATTGCGTTTTGCATTTCTCTGTATTTAATGTGTTTTTAGAAAAATGGACACATAGAAAAATCACAAAAAGATCGTGATGATGCATTTGGTGAAATTCTCCAGCAAAGGATGGACAATATAATGGGAAAGTAAGGAGACAAAGACCTAGGGGTTTGTCCATTGTGGTTGGATGTGTGTCTATCCACTTATATGGATACTGGACTAGTCTCAGGAATCACCTAAGAACATAACACATGTAACCTGGAAAGATTTTTTTTAACCTGGAAAGATTTTTAACATAGAATCAGATAAAGGGCTCTCAGATGACCTCGTCTAACACTGTGGTCTACAGATGAGAAACTGAGACTCAAGAGTGAAATGAAGCTACTAACAAGGTCATATTAATCTAGTAACACAAACTGGTTCCCTGAAAGGCATCTGCTGAATAAGTTGAAAATTATAAGCATAGGTCAGGAAAAGGTTTCAAGAAATGAGGATTGTTTAAGAATGTGTTATAAGTGGGAGCTTTGAAATGATTTGTTTTCTAAACAACAACCTAGAAATCACTCTGCTGCAGGCTTGCAAATGTATGAACCAGTCTCAAATCAGTCTTGGCTGGTGCCTCTCAATTCTCTCCATGGAACTTTTGGGGACTTAGGGACATTGGTTATGAGATGACAACACTGCCTCCAACAAAAAGGGAGTGGCATGGGGAAGTCAAGTTTTGTACACACTTGGTTGAGAAAATTAATTTTTTTTTTCTAACTGTGGGACTTTTCAGATTCTTTAGTATGCCAATGCGCAGTGCTTCTCAAACGCATTTAATCAGAGTTTGTTTGTTTGAAGTAAATTTACTTCTATTAAATTTACTTGGAGCATGTTACAAAGCAGTGCCCCACAGAACAGAGGCTAAGACATAGTGGCCTAATGGTAAGAAGATGTCAGGAGGGGGACAGTGAAAGCTTTAAATAAAAATGATCGAATTGCCTATAAAGTGCTTTATATGCAACAGAACACTGAATCTTTGCAACAACTTTGTAAGGCAGGAACCAGATTACAGGTGAGGAGACTGGGACACAGAGATCCCTTAGGGACTTGTCCGTGGTGGCTGCTACCAAGTAGCAGTTGAGCTCACCTCCCGAGACCAACCTGCTGAGCCCAGGCCTCTGTGGGCTGTCATCGGCTTCCAGGTTGGTCAGAGCTTTCTTCACCTTTGTCCCTGCTCCTTTATCACTGAGCTCTGGACCTTTGGTCACTTTTTAATTCCTGCAGTGAATCATACAGCCACCACCACAGGGCCTTTGAAGATGCTGTTCCGCCCTTCTCCCTTTGTTCCCTCTTAGCACCTACTCAGCTTTTCTATTTCAGCTCAATGTCACTCTCTCAGAATGCCTCCCTTGTTCCATCAGATTAAATTCGGTTCTTCTGTTGCCCACCACCATGTCACTTATCATAGATCTCATAAATATGTAAATAGGATGTAAATGGAATTACTGCTCCCTTGGGAGGGAGCAGGCCAGGTTTGCCATCCATGTACAAGCGTGATGCCAAAGGCAGGGGCTCACTTAATATAGCAGTGAGGAGTCTCTTTCCACTGGTTAGTCTTTCAATTTTCCAATGGTGCAGAAGACTGGGAAATTTGCTTGTTGGCTGATAATGTGTTGGCTTGCTCTGTATCTTGCAATGGTTCAAACATCTCTCATGTTTCTCGTGGATTGTGGTCTTAAAGTCTGTCTCTCCAAAAAATGGAGAACAGGCACACACAAATTCATATTTCTCTGTTTTTTTTTTATTTCTCTGTTTTTAAATAGCAAAGGCTATGTTCCAAAGTGTTAATTGAAACAATGGTTCTTTTTGACCTTTGCTGTTGGTGGTACTTTTAGATATGAATTTTGATTATCCGGCTCTTATATGATAAGAAGAAAAGCACCATCACTCTGCTATTGGCACAGAGGACAAAATTTACTTCTATTGACCACTTTTAAAAGTAGCAATCTAATGAAAGGGTTGCCATGTATTTCGAGCTTTATATGCTATTACGCTCTCTTAGCCTAAGGATCCAGTCACTGTCCCATTTGCTTCTCTAAGAAGCTAAGAATGACCACCACTGACCCCCACCTGCTGTCCCTATGAGTAGAGATAAGAAAAGCTGATGGCAAAGCACTTTGCAGATGTCAGATGTTACATGAATGCTGAATTATTGACTACCACCGCTCCCCACCCCTGCTGTGAACTCTGGCAGTGGTAATTTTAAGATGGGAGTATTTCTTCATATGGTTTAGAGAAAGGTCACGATCAAAATCTCTTTTACAAATGTCTTTTATATTTGAAAGCATCTTTACAAGATAATATGACTGGTTTTTCTGCTCCCTCAGCTAAGCCAGAACAATAAGATTCTTAAGTGTCCTCATTCTGCATGAGCTTTGAAATTTTTGTTGATCATTTCTGCAAAGATGTGTCTCTCATTGCTAGCCATGGACCAATCCTCAGAGCCTAAAGGGAAAGCGCATGGCTGTCTGATGTCTGGACCCACCACCACTCATGTGCAGAGACCAAGATTTCTCCCTGGGGGCCTCTAAGACAAGCGGGAACCATCACTGACCCAGGAGAATGGAGGTGGACGTCTCGTGAAACTCACCCCCTGTGTGAGAGGTTATCTTTACTTGCTGATTCCCCCCTCAAGTCTTGGAGCTTGGAAGCCTTGAGGTATCAATAAGCAGGTGTGCAGTGTGTGCATCACTGACCCTGGGTATCCGCAATAGTTACATGTGATCCCTACCTCTTTTCTTTTGCCCTTGGCTGCAAGTCAAGCCTTTGCCATTTGTTCTTGGCTCAAAGGGAGAAGATGTGGTCTTCCTTAGCCATTTTCAGATGGTTGCTCCTGAGGACATGGAACTCAGCACCACGCTTGGAAAAATGCTGACTCCCTGGTGGGTGGATCCATCATAACTGAGCAAGGCCTTCTAACAACTGAATTTCTGTCTAGTAGCAAGACTAACTCAATAGCCTTGGAATTACAAGAACCTCAGAACTGGAAGTATCTTCAGTTAGGCCTCACGACTTTGATCTGAACATTGGGCCACTCACGGTACAGTCTGCGGAGGGTATTGGAGAGTTGTGCAATCCTAGCTGGCCTGGCTGGCTTAGGTCTCAGGTTTCCAGCTGTAAAATGGAGAGCTACTTCCACCAATGGGCATTGATTGAAATGAAGTGCACGAGGTATTCGAATACTCTTCACATAGGATAAATGCCTAATGGATTGTTGTGATGTCTAGATGTCTTCTGTTGGACTTCTCTTGGCCAGGCTTTGTGCCCGATGACTGCACACCTGAAATCTTACCAGCTACCTGCCCGGATGCCAGCCAAGTGTGGAGTATTTTACTGCACACAAAGATCTGTGGATTGAGACAGTCGTGAGCTGGCATCCTGTTCTTCCAATTAGGATGACTCTGAACACTCACATCATCAAAGAAGGTAAACATACCTGACAGGTTGTTGTCAGGGTTCACAGCAATGCCTGCAGAAAGCCTGGCATGGTAGACACATAATAAATAGGAGCTATCGTTGCTATTCTACTACTCTACAACTTGAATCAAAATCAGCTACAGTACCCAAATCCATGCTCTGGTTTGGTCTGACGTTACCCATATCGGATGGGACCTGAGCTCATCTTAGACCAGCTGCCTAATATGAGAGGGTCTTTGTCTTCCTTTGAAGTGGAAGGCATGACACACAAAGTTAGATTTTATTGTTTTCCTAAGAAGGGCTGTCTACTGATGGTCCAGCTACCCTGGAGGTGAATGGGATGTGAGGCTGGGGGACAGGACGAGACGATCCATTTTGGCGTCCATGCTAAGCCTCTGTCTTGGTTTCAGTTTTACCAGGGCCCACGCTGTAACTTTGGTCCCTTTCAGACTCTTGGGCAGGTTTCTCAGGCTAGAACCTGTGAGATCAGGGTATAATTAACCAGCACACTCAGATGGCAGCATTTCCTAGCCATTTCAAGCAAACCTGAAATGTGGTTCTTTAGGGTGTTTAACTTTATTGAAGGGAGCTATATTTTCAATTGTTTAAGAGCCGCAATGAGCCATTTTCTTGTTAATCACTAGCAGGTTGTGAACTCCAACATGTACATGCATGTCCGCACACATAGGAGTGTAAGCATGTGATGTGTGTGGGTATATGTTTATAAGACACATCTCTGTCAATGACTATGGAATATTTGTACCTAGAACACCCAAATACAGAGAAACAGTATACATAAACCTGTAATTTTTTTTTTAAAAAAAGATTTTATTTATTCATGAGAGACACACAGAGAGAGGCAGAGACACAGGCAGAGGGACAAGCAAGATCCCTGCGGGGAGCCCAAGGCAGGACTGGGTCCCAGGACCCCGGGGATCATGGCTTGAGCCAAAGGCAGACGCTCAACCATGGAGCCACCCATACACCCATAATTAGTAAGCTATTTAATGTGAAATACCTTTAAATTTATTTGAATGGCTTAAGTAAAGAAAAAAAGACTTAATTAATCTAGGTCTTGATTAAAGTCTGGAGCAAGACAATCTAGGTCTTGATTAAAATCTGGAGCAAGTGAAGTAAGTCAGTCGGAGAAGGACAAACATTATATGTTCTCATTCATTTGGGGAATATAAATAATAGTGAAAGGGAAAATAAGGGAAGGGAGAAGAAATGTGTGGGAAATATCAGAAAGGGAGACAGAACCTAAAGACTCCTAACTCTGGGAAACGAACTAGGGGTGGTAGAAGGGGAGGAGGGCGGGGGGTGGGAGTGAATGGGTGACGGGCACTGGGTGTTATTCTGTATGTTAGTAAATTGAACACCAATAAAAAAAAAAAAAACATTAAAAAAAAATCTGGAGCAAAAACTGTAATTTGTGTGCCTGTGCCCCCAGGCATAGGGGTAGGTGTGCTGGAGCCCCTTCCCCCCTGGTTCACCAGACACTGTGAACGTCTCTTCCCAACTCTACATTCAGTGACATTGAGTCGGTAGCTTAACATCAGCTGAGGTGGCAGGTATATACCATGGCCATCAGCAGACGCTACAAACGAGGTCCTTTTCATCCTCGGGGGAGCCGGTCATTAGCCATGTATCAACACACCACTGCATCTACCTTCCAGTATTTGCAAGAGCCCGATTTCAGGATGGTGACTATAATCTGCACGTGAAACCTTGAAATCTCTTCAAGGACGTGGTGGTGATTGTTGGTGTTATTAGGAGCACATGCAGTGGGGAGCACTGTTCTAACAGATGGGATGCCCTGTCTGAGGGTCACCGGAGGCTGCTGTTATGGGCTTTTCTATCTTCACAGCTCTCGCACTATCGTGCCCATCCATTTGGACATTTGGAACATTTGGAACAAATACTCTTCATTTTGTGTCGCATGGTGCCCAAATGACAATGTCAAAGTAAATATGTTTTAGTTCCGGGATGCCTGGTGGTTCAGTGGTTGAGCATCTGCCTTTGGCTCAGGTCATGATCCCAGGGTGCTGGGACTGAGTCCTGCATCGGGGTCCCTGCAGGGAGCCTGCTTCTCCCTCTGCCTGTGTCTCTGCCTCTCTCTCTGTCTCTCATGAATAAATAAATAAAATCTTAAAAAAAAAAAGAACAAACCAAAACAACCAAAAAAATAACAACCATGTTTCAGTGCCTGATGAAAAGAGGGTTTGGCAAATAAGACTTGCTGAGAGCTCTAGATGCTACCTTGACCATCACAGGAGCTGGGAAATGTAAGCTCCCCGTCTGCCTCTATGAGTGAGTGGCTGGTGCTCGCACAGGCTGTGGGAAAAAGGCACCAGAACAGACACCTCCTCTAGAGGCTCACGTCTGGGATGTAGGCGTGTCTTGCCCATTAATTTACTGATAGTTATAGACACTTCTGCTTTCCTTGACACAAGCTTAGTAGTAAAAATGAGTAAATTTAAAAATTTTTTAAAAGAGGGGACCATCCAGGGAGTCCTAAAGCCTTTTTTGAATGCACCCTTGACTGTATAACCATTGTTTGCAGGTTTTTTCCCCCAACTTATTAAATTATAACGCACAATCCATTGGCTGTAAGTGTGTAGTTCAACTTTCGCCACAGTCCAGTTTTAGATCATTTCCATCTCCCTCAAGAGTTCCCTCCTGCGCATTGCAGGGAGTCCCACTCCCACTCCTGGCCACAGCCAGCTAGAGCTCTTCTTACTCTTTCCGTGTTTTTGTCTCTTGTAGCAACATTTATATAAATGCAAGCTCTTTGCATCCAGATTATTTCACTTAACATAATGCTGGGAACTTCCTCCTTGTTGTTATATTTCTCAATAGTTTGTTTCTTTAGCAGCCGAGTGGAATCGCACTGTATGGATGCTCCACAGGTGCTCATCACCTACAGGTGGGCATTTGGTGGTTCTAGCTTGGGGCTGTTACAGACGCTGCCGCTGTGCACACGTGTGTCCATGTCTTCACATGGACAGGAGTTTTCATCTCTCTTGGGTACGTAGATAGCTAGGAGTAGAATGGCTGGGTTGTGTCTTAAGTATAACTTTTAAGGAAGCTACCAAATTGCTTTCCTTGCATTCCCCCTGGAGACGGGTGAGGGCTCCACGTTCTCATGTCCTTGCCTACATTTGCTACTTTTAAATCTTTCTGATTGGGACACCTGGGTGGCTCAGTTGTTGAGCATCTGCCCTCAGCTCAGGTCGTCATCCTGGAGCTCCGGGATCGAGTCCCACTCTGGGCTCCCTGCATGGAGCCTGCTTCTCCCTCTGCCTGTGTCTCTGCCTCTCTCTGTTGTCTCTCATGAATAAATAAGTGAAATCTAAAAAAAAAGAAAAAAAAAGAAAAGAAAAAATCTTTTTGATTATAGTCTTTCTGATGGGAATCCAGGAACGTCTCATTGTGGGGTTGACTTCCCTGAGGCAGTCCTATGGCGTACAGTATCTTTGGTGAAATGTATATTTAAGTCTTTGGCCCATCTAAAAAAAATTGGACTTCTTCTCTTATTACTTGGTTGTAATAGTTCTTTATATATTCTGGATAAAAGTCCTGCATCAGATATGTGATTTGCAAATATTTTCTGCCAGTTTGTGGCTTGCATTTTTATTATCTTACTGATAGGTTTTGAAGGGTAAAGGTTTTTAATTTTGATAAAATCCCATTTATCCTTTTATTCTTTCATAGATCATGCTTTGGTGTCATATCCAAGAAGACTTTGCCCAACTTAAGGTCTTAAGGTCATCAAGATTTTCTCATATGTCTTCTACTAGTTCTAAAAAATATTCTGCTGGATCTTTATAGGGGTTTCTTTTCATTTAGAAAGTATTTGGGGGAGTGTTGCCATATTACCACTATGAAGCCTTTAAATCTACAAATATGATCTAACTCTACATTTACTTAGGTCTTTACTTTCCCTGGACAATGTTTTGTAGTTTCCAGGTCTTCCACTCTTTTTGTTGAATTTATTACAATTTTCCTGTTTGATGCTATTGTGAAAATGATTGTTTTCTTAATTTCATTCTGGATTGTTTGAAACTAGTATACAGAAACACAACAGATTTTTAGAGTTTGGTCTTGTATCCTGTGATCTCATTAAACTCACTCTTCTAGTTGTTGTTACAATTTCCTTGGAATTGCCCTACCTAAAAGATGAACTAGTCTGAGAATAAAGACAGTTTTACTCCTTCCTTTCCAAGAAGGCCGCATTTAGTTTCCATTTCTTGCCTTATGAGGTTGGCCCCAATCTCTAGCACAGTGTTGACTACAAGTGCTGAGAGCAGACATCCGTAGCCCGCTCTCGATCTTGAGGGAAGAGCATGCCGTCTTTTATTAGCAGTTGTCACGCTAGCTATAGGCTTTGGTATTTTCCCCTCATCAAACTGGGGAAGTTCACTTCCATGTCTTGTCTTTGGAGGGTTTGCATCATGGATGACGGCTGACGTTTCAGTATCTATTGGGATGATCATGTGAGTTTTGTTCCTCATTCTCTTAATATGGTTTGTCAACAATAATGATTTCAGATGCACACTGTCCTTGCACTCCTGGATAACCCCACCTGGTCGTGGGATCCAGCCCTTCTCATCTAGTGCCTAATTTGGTTTGTTACTATTTTCTGAAGGAGTTTTTGCACATTTTCTTCAGTTCAAGATATTTCCCCATGATTGTTTCTTTGGCTTTTTGGAGACCTGGTGTGGTTTAATTTCCAAAGATCTGGGGACTTCCTATATCTTTTTCTAATTTCTAATTTGATTGTGGTCAGAGAAGATGCTTTATAGAGCTTTGACCTTTTTAAATTACTGAAATGTGTTCATGCTCTAGAATATGATCCATCCTGGAAATGAATTCATGTGTGCTTCCTAAGAATATGTGTTGTGGTGTTAGATATACCAGAAAATTCTATATGTGTCAGTGAGGTCAATCTGGTTGATGGTGCTCTTCTATTCTATAATTCACAGAATTTTTGTGCAGATGTATTATCAGTTAGGGAGAGAAGTATTGAAGTCTCCAATTTTATTGTTGTATTCGTTATTTGTCCTTTCCATCTGATGGTTTTTCTTTTGTGTATTTTTGGGCTTTGTTATTAAGTGAAAAGGTACTTAAGGTTGTTTTATCTTCCTGATGAATTGACCTTTGTATCTCTACAAAATGCCCCTCTTTGGCTCTTTTATCATACCTTGCTTGAAATGTCTGTTTTGTCTGATATTCCCATGGCCTCTCCAGCTCCCTTTTGGTTACTCTTTTCAATATATATATCCTTTTACTATATATATATATATATATATATATATATATATATATATATATATCCTTTTACTTTATTCTACTTGCATCTTTAAATCTAACATGTGTCTCTTGGGGGCAGTGGAGGGCCGGCTCTTGCTCGTCTTTCTGACAACCTCTGCCCTTTGGTTGGAGAGTTTGATCCAGTGAAGTGGTGGCAATTATGTCCAATACTTTTTTTCTGTACGTGTCATGTGGTTTCTGCTCGGAGCCTTCTTTGCCGTCTTCCTTTATGTGAGGCAAACATGGCTGGTGTGCCATTTTCATTTCTCTGTTGTATTTTCGGGTGTTTCTGTTGCTGCGGAGTTGCAGATATTCTAGTCATTTCTAGTATGATCATGAGCCTTTTCTGGGCACCCTGTAGGTTAAATCCCACTGCTCTGTCCGTGCCACCTGCCATCTCAGAACGTCTCCTCTCCCATCTCCCTCTTTTAAAGCCACAAGGCTGGAAAGTGTCCTTTGCCACTGGGCCAGGGTGGGAGAGGGTGTGAGCCCAAGGATGGCCTGAGCACCAGGCATGGACAGACAGACAGGACCCATGGTCACTACAGGGGTCCCAGCAGGCTCCGGCTGGGTTCACACGGTTCTGGGTTCTGACGCTGGCTCTGCCACTGTTGTTTTCTTGGCTTCAGCAGCACCAGATGCCAATCCTGTTCCTTCGAAAACCAGGCAGTTCTCACAGCTCCCCGGCCAGGGCAAGCTTCATGGGCCTTTCTGCTCTTCCAGCAGAAAGCAGCCACTGAGGAAAGGGCTCTCACATCATTTTGCTGCCTCGTGGGGGTTGGAAACTGGCTCATTTCTCCCGGCTCTCTGATGTGCTCTCCCCAGGACGTGGAGAGAAACAGGTTTCTTGAAAACAGGTTCCACGCTGTGCCATTCATTCATATTTGCCTCCCCTCCTACGCCAAGCTAATCTGACCTCCTCGCCGTCCCCTCCCTGCCTGGCACAGCTCGATACGTTTGTAGGGCCCATGCTCAGGAACCGCAGACAAGAAGTGGGAATCAGCTCTGTATTTCCAAGTCCACTCCCATCCTCCTGAGTTGTGTGTCCTCATGTGTGCATGTGCACACCTGTGGATGCGTGTGTACTTACGGAGTAATGGACAAGTGCAGAGAACCTGTCGTGGAGAGCATAAAATCCCATCTCCTTATCTTCTTCCCTCCAGTGTCCTTCCTCCTGTTTCCCTGACTGCTTTCACCTGTCGTCTTCCTGCAGGATGGCAGGCGTGCCAAGTAGAGTTCCTCACCCGGCTCCTGGCTCCTCTTATTCCTGTGCAGGTGCTCTCGGGCCACTGCCACCAAGAGGGCACCTGTGGACCAACAGGCTGGGCTTACCACCCACGAAGCAGAGGGGACACACTCCATGAGGACCAATGGGTGTCTCAGAAACATGTGTTAGAAAGAGCTCACATCGGATTTGGCCTTGGGTACGGGATTTGGGAGAGTTCTGAAAAAGTGGGCGTTTGCCCTGGTAGGGGAGGCCGTCAGAGTGCAGGGAAGGTGCATGTTTGGGCGTCTTGCTACATCGTGTCAACAAGGAGGCTGGACTGCAGCAAGGGTAAGGAAGCAGCTGGTGTGGACATGAGGTCCTGCTCTGTGACCCGGGGAGGGGTGTTGGGTATCTGGGGTGGGCGTGGCACGGGGACCTTGTTTTTGTCTGCGCTTAGACAAAACCTTAAAGGGATGTGCCCTGTCTCATTGTGTTGCCACCTTAGAGGAGTCGGTCTGGGGCAGGTGCTGTGTCACATCCTGTCTAACGGGAGAGCAACATGCCTGGCAGTGAGCTCCAGGCCCCCTTCCTGACGTCAGAGGGGGCTATCTCCTCTTTGAATCCAATGGCTAGTTACAGCAGCTGTTCATCTATGACACTCATGTGTGTGCATTCATGTGTATGCTTGCAGACATACACACGTGTCCGTGGGGATGACAGGCAGGAAGGGAAGTCGCACTTATCTCACGTCTCCTGCAAACTGCCAGAGATCGTGCTTTCCGTCTCCCTATCACACTCATGTTCGGTCGTGTTCGATGCTAGTCAGCTCCACACATGAGCAGTTTCCTCCCCACCGCCCACCCTCACAAATGCTGCTATTCGTTCATCACCCCCCTTTCCACATCTGCCCTATTTTTCTGGCTCCCCCGGAGAGTATCCTGACCCTGTGGATTATTTTGCAGTTTACCGCCTCTCTTTTTAGTGGCACTGATTAGCTCCAAACATTCCTCGAGAAATCATCTGCGGTGGCCCGTTATGTAAGATCATGGTTCACCAGGTCTTCTGGAAGCTGTTTAAAATGCCCAGAAACACATTAGAGTTTAACCACTGCAGTCCTGCCGAGATCAGATCTCCCATGCCCACGAGGACCTGCAGGATGTGCGAGGAAGCATCACTGGGAGGTGCTCTTTCTCCACTGAGGCTGAAAGTGGCTCAGCAGCCAGACTCGTAGCTTTATTTAATTTTTTCTCCTTTGGGTTCATAACTGTGTTACACTGTTCATAGTCTATGAAGAATTGTTGCCACCTCTTGCCTGCTGGCTTGTTACTGTCTGTTACTTTTCTGCTCAATCACACCTTCTCCAAGTCTCTGGGCTGATCTGCCCATCCTGGCACCTAGCTAACATTCCTCCTCTAGGATTCTACTTTGAAGGAAGCTTCTTATTCCCTTCCCGTTGTATTTACTAAAGAAATACAGTAGCTTACAATGGATCGAGACTGCATTTTCTCCTGGATAGTATATAAGTGGGATTGAGATTCTGGGTTAGGTTTATGTCTCCCTCAAAACATTAAACCTAAAATATATTTTAAGTTCAAAATATTGAATTTAATATTTAAAGTTTAATATTTTTGAACTATGTCATGTGGCAGAGACTGTTACTGCTCAGGAACTATCCATATCATACTCACATTTTCTGGCCTCCTGGAGTTGGGTGGGGACATGTGGCAAGTTCTAGCCATTGGTCCCAGATCATAAGGATCACGTCCGAACTTTTAAAGCACTTAAGAGCAGGTGCATGACCCTCCAGTTCCTCGCCACGTGTGCAGGGAGCTGGAGGCCAAGGGACACAGATGGTGGCTGTAAGAATCAATTAGCTGGGATCTCTGAGTCACTGAAGTCAGAGTCCCTAGAAAAGGTGACAGAAATCACAGATTTTGTGAGGAAGACAATTGATTCTTTTTTTTTTAAGATTTATTTTTATTTTAGAGAGAGAGAGAGAGAGAACAAGCAGGAGAGTCAGAGGGAGAGGGAGAGAGAGAATCTCAACAGACTCCCTGCTGAGTGCAGAGCCCGACACAGGGCTCCAACTCATGACCCTGAGATAGTGACCTGAGCCTAAACCAAGAGTCAGATGCTTAACTGACTGAGCCACCCAGGAGCCCTGGCAAATGAATCTTTATTAACAAAGCCACTGAGATTTCCAGAGGAGGTTGCGACTGCAGCAAACACACACAAAACGATCGCGTGCTAGCCAATGACTGTATCTGCAATAACAAATAAATGAAGTAATGCATGAAAAAGAGGTAACCAATGATTTAATGGCCTTTTAGAAAGTTGGAATCCTGGTGCTGAGGAAATGGAGTTTGTGATGTTTCTAGGAAGGGGCTTTTCAGGGAGAATCAGAGGCTAGTATTAGTGATGCTGTTTGGTTTAATTTCAAATGCCTCCATGTTTGTTACCTTGATACAGGCTCCAAGCATAATTAGAGCCATTCTTATATTCTGCTCACAAAGTATAAAGGAAAAGAAAATGTATTCTCCTTAGACAAGAATAGTAAAACAGAAAAAGGGACGCATTTTTCATGGAGGTGTGAGCAAGTGATTTCTTTAGGTAGAAAAGCCACGGGTGTGAGCAGGGGCAGAAGAGAAAGGAGAGGCTTTGTCTCGTCCTGATTCGAGTCCTAACTTCTGACTTCCAAGAGCCTGGAGATGTTGAAGGGACTTAAAATTTGGCGGTTCCCTTCCTAGCCTCTAGAGGGCGCCACCATCCCAGCGCAGCATGGTTGTTGAGTCCATGACCCCACCGGCTACAAAGACCTGCTGTTTGCACAGAGAATAAAAAAAATAGGTTGTTTTTACCTTCTGGAAGCAAATTTTCCATGTAGCACTTTTAAAAATTAAAGTTAGAGGATGCATCCTAAATTCTCCTCTAAATTTAGATATTTCTTTGGGACGCCAGGGTGGCTCAGTGGTTGAGCATCTCTCTTTGGCTCAGGGCATGATCCCCGGGTCCTGGGATCAAGTTCCACAACGGGCTCCCCGTGAGGAGCCTGCTTCCCCCTTTGCCTGTGTCTCTGCCTCTCTTTGTGTCTCTCATGAATAAATAAATAAAATCTTTAAAAAAGAAAAGAAAAGAAAAAAATACTTGGGTATTTCTTTTCCTAAGAACACCCAAGGTGTTTGAAAAAGTCCATATCAAACAAAATACAAACCAAAAGTGACCCTTAGGCCTTATAAAATAATTTACATAAGAATTTATTCAGATGTTAACCTTCTTACTTTATTGAATGAATTTGTAATAATTTCTTTACGGCAACATTTTAGAAGTAGATTTATTTCATAAAGCCAAGTTTAGGAGCACAGTAAAAATCTGATTTGATTTGGTATTGAGGTTTCTGGCCTCCATGGACTATACACTGTCATAACATAACAGGAACCATGCCTCGGGTGACTTCCCAAAGGCACATTTTGTTAACACAAATTTGGAATGTGTCCTTGCTCATCACAAAGCCATAGTAGATGCTAAAAACTTTCTAGTTAATGATTGCTGGCCAATCATGTTCTATACAAATTTTTTTTTCAAAATTTTCTTGAAAAAATTTTGAGATTACATAGCGTATACACACATACATAAGATCTGTGTGTGTGTGTTCGCGTGTGCGTGCGTGTGTGTGTGTGTGTATCCAAAGCAAGTTTGCTTCTTTCATGCAGTGTGAAACATTAAAAATGTGGTTTGGGGTAAAAGCAATCCTTTAGAAAAATTTTAAGAACCTGCAAAGTAAGGAAATGATGTGTTCACATTTATTCACTTTGTCTCTTGAGGACCAGGATTATTACTTAGAGCTGCTTGTTTTCATCTTTTTGGGACATCTCGTTATGATTCAGACTGTTTCGTGCACAGAACTCAGCCCGAGGAAAACACGAAGCAGGATGTGTTGGAAAGCTTCACATAATAGCAAGCATAAAGGGTTTCAGAAGAAACACACAGGTCGGGACTGTCCCCTGTGCTGACCCCCACTCCCCACCTCAACCCTGTTGTCAGGATGGGGAACCTGATTTCTTTATGCACATTTATGCTTGCTCTAGTACGTAAAACACGGACAGCCCTGCCTGGTGCGGAGGTGCCACATGGCAGGCCCTGTGGGGCTCCACGCAGGGGAGACTGGGGTCTGCTGCTGGGCTGCACACACCCTGTGCTACACGGCAGGGTGCAGACGGTCACCACCGTGTGTTAGGTGGGATCCGAGCTAAGAGGCCGCGTGTTGCAGGCAGGCGTGTCATGTTCAGGGGCAAGGGTCTGGACACATGCCTGTCTGGCATCACAGAGGAAGCCTGTGCTTCCTAACCATGCAAGGCCATGTGGGAGCGTGTGGTCCAGCCCCGACAGCATGCATGTCCCACGGCTGCCCCTGCTGGCAACACAGCCAAAGAGGACGGGATGAGCGGTGATGACAAATGCACCTTAACATTTGAAAATACGGTGCTGAGAAGATGAGCATGATGCAGGGTTCTTGTGAAGAGTGAAAGGCTGAAAATAACTGTGCTTGGACACGCTACCCTGATTGCCCCAGCTCGGCGTCCAGGAAATGATAAGCTAGTGATGTCTACCAGGGAAGATGAAAGCACGATTTTAGGAAATCCAGCCACTTTTTCAATCGTAATTGCCCGACAATGGCCTTACTCCTAGTTTTTGGAGGGCTCCTTTTTAGACCACGATCTGGGGGCTCCCATACATAACACAGCCGTCCGTGGCTTGGGGCCCAGACGGTGGTCTTCGTGGTTTTAGGTGGACGCAGCTCACTTGGCGGGTTCGCTCCTTGGGTGGATCATTTCCAGCCTCTCTGCAGATCCGCAGCCCTCGCCTCCCGGCCTTCTCGGTCACCACTGAGGACACTACTGCTCAGCAGCCTCTTCCCCTGCCCTCCCCCCACCCCCAGACTGCCTTCCCTGGGAAATCCAATCAAACCAGACCTGGATCTCGGCGGGGTTTCTCAAAGTCCGGGAGGCCTTGGTGAGGGCTTGCGTCAAGGAGTGCAGCCTTCTGGTCTCTGCTGCCCCTCAGGGGCAGGTGGCAGTTCCTTTCCTGCCCCCGCCCCGCCCCTCACTGTGTGGGGAAGGCGCCCAGGCAGCTGGCTTCTGGTTGGTTAGACCCACGGCCCACAGAGGAGAGGCTGGAAGAAGAGGCCTCGCTCAGGCGGTGTCTCCAGCAGGAGCTGCTGAGGTTCCAGTTTCCCACCCCTCGGGCCTCACCATGGACCACTTCCATCCACTTCTGTCGCTGCTGTTGTCTGGGATCTAGCCCATCCCCGTTTGGCTTCTCAGCTCCTCCATCACCGGTAACCGGTGCCCCCTGTCGACTCCCTCCGTACGGATCCTGCAGTGAGCCAGCTGTCCCCTGGCAGGACCCACGAACCCTTCGATTTTCTTCATCCTCATTTTGTGCCATTAATATTCCTCTGCCTTCCAGAAGTACACACGTACCCTCCCCCATCACTTTTATCCCCTGGGGAAATTGAATCCTGACAGTCTTGTCCCTGGGAGGGAGCCTGGTAGACATACTCGTTCTCGATCTTGTTACAAATGATTTGGCAACATTTTGTTTCACATAATCAAATGTCCCCAAGACAGTCCCTGGTGGCTAATTATGTTTTAAAAAATTAATAAATGTTTACACTTGGGTTTACAATCTGGAGGTCAATTCTAGGTGCAGAAGATTAGAAGTCTGTCTTTTTAGGACATGAAAAACAATGAAGTTTACCACTATTGCTTAAGAGAATAGCTTGGATATACCTTGGTGTTGGTCAAGCGCATTTCGTCTGCATTCATTCTGTTTCTTTTTGCAGGCATGCCCAAGTTTCCATTTACAAGATAGCCTTTGCTCCTTTGTTTATTTTCTGTATCTTTCTTTTTTTTTTTTTTTAAAGATTTTACTTATTTATTCATGAGAGACACACACAGAGAGAGGCAGAGACACAGGCAGAGGGAGAAGCAGGCTCCCTGAGGAGAACCCGATGAGAGACTCGATCCCTGGACCCCGGGATCATGACCTGAACCAAAGGCAGACGCTCACCCACTGAGCCACCCAGGTGCCCCTGTATCTATCTTTTTAATCTAATCTTTTATCATCTTATAGGACATTTTCCCTGCATTCAGGGATTTTATGAAGCTTAGCTTATTACTGATTCCATCTCCTCCCCAGTTAATTCTACACTTCAAAATTTGGGGGCGTATTTTTTATATTTTATGTAGCGTAATGTGGAATTACGTTCTGTGCAGTCCGTGTTGTAACTTCCTCCCAGCACGGGCAAATCTTTCCCTTCTTGCCTTGGGGCCTCATCAGCTCGGGGAGGTGCCGTCTTGTCTTTCCTGGTGTCCCCCTGACCTTCTCCGGCCTCACCAGCTTTCACCTCTGCTTCCGATTGCCTGCTTCTACGTTCAGACACAGCTCCAGCATATGTATTTTTGAAGATTTTAAAACAGGCATTTATGCTACATCCTGTATGCTTCCAACCATATTACACCCTGCAAAAGAAAGAACTGTGGACATAGCAAGAAGATCAGGGGTCACAAGAGATTGGGGCAGAGCAGAGGGCATTTTAGGGAAGTGAAAATAAATACTTTGCGTGATGTTACAGTGATGGATACACGTCATTAACGTTTGTCCAAACCCGCAGAATGCACACCACAAGAGTGAGCCCTAATGAAACCATGGATGTTGGGTGATGATGACGTGTGGATGCGGGTTCTTCGACTGTTACATGGGTACCCCTCTGCTAGGGGGTGTTGACGGTGAGGGGGTTGTGCATTTGTGGCGATGGGGGTGTTAGGAACTCACTGTACTTCCCATTCATTTTGCTGTGAACCTAAAACTGTTCTAAAAACCAAAGTCTATTAAAAACATATACATATATATTTAACACTTCTCCGTGTAACTAAAAAAATAATACGGAGGCTTTTGAATAAAGCACAGACATTGCCAGTTTCTTCTCTAAATGACTCTGGAGAGAGTGTTCTCCCTAGAAGTTGCCAGGACTACCAATCCTCTCTGTATCCTTCTAGGTCCTTCCTATGCCTTCTCAGATATAGATGCAGGAACCTGTGCACACACAGTGATAGCGTGCAGACAAGATTATGCTGACCTACTATTCTGCAACCCTTTGCTGATTTTTCCCACCAACTCTATCTCCAGGACCCTTCCACTGTCAGAACACACTTCTAGAACTTTCTTTTCTACTGGTTCATAATTTTACCCATTTTTCTCTGGGGTCCTTTTTAATCTTCTTGAGTGGTGGGTGGTTTCCAACAGATATTCCAGATATTAACCTCCAGCCTGTTGCATATATAGCAAACATTTTCTCTTATTTTTCTAATTTCCTGCTTGTTTTTTCATGTACGTTTTAAGTTTTCATGTGGCCATTCTGTCAGTGTTTCCTTTACGACCTCTGAGTTTTGTGACTAGCTCAGAAAATCCTTCCCCATCATAGGATTATAAAATTATCCTGATATTTTCTTTTCATTCTTTCACTTAGAATGTATGGTTGGGTCATGGTATATGGATTTAATTTTATTTTTCTTCCACAGAGATGGACAATTATTTTAGTACCACATCAAAGAGAGCATTTTCTCTGCACTGATTTGAAATGCCACAGTAGTGATACTCCCAGGTTTTCTGTTCAGTTCTATTGAGGTATTTTTTATTCTTCCCCAAATATATTATTTTAATTTCTTTAACAAAACAGTATGTTTTGATATTTGGCCTGACTATTCCCCTTAATAGTATATTTTAAATTAGAACTTCATTAGTTTGTTATATTTATTAATTAGTTGTTCTGGTACATTCATTTACTCTGATAAATGAATAGGAGAATTAGCATTTTTAATGCTAACCTAATTAGCATTAGGTTTTTAAAAAAACTACTGTTGCAACTTTGATCAGAATTGCATTGAATTTGTAAAGCAATTTTGGGGAGAACTGACATTATTTCATTGTCTATTCTGGTGTTGTATCTATTTATTCAGTTTAAAAATATTCTGCAAAAGATATTTTACTGGTTGGTTCTTTAAATATTCTATAACCTTTATAGGTATTTATGTAATTCTTGCATATTTCTTGCTGGATGCATCCTAGGTTATTTTTTCTCTTTTTATTGTGATCCAGATCTTTATCCCCATTATACTTTCTAATTGTTTGAGACTAGTACTAGAAAGCCATCCAGGGTAATGCATGCTAGCTGCTATAACAAGGAGCCCCCGTGTTTTAACACCAGGATATTTTATGTCTTGTTGATGAACAATTTGATGTAAGTTGGATCATCCTCATCTGAGCAGTGATTTAGTTCTTGTCATTCCAGCTGTGCCAGGCTGAGCGGCCCTGGAGCCCAGTCCCTGCGGTTCAATGCTTGCACGGTCGTTCAGATTCTGAACTCATCTCCTTCTCCTAATTGCCTTGCGAGAGAAGCTACAGCCAGGACACGCCACTAACCTCTGCTCATCTTCTCTGTGACCGCGACATCCACTGGTGTGTGACCTGCCTTCCAAGCAATAAAAGACAAGGGCTTTACGAAATGTCTTGCCACAGGATAACATTGGTACGTTTTTTTTTTTTTGCAGTCTTTAATATCCATTTTCTCACCATCCACCTGCTAAAATAATGCTATATATTTTAGGTTTCATTATTTTAAATATTATGAAGGACATTCTTTCAAGTCACTATGCTTTGTCTTAATGTAATTAAGTGAGCCGATGTAACAATCTGAAAATCTCAGTGGCTTCATGGGGGAAGCTGGGATTCTTTTTCATGTCACAAGCCTAGTGGATGTGTTCTGTTTTTAAATGTGTGTGTGTGTGTGTGTGTGTGTGTGTTTAAACATTTCTAGGAACTTAGGGCAAGGGTGAGGGGACAGAGTTGAATCTTGATCTGTCACCTTAATCCAATACTATCCTGCAGATTGGTTTTTACTGCGTTTAAAGTGTGATGCCCAGAAATGATCCCCATGCTCTCGACCCCCCCAGCTTTGAGTGCTGGGGCAGGATCCATCAGGTGGGAAGTACATCAGCAGCTCCAACCTCACGTACCAGGTGTGAGCCTATGATGGCTGTACCAGAATTCCCGGACTCTGGGCGCTTGGGGTCTCTGGCATGAATCGGAAGCCGGGGAAGACTTGAAGTCCTAAGCTTCCTCTTCCTCCTCTATTCTGCATCCTCACAAGCAGCATTGCTCCAGATGGAAGCACGGCCTGTTCTTAGTCGCTCTGCTTCCCAATCCAGTTTTGCAGTGTGAGAGGAGCCGGACACTGACCCCAGGCCACATAGCTTCTTCCAGCCTTCCTCACCGGGGGCTTGGCCGTGGCCTGGCCTCTCTGATGGAAGCAGTCCCTGCCCCTGGGCACCTGCCAAGCCTGTCCCCGGGGTGTCCTGCACTCTCACCTGCAGCCTCTCACTGCCCCACGGTCCTCCTCCTCCAGGCAGGCCACCCACACCTGAACTGCTCCTGTCCTGTGGAAAGGGGGCTCATTGTGGCTGTCTGGGGGCTTCTTTGCCTGTGGCTCCTTTTTTCTCACAGGACAGTGTCTCTTTTAGAGGATCCGGCTGCTTCCTGGGCTCAGCATGCTCAGCATGCTTCGGCATTGCTTTTCCTCCTTGGGTTCACTCCTCCACCTGTTCCCCCGGCCCCTCCCACAGGTGTGGGGCTCTGTCCCCTCTGTCCTCTCTGGGCTGATAATCATCCAGGACACTGAAGCTCTTGTTCAATGGGAAATGTTCCCCGGGAAGTGGGGGGGACCTCGTTCTTTTCCATGAACACTTCAGCTTAAATTACTTTTCTCATATGAATGACGCAGAGTCATAAATTGGTGCTAATCAACCCTGGGCACATAGCGAAGCCTCCTTTATGCACTGAGAGGGTTCACATAATTGAATTTTGCATATAACCAAAGATTACTCCTTCCAGTGGCCAACTTATGAGGGATTTTGGTGTTAGATTCTCCGGAAACCGAGGGGACGGGCAGTGTCGGAAGGCCAGCGCCCTAAGACACCAGGTCACCCCGGGAAGGGGAGGGACTCCAGGGTGAACCGAGGGGCCCCTGCTGGCTTCTGAGTTTCATTTCCAAGGGCCATGAGGCCGAGGAGGAGTTGCTTTCTGAGAAGACCTCCGTCGGGTAGGTGCTTTTCATGAGAGGACTGCCCACGGTTGGCTCCACGGCATGTCAACGCCTTAAAACATAGTCAAACACAATTGTATTGGCTAGAGTCTTTCTGGGGCTACCTGAGAGTCTTGTCCCTAACAGGGAACAACATTACAACATTACTACTCATGAAACGATTATTCCGTCTGATGTTCGTGGCCTTAATGAAAACGTGAGGCTAGAGCTGCTAAGTTGTCTCTCCCTGGTGTACCTGGAGGAGTTCTTATCTTTGGGCCCCATGAGAATGGCAAGCCCCTGCGTCCTTCATTGCAAGATAAACCAACATGCATGCCAGCTCTTGGAAGATTATGGTAAGCATTGATTCCCCTCCCTCTTTCCAGACCCCTGAAAGCTTACAGTAATGAAAACAACATAACTCCATGGAAAACAGTATGTAAAACATGCGTGCACATTATGTATTTACATATAAATGAACAGAAGATAAAGAGCTTGCTTTCATTATATGTGCTTCCTCTGGGGGATGTTTTGAAAAAAGAAAAGCAAAAGTTGTTTTTTTTGGTTTTTTTTTTTTGTTTTTTTAAAGATGAGTAATGTCTATAAATAAAATTGAAAAGAAAAACGAAAAACAACCCGCTAAACACTGGGCTTGAAAAAAAATGTAACAAATCCGAGGAACGTTTTTATGATTTTTTTTTTTCCCTAGGCAAAGAACTTTATTAACCTTGTTTCAAACTTTATTCCCAGGCTTCTTCGGCTTAATTAGCTGCAAAGAATGAATTGTGTATAAGCAAAAACTGAAAAGAGCTGCAGTGTCCAAGGGGCTTGGGCTTAAAAATATTAGAGAGCTAGATTTTATCAGATCCATGAACAAAATTTTAAAAAGCAGTCATAATATAAAATAGCAGCTCCCAGTAACTTCTTCAAGTTTTATCTTCTTCAGAAGTTGACTCAATTCAGTTTGCTTCATTCTTGGAAGCTTCATCAAAATTCTCCACAAGATCTGGAACTTCATCATCATCATCCTCTCCGGTAGCAAGTGGTGCTTTTCCATCCACGGACTGTTTGGGCAGAGCTTCAGCCAGTCTTCTTAAACTAGTCAGAGTGTCTGCACCAAGCTGGTTTAAGATCCTGGGTAGCATTTCTGTCAGCTGCTTGGTCTCAGCATGGCCTGTAACGGTGAAAGTGTTCGCTGCCAGCGATGCCTGAACTTTAGGGTTGTTAAAATGGATCACTGTTCCTTGGTTTGTGAACATATTCACTTCTTCAATACCAGAGATATTGCTTACCCCTAACTTCTTTAAGGAGAACTGAAGATTTTTTATCATCTGCTGTAGCTGTTCCAGGAACCACCTTCTTCTTTCGGCGAGCAGTTCCTTTCCCACCAATGCGCACCTGTGCTTGCAATTTGGCGAGTTTCTCCTGGTTCGTGATAGTTTCTTTCATCTTGTTGGAGCGCAAATGGGACCACGGTGGGGGGACTAGGGTTGGCGCTCGGGGGCGGGGGGGGTCTCGGGCGGACCAGCTGAGGTTAGGCGCACACACGCGGGGACGCGAGATGGCAGCTAAAGCCGTTTTTATGATTTTTAAAGAAAGTTTACATCTGATCATATTTCTTCCTGAGAGTTCATGAATATATACATCAGATAGAAGAGATTAAAAACCCAAAATATTTGTCCAATGGACGAGGACATAGGAAAGACGGCCCTTTTATGCTGTTTTTTTCTTTTCAGAAAAATTTATGGTTTAGTATTTCCCTCCTGTTTTCCACTGGAAATCAGTTTTCCCTGGAAATTAAATGAGTGAGGATCATGAGTTCGCCCGAATGTCTTTTTTTGAAACTAGTATTTTGTAGTGTTCTCACTTTCAAACCTGTGTCTCTCGAGTATACCCTTCAGCTTTTCAGTCTGTGGAATTTTATCAGCTGGCAAAAATGGATAGAGGGGAAAACGAACTGAATCAGGGGTCGACAGACGTTTCTGGATGGGGCTGGAAGTTACTGTTTTCTGTTTTGTGGGAGAGAGGATCTCGACTGGGGGAGCTTTCCCAATGTATGTGACCATCAAGTCAGTATCAAATCAGCACGTCCTACACTTCAGACATCTCGCAATTTTGTCAATTATGCCTCAATGAAGCTGAAAAAATAAAGTTAAAAGGAAAGAAAGCGGCCATAGACAGATGTCAGCGAATGGGTGTGGCCGTGTTGCAATAAAACTTGACGTCTGGGTACCAAGATTTCAATTTCATATGATTTTTACTTGTTACAAAGAGTAAAACATCACTTGACTTTTTAAAGCCATTGAACAGTATAAGCTACACTTGGCTTACGGGTCACATTAAAACAGACGCCGGGCTGGATTGGAGCCTCGGGAGTTGTTCGCTGACTTCTGCTCTCAGATTCTTGACTTGATGTACCTTCAAAGCTGTTGTAACAAAGGCGTGGGAATACTCACAACTGGGACGTGAATTCATCTGTTCTGTTGAATACTTTTATCTTCGATCGCTGACCCGTGTCTCAGGGGAAGATGTGGAGAACCTGAACGTGAGTCCTGGGCCCCTGGCTGGGGCTGCCCCCCATCCCCGGCGAGCAGGGACCGCGTACTAGAGGGTCACAGGGTGGTAGCCCTTGCGAGCAGCCCATAATGAAGTGGGACTCAGTGTGCTTCGGGGGCTATTGGGTGTTTTCCAACATCAGTCCAGATGGACGAACCACAGCATACCCGTGGGAAGGGTCCTAACCTCGCGGCCGTGGAGATGGGGTGGCTCACTCTGCACCAGGCGTGGTGGCACCTGCTTCCCCTCAGGGCGGGGGCTAGATCCAGGCCACTGTGCTGAGCCAGGGCTTTCCGGAGGAGAGGGACACGTACCTGCAATAGATCATCCTGGGGAAGGACAGCCAGGTGACAAAGAGCAGAGCAGAGCACTTGCACGCTGCTGCTTCACTGAAGAATAACCCCTGATTGATTTTTAGAACTGTACGTTTTATAAAATTATCGATCAATGCTCCAAATGGGACTGTGCAATGTTCTGCTCCTCACCTAAGCAGACAACTAACAAAGCTCGAAGGAACAGGCAGCCCGTGGTGCTTAAGAAATTCTACTCGCCGCTGAATAGCCAGGTCCTCTTCTCTCAGAGTTCCCTTCGTGTGACATAAGTGCCACCGATTGGTGACCCTTTCTTCTACTTCTATTTCTTCTTTTTCCTTTTTGACCAGCATTCATTCTGCACCATAATATGTCGAAGTCGGTGTGGGGCTTTAGGGCTCCTCATATTGAGCTGGGGTGCTGGTGGCCGCCAGCCCTGCCGATGTGGCAGCGGGGTCGCCCCCACCAGGAGAGAACAGAGGGAGTCATCCTCATCCAGAGGGTGGCCCTGTGTAGGAGGACGGTGGAAGCACACCTGGCTGGTCTCTAGATCTTCCTGCATAGGTTTGTTTTATTTTACACGGACTGAAGAGCGGCCCTGCCACCTGCTTCTTTTGAGATAGAGACAAGAAATATAAATCACCATCTGGAAACAAAGAAAGCGAATCACAATACTTGCAAGTTCCTTCCTCGATGCCGTGCAAACAGGAACATGCATGTGAGCCCTTCCACATTTTATGGATTCTCTCTTCTCTCTTCTCAGACGGGACATGCTGAGGCCAGATCCACGACGTTTGGGTGCCATCAGTGCATCCTCTGGGTTCCTGAGTCACGATTATTTCGACGTGTGTATTTGACCGCAGCAGCTCCGTGCTTGCACAGGGCTGACTCTGCGCCAGGAAGTCCTCTAGGCCCCTCACCTGAGGAGGTGTGCTTTCCCTTCATGTTGTCTAGGTGAGGACCCTGAGGCCCAGAGAGGGTGAGCACAGTTCCCGAGCTCACACAGCTGGGAACTGGCAGCTGTGTGACCTTCTGCAGCTGGGGGAGTGGGACCTAGTGCCCCGGGGCCTCAGACTAAGAAGGGGGCCGGCAGAGCTCGGCACGTCTGCAGGGCAGCTGGTTTGTCGGGCCAGAGCTCCCATCGGGCAACGGAACTGCATGCGACTGGGACACAGGAGGCAAGCTTTCACAGCAAGAAGCAGAATGGGAAAAAAAAAAAAAGAAACAGCAGAATGGATTTCCTCTGCCTGTCTGAGGTGGGCCCTGGTGTCAAAAGGCGGAGGGGGCCCGAGGCAGGACTAGCCTGCACCCCAATGCCCCGCTCAGGCCTGGGTGGAGGCAGGGGCACCGCCCGAGGCCTGTCCTCTCTGGGCCAGCACAAGGCCAGGGTGACCCCCTCCCTGGGAGGCAGCACGGAGCAGGGCGCCCCGGCTCAGCCCCTCTCAGAGCGGCCCGGCTGCCAGCAGACCAGCTGCGGCCGGCACCTCGAGGCCACCGGGGTGCTTCTCACTGCGGCTCCTGGACAGATGCTCTGCGATCTGTTCACTTTCAATACGAGTGAATCAAGCCCTCACTCGACTTCTAGACATATGCACGTGCTTTAAGCAGTTCCAGAATCACTTACCTGGACTGAGAACTCACCGAAGATACTTTAGGGGCGGTGGCATCCTCCCCTCACCCCGGGCTTCCTCTGGCTGGAGCCAGGCTTCCCTTGCAAGGGCGGGCCCTGTGCTAATCCGTGACATTGGGGCTGCAAACCCCGGGAGGCGGTCTCCTAATCCTAGCCAAGCGGACTGTGTTTTCACTAAAACACAGTAATTAAAAATAACAGGAAAGCCTTTCTATTTATAGATGGTTTTATAGGCATTCTTTTAAATAAAGAAAAAAAACCCTGTTTGGTTCCAGTGATTTGGCATTGATTCTCTTCAGTCCCATGAGAGTTTTATTTTTAGTGGTGCAGAACGATGTCTAAAGGCATTACCCCGTAACAACAGACGGGGACCACCGGCAGGCTTGGAGGAACGGCAGGCTCCCTATTTTGAAGCGAGTGGCTGCAGGTAGAAAGAAGGATGGTCTAATTCTCTTGGAGGTCACCTTTGTTCATCAATTTCGTATTATGTGATTGAAGACACTTTCCACGTATGGAATGTTTTGTCAGTGCCTACGCTGGTCCTGGCAAGAAATGGGAGCAAGTGTTGTCTTCTAATTTCAGTGTCATGGTTGGGGAAACTGAGTCATGGCAGGCCAGCTTAGAGATCAACATGACCCTGAGGGTTGGTGTCAGTATCCGTCCAGCATGGGCGGCTCCAGCGTCACGAACGACTGATTGAGATACTAAACGCTGGGCCTTGTTGGCATTGACTGCTGTGTTCTCCTTATAGCCTAGAACTTTCTGGATTTGAGAGGATACTTGGCTATTTCATTAATCAGATAAAACTGAGGTTGGTTTGGGTTTGGTTTTTGGTGGTGAACGCTGCCAGGAGATCAGAGCAGGAGCTTGTTTTCCTTTCTTGGTGTTGTATTAGTGCAATGTATTAGTGTATTAGTGTATTAGTGGTAAATAAAGGGATCGTCCCCATCTGAGGGACCTCACTGGGGTCAGCCACTCATATTCCTGGCAACGGGAATAGAGGAACAGTGTGTGGGGAGAGGGCTAAAAGGAGAGGCATTTTTTTTATTAAAAAATTTTTTTCTTCTGGAAAACCACAGGATAAGACAATAGTCAGAGTCATTGTGTGGAGTGGTAAAAAATAAATAAATGACCCCAATGGGAAAATGGTACGCAGAGAACCACCTGGGGTGACACACTGGATTCCCTCAGGAGGCCCATGGGCTCATTCAGCTTGCCAAGGAGACACGGCTGTGGAAAAGAACAGTGTTCGTTGTCAGGGCCCTAAATAGGAGAAAGCAGCTAACCAGAGCCCCAGCAAGAATTTCGAGGAAACATGTTTCTACTCCCTCCTTTTCTGAGAAAGGCTTTTAGCAAATACACTTCCCAAATGCACCTCTTTGTCCCTCTTTACAACATCCCCGTTGTAGCAGTCAGGGTCCTCCAGAGAGCAGAACCAACAGTGTCTGTGTGTGTGTGTGTGGAGAGCGAAGAAAGGTCGTTCACTTATTTCAAGGAATTAGATCGTGTGGTTTTGGGTTCCCTGGAACTTAGGGAAAAGCTGCAGCTGAGGACACCAAGTCCTTGGACTGTTTGCTGGCAGAGTTCCTTTCTTGCTGGGGTTGTGGGGATGGAAACCCCTGTTTCGCTTGTGCCTTCAACTGATTGGGCAAGGCCCGCCCACATTATAGAGAGCAATCTGCTTTGCTCAAAGCCCACTGATTCATTCATTCATTCATTCACTTTATGATTTTATTTATTTATTAATGAGAGACGCACAGAGAGAGGCAGAGACACAGGCAGAGGAAGAAGCAGGCTCCATGCAGGGAGCCTGACGTGGGACTCGATCCTGGGACTCCAGGATCATGCCCTGGGCTGAAGGCAGACGCTCAACTGCTGAGCCATCCAGGCGTCCCAAAATCCACTTATTTAAACATTAATCTTATCCTAAAAACATTCTCATAAAAACATTGAGAATAATGGTTGGCCAAATATCTGGGCATCTTAGCCCAACCAAGTTAACACATAAAATCAGTCATCATTGGGGGTGGGGGGATGGGTGGCTCAGTCAGTTAAGTGTCTGATTCTTGATTTTGACTCAGGTTGTGATCTCAGGGTTGGGAGATCGAGTCCCGCGTCTGGCTCCATGCTGAGTGTGGAGCCTGCCTGAGATGCTCTCTCTCCCTCTGCCCTTCCCCACCCTCCAAAAATTAATCCTCACATCCTTACTTGGGAACACAGACAAATTCAAGGACACTGTTGCAGAGATGCACTGCTCACTCATGTGTCCTGTGGGAGTGGCAGTCATACCCCCTCCCCACAGGTATTGTGTCCAGTACATGATAGCCTGGAAAAATAAAATCACAGCAGCCAAATCTTTCACTCTGATAGACATTTTACTAAAGCCAGGCTGCTTAGAGCTCCGCTCTGGACTTTTTCCTGGAATTGGATGGGAAGTGGCAGCTCTTACTCTAGTCATGTTGTCTGCAAGCACGTGGGCTGGGGTGTCGGAAGTGTCCTTATCAACACTTGTATGTTGTTTAATTGTCGTGGGAGCCATTGCGACCAACACACAGAGTGGAGGAAAGACAAGAGAGCTTGGAGGGAGGGAGAGAGAATGTCCTGACTGCAGTGTTTGTCTCTTAGATTCAGCCCCACTGAAGATTTACCATAGTCTCTGCAGGTGGGTAAGGCGATGTGTCCCTTTTGTGGCTTTGGCATGTTGGTGTGGGCCTCTGTCACTTGCCAGGAGCCCTGACACATGTGGGCGTTGCAGGGATGTTGGCTCATAGCTCTTCTATCGTCGGCTGCGGTCCAGACGGGGTGCCAGGGGTCAGGAGAAGATGAAGTTCTAAGCAAAAGCAGCTTCAAACATTGGGAAGAGGAAACTAATCGTTTGCATTTCTTCCTGATGGGCTGCTCCCGATGGACCAGGGTGGGGACCAGGTGGCAGCAGTGCAGATGAGTCAGGTTCGTCTGTCACCACCCCTTAATTTTCTTTATCTTGCAGGGAGTGGGGTTTAATCAGCACATCTTGGCTTGTGCACCTGTCAGGTCCTGAGTGCCACTGATACAGCTTCCCCGGACCTGTCATAAATCACTTAAAACATCATATTTCTGTTTGGATCTGATCCCCCAAATTAGTTCAAAACATCTCCTTCTGAGGCTTTCTTTTGTCCAGACTATCTCAGGACCCGTCGAGATAGGCAGAGGTGTCTCGCCGTGATCGTATGATGAGGACACGGCAGGATGTGGCTTTGAGTGGTGAGTGTGCTCCCAGAACTCTCTGAACTTCTCACCTGCTGCTTTTCCAGTAACCTGCCCTTGGGCTGCTCCAGTGCTAGAAAATTTTCTTCGGAAGGATATTGCAGAATCTTGTTTACAAATTGCCGAAGCCCCGGAGGCACTGCTTTCTCTGAGCACTCCCATCTGTAGCTAACATTTTACTTGTGATAGGGATACTAGGGCTAAAATTCAATTTCCTGGATTTGGACGTAAGAGCATGATGACGCAGGTACCGTTAGGTGAGACCTAAGAATCTTCCGGCCAAGAGCAAATCTTTGTATGATGGGCTGAAAAGAACCACCCAAACAAGATGTTACGCAGAGAAAGTACAAGCACGTGGAGCTACTGAGTGAGCCCTCCTAAGAAATGGTGCCATCGAACTCAAGTTTTTTGAAGAATTTTAAGACACCATGTGCCTTAGATTTCTAAATGCTTGGTCTGGTTGCATTTGTTTGTAATTGGAAGAGAGATTTGGCTCCCTTACTTACAGACGACAAAGTGGACACTCCGAGAAGGGAAGCCACTTGTCTGAGGTCTCACGGGGCAGAGTTTCAGGGAGCAAAGGATGCTAAGGAAAAGGGAGATACTGATTCTGGGAGGGGAGGCTGAGTATGTTTAAGGTGGGTCGGGGGCAGCGTGGCCCGCTGCAGAGCTGTGAGGTGGCAGGACCAGGCTTCGTCCCGTCATCGGGTTAGTGGGCCCTGAGGAGTAAGCATCGAGCTGGCTGCCACCAGGGTGGGCTGGGGATTGCTCCTGGAAGCTCAAGGCAGCCATGCTCACAGACCTTCACCTGCCCCAGCTCTGTGGCTGCTGATGGAGGTGGGTGGGTGGGATGCTGTACTAACCCAAGCTGGGATCGGACACTGGAGTATAAGAGAAAACTGTCCAGTTTCATGGCTGCAGGCAGAAATGGCACAGCTGCTCGTGACAAGCCATTAAAGAAACATGGATGTATTTTGACAAAAATAAAGACGCCCTCTCCCTACCCTCAGTGCCCTTCCCCAGTACTAACCAGTATTAGTGGGTACACCTAGATTTGTAGGACAGTTACTTTCTTTGGGGTGAACTTCCCCCTGGGGCACGGACAGCGAGCATATGCTGCATTCCTGCAGGTCTGGGAAGGGTTGGCTTTATTTGAGTCCCCCCTGACTATCCCACACCCGAGCCACCAAGTGAGACCACCGTGTGGGATATTGAAACATGTTGGAAATCAGCTGAATCATCCAGAGATATGGAACCTTGGGGAATGTGTTCGGCTGTCTGAGCCCAAACTTCCTCAATGTAAAATGGAAACAAAAATCCCCAACCCCACCTCTGTGCCCTCACATTCACAGCAGCATTGTGCACAACGGCCAGAAGGTAGAAGCCAGCCAAGTGTCCGTCAGCAGATGGATGATGAAAATAGGAGGTCTGTCTGTACAACCTGGACATGGAAGGGGATTTTGGCATCTGCTACAACTTGGAGGAATCTTGAGAACAGCATGTCAGGTGAAATGCACCAGTCACAAAAAGACAAATGCTGTATGAGCCTGTTTATATGAGGTCCCGAGGTAGTCACACACATAGAGTCAGAGGTAGTAGGGAGGCCACCAGGCCTGTGGGGAGGGGCTGGGGTGTTCATCTTTCACGGGCACAGAGTCTCATGGGGAAGAAGATGTTCTGGAGACAGGCTACACAGCAAATCCACTTAAAACCACTGAGCTCAAAAGTTAAAAATGATTAAGACAGTGAATTTCACGTTCTACATGTTTCACCACAATTAAAAATAAACCCCCTGCCCAAAAGGGATGATAGGGATCAGACGAGCACCAGAGCGCACGTCCAACCTTGTGCCACCGGGTGCTGCCTCCTGCCCTGTTCTGAAAAAGAAGCTTAGGAAGATTTGGTCTCTGTGAACTTGAAACGATGATGGCCTCAAATGAATAAATGTGGGTAATTCATCATCTCAAGCAAATGCTTAATGGGAACTACTGTGTGCCGAACCCTAAAGCATCAAGCGGGTCTGGTCCGGGGATGACAACAGTGATCAGGGTGGTGGGGGACTAGGTGGAGAAGTTTAATATAGAAAATATTAACCAGCAACAGGGGATTGACTATTTACAGGTAAGGAGAACTGAGAGGAGACGCAGCAGACGCAGTGTGTCGCATACGCCCTGTGCTGAGGCGGTGTATTCAGGGAAGGAGCAAATCTGGAAGAGGCTCCCTCGCCCCAGGATCCTGGCCTTGTTGGGGGGACTGTGATGGAGGCTCGCTCATGGGGAAATGTTTCTGGGGTGTCAGTGCGGGCAGCAAGCAGGGACCTGCCTGCTGGGTACCAAAGAAGCTGGCTAGGAAGCCACCGTGGGAGGCTCAGTATGTGGGGTTAGTGTCATGATGGGTCCTGCATGCCACCATCAGGCCAAGAAGGGCCCCCCAGAATCAGGAAGCCCCCAGTCAAAGCCCACCAGATTCGGCAAGAGCCCCTCCTTCCCGCAGTGGCCCTCCAGCGCTGACAAAGGTGCTCAAGATGAGGTGTCCACAGGGTCCAGGTCAGGAGTCCCAAGCAGGCACAGATGGAGACGTGACTTTGGGGCCACGAGGCAACATATTGACCAATGGCACAGCTGGCCTAGTACAGGAGTGAATGATCCGAGTGCTCAGGCCAGAGGCTGGCCCATGAGGGGCTTGCACACTTGCCAGAGGAGACACATTAGTGTAACACACGTATGTGGGTGGTGCTGAGTGCTGAGGAGAAAGAAGAGCATATAGTGTATGTATATATCACGTGCACATGTGCATGTGTGTGTGCCCCTGTGTTGTGGATGGGATTTAAGACCATCAGAGGGATGTTCACTTTGACCTGTTGACGGGGAGGGTGGGAGTAGGGGATGAGGAAGGAGGAGGCTAGTGGGCCCACAGTGGTGGTGGAGACCAGGATGGGGACCAGGGTAGTGGGGACCAGGGTGGGGACCAGGGTGGGAACCAGGGTGGGGACCGGGAAGTGCAGGATCAGGGTGGTGGAGACCAGGGTGGGGATCAGGGTGGTGGGGACCAGGGTGGGGATCAGGGTGGTGGGGACCAGGGTGGAGACAGGGTGGTGGGGACCAGGGTAGGGACCAGGGTGGGGACCAGACCAGGGTGGTGGGGACCAGGGTGGGGACCAGGGTGGCAGCAGTGCAGATACTGAGGAGGGCTGTCTCTGGCTGACCTGGATTTGCTGAGGGTAGGAATGGGGGTGACGCCGGGTCTGAGAGTTTGTCACCGAGAGGTTGCTCGGGCGGGCTCTCTGCCAGGGCGGAGCAAGTGGCAGCTCCGGTGTCTGCAGGTTAGGGAAGAAGGAAGCAGCGAACCACCTTTCGGAGCCGCGCGGCTCCTCTGCTGTCTGCCGGGAGGCGCCCTGATCTCTGGGAGGATGAGAGGCAGAGCATCCTGGCCCCGCTCCGAACTCGGCCGCGTGACAGTGGGACGGAGGGCTCCCGCCGGGGCGGGCCACGGGCCTCCGATTCTGGCGCCCATCACCTCAAAGCACACCCGCTCGCTGGTGGGACAAGAGCATCAGCAAACCGACATCTCTGTGCTCCCAGGAAATAGTTCCTGTCCTCCCCCAGGTCCACGAGGAACGTGCCCAAGGCCCGAGAATGATGTCTGCAGGAGCACCTGTGCTGTCCGGGTGCGAGGGCCCGCCCCGGGCGCAGGCCTGGGCGTGGGGTCTGTACGTCACGCGTGGACGGGAGCGGGTACTCTGAGCAGGTGTTTTGGCAAAAATGAAGGCGGGAAGGAAGAGGATTTCCTGGGGGGTCGGGCTTCGAGGGCCCGCTCGAATCGCGGCGTGTGTGTGCCGTGTACCTCTTCTGTGGCAACAAACCCGTTTCCTCCAGTGGGCTGCTGTGGCCTCGCCTCCTCCGGGCTCAGCCCCGAGTGGCCACGCGCGTGCTCAGGACCTTCGCGTCGCTCCGGGCCCAGCTGTCTGGCCGAAGAGGTCACTATGAGCCATGGGGCTGTCCTCCCGGGGCCCTCGCCGCTGCTGCACGGGAGCCTCGAACATTCTCAGCCTGTGGGGCTGGCTCTCATTCAAAGGTAAATGCAAATTGCTTTTCCAGGCCAGAGACAAACTACCTTTCAGCACCTACTATTTTGCGTGTGCGCCTCTCTTCCTCAGCATTAGCAGAGATCCCGGAAAATTGGCGGCACTTAAATTTATGTTTTTAAAAATGGCTCAGGAGCTGGTTAATGTCTTAAGACCAATCAGATGCCATTTATTCCCACCCAGAGGAGGATCTCAAAGTTCCTGCCTCCTCTGGCCTCCCAGGAGACCCAGGTGACTTTCCTTGTCTTGTTCTGGCTGTGTCCGGGAGTGGTTCTGGTCCCTTCTGGGGTAATGAGAAGTCTTGTTCGGGTGAGGGCCTCTGAGGCTCATGGGGACGACGAATAGGATGATCTCAGCCACAGAGGTTGTGGCGCTCGGCATGTGTCCAGAGCATGCCGTGTGCTCCTGGCGCTGCAGGGAGGGGTCTCCCCTAAGTGTCCTGGGTCCCTCTCTGACGTCAGCTCCGTTCAGCTCCGTACAGAGTGAGGCTGCCTTTGAGGGTACAGTGAGAGAGGAGCGTTGTGACCCTCCTGCCTAATGGAGCCATGTGTTAAGACTCTAGATCATCGCAGCCAAGAACTACTATTAATTAGAGCCGATAAAAGCATTAAAGAAATATTTAATCTTGTTCTGGGAGCTGGAGATTTTCACAGCTTGACATTTGTGCACTGAAACAAGGAGTCTTCATTGGTTTTATCACAGCTGCAGTGGGTCATTATTAAAAGCTGCGTCCTGGTCACCCACTGAGCTGAGCCTCCCCACCCTGGAAGATCTTTGCCAGTGTTGTTTTATGACTGTCTCCGGCTGCTTTCGTTCTTTTTTTTTTTTTTTTTTTAATTTATTTATTTATTTATGATAGTCACAGAGAGAGAGAGAGAGAGAGAGAGGCAGAGACACAGGCAGAGGGAGAAGCAGGCTCCATGCAGGGAGCCCGACGTGGGACTCAATCCTGGGACTCCAGGATCACGCCCTGGGCCAAAGGCAGGCGCCAAACCGCTGCGCCACCCAGGGATTCCCCTGCTTTCGTTCTTAAAATGAACCCAAACACTCCTGCAAAATTACTGGGCAGAAAGACCTTACCGGAAATCTGACCTTACGAAGGGTCAAAATTAGCAGTCAGCTGAGGAGCACGTTCTTAGATACTTCTCCTATCAAATCTGTTCTTTATTGGCAGATTTTTTATTCCCCCCCCCTTTAAAACAATTGCCTTCAAAAATGTGATACTGTGATCAGCTTCTGAGAGTTAAATCGTCATTATCAGATAACTTGTCTAATGTGGTTTTGGAAATCAGATTTTTTTCATAGAGACGTTTTAATAAACTTGTCCATGAGTCCGAGCTATGGTTATTAGGTGAATTTGTAGCGAAGCCTGTATCTTTTTTTTTTTTTTTTTTTTATGATAGTCACAGAGAGAGAGAGAGAGAGAGAGAGAGAGGCAGAGACATAGGCAGAGGGAGAAGCAGGCTCCATGCACTGGGAGCCCGACGTGGGATTCGATCCCGGGTCTCCAGGATCGTGGCCTGGGCCAAAGGCAGGCGCCAAACCACTGCGCCACCCAGGGATCCCGAAGCCTGTATCTTTAATCCACAAGTGAGCATTTGTATGGCTTGCATTTCGTGTGTGTTCTTTAAGCCAGGAAAAATCAGTGGAGCTGGTGGCCGGCAGAGGAATTAAGCGTTTATTCGTACCCGTGGGGACTTGGGCAAGGCAGTGAGTAGAGGTGGAGATGAATTTTAATAAAGGTGCCTGGAAGTGCACTCTTCCTTGACATTGGCTGTGACTTTGGGCTCTTGCTCACAGATGCAGGGACATGTTTGCCTGGATGATTCCCTAGACCCACCCTTCCAACATGATTGGACTAAGAGTCTGGGTCTCTCACCCCCACCCCCTTCCCTCAAGCTAGCCCTCTGCCTCCCTCCTAGGAAGAGAAATTCTTCCCACCTTCTTCCACACCGTTTAGTTGATAGCTTTGGATACTAAGACTGTTGTATTAAAGCGTCTTTTGCCTGTCTGTGGTGTTTATGTCACTGAAATTCAAGTGCTATAATGTCTCATGGAACCATTGTAAATGATTTTATGTGTTATTTTATGCCCTTCACCTAATGGCTTGAGCAGAATGGGAAGACCCACCCACCTACTACCCCACATGCCTCTCCACACATACTGACTTTCCTTTAACTTTTCCCTTCCGAGGTTCCCAGGTCAGTAATAGTAAAACACAGTGTATCCATTTCCAACAACAGAGACATTCTATGAAGGTGGGATCACATTTTACTAAGCTGGATGAGATCCCAAAATTATGTCATTGACTTGGAGTAAGTATGTTTCCAGGGTGCACTGAAGAGAAAGGTTGCTGAGAAAGCACAGTTCCACTTATTATCCTAGTTCAGAAGCTCCTAGGATTTTTTTGCTTGTTTGGCTTAAGTTTATCTTCCTCCTGAATTTGTTGCATGTATTTATTATTTTTTGTGGGTTTTTTTAATATATTTATTTTTATTCTTTTTATGTTTATTGAGCAAATTTATAGCCAAACCTGTATCTTTAACCCTTACATAAGCATCTGTGTGTGTCAGATTCCAAGCTTTTGTTCATCAAAAGCCATTCCTCCCTCACCTCCTCCACTTCTTCCCTGCTAATCAAATCTCAATCTATAGCGTGTGAAGATCCTTGATCCTGGAGAAGGCTGGTCCCAGAAGAAGGATCACAATTGGCCTAAGCCAGCCATTCTGACCTCTTTCTCCTTTTTGCCAGGAGACCCTGGGCCTAGTTCTGGCCCACGGACTTGTCTGAGTTATCTATCTTTTGTAACAAATTACTTCAACCATGGTGGCTTAAAGGATGACAAATATTCATTTTCTTAGAGTTTCTTTGGGTGAGGAATTTGGAAGTGGCTTACTTGGGTGGTTCCAGATTGGGATCTCTTTTGAGATTTCAGTCAAAATGTCTCCAGGACTGTGGTCATCTGAAGAGTTGACTGGGGCTGGCAGGTCCACTTCTAAGGTGATCAGTACTCACACCTGGCAGGCTACCCACTGTTCCTTGCCAGGTGGGCTTCTCCAACATGGCCACTGTATAAAAGCCAGCCAAGGAGAGTCAGTAAGAGAGTCATCTAGCAAGATAGAAGTCAAAATTTTAATGTAATTTCTGTGATGCAAGCACAGAAGTGACATTTGCTCACCTTGGTTGTGTTCTGCTGGTTAGGGGCAATTCAGAGGTCCTGCCCACACTTGATGGGGAAGGGGGGGTTATACTCAGGCACGACTAGCAAGCGGCAGGATCACCGGGGCAGTTCCGAGTCTGTCTCCACAGCTACTTGGCCACACCATATGGTCCCTACGCATATGAAGTGAGTGCTAAGTCTGATCACAGTCAAGAGGGGTGGAACAAGGCTCCACACTTTAAAGGCAGGAGTGTCAGCTTATGGGCATGTTTTTAAAACTTTGCTTTCTCAGTAGGGACAGCATCTGTGGTTCCTCTCCTCACCCTTCTCTTTGGCTGCCGCATTGACATGAGGCCTAAAGCCACAGCCACCATGAAGCGTCCATGAGATCCTAGGGAGCAGGGCGCAAGGCCAATGAGCCGAGGGTGGAGACAGAGAGGGGTGAGAGCCGCCTGGGTCACTGGCAGCACTGTGGGACCTCTAGGCGCACATTGGGAACTGGTAACCTTTGGATTTCTAATTGTGAGTACTGATAAACTCCTGGCCTTTTACAAAAAAAAAATACTTTTTTTTTTTTAAAGATTTTATTTATTTATTCATGACACACACACACACACACACACACACACACACACAGAGGGAGAAGCAGGCTCCATTCAGGGAGCCACAGGTAGGACTTGATCCCAGGATCCCAGGACTCAGCTCAACTGCTGAGCCACCCAGGTGCTCCCAAAATTCTTTTATTTTGAAAAGGTTTAAGAATTTCAAGAAGTGGCAAAGATAGTACAGCAAGTTCCCGCATATTATTTGCATCACTTTACATAGCCACAGTACAGCGTCAAACCCAGGAATGGCCACGGACACACCACCAGTGGCTCCTCCAGAGCCTGAGTCAGACCTCCCCAGAAGCTTCTATGTTTCAAGAGCACAGTTGATGAAATTGGCCTCTTACTTGCAGCCTAAGACATTCATAACTGAAATATCACAAAACTGTAAATATATAAACTCACAGGCCCACTGTCTGTGATTTTCTGATTGGATTGTCGGGAGACAGACGTGCGGGAATGCGTGCTTTGAGAGGTATTTCCTAGGAGTTTCCATCTGACTGGCAGAGCAGAGAAGTGGGTTTGTTTTGAGAAACTGTGCTATGATCGTCGGCGCAGGACTTACTGAGAACTGTAAGTTTTAGGACTGTCTCCCATGACTTCACTAGGATTCACCCTCACTGCCACCTCTTTTCGTTCAATGTAAGTAATTACCTCCAAATATTCAGGTTTGAGTTTTGGCCCTGGGGGAGCCTGCAGCTCACTAGGTCCCACACCCAGGGTTCAGAGTGTGGATCCTGCTCAACCCATCTTTCCATTCCCGGTGTGTAGCAGGGTCTGGCATGCTGTCGGTGCTCAGCAAGAGTGCGTTAGGGGAACGAGTGAGTAAGCAGACTTAGATGACACGTGGTGTCGTGTTCAGCTTGCGATGTGGTTGGGTGGTGGGGGATGAAATGGGCTCCACTCTGATGTCACTGCTATGATGTCACTTGACTAAACCCACTCTTAGATTCTGGAGTTTCCCTTTGGGTAGTGAATCCAGGATTTTATTTCCCACAGGGAAGATTGTTGTGCTGGCACAGGGCTGGCCAATTGTATTATGTGCCCCGCTGGTGTCAGGAATGGGCTGCCTGTTCAGTGGCCTGTTCTGAGAGTCACAGGAGGACTCGCAGGAGGACTTGCATGCCTCCATTCAGGGTCCTGCCATATACCAAACACTTATGGCAGGTGTTTCTAAATTGGTTCATTTTCAGGTCATTTGGAAGCAGCAATAGGAAACCGAAAGCCACTCTTCTCGACATTGACATGGAAATAAATCTTGTGGAGATGTGGCTGTCTCCGTGTGGAGCCAGCCGGGAGCTGGTCTGATGGGGCAGACCCTGCAGTGGGCAGCAGGAGAGCTCAGAGAGGCTGTTGGCAGGTGAGGGGGGGAGGAGGGACAGGGAGGAAGATGGTGCAGATGCAGGTGGCCCCTGAAGACGTCACCTACCTCTCACAGGCCACGGCGAGCCTGAATGGCTCCTGCAATTTGCTCCATGTTTTGGGGCTTTCCTTGTAAGCACCCCACTCTTGGCACCAGTTAGGGATGATTCAGCTGCTAGTAGCAGAAAAGCCACGATGCCAAGAGCTTGAACAAGGTTGATTTCTATTTCATAAGTAAGTCCAGGCCGGGTCTGACTCTGCATCGGGCACCTAGACTCCTGCCTTTTCATGCTGCCAAGCGCACCTTCGAGCTCACAGGCCAGGAGGTAGTGTCCACTGTGACGGCCGTAGTCCAGGCAGAGGGATGGAGAAAGAGGAGGTAGAAAGGGCACGATGTGCACACCAGCCCTCGGAGCAGCTGCCCTCACTACCGTGCTTGCATCCCATCAGCCAGAGCGTAGTCAGGCGAGCACACTCATCGACAAGAGGAGCTGGACAAATGTCATGTTTATTCTGGATTGCCACATGCCCGGTTCTATTTCTATAGAAAGAAGGAGAAAGCAGATTCGAAGGAGGGTGCCAGGAGCCTCTGCCTGAAGTACCATTTATCTCAGTACCATTTACACACCTGAGAATATATTCCTCAAAACTGTCAGCCACGGTTATCCAAAGTCAGTGGCGAGAACAGTGGGTGGTCCAAGGTTTCATCCTACTTGCAAGCTACAATGTGGGCTTGTCGCAATGTCATGGATGGTCGTGGGAAATATGAAACTCCTGGATCAGTAAAAAAGCAGTTTGTTTCTTATGGTGATAGCAATCGCCAGAACATGAGTGCCTGTGTGCCTGTCCCTGTCCCAGTTCCACAGAGAACTGCAGGGGGCCTGGGACACCTGCCCACACAGTGGGTTGTGTTATGGGGGCGGGGGTAGTGCTGAGTTCGGGGACCCAATCTTTCTCCAGAGGGCAGGAAGAGTGCCTGTCCTTGCTCTGGAGGAGACCTGTCTCGATCGCCAAGGCCGTTCATTCCCCTTGAGCACACCGCCCAGAAGGAAGGCATCTGCAGAAATGCCAAAGGCCTGTGGAGGATGGTCCTGCCCCATTCCCTAAATATATTGCTCAGCTAACGTTCCTTAACATTGCATTGCTTGTTTCTCTTATGGATCTGCTAGCAGATCCTACAGCACATGATATTCAAGTGTCTAAAATATCTTGAGAAAGACTTAGCAAGAGGGTCAGGCTGGAAATGTCCTACCCCCCCCCCCACACCCCCACCTAGATCTTATTTCCCTCTGTTTCTTGCTTCCGTCTCTCTTGCTGCAGTGAAGATGCTAAATGGCTGGGGCCAGAAGCTTCCTCCCCCCAGGAGAAAGCCTTCACGCAGCCTGAAGGAGGAAGCCTGGCCTTTGTCCGGTGCAGTAAAATGCCTATTAAAGGTGCTCTGTGGACAACTGCTAATGTGGGGGTTCATCTCTGGGGGGACAATAGTTTTCATTATTTTCAGCACTAGCAATGCCATCTATTTATATTTTTGATGTAGCATCAGATCATTCTTTTAAAGCATCTTGAAGGCCTACTTTCTCATCATATTGTGCTTCTTGCCAGTTTTCTTCCAGGAAGTTTGGTTTCCTGGCCCTTCCCCTGCTCCCTGTGCAGGGTCCCCTCTGTTGATACCCTGAGTGTCGGCACATGGTGTCCCTCCACTATACACATTTCCTTTTCTCGATCACCTGGGGACAAAGGTAGTGGAGGTGGTGGCATTCTTCAATCGCACTGCCCCATCCTCATCGACTGGTGACCTCCTGGAACAAGGAGATGAGTGACCAGGGGCCCAGGCCTGAGGATTGGCCGTCTCTGCGAACGTGTGACAGCTGTTGATGGGGGCCAAGCCACACTGAGCTTCCCCTTTGCATTTTCCCTTCCATTCAGAGAGCCAGCTCCCAGCACCAAGACAGAGCAGGACTCCAAAATTAGATGCTGCTGTTCTCATTTGTTAGTTAAAAATAGCTGTTCTGCATCCTTCATGCAATCGCCCAGGGGCTGTTTTCAGCAAATGTTTATGATAGAGGAAGACATTTGCTAATTCACTGCTTATTCAAGGAGAATAGCCCGTATTTGCCGTTCTGGAGCAAATAGACAACCCAGGCTGCTGGGGGCAATTCACTTGCATTTTCTTTGGCCTTGCAGGGTGGTTTTGTTCTCGAAGGATGGTGATGAGGAGAGAGGGAGTGAGGGGCACACATTTCACATGATTCTATAAAAAAGGCAATTACGCGGGGCTCAACTGGGGAGGTGGCGAGCACGGTGCCAGGTCATTCTGATGTGCAGAAACGACCCCAACTGTCATTTAGCTGGTGGGGGATTTGCAGTCCTTGCCTGAATCCCTGTGCTCCCAGCTCCAATGATGGGGAAGAAGAGGAGGAGGAGGTGGCAGAGGAGGAGGAGGTGGCGTCTGCCTTCAGATTCAGGGCTTCCCCTCCTTCTGGTTCTGAGTCAGCGCTGCCTGCACCAAGAGATAGATGCTGCTGGAATCACTGTCTCCCTTTGCTCCTGTCTCATCCCCTTCCTCTGATGCTCTGCTGTCTTTGTTCCCCCTGTGAGCCTGAGTGATGGGGGCCAGGCTAGCAGCCACCTGCCCAGGGGCGGGGTGCAGGGAACCGGGCCTGGTGACCTTACCTGGGGGTCTGGGCTCTTTCCTTCTCTGGCAACAGTAGCGTGAAGCTGTTTTGGGGGAAGTACCAGTCTCAGGAATTTTAAAGTTCAGTTTGCCAGGAACGGAGAGACTCAAGACATTTATCTTCAAGGCAGTGTTAACCCTGAACTTTAAAGGCCCCGCATGGAGAGAAGCCTCCGTAAAAAAAGACTTTTAGATCTCAGGGTGGGCCGGGAAGGGAGCCAGCCAGGGACTAAGATGCAACCTGTCCTGAGACTGGGTATGAAAAACAGGGAGGAAGAGTTTGGCCAAGCATCTTGCATGATTTCGTTTTACTGAAATAGGACAGAGCTGGGTATTGGAACAGGAACGTATGTCCGAGAGCATGATGAGTCATGGACACGAACAGTCTTGTCATCCTTGAGACTGTGTTGCAGGGAACCCCGTGTTCTCCTCTGAGGAGAGGCTGTGCTCGTTCTGGGCCCTCGGGGACCTGGCTGGAAGCAAGGGTAGGGAAGAGAATCATGACCTGCTGATAACTGTGTTTCTGGTCTGTACCTGCTGAGCGGCAGGTAGCGAGAGAGATGGGACAGCAGGCAGGTGAAGTGGGGCGCAGCGGATGGGGCCCCGGCGCCGCATGGGGAAGGTGGGAAGGCCTGTTGGCCCGGTCTTAACGTGAAACAAACTGGAGTGTGCTTGCATGGCCCACTCCCTTTATTTTCAGAAGCTGATTCGGAAATGGTTTTCTGCAAACATGACCAGCACATTGGTTTCCCCTTTGGAAAGGGTTGGCTCCTGAATGAATTGGGCCCAGAGGGCCCGGCCACTTCTTCATTCTGCCTTCATCCCGAGCTTTGCATTTGCCAGGGCTTTCTGCAAAAGAGTTTTAATTGCATTTCCTTTTATACTCCAAAGGGAGTTTTCCAGTTCTCTGATTTACGCCAAGGTTGGGAGAAGGTCTGCAAGCTGCTGCAGACGTTACAGAGCCCTTGACGTAATTGCGGGGCCAGAGGAATAACGTGGAATAGATTAATATGTCTTTAAGTGCTAATTTATTTCTCAAATGTGCAGCTTGAAGTCTCTCTCTCTTACTGCTCATTAGACCTGAGGCCGAGCTTTTCCATATTCATCACCGAGCTGCGCAGCAAACCCAGTGCGGGAGGGGACGCTAGGCCCAGCGAGGGGTGACTCACTCGGGGCGAGTTCCGCAGCACACAGGCGTGGAGCAAGTGGTGCAGAGATCAAGGATACCCAGGATAAGTACGAAGCCCGCTCACCAGGCCTTCCTGGGTATGTTTTGTGCTAAACGGAGTGCACACACCTTCAGGGTTTCCCATTCTGCGGGGACAGGAGGCTAGGACATCAGTCAGGAGGCAGTCAGGCCATGGCTAACAGCCGCAGGGGGAGAAAGGCCCTGGGTGTCAGATTGTTTTAGAAGGTGGGTATCAAGCCAGACTCAGAGAGAGGAAGCCCATGTAAGTGGTTGGCAGGATGGGGAGATTGGGAGAAGGAAAGCCAGAACAAAGGGCAGCTGATGGCATGGGCAGTGTCTGGGGTAGAGTGAGTTCCATGGAGACATGGTGGGCGCTGGGAGTGGGGGGCAGCATGGGGACAGACTGTGGGTGGGGCCAGGGTCCCTTCTCCCTGAGGGCCTGGGTCCTCACTGCAGGTCTTCACTCTGCCTTCTGGTTTAGCACTGCTCCCGCGGGCTTAGAATCTGAAAGCAGCATGCAGGGATGTCAATCATTTCTAGAGTCATGATGGGCACAGCACGAGACCCCAGGGAGGGAGGGCAATGTGGCAACGTTGTTATCTTACTTAGCTTTTCTGGGCCCATCGAACTGAGCTATCGAGATTCAGAGCCATGAAGCCCAGTCAGACTCCTGAACTTGCCATCTAATTGGAAAGAGAACCACATGCAAGAGTTTGGGCTACAGGTCAAAGAGCTTCAGAGGAGGGAGGGGTAAGGACATGGAGCCAGACGGCCTGGGGGATGGAGCAGTCAAGGCCTACCCGGCTCACCGAGCACCTGGGCACCAGGGCTTCTTCGTTCATCTACGCAACAGACTGAGCCAGCAATGCGCTCTGCTGGATGCTGGGTGTATGGCGGTGAGGCGCACAGACAAGAAGCCAGTCTCAGGAAATCCGAAGTGTTCGTGGGGGATGGACCATGAGTGTATTAACAATGACTGTGAGGCAATGAGCACTGGGTGTTACCTGCAACTGATGAATTATTGAAAACTACATCTGAAATGAATGATGTACTACATGCTGACTAACTGAATTTAAATAAAAAATAAAAATAAAAAATAAAGAACATGATTTCAGATGGTAATGAGGAAAATAGCCCAGTATAGTGGGATAAGGAGTGGTGGGAGAGGGGGAGAACCAGAGCCAGACTGGGGCATCCAAGAAGCTGTGTCAGAGGCATAGCCTTTGAGAGGAGACCCATGGGGTGAGATGGGGTCGGGCTGCGTGAGATTTCTCCAAAGGTGATGGGTACATGAGTAGGCATGCATACGGTGTATGGAGTTGGCCAGAGCAATTTGCTGGGCACCTAGTGCCATTCTAAGACTTCCATGTGCATTAATAACCCTCTGGGTGGGAGCAGGAATGTATTACAGAGTGAGAAACTGAGGCTCAGAGAGACCACACCACCACTCCCAGATCACAGCCAGAAGCTAGTGAGGCTGGAACATAAGCATCTGCCCCCTGATTCCAGGGCTGATTTGCTGTCTGCTTTCTCAACCTCAAAACACCCTCAGTGAGCCAGCTGTGCCTGGAGAGGTGAGCTCCATGGCCACGCTGAATCCCAACACAGATATCAAAGAAAAGAGCCAAGAAGTGAAGCAAGGGTGTCATGAGGACCAAGCCCATGGACTTTCTGCAGTATCCAGTCTTCCTGGAGCAGCTAGCAAGGTCACCAAGGGAACTTTAGGTGCCAGGGTTGAGGGCATTGGCTTATTCTTAATGTTTTGAGAACCATCCAAAGTTTCTGATGGGGAATCACGTGTGCAAAGTGGAATCAGAAAGGAACAGTGCTGAAGGTGTGAGGTGATGGCACGCAAAGGGCTAGTCTCAAGATCGTGGTGATCTAGGTTGATTTGTGTCCCCATAAATTTGTATGTTGAAGTCCTAACCCCTAGTACTTCACAATGTGATCTTATGTGGAAATAGAGCCTTTGCAGATGATCGTGTTACAATGAGGTCATTGGGAAGGGCCCTAAACCAATGTGGCCAGTGTCCATATGAGAAGAAATTCAGATACAGACACAGAGGGAGCACGTCGTGTGACTCTGAGGGCAGAGATCGCAGTGTGCCTACACAGGGAAGGCCCAAGACTACCAGTCGATATGGGCTGGATGGTGTTTTCTCCAAAGTCCTGTGTTGAAACTCTAACTCCTAAGATGACTGTATTTGGAGATGAAGCCTAGCAGGAGGCAGTCAAGTGCAATGAGGTCATAAGGGTGGGCTCCTTCTGAAAGCACGGGTGTCCTCCTGAGAAGAGGAAGAGGCACCAGAGCTCTCTGCCACCCGAGCACACAGTGAGAAGGCCACGCTCCACACTCTAGGGAGAGGGTTCTTGCTGGAAATTGCTTTTGCAGGCACCTCGATGTTAATGTCAGGCCTCCAGAACTGTGAGGAATTGCGTCTGTTAGGTAAGCACCCCCACCCCAAGTCTGGGGTATTTGTTAAGGCAGCCTGAGCCAGTGAAGTCACCCACAAACTACCAGAAAGGAGGGCAGAGCGGCTGGAGCAGAAGGAACCCTCCCAGCCCACACCTTGGGCTTGGGCTTCAGCCTCTAGGTCTGGGAATGGCCAAGTTCTGTCGTGACCTCCAGGGTGTGGGTCTTTGCTCGGTGAACCCATGTAGACAGAAATCCGGGAAGCAAGATCCTTTCTAGGTGGGAATATGCCAAGCCATTTCAGGAACAACACACTGAACGCCCATTATTTTTATTCCTCGGAACTTACTGGAAATGCCAGTTGTGGGAACTAACATGGTAAATACAGAAGACTTGAATTTCTACCAATAGTGACGACGCGGAGCAAGATTATCGATAGTTCAGTGCTAACCCCGCTTCTTTGGGATTTCCTGAAGAGCACGACCACAAGGAAGTTTTAGTTTGTACAGTCACACATATTTTAGAAATTAAATTCTAAAAGTTATGAAACAGATCTCTGAATATTTGTTAAAACATAGCACAGCTTGTTTAAAATGGGCCATGGGACCTATATTTACACGTCTTTGAATAAATTAGTTCGCTTAAGAAAGAGAATAGTTTTCATTTCCATCTAGTGTCACAATGTCCATTTTGGGTCTAAAAATGATTCTTTCTCTAAATCTTATGTGATTTTTTCTTTTGTATCATCCTGGACATTTCCAGCCTTCGGGGAGCCCTGCCCAGCTTCACCCGTGAGCTCCCAGACACTGACACTTTTCTTCCTCTCCTTGTTCTTGCTCCTGGCCTCTGTTGATGACAAAGGTCACTCTGCTGGGGTCGGCGGCCTTGGGGCCTGAGGTCTAGAAGGAGCTCCCTATTATACCTGAAGTGCCTTTAGAATTTTAGAAGTGCCCTATTATACCTGTGGTGCCTTTAGAATTTCAGGAGCACCGTTTGTTTTATTCCTTCAAGCTCTTTCTTAGCAGCTGGGGCTTAGTTAGGAAATAAAATATATTTTAAAGTCAGGGATGCGACAGAGATGGCTACTTCTCTTTTATCTCTACCCAAATGCAAACACTAAAATCGTGCCTTAGCAGTGGTCGTATGCATTCCCCGTTGCTGGGTTGCTTTGCAGTAGCAGCCAGCCCCAGACAAGCAATTTCTTTCTTTTTTTTTTTTCTTTCTTTCTTTCTTTCTTTCTTTCTTTCTTTCTTTCTTTCTTTCTTTCTTTCTTTCTTTCTTCTTTCTTTCTTTCTTTCTTTCTTTCTTCTTTCTTTCTTTCTTTCTTTCTTTCTTCTTTCTTTCTTTCTTTCTTTCTTTCTTCTTTCTTTCTTTCTTTCTTTCTTTTCTTTCTTTCTTTCTTTTTCTTTTTTTTCTTTCTTCCTTTCTTTTTAGATTTTATTTATTTACTTATAAGAGACACAGAGAGAGGCAGAGACACAGGCAGAAAGAGAAGCAGGCTCCCAGCGGGAGCTGGATGTGGGACTTGATCCCGGCACCCTGGCATCCTGAGCTGAGCTGAAGGCAGATGCTCAGCCCCTGAACCACCCAGGTGTCCCCAGATTATCCCCTGTGTAGAGCTGCTGATGGACCCCATGTCCCCTGGGGCCCATCGCACACACAAGTGAACAGTGGCTCAGGGTGTGCGCTGGGGGAACAAAAGTAGATGCGGGAGCAGTCAGGCCTGGAGGTTATAGGCAGAAGCCCTGGGGGCTTTGCTTCTTTGGTGGTGTTGCTCCCCTACAGTGGATTCCCAGGGATTCATTCATTCGTTCAGTGGGTCATTATTTCCACAAAGCCAGGTGCCCTGCGATTTTAGCCAGCTACCCAGGCGGCTCTCCGTCACCACAGTCTGGGGATGCTGGTTTGCGGGCTGCAGGAACCCTCCGTGGTTGCTGCTTGTCACGATCTTACTGTCACCCAGCTCTGCTGGGCTTCTGCTGGTCACTGTAAGACAGGTGCTGACCCAGCAGTGGGACGGTCCCGGGGTGCTTGCCTCCCCTGCTCTCTATCCCCTGCCCGGTGCTGAGGCGAGGAAGCTAACCATGGCCCCCTCACGTCTAGGGACACGTGGGAAGGATCTCCATGCTGCTGGCGTGGCCCAAGGCAGCTGCCATGGAAACTTCCGAAGTCAGCAGGTGACTCCCCGGTCCTGCGGCTTGTGGTCATAGCACGGTGGGACTCTCCTGGGGACCGGCGTCCTCATGGCTCTAGGAGTTTTTCCTGCAATTGCATCCTGGAATCTGATTCTTGACTCTTCCCAGTGATTCAGTGAGCATTTAATAATTCATAAAAATCCCCTTTGGGCTTACTTAATAAGTGTGGTGGGTTGAATGTCCCTTTCCCCAGAAGATGTCACCTGTGGCTGTGACTATTTGGTAAGAGGTCTTTGCAGATGTGATTATTTGCAGATGTGATTAAGGATATTGGGAGGAGGAGGTCATCCTGGATTATCTGGCAGGCACTACCCTGTGGGAGGTGCTTACAAGCCGAGAGAAGACACAGACTCAGAGGAGGAGGCACACGAGGGCCGAGGCAGAGCTGGAGGCTGTGTGGCCACAAGCCCGGGAATGTCAGGATGCCCCAGAGGCTGGAAAGAACACTCTGGAGACTTTGGAGGGAGTGTGGCTCTGCTGGCACCTTAATCTTGGCCTTGCGGCCTCCAGACCCATGAGAGAACAGAGTCCCGTTGTTTAGAGGCCGTCACTCTGCGGTGGTGTGTGTGGCGGCCTGGGGATGCTGGAGAGGCCCAGCCTCTGCCACAGAGACCTGCCCACGCAGACCGTGTCCCGGGTCTCACAGACGCAACAACAAGCGCACCCACAGCCTGCGGAGGGGCTTCAGGCCCAGCACCATGGGGTTCGGTCCTGGCTTTCCAAGCTCACTGCTCCTGGGGCTGTGGGTCCAAGCCCACCACTAAGGCACAGTAACCACCTGTCCGGGCCCAGCTCCGCCACTGGCATTCCGTAGCCACCAACGCGCTGCACATGGGGGTGCCTGTGACAGGCTCTCTCCCCAGGGATGGTGATGAGGGACCAGAAGCCCACTGAGGCCTGAGCACAAGCTGACATCCCTCAAACGATACCCCCGGTGGGACGTGGGTGACCTTCCTCAGGCTCCTGGCTGCCCTAGCGCTGATGGAAAGGAAAAACAAATAGTTGACTTGCAGAGATTATACTCCTGTAGACCTGAGTCTTCCTCAGTTTACAGAATGTCCTAGTGACGTACGAGAAGAAAGCATTCTCCTCAATAACCTGACTTCCAGAAGGAAACTCCCAACGGTCTTTATGTTAATGCTGGACTGTAGGGAAAAACAGCTTTAACCTGACCATGGCAAGGCCTCCGGCATCTTGTAGGTCCTCTTTAGCCTACAAAGATCCTTTTGCAAACCTTCCTCGTCCTACCTGCCGCAGCTCCCAGGTATCTAATGAGCCACCCCTCACAGCCCCCGGGCAGCAGTTCTCCCTGCCCTCGGGTCCCATTCCTGGGCTTTTATAAAACCGCCATCTGCACCAAAGAAGTCTCAAGAATCTTTTCTTGACATGAGAGAATCCCAACTCTGGGAAACGAACTAAGGGTGGTGGAAGGGGAGGTGGGGGGAGTAGGGGTGACTGGGTGACGGGCACTGGGGGGGCACTTGACGGGATGAGCACTGGATGTTATTCTATATGTTGGCAAATTGAACACCAATAAAAAATAAATTAAAAAAAAAAAAAGAATCCTTTCTTGGGCGCAGGATCCCGACCTCGATCTCACGCCACCAAACCTCACTGTATCCGAAACCACATCAACAGCCTCCTCTCGGCCTGGCCCAGACCGCAGAAGCAGGGAGAACTGGTCTTCGCCATCCAACGACGTCCTCAGCGATGTTGTGTCCTCTTTAGACACACTGACTCACTGCCTCCCGGAGTCGGATCTGAGGTTGACCTTTACGGCCCTAGGAGGGCTGCTGTAACAGAACACCCCAGCCTGGGCACCCCCATGGCACACACTGTGTCTCTCGGTCTTGGGGGCCGAGTCTGTCCGCGGACCCGGTGTCTGGGGGCCTTTCCTCTTCTCCTGGGCCTGGCATGGCCCAGACTGTGCTCATCTCTCTCCCGTCTCTTCTCCTAAGGGTGCTAATCCCATCCCAGGAGCTCTACCCTCGTGACCTAATCACCTCTGAGCACCAGCACACTCGATGTTAGGCTTCAACACTGAATTTGGGGAAGACACAAAGAAACAGCCTGTAGCATTTACATGAGCAAAAGGGTCCCTAGAGCTTTCCTCACCTCAGCAAAGTGGACAGCAGCCCCCACTGCACCCGAATCGATGCCCAGCATCTCTCCCAGATACAGTACATCACCTCCTTAAAGCCACAGGCAATATGCGGGCAACTTGAAAACATAGTACTCCCCCCCCCCTTTTTTTAAAGATTTCATTTATTTATTTGAGAGAGAGCATGAGCAGGGGAAGGGGCAGAGGGAGAGGGGGAAGCAGGCCACCCAGGTGCCCCAAAATAGTAATTTTCCCCATCGTGTGCATTCTTGTTCTTCGAGGGTTCTTCCGGGGATGCTGGCTCTCCTTTCTGCTCCCTCACCCCTGCTCTGGCCTGAGCCATCCCACCACATAGGCCCCCCCATCCCACCCCATGAGCCCCACCCCACCCCATGGGCCCCCACCCCACTCCTTGCTCTAGCTCGGTGGACCATCTCTGGCTCCTTCCCCTGATACCTTGTCTGTGCTCTCAAGCCTTTTGCCTGAAGTCTTTTTGTACAGCAAGCAAACGAATGCCCCAGATTTGATAATGTTTAGAAAAAGACATTTCCAGAAGATCCTCAAGTGTCTTAAAACGTGTGACGTTTTGCCCAGATCTGTGGGAGTATCGGCCATGAAGCCCTTCACCTTTCCTCGCAAATTCCATCTTTAACAACAGATACTTAATTTTGTGCGGTTTTTCTCTTTTTCTGAGCAGGGTCTGTGCACGGCCCGAGTGCACTACGTCAGCCTAAATCATGGAAGGCAGTGCCAGCTCTTTCCGCGTGCATGGTCTGTTTTATTAGTTTGCCAATATGCCATCTGGTAGCAGCTGCTGCTGACGGTGGCGTGAAGCATCCCCAGGCAAGCAGCAACTGCTCGCAGGACAGCGGCCGTGGCCCAGGGTGCCGGGTGAGGCCTGGCCCCAGCATTTTGTCCTTCTGGGCTTGTGTTCTGTTTGTACCAAGAAACAAAGAAGACCCCCCACCTGATTACGGCTCAAAGGGCCACAGGAGGTGTGGTCACCCCTAGAGATGGATGAGAGGAACAGATCACCTTTCTGACAGGCAGATGCGAGAAAGCAACAGTCCCAGCCGGCGTCCTGGGCTGGATCTGTTCTGTGTCTCAGGAAACCTGGCCTCAGACCTCGCTAACAGCCATGGTCTCCTTTCCTAGTTTTGCCAAACTTCATCTAGGCTTCCAGACTCTGTGGTAGCCCATGGACACATCCGCCCTCTTCCCTCCACCATCCAGCCTGGTCCTGCACCGGTTCTCTTTGCAGAGGCTGCCACTGCCCTGGCTCGAGGATCCTCACTGCCATCCCAGGCCCGTGCCCGAGGTCCCAGGCCCGTGCCCCAAGCTCCTAACTCTCCCACTTGCCGCTGCTGCTGTGGAAGCTCCCCCTTCCTGCCTCTCTGAGGCCTGCAGGACAAACCCCAAGAATATCATTAGGATCCCTCCCAATCTGCAGACCTGTGCTGTGTGCACTCCGACCCATCACAGTCATCCGCTCGGCCAGGATTTCCTGGGCACCTTCTCAGTGAGCCCTTGGGTGGTACCCAGGGTAGGCGGTCAGCAGAGAGGGCGTCTGACGCCTGCGTCTGCCCCCACAAACTTCCATGAGCTTAGTGGCTGCTCAGTGTGTGCTCTCACCCTTCTGGAGGCCAGAAGTTCAAAATCAAAGTATGGGCAGCATCCGTGCTTCTGGAGGTGGTGAGGGAGAGCCTGCTGCGGTGTCTCCCCTGCCCCGGGTGGCTGCCGGCTGTCCCCAGGGCTCTCTGTCGGGACTGCGTCCCTGTGTCCTGCCTCCCTCTCGGCATGGCCTCCTCCTGGGACTTGGTGGGCTCGCTCTCCCTCTGCTTCCCCTCATCAGGACCCAGGTCATTGGATTTGGGGCTCACACTGAATCCAGAAGAAGCTCATCCCAAGATGATCCTTCATGTAATTACATTTGCAGAGACCCTGTTTCCAAAGCAGGTCATACTCACAAGCTGTCAGGTTTAGGACTTGGACTCAGCTTCCCGGAGGGGTTGCAGTCCAGCCCTCTGTAGGCAGAAAATGATTTTCGACTCTCATGCAGGTTCCTGGGGGTTCAGCTGTGGGTTGTACTGCACCCCATCCTGCTCCATGGCTGGAAGGCCACTTCCCCTCTGATCCCCTGAGTCCCTCAAGGCACAGGTCACGTCCTGTCCCCTCCACAAAGGCCTGCCCCCCCTGCGTGGTTCCCTTCTCCCCTGGGGGACACTGGGAGCGCCTAGGGATTTCCCTCCCTAGCCCGCCTGAGATTTCCCTCCCGGGACCTGCTGCAGGCTAGCTGCTGAATGGACTGGCGTCTCCGTGCTTGAGGATGGCTCTCTTTGAAGTTCTTCTATGTGGATTTTTCCCCCTAAAAGTGAAGTGTAGATGTTGGTTAAAAATAGTTGCATGAATGAGACTCACTTTCTTAACCCTAAAGCTTTTGGAGAAAGATAAAGATACACTATAGTTTGTTACTAAGTAACATGTCATGATTCCATTTTAAAGCTAGTCTATCTTTGCTCTTAAACAGTTATTCAACTTCATCGATTAAAAAAAGTCTTGAATGCAATGCATTTGAAGTGTTTCTTCTTCATTCAGCTTAATAATGTTGATGAAGAAAAGCCCCAAAGGGAATATAAGCCAAAATATATGCCAGAATATATTTTCATCTATATTTTCCCTGCCTGGTTTTCTATTTATTTAAAGTAACCATCTGCAGGTGTAACATGTAACATGACCCACATGTTATCATGAAGTGGAAACATAAGCATCAGTTTATCCATAATATTTTATATTGAGAAAGTTTCCTGCCATCTTGTCAGCTACATCTGTTGCTACAAATTTTACTGAAGCATTTATTGCTTATTTCATGGGTTACTAAGTCCTTGGCTTGGTTGGCATGGCTGTGCACATTTATGGATCATCCCGTCGTGCCTGTGTCTGGAGAAACAGCCAAAGATCTCTCTGCCTCTCTCGGGTCCACGAGGCCTTGATGCTGTGCTCAGTGGATGTCACCTGTCCAGCCCTGAGACAAGAAGAAGGGATGCAAGAGGTCATGTGATTGCTCTTTGTAGAAGAGATTGAAGGAAAGTATTTCAAGCTTATTATCTTTGTTTTAAAGAATAGATGCATATTGTCTTTCAGTGGTTCCTGAATGCAGGGAGTACAACATACTGTTACTGGATTCTCTTCTGTCCTTCTGGAGATGTTCTATCTCACAGCTAAGGTGGTGGCACACAGCATCGTATTTAGACTCTGCTGTGTTCTCTGATGCTACATCTTGTGGCTTTTCTAGGTTCTATCCAAGTGTGGAACTGCCACCTTATCCTTTACCCCTGCCTGGAGCTCTTAGCAGGAATATCCTCACCTTTATTTAACAGTGGCCTACTGAAGGACATCTGGTTTTGAATCTTTTGTTCATACAGAGAAATGCTCCTGTGAATATCTGTACAGAGACTCACCATCTCACGTATGTAGGAACATTTCTGTAGGATATGTTCCAAAGAATGGAGTTGCTGGGTCAACATTGATGTGCACCTTACATTTTAGATCTCATTGCCAATCATTCCCTGAAGAATTTGTACCAGTTTATACTCCTGCCAGCAAATGACTGTACCTGTTTCCCCACGTGCTGGTGAGCAAATGGTTGGATTTTTGTCAATCTGACCAAGAAAAAAAAAAAAAACAAATGTCACTGAAAAATTTTTTTTTAAGATTTTATTTATTCATTCATGAGAGAAACACACAGAAGGGCAGAGACACAGGCAGAGGGAGAAGCATCCCCTGCAGGGAGCCCGATGTGGGATTCAATCCCAGGACACTGGGATCATGCCTGAGCCAGAGGCAGATGCTCAACCGCTGAGCCACCCAGGTGCCTCTGTCACTGAAGTTAATTGGCAGACCTCTTTGGGTGAGATTTGTTCATTCATTCGTTTATCCATTTGTTAATATTAGTTGAGCACCTACTGTGTGTGGGCACCATTCTAGATGCTAATGATGCAGCAGGGAACGGAGCAAACCCCGTATCCCCTATGCGCACGGTGTGGATGTTGTAGTCAGAGGAGGCAGGCAGAGGAAAAGTAAGCAAGGAAACGACACGCCTCGAAGATGGTGGTAAGTTCTATGAAGACACAGAAAGCAAGGAGGGAGCTAAACCGAGCAGGGGGAAGGCTGTACTTTTAATGGGAGGTGAGGGCAGGCCCCTGAGTAGTTGGCACCTGTGCAAAGACCTGCTAGGGGGAGGGAGAGAGCCATGCAGGTGTCCAGGAGGGCCCTCCAGGATGGTGCCTTATGCATAAAGGCTCAGAGATGTGGTTGGCATTTGTGCTGCTTACCAGCTGCTGTGCAACTAACCCAGACAGGGTGTAAGAAAGCGCCAATCACTCTATGTGCTTGTGGATTGTGTGAGTCGGGAATTCAGACACACAGGGAATGCTCCTATCGCTCCTTGGTGTTTGGGGCCTCGATTGTGAAGATTTGAATAGTTGGGGTGACTTGAGGTCAGGTGCAAAGATCACCTGGAGGCTTTGCTCACATGCCAGGACCTGGGCTGAGATGACCTGACAGTGGGGCTCTGCTGGGATGCCCCAGCGCAGTGCCTGCATGTGGCCCTGGTATGACCCTTGGGCTTCTTTCAGCCTAGTGGGCAGTTTCTCAGGGACAGCATTCCCAGAACAAACGTTCCTAGAGCATCAGGTGGAACCTGTAGGCTTTTTATGACCTAATCTCAGAAATCGTACTCTGTTGGTGAAAGTAGGGACACACCCAGGGGAGGGACACAGATGCTACTTTGTGGGAGGGATGATAAGGTCACACTACTGGGTGATGCATTAGGGTTCTCCAGAGAAACAGAACCTATAGGATGTGTAGATAGATAGGTACATAGGTATCTATCATCTATCTGTCTATCTATCTATGGTGTGAAAGAGAGGGAGAGACAAATTTGTTTTAAGGAATTCACACAATTTTGAGATTAGGAGGTCTGAAATCTACAGAACAGGCTGGCAGGCTAGAGACACAGGAAAGAGCTGATGTTTTAGCTTGAGTCTAAAGGCGGTCTGGAAGCAGAATTCCTTCTTCCTTAGGAGAACGTCAGTCTTTTTTTCTCAGGCCCTCAACTGATCAGACAAGGCCCACCCACTATTAGAGGATAGTCTGCTTTACTCAAAGTCCACTGCTTTAAATGCTAATCTCATCTAAAAGACAGAGCTGCAGGATGCATTGACTTGTTAGATGTGAGGGGAGAGAGAGAGGAGTCAAGAAGATTTCAAGTTTCAGGAGAGAAGTGGAATGACCAATTCAAACATCTCCAGACATTTCAGAGCCATTTCTGCCTCTCATTTTGCAAACTCCCTTCTTATATACTGTGCCTATTGTTTTTTGCTATTTCGTTGTTGGCCTTTTTCTTAAAGATTTATTGGAACTCATTATATGTTCAGAAGATAAACTCTTGTCTGTGAAAAGAATTGCAAACATTTTTTCTAGTTATCCATTTGTTTTATAACTTTGGATTTTTTTTTTTTTTACTCCTTAGAATTAAAAATTTTTTTCTCTCTGCAGTCTAATTTATTTATCTTTCTTTTATGTCTTCTGCGTTGAAGTTCTCTTATTTTCTATGGGAATGAACAAATGAACAAGATAGAAAGCCAATTTCTTTGCATACAAGCATTTTCTTTTTCCAATAGGTTTGGAAAACGAGCCAGCATTTAGGAGTAATAATGATTTTTAATTTACAAGTTTATAAACCCAATTTAAACCAGTATCTCCACCGTGTCTTCTGGAGCCACATATACAGAAGGATTCTGGACTACAGTGGACTTAATTGAATTTTGATTCCCAGCTTTCCTACCTCTAGCTTGACTATCACTTCTGATAGCAATTTTGGCTGGTAAATGAAGCAGGCCACAGAGAAGCAGGCTGACGGAGAAGGTGGTCTGTAAGTGGTCGGTTGGTTCTTCAGCAGGTCAAAATCGCTTTTCTCTCTTCATATGGTGATTCTCAATATTCTAACCTTTAGCTTCCATGATAATTTGATTGAGTTGCAGTTCATTATCTTGACATAAAACACCCACTGCTCAGTGTTTGTGAATTCAGCTTTAGGAGACTGCACAGGCCTTTACCTTTGTAGAATCAGATGCTGTTACATGTTAATTGCTTATTTCTCTCTGGTTTTGAATTGTGTAAAAACAGATCTGCATTAAAAAAAAAATCAATTTGGGGGCAGCCCCGGAGGCGCAGTGGTTTAGCGCTGCCTGCAGCCCAGGGTGTGATCCTGGAGACCTGGGATCGAGTCTCATGTCAGGCTCCCTGCATGGAGCCTGCTTCTCCCTCTGCCTGTGTCTCTGCCCCTCTCTCTCTCTCTCTCTCTCTGTCGCTCATGAATAAATAAAGAAAATCTTAAAAAAAAATCAATTTGGTAGGAGTTAAGTGCAACTTTTATTTATAATATGTTAAATTCTGGATTTCCATGAGCACCATGTAAGGCACACGATCATGAGCCGTGGAAACTGGGAAATGCCCCCTGCCTCTGACTCACAGTCTTCTAACTCAATAGTGCAGGTTCGAGTTTGATGGATAATAAACATGCCTACCTGGGCACGTGTTCTCCATAGCTGCAGTGTTTGGCACTAGATTCACTGCCTGGGTCATTCTCCAGGGTGAGTGGACTCTTCTTGCTCTTTCGACATTAGGGCTGGCAGGGCAGCGGCTCACAACTCAGTCCTATGTCCTCTGGGACTGACCTCTCCCGGGAAGACTGGATTCCTGAGAGACCCTGACTTCCATCTTGCTCTCCCAGGCTCTGGTGCTTGTTTGACAAAGCCAGTTGCCGTGTAGTGAGCTGCCCAGTGCAAAGGCCTGGGGGACGAGGGCCTGAGGGCAGCCTCTCATCAATGGCCCACAAGGAAAGGAATCATGCCAACAGTCATGTGAGGGGCTGACCCCTCGACCCCTTGGCTGCAGCCTTTGAGACCCTGACCGACAAGACTCAGCCAAGCTGCACCTGGACTCCTGACGCTGGACTCCCTGGCAGACGATAAATGCTCATGGCTTTACATTGCTGAGTTTGGAGCAGTTTGTTATGCAGCAATTGGTAGTTAATACACCTTCACCACCCAACGTACAACTCGTGCGTGCTTCTGCTGGATGACTCCACCTGCTTTCTCAAGCACAGGCTAGCCATTACCGCCTTGGGGAGCGTCATGCCTCAGACTTGGTTAGGTGTGGCTCTTCATGCTCCCCAGCACCCCGGCTGCATGCTTTGGATGCACGTCCCAGTGTAGATGCCTGAGCACTTGCCTGTCCCCATGGCCAAGGGCTTCACGAATGGGGTCTCTTCTCCACTGTTGCTTATTCTACTCTCTCTCCTTCATGGACCCAAATAGCAAAAAGCAGAAGTCTGCGTAATTAAGAAAACATTGCCACTGTGTTCGTTCTATAATGGGACAATCAGGGATCCCTGGGTGGCGCAGCGGTTTGGCATCTGCCTTTGGCGCAGGACGCGATCCTGGAGACCCGGGATCGAATCCCACGTCGGGCTCCCAGTGCATGGAGCCTGCTTCTCTCTCTGCCTGTGTCTCTGCCTCTCTGTCGCTCTCTGTGACTATCATAAATAAATAAAAATTAAAAAAAAATAATGGGACAATCACAGCAGAGCTTCCCTGAAGCATGGCCAGGGTGGGAATGAGGAGCATTGTCAATGTAACTCCTCCAGGTAACCTCCTCCGAATGTGAGACTTCTCACCCGAGTTCTCGGGAAGCACAAGAACATGTCACTGTGGTCACAGCTGACATTGGGCCATCTCAGGGAAGTAATGGGAAAAACCCCGCAGAAATATCAATGGTTAGTTGTAAGACGGTGTGTAAGGTGGCACTTTCTAACCTTCTGGGTGTTCATTCCCAACCCCTGCTGGTACGGGCTCTGTGTCCATCGCCGCCACGCCCCACCTTCCGGCCACAATGTCCACCCTTGGTCTGTGATGTATGACCCTGGCCTGCAGCCACGGCTGATTTATGAGAGCCAGACAGCAGTGCTAATGAGATTCTCTCAAGAGGAAACTTGTAATTTTGGATGTAGAGGTTCAGGGAATCAGAGGCCCGGGGGCTGAGTCAGCGGATCATATTCTCATAGGGCCGTCTCCCCCCTTTGGCTGGAGTGTAGAGCAGACTTCTAATAAATTCGATGAAAAGCAATTTTCTGGGATTTGGGTATGAGACCATGCTAGAGACATTTGTGATGGACAAATGCAGCCACAAAGTATGAGCAGGAGCTGAGCTTTGTGTTGAACTCGGCTCTTGAGCATAGTGATGCCGGGATGGGGATTCATCTGCTTGCAGTGTAGACACCTTGATTAAGCCTAGAGCATGGTTTCTGTTACCAGAAATCTTCTGAACCCCTTAGAGCCTGACTGCCTGTTTCTCTGAGATTTTTTTGGCTCTCGTAAGCTTCTCTGTGTTCTTCCCGCCACCAGGCTGGTACCATACCTCCAGGAGGCATTATTTATTTGGTAGCAGGTGGATTTCCCTGGGCTCTTTCCAACTTGATGGGGCAATCCTCTCTTCTAACTGGATGGCACTTATTCTGGATTTGAAATTTATTCTCTGCTCAGTCTGGCTCGGTTAGCATGAGTGCAGGAGGAGTCAGTGCACACCTTCTCTGTCACCATGTAAGCCTACAAGGTATCTATGGGGGGCTGCTTTGGCTGCATGAGGCAGACAGCTGAGCACAGCAGCTTCACAAATAGGGGCTTATTTTTCTTTCACGTACCAAGAAGCCAGGAGGGAAGCAGTCCAGGGCTGGTGCCAGGTGTTATGGTGTCAGTGTCCCCAGCTCCTTCTGTGTTTCTGCTCCTCTGTCCTTAGTATGTAGCTACTTTTTTTCTGATCTCAGATGATATCACAGTCAAATTCCAGGCAGGAGGAAGGAGAAAGGCAAAAGGCAAAAGGCATTTGCTAGCCAAGTCTGTCCCTTTTGTTGGGAAAATGGTTGGTTTCCTAGATGTCCTGGATTTATATGAATATTCAATGATGTCCATGTCCTCTGCTGGAAGGTATGTGACATGAAGCCAAAGACAGTGTGTGCTCAGAGCCTATCAGAGGGACAGAAGGCATTTAGTACACGCATTACAGGTAGAAGAGGGGGCTCAGTCGGTGAAGCATCTGCCTTCGGCTCAGGTCATGATCTCAGGGTCCTGGGATTGAGCCCCACATTGGGGGGTGGGGGGGGGGTCCCTGCACAGCAGGGAGTCTGCTTCTCCCTCTCTGTCTGCTCCTCTCCTCTGCTTTTGCTCTTTCTTTCTCAAATAATTAAATACATAACCTAAAAAAAAAAAAATAAGGGAAGAGGTCAAAGCTTCCTTTTCCATTATGCTTCTGCGGTCTGCACCAGAGCCCTGGCCATCATCCTGATTCCACAGATTCATCCTCATTCAGCCAATTGCTGAAGACTTCCTGGCTTTAGTCTTCTGTTGTGTGTGTGCATGCATATGTGTGTGTGTGCACACGAGTGTGCGTATGTAAGCATGTATGTGTACATGTGAAGGTGTGAGCATAGGTGTGCCCGTGGGGAGGTGAGAATTTGTGTGAGCATGTGCGTGTTCCACATGTATACATGCCTGAGTGTGAGTGTGTGTGCACACACATATATGTCTGGGCATGTGTGGGATATGTGTGCATGCCTGCACTCTGACTCTGCTTGAATTGGAAAGTGCTGGTAAGTTAATCATCCCTTCAGTGCTCAGCCAGCTTACACAGGATCCAGCACAGGCGCTTGTTTTTGGAAGCTTAATTTTGTTGTGCAGAAAAAGGAAAAGCTGGCACCAGATGGTGCGTGTGCTTCCACATGGTTGGTGGTGTGGGCGGAGCATCCTGGTCTCAGGGGCCGCGTGCCAGACCATCTCCCTCCCTGACTCTGCGCCCAGCCCTGCTGACCGTGGCTGCAGGCAGACGGGTCCGCCAGGGGCCTGCCCCACTTGGAGCCACTGCTCTTTGCTGAATGTGAGGCTGGCTCAGCACTGTCGCCTGAGCAGAGCTGACCCATTTCTGACCATGGTCTCCAGGTAGGGCCTGCAGGGTAGTTTCCTCCCCTGTGAACATCATTTGTCCCTTATTCTTTTTTTTTTTTTTTTTTTTGTCCCTTATTCTTGTTGACAACTCAAGGGCGGCTGGCCACACAGACTTGCTAAGTTTCTGATTCCTATGCTCACAGCAGGGCTGGCCTAAGTTAGACTCCTGGGTGTGTGTGTTACTATTGTTTTATTTTAGGAGCCTTGCTGGTCATCTACTTGTAGATGTAGATATAGGGTGGAAGGTGGCTGTCTTTCTTTCCATAGCGTCATGACAGCTGCCCCAATCCTGCTGGTGTAGCCACAGCTCAAAGCAGTGGGAAGAGACTCTGCTCTTGGGCAGCTGAGGAGTGGCCCCTGAACTGACTGGGACACAACCTGTCATGTTCCAGGGAGGCTGCCAGGAGACGTGGACGGCCCAGAGGGTCAGCTGTGGTGGGACATGGGGGTAGGAGGTGTGGTGGCTCTACAGAGGGTCATCGAAGGGCATTGAAGTTTGGTGGTCTGGATCAAGTTGAAGGGTCATTCATTTATCCAGGGCTGAGGAGACACTTGGCCCATCACCAGTTCCTGCCAATCTGTTTATTTTGTGTCTTATTTATGTCATATTATTTAAAAAAATATTTTGATTATTAGTTTTGAGGAAAAAGTGCAGAAAACCAGAAGGCTCCATCTGTGCCTTTCCAAGTCACCTGTTGGTGACAGACAGTAAGTGTTCTGGACGTTTATGTCGACATGGACTTGCATGGAGAGGTTTAGCTTCTTTCCTCCTATCAGTTTTATGCTTATTATAGAGTATTTGCAGTATTTTCCTTTGACCAGGCCAAAAATTTATCATTAAAAAAAAAACATAAAAATAGTGTGTATACCTCAAGTGGGAGATTAAGCAGGATTTTGTGGAAAGTCTGGATTGATGCTTAAAGTGCTGCATTAGAGCAAATGGACCACCTGCAAACTCCTCACAGACCTGCGGCTGACCCAGGTCAGGGGACCCAAAACCCCTGGGCTGCGAGATGCACCTGCTAAAGTGACTCTTGTCCCTCGGATGTCCCTCTGAGAGGTCCTCAGAGTGGTAGGAGGCCCCGAAGAGGTGAGCAAAGCTGACTGGTGACCTCTGGTGACCACGTGTGGGCCCCTGTGCAGACTGTGGTGCACTCGAGGACCTGGAGGCAGACCCCACACGGAGGCCTCCACCTGGGTCACAGGACTGTGGCCAACGGTGGTTGTTGACCTAGCCCTGAGACCCTCTCTGTGTTCAGAATCGCGGGGTCCTCCGGGGTTCTATCTCTCCTTCCCCCACCCCAAGGTTGCCATACACGTTTCTCTTCCCAGTTCCCTGGAACGGTCTCCATGCTGTTGGCCTGCTCCCACTCTGTTCGCAGCCGCCTAGTCCTGGCGCTCCAAAGACTTCCTTTCTCCTTGGAAGGCTCCATTAGCTCGGATCTGTCAGGTTCTCCTGGCACCTCCAACTTTCCTGTCAAGCAGCTACTTTACTTTTGTTGAAACCCATTAAGTTCTCAGTGTGATGCTAGAACTTTCCACATCATTTTTAAAAAAGATTTTATTTCTTCATTTGAGAGAGAGAGAGAGCGAGCGAGTGCATAAGCAGGAAGAGAGGCAGAGGGAGAGAGAAGCAGACGCCCCACTGACCAGGGAGCTGGACGTGGGACTTGATCTCAGGACCCTGAGATCATGACCTGAGCTGAAGGCAGAAGCTCAACTATCTGAGCCACCCAGCAGCCCCCTACACATCATTTTTTTAGTTACTCAGAACCCCTGTGGGCCCCAGTAGTATTTGTACTGGAGGTAGGTGAGGAGCCGAGACCAGCCCCTGGGCCTGTGGGGCCACCCCCAGCCTGCCGGGCTGCGTCCCACTCTTCTCCCAGACTGCTTGCTCTTTCTGAGGGAGTATCAATGCTTTGTATGTGCAAGGCACCCGGTGCAACTTTCATCTGCTTTAATTTGTCCAAATTACCTTGGTTTCTACCTCTAGGGGGAAAATGATTGCATTCTACAACGTTGGAAGAGGTTGACTTCTTTTGCAATAAAGTTAGATTTTGGTAAAAGTTTACATCATAACATGCTACAAATGTGAGTGGGGAAAACAATTTAATTCACGGAAACTTTGGCTACCTGTGCGGATGCTTTTGGACATTACGTATTCAGAGTACTTTACATCTATGCCTTTCCTCTGCTTCTAAAAATAGTTTAAAACACTTTTCTTCTAGAGATTCCTGTCTTTATTATTTTGCTGTGAAGTGGGTAGACAGGTTGGCGATGCTTACATTTCCTGATCGTGTCGTAATTTACCATTATGAACTATTTTCACACACATTCTTATGTTGATAATGTGAGATAAAAAGGGATCTGGTACTTAAGCAATTCATTCAGGGAATGTGAATCTCTTATCTTTATGTCTTTACAACGTTATTCCTTTATGATGTTTTCAAATTAGCTACCGTTTTTACCATATAAATGACTCTAATCTAAAACAAAGGAGGTAGTTTCTGTCTGTGTTCATCAATTTGCACACATTAAATGCGTATGATTCTTTGTATATCAGTTATACCTCAAAACTGTCAAAAATATAAGAAATAATTCCCACAGTTACTGATTGCAAAGACTACCCTTTGATCTTAAGTCATGTTCATGGTCTAGATGCCTTTTTCTTTTAGTAAGTGTATTAATGGTTGGTACCAGTGTGTCAGTTCTTTGAATTTGGAACTGAACGAGCACTACCTGTATTGGAATAGATCATTGTCTAGTCCTTTATTTTGGTGAAGTCTTGACTGCTGGAGTTTGGAGCAAGTCAGATTTCAGAAAAAGAAATTGATTCCTTAAAGTCATTAGCTGAGGTGCCTGTCAGCAGGGAGACTGCTACTAATGGAATATTGAACACATCAGAAAAAGGGCGAAAAAGTTTTGTTTTGTTTTGTTTTTTTTTCTTACAGGAGACCTTCCAGACTCCCTATTCTTTCCTGGTCTGAAGTGATCCATCAGACTTACAGGCTGTGTTTTCATTTCCCAGGGTATTGATTACTTACTTTGGGGGTGTTGAGTGGTCACGTTGAAGTGGTCAAACTGTTGGAATGTCTGAGACTTACATCTGACTCTGGATGGAAGAAATCCCCAAAAGTTTTGTGTTTCCTGTTTTTCTCAAAGGCACCTGCAGTCACATGATCACAGAGGTTACGGTGAGCCCAGGTAGTCATGGAGGGTTAACAGCCAAATCCAGTAGGCTTCTGGCTCACCGCCCTCTGTGATGCTCCTGCGACATATGACGGTTCACAATTCCCTCCTGGCCAGGCTTCTCCCATAAGACCCTCCCCTGTTCTGTTTCTAACTTCTGCTGTTGGCTGGATTCTTTTGTCTCCATGGGCCCTTGGCCATCTTCATAGAGTCTATCTGGTATCATATCTTTTCTTTGTAGACAAGTATTTTGTATTTCTGTTGATTTTTTTCTAGTATATTTTCTAGCAGGTTATGGGCAATATGGAGAAAAGTTATAGCATTTTATATCAATATTGACCCTGAAAAACTTGCTGAATTCCCTGATCGATTCTGATGCATTTTTCCAAATAGGTCCTTTCATTTTTTCCCCTCAAAGGGCAATGATGTCTTTTAAAAATATGATGTTTTTGCCTTTTCTCCATTGGGGTTCCTTTTCTTCCCAAAGCTCACCTTATAATAGCTCAGGCTCAATTTGCAGAAACATGAAACATTAGTTAGTGAACTTATGAGGCATCATGATCTTATTTCTGACTTAACTGGGAATGCCACTGGAGTTTCAGATAGCATTTTGCCCATGAATTTAAGATAGCCATTTTTTTTTATCATGCTAACTCTTATTTTTTAAATTTGTTTTGTTAAGAATGTTAATTGGTAATAAATATTGAATTATATCAAAAACCATTTACAATGTCTATTGAAATATTTGTTTGCTTATTTGATCTGACAGATTGATATTATAGTAATGTAGTTCAATATTAAATTCCATATTTCATTGTAATGTTCTTTGTCTCTCTTTTTTTAAGGATTTTATTTATTTGTGAGAGAGCAAGAGAGCAAGAGCATGGGAGGCGTGAGAGGCAGAGGAAGAGGGAGCAGCAGATTCCAGGACCCTGGGATCATGAAGAGCAGAAGGAAGGTGCTTAACCCACTGAGCCACCTAGGCACTCCTGTAATGTCCTCTTGATAATGTTGAATTCAACTTGACAATGTTTTAGGATTTCTCTGTCTATACGTATGGAAATTCTGCTAAATTTGGTATCAGAGTATTTTATGTACTTAAAGTGAATTAAGACTTTGTATGCTTTCCTGTGCTCTATGGCATTGTCATCGATGATCATTTCCTTGAAATGAAAAAAAATTACCTGAAGACTTATATATTTGTAGAATAGTTTCAGATTTACGAAAAAAGCCAAAGGCTAACACAGAGTGTCCCCATACACCTCACACCTCACCTTCCCTTTATTGTTAAAGTCTTATATGGAAATAGTACATAGATACAATTAATGAACCTATATTACTCATTACTATGAACAAAGCTCCATTCTTTGTTCCAATTTCTTCAGTTTTTACTGTGCTTTCTCTGTCCCAGATCCCGTTCTAGATACCGTGTTATATCTGGTCATCATGTCTCCTGAGATTCCTCTTGGCTTCCTCAGATTTCCCTTGATTTGATGATCTTGATAGTTTTGGGGAGTACTGGTCATGTATCCCATTGGGATTTCCAAAAGGCTTTCTCATGGTTTGACAAGGATCGTGGGTTTTGGGGAGAAGGACCACAGAGGTTAAGTGCATTTCTCATCATATCCTATCAAGAATACACACTATGGACAGGACATCATGATTTTCTGGTTGAGGACTTGTTGGCCCAGTTTCTCCGCTGTAAAGCTACCCCTTCCTTCCATTCTTTGGTCTTGGGAAGGAAGTCACTCTATGCCACCCACACTTGACAGGTGGAGAGCCATACTCCATCTCCTCCGGGACAGAGTATCTATGTAATTTATTTGGAATTCTGCATGGGAGATTTGTCTCTTCTCCCTCTCTAATTTAGTTACTTAACTACCTATTTATACCCATATAGACTCACAGATATTGATCTTTTATTTTGGGTTATGATCCAATAGTACCTTATTTGTTTTGTTGCTCAAATTGTTCTAGTTTTGGGCCATTGGAAGTGATTTTTGTTGTTTCCTCTGTCCCTTGACATTGTGAGTTGTCTTTTTTTTTAAATTTTCCCTGAGCCTTTCCTTACTTTCTGATCTTATAAGATGCTTCAAGCTCATCCTGTCCTCAAATTTATCATTTCGCTAAGGAACCTTGATTGCTTTTAAAGGAGAAAGATACTAAAAACCAAGATATGGTTTTCAGATTTATGGTCTTTTTCAGAGGTAATTTTTGACGACAAACATTTTGTACTTTTTCTTAAGTTGTTTTTGATAATTAAATTTTTTTTAAAATCCTCTTTCCCCCATTTAAAGTTTGATAGCTTTCCATGTATAAAGTATTTTAAAATAATTTTTAAGATGTTATTTCTAGCTGTTTTAAAAATCAGCTTTGGGATTAATTTAGCTATTCTATCGATTTCTTCCTTTCAGTTCATTAATTTCTGAGTTGATCTTCACTACTGCATTCCTCTAGCTTCCTCGGGACTCTAACTTTCCAACTTCCAAACTTTATAACTCTTGAGTAAATGCTTAGTTCGTGTAGATTTTGTGTTTCCTTTTATACGAGTGAAAGCATTCAAAGAAAAAGATTTGCTTTTCAATACAGGTTTGACTCCATACCCTATGGCTGGGGTGTTACAGCCCTAATGAATAGGACCGACATTTTTAGAAAGCGTACTTGTGTTTACCCTTAAACAAAAGTTATTTGTGGGGATGTTTTACAATCTCTGGAAGGAAGTATTTTATTGAAGCTGTTGTTAATACATAACTTCTTCCTGTCTTTAGTTAAGGTCATGTTTTTGGTAGTAACTCTGGATACACATTAGCAGATTATCTTCTCCTTGTGAGTCCACAGGATAGAGCCCATTAGTAAATTCGTGTGATGTTCACACTTTCTGTGTCCTGGCTTCAGCGTGCGTGGCCTGTTTCACACTGAATTTCGTGTCTTGCTCCATTTCGGTTGTTTTTAGTCAAATGTTCTTTATATTTCGATCTCCTCTTCCTTACAGATTTTTGAGGAGATGCTTTTTGTCTCTTGAGGATTTCATGACACTTTTCCTTTTATTATGAATCATCCCTTAAATTGATATAAATGCTCCTCATTGTCACATTGAATTCATTTTGTCTCAAACTCTGCTTGGTCTGATATTAATTGTGCTCCAATTTCTTTTTTGCACATGTTTTCCTGATCTTCTTTCATCTTTTTATTTGTAACCTAACTGCATTATTTTATTTTTCGTCTGTCTTTTGCAAGCAGCACATATGCTGATAGTGTTTGTTAACGCAGTTTAGGGAGTTTTTGTCCTGTTGGGTAGGGGTTTTGCTTGATTAAATAGGTTGTTGCTATGAGCATGTTTAAATTATCTTCAATCTTCTGCTTCTCCTTCTCTTTCTTCTCCTTTGAAAGAGGAGGCCCACCTCCGAAGGAAATGCGATAATTATTTGCCATTTTTCGGTTCTACCTCCACATGGTAGAAGCCAGAAAAGCACATTCCCAGCTGCTCTTGGGCCTGGATGCAGACATATGACCTGGACCTGGGATCCAATGTGCCCATGTGACTTCGAATCTGAGGCAGTGGGGGACCTTATGGAGTGCACTTTCTGGAAGGGAGTGGCCAAGCTTTCTTGTTCAGGTGATGACAGTGGTGGAGGGCCCGGGTCTGAGGCACCGGTGCTCACCAGCCTGGGGTCTGCTACCTATGGAGAGCACTAGGATCTCCATAGGGCCTGACCCTCGGTGTGGTCTCAGGCATTATTCCCAGCTACCAAGTCCATGCTTGAGTGTCTATCTGGACACTGGATATACTTTCACAAATCCTTTTCCTGCTTACGCTGGCTAGTGGGGAGGGCGCTCTCTCCTATGTAAGACCAGGATGGTATCAAGAGTGGAGGTGAAGCTCTAAAAGCCTATAACCCATGGCATGTCAACCAAGCAGGGTAGGAAGTAGGTCTTCCTGCTGGGGGCCACCCCCAGGACCTTAGGAGGTACAGTGGCATCAGCACTAGGCAGGTGTGAAGGTGTGAACTCCTTTGTTTCGGGTGCCCTAGAGACAGTCATGGGACCTTGTTTTTCTGGGTTGTCTGGGTGTATCCATGACTCTTGTGAGGCCAAATACAGAGGTTGTCCATTGGCCAACCACCAATCCCTTAGAAACAGAACATTAGCCGCAATGTCCACAACAGCCAGACCATGGAAGAAGCCACGATGTCCTTCAACAGATAAATGGATAAAGAAGATGTGGTCTATATATACAATGGGATATTACTCAGCCATCAGAAATGATGCACACCTACCATTTACATCAACATGGATGGAGCTGGAGGGTATTATGCTGAGTGAAATAAGTCAATCAGAGAAGGACAATCATTATATGGTTTCACTCCTATGGGGAATATAAGAAATAGTAAAAGGGATTATAAGGGAAAGGAGGGGAACTGAGTGGGAAAAATCAGAGAGGGCGACAAGCCATGAGAGACTTCTGACTCTGGGAAATGAACAAAGGATAGTGGAAGGGGAGATGGGCAGGGGGTTGGGGTGACTGGGTGATGGGCACTGAGGGGGGCACTTGACAGGATGAGCCCTGGGTGTTATGCTATATGTTAGCAAATTGAATTTATTTAATTTTTTATTATTTTAAAAAATAAATTCTATTTATTTACTTGGGTGACACAGAGAGAGGCAGAGACACAGGCAGAGCGGTAAGCAGGCTCCCTGTGGGGAACCCGATTCAGGACTCTATCCCAAGGCCCTAGGATCATGACCTGAGCCAAAGGCAGATGCTCTACCACTGAGCCACCCAGGTGCCCCAGCATACTGAATTTAAATAAAATAAAAATAAAATAAAATAATCCTAAAAAAAAGAGAAATAGAATACAAAACACTAATGACACATTTACATTTTAAATGTAACATTCAAGTCAAGTCGAGTGGCACCAGCCTGTCTTTCACAGAAGGCCTTCAGGCTCCAGTGAGGTTACCACCTGCGTGGTGAGTGCAGGGTGAAGCTCTCCCTACAGAGTGTCAGGATTGGCATGAGGCCTCTTTCCTGGGGACGGTCACTCAGCCGCCCTGAAGCCGGGGGCAGCTACCCACTTCTGGCTGGTGCCAATGCCTACATTCCAGAACGAGGCAGTCAGTGCTCTGGAGCTCTGGTTCTGCTACGGAGGGTCGAACATGTGGTGTGTTCTCTAAGAATAGCCTTTAAAATTCATCCCCATATTTGCTGTAGGTAGAGGAAATTTTCCCAGACATTAACATATGGTTTGTGGTGCCGTTGCCAGCTTTGGTCTCCGTTTTTCTTGGCTCCACATCGCCACACCATTCTGGGGGCACTGCTGTCTTCTGTGCAGTGCCCCATGGCTGTCCTAACAATGACTGCAGAGGTAGTGTCTTGAACCAAAAGATTTTTATCCTACAGTTCTATAGGCTGGAAGACTGCTGGGGGTCCCACTGGGCTGAAACCCAGGTGTTGGCAGGGTTGTGTTCCTTCCTGAACAATCCTCATCTAACAAGACAAACTTCCAGATGCTGCCCACATTCCCATGGTCCCCAGGCTCCTCCGTCCATCCCCAAGGCTGGGAACCTTGGGCTGAGTCCTTCTTGCCTGGCCATCTGTCTGCTTCCCCATTCTGACTTCTTCATCTACTTCTGGTCCCTGTGATTCCATTGGCTCTGCCTGGATAACACGATAATCTCGGCTCAAAGTCAGCTGATGGCAAGGCCTTATTTCCATCTACAACCTAAGTTCCCCCTTTTCCACATAACCTGCCATATTCTTAGGTTTTGAGCATTGAGACATGGACCTGTTTGGTTGGGGGGCATTATTCTTCCTGCCACACACGTGGTATGTATGTATGTATGTATGTATTTATTATTTGTATATTTTTTAATTGGAGTTATTTATTTATTTATTTATTTATTTATTTATTTATTTATTTATTATTTATTTGTATATTTTTTACTGGAGTTCGATTTGCCAACATATAGTATAACACCCAGTGCTCATCCCATCAAGTGTCCCCCTCAGTGCCCGTCACCCAGTCACTCCAAACCCCGCCCCCCTCCCTTTCCACCACCACTTGTTCGTTTCCCAGAGTTAGGAGTCTCTCATGTTCTGTCTCCTTCTCTGATATTTCCCACTCATTTTCTCCCCTTTCCCCTATAATCCCTTTCACTATTCCTTATATTCCCCGTAGGAGTGAAACCATATAATTTTTGTCCTTCTCCGATTGACTTACTTCACTCTGCGTAATACCCTCCAGTTCCATCCACGTTGAAGCAAATGGTGGGTATTGGTCGTTTCTAATGGCTGAGGAATATTCCATTGTATACATAAACCACATCTTCTTTATCCACTCATCTTTCGATGGACACCGAGGCTCCTTCCAGACTTTGGCTATAGCGGACATTGTTGCTAGAAACATCGGGGTGCATGTGTCCTGCCGTTTCACTGAATCTGTATCTTGGGGGTAAATCCCCAGCAGTGCAATTGCTGGGTCGTAGGGCAGGTCTATTTTTAACTCTTTGAGGAACCTCCACACAGTTTTCCAGAGTGGCTGCACCAGTTCACAGTCCCACCAACAGTGTAAGAGGGTTCCCTTTTCTCCGCATCCTCTCCAACATTTGTGGTTTCCTGCCTTGTTAATTTGCCCCATTCTCACTGGTGTGAGGTGGTATCTCATTGTAGTTTTCATTTGTATTTCCCTGATGGCAAGTGATGCAGAGCATTTCCTCATATGCATGTTGGCCATGTCTATGTCTTCCTCTGTGAGATTTCTCTTCATGTCTTTTGCCCATTTCATGATTGGATTGTTTGGTGTTTATGCAGTTGTAAATCACGGCAGCTCGGCTGACGTTGGGAGGAGCTACCGTGGTCCTGGCTGGCATGCTACAACGCAAATGCAGAGTTTCCAATGTGATTGTAAAGTGGAATATTTACGTGACATTCAGGTTGCCAGTAACTGCGGTGCTGGGAGCAGCTACACAGAGTTCTCCTAGTTGCAGTGTTATAGTGGAATTCGTGTGGAAGGCTTCATCGTGGACCCAGATGAGGTGCTTTAAGGGTATAAGGGCCAGGGCTATCTGCAGCTCCCTCGGACAAATGGACAGCTCGTTTCATATCCATCTCTCATTTAGTATTTAAATTTAAAATAATTTTAAACATACAAAAAATTGCAAAGAGTACTGAGTTCCCCCGTAACTTTCACCTAGCATCCTCTCAGGCACAATCACAGTACAATCATGAAAACTAAAAAAACTAAGAAAAACTAAGAAATAAAAATGTTAGCTAGGTTGTAGACCCTCAGACCTCACCCGTATTTCTGCTGGAGTCCTACCTGCCCCGGGGTCGAACCCAGGACCCGTGCTGCACGCAGCTGGCCTATGTCCTTGGTGGATTCCATCTGTGACAGATCCTCAGTCTTTCCTTGTCTTTACGCTCTTTACACATTCAGAGAATGCTGGTCAGGAATTTTGTAGAATGTCCTCCATTTTTTTTTGTAAGATTTTTATTTATTCCGTATGAGAGACACAGAGAGAGAAGCAGAGACACAGGCAGAGAGAGAAGCAGGCTCCCTCCTGGGAGCCCGATGCGGGACTCGATCCCAGGACCCCAGGATCACAACTTGAGCCAAAGGCAGATGCTCAACCACTGAGCTACCCAGGTGTCCCTAGAATGTCCTTCAGATTGGTGTTGTCTGATATTTTCCTTGTGACCAGATTGAAAGAATGCACTTTGAAGATCACCACGCTTTTCATTCTGAGTTTTGTGAATATTCAGCTATTTCCTTAGCCTTTGCCATAACTTCTCACAAGTTACACGCCCCTTTGGATTATCTCTCCAACTTTTGCCTCTCATAGGACCTAACTGTTCATAATTTGCCAACTCAGGTGACTCTTTTCTCCAGCAGCGCATCTCATGGGCGCACACACATGGCACGGCTGCAGCTCAAGACCTCACATCTAAGACCACAGCTTCTGAAGGTACCTTTTCCCAATACAACCCTTTGCGCTGTTCTTTCCATGCTTTGACTCATTCTAATCTTGACCCCTGCCCCCATTCTGGATGTCTGGTTTCATACCTTCCCATTTTTTGAGCTTGGCAGGTGACCTCAAGATGTGAGTTATCACTGGTGACACCAGCCTGTCTCTGGCTTTGCTTGTTTCCTTTCAGCTGACTCGTCAATCATCTGTCACACACGTTGTCGCTGGTGAACCCCGGGCTTACTCACTGCCATCCTCATTTTCCCTAGGGCAACCCAGTCATCCTTTTGCTTTTTGTTCATATAATGCCAAGTAAATAGGTAAGTAAATAAATAGCCTTGCTAATTGTCTTGCTGAAATCAGAAACAAACCTTGGCTTTAGTATAACATATACAACCGTCTTTTGTCTATTTTTCAGGTAGCTTTTAATTCCAAACATTTTGGCCTCACTCAGGTCTCTAAGTGGATCTCTTCTATGCAGCCCACGGAAAGGTCAACTAGCATCTTTAACTTGCTCCAAAAGTCCTTCCTCTCCCACTCACAGATTACCTGGGGCCTGACACGCAATATTTCTTCCTCCTCCCTGTCCCAAAGAGCAGGTCTGTCCTGTGCTCTGCTGCCACCCCCTCTGCCCAGGTGCCCTGTCTCACTCTGCCACCTTCCACGGGGCCCAACCCAGATCTCTGGTCTCCTCCTCTGTCCCCTGTAAGTCATTTCTCTGCACTTCCTGCAGACTGTCTCTCAACAACAAAGATGCTGACACTTGCTCTGTTCCACAGAATGTCTTCAGTCGCCAGACCCGCCCTCCTTCTCGCTGAGGGTCTCCAAATCATGAGATCATGTGAGCCTCCAGGCCCCCACTTCTCTTCATTCCTTGTATTAAATTCTGACCTCATTCCCTCCATGGCACCAGAACTCTTCAGCCCAATTGCTGCAAGTCATGGCTCTTCAGTTTGCTCAGATGGCCATGCACCTGTTACCCACTCCGATTCTGTCTTCTACTCTGGCTCACTGTTCTGCAAATTCCAGAAGAGAGATTCCTCAGTGTGCACCTGCCAGGTCCCTCCCCTGACTCACCGCTCTCAGCTGGGCTCTCCATCTCCTTCGGGGCAAAATCTAACTTGCCTAGGATGCAGCATATGTCTTAGCTCTTGCCACAATAACACTTCTTGACAAAATGTCACAAAACATGGTGGCTTGCATGTGTGTGGTGGGAGAAATCCCTGCTGGTCTGCTACCCATCCGGATCCATCTTTGTGTGGCCTCCATATTCTTTCTCCGCACTGGATCCTGTTCACGAAACGACGTCTGCATCGCTCCCTCTGTGTTTTACACATACCCTTCCTGCTGCATGGAGAGACTAGTCCTGGAAGCACCCCATTTGCCTCCCTAGATCCAGCCCTGAAAGCATCCTTACCTCCCAGCCTGGATGGGGTGCTCATACACTGCATTCCCATCATACTGCTTCTACCAGTGTCTGAACACTTTTTTGGGGGTGAATATTTATTTATCCTTATTCTATCTTTTCCATCAGTTGTAAGCTCCCTGAATTCAAGATGTTTTTTCCTCAGCTCTCTGAATAGAACCACTCCATCCTATATACTCAATAAATATTTGTTGAATCAATGAATGGGTGTTGGTATGGATGACTGCCTCCAAGCAGCATTTCATTATCCAGTTCATGCTATGAAATTCTAGAACATTATATCATCATATTCTAAAATGTATTAAAAATCACACACAAAAAAAATAAATAAATAAAAAAATAAAAATCACACACACACTCAACACCATTTACAGAACAATTTTCTTCTACCTTTTATGACCATCTTTGTTTCCTTTAATAGCTAGGTTAGAGTAGAATATTGTATTTCCCCTCACATTTTGGATCAATATGATTTATTTTCTTTCAATAGCGTCTATATTGGGTGACAATTACATGGGAGCCTTGTTATTCTTGGATTTTTGCCTCAGGCACAGAACAACTATGTTTCACCTATAAACGATGAGCTCAAAATAGATTTCTTAATGTGATCTCCAAATTAATTCAAATATCATCCAATTTTGACTTAGTGTACTTCAGAACCTATGTGAATACTTTCATTATTCTGAAAAATGAAGAGTAAACACTTCCATATTCTGATCCCAGCTGGTGCTAACTGAATCACATAAACTTTAATCTAGCAAATTCCAAAATTCATTCATGTCCAGAGGAAGGACTTTAGGAATGTAAAATTAACAAAAGATATTGCTAGAACCAATACGTGAGCTTTGAACATAACCAGAAGTCAGAGTGGTATTAGCAATTTATTAATTTCTGTTCAACTAGAAATCTAAATTTGTATTTGCCAAATATGAAAGAACTCCGTTACATTTTAGGTTTTTTTCTTATACTCTGTTCACTCAACACCCATTTTTGTAGGATTAACTTTCTGTTGGCACAAAAGCCCAATCCTATGGGTCCTTTCTCCTATCCTCTTACTGAGATGCCCCATGGTTCTCCATGCTGAGAGCTGTCTCTCACTGCGATGAGTAATAAACACACTTGTTCAGCTCTAATTGAACTTCCAGTGGCCCTTAGCTGGAGAATATTGGCTGCACTTAACAGGAAACCCCAAATAATAGTGACTTAAACAATAAGGGCTTATTTTCTCTGGAGAAGTTGGGGGCTGCAATCCAGGCAAGTGTGACAGTGCCTGAATGTCATCAGGGACCAGTTTCATTCTACTTGGCTTCTGTCAGCATGTGGCTGCTATCACCATGTATAACTCATGGTCCAACAGGCTGCTGGAGCTCCAGCCATCATGTCTGCATCCTATGCAGCAGGAACAGGAATAGGGAGAAGGGAGAAAAGAGAGTATCAATCTTCTTTAAGAAGATTTCCCAGAAATCTTCCACATATGTTCACTTATATTTTACTGACCACAATTTAGTCACATGGCCACACATTATTGCAAGGGCCGATGGGAAACATAGCCTTATAGCTGAGCATACTGTCACCCTGAATAGAGTTAGGATTCATTCCTCAGGAGAAAGGGAGGAAGAGACATTAGGACAGCAGTCATCTCTGCCACAAAGTGTCCTGCTTCCCAGCACCTTCTCTGACTAAAGCTATACCTGGCTTCTATTTGCTCCCATGGGCTCAGTGTCCACAGCTCTTGCAGGCTCTTCAAGGAGCTGTGTGGTCTGGCCCCATCCTGTGTGGCCAGTCTTGGGGCAAGGTGCTCCTGCCAGGCTGGCTTTCTTGCCTCGGGACTTGGACACCTGTCCCCTGGTGTAGCTGCCCTCCCCTTCTTTGTGTCCATACATCCCCCTTATTGTCCTGGGTCCTGGGGAATCTAGGTCATACCATTCACCTGTTCATGAGCAAAAGAAGCTCTGGAGGTGCAGGAAATCTTCTGAGTGTGTGGATAGGGTGTGGGGAAAACACAGTCCTTGCTCCTCTGTAGTGTCTATTCTATAAACACATGAAAAAAATCTCCCTTTCATGTGCGGGGGGTCGAGGAGAAGGGGATGAGTCCAGAGGAAAAGCGATGCTGGAGTTACAGAGAATGCACAGGGCCAGGAAGGACCCTTAGCTGGAACAGATGGACCTCGTGGTTGGTAATGGAATTGTAATAGGATCAGATCCAGGCCACCAGGGACCTCTGGTCCCAATGTCCCCTCCCCTCCAATCTTTCTTGTTCTGAGCAAGGAAGGAGGGATAGAGGCTACAGGGATGGGGCTGTGACTTTAGACAATGTGTCTGTGGAAGGCCTACGGAGAAAGTGACATTTGAGCATGAGCCTCAATAAAGGGAAGGAAAGAGCCTTGTGGGTGGTGGGTAGAGTATTGCAGAGTGAGTGACCCGCTGTGCAAAGGACCTGGGGTCTGCACTTGATTGACATATCCAGGGAACAGGAAAGAGGCCAGTGTGGCTGGAACAAAGGGTTTAAGAGTGAGTAGTAGGAGTTCTGGAGATGATGGGGTCAGGTCACATAAGGCCTTGGGGCTCATATAGGGACTTCAGATGAGATGGGAGACTGTGTGTGTGTGTGATGATTGGTTTGTGTCTATTGCTGTGTCTTTCTTTAGCAGAGCTCCTGCCAGATAGAAATGTTAAGCCCCCAGTTGAATTTTTGTGGTTGGTTTGCATTTCTTCCAGAACAGAATACATTGTGCGATTTTTTGTTTTTGTTTTTTGTTTGTTTGTTTGTTTTTGCAGAAGATTTATTTCCCTTTACACAGAGTTTGAGAGTATGGGGTCATCCTGCCACCAGAGTGTGTTGCCTGCAAGGCTAGTTCCAAGTGACAAGCCACAGGCAGAGACCATAGGCCACCACAGGTTGATACAAAGAGCAAGACTGATCTCACAGTGGTGTTCAGAGGTCAGTGGACCCACTGTGGATTCACACCCTTCCCCACCCCTGTTCTTTGTGTTTGGGTTTCTACTCGGATCGCCCTTACCTTGCCCGCACCCCAAATAGAGATTCAGAAGAAAGCAGGACACATGGTGTGGAGTAACCAATGGAAGATTGTGGGTCTCCCCCAACCACATGATCAAATCACAGCCCGTCTTTGCTCCAGCAGGTCTGGGAGCCAGGCAGCCCGGGGTCCCCAGCACAGCGGACCGCTCTGGGTCTTGTCAGTGAGTGCCTGTGACGAAGGACAGAGGGCAGCATGGTACAGGGAACACCTGGGCCCTGCCGGCCGCCCCTGCAGGTGGCCAGCGTGCAGGCAGGAGCAGGACGCGGCCTGGCAGCAGCTGAGGCCCGCAGGGAGCCTGGCAGTGGTTGCTCTGTAGGGTCTCGGGCCCATTTAGGTTAAGTAATGACAATTAGTGTGGGGGAGGGGAGTTAGAACAACAGCAGGTGTTTCAATCCAGCCAGGGCTGCCCAGCCACTGAGACCCAGACCCTGGAGCCCTGGAGCCCCAGACCCTGGAGGCCCTCATCTGGGGCCTGCCTTCCCCTGGGGCGGGGGGTTGGTGCTGGATTCTGATCTTCCCGAACAGAGCACTTGCAGACCAGGAAGAGGTTGAGGAGGTCACTGGTGTGAAGGGAGAAGGGGCCACACCCAAGCTAACTGACACCAGCCCATCCCAGCACCTGAGATACGAGGGGCGTGTGACAGCCATTCATTGAATCTTAGAATTTGCTTTTAAAATTTGATATCTGTAGCATAACCCAAGATTGGAAACAACAATTTGTCAATATGGGTGAATTTTCAAGAAGGCACAATTCTTGATGCTTCCAGAGATGGGACTGTTGTACTGATGGAGTCAGTGACACATCCTGTGTCCACGTCACCTGGCCCATGACCCCGCAGGTGTCTCCCTGGGTCTGCGCTAACGAGTGAGGGTGGCGGGGGTGGCCGCGGCCCTTGGTGTGCCAGCCTCTGCGGTGAGATGTCACCGAGGGCCGGAGTGGGGACGGGGCATCTCCAGCTGGCTTAGGTGTCTTGGGGTGAAACAGGTGAGTAACTGGTACCTTGGTGAAGAACCCCGGATGTGCATCCCAGCCTGGCAACCCTGCAGCTTTAATACGCCAAGTGGAGACACGCAAATAGGACAGGCTGACCTCTGCTCAGGGTTTCGGTGACTGTTTTTTGTGATTTTGAAGTCTGTTAAAAGCCAGAATTAACATGCTCCTTGTGTCCTGAGAATGTAAACAAGATAGTAAGATTTGTCTGGATTGGAGGAACTATCCCGAATGTAAATTGTATGTGCATTTAAAGCAGCCTACAAATAATCTATGACTGCATCCATGCAGCTTTAATCTTTATAAATATTGCATTAGTTTTGTGTGCCGTGTGATAAATTACCACAAACTTCAGATCTTTAAACAATACCCCGGGGCACCTGGCTGGCTCCGTTGGAGGAGCGTGTGACACTTGATCTTGTGGTCCTGAGTTTGAGCCCCATGTTGGGTGTAGAGATTCCTTGATATAAATAAATTCAATTTAATTAAAAAAAACCAATACTGCATTATTACCTCCCTGTTTTCTAGCTCAGAAATCTAGGCAGCCTGGGCCAGGTTCTTTTTTTTTTTTTTTTTTCCCATTGGATATCTGTATGTCTTCTTTATTTTTTTTATAAATTTATTTTTTATTGGTATTCAATTTGCCAACATATAGAATAACACCCAGTGCTCATCCCGTCAAGTGCCCCCCTCAGTGCCCGTCACCCATTCACCCCCACCCCCCGCCCTCCTCCCCTTCCACCACCCCTAGTTCGTTTCCCAGAGTTAGGAGTCTTCATGTTCTGTCTCGCTTTCTGATATTTCCCACACACTTCTTCTCCCTTCCCTTCTATTCCCTTTCACTATTATTTATATTCCCCAAATGAATGAGACCATATAATGTTTGTCCTTCTCCGATTGACTTACTTCACTCAGCATAATACCCTCCAGTTCCATCCACGTCGAAGCAAATGGTGGGTATTTGTCGTTTCTAATGGCTGAGGAATATTCCATTGTATACATAAACCACATCTTCTTTATCCATTCATCTTTCGTTGGACACCGAGGCTCCTTCCACAGTTTGGCTATTGTGGACATTGCTGCTATAAACATCGGGGTGCAGGTATCCCAGCATTTCATTGCATCTGAATCTTTGGGGTAAATCCCCAGCAGTGCAATTGCTGGGTCGTAGGGCAGATCTATTTTTAACTCTTTGAGGAACCTCCACACAGTTTTCTAGAGTGGCTGCACCAGTTCACATTCTGGGCCAGGTTCTTTGCTCAGTGACCAGCTGGCTGAAATCAAGGCATTGGCCCAACAAGACTCTGATCTGTGGCCAGGCAGGTAAGAAGGCCTTTCCAGGCTCCGCTGGGTGTTGGTCGAATTCAGTTCCTTGCTGTGTTAAAATACAGTGTATTAATAGAAAATTTGAGGTTCAATCAGGCCATCTGAGCAGCAGATGATTTCCATCGAAAAGCAGCTTGTTTCTCATGGTTCCCTAGAGGCAAGGGTGTGCCCACAGCACACAGGGAAGGCCACACAGGGAAGCAGCAGGGTCAGCCAGGAGGCGGAGGGGGGGGTGGGGGCGGAGAGTGGCACAGAGCCTTTATTGTGGCTTCCAATGGAAGGAACAAGAGACGCAGGGCAAGCACGCTCAGGATTGGCTAGTTTGAATCATTTCAGGACTCAGGGGCATAGGGGCTGTCAGGAGCTGTCCTGTGTCTGGCCCTGGGGTGATTAGGGCAGGTGGGCAGTGGCCTAGAGTGTAAGAATCCAACAGAAGATGTTGGGCTTTGGGCTCTGGATCAGTTGGTTTGCATTTAGAAGGTGCTCTTCAGATGAATTATCTACTGTCTTTAGGAACTGTCTAATTCTGGGACGGTGGTCCCTCCAGGGTCGGCAAGGCATCAGCACCCCAACAATAAAAGATGTAGTTAATGCAGCCACTCCATCCCCTCAGCCAGCAGCCAGGGGTGGTGTCCTTTCATGCTTTGATTGTTCTGACCACCCCTTCTGCCACCAGCCAGAGAAAACTCGGGGCTCTTCAGGGCTTCCCTACTAGATGAGATCTGCCTGGATAACCTCCCTTCTCAACTGATTAGGAAACTTCATTATGGCTGCAAAATCCCTTTCACCATGTAACCTCCACAATCGTGGCCAGCATAGCTCACAGTCCCGGGGATGAGGAGGGACATCTTAGAGTTCTCCCATACATGGAGGTTATGAAAGTAGGGTCTCCTCCAGAACATGAGAGACTCCTAACTCTGGGAAACAAACAAGGGGTGGTAGAAAGGGAGGTGGGCAGGGGGTGGGGGTGACTGGGTGACGGGCACTGAGGGGGGCACTTGATGGGATGAGCACTGGGTGTTATTCTATATGTTGGCAAATTGAACACCAATAAAAATAAATAAATAAATAATAATAATAATAACAATAATAATAATAATAATAAAGAAAGTAGGGTCTCCTCTTTGAAGAAAATTTGGCAAACCAGAAATCTACACAAAGGAAAATTTAAAAATCCCTCAGGATTTCATTGCTATCAATATATTTCCTTTGAGTTTTTTACTGTCCATTTCCACAGTTAAAAGTGTAACATGCTTACAGTTGTGTGTCCCTCTGAATTTCATAAAAAGCCTCCATATTATTATAGATCCTTTATGATAATAATTGCCAGGAACTGCAAAGTAAATATGTACTAACTTTCCCCTTCATATTGGTTATTTAGGTGATTTCTAAGCTTAATATTTATGACTATTTCCTTAGGAGAAGTTCCTAGAAATAATATTACTGGATCAGAAGGTGTATACATTTTAGGTCTCCTGATTTACACTCCCAGCAGCAGAATCTGGTCTCTATCTATAGATACGTAAAACTCTTTCCTTCCTTCCTGACTCCCTCTTTTTCTTCCCCCTCTCTTTCGGTATTTATGTTTTCAATAGTATAACATGAAAATAGAAAATGTATTCTAGTCTCACTTCTCTTACTTCCAAAGAGATAAAAAGTTGTTCTTCATCATCTGCACAAAACCACTTGGTTATGATGTTCCCTGGAAACCTGTTGGAATACTTCTCATCAACTGACTCATTATGGAGTTATCAGAGATGGAGCTCATCTAAATGCTTAGATTTCTAGGGGCCCAAGGAAGGCTTGGGGCATGGGGTTTTGCTTCTAAAATCCTTTTCTCTGGTCCCTAGGATCCCTCTGCCTGCCCCTGTGTATCCATCCAGCAAGGTTCGCTATGGAATCTCTGACAAGTCAACTCTGAGAGTGACGTCCCCATGGACGCTTCATTAAGCCCCATCTCTCCATTGTTCATTCCTTCACTGGCCAGCCTGTAATTTTCCAAGGTGACCACCCAGTAGATTAGGAAATCCTTATCCAAATAGGTGAGTGGATAAGAATTGGTTTCTCTCCCCAGTTCTGGCAGCATTTAATTGTAGTAGGAGTCTTGTTTGCCATTCTGACTCTACTTAGACAGGGTTTTAGCAGGACGGCTCTTTACATAAGTGATTCACAGACTCCTGATCAGAGAAGACAGTAAAGGAGGTCTCTGAACTATTTAACAGATGTTTCCAACAACTAAAACACAATTGCTTAGATAGGAGCATAGAAATAACTACAATGTGAAGCTTCACTGCTGACTAGAATTGTAGAAATTTGATGTGCCTAACTGGTTTTTCTAAATAGATCAATGACTATCTATAATTATTTATATAATATTTATCTATGATACAAGTGAGAAAGCAACTTTTCATTACTTTATAGAGTTTTGTTAAAAATCACTGTATAGACTGCTGGATACGTGGTTTCCTAGAAGGTTGGCTCTGATGAGGAAAGTCCCCTCTGCACAGAGCCAGTGAGACATGTTCCAGAACCTTCTTAGAAAAACTTCTCACTGTATGGAGTCTCCATCCTCCCCCAAATTTCATTATGTGGAAGCTGGAAGGTGCAGCTGGAGATGATAACCTTGGGGAAAGCCTAGAAAATTGGTAGTAATAACTAGTAATTCATTCGTTAAGCTCCGTCCCCCTTTGTCAGCTGTTTTGATGGGCCTTTTCCAGAAACTTCCATGGCTCATTACTGTTACTAGTCGTCTCAGCAAGAGGCTGTGTTTTGAATTCACCATGTATGTCTGAATGGCAGACATTTTTTTTTCCCATCTCTGGCAGGAGTTCAGTACCATTAACTGTTAAGAACTATTGACAGTTCTCTTCAAGGTCCCAACTGTTATTTATGCTAAGATTGATCTGTGCTTCAACACAGAAGGATGAGTGGCCACATGCTGAGTTGACTTACGGCAGTTTTCTATAGCTTAGCCTGTTTCACATCCTACCGTGGAAACCTGCTTTACCTTAGGGTCTTTGAGACATATGCTCCATGCTGGTCCATGGTGGGTGGTGCATGAATACAGGACATGTCTTGCTCACCCCTTCGTGGATCTTAGACTCAAGCCCAGTAGTTTGCTCCCTGCCAGACATAATTTTTATATTATTCTAAGTTGTGTCACAGTAAATTATTTTAGGTTGAAAATCTTAGAGGACCAGTAATTAATATCCTTGCTTTTCCTCCCTGAATTGGGAATCAGTTGGGAAATAATGTAGGGGTCCAGCCACTGGGGACCAAACCTTATTACCAAAAACCCTTTTTTGATTTTTTTATGAATTATATTTTTTTAAAGATGAAATGTTTTAAAGGATTTTGCCCCATTATAATATCATTGCAACTGGTGTAAATTTACAATGTGTCCCTTTTTTCAAAATCGACTAAATCAAATCAAGTTTCCATGAGATGGAACAATGAAAAGCTATTTCTGAATCTTTGAAGTGTTTTTTTTTCCCCTCTGGAATTGGTCAGTGATGTACTTTACTTTTATTTTATATTTTTACTTTTTGATACCCTATAACCTTTCTTAAACAATAGAATATGATTTTTATTGAATGTAACACACCTTAATTCTACTTATACATTCACCTGGTCACTAAGTTTTCTTCCCTGGGGGAGACCTTTTATAGCAGGGTAGAGAGAATAGACCCGATTACGTACTTCATTCAGACAGGCAGAAAGTTAGCAAAGGAGAAAAAAAGGTCCTTCTTAGGCTACCCAGTTTCTCCTCTCAAGTTCACTGGTACCAGAAATGGGGTCACCTCCCTTGGGGTGGAATGAGGACGGGTGGGTCTGGGGGCAGGACTGGTACTCCCACAGAGCTCCTTCTGTGTGGAAACAAGGAGGAGGAAACAAGGTCTTCCGGACTGTCTTCAGGAGGGGATTTATGCCTCAGCCAGTTAGGTGCATGTTTTTAGGAAAGTAAATTTGGAAGTTTTTGTCTATAAGCACAGCTCTCACTAAAAGCTGACTTAATCTGTGAATTTTCTAAGGTCTTAGCATTTTCTCTTTCAATTTTTCCTGTAAGCCCTATGGATATACTTTACTGCTCGCTGGTCACACCAACACGTGGGAGGGTGGATTAGTCAGGCTTTGCTGAGATAATGTTGTGCATCAGAGAAACCCAAGTATCAATGGCTTCTGGGAGCAAATGCTTTTTCTTGCTTAAGGAAGAGTGAGTTGGCTGACATTTGCGGGGCTTGAGTGCGCTTGGCTCCAGACTGTTGGGGTCAGTTCTGTCCTGGTGTTTCCTCATTCTGGATCACTGGCCCCTGGGACAGGTTTTGCTCATGGTGGAGGACAGGATCGCCAGCACTGAGCAGAGCCGTGCGGTGGCATACGATACGAAGCTGCCACTTGCATGGTGCCGGCTCACCTTCTAGCAACCCAAACAACTCGAAAGTGCATGCCCAACACGGAGAAGGGCCAGGAGAAGGAATATTTGGTGAACAGCAATGCAATCAGCCACAGCAAAAATAAAGCTTCAGCAGGTGAAAAAGGAAGTGGGCGGGGAGCATGTTTGCGGACCACTTCCTTAGTTGGGTGTCTCCTGTCTTGCTCTGGAGTCAGACAGCGTCATGCTTGGCTCACTGGCTGCTGACCCGCGACTCTTGAGCTGTGACCAAGAGCTGCGGAATAAAGCAGCTGGGAGGAGAGCGCCAGTGTAGACAGGGGTGGGTTTCGGAGAGTGACAGTCGGCCAGTTCAAGGAAGGAGAGGCCCACCAGGCCGGAGAAGTTGGCAGGGAAGAGGGTTGCGTCTGCACGTGCGCATTCATCTATTCCCATCAGAGGAAGCAGAACTGGCTTATCAACGGATGCAGAAGATTCCAGAAGAGGGAGGAGTTCAGGCGCGGGAGGCAGGAGGCGGCACAGGGTGCAGCCCCGCGAAGACCCGTAGGGAGGGCGGGGTCGTCCCCGGGGTCGTCCCCACAGCCCGGCCGCCTCCCCCGTAAGGTGGCCGGTGGCCGGCGACTGCTGGGGGCCAAGGAAGGGAAGGGAAGGACGGTCCTGTAGGAGGAGGCAGGGAGGCGGTGCGGGCGGGGGCGGGGGCGGGGGCGGGGGCTGCAGGTGCGGTGAAGGGAAGCCCGGGGGAGGCGGGATGGAGCGCTGTCGGCCACGCGGACGGGGACTTACCGCGACCCCAGGGTCCACATCTGCGCCCAGGCCTGGGGTGCAGAAGCCGGGACGGTGGCCCCGAGCCCCAGGGGCCCGCGGAGCGGAGGGTGAAGGGGGTCTGGCCCGGCGCGGAGGGCAGGGGCGGGGGGCGCTGGGCAGGTGCACGGACCCGGTCCCCGAGCCCCCAGCGCCCGGCCGGCCACCGCGCCCCTCCAGGTGTCCGCGGCTCCTCAAGCACCCCTGTCCCCGGCTACCTCATGGATGGGGCTCGCTGCGAAATTAGGGTGCGGGACCACTTCAAGAAATGAGGGCTGTCAAGAGGGTGACACCAGGAACAGGGGCCTTCTGTGCCTCAGGCCCGGCGACTGCAGAGGCCACGTGCCTGGGAAGCCAGCTGGGTCCCCAGCACTGGGGTCTCAGCCCACACACATCCCACGCCTTCTCGTCCCTGTCCCTTCGGCATATGCCACCTCCTACCTCCTGTGTTGTTCCTCACCAACGTCCATTCTAGAATCAAAATCCGTGTCTAAGCCAGTTCCTTCTGCTTTCCCAGGACTTTGTTCCAATTTCTGGAAGCACGCTTCTCTGTTCACGTTTAGACTATACATTATGTAAGGTGGTTAACGGAAGAAATGAACAAATTAATGAATAATGAGCTTTGAAGAGTCGGATCCTATGGAATAAACCAGAGAAACCCCGCCCACAGGACACCCACGTGGAAGGCGGCTCTTTTCCAGAACCAGGGGAAGCATCCCTATTCCTCTCACGTTGAGAAAGCCTACAGCTCTGTTGTGCTGCTGCAGCTCATTCATTAACTCCTTCATGCCTGATACACGGGCAAAATTGTAATTTACCTTTAAATCTTGAAAAAGGAAGTGACTTGAGATTTTACTTAAAATTTTTTTCTTTGGTTCGTTTTCCAAAAGACCTGAGTTCTTTTATAAGAAAAGATAAATGAAGGGCACTTGGGTGTCTCCTTTGATTAAGCATCTGACATCTGGTTTTGGCTCAGGTCTGATCTCAGGGCCATAGGAATGATCCCTGTTGAGTCCCATGTGGGGCTCAGTGTGGAGTCTGCTTAGGTCTCTCTCTCTCTCTCTCTCTGCTCCTCACCGCACCCTCCTCCCCTTAAACAAAGCTTTAAAAAGAAAAGGGAACAGATAAATGAAGCTGAACCACTCAGATGAACACAGAAGTTCAAGATCCACCACAGGAGGGGGTAAGGTGAGGATATTACAAATAAAGGATCAGAGAGCTTCTACTGAACATTAGATTTGGTTCAGAATTTCTTGATAGCAAAAGCAAATCTACAGATAGTACCGTTTAATGGATTTCTAATTGTTAGGTCATATTCAGATTGGTGTAGACAGGGGCCGCATAGATGTGCCATGGATGGACACAAGGTTCCTCATCTTGTCTAGACAATCCATGTCTCTCCACAAGGATTCCAAGGGACATATGAGCACTGAGCAAAGAGCATGGCAAAGAGTCCCTTTTCTTCCTTGATATGTCAGCCTAGACTAGTAACTGGAAATCCTGAGACCAGGTCTGGCCCAGAGGAGAGCATCCTCCAGTGAGGCCATGTGGGTACCTCAGCCCAGAACCATGCAGGGAAGAGGCTCTGTGAGGGTGCCTGTCCATCAAGAGCCCACGCCTGAATCTTGGGGTCCCAGCTTCCAGTTGAGAAAACAAGTCCAGCCTGGGGGTCAGGCAAAGCAGGAGAGGATATGCCTGAACCTGAGTAGGGCAGGTCTACACTATCCATGAGACCTTCTCTGGTTGATGCCTTAGATACTCACACTGGCCAAACTTCCCTTGCTAGTTTTAGGTAGACAGCCAGGGGAAGAGGAAGTCTGGCCCAGGAGAGACACTGTTTTTTAACGAATAGAACTGAGAGTATATTACTAAACTGTAGTCTGCAGTCTGTGAGGCTTACCCCTGGGGAGATGAGCTCATGTCATCTGACTGTGCTGCTTCCCAACCTTGTAGGTCAGTGCAAAGCTTCCAGAACCTCATGGGATGAATGGGCGGCATGTCCCTGCATACCCCTCTGTCTTTCTCACATTAGCAAGTGACAGACACAATGAGGCTTTGTCAGGAGTTGGGCAGTGTCTAATTTAGAAGCTCCGAGGGGAGATGTTCTGAGTTGTCAATTGAAGGGTGTCCAAGGGTTTGGATTTCAAAAGTGTAAGTACTGGTGTTTTATTGTTACATAAATAAAATGGATATATCCTACCTGCTCATGGACAGTCAGTCCACTAGATATACTTGCTAAGGTGAAGAAGGGGGTAGGCAAAAGTGGTATTTCCAGGTAAGACCCCCAAAGGATAAAGATGAGACTATTTTCATGTATGCCAGGACAGTTAAGTGCTTTCCCTTCAAATACAAGGAATGCTCTAGAATAAAATAAAGACCTAAGCAAAGTCATACATTCATACTTTGAAAGACATAAGAGGTTAATAAATTGTTTATGACCGAAGCAAAACAGAATAAACAATGACAAAGCTCAGCAGGCCCTTCTGAAATAGTATGCATAATGGGACTTACTTTGATCATGTTGAAACCACGAAAAATGAAAATATATTAATATGTAATATAAAATAAATAACAACATAATATAATCTAGAATATGTAATATATGACATTATTTTATAATATCATTATAATGTTATATAATGTCATATTTAAAAACATAAATACCTATGGGAGGTAAAGCCCTAGTGGATTTGAAAAACCCAAAGTAAATCAGAGAAGATTCAAGAACTTGCAGGCAGGCATAATCTGCCAAGTAACAATCCATGCAGCCAGGCAGCACAGCCTGGTGGTGGACAGCACTTCAAAGTTAGCAATCATCCCTCCTCCCGCTCACTGGCCTGGTGACTTTGAGCAAATGATGTAAGTGTGCCCCATCATTGTTATGGGTGAAGTGGGGATCATAATGTCACGTACCTAATGGGACGGGTGTGAAAATCCAGTGAGAACTGTGCCTGGCTCCTAGTCAGTTCCCCTGAATATAAGCCGCCGAAGCTAAATTTAAACCAATTCCGGAATCTGTCTACACGCTTAGAGACAAGGTTTTCTGAGGAATCCACTTATTTAAAATGCATCTCTGCCTTATAACCTTCTGGCCAGAAACACATTATCGCGTTTGGATGTTGAGCTCTACCTTGAAATAGGCACTGGCTGCCTCCTTCTAACTGCATGGAGTCTGCTATTGGATCGCAAATCGTGGAGAATTATTACATGTGCACGTTTAGGAGGAAATATCCTGGGTGCATTTTAGTGTAATCGGGTAAAAAAAAAAAAAAAGTCAGGAAATAAAATATCGAGCATTGCCTTGACCGCTTTTGAAATTGGGAACTCAGCAGTGCGTGCAGTAAGCCCCAGCTACCAGCCAGGACGCAGACATGACGTGATGCTGCGGGCCCTCGGATTATTTTGAAGCTAGAGAATACATTATCAATTGAACTGGAAATAAAATTCAGTGCAATTTAATAGGCTCACGTCTTACTGTTGTTGATTTTCTTCCTTTTGTTTGTTTTTCCATAAAAGAAAAAATACTCTATGCAGCTGGCTTTAGAGCCATCTGTTTGGGGCAGTTTGCAGAGATGCTAATTAAGGGGAAAAAGATTTGTCATCTTAAGGAATGCTGACAACTCTTACGATTCTCAAGGGAACAAAACCTGGTTAGAAAATGGTCCTTTTTTTTAAATTGTGGTTTATTTGATGTCTAATTTATTCTTTTTTTGATGTGCAAGCAAGATACTGGCTTATTCTCAAAAAGGGTGCATACCTTTCTCAGAAGGGAGCAACTCATTTCTGAGTTTTTATTTTTTCACTTCTTGTAAATTTCTCATTTTGCTCAATGGGCCATCTTGTTGCTGTGGCCTACTAATTAAGAACGTTTTAAAAAAATATTTTAATTATTCATTCATGAGAGACACAGAGAGAGAGGCAGAGACACAAGCAGGGGGGAGAAGCAGGCTCCCTGCAGGGAGCCTAATGTGGGACTCGATCCTGGGACCCCGGGATCACTGCTTGAGCGGAAGGCAGACGCTCAACCACTGAGCCACCCAGGTGAACCTTAAGAACATTTTTATTGTAGTTATGTTTATATATATAATCATATATAATAATTATAATTATATGCTGTAATTGTCTATGATATATAATAATATATAACATTCTGTATATTTATATATAATTTATGTATTATGAATAAATAGATATTAGATATAAATATCTAAGATATACAATATTATTGTTTATGTATTATATACAATTATATATTCTATGTAATATATATTATATATATCATGTCATTGTGGCTTTATGTATACGTGATCTGCCATCATAACCACTGTTAAGTGTGCCATGCAGTGGTGTAAGTCCCATTCACAGTGGTGTGCAGCCATCACAACTATCTATTTCGGAAACATTTTTATCACACTAGCTGGGGCCTGTTTTTGTCTGAGACAAAGTTCACCGTGATTCGGGGCACCAGGCCCCCTCCAAACGTTTCTCAGAATAGAGCAACCAAGGGAAAGCCAGAGAGGAGGTCCTTGTCCTAGGACAGCGGGACAGGGACCCAGGGGGAGGGTGACAGGGCTGGCTGGAGCAAGGACCCGGCAGGGGCTCCCTCCGATGTCGGCCCTCGGCCTGGCTCTGAGCCAGAGGCATACTCACCTGTCTGCAGTGCAGGGCCCTTGTGGAAAATAGTGGGTTTCCTCTTCATTTTTCTGAAAATCAAGTCAGCTTGGTGACTACCGTAACCTTTGCTCGTCTCATGGGCCTTTCTCCGCCCCGTCTCACCAGCTTTCCCTGGCTGGTGTGGCTTCGGGGCCCAAGAAGGGTTTTCCCTGGCTCTGAGCCCCTGGCCCAGAAAAGTCCTCCCAGGGAGCACTGCAGTCACTCTTGCCTGGGAGAGACAGGCAGGAGGCCCAGAGAGGTGGCTTTGCTCTTTAAGGTCGATTGTTTGCCTTTCATCCAAATGTGGTTAAATTATAACTTCCCCCTTCCTCAGGGAGCTCCAAGAAGTTTCTAACAGAAACCATAGGAGACCATCTGCCTTTTATTTCGTCAGTAAACAAACCTATTAAAAGTGCATTTCCCCCCCTCCGGCCTACAGAATTTCAAATGAACCCTGAATCAGTTAAAAATTTAAATTATTTAAAAAATAATTTAATCTTTCCCGGACTCTTTGAATTCACTTAGTTCACTTAAAAATAAAAACAAGGCTTCAGTAAGTATTTGGACATACTTGATGCTCCACTCTGATAAGTTCATTTGATACCCATAAGAACAGAGCCTATATTATCTCTTGCTAGGAGTCTTTTCTTCTCAGAAATTGTCTGAATTTAGAAATTTTATATTGTATTTGTCATTAATATACCATCATATATTAAATTTTATATTACATTGTTTCTATTACTACATTATTACTAATCTATTATTAATATGTTGGTGCTATTTGCTTAACCCATTCTTATTAAACTAAATTTTGTAAAAACGAAAAGCTCAGAGAGACATTTCCTGCTTACAGAGAACGGATCTTCTGGGCTCCACGCATCAGCTCCGGTGACTACTGGCAGCATAGCTCCAGGGCGAATCTTATCAAGTGTGTACATGAGTCTGCAGAGCTGGTGTTCATGGGCTGTTGCTGCTGGGGTGCCAAATTTGAAAACACTGGAAAACTTTAGATAAACTTCAGATTTATGAACTCTAAAGAGAAGAAGAAATACATGAAAGCCAATGGCTTTGGCTTCTCTTGTTTCTTTTCTGCCTTCTTTCCTGCATCGCTAGGATGGGCAGAGGGGCCAGGGCTGTAGAGAAGTGTGTTTGGGGCTCAAGCATCTAGACAAGATTCTGATAATAGGAGAAAAACAGGAGCAAAGAGGCACAGGGTGTCGAGACCCATGCTGGGAAGGGAGAAGGGTGGCTCACAGGAGGAGCTGTCATCCATAGAGGGCCCCCTAGGTGGTGTATGTTGTCATAATGATCCCCAGGTACCACACCACCTCTTGGGAACAAAGACTTCATGCTGGGCCCTTCAGCTCTTTCTCTGGCTGATTCGAGGTCATGAGCTGTCTTGTCCATCATCTGACTCAGGTGAGGAGAACAAAGGAAAGACAAAGGTGAACACAAGCCCTGGGCAATAGTAGGGCAGAGACACCAAAACTTGAAACAGAACTTTTCTCCAAAGAATACTATATTTGGCATTAAAAAAAAAAAAAAAAAAAAAAAAACTAGGGCAGCCCAGGTGTCTCAGTGGTTTGTTTAGCGATGCCTTCAGCCCAGGGCATGATCCTGGAGGCCGGGGATCAAGTCCCACATCAGGCTTCCTTCATGGGGCCTGCTTCTCCCTCTGCCTGTGTCTCTGCCTCTTTCTCTCTCTCTGTGTCTCATGAATAAATAAATAAAATCTTTAAAAAGAAAAGAAGTAAGATTTTTTTTTTTTATCACTGAAGGAATCGATCAGTGTTGGTTTTCTTTAGCTCATGGTTTAGTATTATTTTTATCATCATGTGTGTTAGTTAAAATAAAAATAACACTAAGCCACGAGTTAAAGACCACCATCCTGATGTCGGTTTTTCCAGGGATCTGCAGGTTGTAACCTGGCATTAGAAAGAGGAGCCGGTGCCAGGCTGATCTTCACACTTCGCAGAGGGCAGTGTGTTTGATGAAACGTTTCACCGTTCTATCCACCACTATGGCCAATCAGCTGGCCCCGAGAGATTCTCTTTGCTTGTCTATCTTCAGCAGTGATCCCCATCCCCATCCCCATGTTGGCAGTGCCACTCTGCTATATGGCCACTCACACCATGGATGGCAACCCAAGAGTGCACATTGTTCCCCGTCAGTGGCTGTGGGAGCCTGCAGGAGGGGCTCGTCCATGCTGTCACTTGGCACCCAGTGATGGTGTGAAAACTAGCTCCACATCGGGGCTCAGTGCAGGGCGATGGCTGCGGACTGTGGGGTCCTGGGGCCTTTGCAAGCCAACTTTGTGCCAACACTGGCAGCTGGTGGTGCAAGAGAGCAGAGGTTGTGTAGTGTTGGCAGGACTAGAAGGGCAGCCAATAAGAGACAAGGGGCCTCCCGTATTTTCCTAGAGGGAAAGTTCCACTAGGGTCGGGGTCATTCTGTGATTGTTTCCATTGCCCCTTGACCACATCCATGCTGGCATGGCGTGGGCGCCTCACCTCAGTGGGGAATGAAAGTGTACCCCAAGACTGAGATCCTCTGGGGCTTTTCTGGTTTTACAATGTTGTTTGTCATGTGAAGCCATTCAGAAATCTGTACCTACTTTTTCAAAACACCCAAATAAGAGACTTTGTGTCTTCATCGATCCTGTTAGAGTTCCTAAATTCTCTTAGCCATGGCGTGCATTATGCCAAAATGGAATTTGTTAGCCAGGCTATAATAACACAACATATTTGCTAACAAACACCTTCAAAATTGGCCAGAGACCTCTTCAAGTTGCTACAGAAGAAGAAAACAGTTCACTATAGAAGTCAAATTGCAGGGATCCCTGGGTGGCGCAGCGGTTTGGCGCCTGCCTTTGGCCCAGGGCGCGATCCTGGAGACCCAGGATCGAATCCCACGTCGGGCTCCCGGTGCATGGAGCCTGCTTCTCCCTCTGCCTGTGTCTCTGCCTCTCTCTCTCTCTCTCTCTCTCTCTCTATCATAAAAAAATAATAAAAAAATTAAAAAAAAAAAAGAAGTCAAATTGCAGTGAGGAGGCTTGAGGGCTCTGAACGTTTGAGCACAGTTCTATGTATGGTGTGCATGTGGGTGATGGGCAGGGCATGGTCTGGGAGAGAGGGTGTACTAGGGGGGTTAATAACTGGCATTGAGTTATTTATTCCCACAAACCTGAACCCTTCATATTTTGGGATACACTGAGTAAGCTAACTCTTGCCCAAAGCCTTAGAGGAAGAAAGTGAGATAAAAACGAACAGGCAACAATAGTCACTTTTCCCTGAAGCCTTCCCAGCTGTCCAAGAAAATAGTCCAACAAAATGACATAAAAGAAATATAAAGCTAACATTTCATAACCGAAAGGGACAGATTGAATTGATTCAGTTTCTTCCAACACAGAATTCAGTGGGAGTTTAATAGTTTTTGGATTTTAAATCATGCGATGGTTTCTGAGTGTAGCAGATCATTTCTCTGACTCCAGCTGGGTGTGGCCAAGCTCATGGGAACAGGTCACCAAAGAGTTCTGGGGGGCTCATTTCTGACAGATGCTAGGCCAGGTTTTTTTTTTTTTTGTTTTAATAATTTCTGTGCCTAGACTTTGCCTTCTGACTAGGATGGTGTCTTAGGGGGCACCCTGGACAACCTGGTGGGTGTCAGACCACAATACCCTTAGTGGTCCACTGAGGGAGAAGGGGGTGGTCATCCCATTGCCTGACTCGAAGGTGACCCAGCACTGACCTTCACTCAGGCCATGTGTCCCAGCCTTCAGAACTCATGGACCACACACACTAGGTCCTTTCTGGAATGAGCCAGGAGGCAAGTCATAGATGCTCAGTGTGCCAGTTGCAGAGACTGTCATGCATGGTTTTTGTATAGAAGTTACCCTCCGTCTCAGGAAGGGCCATCCTTTGTGTGATACAGGGAGCAGCCATCCTGACAAGCACAGAGAGGCAACCATGGTGCTTCTGGAATGTGTCCAGGCAGCTGAGCAGGATGGCTCAGGGACAGACCTGCAGCAGTAGGACATCAGAGCCTGTTCCACAGGCACTATTGCTGCTACATCCCATAGTAAGATGAAGCCAACATAAAAGGCCCATAGCCATAGTAAGAGGGAGGGGGCGGATCCTATTGTTCAAGGACTCACCTTACTGCCTGGGGCCACAGCCCTGTGTTCTTGCCTCTTGCATCTGGTTGACAGGCAGACCGGACACTGGGGCAAAGTGGGTTGAATAAGTTGTGACCTATTGGAACCAGGCTTATCTTGAACACATGTTTCCATGTCAGAGCATGTTCCCTGGGTCTCCCACTGTCCAGAACTTGCCAGTTATTTGGGAACAATTGTCAAAGCTCCATGGGTATCCTAGACTAGCTGACTCATGAAAGTAAAGGAACATAAGGAAATCACCCAGAAATTACCCTCTTCTTGACACAGTAACTACAACAACCACTGAGTAATAATAGCCAACATCTGCCAAGGATCCCCACATGCTAAATCCTTCCCAAAGCTGGCTTCAGTCCATCCTCCTGGCATCCACAGGAGGGTGCCTATTAGTGTCCTTGCTTTGAGATGAGGATATAGGGACTGGAGAGGCAGGCAGCCTCCCTGAGTTCATAGCTCTCGAAGAGCAGGAGTCAGCCCTCTGCTCGTCCAGCTGCTCACCTTTATCTCTCTTTTATCATTATCAAAGCACCTCGAATGCTGGGGAACCTACAGTAGATACATGAAAGGATCTTCATTTCAGATTTCTGTCATACTTTTGCTCATTTGGGGAATCTTTATTTCTCTAGACCATTTCCAGGTTGTCCATCTCTCCCTGCGCCCCTACAAATTTCCCTTCACAAGAAGATTTAGGAATCCTGTCTATGAAGGAGATGTTCCTTCAAAACTAGGTATCTCCTCCTCAGAAACAAAACTTGTCCCTCTGCCCCGAGTTACATCTCCCTTCCATGCCTGTTTTCTTTCTTGTAGGAATTTACAGCATTTTCACCCTGTATAACAAATATTCATTTCGGTGACAGTCTCTGTTTGCACAGAGAGGGTTGTAGTATGTGTGGCTTTATCTCCAGTGGTAATGCAGGTCCTGATACATGCTGTGTACCCTTGAATAAGTGTTGAATTGAACCAAATCACCAGATTGTGCATCGGAGCGCCTCCTACTATACCTGAAGCCTACACATTCTACTGTGTGGAGATGTCCTGAATGATCTCTTATCATGACCTGGATTTTCATGTAGTTGAGGTTTTACTATATTTACACCACTTTGGCTCTGAAAAATACCAAAACTAAGACAATTTTGAATACCTGTGAATCAGATTGAGTAACTGTGAATCAAAAGGTATGTAGCTCTTCTCCTGATTCAGGCAACGGGGACATCCAAGCTGCCATCTCGTTCTTGGGCATCTTTGGAAGATGCCACCAGCCCACTTGCTAGGTCAGGTAGGAGAATGCCCACGTAATGGGATCATGGCAGGTCAACTCTGATTTCAAGGGATTTCTGTTGAAGAGACTTCACACTCACTAAGTTCAGAGCAGGTCACTTGGTAGGGCTTGGGAAAGGCTGCAAAGAAAGAGAGGATGAACATGAAGGCAGCTGGCTTCCCTCACATAACAGCATCTTAAGGGGGCTGTCTTACATAAGTACATGGGAGGTGGAGCACCAGGGGCTGCCTGCTGAGCCTTGGCTGAGGTCCCTTTGTCTGGTTTTCCCAGGACAATAGCAGTACTGCATCTAATACAAGTGCTGGGCCCTGCCCTCCGCCCATTCTTTCTTGATCAAGACCCTTGGACTGGAAAGCCACAAGATGGGTAGGAGATGCCACCTTACAAATTATCCACTGCATTCTTCTGGACAGTTTCCCTAGGCATGCAATTTTGGGTTCCTAGGGCTCAGTTAAGCAAGTGCCTGATTCTGTTAGGTCCAGGGACATTTCTTTAGTACTTCTCCAACTCACCAAACTGCTAAACAAAACCTAGGAAGGCAGCAGCACTGGGAATCCTGTGGGTGCCTCCTGCCCTGTGACTGTTCCCTCCTGCAGAACCGAGAGAAGCCCGCTGCTCCAAGAGGCTCCTAGGCACCTGGCAGCCTGGTCCTAGTTACATGGTTGCACATCTTAGTGCCTCTGCCTTGATATCTTGGAGAAATATACCACATGTAACCTTGTACCATCTTCCCAAAGAATTGTGAGTTTTGTTAGTTTCCTCTTTCCTTTTTATTTTTATTTTATTTTATGATTTTATTCATTCATTCATAAGAGACACAGAGAGACGCAGAGACACAGCAGAGGGAGAAGCAGTCTCCTCACAGGGAGCCTGATGTGAGAGTTGATCCTCAAACCAGGGATCGCGCTCTGAGTGGAATACAGAGGCTCAACCACTGAGCTGCCCACGCATCCTTATTTTTCCCTCTTTTTAAAATGACAAGCAGGAGACAGCAATTTAGAAGGCCCTGAAAAATGTTTTTCAATCAAAGTTATTCAAAAGCAGAGATGTGTTTGAAATGCATGGTTTTATAGAAATGTTTATATAAAAAGGAAGAAAATATATCCTTCATGGAACCAGACATGGGCATTGATTAGAACTTGGATGAAAACGGAGAATCCAGGTCAAGGAGGGACATGCAGCAAATACACAGCCACCTCTCTGGCTGTGGGAATTTACCTACAGTATTTCCTAAGTGACTGAAATGCAGAGAACCTCTGTGCACTAGAGTGGCTGGCATCAGGAAGTCTGGGTTAGCATCTTCTGGCTTCCATATTGCCAAATGGAAGGGTCCTCCCATGGCTCTGGCCTCCCTGACCTGCAGACCTTGTCCCAAGCTCATCTCTCAGAGTGCAACCTCACTCTGTGATGGATCCTGCTGTCTTTGCTAGTATGCCTAATCCTAATCAGTTTGGTATTTAAAAACATCATCTTGATCAATATTGCCTTTAGAGCACTCATTTTTTTTCTTTAAGTAGGCTCCATGCTACAATATGGGGCTTGAACTCATGACCCCTGAGATCAAGACCTGAGCAGAGATCAAGAGTCAGACAGTTAATTGACTGAGCCACCCAGGTGCCCCTAGATCAGTCATTCTTACAGTGTTTTTGGAGCATGACACATTTGAAAATCTCGTGAAGCCTAGGCACCTTCTCCCCAGGAGAAGTGCACACACTTACCAAGAACAGTGATCACAAGTCCTGCTTGAGATGGAGAGCCCTCCTCTCCTGTGATCCCCATTCTGGGATACCACAGCAACATCAAGATGCTCCTGAAAGTCATTATGAGGCTGAATTCAAGAGTCATCCCTTAGGAGCACTCAGGCCTTGTTCTTGGGTTTGGGCCCCAGGCTAAGCTCACTTTTGCTGAGGGCAGTTTCATCTCAGGGCTTGCTGCTTTTCCTCGTACTGGCCCTTACTTGGAACTTACCTTATTCACTCTGCTTGTTAAGTCAAATTTGGTGGTGGGGGGGCGGGCAGACATTGAATATCCAGATTCTTCCTTACCAACAAGGTCTAGAGTTTTTTATGCAAAGTAACTCACCAATTCCTGGATGAATAGCTCTGCCTACCACAGAGTGAGGTGCTAAATCCCTAAGAAAAAGGTTGAATTATCCACAGCCATTCCGTAGGAGAATTAATTCTTCCTCCAGACATTTGTACAACTAAGTCTACCTAACTACTCAAAGAGGCAAAGTAACAAAGACCTGCTTCTCATCAACAATGAAAATGTCCTTACTTCCCTAGAAGTGATGTGTGTGTATTTGTGTTGTCCGATTACCATGATGGGGCACCATGGGTTTGCTTGAGAATTATTAAAATGCTGCAGTGAACCCATCTCTGTGTAGTATGATTTAGCCCACTCTGGTAAGACTGCAGCATGCCGTATTTACTCTGGTAAGACTGCAGCATGCCGTATACTGCTTTAACCCTGTATTGCATGTATATTCCTTTTGGATTACGGTAAAATAAAGATGAGCATGGGGGAGGATAGCCTCTTTCAGCTCAGCATGAGACATTTTTAGTTGGCTATTTGGATGTAACCATTTTGCCGTGCTTGATTTTTGTAGGTATTTTGACTCAGATTTGAAAATATCTCATTGAACTTCTAGAATCTTTAAGGCATAATGTGATGTGTGAATCCAGAATCATCTTCTCTCTGCAGAACTAGATCATTAGCTTGATGGATGTTGGGAATGGTGTGGTGCTTGAGATGAGGGATGAGATAGGTGCTCTCTGGTAGATCAATTGCATAAACCCCAAAGTAAATTTTCCATATTTGCTCATCTTAGATGGTAGCTATCTATTATTCTAGGCAATGTCTAAGAATTTGGAGAGTGTTGGATGAGCAGTGTCTCATAGACTCAGATTTTGTCTGCAAAGTTACAATGGCCAGAATTGTCCCTTTCCACCTCAGCAGCAAGCACGTTACCTTATAAAATCTTTGCAATAGTTACTTTTGCCATGGTCTCTCCAGCACTCTGATTCTTCTTGGGACTGTTATGAAATTGAATAGCATGTTAATTGCATAAAATCCTTGAATGTATCATACTGGATCATTTCTCTCCCAGAAAGTGCTTTATTCCATCCAAATAACCATTACTCTCAGAACAGTAGACACTTCCCAAACTCAGAGAAGTGTGATTTTAGAGATTTTGTGTTGGAAAGTGAAGAACATGAGCATGATAAAAGAGTATGGTGAATCTTGTGGTTTGCGTGAGATGGAGTTCTAAAGTTGGGGAGTAGAGCATCAGGAAAAAGCCAACTCCATGTTCACTATTGTTTCAAGCAAGAAGCACTTTAGTTTATTCATTTTCCCAGTATTAATCAAGCATTTTCCACTTGCCACGTGTGATGCTAAGCATTATAGTCAAGTAAGACACAGACTGCTGTTGAAGACACATGGATATGAAGGAGTTGACAAACTCAGAGACAGTCAAAATGCAAGGAAGAACATGGGAATGGAGGGAGAGAGGAGGGGAATACTGGTGTCAGTCACAGGAGGGAGATCAGTTGGATGAAGATATGAGGCATTTTCTCCATAAGGGTCATTTGGAGATGGACAGTGGGCACCAGGTCAGGTTTTGATAGATAGACTATGAAGAGATGTTGCAGCCAGAGGGAAGGTTCTTAAGGCCATTCCAAAGAAAAGCAGTGGTGGAATGTTCAGGAGGTGGTGAATGGTTTGATTGTGTTTCAGGGAAAGGTTTACCCTGAGAGATCCTGGGAGAGAATCTAGAAGAATAAGCTGACAGCTCAGTGGCCATATGCACACCCAGCCCTCATTTGCACTTATTGTTCCAACACATTTCTTAATCATCATTCCCTTTTCTCAGAAATGCTTCCCTTTTCTCTGAAATACCCTCTTTCAGACAGACAATGAATTACATGGATGGGCTGGCAATCTTTGGCTACTACTGTTAATATGGCAATTTCCCTCCATCCTAAAAAGAACAATTTTCTTAATAACTCCTGATTAACTATGATATGTCTTTTGCTGGCCATTTCATGTTAATGGGACAGAGTAGGAAATTTTATGTGATGTAACTTGAAAATCTGAAAGTAGACCAAGATCCAAAAGTCTCCTGCAGAAATGTCTGAAATTCAATAGCAGGAAGAACAATAATAATGAAATCCAGTGTGTACAGATGATCTGATTGACTAGGCACTATACTGCTGATTTCATCTTGGCAACAACCCAAGAAGTAGAGATTGTTGTTATCTCTGTCATACAGGTAGGGAAACTGAGGCTCACAGGGGTTACTCATTTCCCAAAGTGGTGGAGCTACTGAGCACTGGGACAAGCTTACTCTGGAGCCACACTCAGAAATATCAGACTATTCCTAGGAATGTAACTCTTCAATTGCATTGGTCACGATTACAATGAAAATGACGAAGCTTTTCAATTTACAGACTACTTTTACATGTTTTCTTATTTGCTCCACACAGCAAACCTCTGCAGCTAGTAGATATTTGTCTCTATAGAAATTCACAGAAGTTAAATATCTTTAAAAGGCTCACCCAGTTGAGAAACTATTGCACTGAGTGCCGAGTCCAGGTCCATTGGTTTCCTACTCCATTCCCACACAGACATGCCTCAGTTATGTGTTCATTGAGTGAATAAGTTTAATGGATACTTAAAGGGGAGATGACCACTTGCGGCAGTGGAACAAAGTCAAAAGTGGAATGTGTTTTCAACGTGTTGCTGTAAGATAAGTTCTAGAAATGTTCTGGACACATAGCACTTAGAGTTAACAGTAAGGCATACTTTAAAATATGTTCAGATAGATTTTATGTCAAATATTCTTATAAAAAAACCAAATACAAGGAAATGTTTGGAAGTGATCAATAGTGTGTTTAGTATCTTGGTTGTGATGACTGTATCATGAGTGGATGCATATCTCCATTCTTTTCAAGATATATACTTTAAATGAGTACAATATTTTGATATATCAATTATACCTCAATAAAGCTAAAAACTTCAAAGTTGTTATGAATATCTGTATAAAAATAAGAAAGAGTTAAAGATGTTAGGTCTGAAAAGGGAGGGGGAAGGAGTCAAAGAAAAAGCAAGTAGGGATGGTTGGAGACCTTCTCACTTAACACATTTTCCTAAGGCTGGCCAAGACTGGTGGTATGGAAACCAATTCCATAATAGGGTTTTAGTTTAGATAAACTGATGATTGGAAAGTGGACAAATTTCACTATTTGGGGAGGAAATCGGGTGGGTCTCAAATCTAGGTTTTAATGTTTTTAAAAATGCAATAAACAAAGCATGATAGTGCTACCTTTTACATCCACGTATTCCCAACATTTAGGGGATAAGTTGAGTTTTGGAGAAATTCACATGTGCTATTGTGTTTTCTGTTTAAAAGTTACACAATATTAAAAGAAGTCATCATTATCTTTATAATGAATGCCATCACTGTCTCCACTGCACATTTGCTTTGTGGATGTTGTATGAATCTCTAGGCTCTGTAGTTCCCTTTTTCTTTCTAGGTGGCAACTTCATGATCGGATTTCAATTGAATGCATTTTGTTTTTAAATCATCCCCTCTTCTGGAATTGTAAAATGACGCGATAACTCGAGAGAGTTCAAACAGGTTTTTTAAGGGCGTTTGATTTTAATATAACAAGAGAAATGAAAAAACAACAAAATAGTTAATTAAAAAACAAAACAAGAGAAATGAGCTCCTTGGAGGTAAGTCTCCGGGAAGGACTGTGGAAATTCGTTCAGCGCTGGCATTTTGAAGATTAGGTTACAGAGGATTTTAAAACTTTTTTTTTGAAATGACTTTTCTACAAATTCTAGCTTAGGTCAAGAAGGCAATCAGATATCTGATCTGAATCCATATTTTTGGAACAAGATGCAATGAAATGACCCACTGGGTCAACTTTTACAGAAGCATCTGTAGAAGCTCCAGTAGAGAAAAGTCTGTTTCAGTATCTCTTTCTCTTTCTGACTCAGGCTGGAGTCATTATTTCCATATCTGGGAAGTGATTATCAGCCCAATTTGTACTTATGAATTTGACAAAAGTTATAAATGAGTAATGACTAATTTAAATGAAATACTAGTGACCTTATTCCCTAAACATTGCCACTGGCAGGAAATTGGTAAAATCTATGGAAGAAAACTGTGTAGTTTAGCCAAAACCTGCCTCAGGGATTAATCCAAGGAGAGAGAAAAAAAAATGATCTCTTTTTAAGAAGTAATCTTTGAAATGCTATCGAAATTGTACAAACAAAATATATACGAAAAACGTGGAGTAGAAAATGAAATAGAGTACCTTAACTTGATAGAATATTAAATAAGTATGAAAAAGGTAATTATGAAGTCTAAGGAGTCATACATGTGAAAATTTTTTGTTTTTTGACACAGTAGTGAAAAAGATACAGACTTCTATCTCTGCTATATTCATAGCTATACAAGTTACCTCATTAATGTCACCACTATAATATTTGTGCTGCAAGTAGTTGTAACAACTGTAGAGTAAGAGGTGACTAAGGTCATGCCCAAGATTTAGGAAAGCCCCCAAACCCACCCAGAAATCAAACACAATTCCCAGAGGGCATGAAGGGCAGAAACCTCCAGGCATGGCTTGTCCCTTAGTGTACTGTTTGATGTTTCAGGACTTTGATTCTTTATATTTTTTTCCTTTCATTTTTATTTAAGATTTTTTTATTTATTCATAGAGAGAGAGAGAAAGAGAATTATTTATTCATAGAGAGAGAGAGGCAGAGACACAGGCAGAGGGAAGAGAAGCAGGCATCATACAGAGAGCCTGACGTGGGACTTGATCCAGGGTCTCCAGGATCACGCCCTGGGCTGCATGCAGGTGGCACTAAACCGCTGTGCCCAGGGCTGCCCTCCTTTCATTTTTAAAGAAGATTTGAGGAGAGAAATAAAACTGTTGATGATAGAATGTGACAGTTATGTATTTCAAAACTTGATAGTGTTAAAACAAAACAAGCCCTAAATGGAGTCACTTGTGCTAAGCCTCATGTCATCACACTGAGATTTAACCTAATTAGAATTTCTCCTCTCCCAGAAAGGAAATCTTAAGCCAGTAGATCAGGAATCACTTAATCAGCACAATTTCGGTAACCTTCTAATAGACTCTGTTATCCCCTAAAGGAAAATGATTTTCTTGTAAAAACTGACTTTTTTGGTCTAGTATAACTTCCTTGTTTCTGCCCCCTTTTTCCTATAAAAGTCTTTCATTTTGTACAGCCCCTTAAACTCCTTTCTATCTACTGGCTTGGTTACTCCCAAATTCATGAATTGTTGAGTAAAGCTGTAAGATCTTTAAAATTTACTCAGTTGAATTTCATTTTTTAACAATAGGATGAAGCACATTTTCTCAAACCTAGCAGACTGTAATGTTTATGTTCTCACTCTGCATGATGAAACCCAGCCCATACAGATGTCCTGGGGACAAATGCTGAGGCAGTCATTCATACTGGGATACCCACACAGGTGCTTGCTGCACTTGGGGAGCAAACAGACATCATTGGCAATTTAGTAGGTGGATATATTTATGCTTAAACAAATCAAGTCAGTAGTTCTATGGCTTAAGTCTATGGGTATTAAATCACCAGCACTAATTTTTTGGGGGGTCATGAAAATCAATATTTGCTTACTTTTCCAGGAGATTCTTTATATTGACTGTGGAAAAAGACAGTCAACCAGGCATAGATTGTGGGCTTCCTTTCAGACACCCATCTTAGGAGCCACAAGAAGAGAAATAGGTTGAAAGAACAGAAATCACAGGTGAAAAAAAAAAAAAAGAAATCACAGGTGAGAAAATGAAACACGATCTCCTCATTAAATGGGCTTGGGAAAACTGGATATCCAATTGCAAAATAAATAAATTGGACCTTTATCATATACCATGTGTAAAAATTAACTCAAAGTTAAAGATTTAAACAATTATATATTTAAATATTTAAATATAAGAACTGGAACTGTAACACTCAGAAGAAAACATAGAGGAAAAGCTTCATGATACTGTTCTTGGCAATGATTTCATGGATATAACAGCAAAAGCAAAAAAAAAAAAAAAAAAGAAAAAAAATAACAGCAAAAGCATAGCAACAAAAGCAAACAAAGACAAATAGGACTACATCAAACCAAAAAGCTTCACACAGCAATGGAAACTATCAGTAGAGTGAAAAGGCAATCTACACAACTGGAGAAAATATTTGCAAACCACCAGATATCATGTATCTGATAAGGAATTAATATCCAAAATATATAATTAACTATTACAACTCAAAAGCAAAAAATAAATTCAATTAAAAATTAGGGAAAGGACTTGAAGGTATATTTCTCCAAATTGCTACAAATGTCCAAAAGGTACATCAAAGATGCTTAATGTTGCTAATAATCAGGGAAATGCAAATCCAAACCACAATCAGATATCACTTCACACTTGTTAGGATGGTTATTATTAAAAAAGTTGGTTATGATGTGGAGAAATTGAAGGCTTTGTACATTGTTGGTGAGACTATAAAGTGGTGTAGCCCTATGAAAAATGGTATGGCAACTCTTAAGAAAATTTAAAATAGAATTACCATATGGTACATCAATCTCACTCCTAGGTATACACCTGAAAGTTGAAGTCAGATCTTGAAAATGTATCTATACTCCCATGCTCATATACAACACTCAAGATATGGAAACAACCTAAGTATCCACTGGATGAATGGATGAAGAAAATGTGATATATACATATATTGGAATATTATAAGAAAGATGCTCTGCCTTATACGACAATATAGATGAACTTTGAGGACATTGTGCTAAGTGAAGTAAGTCAGTTACAGGACAAATTCTGCATCATTCCATTTAAATGAGGTATCTAAAATAGTCAAATTCATAGAAACAGATAGTAGAATGGTGGTTGCCAAGGAGGGGAAATAGGGAGTTGCTCATAAATAAATAAATAAATAAATAAATAAATAAATAAATAAAGTTTCTATTTTGCAAGATCAATATGTTCTAGAGATCTGGTGTACAACACTGAACCTATAGTTAACAACACTCCATTGTGCACTTAAAATTTTTTTAAGAGAGTAGATATTTTTAAGTGTTCTTATAATAATAGCAATAATAATAACTATGAGAAATCTGGGAAGGTGGAAGGTATCTGTCCTCTCATGCAAGAAGAAATAGTTGTGGGAACAGGATATATTGCCAGAGAACTCACATATGGGGGATGAGCCCCTTTCTCTATTTCCCACATGAGTCTAGATGAGTGTGAGATTGGAATTGTAATCCAGGTAGGTAAAACTTGGTCTAGTCACTTTTAGCTTGGCAATTTAGCAGGTGTCCCATTGCTATGTGGGTAAACCCCTGACAAACAAGCCCTTGTCTACTCACCCAAGAATTTCCGTCTACTTTCCAGAAGACAGATTGTGCACTGTTGCGGTGGTGGGTTTGGAAAACATAATGCCAGCCGAGGGAGAGAGGAATATTCAAGTGGTGATCTGGGAGGTATAGGGAACAAAAAGCAGTGAGTGGAGGTGGCAGATTGCCTTTATGTGTATACTGCATTCCAACTTTGTCCTACAAGGCATCCTGAAAAATGACAACAGAGAGTGGCTGCTCTTGGACAGAAAAATGTTTGAGTGGAGAACAATGGGTCTAGAAGATACCTCTATGGGGTCAGATTTATGAGTGATTCTCTGTTTTGAGGAATGCTCCTCCTATTTCTCAAGCTCACCAAGAGGGCCAAGGTGCTTGGCCTTCCCCCCAAGTCGATAGCACTAGCTGAAATAGTGGACCATCCCAAGGAATAAAGACGAGCTCACAGGGAAAATTATGAGACAAATGTCAAACAGGCAACCATTGAAACATTTAATAGATAAAACAAAAACTATTTAAACACTAAGAACATAACTTTTTAATTTTTTAAAAGATTTTATTTATTTATTTGAGACAGAGTGCAGAGGGAGAGGGAGATAGAGAGCAAAGTGTGTGGTGGTTGGGGGATCTCTCCTGATCAGAAGGAGAGAAAGAAGCAGGTTTCCCATGGAGCAGGGAGCCTCATGTGGGGCTCAATCCTAGGACTCTAGAACCACAACCTGAGCCAAAGGCAGATGATTAACTGACTGAGTCACCCAGGCAACCCAAGAACATAAATTTATTTATTTATTTATTTTTAAAATGTATTTATTCAGAGAGAGAGAGAGAGAGAGAGAAGCAGAGACACAGGCAGGCTCCATGCAGGGAGCCCAATGTAGGACTTGATCTGGCATCTCCAGGATCATACCCCCAGCTGCAGGCGGCGCTGAACCACTGCACCACCAGGGCTGCGCAAGAACATAAATTTAAAGGAAGCATAATGACTATCCTTAGAGGGGTGAAGGAGAATATTGGCAACATTTAATCATATGCAGCTAAATTTTAGTTAATACCAGTGTGTTAGTGAAAAGTAGCCGAGACAGGCCATCTGGAGGAGAATGAGTGCATGTCAGAGTTCTTATCTTGTATGAGAAGGTATAAACTTTGATGATCTTTAAACATTTGTATGGGAAAATAACTAAGTATGGTTTCCATTATTTAAGAGTAATCACCAGAATAATGAATGAGTTTTAAACAAGTAGAAGATAAATTTATATATCAAAAGGAAAGTAAGAGAAGATAAGAAACAAAATGAAGGATGGTAAATGGAAAACATAAATTAAGATGGTGAAAATAAGTCCTATCAAAACCATAATTACAAAAGACATAAGTGGGCTAAATAGTCTGTTCCAAAGGTGTGTAGGTTGAATTTTGAAAAAGATTTCAGTTTATATTTATAAGCAATCTCAGTTTATTTTTATATAGAGACACATGAGACTAAAAAAAAAGAATATAAGAAGATTAAAAATAAATGAATGCAGAAACATACATTAGAACTAAAAGTAAGCCAGTGTAGCAATTACATCAGACAATGGTAAGATTTTTAAGGAAAGAAGGAAAGGTGGGATCCCAACATGAAGGAAAGATGAGATTTTTTTTACAATAGAGTTAAAGAACTATTTAAAATAATATTTGTTTTCCCTTGATATAAAGAATCTAGAAGATAAAAATCCTAAATCTATTGAAACCCAATAATATGGCCTTAGCAAATATAAAAACAGATGCAATCATAGGGAGAAACAGATAACTATACAATTATAGTTAGATTTAACACATCCTATTTTAACTTGGCAAATCAATATCATAAGGTAAGCTGTACCATAAATCTCTCACCACTAAATAAATTAAAGGCAAAAGACAAAGAACAGCAAAAAGAAACAAAAAATAGTTGAGCTGAACAACAGAATCAAAAGCTGGTTCTTTGAAAGGATTTAACATAGACAAAGCTCTGGTAAAATCGATCAAAGAATAAAAAAAGAAGGAACAATCTTTTTAATGTACAAAATGAATAAAGGAAATAATTTCCAAAGAAGTGCTGATGGGGTGTGGCAAAAATGGGAGCTCTCCTGCTCATCTGCTAGAAGTAAACACTATCCTAGCCATTGCTTTGAAAAAATCTGGTAGTGTCTAATGAGACTGAGTATATAGATATCGTACAACTCAGCAACTCTACTATTCTTTTTATATTCTCCAAGAAATCTGCCCAGATATCCACAGAGATATGGGCATTGTAGTAAAGAATCAGAAGCAACCCAGGAGTTCAACAGTAGGGGAATGGGTAAATAGGGTGTGTTGTGTGTAGAGGATGGAATACAATGAAAACAGAAGGAGAAAGTATATCCTTGCATACATGACAGCAAAAATAAATGTTGCTGTGAAAAGAGCAATGTGTAGATGAGATTTATTGCATAATGAGCATGCAAATAAATTAAAACTCACACAACCAAGAATACCATATATGGATGAACGCATGGAGATTCATTCACGGCAAGCAAAGTGCAAAGACATGTAGCAAATGGCAGTGGTTTCCATGGTGGGGAGGTATGGAATGGGATCAGGGGTAGGGTTGAAAAGGGGAAAGTTCATGCTAAAAGTGAGCCAGTGTTCTCTCCACTGATGCTAATGTTCAAGGATCAGGCATATGACAACTCAATTCTTGTTCCTCAGGGCCACCCTTCAAAAGAAAAAGAAGAAGGGGAAGGAGACAGAGGAGAAGAAGAAGCAGAAGGAAAAAAAGCTCCTTCCCTCAAATATGTAGCCTTTGTTTTGCCTTACTGCCACACTATGCTCAACCCTCACAATATAAATCAGGAGGAATGCTATCTCCCTGATTTGTCCTCCCTGCACACTAATTGACAAAATTCCAGTACTAAGAACTACCATTTGTCCAGTGGTAGTTTTAAAAAGAGAAGTCTCATAGATTATGTCACTGGATCCATGCAATAACTTGCAATACAGGCAAAGAAGACAGCATTACTAGTAGGCTCATTTGATAGAGGCCATTGGTTTTCAAGGGGGATTAGGGATTTACCCAGATGCACACAGCTGGCTTTAAACCACACCACACCTTTTTCTTCTTCCACGCTGCCTCCTTATATCCTGGTAGGCTGGGCAACAAGCAGATTCAGTCTTTGTACTTTGACTTGTCCAACTCTCCAGACTTAGTTCTTTGCTGCAGTTGAATTAACTCCCATTTTTATACTACATTCCTCCCCTTTCACCTCCTATATATTTATTTGCAAAATATTTATCTGCAGATAGTATTTTTGGAGTGTCTGAGTTGTATTCAAATGGAGATTGCTCAAAAAATAACTTTTGGTGTGACAATTTGCAACTAAGTGAATTCCCTGGGACTCAGCCTGTCATCTGCAAGATAAGGGTTGAGTTCCATGAAAATACCTCTTTTAGTTCTTTCATTTCATGAATCTAGGAATGTAATCTTAAAGACACACTAAAATCAGCCTCTTTCTTGATTTTCGAGCCTGTAAACTTTTTTCATTCTCCAGTCTCTGTTGCTTCTGTATCATTATCATTTAATGTAAAAACAGTATGTTTTAGTAAGAACAAAAAACCCAATACCTTGAAATGAATCCTCAAATTGTATTGCAATTTTCTCTTACTAAAGTAATTCCTCTTACACTTGCCTTCTGTGCTTGGGGACAGATAGACACAACTATACAAAGAGCTATAAAGCACTTTGTGAGAGTTTGAAGGTGGCTCTTCCTCCCCTGCTCTTGGGCTCAAAGGAGCTGGAACGTGGGTACATGGGCACAGGTCCCCCAATTGGCCTCACTACTAGCTCTATGGGACAATATATGGCATCTGCTGTTTTGAGACACCTGCCATTTCTTTTCCTCAGTTTCATTAAAAATTCTACTTGAAACTGAGAATGAAACACAGTTACAGGCCAATCTCCACCTTTTACTTCAATCACAATGTCTATTTATTGGGTGATTTGAGGCACAATGGAATATTCATATGGAAAAAATGTCAGATATGCTATAAAGGGAAGCTAGTATTTCTCAAGTAAACAAAAACCGTAATGACAATATGTAATAAATTGTAATTTATGCAAACCCAGAAGCACTCACATCCTTGGCATACATTTTTCTGTTCCACCTAGAGGATATTATATCTGTCTGTTAAGACATGATTTAGCATTTAGCAAGGAATTTTGGTACTATCAAGGAAAACAGGAATTTCAATAAAAGCCAAGATCTTATAAGAAGCAGGTAGTTCCAGTCAACAGGGAGTTTAGATGATGTCAGTAGGGGCTTGAATCTTGGCTGTGCACCTTATTGGCCATGTGGCCTTGAGCAAGTCAATGACCTTTCTTTTCTTAGATTTTTCTCATCTAAAAAAGAAGATAATCACATGACCTACTTTATGGAGACTTTGCAACAGGTGAGTGAGTATATGTAAGGCATTTAGAAGAACACTCAGCACATAGAAAGCATTGGATTGAAATGAGCCATGTTCCTTTGTCATTGCTATTTTTCTTATTCACCGGGAGACATCAATCCTTGTTTTGGCAGAGATGGGTAAACGATGGAATTACTTATATGAAATAGGATACATTCCCACTTATATGCAAGTATCAGTTCGTTCATTTTTACTGTTGTGTGGTATCCCATTGTATGAGTATACCAAAATGTGCTTGTCCATTCACCAGTTGCAAAATATTTGAGTTCTTTTCATTTTTGGTAATTATGAATCAGAAACCTCTCATCTCAGGGTTTATACAATGACAAACATTTGTAAGAATATTTGTTAGTTTCCCTGTGGAAAAAATCAGTAGGAGCTATTGAACTGGACCTTGACGCAAGCTTCCCTTAGTCTATATTTTCCAACCAGGTCAGCCCTCCATGAACTTGACACTCATCTCATTATCCAGTGTTTAAAGTGATCCAGTTTGATTGTCTTCCACAGTTTCTTTTTGTTCTTCTAAATGGAAATAAGGACAAAAAGGAAAAAGGTGGCTTAGACTATAGCAATACAGACAATTTCTCAAGTTTCCAGCTTACAATGAATATTTACTGCTACGATTTCTGTTCTCTTGCTTCATTTTCTCACTTTGCTAGGATTCAGTACCTGTGTGGGTTATAAAGTGCCTTTCCCATTTTCATTTGTAATGTAGATTTTTAAATTCTTTAATATTCTTCAGTTTTATATAACCATGCTGTTTTGTGAATATTTTAGTAAGCGATTCCTTTTCAAACTTATTTTGCAAAGATATGCTTTTGCTTTCTCATTAACATTAATAGACTTTTGGTGGCAAAAACCATCCATTATATATAGAATTGCCAGTTTCTATGCATAGACTGAGAGATTTTAGCCTTATTAAAAAGTTCAGTGTAAAATGTTGGGTCTTTTTCCTTACTTTTTATCCATGATTATTCAACTAGACCTTAACAGATCATTCTATTTCTGTGCTTGGGCCTTCAGTGTGTCTGTGGGATTTTAAGACATGTACTAAATGAATGTGAGGAAGTTCTGATCACCAGAGGATAAGGCTGATGGCAGGCGTGGGGATGGGGGTGTGTGGAGATCTTTAAAGCAGCACCTGCTTGTCTTCACAAACTACCTTCCCTGGGCTTCCTTTCACATTTGCTGAGATTTTCAAGAATCCAACATCATTTTGAGGCATCCTTGTTGTTGTGCCCAAGATTACGTATCCAAGAAACCACCAAGGAGCCAACACTGATGCAAACACACGAGGGTTTATTTACAAACTCAAGCTTGGGTCCAAGTATACCCGACACAGCACAGCACAGAGGAGCAGGGATTTGGACCCCCGAGGTGGGTTCCTGCTTAGTTTTATGGGCTGGTCTAGGGGACCTCCAGGAGGGGTCGAGGAATTTCTCAAGTTCTGTTTACATTCTGATATGGGGCTTTCAAGGGCAAGAATTCTCTGTTCTCATTTTAATATGGGGGTTCCTGCCACTGGCTTGAGCTCTGTTCTCATTCTAATATGGAGCTTTCTAGGGTGTTAAGCTGTAAACTGTTTTTTTCCCCTGTAACTGAAGTAATGTAAATTTCAGCTCTTATTCACAGGGGCCTGGGATGGCTGTACTTGTGCTAACGCTGAACTTAAGGTGGAATGGCCTTAATTTTCTCGGCCTCCGCACTTGTATCTCCTTCATAGTTAATGTTTGACATGTGCTCCCTTCCAGCTTCTAAGGAATGAATGTAGTTCAAGCCAATTTAAATAGGAAGTTCAGGGCAGCCCAGGTGGATCAGCGGTTTAGTGCTGCCTTCAGCCCGGGATGTGATCCTGGAGACCCCTGGAGTCCCATGTCTTACTCCCTGCATGGAGCCTGCTTCTCCCTCTGCCTATGTCTCTGCCTCTCTCTCTCTCTCTGTGCCTCTAATGAATAAATAAACAAAATCTTTTTTTTTAAAAAAAAAAAGGAAGTTCAGAGGAAGAATGTTGGCTCCTGCTAGTGTGTGCCAGTCATAGGCACCCAAGAGCCCTGTGGATCTCCCACTCACTCATCTGGTAAGGGTGGCAACTTCCCCGGGGAGTCCCAGGGAGCAGAGAGAGGATGAGGCAGGCCGCCAAAGCATGTCCTTCTCTTGAGTGCTTTTATTTAACTGGACAATCCCCCTGAAAGGACTGTGCTGTAGAAATGGTATTCTCCAGAGCTGGCTCCCAGGGGCCAGCCCACAGGCTACAATATTTATTGAATTGAATTGACTTAAGCTTCTTATTAAAAGGACCAGCACATATGTTTTGGAATGTTTTTAATTCTCTTCCTTTCCTCAGTTGACTGTAGAACCTTTGTTCCTATCATTACAGATTCTCCAGCAATGGTTTCAAAACACAGGGTACCCTAATGAGGTCTTCTAATCTTTATATCTTTCCTTTGTTGTACCACAGAAGGAGTGCTTCTTTCCAGCCTCTCCACCTGTGCCTTCAGGGTCTGCTTCTCTTGGCCTTTCCATGGAAATGAGCCTTTTCACACCTGAAATTTTCTGTCTCCAAACTCTGTCCCTAGCGATGAATTAAGGGCACTTTTCATGTTTCTTTATGCATCGACACTCAGATGTGAGAAGGTATATTCTTTTGGGTACAGGGATTAAAAGAAAACTCTCAATTACTTTTCTTGATTTGATTACATCAGTGATTGAGACAGTTTATGAAAAGTAAGAGTCACCCTCTTTAATGTATGATTCTGTCCGTCAGCTTTTATAGTCATGTAGCCACCAACACGATTAAGATCCCAGCTAGTCCCATGAACCCAAAAAGCTGTTTGATGCCAGTTTGCAGCCAATCCTCCACCCAGCCTCACCTCTGACAATCCAAATCTGTTTTCTTCTCCTAGTTTTTCCTTATATATCATATAAAATGATTCATAAAGCATTAGTCTTTTGAGTCTTCTTTCTTTTTTTCTTTTAACTTTTTCATTGTTTTTGTAAAGCTCCTCATTAATACACACTGTATACCACATACATACATGCATACATACATGATACACTGCATAACCTTCTAGCAGGAGTAGATGAGCCTAACCCAGTTATTTTTAATAAATAGTAGAATGTTTTCTTAATGGATAGTCTCCAAACCCTTTGACACATAGTAATGATTAACTCTAGAGATACACCTATCTCTTCCCATCAAACTCCACTGATGTGAATAATGGACAAGTCTTTTTGCCTTGATCCTGTTAGTGAACCCATGGATCTATTGCACAGTGGCTACTACAGGGATGAGCAAGCACATGGCTAATCCCAGGCAGCATCTTCAACCACAGTGCACCATGGTTGCCAGGAAATCTTCTTTCTTTCATTTAGCCTCATGCATTTGAGACTCACCTATAAGATTGCATGTATCAGTAATTAATTTTTTAAATTGTTGTGAGGTATCCCATGTTGTGATTGTACCAGTTTGCTTATCTACTCACCAGCTGAAGGCCATTTGGGTCATTTCCAGTTTTGATCATTGTGAATGAATCCACTGTAAACATTCATTTGTTGTGAAACTCAGTTTTCATTTCACTTGCATGAATACCTAGTTGTGCGATCTTTGGGTCATATGGTAAGTGTGTGTCTCACTTTATAAGAAATTGCCAAACTGTTTTCCAAAGTGGTTGCAACTTTTGCATTGTCACTGGCTTTGTATGAGTATTCCAGTCACTCTACATCCCTGCTTGGTATTAACAATTAACAATTTGTTGGTGTTGTTTGAAGTTTAACTCTTCTAATAAGCATGTAGTGTTTTATCTCACTGTGGCTTTACTTTGTTTTTTTTCTACTGACTAATGATGATGAAACATGTTTTCTTTCTTTTTTTTGAAACATGTTTTCATGTGCTTATTTTCCGTACATATATTTCCTTGTTTAAGTATCTGTATAAATCCTCCTCCCATTTTTATTTTTTTATTTTTTATTTTTCCCCCTCTCCCATTTTTAATAAGGTGATTTATTAATATTTAGTTTTGAGAGCTCTTTATATCTTTTATACACAAATTCATTACCAAATATACTCTTCATAAGTATTTTCTTCTGGTCGGCAGCTTGCTTTTTAAATTTTATTAATGGAGTCTTTCAGTGAAAAAGGGTTTTTATTTCTGATGAAGTTCAATTAATTGATTTTTATTTTTTCATTAATGGCTCATGTTTTTGGTGTTTAAGAAACCTTTGCCTAAATCAAGGTCACTGGTAGTTTTCCTGTGTTTCCTAGTAGAAATGTGATAGTTTTAGATTTAGGTTATGGGTTAGTGTTTGTAAATGGTGCAAAGTCTGGGCATTTTTATTTATTTATTTGTTTATTTATTCACAGATATCCAATGGTTCCAACACTATTCGTTGAGAAAACTAGTCTTTCCCTTATTAAGTTACCTTTGCAACTTTGTTGGAAATAATTTGATCATTTACATGTGAATCCATTTGTATGCTCCCTATTTTGTTGAATTGATTTATGTGTCTATCTTTTTCGTCAATACTAAATTATCCTGATCACTAGAGTTTTATAAAAAGGCTTAAATTTAGGTCGTGCTGAGTCCTTAAACTTTGTTCTTCTTCTTCTTTTATTCTATTTTTTAAAAAATTATTCTACTTTCTTTGCCTTTTCGTATGTTTTATAATCAACTAATCAATTTCAACAAAAATTTCTTCTGAGATTTTGAGTAGGATTGCATTGGATCTATAGAACAATTTTCGGGAAATTGTCAATATGGAACCTTCTAATTAATGAGTACCATGTACCTCTCCACTTATTCAGTATTTTCCCCATATTTTCCCTCTGTTTTGCTGTTTTCAGCATAGAAATCTTGCATATCTTCTGTTATATTTAAAACTAAGTATTTCATTTTAGGTTAACTGACTTCATCATTTTCTGTTATCACCATTGTTTCTTGAATTTTTTCATTTGCTTTCTCTACTTTACTTTTCTGTTTTATTTCCCTCCCTCCCTTTCTCTCATACCATCATTAGAATCATTTGTGCATACTATTTCATAAGCTTTTTCCCTATAACTTTATTTATTTATTTTTTTATATCTTTATTTTTAATGCCTCCATCCTTCGAAAATTTGCAACTATTTACTTATGCCAAACACTTAAGTTTTAACTAGTTAGTGAAACCAGTGAACCTCTTTGGGCATATGACTTTTTAAAGAGGACATATCTTTGTTCCTTATTGAAAAACTTTTGATGGCAAATCATTTAAGGGAAAGCTCATGATTAATCTACTCAATCATAAATATATGGCAATATTAAGAGTTAAAAAATGTTGAACTACATGAGAAGACAATAAACTGAAATATAAATTATCTGTATACATGTACAGTGTTGCTAAGGCCTTCTGTTATTAACTAGATTAGAGTGGCACAGTGTTTCCACAGGATTTTCCCATTTGACTTTTATCCTGGAGGTATAGATGTCATGAAGTGTTTCTTATGTGACTATAATCCATTTAGCTCTTCTCCTTTTGATGAACATAAGGGTGTTCTATTTGTTGCCATCTGCCCCAGCAAGCACTTTTGTGCTTGTTCTTAGGCACAAGTATAAAGATTTTTCTTCAGTATATTGTTTCATGCCCCATATTTGGAAACTTTCTGTTTAATTTTATTAGGGGTAAGCAGCATGTGGGTATTTTTTCAAACCAATCTGATCATCTCTCAAGTGGATGATTTCAGTTCTCTTACATGTGGCAGGTGCTGTTGCTGCCACTTCCAACATCACCTCCACCATCCTGAATGCTCCTGAGCTGAGGCACATCCCTGGAGGCTGATGTCCTCAGCTCACATGTCTGTGTCCTCCTTTGTCTTTCCTTGTAGACCTTCTTAGGTGCTGTAGGCACTTGCTCTGCCAGAGACAAGTTCAGTGCTGAAATGATGGGAAGTCAAGCCACAGGGAGGCAACTGTGGTCAGTGGGGTGGTGGCTCAGTGCTTCCACTACACAATGGGAGATTCTGCCTCTAGGTTCTCACAGTTTGAGAGGGTCCCCACTTTGACTGAACCCCAAGCTCCCAAACACCCACCAGCTCACCAGCATACCTTTAATGGCTTTCTTATATTTCCTTACTTACATACACTTGCTGGAATCATCTTCCAAACAACTACGCATGTCCATCTTTGTAGTGGGCTATACTTTGGAGGGGTCCACATTCAGACCATTCTGTTATGAATATTATCTCCTTATTTTCATGTTGTCTGTCTACTTAGCTTTTTATATTCTTCTGCTGTTTCTGTCTTTTGCTGGGTTGATCTGGTGGTTTTGTTTTTGCCTCATGTCTTTCTTCTGGTCTGCAATCTACAGATTACATTTCTATTTCTTCAACAGTTGTGTTAACTTTTTAAGACATGTACACAGATATGAAAATTTCCAACAAAATCTAAATGTATTCTTATTTGTTTTGTTTTCCTCAAAAATAAAAGAACATTGGGTTGCTTTACCATTCCCTCCACCACTTCTGTAATTATTTCATTTCATTTTGATTGTTAATTGCTGTCAGTAATTTATCATTCTGATTTTGTCTATGCTCTATAGTGGATGAAATTAATCACTGTATTTCATCAATTTCTATGCTAATCATGATTTCTCAAGTACCAGGTTTACTTCTCTGCTTTTTACATGTGTACTTTAATAGTTTTGGACTATTATGCAGAAATGACCCAGGAGTGGTAATAAACTCTTATTTTCACTCTCTGAAAATGTCTTTTCTTTCCTGTTACTTTAGAATGATAATTTTTTAATCTGATGTTATACTTTCCCCTTAGTTCCTGAAGATATTATTGTCTTCTGGCATCAGTTGTCATTCATTGTCATTGATGAAATATTAACTTTTCAACTAATTGCTGGTTTCTCTGTAGGTAATCAGTACTTTTAGTCTGGCATTTTTGAAGATTCTCTTTTTTTATTTTTTATTTTTTACTTTATTTTTATTTATTTATTTTATTTTTTTAAATTCAATATATTTTTTTAAATTTTTATTTATTTATGATAGTCACACACAGAGAGAGAGAGAGAGGCAGAGACACAGGCAGAGGGAGAAGCAGGCTCCATGCACCGGGAGCCAGACGTGGGATTCGATCCTGGGTCTCTAGGATCGCGCCCTGGGCCAAAGGCAGGCACCAAACCGCCACCCAGGGATCCCGGATGATTCTCTTAATACCACTTACATTTTACCTTTATGTCATGCATGATGTGTGTAGAGATCTTCTGTGTCGTTTTCATATTTCAAATGTCTTATCTGTCTTCTGCATAATAGATACATTTCAAAAATATTCTTTAATTCTTTAATTTTTAAAATGTGTTGCCTAAGTGTCTTTTTTAAACTGGTTATTTTCTTTCTTTTTTAAAAAGATATTTTATTTATCTACTTGACACAGAGAGAGAGCAAAGCAAGGGGAGAAGCAAGCAATGGAGAGAGAGAAGTAGGCTCCCTGATGAGTAGAGAGCCCTATGTGGGGCTCAGTCCAAGGACCCTGGGAACATGACCTGAGCTGAAGGCAGGTGCTTAATCAACTGAGCCACTCAGGCACCCCTAACTGGGTATTTTCTAATTCACAAACTATTTTGCTTTAATTTCTAGGGATTTAAATAGATTCTTTTTAATGCTATTACTCTCCATGTTGTTTAAGAATCTCTCACTTTTTAAATAGTTGTTATTTTTTACTTTAACCTATGAGTATCAAACATAACTTTATTTTAAAGCCATGTTTCATGTTTTAGAGTGATTTTTATTTCCTCTGGGGTCATTTCATTTCCAAGTTGTTGATCTGTGGTGTGTCACTCTTAGCATCGGTGTTTCTCACTTTAGATTTGCAGGCTCATCTAGTCACTTTCTCTCCCTCCTGTCCATTCCCTTCACAGTCCTTCCCTCTTTCCACCTGCCTTAGCTAGTCATTTTGTGCATGCTTCTGCCTTGTTTTCCTGCAGCTCAGAATCTAGAACCAAATGTTGTCCTGCTGCTTCAGGTGTTCCTGACCTAGTTATAAAATAGCCTTGAGTTGCTGAGACTCAGGTCCTACATGTAAGCCAGTGTCACCTTCCTTGTGCCTTTCTAGATTAGCAGCTCGCATTGCCCACCACATTTGTTCCTATTGTCCTTCCCTTGTAGGAAGAGGAGTCTGATCCAACCCAGTTCAAATGGAGAGCTTAGCTTTAATCCCTAACTACTTAACACATGTGCCCTCCCAGACACTTCTAGGTACCCTCAGAGCTGGATAACAGCAGGTGCAGGTCAGCCTTAATTTCCCCTTTTCTGTTTCTTTTCCTTTTCTAGTGACAAAGATGTTTGTCCAACTTCTCTACTCAGTTATATTCTCCTAACCTTCTCAGTTGCATGTTCTTGGTTATTCTTGTGTGTTTGATGATGATGGTGGTGGAACGAAGGAAGATTTGACATATACCACACCACTTGGGCCAGAAGCTCAGTTTTCCCTTCACCAAGAGTTCAAATGTAAACTGAATATCTATTCTAATGAGCACATATTTCAAGTGAGATAAATAAAAATTAATGAAAGGATATAGCATCAAAGTATAATGTTTTATAATGGTGTTTTCAAGACAGCTGATTTTTCAGGGTCAATAACAGGATGAGGGAAAGTCTGTAGGGACTTATGAGGGTTCAGTATTCTTAGAAATTCATGGTTTGGCTTACTGGCCAAGGCACCAAATGGCTTCAGGGGAATTTACACTCTGATTAGTGTAGAACTTTAAAAGATAAATCTGTAATGGCTGCAGAGAAGCAGCAAAATTAATGGCTGGCCATCTGGCTTGGTTTTATTAACCTATTTGTTCCAACTGTGCTTGTTGGCTTCTGTAGATAGAGTAAGATGAAGACAAACTAGCTACAAGAAATTTTTAAAGCACGTCTGAGATTTTTCTTCCTCTTTTCATGAAAGAATTTGTGTAAGACTATAGTTTTATGGAGATGTTTATCCACTTAACAGACATTGATGGCATCTATCACGTAGTAGGCCTCACAAAACACCAAGCAGGAAACAAGAGAGGCGCACAGCCCTTGTGTCCAAGGGCACCTTGGAGACTGCTCTCCTTTGGATGCTGGTTCTGCTTCATAGTAGCCTGTTTGTTTTCAAATTCTTAACTATGTGTTGGGAATTTTGGAAGAGTGAAACACAAATCTTTCCCAGGTGACTAGAAAGTTTTCTTTCTTTCTTTCTTTCTTTCTTTCTTTCTTTCTTTCTTTCTTTCTTTCTTCTCTGCCTTCCTCCTTCTTTTCTATCTTTCCCTTCTCCTTTCCTTTCTTTTTTCTTCCCTTCTGCCTCCCTCCCTTCTTTCATAAAATACAATACACATGTTTATGGCTCCTTTGGTGAAAGAATTTAGGAAGGGGCTGAGTATCCAAATGCACGGTCCCAAATGCAGATCCGAGGCATCAAAACGGAGGCACCATGGCACTAATCAGCATCTCCCACCCTGAGTTCTGAGTTATTTGGCTGGCAAAATGCTCTTGAGGAAAAGGGAATCAACTAGTTATAGAGATAAGAGAACAACATGAACGAAGAGGAGGAACAAGGATAGAAAGCCCACTACACCTACCACTCTTCTCACAAAATTTGAAATTCTTCCCTTAATAAGGCCTTTGGTATCTGATACTTACCTCAAAGAATGCCCATTAACACCCTATCCCATTCTTGGCCTCAATGACACACTGGGTAGCCAGCAGGTAGAAGCAGAGGGATGGAAAGGGTGGTCAACAAGGATCTGACAACATTAAGAGCTGTGACAGGCATGGGAACTACCTGTAGATATTAGGGCCATGGGGTCAGGGTATTCACAGGGTAGGGGTTTCTATAGGGCTGGGGTGCCCATGAGGCTGAGGTGTCCACAGAGCTAGATTATCCACAGGGCCAGGGTGTCCATGGTGTCAGGGTGTCCACAGCATTGGGGTGCCCATAGAGCTGGAGTGTCCACAGGGTTGGGGTGCCCATGGAGCCAGGGTGTTGTGGGGAGCCCTGAATTTACATTTGGAAGTGCTAGACTTGAGTCTTCTTTCACTTACCAGATGCTTGATGGGATGAGGCACAACCGATTTGAGTCTGTCTCTTTGCCTATACAATGGATAAAGCTATATAGCATTATGTGTAGATTACACACTCAGGCTAAGTGAAAGATCTCTGCAGAAAATGAAAACAATCCAACCATGTAGTTTGGCCTCACAACTGTGGCAGTTGACATCCAGGTCCTTCATTTGGGACACTCATGTTGAATAATTCTTCATTTCTTTAAAAATAAGTAGTTTAGGGTCTTCCTTTTTGCTGTTTTTCCTGCTTTTATGTTGGACTTACTGATATGGCCTGGGAGAAATATGGTGGAACTGCAGGCTTTATCTCCAGGAGACTGGGAGCCAGATTTGTTTTTTTCTTTGGACTTCTTCAGCTCACTCTCCCTCTCTCTTTTTATCCCTTGTTCTAACACTTATCTTGAGAGGATGGACAACAATGGAAGAAAGGTCAGTATGGACAGAAAGAAGTCATTAATCCAACAAGTATTTAATTTGACTTCTACTATCTGTTAGGGATATAATGGTGGAGAAGGCATGGGTTTCAGGGAAGTCAGGGGGCAGGGAGGGGATAAATGAGGAAACCAGTAAGTAAGCACGGAGTTGCAAATGGGGGTACCTAGCATGATGAGGAAGGCAATGGTTTTCCTTTCTCTGCCATCTCCCTTTCTGGGCCTTGTTTATTTCTTGAGGGACATGAATTTGTGTAATGATAACAGTGACCACCATCTGTACCATTCATAGTGTGTGTCCAGCACTGTATTTTCCTCTGATCCTTTACTCCTCACCAAAATTCTACTGGGTGGGTGGCATCTTTATTTTCATCAGGAAATGAAAATATTAATGAACTTGAGTCATGTAGCTAGTGAGGAACAGAGCAAGAACTCACATCCATACTTGTCCCTGCTGCCTATGTTCCACACAGATGAGTTGCACAGATGTTTGTTTGGGAGGGTCCTAAGGTCAGTGCCCTGGGTGTATGGAGTTCTCCTGGGATACTATGATCATGGACAAGGTAGTTGTGTCCACTCATGAGGACTCTGATAGGCACCCCAGAAGGACTTGACTGCACATGGTACCAGGCCTCCTCTTGGGTCCTCATGTGTAATGTTCCCTGTGCATATATGCCTTATGCTGTTGCTTTTGTCAATCATGTTTTCAGTTAGAATGCTGGCTAGGAAGGATTCCAAGTGATGCTCTTCAGTCCTGCCTCTATAACAACCACTGTCATGTGTGTCTGTGTCTGCTATGTTGGGCAGTGCTTTGTGGGGTGCCCAAGGATCCCCTACTTCTCCTCTGAGGCACAGACAGGGGAAGAGTTTTCAGGTTTTGTTTTGGTGTAGATGTCCATATTTCTGTGAGCACCCCTGTGTGTGTATGTTTACTAAGTTTACATCAGCTGGCCTCAAATAACCCTCTTCTGACTGTAATGAGGCCACATTTTGTTTTCTCTGTGAATAAATGAGATCCAAAATTATCCAACATCTGCAGAGCTTGAGTTGGCATGATGCTACCTCCCCCTCCCTGTCCTTTCCAGAACAAAAACCAGTTTGCCATTTGCTCTCTGGATTCTTTTTGAAATGTTTATAGCAATGTTTTTTCCTAGAGAGTGAGCTTCATACTTTACAGTGTATTTTCCTCAAACATTTTTTTTCCCTCAAACTTTTTAATGGCTTTGACAAAAGTTATTGAATTCAATCCAACTTAACAACTATTTACTGGGACCCCAGTGGGGGGTCCAGTAGACATTGGCTTGAGCTCCTCTAGATAGCAGGTTCCCCAGGGCCCTGCCTTTCCTGAATTTCTGCCATAGGTACCAAGCTCCTCCTTGTATTCACACCATAGACAAATCCCACAACATCTCTTCCTTCCAGCTTTGCCCTCCATAAAATTAAAGGGTAGGCCATGGTGAACCAACTATAAGAGTCCTAGGATTCTGGATTTGTTTGTAAATCTTGCGTTGAATCTCTTGTAAATTAGATAAAATTTCTCCCCATCTCTTAATTCCATAGGCCTCTGGTGTCTTTGGATGTGTGTAACAATTGAACAACTGTTTAGATTATGTCAAGGCATTGAAAATTGGTCAAAGATGCATGTGTGACAAAATTCAGGAGTAAAGAGTCACTTTTTGTAGAAGTGATCTCATAGATTTTTTCCATAAGTATTTCAGCTATTGTTTCCATATGATATAAATGATGTCAGCCCGTTTTGATAAGTTTACAGTTAATGTTGCTAACATATATGGATTATATCTAGAAGTTGATTTTTTTATAATTGTGTCTAACTCAGGTGTCAAATTGTTCTCATTATCCAATAACAAAAGCCCTACTAATTCATCAGAAGGCATAGGCTTTCACTTGGTACTAGATGTGGGGAGGAATTCACACTGCAATCAGGAATAATAAAAAATTTATTTAAACATTCAAGTGAATCATACTTTGAGAAAACTCAGCCTATGAAGTAAAATAATATTAAACCAGTTTAATAAGACATGAAAATCAGTATTACTTCTGGATCTTAAATGAGCTTCTTCTAAAATATTTAAAGTACATTTTGATTAAAATTTTTTTGAGTTTTAATTTTAGCTTTTCAGAAGTTTCGCCCATCTTTATTGAGATACAATTGACAGAAATTGTATATATCTCATCCTATTTAACTTTACAGGAAAGGGATGCACTTTGTGACAAAAGCTAGACTTTATATTCTGTAGATTTTTACTATGTCAAGGTAGTCCACTACATTCTGCATGCCAGAGTAGCGAATTTTTACAGAGAGTATCACCATTCCTCCACAAATCTCATGAAAGCGTGTTAAAGGTTTGTTGTATGAAAAACTGTTCCAATTTATACAGAACTTTTGTTTCCTCAGGGTAGTGAGGATAATGCTGGCCTTGCATTGGTTTTCTCAAGCCTCCCTAGCATTAAAATAATCTGCAGGATTCCAGACCCACTAGATCAGAATCTCCAGAGGAGGACCGGGAAGCTGAACATATGGCAAGAACTCCAGTAAAGCTTATCAGCCAGAAAGTTCAAAAATGTGGTTTTGGGGTATTGTTTAGGCTGCAGATTAGCTGTAGCATGCACTTACACCCTGGGTTGGTTTTGATTGCAGATGACTCACCCTAACTTCATGTTGACCTGAAGGGAAGGATAATAAAGTCAGGTAGGACATTTGAGAGCAAACAGAATCCAGGGATTTCAAATGACTCCTTCTTTTCAATTCTGTCTTTAAAACTCAGAACACCTGCTTGTTAGAGTGAAAGACAAAATACACAATAATGGTATAAACAGGGCACTAGTGCTGGACAGCATTAAGGATCATCGGAGGCCAGACATCATGGAAAGTACATTTCAGATAGGATATTTAATCCCCTGAAGAACCCTATGTGCCCAAGGGAGCCAAGTGGTCTAAGTAACTCATTCATATTATCCAGTATATGAGAAAGATGAGATGAGAACTCTTCTTGGGTTAACTTCAATTTCCACAATATCCACTACAATAAAAAATGGAGTAGGACAATTTTACAAACATGACCTCATTAGATATCTGGCAGGATGTCTCTTCTTCAACCCACAAGCAAGTCATGCCATTCTTCACGAATGCTGTTGTTCTCACTGGGAACCCTCCTCTACTTTGTTTATCCAAATTCGACTCATCAGGTTTTGCTTGCTCAAGTCCTACCTCACTGCACTCTTCTCCATCTATTCTACTACTCACCTCTGAATCATGACAGCAGTACTGATAAGTTACCTGCACTGTAACACATGGTTTTACTGTGATCTGTGCTATGTATTTTGCTGTGATTGTTTTCATCTCTTTCATTCATTCATTTATTTCTTCTGATTGTAATCACTCCAGTGTCCCCAGTGATATTGTGAGCTATTTAAGAATCACCCTCATTTTCATGATGGATTTGCATCTTTCATAGCACCTGGGACAGGCTGGATTGGTACTTACTCTCTTTTTTGATAGACGGTCACTAATGCCAATCGACTTGAACAGAGCTTCCCAACCTTTGCACTAGGAATGACCCCCACATTTTATTGGTCCTTGGAACTGCAACAGCCCCAGGCCTATTGGCTCCTGCTTTCAGCAGATCCAATATTTATGCTAATGGGATGGACAAATATAATTTTCAATGGGCGCCACGAAAGCAAAATGATTGAAAAGGTTGAGAAGCACTGGGACAAGGACAGTCAGATGACCAGGCACATTCCTGGTCTTTACTCAAACAGGCCACAATTATATAGAGAAATTCAGAGGGAGCTAGAGGATGATAAATCTATTTTAAAGAACCATGTCTCTTGTAAAGTGCAAACTCCTACATGATTGTGTTTAAAAGGTTGGTATAAATAGCAAAACTAGAACATTCCATAATAAGTCAGACTAGCCCTAGAAATGCCTGATGGCTACATTTTCTATTAATGTAAAGTTGATTTCTAAGATAACTTTGTAAAGATATGGCTTTCTAAGCACAATATCAGTATTGATCATGAACTTGTAAGCAATGTCTCATTTTATATTGAAATTTTATGCAAATATTTAGAAAGTAAAATATAGGGTACACACAAAAGAATGTTCAACAGTGAGTGATCTTGGTCATTAGCAGTTTTCATATAATATATGAGTAACTCAAAAGAATAGCAAGGGCAACAGGATGGGGCAACTTTGTGGGCACTGACATATTCCAGAACAGTGTCTGAAAGGCCATAATCAAGGTGCGCATGGGTCCTGCATGCCACGGCTTGAGAAAGAAATCACCTGGACTCAAGACACTGGGACTAGGGGTAAAGTAAGGCCAATGGCCAAAAGAATAGGCTTGAAGTCCTGTTCAGATTCATTCAACATGTGCACTAGGCATTAGGTGCTTTAACATATGTTAACTCTTAGGTCTTGCAACAGCCCTGGGAGGTACATATTAGCCCCCATCACAATTTTCTTAGGTGAATAGAACCAGGATTTAAAAATTCCAGCAACCAAGATCTGCAGTTCCCCTACAGAATAAACTGAATCTGAATAACCAGCCCAGTCAAAGCATTCTTGTATTTACCAATACCCGATCATGAGCACCCTTCACTTTTGAGTTGAGATGGTACAAGGTAGAGCTAATGCTCATACCTCCATCTTTATCAGTAGAGGGTGTCTTTCCAATGGCCCCTTTCTCACATCTGGACTAGGTGTCAGTTCACCCAATGTTCAATATTTAAAGTGTAGGAATCAAAATTTCTGGAATAAATTCTGATCTGGTTTAGTACCTAATATTTCATATAGGTCTTCAATTTCTCGTATTCCTTTCACCAGGTATGATGGACATCCTGGGGGATGAAGTGGAAGGATGAGCAATTCTTCTGAAGCTCTTCTTAGAAACCATCCCTTGAAGGTAAGCTCGGTGTAAGAATCTGTCTCATATCAGAAATGGCAAGTATTTATGGAACCCAGAGGGGCTCATGGAGGAGAGGGACACTGTCTTAGAAGGAATCAACTTGCCAGCAAGAAGATGGCATCAGTGGGGGCTGCCTGGGCTTGGTAGGAATTCACTTACATGGACAAAGTTGGTATCTTCCAGGTTTTGAAGAATCCTGAATCTGTTGTCATTTATGCAAATGACGTATTTGGATGCTGTTCAGCAAGGATGGTTTGGAGGGTAGATGTGGCCACATATCCCTTGTTATTTCTCCCCTTAAGGAGTGAAATAAAATTTTCCTCTCCTGAATCTGAACTGAACTAGTGACTTGCTTGACCAACAGAATGCAGTGAAGTGATGTATTGACACTTCTGAAGCCAGGCCATAAGAGATGGTGAGGCTTCCATCTCATTCTCCTGGAATGCTCTCTCTTGGGACACTCCCTCATGCTTAGAGGAAGCCCACAAAATTCCACAAGAGTCTCATGTGGAGAGGGCCTGAGGTTCCTGGTCAACAGGTCTTGGAGTGAGCATCTTGACAGCACGGTAGAGCCATAAGAAAATCTCAGTCTAACCTGTATCTTCCTGCACTGTCTGGGAAACACTAAATGAGGACTATTTCTGATATCCTGACCTGCAAAACTGTGGGCAAACCACAATGGTTGTTTAAACTACTAGCTTTGGGGTGGTTCATTATGCAGCAATAGATAACCTGAATTGAGAAATGTACCAGCCTGTGACAGGGGCCACAGGTACACAGAGAGGATTCTGAACCAATTCCACACCAGTCTCAGGCCTGGGGAGCTATGACTTTGGTTAGGGCTTAGAGGACAACCTTAGGATAACATCAGCTTCAGGTCTTCCATGGCCATGGTCAGGTCAAGCCAGAAGAGGACACTAGGCAGGGTTGTTGAGCTGAGTAGCCATCAGGCCATCTAGACTTCCAGACTGTGAGGTCATATTTTTCATAACCCATCTGGCTGACTCACCTCATTTCTTGAGGGAAGAAGCTGAAGCCACAGAGATAGATTGATCAACTCCAAGTTCAAAGATCTTCTTATAAGCCCTTAGCTTTCTTCAAAACTGAGGGAAGATGTGGGCTGTCAGACGAAACCATGGGACGCGGTAAATTAGAAATCTAAGTTCAAGGACAACCAGAGCACAGTGGAAAAAGCACTGGGCTAAGAGGCAGTTATAGAGCTCAAGTTCAGGACTTTCATTTGCCAGATGTGTGACCTTAAATGAACCACAAACAAACCTTTACATATAAGCAGCTTAACACAATGTTTGTTCCTTGCTCTGCCAAGGTCAGATGCATTGTTCCCACTCGGAGGGCAGCTTCCTCTCTGTGCTGGTTTGGAGTTCCAAGGTCCATCCATCTGTTGTTCTTTACTTCCAGCTGATGGACAAGGGAGGAAGAGGGGAGGCTATGCTGCTTCTTGCTTTGGGCAGAAGGGGCACCCATTGCATCCCTCACTTCCACTGGCAAAGGCTGCTCACAGGGCTCCTTCGGGATACAAAAGAGACTGGTTGATATGGGACCTTGTTGCAAAGCCATTTCTCAGTAACAACTCACTACTATGGAACAGGGAAACCACATGTTTGGGGGGATAGCCAGCTGTCTCTGCCACAAAGACATTTGCATCGAAGTAGGTGTTTGGCACCCAATTCAGATATCCAGGTGCTAGAGCTTCTTCACTCTCATGGTTTGATATCGGCCATAATTGCTGAACCTGAGTCCATGTCTGTTTCATATAACTTATCTAGAACTAGGCATCTCTTTCCCAGTGGAGCCCCACCTTTCTGTTGCTAGCCTCCTTTAGAGACTGTAGTCCTGCCCCAGTTCCCAGAGACCGGCGACTCACCGCAGCTGCTCTGAGCTGGTATCTGCTGGTCTCTCTTAAGTACTTCCCAAATGCGTTCTGCGAGTCACTCTCCATATCCCAGTGTCCCTCCGTGCTGACAGCTTGCTTGGACTCTGATCCTCTGTTGCCATTTGCAGTGGAAATTGTGCTTGGCTGACTGGACAGGACCTTTCCCCAGCATCTCCCATCGCCCCCAGCCCTATCCAGCTGAATGAGACCCCCCTAGGTCTTTTCTACATCAGTAGAGTGGTCTGTCCAGGTCTCAGATGCTCTTTTTGAGCCTCTGTCTTCTTTTTAAGTATCAGGCTGCAGCCTGGGCCAGGTTCTGGCAGTAGGTCCTGACAATATTTAGTACCGACATTAGATATCTTGTCATTTTGGTGACCCACATTACTTCATGGCCACTAATCAATTCCATGGCTCTTGCTGCAGTTCAAAAAGAAGATGACCCTTGTCAAAAGATCTTTGTTTTAAGGCCATGCTGTCACAGAATCATTACTCTAATCCAGCCCAGATGACCGAATAGCAAGATTTAGAGAAAAGAGCAAGAATGCCATCTGCACAATGTTGCTGTGTGGTCTGTGCTCTAAGGTCTCAGGACATCCTGGTGCACTGAGTCACCACGTACTGGACACAGCCAGATGAATTATGGAGGTGGTTTTCACAATAACCACCCCACCCCAACAACGCCTTGATTTTCTTGGATCCCTCCAGTAACCCAATTGATGATTCTGATTTCTAGTCTGTGGTCACTTTCCTCTGCCAAAAGAGGGATGGTTTTCCCATAGGGTCACCTTGGGAGCTGATGAAATAGTGCATGTGGGAAATGAATGTGAGCACTTTTGCAAAATGTGAGTGCCTTCATGTTTTAATTTAAATGATTTCTTTTTATAACAGTCAGGAAACTACTCAATTCTATGCATCAACAGTGACTAAGATTAAAAAAAAAAAAAAAAAAAAGCCCAGAAATTCGAATTTCCCAAATGTGGTTCTCCTATTCTTCCTGACAGATGTTTCTCATGGCATTACTGCCCATGGTGGTTGAGAAGACAGCTGTAGTCAATAAGCTACCTTTCTCTTGCCATCAGAACCAGAGACAATGGCTACTTGATTCTGGCTTTTGGGCCAGGGTAAAGGTTGCTTCCCATAGGCAGCTTTCCTAAACGTGATTTTTAACTGTGGGTCCCAGAGCTTTGCCTTGAGGAGGTTAGAGGAGAGGCTGGTTTGGGTTGGGTTGCTAGCAGAGGAGTTGCTGGACCAAGCATGACTCAGTGATGTTGCCTGCCTTGTGCACTAAGATCCAAGAGGATTCTGCTCCCCCGGTCCTGGCTGCTGGGGGATCCTGGGAGAGTGGGTTCTTCCTCTGTGGGTTAGCAAAGAAGTAACATTCCCAGAATCTGGTGGTGACTTGAATTATTGGACTGAGCTATGATCTCTCAAACTGTTTCATCCAGTTTTATGATAGATGCATTATGGAGAAATATAAGTCTATTGCCAATCCATTTACAAAATTGCTCTCCCAGTGTGCCTGGCTGCCACTGTCTTGAATAAAGAAACTGATTTGGCTGCAAGTTTCCTGTGAGCGGCTAACTCACTTCACAGAAGATTTCAGGCAAAGAAAGAGCTTTCAGAGGAGCGGTCCCTGAAGTTTTGGGAGAAGGCTTTTTTTTTTTTTAAGATTTTTTTTTTTTTTAAGATTTTATTTATTTGACAGAGAGAGAGAGAGAGAGAGAGAAAGAGCACAAGCAGGGAGAGGGATAGAGGGAGAGAGAGAGCAGACTCCCCGCTGAGCAGGGAGCCCAATGTGGGACTTGACCCCAGGACTCCGGGATCATGACCTGAGGCCAAGGAAGATGTTCAGCAGACGGAGCCACCCAGGTGCCTGAGAAGGCTTATTTTTAGATGATAACCTGTTACCATGAATTCAACATGATGTGTACATCCTCATGTGTGCACATATTCATGGTGCCTCGATGGTGCCACAATAAATCTCTGATATATGCCCTTGTTTCCAGGAAGTTTACAAGCTGAAGAGACAGGACATCTGAAGACCAACAGGGAAGACTGGCAGGTAACATTTGGCTCCTCTCGACGTGCTTGCCTATCTTTCTTCTCCCTCACTCATCCTGTGAAGTGTATGTTCCGTCCACAAGCCCACATGAACAGAAAGAGTCACAGAATCATGAGCCTAGGTGGGGATTTTCCTCTGAGTAGGAGAAATATGAGAACCTTGTGGTAAGTTCTATATAGGGGTAAGTTCTAGACCCCTGGGGGACTCAGGTGCCCTCTTCCTGCAAAGACCCCCCTCTACCATGAGAGGGAGCTATTGCTCTCTCCCTCATTCTTCCACTGGTATTTCTACCCTCAGGGAGGTGCTGCTCAAGTGTTTCTTCTGCTTCAGAACAAGATAACATCTTCTCCAAAAAATGCATCTTATTGGAAGTTAAGAATTTTAAGCTCCAGAAATGGTCTGGTTTGCGGTTTTCAAAGGCAGAGAGCAGATGAAACTGCAAAATGTGTTTCCCTAGAAGACATTCTTTGGTAGTTCTGCATGTTATGCTCTTTTTAACACTGAATTTTTATTTTTATTTTTATTTATTTTTGTTGTTGTTGTTGTCTGCTGAATGTTTTAAGTGGTGGGAACTTAGGCCTTCAGTGTGGATCCTCAGAGCATGTCCTGATGTCCTATCTGGAATATGTGCTTAATGGATGCTGGCTATTGGTGACGTTTAGGAAAGCTACCCAAAGGTATTATTTCTTTGTTCCAGAATATATTTATGAGCAACATGACTGAATCTCCAGGAAATTTCAAGGAGTCTTATAATTTTGAAGCAGACATTTGAGCTTAGAGAAAATCAGAATGAAAACTTCAAGTACTTTGAAACACTTGGAGACAAATAATTTAAAAATCCCCATGGCATCGAACAAGCAGTTTTAGCATTATAGGGAACAAACAGTGTGTTATCAGCTCTTTTGCACATAGGAGATTAGAACAAAGTTCATAACCCTCTAAGTTCTTTGTAACAAAATTGCAGTGTTTAGAGACAGAAATAACTGACTACCATGGAAAGCAATTTTTGACACCTACTGTGTTTGAAATGAAAGTCGACAAAACTCTCCAAATAATGTGATCATGCAAAGTCTTGGCCAAAAGTGGGCCCTTGAATTAGCAAGGGAAGGCAACTTGGGGCTCACTGTCCCTGTAGACATTTGGATATGAAATTTAGCCACCGACAAAAAGAAGTTACTGCCCCAGATGGTCTAACAATATTTTCAGCTTCACTGATGGAATGCATTTGGAGGCCTGAAAGACGGGCTGGGGTGGGGTACCCTGTGTGTAGACTTAGACGACGTGTCTCTCAATCATGGGCTTACTCCCAGGATCAGCCCATGCACACGGACGTTGCACTGTGGCCCTACAGGATTGTGCCCTGATGCTCAGGGTAAGAGAGACAACAAAAATGTTCTGAATATTCTGTTCCAGTGGGGTCCTCACCATGGAGACGTACTAGAGAGAAGAATTTATTTTTATTTTTTCAGAAGATTTTATTTATTTATTTGAGAGAGAGACGAGAGAGAGCACGAGCTCAGGGAAGCGGCAGAGGGAGAAACAGACTCCCTGCTGAGCAGGGAGCCCAACACGGGGCTCGATTCCAGGACCCTGAGACCATGACCTGAGCCAAAGGCAGACACTGAACCATTTAAGCCATCCACACATGCCCTGAGAAGTAAGAATTTAATCTTGGAATTAGTTTGGAATTTTGTTCTCTACTTACCTAAACACTGCATGTGTAGGCCTACATACAAAGTATGCTATGCTGGATCAGGACTGCCTCTCAGAAAAATGATAAATGCATCTTTTGAGATCAAAACAAAACCAAACCAATAGCTTTCTACTTAGGGCTTTAAAATATGATATGGTTATCCTTCAAAAACCTTACTGAGTAGAAAAACAGTAAATTCAGAGTTCTGCTTAGCTAAGAGTAGGAGATATATATATATATATATATATATATATATATATATATATATATAATATGTGACTACCTATTTATTTTTGAACCCAGGGTCAAGTTATTCTGAGTTAAACTAAAAAATGCGGGTTGCATTTGGGGTCCTGAGGACTCTTGGATGTCCATTGAGTCCATTGAGGACTCATGAATGTTGGGGTTTCATCACTAAACTGGTATGGCAAATGATCTCATTCTCAAGGCTCACAGAACCTGTCTACAACATTTGAAATTGTCTTTCTGGGCATTTCCTGGGCAGTCAGTCATGAGGTTACTCCTGTGGAGGTAAGCACCCTATGGGCCATCTGCACCTTATGGGCCATCTGCACCCTATGGGCCATCTATTTTTGCTGGGTACCCCAATCTCTGGCCAGTGTTGCTGGGTTCCCTGGGTGGTTTGACCTTATGCCAATTGTTAAGTCATCGATTCTCAGTTCCTAGCTTGCCCTTCTGTGCAGTGTCCCTGGAAACCCTGGTAGTTCTTTGCCAGCTGGACGGCTGCTAGCCTTTGCCCATAAGGTGTAGGGAATGACTGGAGATGAGAGGAGGGAGACAGGACCTCCTGTCTTTGGCATTCCTGTGACTTTTAATCTACACACCTCTACTCTGGCAGTGACAGTGGAGTCTAGTTTGTAGGTTTCTCTCAGCACTGGCTGAATGAATCTTAAAGCACCTTCCCGGGGACACCAGCACCAGCCAGCAGGTGCCCCTCTTTGGATGCCAGGATCCCAGGCTGTGAGGCGTCTCCTCTGAGCTCAGAGACACCCTCATCTGAGGTCTGAGTTTCAGCTCTGTAGGGCTCTCTCTTCAAGCTTCCAGCCTTTAATAATTCCAATTTTCCCTACAGCCCTGGTAGTGATAGCAGCTTCCTCCAGCATCTATGTACATGGCAGCATAGTGGTCTGTTTTGACCCATTTAGCTACTTACTTCTCAGTTCCTTATACCCAATTAATGATTCTTTGTGTTAAATTCTCTGTTACATTAACTGGTATGTTAGCTGGATCCTAGCTGATATGGATGACATCATTAATGACTTTAAGTAAAATTCCTTTCTCATCAACTTCATAGGTAGTACAGATTTATTCTAGTATAATTTTTCTACAGTGCCTGAAATCATATTCACAATCAGCTACAAAAGGATCAGAATATGGGCTATGGTCCACCAAAGCTATTAGTGAAAAGTAAATATATCAATCAAAACTCATGGTGGCCAGTGACAGAGAATCTAATTTAAATAGAAAAGGAAATCCATTGTCTCACTGACTTTATAAAGAGTCCAGGGATAAACACTGCCTTCAAGCATGACTGGACCAAGGGGCTCAACAGAAATCATAATATCTTAATCTCATTTTCCCCATTCCTCATCTTTGCTTTTCTCTTTGTTGGCTTTCTTCTCCAGCAAGCTCTACCTTGTGATGTCAGGGCCATTTCCAGGGGCTCCAGGCTCATTCTTATTCCCTGAGCAAGCCCAACAGAAAGATCCAGTCTCTGCTTTCAGCTTCCCTAGCAAAAGCCCTGGGACGATTTCAGTGGCTGTGGGTGCTGGGTCCATCTCTTCATTAGTCCCCTATGGTGGGGACAGACCATGGTCTGATGGTGTAGGGTCATGTGACCACATGTGCAGGGTGGGGAGCAGGGTGGGGAGAAAGTCACATTCACCTAAACCACAGACTAGAATTTTTTTTAATTATTTATTTATTTATTTATGATAGTCACACAGAATGAGAGAGAGAGAGACAGAGACACAGGCAGAGGGAGAAGCAGGCTCCATGCACCGGGAGCCCGACGTGGGATTCGATCCCGGGTCTCCAGGATCACACCCTGGGCCAAAGGCAGGCGCTAAACCGCTGTGCCACCCAGGGATCCCCAGACTAGAATTTGATTGTGGTTTCCCCAAGGAAAATTTAGGTGCTGTGACCCCAAGGTGGGAAAGTTAATGATAGTAGCTTCAAGAATAAGAGATACCTCTCACAGCAGAGGCTCTGAGTCAAGGAGAGAGAAGAGGGAAGGGGCATCGTGAGGCCCCACACAGATCTCCTCTGAAGAGAACTGCTTCAAGAGCATGGCTGATTGACGACGGCCTCCAGCTGCCATGCCTGTGGGTCGTGCCAGACTCACTCCCTTTGGGCTGCCTCTAGCCGATGCCTGAGCAGGGTGAGCAAACCAGAACTGGCCACCCCTGCCCAGGGTGGATTCCTCTCAGAGACACTGTGCATCGTATGGGCAAGGCTCTTTCAGCACTCCCTGCACTCTGAGACTTCTGCTGCCCACGCCTTCCTGTTCTCCAACACTCCCTTTACCAGAGCAGACCTGCATCCTGATCTGAAGGCTCTCCATCCTTGCCCCTGCTTCCCTTTATCTTTCACAGACATTGCCCATATCATCTTTTGCATGTATAATTGTTTCTTCTCTTTCTGATCTCTTTATGTTCTTTTAATGAACCATGGTTCACCATCCAATGTCCCAGTGGTCCTAATTAACAACTAATAATTGAACAAAGTCACTGATTTCACTCATATGGGGACTTTAAGAAACAAAACAAATGAGCAAAGGGAAAGATAAAGAGAGAGGCAAACCAAGAAACAGACCCTGAGCTCTAAAGAACACACCCGTGGTAACCAGAGGGGAGTGGGTGGGGGGTATGGGGGAAACAGGTGATGGGGATGAAGGAGTGCACCTGCCATGATGAGCACAGGGCATTGCATGGAATTGTTTAATTACTATATTGTACACCTAAAACTAATATGACACTGTATGTTAACTAACTGAAATTTAAATAAAAACGATAAACCCACATTTTCAATTGTACAAGATGAGTAAGTTCTAGAGTACAACAGTGCCCCTTTAGTTAATAATACTGTATTGTACACTTAAGAATTTGTTAAGAAGGCAAATCTTGTGTAAGTGTTCTTACCACTTCAAAAGAAAAAAAGGAAAAGAAATAAAGCAAATCCTTGGGAGCGATTCTGTGGGTTATGGTCCCCATTTTGTCTTAATTGATAAAATTTTAGCTTTTAGTTTAGGATGATTTTTGTCTTAGCTCTATCTAATGATCATTAGCATGATCAGTGGGAAGGACTGGAGAAGATAAATTCCCACCCCTTCTATTGGAAAAACTCCCTCTCTAGGCTGAAAAAGGCCTTCCTAATTAAAAAGAATATTTCTCCTTTGTGGCCATGAGGCTGGTGTTTTTAGTTAACTGGGGTGTGCTAAATAAAACAAGCAAACCATCTTTGTTACATCTGCTCCTTAGGCAGAAGTTGGGCGCCAGGGGTGAGGTTTATGGGGAGAGTGTCTGCCTCTCCTACCTGTTTCCAAGCAGGTTTCTCATTCTTCTGATGGATGAGGGTCCTTCGGCTAGTTTCTGATTTCTTTCAAGGAAATGGCCCTGTGTGTACCAGTACCTTCAGGGTGTTCCTGGGAGGAGGGGAGCCAGGAGCTACTTAATTTTAAAAGATGGCAAACTTTCTTCTGGCCAGGAGTTAGAACTTCTGTAAATTAAATGTGTGAAGGGGTCTAGAAAAAAAAATGATGGTGCTGTTGTGCTTGTCATTTATTTGTTTTATCAAACACTGGGCACAGGCTCTAAGTTCTGCTCAGTGGAGCGATTTATGGAGGTAATTTATTCATTGATTCGTGTTTAACGCACTTGCCAACAAACTATTGTGCGTAATAGTCTTGCTTTCCCGCTGACAGCTCCACCTGGATGGGGTGACTAATCCACCACAGGACATCAGGGGGACCTACCCAGCCATGCCAGGCGCAGCCTACACTATCACCCTAATGAGTGTCTCCACACTGGCTGTCACCCAGCAGGCAAAGCCACACTGTGCAGGTGCTGTTTAACAGACAGGCTTTTCCTTGTCAAACATCCCCCAAGACTTCCACTGGAGCAAATAGAATGGCACTAATATTACTACAGATAGCAGAGCTATTTCTTTGACTCATGTGGCTTCTGGCACATGGACTGTTTTACTAACCCTATGATTACATATCTGCTCATCTTCTACGAGGCTAGAATTGCTCAATGCAAGTGAGGTAACCTGGTCAAGATGTGCCTTGCCATACGTAGTTTTCTGGGGTCTGTAGTCTTTGATCGAGTAGAGACTTCTTAGTGTTGCTTGTGAGAGATATTCCAATAAGATGACAAACCAAGTGACTCTTTCCAGCTATCTGTGAATCATAATCCATAACACTGAAAAATGCCCTGAAATTCATTTATGATGGTCTCAACCCTCTTCAGATTTTTTAGACTATTTCTTAATTTTTCTTCAGAACTTTTATTTATTTATTTTTTTATAACTTTTTTTAAGGTTTTATTTATTTACTCATGAGAGACACAGAAAGAGAGAGGCAGAGACACAGGCAGAGGGAGTAGCAGGCTCCATGCAGGGAGCCTGACGTGGGACTTGTTCCTGGGTCTCCAGGATCACGCCCTGGGCTGAAGGCAGCGCTAAACCGCTGAGCCACTGGGGCTGCCCAACCCTCTTTAGATCTTGATGTAGTTGAGAGACGGATGGATTTCAAATTTTTACTTGATTTTTGTTTCTTTTTCATTAGCCCAGATATTGCTGTCCCTATTAAAAAACTAATAAGGGGTGCCTGCATGGTGTAGTCAGTTAAGTGTCTGACTCTTGGTTTCAGTTCAGAACATGATCTCAGGGTCGTGAGACTGAGCCTCCATCAGGGTCTGTGCCCAGTGCAGAATCTGCTATAAATAAATATTAAAAGAGGAAGAACTAATAAAATTTGTGTTTACTGATACCAATTATATATGTCTAGACTTTGGATTAGTTATTTGAATGTTATGTGGATTCTTACTCCCCAAGTAAATGTTGGTTGGTTTTTCCTATCTTCAAGATGCCCACACAGAGGTGCAAAACTGTGGATTCTCCCCTTCTCTTTGCTAATCATTCACTAGAAGTGAAGAGTCAGAAGAAGATAGTCTCAAATGTGTGTCTATGTTTCTATGTGCAAACAACCCCATACTCTCCTGGAGTTTGTCTGACTGCTGAAAGTAGAGCACTCTTCCCAGCTCTTCAAAGATTTAGGATTTATCTCCAACATCTCCAGAACACTAAACCACAATTAATATAGACCAAGATAATGTGTTTCATTGTAACTTCTGCCAAATTATTGGCATAGTAAAGGACAGTTTGGATAGAATCTAGAAAGAACCTAATAGTACGAAAATTATTGAGTGACTAAAAACATCTATTCAGACCAAAGATTAAAGGAGTGCTGTTGGCAAAATGTGTCATGAATTCTACTTGTTGCACTCAGAGTTGTTAGAGTGAGCAGATAAAATCGAGTAACACTAGGTGATACGTATGCCCCTTCTGATCACATTCGCTATGACTTGAAAAATGTATTTATTTCAAAAATAAGATATATAATTATATCCTTTGCTACGTATGATGGTTAATTTTATGTCAACTTGAGCGGTTCAAGGAGGCCCAGAGAGGTGGTATAACATTATTTCTGGGTGTGTCTGTGAGGGTGCTCCTGGAAGTGATTAGCTTTTAGCACGATGAGTAAAGACAACCTGCTCTCACCCATGTGGGTGGGTATCATCCAATCCTTTGAGGGCCTGAACAGAAGAATGGCAGAGGAAGGGCAAATTCTTTCTCTCTCTGCTATAGCTGAGACACCATCTTCCCCTGCCCTCAGACATTGGAACTCTGGGTTCTTGGGCCTTTGGACACCAGCGGCTGTCCAATTCTCGGGCCTTCGGCTTCAGACTGGGAACTACACCGTAGGCTTCTGTGGTTCTCAGGCCTTTGAACTTAGATTGGTAACATCACTGGCTTTCCTTGGTTCTCCAGCTTGCAGAGGGAAGATTGAGGGACTTTTTGGCCACCATAGCTGAGTGAACCAATTCTTATAATAAATACATTTTTATATATGTATATTTATATATACATATGGTGTATGTATATATACACATACATGTAGATATATATGTGCATAAATATGTATATACAGTATACATGTGTGTATATATGTGTGTGTGTATACTCATATAGATAGTCCTCAACTTACTGTGCTTTGAATTACAATTTTTCAACTTTTATAATGGTGCAAAAGTGATATGCATTCAGTAGAAAACCAACTTGGAGTTTTGAATTTTGATCTTTTCCTGAGCTGGTGATATGAGGTATGATCCTGTCTCATGATGCAGGACAGTGGCAGGGAGCCACAGCTCTAACAGCCATGTGATCATGAGACACTGACAACCATTCTGTACCCACACAACCATCTGTTTTTCACTTTTGGTACAGTGTTTGATACATTGCGTGAGATGATCAACACTTTAGGTTTTGCGTTAGGTGATTCCGCTCTATTGTAGGCTAATGTAAGTGTTTTGAGCACATTTAAAGTAGGCTGGGCGAGGCTAAAATGTTCTGTAGGTTATGTGCAGTTTTGACTTATGCTGTGTTCATCTTATAACAGGTTTATTGGGACATAATCCCATCATAAATTGAGGAAGAGAAGGAACATATCTTTGGTTAATATACCACTCAACTTAAACTTCCATTACACACCATGGTAGGGTATTTGCCAAACATCTCATTCATATGAATATTGTCTCCCACTTACTATGTGGACCATGGTGACCAGTGTCATGTTACATAATCTTCCATGTCCTCTAATGCCACCATAAATCTGTGACAGACTTTTCAGAAATATTAATTATTTATATTTATTTTTAAAAGATTTTATTTATTTATTCATGAGAGACATAGAAAGAGAAGCAGAGACAGGCAGAGGGAGAAGCAGACTCCATACAGAGAGCCTGACGTGGGACTTGGTCCCAGGTCTCCAGGATCATGCCCTGGACTGAAGGCGGCGCTAAACCACTGAGCCACCCGGTTGCCCAATAGCTTCACATTTAAAAGTAAAGCTGGATTAGTAATTCATGGTCTGCTCTCAAGCTCATAGCAACATGGGGAAGACACTAAGAAATTAGATAATTATTATATAATGAATTATATAATACAATGAGTGATAAAATAGAGCGTAAGTAAGTCATAGAAACCAGGAAGGCAAATGTTTCAAGGAAGGTGAACTGACCCGCTATGACAAATGCCACTGGCAGGTCCAGTGAAATGAAAACAGAGATGTGACCATGGGATTGGTAACACGGGCTCAGAAGTGATTTCTCTGCATGTGATGTAAGTGCCACGTAGCCAAGTGGTGGGCAAGGAAGACTCCTAGGTGGGTAGGAAGGAAGTGTATTGACTTGGAGGCAATGACCATAGACCTCCTTTCAGAGGAAAGGGTCTATGAAGGAGGAGCAGGGAGACAGGCATGGGGGGAGGGCCAAGGGAGGGTATTTTTACAATACAAAGATGTTTATATAGTGATGGAATGAGGGGCACCTGGGTGGCTGTCAATTAAGCATCTGCCTTTGGCTCAGCTCATGATCTCAGGGTCCTGGAATCAAGTCCCTGCATCGCACTCCCTGCTCAATGGGGAGTCTGTTTCTCCCTCTGCCTCCCTCTGCCCCTTTGCCCACTTGTGTGTGCTCTCTCTCTCTCAGATGAATAAATAAAATATTTTTAAAAAAGAAAAAAAATAAAGTGATGGAGTGAAACCAGTGGAGAAACAGAAAAGTGATATGCTGTGAAGTCAAGTACATCAAGCACCTACACCTATGAAATAGGTACAAATGAGGGAGAGGAGCGAAGTTGATCATAACTACTGTTTCTCAGAAATGTTGTGTCTAATTGTGGCAAAACTTCATGGTCAGCCTAGAAATCACAGAAAGTGTAAAAGTATAAATCCAAATTACCCAGATATTAGTCATTCTTAAGTAACTTATCTTAATATTTTACTAGTTCTGTCTGCTTGGCTTATTACAATTTGATAGTCAATATTAGTGTCGGTAGGGAAAGCTTCTTCCATTAATCTTATGGTATATTCTTGATTATCTACCTTTGTTTATTTTTTCCAAAAGTACTTCAAGTCCATTTTATGAGATTATGTAAATATGCTATTGGCATTTTAACTTAATTTTGAGAAATTTATAAATAAATGTAGTCAGTCTATCAACAGATATCCCATTTTCTTTTCTTTTCTTTTTTTTTTTTTTTAAAGATTTTACTTATTTATTTGACACAGAGAGAGAGACAGCACAAGCAGGGGGAACAGCAGGCAGAGGGACAGGGAGAAGCAGGCTTCCTGCTGAGCAGGGAGCCCACGGTGGGCCTCTATCTCAGGATTCCGGGATCATGACCTGAGCCAAAGGCAGACACTTAACTAACTGAGCCGCCCAGGTGCCCTGATTTTGTATTTTCAAGTCATCTTTATTTTCTTATAAGAATGTGTTTTCCTGGTTTTCTTCATAAAGGTAACATATCTTGTTCATAACACATATTAAGTTGGTCCCTGAATATTTTGTTATTTTGTTGTCATGGGATTTTTTCACTGTACTGTATCACAATGTAGTTTATCACTGATATTGGTTCAGAGATTTTATTTTTTTTTAAGATTTTATTTATCTTTAAGATTTTATTTATTTATTTATCTTTTATTTATCTTTATTTATTTTTAAGATTTTATTTATTATCTTTATTTATTGATGGAATAAAATCAATTCCATCATGCTGATTATTGACTCAATCTATCATATCATTTGCAGTAAAACTTGAATTTAGCTTTAATATAAAAGAGGTCATCTCTTTTGTATGGTATAAATGTCCTTGGCTTACTTATTTTTAACCAAAAGTATTCACAATGGAATGAATGTTTATGTTCCTCAAAACCCGTAAATTTATATGTTGAAATTCTAACCTCCAAGGTGATATTATTGGGTGGTGAGGGCCTTCGGAGATGTGATTAAGTCATAAGGGCAGAGCCCCCATGAATGGGACTAAGGTCCTTATGAAAAAGGCTCCAGAGAGATCCCTATTCCCTTCCCCTCTGTGAGGACATGGTCTGTGAACCAAGAAGTGGGCCCTCATCTGACACCAAATCTACCAGTGTCTTAGATTTCTTGGCCTCCAGAGAAATAAATGTTTGTTGTTTATATGCTGCCCGTTTATGCTGCTTTTGTTACAGCAGTCCAAACCAAATAAGACAGCATTATTTTAGAATTTCCTTATAAATTTCTCAAATATTAACTATTCAAGCAGATAGACTACAGGATTTGAACTTAATGGGGTGGTTCACAATGATCACTTTTGATCCTTTGTTTAAAGAGTCGATACATACTGGAGTGCTTGGGTGGCTCAGTTGGTTAAGCGGCTGCCTTTGGCTCAGGACCTGATCTTAAGGTCCTGGGGTTGAGCCCCATGTCAGGCTCTCTGCTCAGAGGGGAGTCTGCTTATCCCTCTCCTTCTGTGTTCTCTCTTTCTCTCATAAATCAATCAATCAATCTTTTAAAAAATCTTTTAAAAATTAAAAAAAGAGTCTATACAAACTACGTCTTTGCAAATATGCTTATTCACAACAATTAATTTTGTTGAGGAGTATATTCTGATATGTTCCCCCCCAAATAAACACAACCAGATGTTTCTTTCTTCACCTTGGGATTGCATATTTCAACACTAGAATGGCTAAAATAGGGCAGCCCAGCGGTTTAGTGCCACCTTCAGCCCAGGGCATGATCCTGGAGACCCGGGATCAAGTCCCACTTCGGGCTCCCAGCATGGAGCCTGCTTTTCCCTCTGCCTATGTCTCTGCCTCTCTCTCTCTCTCTCTCTCTCTCTCTCTCTCTCTCTCTCTCCCTCTCCTGAATAAATGAATAAAATATTTAAAAAATAAAATAGAATGACTAAAATAAAATCAATGCCTAGAAGAATGGGTTGCAAATAAATCCTCAGTTGGCTATCTAAGAACATGTAATTGATAAAGACAGTGGGTGCACAACATAACAATGTTTAACCACAGACATTGATTTCTCTGCCATGTTGATGGCATCAATCTCGCCATCAGTGTCTGGTGGCAAGCAGCAGTGTTGGGATAATTAATGTATTTCTGTTATCCCACAATGACCGCTGTAGAATCAAGTCGCTGACAGATATTTATTCCAAAAGCATAAGAAGTGACACATAAAAATTTATTTTTAATATTTATTGTCTACAAGTGAATAACTGAACGCCATTCATAACTCAAAGCACTGCGAAACATTAACATATAAAATCAGAGAGAATTCAGATAAAATTCAGAGAGAATTCTGCTGCAGCAGAATTGCAACAAAGTGGTTTATTTATGAATGCTTCCAGCAATCTTACCGTAGTTCAAGTTCAGCTCATGATACGTTATTTTGCTCACTGGATTCCAGATGGAATGGAACAAGGGTGGAACACTGGGCTGGGAATCAGGAAACATGACCCAGCATGTGGCCTTGGAAAGTTCACTTGTCTCTGAGTCTTCACCTGGGAGGAAAAGGTAGGGAGAGAGAAGGTAGAGTAGCAGGAAAGGGGGCCAGGGGCATTTGGGCCCCTCCTCCATGTAGTTCACCTGGGCCTTCAGGGCCTGATCTTGTATATATGACTTCCAATTAATGCTGGAGTGTTGCTGTGCACATCCAACTTTATGGCTTTGGAGGATCAGACACCTGTAAGAGAACATTTGCTCATGATGAGTTGTGAAAGCCCCTTCTGGCTGTACTGATCTTTGGGTTGTCTCTCTTAATAATCAAATAGGAAATGGGAGCTGTATAAAACCAGATGGTTTGAAATAAATAATAAGTCTATATGTCAAACAAAAATTTTTTTGACAAACAAAAAACAAAAAAAATATTTTTTTTGTCAAATAAAGTTCATAGCGAGAAAGCTTCTTATATCAGTATTTTAATAATTTAATGTTTGTATTGGATCAGTACAATTGCTTAATTATTAGCTTTGGAAAAACAATAAACATGCCCTTAGATTATGAATTTCTCAAATTGGCAGTGTGGATGGATACTACTGAAATGTGCTATAAGGTCTGCTAGAGAAATGCAAATCTAAATTTGTTAATATGAATAGACCCATTATAGAAATGGCCCAGGAGGTTAAAGGCTGAAAGCATGTATATCAAACAGATTGATCCTAAAAACTCCAACCCTAATTCTACTAGTAGCATGTTTTGTCCCTAACAAAATTATATTTCCTAAGCAAAATTTATATCAATTAGGGGAGAGCTGTATATTCACTAATCCCTCTGCCATCCACTCTGAAGAGATGGAATCAAAGAAGCAGGATTTTACTTTTCAAAACATTTTCCTTATGAAACTTTCTTATTCTGTAGGTTTCTTTTTCTTTATAGCTGGCAGTTATTGAATTTCTTACTGTATGATAAACTCTTAAACGTGATACAGCTGTCCACAAACCTATCACCTGTCTATGATTACCAGCATTATCGTTTCACACCAGAGGTAATTGATGCTCAGACATAAAGGAAGTCAGTGGCAGAATTGGGAGTGGAATGTCATGCCTTCTGACTTCAAGGTTCAAACCTACCCCATCTACCCCCTCTCTCCCTCCTCTTACCTCCTACCATCTTGTTCTTGGTTTGCAAACCAGCTCTTATACATGGTTTGCAAAGATGAAAGAAGAGGACCATTCCAGTTGGTAGGTGGCAGGTTTCATAAGCAAGGGAACTTACACAGGGGCTTGTCTTGAGCCAAGACAAGTAGATCCACACATGCATCAGCCAGAATCCTGAAAGTTTATATAGACCCCTTAACAGAGTTGAGTCAGGTATTCAGGACCTTTGGTCCCAACAGCTCATTGCTTCTCAAGGCTATGTCCTTGAAATGGCTGCTGGAATGGGAATAGGGGGCAGAATGAACATTCCAAGGGCAGAGGAGGGGGTTAGGTGTCTCTAGTTGCCCAGGACCCACGGTCACATCCTCTCGGTGACCTCCTCCAACACTTGTTCTTTTCCTCTGCTCTCACAACAACTCTGCAAGGTAAATGGTAAATGCTATTACCTCTATTTTGCAGTTGAGGAAACTGAGCCCTTGTGTGGAGAGGTGACTTGGCTAGGCCACTTAGCTGGTAAGATGCTGAAAAATCTATATTCTGACCTATATCCCAGCTCCGCTAGGCTACTGGCTCTTTGATGTGGGTGCAGACGCCCTGTGCGTGTTGGCCAGGAACACTGGATCCAATGCCATCCTGAACTTTCTGCTGCTTCAGGGCAGAGGCAGAGGGAGTGCTACTTCAACCCTTGCTGTCAATTAAGACCTGAATATATTTTGTTAATAGTTTAATGTTCACATCTTTCTGTACTTTATTTCTTGCAGTGACCTATGTTCCGAAAGTTAAAAAAAAAAAAATTAGGAATTCTCAGCTGAGAATTGTGCTGGTCTTAAAATTCATCATCATTTAGAATATCTAAAACCCTTAAAGTGAGGATATGGTAAAATCACTGGGGACAAGCACTGGGGGCCACCCAGTGAGAGGCGAGGAGGGCAAAGGTGGAGAGACGGACTTACACTCAGGCTAACATGTGGGCCGGTGCACCAGCTCTGATTTGCCTCCTCTTCTAAGCATCACCAGCACCTGCAGGTCATGTGTTGCCTCATGTTGTTTTCTTAAGATTTATTTATTTTAGACAGAGAGAGAGAGAGAGCAAGCAGGGGGACAGGCAGAGGGAGAGGGAGAGAAAATCTCAAGCAGACTCCATGTCGAGTATGGAACCAACTCTCATTTAAGCCCCTGATTCTGAATCCAGGCCCCTGTTCTTCTCCTAGCATTGCTTTAACCTATGTCTTTGTCCCATACTGTCGCTGACCGCACGTGGGCCTTTCATGGCAATTGTCAAGAATATTGTAAAGGATGTTGAATTTAATGACAAATGTAGTCTTTGCAGCAGTGATCACTTTCAAACTTTGGCAGTACATGATCATGGTCTTCAAGGGCTACAACAGGGGAAAAGAAAACCAGTGTTTTTTTTAGCTCAACAAAACCCTGAATTTGTTACCAGCACGCAAAATCGGTAACATATGTGACACCTAATGAAGTACACCGTGAACGTGGGTGAGGTATGTATTGAGAGAGATATATGTTATTTATTTATTTATTTATTTATTTATTTATTTATTTGAGGAAGGAGGGAGGGAGAGAATCCCAGATTCCACGTTTGGTGCAGAGCCCAAAGCAGGGTTTGATCCCACAACACTGAGACCATGACCTGAGCCGAAAAAATCAAGAGTCAGATGCTTAACTGGCTAAAACACCCAGGCTTCCCTGTGCTATTTATTGGAAGGTGACTTTTTGCTAATTTTACAGAAAATACCAACAGCAGGTTTCTGTGAAACTTCAATAAGCAGAAGCATAGGATGCAAATATTGGCGAATATCTTTTGGAAACAATAGGAACTGTATTGTGCTAAATATAATATGTTAAATGAAACAAGTGGCTCCGATCGACTTTTCTTTGGATGACTAAATATTGATTGGTAGACATGGCTAGTGTAAACACAGGATTTTTTTGGACTCTGGTTTCTCTTGAATAACTGGAATTTTCATGCAGAGGATACTTTTCACTTTACGACACAATACCACATGCATCAGATGAGGAAACCAAAGCTCAGACAGACAGGTTAGGCTATTCTCCCATGGTCATAGAGCAAGCAGAGAGTAGGGTGGGGATTTGAACTCAGATCTGCTACTTCTGTAAATGTTTAGCTTTATTGATAATGTAGGGACTGCTGGCTATGAGTCTGAATTCCAGGATACAAGTTATGTCATGCTTTTTGGTTCTTACAACGTAGAGGTTGTTTTAAATGTGACTTGCTTCACATTTTACAAGCTGCAAAACATAAAGAAAAATCAATTAGGAAAACATTCTGTTGATCATAAGGGACGTAGATGAAAAGGCTGTGTATTAGGCCAGCACTCAGCTGAAATGTCTCGGTGTAGGGGTCACACCCCAGCCTTATGCATCTCCCTCTCAATGGTTTACTTAGATTTTAGAATTAGGTTATGAAGAAGTCCCTTAATTATACTCAAATGAATCCTTGACAATGGAATTCTTGACAATGAACTCACATACATGAAAAAATTGCTCTTGATTGACATATCCTAACAACATCTGTGATGTTCTAGAAATGAAAATAATTACTCATTATCTCCTTGTTCTAAATAAATGTTTATTTGAAGCTGCTCTAAATTGGAAGTTTTTTATTGTCATATGCCTACTTCATGAGGCTGCCTGTGAAACCCAAGCCACTCAGGACTATCATGGAAGAGAGAGGCTGTCAGAGACTGCTCTCCATCACTGCACATGGGGGAGCCACTCCCAGGGGCCCTGTAGGGCTTAGCTCCCAGGCTGAATTATTCTGCATTCTTGTAAAATTCAGATGTCAGGGGTGACTGGGTGACTTAGTTAAGCGTCCAACTCTTGATCTCAGCTCAAGTCTTGATCTCAGGGTCATGAGTTCAAGCCCCATGTTGGGCTCCTCACTGGGTGTGGAGCCTACTTAAAAAAAATTTTTTTTTCAGATGTCAGCTATAGTTTCTCAGCCCCATGGTGGGGGAGAATGTGCCATAAATCTCCTGGTCTTCCCCACTGTGCCTGAGCAATTGTATAGCTAAGAGAGGCTAAGCTGCCCATAAGATACCCATGAATTTCAAGGAAACCTTGAGAGTTTAAGAGCTCAGAGTCTCTTTGACCACCTGGAGTTGGCTTCTTTTGTGGACTCTCTGTTCTTACCGTTGACCTCAGCCTTCATCAGATTTCTCCACCTAACCTTCTGTTCTCACTCCTGGCTTGATTTGTTCCCTCCCTTGGGTTTAATTTCCCTGGACCTTTGTGATGACTGCTCTCTGACCACCACACTTCCTCCCACAGCTTCCTATCCTTTCATGGATGCATGTTGGAGGTCTTCTTCAAAGGACTGACAATGCTTGGTTGCCCATTTTTATTTGAAAGGGAGTTGGTAAAAACCTGATTTGACACACTGTGCGAGTGAGCACCTCTGAAGGGGATTGTCCTGCAGGTGCTTTCGATAGAGACCACATCGTTCTGCTGGAGAACCCACAAATGTGTCTGTGTCTTTCTTCCTGGGCGGTTCAGTTTTTCCAGGAGAAATCTGCCATTCTCTCCTGCCTGTGCCCTAAAGTGGCTGCTGTTACCCTAGGCTCGGTGGGGATAATGACACAGGGACACACATATATATAGTTTCTAGACCTCTGCTGTCCTACATTGGACAACAGGAAGCTACCTAAATTTAAATGGATTAACATGAGTTAACATGAAAATCTTACTTCTTTGCTTACACTAGCCTCATTTCAAGTGTTCAAGAGCCAGAACTTGCTCCTGAGTCATTGGGTAGTTTTCACTTAGAACATACTCATCATTTCATAGTTTATTCCGAGAGAACTATTCCAGAGTTTCACTCCATCTTCAGGAAGCCAACCTGTGCTTAGCTGAGTCTGGTGCCCTGAGAGTAGAATCTCTATGTATCGACCTCTCCAGAAAGAAAACCCCAGCATTTGGCTGGGGTAGAGATGAGGGCTCTCTCTGCCTCTCCCACAGACTGCTATTAGGTGTTCCTCCCTGGGATGGCAGCTGTGTTCCTGGACCTTCGTCATTCTGGGACATGACACTTTGTTCCTCCTGTGTTCCCCCACTGTAGTCTCTTAATTTATACTTTTTTTCATTCTGCTAAGTGAGTTACCACTCATGCGTGCATCTGCTCTCCAGCTCCCAAAACTTGGTTTTCATTCACCGTTATCTCCCCTTCTTCTTGCTTTGTCTTTGTGGCTTCATAAGCTTTTTATTTATCCCTTTATCCTCCTGTGGCAGGGGCTCAGGAGAAACCATGGTTTGTTGCATGGATTCTTCCCACCATGTTTGATCTGGAAGACTTGTCACTTCTTATTACCTGTATCAGAGGCCTTAGGCAACAGAATGACACTAAGGGATATTTTGCCTCTGGCAAAGGAAGGCATAATTACCGTGACTCACAGCTGAAGGCACTGATAGCCGAAGATGTGCAGTAAGTACCACAGCTGTTATGTAGAACAGAAATGAGCCTGAGACCCTAGTTTTCCACCTCCTGGTTTAGATGGCAACTCTCCATCCATGTCATGTGGTTGAACCTGTTTCCAAAGGTTTAGGTGGAATCATCCCCATGATGCACATTATCTCAGGCTGATTAAGTTTTCCTCTTTCATTGAAAATTAATTTCTTTTGGATATAAGTAATTATTGATAACACCAGTCAAATTCTGGTGTTAATAGTATCCCAGAAGAACTAACACTACCCTGATATCCAACCATCAATCCATCCATCCACCATCCATCCATCAATTCAATAAACATTTATGTAGTAGGTTAAGAAGCCAGATCTCTAGTCCAGAATAACAAAAGTTCTAATAATAGCCTAACAATTATTTTTAAATGTTTTAAATTACTTTTGAATTAATAATGTAAAAATTCTTAGAAATATCCTACTTCCCCATATATTTTCACTAATCCTCTGAATTCTTTTATAAAGTTAATGAAAATGATTAGTTTCAATTTTAGACATACAACCTAGATTAACCCCAAACTCCAAAACCATTGGGATCTGAACAGTAATTTTTTTCTTCAGAACTTTTCAGCTGCTTTTAGAATCCAGCTTTCCATTCATTCCTTCCAGTGGATGATAACTGCGTTCATCTTGCAACCATATGATTCATTGTCCACCACCTCATTTTCTCTGTCTCATTTCTCCCTCTGAGTGCTTGACACCAGGCAGGCGACTTGCAAACCCCTTTCCAGCCCAACTCCCCTTCCCAGCTCTTGTCCTCATCTTTACCTTCCTCCTGAGCATTTACAGTTAGTTGTTCTGCTCTCCTCCAAGCTCAGCACAATTGAGCTAGCATGCTTGTACTTTCCAAGATGCTATTTATCTCTGTTTCCCTAATATCTGTAGGCTTAGCATTTTCTAATTCCCTTTAGATTAGAACTTTGTTATGTTTTCCTCCTTCATCTCACTCTATGTATCCTGTTCTCAAGTCTTATGATCTTCTTCCACTTTTTTATTCCTTCCCACACCATTTCACTGCAGGCATTGTCACGTGTCACTTGCCCTCATGCGACAGCTTCCAAACTATGGTTTCTTGCTCTCCATGGTATACACCAACAGAAGTCTAGCCTTCCTAAATTGATGCTTTATTATATCATCAGTTGACACTAAAATGACTGAGGTTTCCCTATTATTCTAGATGATAAGCATCCAATTCCTATATCTGGCATTCCAGGCTTCTAGTACAAGACTCCATCTCTCCTGACCTCTGTGGAGCTCTTCTCTGGTAAATCACTATCTGAAGTTGCATGCGTTGTCTATGCTTCTGACTTCAATAAATCTCTTTGCCCTATGTAATAGCAATTATCTTCCAAATCTTCCTCCTAACCTCTCCAAGGTTGACGTATCTGTCATGGCTCAAATCAACTGTTCTTCAACTTGGAATTCCACCCGGTGGCTCCAGCTCATCATGTTTACCTCCTCTCTGGACTCAGAACAAGTATTCCTTTATCTTCCTCTGCATCACTTTGGTCTTTTGCATTTCTACCCTTCTTTCTGTTGTTACACTGTTTGATTCTGAATTTCTCTTTGCCCAGGAATCATGGACTAGATTTTAAATCCTTGGGACTCCGAATGAAGATTTATATATCTGTGCTTGTCCTCAGGCAAATGAAGTTCATTGGACAGGCGAGTATTTACTGGCAGGCTTGGGCAGCACCAAATGAATCAAGTATACCACCTAATAAAAAAGTCAATAAATTCTTCACTTTATCTAAAATATAGCTAGAAAAAAGTTAACAGAAAAAAGAAAAAGAAAAATGTTAACAGAAATAGTGGTGAGGTTTAGTGCTGCCAGCCTCTAAATTTTACTCATACCCTAAAACATACATCTCTTTGGTATGTGACTAAATGTAAAATACTGGCAAGATCTTGAGATCAGTAGAGTTAATATGAATCTTGTAGACTGGCCTAAATCCATAAATTGAGGTGGCATATTCATAGAATTAACCAAATAGGATTATTTTCCCCACAAAACAAAAGCCTGCAAAATTTAGTTTGCCTGGATTTTTCTTACCTATGATGAACAAATGCAGTAAGATGATTGATGTCCTATTTTTATTATTCTGTTTGAAGTGCTTCATTCTTTATAGGTACTAACTAAACCAATGCCTGTGGCATTTGATATTAGCTTCCATTTTTAGCCATGCTAGACCTCATTGGTTTGAAAGTGAAATGAAATCATTAACAGTGTTTGCATGAATAATGGAAAACTTCATTTCCTTCACGGAAAATTGCAATATTTAGTTTTTCAGAAGTCAAAGTTCCTTTCCTGCTGGGGAGTCAGCTTGTGCCACCTGCCCTCCTTTCAAGTCTCTCTGCGTTGATGCTACTTTTCACCGGCAATTCCTGTGGCTTGGAGACCAAGGGATATTCCATTAAATTTCTTCCATAGCTAGCACTTAGGTGTGAAGGAGAAAATTAATAACCAGAAGAGGACTTAGGTGTATTTATAGTTTGTTGTAACTTCCCTCCTCACCTGAAACCGATTGGCTCTAGGGTACATAATGTAAAAGACATGACAAGTCAGTGATTTTAGGTCTGTCCTGATAGAGTTCTCTGGAAATAAGGTTGGAAGTGAGTAGGCAAAGAGAAGCAAAACAAAAACTGATGGACTTGGTCTGAAAGCCAACAGATTCAGGGCAGAGGGAGGGTAGGCCCTGTCATTCCTTCCATCGTGATGTCATACTTCTCTGTACCACATCTCTTCCCCCAAGCCAAGAATTTCTTTTACCAAAATGAAGCCCATCAATGCAACTTTTGACTGCATATTCCTTTTTGTGAACTTCTGGGGGACTATGCTTTGCCATGTTCCTTTCCCCTAAATTTGCCATATCCTTTCTCTGAATCAGAAAGGAGTTCTGAAATGTAGCTCACATTCTGGTTGTGTTACTCAGGTGGTGATAATAAGAGTACTGTGTTAACAGGCAGGTTACATAACTTGGTGTTTTGTTTCTGCATAATTAATGCCTCAAACATCCCCAGAGAGAGCTGTTCTAAATTAAGGTTCGACCTGGAGCACTCTGGCCCTTTCTGTGCCTTAACCATTAGGATTCCACATGTTTGCACAGAATATGAAGATCATAGAGAATACTCACATGGGGAATTTGCATGAGAATAGGGTTTATTTAGTCCAGTAAATGAAAAAGAAGCAGATGGGTAGGCTTCAAGCTTGCAAAGAACTTTGCTATGAGCCTCATGTCTTGGCTCAGTGTGGTTAAGGCACTTTCAAGAAGCCCTCCTTCTGTGCTTCCCTATCATTTTGAACTGCTTCTACTGGCCTATGCCAACAAAACACTGGAAACCAAGTTGAGAAGTGGCCAATCCCGGAGCTGCAGTCTGAGGGCTACTTGTCAGCAGGAAGCATCTTTATGTTCACATTGTGCATAGTGAAGCATTTGCTTTTCTTTTCTTTTTTTTTTTTTAATTTTTATTTATTTATGATAGTCAGAGAGAGAGAGAGGCAGAGACACAGGCAGAGGGAGAAGCAGGCAGAGGGAGAAGCAGGCTCCATGCACCGGGAGCCCGACATGGGACTCGATCCCGGGTCTCCAGGACAGTGCCCTGGGCCAAAGGCAGGCGCCAAACCGCTGCGCCACCCAGGGATCCCCAGCATTTGCTTTTCAAATCTTACCCAATCAGGGCACCTGGTGGCTCAGTGGTTGAGTGTCTGCCTTCAGCTCAGGGCATGATCCACGAATCCTCCCTGTGGGGATCCTGCTTCTCCCCCTGCCTATGTCCCTTCCTCTCTGTATGTGTCTCTCATGAATAAATAAATAAAACTTTAAAAAATCTTATCCAATCAAAGAGGACTTTTCTCTTTCCTGGCCAGAAGTAGTAGGCACCTGGTGGGAAACACACTAATTGGACATGGACACCAAAGATTTGGACAAAGAGAGAATTCAGTTGGGACAGATATCTCACTGTGTTTTGGGGAGCAAACCATTTCATGCAGCAGCAGATTTGGGCTGAATCAATTCTGTGGGACTTTGAGCAAGACTGGATTTTTCTGAAAATGGTAATGAACATCCAGAGAGGAGGACATAGCACTGGAAAAGCCATAGTGAGTGGGATAAGAGCTGTGGGAAGCACAAGAGTGGGCAGCGGATGCAGGTCCAGATATGAAGATTAGTGTGGAATGGTCCACAAAAGAGAGAATGAGGGTTTTACTCTAATTCCCCAATAACAAGAAATTGGAAGTCTATGTGTTGTTATTGATAGTTTGTGGTGTTTGATGCTATTCAAGATATTTAGGGTAGACCACTGACTTTACTAGTTGCATAATGTGGCTTGTCATTTACCATGAAGCTTTTTATGGTCACTGGGTGAGGAAGTGCAGATATTGGTACACACAGTTTCTCCCCCACCTGACACTTGCCCCTGGTTTCATAGAGAAGCAATCAGAGAATTCCATCACTATCTCCCCACCAATTCTGCCAGTGGCTTTGGTCTATATCCATAAACTCTGCTGTCTCTCCTGTGACAAGGAATGGATTCTCCTTATCCTGGCAAAGGCCAGCTCTCCCCCTGTGTACTAGACTGCCCCATTTCTCATCTGTTCTGGAGTTTGGCTCCTGAAATTCTCCTTTTAAATCTTATATAATCAAATTTTAATTTTGACAAGGGCATTTGCATCAGCATTTGAAAATGCTGTATTTTCTCTCTTTAAAACATCCTTCCCATGGCATAATTATCCCTTCAGCCATTTCACCCTGACCCTTGAAAGCAAATTTCCTGAGAGGACTTCTCTTTTTTTGTCTTCACTTTCTCAGCTCTTTTCTCATATGAGTGTATTTCAAGCAAGGCTTTGACCCAACAATCCCACTGGAACCACCATTATCAAGGCCCCTAACAACTGTCACTTTCTCCAATCCAATGGCCCATTCCAGCTCTCAGTGCCATATGGTAGACTCTATGTGCACTAATGTGCTAATGTAGTATATGAATCATGAAATGTATCCCAAAAGAGATATGAAAAATCTTACATTAAAGATAAAATGGGTAACACTTAAATTTTTCATAAATTTCCAACACTTCAAACTATCTTTTGCTTATATTTCAAAGCACAGTATGATTGCTAATGTGGGTCTATAAAATGTAATTCTGCACTATTAATAGTCTTCTGACAATTTTGAATGTTTTGGGCTAACTCTTGTCAAACCCAATTAGACCACTATCCTTTGCCTCTTTTGAAGGCTAAAGAAGACTCTGGAAACTCTGCCCTCCCCTGTTGGTCACCTGTGCTTGCACTGTGAGCTTTATGTTCCATAATTACTTTCTTTCCTGGGATCCTTTAAAGCCAGCTGTGCATTTTGTGGGGATTTACGTAGTTGAGATTTGATTATACCCATAAATATTTACTGCCATATGTAAATTGGCCACACATATGGCATCCATGGCAGCATTCGTTGAGGGTGAGCAATGGAGTGTAGAAAACCTGTCATGGGTTAACCCATCAGAGGTTAACTTGTCATGGTGAGGACCCCATTGCACTTGCCTGTTATAGTGGCTACCTGATATTGGGCCGAACAAGAGCACAAATGTCAATCCACACACTCGATATTATTCAGGCCAATTTTTTTTCTTTTTGAAAAATATAAATATATACTACACAAATAGAAATAATAAGGTTTCTTCTTTACTACAGTGTCCCATGGCACAATCCCCTTTGCTGAGTCTCTGCTTGGCAGAGCACTGCTCTGAATGGCACAATGCGTGGACGCACCCTTTCTCATCCCCCAGTACTGAGTGGGGACGCCAGGGTTTGAATGTAGGAACTATGGTTGTGATAGTCCCATAGGTAATCTGATAGGTGTGAACATTAGTATTGTACCAATCATTGTCTTCAATAGGCGACCTTCTCTCATTTTTTTCATAATACCTTGCGTATTATTGCTGCTAGGGCAATGTGACAAAACACCACATATTGGGTGGCTTAAAACATAGGAAGTTATTTTCTCACATTTCAGGAGGCTATAAGTACAAGAGCAAGGTCATCAAGGATGGTTTCTGGGGAAAGCCAGCTTCCCAGCTTGCAAATGACTGACTCTTGCTGTGTCCTCAGATCTCTGTGTCTCTTTCTCTTCTTATAAGGACATGAGTCCTATCAGAGTAAGGTCCCAGCCTTATGACCTCATTTATCCTTAATTACCTCCTTCTAAACCCTATCTCTAAATATAGAGATTTAGATTAAGGGGATTAAGGGGACTAAGGGGATTAAGGGTTCAATATATAAATTTTGGAGGAACACCATTCAGTCCATAATATCCAATGACAGTTAATTTTACATGTCAACTTGGCTAAGTTAGGCACTCAACTGTTTGGATAAATGCTTATATAGATGTTGACGTGAAGGTATTTTGTTTTTGTTTTTGTTTTGTTTTGTTTTTTGGCATTTTGTTGATGCTATTAGCATCTACAATCAGTTGACTTCAAGTAAAGGCAATTACCCTGGATAATGTGGGTGGACCTCATCTAGTCATTTGAAAATCTTAAGAGCAAAAACCAAGGTTTCCTGGAGAAGAAGAAATTCTACCTCAAGTCTGTAACATGGAAATTCTGCCTGAATGTCCAGCCTGCCTGTCTGGGCCCCAAACTTTGGACATGCCAGCCTCCACGATCCCATGAGTCAGTTCCTTAGAAAATTTATATCCATCCTTATTGGTTTGGCTCCTTCAGAGAGCCCTGTCTGACACACACTTTTCTTATTTTAAGAGTAACACATATTAAATTGATAAATTTCATATATATATAAATAAGTGGAAAGTATAAGCTAAAAACCATTATAATTCTAATGTGCAAAGACATACCTATTCTTCCATTGTGCTTTCTGTTGTGCTTTCCTCCATTAACATAATAAAATGCCCATGAAGCAAGAGGTTGCGATTATTTATGTTTGTCTTTACTGCTATACTATGAGCCCCCCAAGAAAAACACTCCCTGTTATGTTTTGTTTTGTTTTGTTTTTACCTCATTGCCTAATATACTATTTAGCAAACTGTGGACCACTAGTAAACATTTTTGAATTAGTGGCTGAGTAAATAGGAGAAGAGATGGGAAAACAGGTAGGCTATTAGACGTGTGGCTAGACTTACAAACATTAATTTGGAGAAAATTCAAGACTAGGGTTATGAGTCAGTAAAGGAAATGGGAGGGGGAGTTGTCTACCAGAAGAAGGACTGCTCTGTTACACATCATAGTGGTAGAGTGGATTATGCTGGCACCAGGAGAAAGGACTGAGCAATTCTTTACAATGGGTATCAGCTCCATCTGTAGAAGATGAGCACTGGTCTAGCATGGCACAGCACACGTAGGGCACAAGGACATGAATGATATCATTTGAAGGTACTGACACTGTTCGATGCAGGTTAGCTTAAAAAACATAAAGGCAAGAGGAGTCAAATGATTAGCTAAGTCCAAAAAACCCCAAATGTACTGGGAGGAAGAGAGGAAAAGAGGAAGGAGTTGGGTTTGTGGTATCTCAAATTTCCTATTTTCAGATGTGAAGAATTTCCAAATGATAACCAGATCCAGGATGCAGGAACCAACCACTGTGGTAAAATAGAAAAGAAGTTTAAAGAAACTGAAAGGTGAAACAATATGCTTTGAGATGAGCATATTGGATGGACTTTCCCAATTGCACTGATGTTGCACAGGAAGCAATTGTATTTAGGGAGGAAAAAATGAGCGTGAGCCTACTAACATTGAGGTCTTCACTGAATTTTGGAATGAGCCAGAAAGACAGAAAGATGATGGGAAGGGGGGGGGGTAGTGGGTAACAGAGACGGATGGTGGCCTGGGAATTTTTCAATGTGGTGAAAGGAAAAGTCAAGAGAATGAGCTCTGTCCCTGAGGTGTTTGGAGTGAGCAACCTGGAGCACTGAGAAGACACAGCCTTCTGCATAGAACCAGTTTAGTATAAAATAGTGTGATTGTTCACTGGAAATTCCTCCTGTTATTAAATATTACTCTGAAAGTTTGGATCACAAGAAATTTAAGGGTTTGTCTTCTTTTCTTTTCTTTTTAGTGAATTGAGGAAGTCAGATGCTATTTGGACCTTTCTAGTTTGGATAGAGAGACACCACATTCAAAGTATGGGAGTCAGATTTAGGACTTTGGATATCCAGGGGAGTGTGCTAAAACTTAGAAAAGAAAGACCAAAGGAAGGTGAAAGAGAATGGAAAGAAATCTCCACTTCCTTTCCCGTAGCCTGGGATTAACCAGGCAGGGTTTTGTCCACAGGTTCTCTCTCTGGCAGCCCATGCGGTTTATCCTTTGGTACGACATGCTTTACCAAAAATCTACATTTTTCCTGGGACTCTTAAGATTACTAAATTTCATGATAATTTTGGTCAGTGAACTCATAAAACAGGCTAATTTTAACATTTGTAATTTTTTTTCAAAAGAGTCTATATTTAGCTAACTCAGTCATAAATCTATTTAGAAAAAAGTCCAATTTTATTTCTTTATTTCAGTAATTTCTGAAAAGCCAATTTATAATAGGAATTTTTTCCTTAAGGGAAAGAAAAAACCTCTCCCTGCAGTCAATCAGCCTCTTTGTCCTGTACTTGGTGTTTCTGACAGTGATTTTTTGGGTTTATAATCTGCTACTTATAGAGTGGTCCAGGGGATCCCTGGGTGGCTCAGCGGTTTAGCACCTGTCCTTGGCCCAGGGTGCGATCCTGGAGTCCCGGGATCAAGTCCCACGTCGGGCTCCCAGCATGGTGCCTGCTTCTCCCTACTCCTATGTCTCTGCCTCTCTCTCGCTCTCTCTCTCTCTCTCTCTCTATCATAAATAAATAAATAAATAAATAAATATTAAAAAAAATAAAGTGGTCCAATTGGAAGTCTATGAATTGGATGTTGGTTTTACGGCTTAGCACACCATAGTCAGTACTGGGCAGAAGGAAAGGAAATAATTTTTATATTATTTGTGTATTAGAGCATATTGAGTTTATTTGCATCACTTTGTAAGGAGACGTGGATGAATCTGGAAAACTTAGTTTGGTTCCTAAAGTGCTTCAATAAGCAAATCTTGTTTTTTATTTTGAATTCCTTTGGAGAAAACTCTGAATAACCTACACGTTGACATTTTGTATGATCATGATACTTTCTTAGACATCTAGACTACAGGAGTTGATCTTAAGAGTTCAGAGTCTTTCTATAAATGACGTGTTAGAAAGTAAAAGAGCAACAGATTTTATTTTCCCCATTTTAGACCCTAGAGAAAGTTGACATTCAAGGAACTTAAATGTCATTCTGAAGCCTAGGTGTGCTGATTCTACTTCTATGCTTTGGCTATGAATCCAGATGGTCTCTCTGAAACAAAGCCTTACAGATGGTGATGGAAATTTAGATTCCTAGGATCTTCCTGCAGGAAATTCCTTGGTTCAGAATTCAGTTGCTCTTTTTTTCCATCAGATTCTTATCATCCTGCATACATTGTTCTTTCTTTTAAGATACCCAAGGAAAGAAAACATTTTTGTGCAATGGCCTTTTAATTTTATCAGGTGTTTTTGTAGCTCTTGTCTGGAATGCTGCTGCTCTACTATGTCCATGAGTGAAAGGTGTAACTGCTCCTTTAAATGCATATGGACCTAGTACTTGAAATGTATATGAAGGCTGTTTCCCTCAATAAATGTTAAGCACAATCATTTCAACTGATTGTTAAATTCCAAATGGGGACAGTGCATTGGCTTCCTTGGTGTCACTACTATAAGTGAATTTAAATAATTGTCTTTCTATTACTGTTCTAATAGCAACTGTGCAATAAAAATTGAAAAAAAAATCACCCCATACTGGTATCAGTGCATATTACATTATTTTACTTATTTACTCTGCATTTTACTTTAATGTATAAAATGCAAATTTCCTCATATTTACTCTACGAGGAAATAAACTAAATATTTGGATGAGCCTAGAATAGTCTAGGTAATTTGATGATTTATATTTTTAAAGATCCTTTTCAAGTCAAACAAATGGAAAGTAATGTCCTGATTCTACTTCATAATGTATTAAACTAGAAACTCTGTTTCTAAATCACACAGAAGCTGACTTCTTAGAATGAACCCAGGCTGTAATTTTATCTGTTCAGCTATGTCAACCTTTCTTGTCGGGCTGACTATGGTTGTGAAGGTCAAGGAGAGGGAAGGTCAAACAGCAAAACGAAATGATTGACAATTCATAGATACTCTGTCGAATTTTCTCTGCATGTGGCACAGCCTGACATGTCCTCATAAAAGTGATTCATGCCTTAATAACCTCCTTTAAAAATATTTTGCCTCTTTGTGTGGTCACGAGTGAGCCTCTGATTTAAAATTTTATACCCTTGCTGATTCTTATCCCTTTAAAAAAAAATAGGCAAATGATGATAGCTCAGTTTTCTAAAGCACATTTGGCTTTCAAGTATCTTATTTTTAATAAATCATTTTATTCTTTTAAGATCAGAAGTGAATACATGTAGCAAATCCTTACTAGTTCAGATCACCTTAACTTGAATTTTGAGTACTAGTAGAAAAGGATTATATAGATGCTTATACTATTAAGGATAGAAAAGTTAGTTAAATAGCTTAACAACTGCGACAGTACTTCGGAAGGCATATTTAATTTACTTGATAAAATAAACTGTCCTCATGTTCTGGGGAGACATGCATTTACACACTCCAGATCAATTCCAACAAAACAAAATTTTCTTTTCAAAAATTTTTATAAGAATCAATTCAGATCATTCTTCTACCCTCTTCGGAGACTCAGTAAAGTTTTCAGTGCAATCCTGAAAGGAATCGTTGTCAACCAGAGCATTCCTTGCCACTTTCCTGGTAGTTTGGCTCTGCTTTAAATCATTAAGCACAGAAAGGCCAGAATCCTCTTAAAAATAATCCTTGAAAGGGCTGGCAGAGACCTGTGAATTTGGAAATACACTGGGATAGAGCCAAAGTTTAGAAAAGATTAGAATGTGAGGAAAGGGTTTTAAATTTGGGAACCCTTATGTGGTATCTTTGCCTGCAATTAGGGAAATTTCTTGATAAGTCTTACATCTATTTTCAACCCAATTTTACTATTACACTGGGAAAAAAGCCACGACTGAAATGAGAGGATTTCTTTTTTCCCTGCACAGAATCAGTGTTTTCTAACTGGTAATATTCTGAAGACTGTTCTTTTTCCCTTGCTATTTCCAGCAGAAGCAATCTTTGTGGTCAGTTGGTTAATAAGGACAGCGTTTCCAGGTGGGAAATAAATTCTGAAAGAAGACATGTTTTGAATCCTCAGGATCTTTTCATTGAGCTGAGTCATCATGGTGTTTGAAGAATGCAAACCCTTAGCTCTGTGCATAGTGCCATATTCTGTTGTGCTGTGTGATATCGCCTCATAAATATTGTCACGATCTTTACCTTTTGGTCCTCACGTAGGATGTCTCTGTCCACTTATACTTCCAAACCCTTGGCTCATTTGCTAGAGTTGCTGATGGCATTTTGTAATTGTTTGACAATTCAGACCTATGGGGAATAGAGCACACATAAGAAGAACTCAGAATCCCAGGGGCATGTCCCTCCACTGGATAACAAAATAGGGATGCATGAGTTAGTAGCTGTCTCCAGTGGATATCGTTAAAAAGACAGGGAGCAGGAGAATAATTAAAGTCTGCCAAAAAAACATCTGGTAATAGTGCTTTATGACTTTCTCCTCTGAAGAGTGCAACTTTCCAACTATAGACCATCTAATAAACCTCAATTTATGTTAATTTCCCACTATCTGCCTCCAGCTTCCGATCCACAATGCATTCGTGAATAGCAGAGTACAGTAGATCATCATTCTTAAGGGTATAATCGATTTTTCCTGTTCTAAACTTGGCGTAGAGAACCTAGTTTCCGTCTCCTGATGCTTCACTGTTGAATAACGGTGCTCTGCCTACCTTATAAAACACCTTGTGCCTGGTCGCTTGGAAGCAGAAAAAGACAATAACGACACTTCAAAGGTGACAGGTGGCTCCCCAGAGAAGACAGGTACAGTGGGCGCAGAATGAATATGTGCAGAAACTTGGGGTGTTACTGCGAGGAAGAGAGGAAAAACAATGCCCAATGTGGGAAGGAAATGCTAAGAGCAAGAAGAAAGAAATGCAGGCTGACTCACCATAAGCCTTCATGGGATGAGAGCAAGCATGAGTTCAGAAAAAATTATGTTGGGGGCCTGGGGCTGCCTGGTGAAATGGTCTTCCAGATTGTCTCTGAGAACTACCTCAGGCCAAAAACAAAACAAAACAAAACAAAACAAAACAAAACAAAATCACATGTCCACCAGTCCTGTGTGTTCCTACCCTCACTACATCTTGGAGAACTTTTAGTCAGATATGTAACCACTTGTGGCTTCCGATATTCAGCAAATATATTTTTGCCTTTTCCGGGGATATATTTCTGAGCCAAAGATAGATACCATACTTTGCATTTCATAGAGCTGGGGGGCCCTTGCCCCTTTGTGCTTCCAAACAGAGGGTCATCCCCGTGACAAGTTGCTGAGGCATGATGGTGACATTGAATACAGTCACTGTTCCCTGAGCGCCTGACCAGTAGACAGATGTGGACCAGTAGTGTGCAGAGTCCATGACTCCAGGAAGTTTAAGGGGCTCCAGGCTTTCTGGAGTCTTCCCCCCAATGTCATCGTCTGTTTTAGGCTCTGCATTAGGTTGAATTTGTAGACACATTGGAATCATCCCAGGCCGTTGTATAACCAGACAAGGTGATTCGTGGATCTGCATGATTTCCCAGTTATCTTACAAATTCTAGGATATACAAAATTCATTCCTTAGCCTAGTTGTAGCCCTGGATCTGCCCCCTTCTTGCTTCAGGAAGCATCATTTCTCCAGCTTCTGTCACCCTGGTGAGTCCGTAGATCATTGTTGAGAGCCTGCCAGGTGTTGACCACTGACCTGGGCATGGGAGGGGGATACAGAGAAGAGTTGCAGGTGCCCAAGTACCAGACACTAGACCCCAGGAGGGACCAAGAACTGTGATGAGCAGCAGTGAAAGTCTGAACGTTGGCACAGAATGGGATTGCTGGAGTCTGCATGAAGGGTCCAGGCTTCAAGCCGATGAGCCTACTCTGTTCAACAAAAATGAGTGGAATCAAATCTCCCCTAGAATTTCCCTGTCTAGCAAGGAGATTCGAGATTCCACACGTGCTTACAACACAGCAAGGAAAACGCTGAGTGGGAAGCACACACAAGGTAACCAATACTGTAGACCTGGGCTTAAACACAGGAGTCTGTTTCCTCATAGTTCTGGAGAATTAGAAATCCCAAACCAAGGTGTCAGTAAGATGGGTTTCTCCTAAGGCCGCTCTCCTTGGGGTGTAGACAGCCTTCTTCTCCCCGTGTCCTCACACAGGCATCCCTTTGTGTGTGACTGTGTCCTCATCGACTCTTCTTATAAGGACGCCAGTCATATTGGGCTGGGGCATGCCCTCATGACCTTCTGTTACCTTAATTACCTACTAAACACCACATCTTCAAATACAGTCACACTCTGAACACCAGGGGTTGGGACTTCAACACAGGGATTTTGAGGGAGCACAACTGAGCCCATAACAAGCCCAGAGAGTAAATGTGTGGACTCCAGGAGGGTTGTCTCAAGAAAGAGGGGCCTGACTCAAACTTGAAGTACGGCAAGAGGTGGCATGACTATGTCTCCCACGAATGATTGGAAGACCTTCACGGCAGGCCTTTCATCTTTGGACTCCCGGTAGCCCTATAAATACTGCCTTTATATAGAAGGTGAGTAATTATGAGCGGTTGAGCTACAATTCTGTCCCTCCAGGCTTGTTCCTGGGACAGTGTCCGTGGCAGGAATCCAAGCTGCAAGGGCTCGGGGAGCCTGGGCTGGGGACTAGTGTCAGGCTGTATTCTTCCCACACACATCTCTGGGCCCAACCAGCTTCGGGGATGGAGAAATAAGCTCACTCCCTTAATGGGAAGAGTTGCCGTGTCACATTGCAAAGGGCATGGATGTCTGGGGGCAGAGGATTCATGGTCAGTCTTGAAAACCACTACACAGATTATGTGCTGTCATAAATTAGAGCTTTGTACCAGTGCTTGTGTGATGTGTAGTACATGGTATTCTAGAGGATTTGCGGTGAAATATGATTGGAAAGAATGTGGATGGGTCGTTAAGGTTCTCTTCTAACATACCTTAGTGAGATGAGGATTTACCCTAGTAAAATATTAACTCCAAATCTCATCCTGACAACCACAATTATAATTGCTTTTCATAATTATAACTTAAATAATAAGAAATATTCAGATAAAGTTGGAAACTACAGAACATAGCAAAAGTTTGAAATGAAAAGGGAATGTCTCTCTTTTCCCACAAGCTCTGTTTAAACTTATAGCAGTTTCTTGAGATTCTTTTCCCCCATGAAACAATGATAGAGAGATCTTGCTCTTTTGCACTTGCTCTTTCCCCTTCAAATATTTTTTAGCCTTTTTCTATCAGTAAAGGAAAAGCTTTTTTATTCTCCCTGCTGTGAATATTCGTTTTTTATTTAAATTCAATTAGGCAACATATAGTATATCATTAGTTTCAGATACAGTGTTCAATAATTCATCGGTTGCTTAAAACACCCAGTACTCATCCTATCACGTGTCCTTCTTCATGCCCGTCACCCAGTTACCCATCCCTGGCCAGCTCCCCCTCATCAACCCTGTTTGTTTCTCAGAGTTAGGAGTCTCTCATGGTTTGTGTCCCACTCTGATTTCTTCCCATTCAGTTGTGAGTATTCTAATATTTGCATTTATCATAACACATGATGTGTTTCCTACTGATGGTTCTTCACTTCTATTTGGTTTTTGGTATTATAAACCATGCTACAAGGGGTATTCTTGCACATATATATACCTTTGCAAACATTTTATTCTTTAAAATTTTTAAGGTTTATTTCTTTACTGGGGGGGCTAGAAGGGCAGAGAGAGAGGGAGAGATAAAGTCTTAAGGATGCTTCATGCTAAGCACAGAGACCCACATGGGGCTCAATCTCACGACCCTGAGATCAGGACCCTGAGACCATGACCTGAGCTGAAACCAAGAGCTGCTCACCTAACCGACTGCACCACCCAGGCGCCTTTCCTTTGCAAACATTTTGAAAGCAAGATATATGTAGGATAAAGTTCTAGCAGTAGATTTCTAAGGCAAAGGTTAAGTATATTAATATTTTGATTTATATTAGCAAATTGAATGCCACAATTTTGTATACCTATAAAGTCCTACCTGCATATTGAGAGATTGTCTATATCCTCAAACAACATCAGCACCAGGAATTGTCAATATCTTTCCTCTTTTGACTCTCTGGTAAGTTAAAAACAATGAAATTTATCATTACTATTTTTGATTTGCACATCTTTGATTTTGAATTAAGAACTTTTTGATCGTTATTGCTTATTGGTCAGCTTTTCTGTAAATGACCATCAATGCCCTTGGCCATCTTTTCACTGACTTTTTATTATCTTTGCCTGATTTGTATACATTTTTTGTAATTTGAGGAAAATTAAACCTGTGTATTAAAAAATATTCCCAGTTTATCTTTTGGAAATTTCAGAATGTAGCAAAAGTTTGAAATGAAAAGTGAATAGCTCTCTTTTCCCACAAGTTCTGTTTATTTATAGCATGTAATATTTTACTAAATTGTGAAATATTAAATCACAGGAAGTGAATGATTAGAAGGTAATTTTCTATGTCGTTATAATACAGAAGTTTAAAATGTTTATGTCAAATTTATTAATATGGCCTGTGGATTTTTTTTATAGTAATAGTATAAACTGTATTTGAACCCATTTGTTGAATATCATGTACTAGGCCTTATTGGTTTTTTTTGGAGGCACAGCACATAAGCTACAGTGAACAAAGTGTTTTCAATAAATTGTAAACCCCAGCACTGTCACTGCTGCTATCAGAAGAGTCCTCTTCCTCCTCAGAATCAGAATAAAATTTCTTAGCAGGATTCTCTTTCTTTGCTTTTCCTGCTGGAGTCCATTCTTTTGCCTGCAACTCTATTACTTCTACATTTCGAACTGATGGGTCCAGCGCCGCCTCTGGCCAATTAGATAATTCCAGGTACCCGATAGCTATAGTGTTGAGAGTATGAGATAAAGTGCCAAGCTGGAAATGATCCCTATCTTTAAAGGGAGATTCAAGCAGTGGTGCAGGTTTTTGTGCTAGGAATATTTTTTTGGCATATTTACTTAAAGCTCCACTCTTCTCATTCGGAACAACAAGCTGCCTAATAAATCTTGTATGGTTTCTGATATCGTAGTTTTGATCATACTTGCCGAGATTTAATATGTACTGGGTAAGCAATTTTGTCTGTTTGGAGTTGGTTAAATACAATTTTGCTCCCAGATTTAAAATCTGCATTTTTACCAGATCATCTTCATTAGTAAAACTTTTAGCCATCTTCCTCAAAACATCAGGGGCAATCTTAGGAACTCATTCACAGTTTTCTCCAATGTGTGGAGAATGTGCGCTACTTTAAAAAATCTTCATTATTCTAATATTATAAATAATTTCTCTGATCTTCTAGTATTTTTATAGTGTCAATTTTTTAAATGTTTATGTTTTTTATCTGAAATTTTACTGTGGTGGAGTGTGAGGATGTTATGTTTTTCTATTACTTGAACAGATAGCTAATCGTACTAACACCATTTGCCAAAAATTCCCTTCTTTTCACATTGATTTAAAACATTTCCTTTATCATAAATAGATATCCTGTGTATTCTAGGTTAATTCTGTACTCAATTTTTTTACAGATCCATTTTTTTCAGAATTAAATAGTTTTAATTAAATTTAATTTTAGTATAAAATAGGGCCACTGGCTGGAGAAGGTTTATGCTCATGGATAGGAGGGCAAAGAGAATGTGGGAGTTGGGGAGGTGAATGGAAAATTAGGCTACAGAAAACAGATGAAATGCAGACTTTGCTATTTGGAGCTTCTAGGGATTATCAAGGAAGATGTTTTAAAATATTTTTATAACACCTTTTCAGAGAAGGACTATTCTCTAATGGACACACACACTCTCACACAACGTTTTGTTTTTGTTTTAGTAAAACAGAATCCTGTATCTAGTAGCAAGGAAAACATGAAGCTGTAGCACATGTGTTGGGGGATTATTCATGTGTTTGCTTTCATGAAATCTACATACAATTTTCTGTATGTCAACTTGAGGAATAAGGTCAAGGTCAAGAAGAGTCCCTGGCCACCACTCGACAAAAATCTGTGGTGCCCAGGGAGTCACACATGCTGGAAAGGAGAGCCTGCCCCATTTCCCATTTTTGTTCATGGAGAAGACTAAGTTTTTCAGTTTGCCTTGCAGTTTGGTTGCAGCCCATGGGACGAAGATGGTAGTGATGTAGCCCAGCCATGAAGCCACCCACATGACTCTCCATCGTCTCTTCTCCTTGGGTGCTCATGTTGAAAATGAGGTTATCATCAGAGGAAGCAGCCTAGGTTTGTGAATGCAATCCTGAGAGAGAGACTCTCAGACATCACTGGATGTGCATGTTGGAGAGTAAGGGAAGTGTTTTGGGTTCATCCCCCAAGATCTGAAGGACATTCGCTTCAGCATCAATCACTGACTAATGCAACCCAACCATACAATTGAAAACATCACATTTTTAAAGCCAGTATTTCAAGACAGGAGTATATTCTCAATTTTTTATATATAACAAATAATACTTGAATACTCAAAAACTGTCCACAGTCACCCAGTTTGGTGGTGGTGGTGTTTGGAAATTCCATGATTTAGGGTCAACACTCCATCAGAAGTAAAGATATGGACCAAGAATCTACAAGCAAAGAGCAACTTGAATTCTTTCCAGGTTAGAAACACTATTTTAAATCAAAATACATCCTGACCCTTATATATCTTCCCTCCTTACCTCCTCCCAGGCTGCTGTACAAAAAATAACATCCCTTGCAGCTACGTGTTTCATTTCTACTCACTTCTGAAGCTTACTATAATGTATTAAGCATTTCCTCCTAGTATGTTTTTGAGTATCTGAAAGTGTGTGTGTGTGTTTGTGTGCACCTGTGCACGAGTGCGTGAAGGACCTGGGGCTGGTTTTAGAGAGGATTGGATTCAAAATGAGCAGGAGAAGACTTTCAGTTGAAGGCAAGGAGGTGAGGTTTTTGAACATGGGCAGATGGCAGTTTCCTGGGAAGAGGGTGTCCATGGAATGTCCTTCCAAAGGAGAGATGGAACAGAGGGAAAGAAGATGGATTTAACATGCAATAGCCTCATTCCCAGGGAAATTCACATCATAAAAATCATGGAATCCACCTACATACATCTATGGAACCAAAAGCTGGTAGCTGATCCTCTATGGACTAAATTCTTGTCTTGTGTGCTGCCTCTGAGAGTCTTTGGGTGAAGAAAGGAGAATGGCTGGCATTAGAGGTCATGGCAGCATGTCTGAGATTACACACACACACAGCATTCTTTTCACCTTCTTTCATCCACTCCATTCCCTAACTTTCAGCCTTGACAACAGCCATTGACATCCTTCAGCCATGACAGAAATCCAAGTGGAAGAAGTCCGGTACCCATGCTCTGTTGCGTGAATTTGCATCATGCAATATCATTATTTTTATCATGAGTCTTAGGAAATGTACCTGTCACAAAAAGCCTCAGGGCACAGAAAAGCAAAAATCTCTAATTAAAATATGTACAAGAGACAGCTGTACATTTCAATCGCTCAGGGAGCAGGGAAGTGTCTCCCTCATTGCTTGCTGTAACAAGATTGATTTGTCAGCTGTGGTTACATTCATAGAAGGTCAGACTCTAGGGGTGATTTCACGCCAAGAAGATGAAGTAAATACAGTTTTTAATTTAGTATGTGAAGTTTGTAAATGATACAATGGGATCATATTGTCAGAACATATGGAAATGTTTTGAGGGATCATTTTTTTCCCATCTGATTTAGTGCCTGAAATTCAAAAAGCAGTAAAAGGAGTTATTTTGGTGACCTCAATGTTGCCCTTTTTATTTGAGCATTGGGGATATTTTATCAGGAAAGAATACTCAGTAAGGAAACCTATAACATAAAGATGCAAATGAGGGGACATAGGAGGCCAGGTCAGAAAGGGTACTTGGATGAAGAATCCCCCTTCTATTACTTCTTGGCAGAGGATTGGCAATATGTCTGTTCTCATTTCTCAGTTCTCTTTGGAGAAACACTCAGAGTGAGAATTGTTTAATTATTGTCATTCTCTGGTAGACAAGACAAAATTATAATGACTCACTGCACTCATACTATGTGTATAAATTAGTTGTTTATAGCAAAACTTGTACAGTGCCTCCCAAGTTTGAGTTTGAATACAGTCACATGGAGTTTTATTCAGATGCAGATTCTGATGCAGCAGGTCCTGGGTGTGGCCTGACTTTCTGCCCTCTGTAATGTTATTTATTGGAAGACTAAGCTTTGTGTTGCAAGGCTGTAGGTAATGAATCTTCAGACTGGCAACTTTGCCTTGGGAGAACTATGATTACCCGAACCCCCAAGTCACATGCAATTTGTAGGCATATATGTATGTATATTTTTCAGGAGTAGTGTTGGCTTTACTCATATTCTCCAAAAGTGTCTATGGGCTAAGAGGTCAAGAGCTTTTGTCGCAGAAGGAATAGGTATCCAATCTGGAAAAAAAAGTGGCCATGTCCAATAATCCCTTATGCATTATAGGAGAGATTAGTGAGATGTAGATAAGATAGAAAACCAGTTTAGCGACTAAAGTTTGGAAAGAAGGTACATGGCCCTCAGCTAACTACCACAAAATCTGAAAATGAAGCAGAAGTTCAGGGAAGAAGTGACCTTCTTTCCTATTTGAGGCATATGGCGACAACAAAATAGGCCTAGATGCTGCCTACATCATGGTACTCTGGCTACAGAGGTGATTCATCTTTACTTATCCTTGTGCTATCCCTACAGATGCCAGGCAAGGTATTGGTTTGCTAAGCCTGCCATGACAAAATACCATAGTCCTGGTGGCTTAGCAACAGATCATTATTTTCTGAGTTCTGGAGGCTACAAGTTCCCAGATCAGTACCAACATGGCTGATTGTGTTCTGGTGAGGCCCTCTTCCTGACTTAGAGATGGCCATCTTCTCCTTGTCCCCACATAGCAGAGAATGAAAGAGACAGAGACAGAGACTGAGAGAAGGAGATATTCTTCTTATAAGGCCACTGATTCTATTGGACTAGGGCCTTACCCATATGACCTCATTCAACACTTTAATTGCCTCCTAAAAGGCCTTATCTCTAGATAGAGTCACTTCAATGTATCACTACTAGGGGACACAATTCAGTCCACAGCAGTGGGTATGTTCAGAGTGAGGCATTTGCCTTTCAAAAATCCACAGCTGAAATTTCCACGTAGTCCAGATGGAGATCCATCCAATGGGACTAGAATAATAGGTGAAGAAATTAGTTGCACCTGAGAATAGAAATACCTTTTAGAAACCGGTAGGTGTCAGACTCAGGAATGTTGTGCTACTATTGGGATGGTCTTTTGGGGGCCATGGAATGCAGAGTGGACATCTTCCAAGAGTACTGGGTTTTCATTGCCAATCAGGCTGCCAACCTGCTGAGACAGAGGTTAATCCTAGGGTGTGAAATGGGGATTCAAGAAGGCAGCACTCATGCTAGGAGATGAAATATTATTCTTCGGGGTTAGAGGTCTTATGCCTGGATTCTAAGGCATGGAGAACCTCAGAAGACTCCAAGCAGTGGTGATAGGACCATATGCTGAACTCCCTCATTCCATAAGAACAAATCCTAGAAACAGCTTGGAGTTGAACCTGAGGTCAGGTCTCTCTCCTGGTGTCCCAGAACAGCCACCTTTAGTAGTGGGAGGTGAGTTACTCTCAGTTTCTCCTTCCCTTTGGCCCCTTCCCTTCCCAGGGATCAACACAATCTTGTGAAAGGTAATCATAGCAGAACAAAGATGGCAGGAAGGGTGGCAGTGGCAAGAGTGACCTCATGGTGTAATGAGGAAGCTAAAATGAAAATGGCATGACCACTGGCTGGTGGGCATGTGTGGAAGACTCTAGAGGAGAACACTTGGGAATGGGACTGGGGGGACATCGAGGGGAATAATTTTGAGCAACTAGTTCCCTGGGTCTTAGGTGGCATGATTTGGGTATTAAAAATAACTACAACTGGGACCCTTAGGAGAAAAATAATAAATGAGAGGAACAGAAATTTCTTGCCTAGGTCGAGTGAAATGGTTTACATGAAAAAAGAAATTTGGGAGATGAAGAGGGAGTAACTTCACCCAGTGGGTCAGTTTTAGCAAAGAAGGGTCCAATATTCTGAGCCTTAAAATGGCCACAAGTCCCCACCTATCTTGAGTCAGCAAGTGCAAAAAAAGAATATCCACCTTTCTAGGATTTTGGGTATTCCCAGCTCTTCAGCCAGTATCCCACATCTGCTCAGAAAGGGTGTAAGGAAGGAGAGGAGCCTGGAGGTGCTTGCTGAGAGCCTTCTCAGGTTACATTTCATGTGCAAAGGAGCCCCTTCCATGGGGATACACTTTGTGGAACAGGTGGTCCAACCGTGTTGTTTCAGGTGAGGAAAGCTGCAGAAGATATAGATATTTTCTCCAAGACCTCTCCGAAGATCTAAGACAGATCCAGAACCTATATGGGACTTCCAGAACTCTGAATATTGGTAAGGATAAAAACTCTGAGCTTAATTAACTTGTCCATTTTCATGACTTGGTGTATTAATTCTCTGTGGGCCACTGGATTTGGTTACCTAAGTCCTACTGGTTCAATGTCCTAAATATCCTGTTCACGCTTCAGAGCCAATTCTTTCCCCTTTCCAATGTGTACTGCTTCCTCTTTCTCTCTTCTTCACTACTAGGTATTTTTTCAAAATACATTAATATATTTAAGGTCCAAATACCATTTAAAAAATCCTTCCTTCTGTTAAAGTCTCCTCTGGGATGGCACGTGCTCTCTCTACACCGTCAAGCTTCTGAGAAGAGCAGTATACACTTGCCATCTCTGTTTGATGTGTGTTCCCATCACTCTCCACCCACTCCTTACTGTTTTTTGTGCCTATCTCTTCACTACATTACATTTTCAGGTCACCATAGGATTCTTTTGGCTAAATCCTATAATTCCCCCTTTCATTACTCATCTTTCTTGGTTGCTCAGTGGTGTTGGATGTGAATAAGCAGTCCCTTCTCTTTGAATCTCCTTTGACCTCCATGACATCACTACTGGTTTTCTTCCTACCTCTTGGACTTATCCTTTACTCTGCCCTAGAGGCATCTTCTCTTCTTAGTCTCAAACATTCCTGGTGTTTCAATCACCATCACTTATTTTGTATCTAAGAAACGTGTGCCTTTATCAGGATCTCTCCCTTGAATTCCTGAGCTGATATTCAGCCCTTTATTGTACATTTCTGCTTGGATGCCCTGATGACCTTTCATTCTCAACCTGTTCAACATCAAAGTTATCTTTGTCATCCTCAACCTTACCCTGGATGAACCTGCTTTTCTTCTAGTGTCCCTTGAGTAATCAGGACAAAGGCTGGGCTTTTTCTTTGATTTCTCTTACACTCTACAGGAAAATCCTATTGAATCTGGATCCTATATATTCATCTGGCAAACTATTCCCACTCTCACAACATATCACCCTGTATTTAATTTCCCACTTAGTTGTCTGAATTTCACTGTTGACTATAAGTAAGCTCCATCTTGATCATTTTTGTACATAGTGGGCACACAGGAAATACTGTGAAAAAATTAGTTAATCCTCTTATGTTGTTTCCTATAAACCTTGCTGTCAACTATCTCCAAAGAAAGTCAGCAAAACAAAAATGAGGCTAGTAGAATCTTCAAGGTCACGACTAGATAAGAAATTGTCTGTCATTTCATACCCCAGGAAGACTGTTTAGGTTTCCTTTTCACGCTGAGGTATGAATTAGACCTTATTGAAAATAGGTTGCTCATTAAAGGTGTTGCTTACCTTATTGAATCACTCCTCTTTGCAGATGCTGAGCCAAGCTAACAGGCTCCCTGGGGAAAAGCAAATTGGATTCACCAGAAAGTTAGGAGTTTGTGGCTGGATGATTAATTAGAACACTTGTTCTTGGTACTTTCCTGGAATTGTAGTCAATAAGCCATTTGAAGTAGTTATCTTTCCATTGATGCCATTGTGACAAGAGATGAATGATTTCCAACTTCCTTGTGTCAGGCATTTCCTGATGGAGGCATGGGGTCTAGTCACTTCAACAAACACATAGTAAAGTGAGAATCTCTGTGCTGGGCACCCTGTGGGGGAAGGGAAGGTGCACAATAGAGGAAATCATATCTGAACTCAAGTTGCTTACAGTCTCCCAAGAGGAAGTGGTTGTGTTCATGCACTTAAGACATGATTATTCAGTATGTCACAGCTGTTATGAAATAGTCACATAGTGTTCTAGACATTCATGGTGGGGAAATTACATTTAGTAGCATATTCAAGAGAGCCCTCACAGAAAATAAAATGTTTCGTGGTTCTGGAAATGGGGCTGGATTTCCATGGGCAGTCACAATAGGGAGAATGGCCATCATTGGCAGAGGAACTGATAGTCTGTTTAGAATTTGGATTATTGAAAGATACAGTGGGTAGGAATGGAGTGTCTTGCAATATAGCCTGAGGAGCCAGCTGTGAAAAGTAAATGTCTTGAAAGCTCATAATTGATTTTAAAATGTCTACTCCTTAATGCATCTATCTTTACTTAAAATAAAAAATGTTCTATTACTCATCAATGACTACAGTAGTTACCACAGGTCATTTCTGGAGCATTCCATGGTCCTGGGTATCCCATGGTGCATTGTCATGTCCACATGGGTAATAGGTCCCAGTTTGAGAAACATGATATTTTATTTCTGTGTCAAGTTTACCTGTAAAGTTTATTATGTGCTACAAACTACTAAATTTACAAATATTAACTAGTTTAAATCTTAAAAGCAAGCTTATGAGGTAGGTGCTCTCATTATCCCCATTTTGAAGAAAAAGAAAGTGAAGCTCAGGATGAGAGAGTGCCTGCCCAAAGAGAGAAGCCTGGTAGGGGAAAGAGCCCCAGGGATGGTGCTCTAACCACCAGTCACTGAAATTCTGGAGAACTCTGAACTTCATTTCAGAAACTAAATTGAGCCAAATAGCTAGACTACTGAATATAAAATCAGTCTACATTTTTCACTGGTGTGCAAAAAATATTTTTCCTAATATTGTTTGTACATATCTGTGTGTACAGGTACATATGTGGCGTGTATGTGTGTATACACACATGAATTGTAGTTTTAAATGCTTTGGCTTTATTGGTGATTATGACTTTCACTCTAAATATGTAATATTAGTTCTCAATGTAAATACCATGTGACCAGAATGTTTTAGGACAAGCCGTTGCTACAAACACAGAAAGTGTGCAAGGTAATCTAACTCTAAAAGTACAAACAAGATGCTTACCATGCACAGAGTCATGGCGTGGAATGCTATCTCCTGAGGCTTTATCAGCATTGGTGATAAGACCTTTGGTTAGGTGCTTGCTGGAGATGACCCATAGGTCAAGTCCCTGAGGGGAGACAGGCATGCTCCAACTCTGATCTGCCCTGGGGAAGACATCAGTAGATGAAATGTGTCTTTATAGTCCTGTCTTTTGGGTGAAGATCTTGAGAAACTCAGATATTCCAGCCCCCCAATTTCTATAGATAAAAAGCCAGAAAAAGACATGACTGACAGTCCATGATGGTCCAACATGGTAGCTGACCAGGGAGGTGGGCTTCAGATTTCAGGTTACAAACCCTCTTAATGTCTCCACAACACTGTCCAGGCTACTCTCCTTGAGGGATCTTGGACAATGAATAACTCTGAAGCTACTGCATGTAGTTCAGAGCCAAACAGGAAGTGCATACCTGAAGAAATAAATCATCCAATGATGGAGTCAACCTTCAAATTATTTTGCCTAAAATATTAAATCACGTGAATGTTACCAGACACATTATCATGTTTGCCTACAAGTACACTTGAATTGCTGATTCTGAATCATCAGCAGACAGCGAACATAGAGTTCACTTAGTTATTCATTTATTTCTTCATTCTACAAATATTCATTAGTGTTATCTGTGGTTCAGGTATTGCCTAGGTGCTGAAACATGGGAGGGGAATAAGGACACTTAATGGAACTTTGACTCTAGGACAAGAAGAAAAGCAGCCCATAATTATAATTATAGAATTGAAAATAAATGTGCAATGCATTAATAGTTGTTAGTCAAAGATGTAAAGACAGTAGCCAAGGAGAGACTATAGAGAAGGACTGGTCCTGGCTGAGGGCTGCTTGAATAGATGGACAGTTTAAGGCCTCTGCAGAAGGGAGAATAAAAGCAAAACTCACAAGATAAGATGTGAAGAGCATGGAAAGAAGAATCCCAACCAGAAGACTGGGAGATGAGAATGCATTGACTTCTTTGAATAATGGAAAGGAGGCAGGGGGATGTCCAAAGGGAAGAGGGAAGAGGAGGCTGGAGGTGCTGGCAGACCAGCTCCATGGCCCACAGGGTGGCAAAGAACTGGTGCCCAGATTTTTTTCCCAATTCTTTATAATGACTTTGAAAATGTCATCAGTCCCCATGGATTTTTATCATTATCTTTATACTCTCAAATATGACTTCCTAAGTCAATTTTGCTGGAAACACTTAAAAAGCTATGGGAAAAACTCCTTGGTCATTTTCCTAATTAGTTTGTATCAATTAGGCTATACCAGGACTTTACTTTTTCCTATTTTGCAGAACTGTTAAAGCCATTTTCTCGCTGCTTTGAAAATTAAAAATTATTGCTTTCACATAAGTGGCAAAAGCTTATTAAAATCACCATAGAGAGTGTTTCAAATTTGGGAAGTGTGACAAGAACAATCCAATTCTCCTTCAATGAGTTGAAGAAAAACTAAAGGACAGTTCAATATTAATTATCACTGTGAGAAGACAGAGGGCTCAAGAGAAAAATGTTGGTCTGGAGGCCAGTTGCACGGGAGAAGGGAAAGATGAGCCCATGGACTCACTCATGACCAGACTTGAGCTCCAGGACATGGGAGAGGTTGCATGTGGGAGACAAATCTGGGGGAAATGCAATAATAGGCTTGGGTCATTGAATATAAAAGATGCTGAGCTTCACCAGTTGTTGGCTCCCATTGCCTCATCATTTAGAATTTCCAAGATGTAGGACACAGAGATCCATCAAATTGAAATTCATTCTCCATCACTGGCTTGGGCTCTGCTGTCAACTAGAGAGCTGGTATGGATGGCATGTGGTTTTCCAAAACTTCCATTTTATCCTTCCAAATTCAAGATCAGAAGTATGCTTGATTGATCATATTTCCTTGTGCTTTTCATCTAGAAGATGCACTCCATCTTCTATGGGGAGGCACCTGTTTGAAGCAGAAAGGGCACCACTGGCATCTTGCTGCTCTGGAATCTGGAAGGCTGAGAGTTTTGCGAGGACAACTGGCTCACATTGTGTGCTCTGAAACTGCAGAGCACTGTGTGGTTTTCATATGAGTTGTTATTCTATTTCATCTTTTGTGCCTACAGTTCAGGGGTGCAGGGAACGATAGGAGTGTGGCTAACAAAATTAATTTCATAGGAAGCAGTTGGAAACTCAATTTTATTGAAAACTTATTATGTGCCAGAAAAGTTTAGAACAGGGACTCTTGGGTGACTCAGTGGGTTGTTTGACTCTTGTTTTTTGTTCAGGTCATGATCTCAGGGTCATGGGATTGAGCCCCACATTGGGCTCTGCTCTCAGTGAAGAGTCTGCTTTTCTCCCTCTCCCTCTGCCTTTCCACCTATTCCTGCTTTCTCTCTCCCTCCCTCCCTCTCTCTCTCTCTCTCTCTCTCTCTCTTTTTCTCTGGAATAAATAAAAAATCTTTTTTAAAAAAAGAAAGAAAAGTGTAGAACACATTACATGGATGAACCTATTTAATGATCATAACTTCTAGGATATAAACTATCACTATATACATTTTACATATGAGGATGTCAAGCAATTTAACTCAAGATCTTACCTGAGACTTCTGACTCCTGAACTCACATTGTTAACCACTGTGCTCTTTCTTACTTGGGCTCAAGGAAGTGTAAATCCTCAGCAGTAAAGTCGAAGGAGTTAAGGTAATTTTTGAAATATAGAGAGGACCAAGGAAGCCCTCTTAACATGGAATTCATAAACCTAAGGACCTCTGATATAAAGTAGATATTTTATAACAAAAATATTTGGCTTGGGTTGAGAACTATGCATCTTAGAGTTAGTCACACTTCTAATAAACTAAGGATTTTTGCTCAGAACTATGGTTGGAGGAATCAGAACAGTGCTTGCAATTAATGAATTACACTTCACATGAGATCTACCCTCTGAGCCGATTAAGTGTATCATACACACAGTGTTGCACAGCACGTCTCCAGAACTGTTTCCTCTTGCATAACTGAATGTTCATAACCAGTAAATAGTAGCTTCCCATTATTCCCTTTCTTCCAGCTCCTGGAAACCACCATTCTACTCTCAGTTTCTATTAATTTGATTCTTTTAGGCATGTCATGTAAGTGGAACCATGCAGTATTTGTCCTCCTTGACTGGCTGCTTTCACTTAGTATAACGTTTGCAAGGTTCTTCAGTGTTGTCACGTATGGCACAATCTTACCTTTTTCCTAAGGTTAAATCATATTTTATTGTATCTCTCTCTCTCTGTCTCTGTATGCTTATGTATGCACCACATTTTCTTTGTCCATTAATATGTTGTTGGACTTTTTTTAAAAGATTTTATTTATTTACTTATTCATGGGAGACACAGAGAGAAACAGAGAGGCAGAGACACAGGCAGAGGGAGAAGCAGGCTCCATGCAGGGAGCCCGACTGGGACTTGATCCCGGGTCTCCAGGATCACGCTCCCCAGCTGAAGGTGGCGCTAAACCACTGAGCCACCCAGGCTGCCCTGTTGTTGGACTTTTAAGTTGTTTCTGTTTCTTAACCTTGGTGAATAACACAGGGGTGTGTACATCTGTTTGTCATCCAGAGATCAATTCTTTTGGATATACACTCAGAAATGAGGTTGTGAGATTAAAGGGTAATTCTAATTTTTAACTTTTTGAGGTACTTTCATACCATTTTCCACAGTTGCTGCACCATTTATATTCCTGCCAGCAGTAGACAAGGTTCCTAATTTCTCCACACGCTTGTCAACACCTCTTATCTCTTTTTGGCTAATACCCACCTTGACAGGTATGAGGTGATTTCTTATTGTGGTTTTGACTTGCATTTCCCTGGTGATTAGTAATAATGAGCATCTTTTCATCTGCTGTTAGCTATTTGTATTTCTCCTTTGGGGAAATGTCTATTCAAGTCCTTTACCTAATTTTTTTTAATTGGGTTATTTGTTTTTTTTTTTCCTTATCAAGTTGTAAAAGTTCCTTCTATAATTTGAAGATCAATCTTTTGTCAGATAGATAGTTTGCAAAAACTTTCTCCCATTCTGTGGGTTGCTTTTCCATGCCATTGATCTGTTTCCTTTCAAGTGCAGAAACTTTGATTTGATGTAGACCCACGTGCCTGATTTTGCTTTGGTTGCTGATGCTTTTTTTAAATCATATCCAAGAAATCACTGACAAGACTTATCATGAAGCCTTTACTTTATATTTTCTTCTAGGAGTTTTAAAATTTCAGGTCTTATGTTTATATCTTTAATCCATTTTTAGTTGACATCTGTGCATGGTGTAAGACGAGTGTCCAATTTCATTCTTTTGCATATCAGATCTTTTGCATATCAGATCCAACACCATTTGTTGACGAGACTATCCTTTCCCCATTGTGTACTCCTGACATAACTGATATTTGACAAGAGATTTTCAAAGATAAGTTAACTATAAGTGCCTGGGTTTATTTCTTGGTCCACTATTCTATTCCATTGTCAATATGTCTGTTTTTAAATTGGAAGTTTTAATAGTAATAACAAAAATCATAATTCTTTTTGTGTAGTTGTGTATGAGTGTGTATTTCAAAATGGATATATGTCAGTTTTTGATGATTTTAAAAGTAATACAGACGAATTGTAGGAAATTTACAAAGAAGAAATTTTAAATTCCCAGTAACCCCATTGGATTTAACCAATAGCATCTGCCTCGGCTTAGAGGTGCCTGCTATGAACTGTGAGGAACTTCACATGTTTTTTCTCCACTATCTCATTCTATCATCCTATAAATATGTGACAAAAGTATTCATACCCCCACTTTATGGATAGGAAAATGAAACTCATGGATTCAATTGCCCTATTTTTTTTAAAGATTTATTTATTTATTTTAGAGAGAGAGCACATGAGTGGGGGTAGGGGTAGGGACAGAAGGAGAGGATCTCAAGCTGATTCTGCACTGAGCTTGGAGCCCAAAGTGAGATCAGATCTCACGACCCTGAGATCATGACCTGAACCGAAACCAAGACTCAGATGCTTAACTGACTGAACCATCCGGGTGCCCTTCAATTGTCCGATTTTAATTGTAGAGTTAGAATAAAAGTTACTTTGATCAGCTTTTATTTTTTTCACTTTCCTTCTTCATAGTTATGCACTTTTTTCCTATAAAATGGTAATCTCCACAAAAATGATTTCTCTCATTGCTAGGGAAAAATTGGGAGGATGTAATCATTCATGAGAGCAATGACATATCTACATGTCTGATAAGTCAAAGGGTTTGAACGTTTCTAGCTTAAAAAATTATCCTATCAAGTGCTGATCGGGACAGCATGGCTAGAGAAATAATCACAGTCAGGTTATATATCCAACATGGCTTATGTTAAAATATTTCTAGGTTTAAATCTAACGACTTAACAGTAAGAAGTATTAGGTTGCCAGAAGCAAATGAATATGCATATCCACTTGATGTCTCCACAGAGGCCTTTTCTTTAATGACCTTTCATGTTCTCCCCGCTTTGATGAACCAGATTTTCAGCAGGGAGTGGAACTGACAAATATATGCCATTATAGATTTAGTCTATCTGAATAGGGTGATTTTGGTTTTGAGAACACTCCAGTGAACACATTTACCTCATACATCAGGCGTTATGTTGAAAAGAAGGCTGCGAAGCAAACACATCAATTTATAGAAAATGAACGTTTTGAACTCTGTTCGGTACACCTAAGGTACCCTCGTGAGTGGGTTAATTGCCAAATATAATGATCTCTTGACTCTATTTTAACAGTGATATGAGGACCACCAACCCAATCATCACATAAAACAAAAGCTTGCAGAACATAAAAGATGTGAAGAAACAGCCATTTACTGTCACAGAAAACATCAGTTGGCACATGTACACTTCCCAAGACAGAAGACAGACTCTACTTGACTATTTATAGCTTTGAGTTGTCCTTTTTTGGGAAACTTGTCTTTGGAGGAAAAGGCTGTATAGACAGATTTTGCCAATTTTTTAGCTTTTCTGATTTCATGAAGAAATGAATAGAACTAAAAATGACCAAAGCTCCTTTTTCTGTTTCAGCAATTTTTTTTCCTTTGCTGATAAAGACAATCTTATCCACAGGTTTATAATACAAAGTCATTAAATATAGTTCTGTTATTTTAAGAAGCCAGTATTAATAATTGATATGTTTTTTAACCTAAGAGGAGAATTCATAAATACTGTTCATTAAAAATTCAAGACAGTTAAAAGATTAAAAATATTTCCATTTATCAAATAAGTAGGTTCATCTGAGTAACTATTTTTTCCCTAATGATTCAGTTTTACATATGCCTAGTTTTATGTTTTCCTTATTGCTACATTAGTTGTTACAATGCCAATTGGTACCAAGGAAGAATTGTACAATCTTGAGAAATACTGGTGCATTCACAAAACATATCGATTCTTAATTATGGATAGCTACCTCTAATATGGAATTCATTTGCTACTTTGCAAATTGACTCTGGACTCTTGTCCAGTAACTAAAATGTAGACAGCCTGCAATGTGCAAACAAATGTACTCCAAAAGTTCACATGAGAGTTTCTCTTACGCATAATGATTTGGTTGTGAAGTGAACAGAAGCAAGCCCATATAGTTTACAGGGAATTTTGAAGTCCACATTGGGCCTCTTCCATTTGCTCCTTTGGTTTCTTCTTTTTTCCTCTTCTCCTCAGCAAGGAATGTGTGTGTGTGTGTGTGTGTGTGTGTGTGTGTGTGTATGAGAGCACTTGTGGTATGTGTGTGCATGTGGGTTTGTGTGTGCACGTACATCAGGTTGGGTAGAAGATGCAGGAGAAGAATGGGAGGTACTCTGCTCCATGCCCTTGTATCTTAGTTTTAACGACACTGTTTCTTATTTTTGAGAGAAGAGAAGATATAAGAATGGGAATCTGTTTGGAACTGGGAGTGTCTGCAGTGGTCAAAGGAGTAAAGCTGGGGAAAGAGGCACCCTGGCATCCTTTGGATGAAATTGTAATTACCCCGTGAGGAGAGTACAGAAGAGAAACATCCTATTGGGCCTGAATAGCTCAGTGGCCTGCATGTAAATAAATGGCTTACAGTCTATAGATACTATTTTTCCCAAGGAACTTGAGAGATTTGAGCAGCAGTAGACAGGAGCCAACCTATGTGCCATGCGCTGCAGGAAGCAGGGTCGTGCTGAAAAGGCAGCACCCACAAGCAATTGAAATTCAGAAGAATCCAGCTCATTTGCCAGTCTGGATGGAAGCAGATCTCTATGCAGGGAGCTGCCAGCCATTGGCTGCACCATCCCGTCTGGCCTGTGGCTTTCCAAAGTGAGCAGGCCAGATGGCCAGTGCCTCCTCTGGGTGATGAGCTGATTAATCCTTTGGTCTTCACAGGCTGGATTTTCACACAATTCAGAAACCATAAGAAAACTCCCCTGGTGGCAGGGAAAGGTGCTAGAAATCACCTCCCAGCCCAGCGACCTCTTCAAGGACATGATTGAAAGATACACATCAAATGTCTCTCACCAGAAACAAGGAGATGAACATGAATTATTTTCTCGAATGGGATTTAAACCTTCATGGCTGAGCAGATCCTAATTTGCCACAGGACATCTTAAATCTGCCTTTTCTGGAAACATCTTTATGAAAAGTAGGAAAGTGCATGTACGCTTGTTTTAAAATGTTGCAGGTAAGAAATCCTGTTTATGCCTCCATTTCCCAGGGTTCGATATTGTGAGAGACGGGAACGATCCTGCCAGCGCTGTTCAAGTACAAGTCGGCAAAGCATCCTTGTTTAAGGGGAAAAGAACCAATGCAGAGGGTTGAAATTTTTCCCTGAAAAATAGAAGCTGTGACCTAATTGTGAAGTACTGCATCTAAGCAATCTTTTTTCACATCCCTCTAACTCCTGTAAAAAAAAAAAAATACACTATGTCTTCGTAAATCCTATCTAAAATCTATGGATACTAAGATCAAATTAATTGCTTTTCACATAGAAACCTGTGGTTTTTATCTTACATAGCAAGTGAAGAAATGTGGAAAGAGAATGAGCACTAAACCACACTTAGTTTTTCTGAAAAACTAAATGCACCAAACTTCTGTGTTTTTTTTTGGATCTACAGAAGCATCAGTAATAAATGACCCCATCCTCCAGAATTGTCATCAGCTCACCCAGTTTTTAAGTTTTTCTACCACTTGTTCCTCCCCAACCCCATGTTCCCCTTATGTCTTCACACTGCTTCTAGTGTTGTCATGGGGACTCCTGGCTCCATTGACAAGAGGTCCCCATACTCCTCTTCCTTGTCCCTTCCAAAACACAACATCTTAGGCTCAGTTGTGTTAGGCTGCTGTTAGGTGTTCAAATGTTTGTTGATGGACTTAGTAATCAAAATACTAATTGGGCTACTTTCTTTATGACCATGCTTCCATGTATGATTCATATTCAAATAATACGCATGCATTTTCACAAAGGCCTTGAATAGTAATATCACAAAGGGATGTGTGGAACATCAAATGTGGGCAGGAACAGAGTGGATCATAGTTATTAGTAGGACTTAGTGTGACCCTGAGATGATGACATGGACATGGGCTCATATACTGGCTGGAGGGGAGGGGCGTAGCCTAGTAAGGCACAAGCCTGTGGAGACCATATAAGGCTGCTGAGCTGTCACAAGTGGGGTGAAATATCCCATAAGGAAAATAGCACCAACAGCTTGCTTTAACAGAACTCTTCTCAGAGAGCAGTAACAGTGGACAAAAAGAATATTTTAATAAGCTGTTTGCAGTGGGACCTGCTGGTGTGATGGTACAAGATGGCCTGGCCCCTGGCAGCACTTGGATGGCATGGGGGGACAGAGGGTCTTGGTGAGGCAGTTGGGTCCCACCCCTGGTGCCATCTTTCTCTTTCTCTCCACATGGTACCCAGCCCCAAAGTAACAACCACAACATTTTTGCTTCTGTATTTGTCTTTAAGGAATACAACTTTGAAGGGGACTTTGATCTGTTTCTGAAATGGCTGGATCTCAGACTAGCCCTGCAATAAGAGATGGAGAGAGAAACTGAAGATGTAATGCATGGGGATTTCAAATTTTCAAATATGCCAATTTCCTCCCAATTTGCAATCAAAATGCAGGAGGGAAGGACATGGAGCCGCTGAAGCTCGCATTGTGCTTGGTTTCCGCGAACATTGGCTGATTATCACAAGCAGGGAAATTTTTCCTGATTCCAATAAAATCACTTTGGCTTCTGGCCTTTTATACGATAGGCTATGTTATGTAGCAAACTACCAAAGTCCAGAGCAACAAATCTGAGATTCCCCTCTCTTGTCCTGTTCCACTTCCTTCTCCTTCTTCTTTGAAAGGACAAAATAGTCTGTCCTGAGACGGCTTAGGCCATTTCAAAATAATTTGGGTGTATATATAGAGAGTTTTGATTTCAAAGCTTCAAAGCTTCAGATCTGAGGCAGTATATACATATCTCTGGCTACTGGCTCTTCCCCAAAGGTGTGTAATCATTGTCTAGTTTTCCACCTGAAATGAATACACCCCTGCCTTGCACTAGCGCTTACTCTATCCTTTACAGACGAATTTCTGGAGTCTATGAAAGAGCAAGGTAGAGTCTGTCTTGTTCGCTCTCTCACGTTCAGTGTATCACATAGCTCCTGTCATAAAATGTGTGCTCAGTAAGAAGGAATGGGCTACAGGAATAAATAAATGAAAGGTCTCCTCTCTCATACTTCATTCTCTAAATACGTAAATAAAATTGCATAAAAACAGTTATGGTCAGCTTAATAGATTATCACAAAGCAAATATCTATATAATTACCACTCAGGCTATGACGCAGAATTTTGTCAGCCTCCCAGATAAGCACTTGGACCACTTCCTAGTATTGCCTCCCTGCAAAGTTAATTACTATCCTGACTTCTAAATTACCATAGCCTAGTTTATCTCGTTTTGTATTTTATATAAATGGAATCACACATATATTTTCTTCTGTCTCTGATTCACTTTGCTCAGTGTTGTATCTGTCAAAGTCATCTACATAGTCGTGGATTTTATTCTTAAGGAAACATTGTAAGACCTTATCATAATTTAACTTATCCAATACGTTGTTGAAGGATTTTGTTTTGTTTTGTTTTGTTTCCAATTTGAGACTAACTTCTCCTTTTGCTAGGACCAATTTGTTCATGTCTCTTGTTTGCGTGCACACACATTTTATGGGGGCAGAACTAAACTGTGTTATAGAATGTGTATGTTTTCAACTTCGGTGGAGAAATCCAAGTGTTAGCATCATTTTACACTCCTAGGACTTGAGCGTTTCAGCTTCTCTAAACCGTCACTAAAACTTGACATCATATTATTTTGAATTCCAGTTCTTCTGGTAGGTGGAGTGATAGCTCATTGTGGGTTTAATTTGCATCTTCCAGATTGTAATTTAGCTGGAAGACCTTTTTAAGTGTTTATTGACCATTTTGATTTCCTCTTTTACAAAACGCCTGGATAAATTGTTTGCTTGTTTTCCATTGAGATATCCATCTTTTCTCATATTGATTTGTAAGAGGCCTCTTATTTTAAATATGACCTTTCCCAAATTACATATGTTGTAAATATCTTGTCTCACTCTGAGGATTGTCTTTGCTTTCTCAAGCACACAATTTTTATCCATAGATTATGATTAATGAATGAGTCCTGGAAGATTGTTGGGCAGAGATAGATATGCAAAAATCAATTGCATTTCTATTCACTAGTAAAAAAGTTTAAAAATAAAGCTAAGGAAACAATCCCATTTATAATTGCATCAATAATAATAAAATATTTAAGTCTAACAAAAGAAGTGGAAAGCTTATAGCCTGGAAACAACAAATTATTGCTTTAAAGAATTTCAAGAAGTGCGATATAAATAAAAAGACATCCGTATTTATGGATTGGAAAACTTAATATCATCAAGATGACAGTATTCCTCAAATTGATCTAAAGATTCAATGCAATCCAATCAGAATTCCAGCTTGCTTCTTTGTAAAAATTGGAAGGCTTACTTAAAATTATATGAAAATTCCAGGGGCCCATAATAGCCCAAGTGATCTTGAAAAATAAGAACAAATTTGGAAGACTGACACTTTTTTACTTCAGAACTTACTGCAAAGTTACAGTAATCAAGCCAATGTGTACTGGCATAAGATTGGTAAGACTGACATATTGGCATATACATCAATGGTTTAGAAATGAGAGTCCATAAACAAACCTTTACATTCACAACCAACTGGTTTTTTACAAGAGTGTCAAGACCATTCAAGAAAAAATTCTACAAATGATGCTGGAGCAAAAGCATATCCACATACAAACCAAAGGAAGCTGGACAGCTACTTCACACCATATCTAAGTAGTAACTTGAAATGAGTCATACACCTAAATGTAGTAACTACAAGTAGAAAGTCCAAAAGAAAATATAAATTATATCTTAGTAAAATTGTTACATAAAATTGGTAGAACCTAAGAATAGTGAATGTACTTTTTGAAAAGCAAACCATTTGTCAGCAAATGTTATGCACCTGCTGACTAGCTGGCCACGAGAGAGACTGTCACTAAATTCAATCACTAATAACTGTTCAGTGATCAGGATAGCTGCAATTCGTGTATGTTTGTTTCACTGTGTCTTAGCTATGCTTTAGGGCATTGATTAAGGGTTTTGATTAAGGTGTAATGCATTATAATTTTTCCATTAAAAATAATTAGAAGTAAATTTATCATTAGTATTTTTGTATAAAGCTTGTGATTATCGGGGACATATTATCAGCACTAAGCATATGATACTTGGATTTCATTTGTTCCTCTTTTTAAGCTTGGTAATTACATATTGTTTTAGTGGGCTTTTTAGTTGTTTCCTCAGAGATTGCAACCTTCAATATTGACTCATTGATGTCTGCCTTCTCCCTCACAACTTTAACTCCATTACCTTCTGCGTTTTAATTTCAGTCATATTTATATTCCCAGATATTGTTAATATCATTTTTATTATTCAGTACATCTTTAGTTTTACTCATGTGTTTATTCCTCTTATTAATTTTTTCTAGTCTTTCCTTCATCTTTAACTTTCAACTGAAATCATTTTTTCCACCTGAAGGTATTCTAAAATATCACCTGTCTTACAGGTTCATTACTAATGATTTATTTATTTAATTTGTTGTTGTCTGAACTATATACTTCAAACTCGAAGGGATTTATTTTTTGGATGTAAACTGCTAGCTCACTTTTTGTTTTTTGTTTTGTTTTGTTTTGTTTTAATTTATTTTTTATTGGTGTTCAATTTACCAACATACAGAATAACCCCCAGTGCCCGTCACGCATTCACCCCCACCCCCCGCCCTCCTCCCCTTCCACCACCCCTAGTTCGTTTCCCAGAGTTAGCAGTCTTTACGTTCTGTCTGCCTTTCTGATATTTCCCACACATTTCTTCCCCCTTCCCTTATATTCCCTTTCACTATTATTCATATTCCCCAAATGAATGAGAACATATAATGTTTGTCCTTCTCCGATTGACTTACTTCACTCAGCTTTTTTTTTTTTTTTTTTTTACATATCATCGCATTTTCTGCTGATTTGCTTTTGTTCCTGGTACGAAGTGAACTCTGAGTCTTATTGCTTCCTCTTTGACGATGATCTTTTTTTTTTTTCTAGACTATTTCAATATTTTCTTCTTGTGTTTGAGTTTCTTCAACTTTACCCTGAAATTTATGGCTTTCTTTTTATTTGTCTGGTTTGGGAGTTCAGGGTCTTTTACAATTTGTGTCTCTACATTTTCCATTAATTTTTGAAAATTGTCATCCATTCTCTCCTCAAATATTTTTTTTCTGCTTTATATTAAGTTTCCTCTCTGTCTGGGACAATTATATGTATGTTAGATATTTTCACTTACCCTCTCCTTTTTAAAATTGACTTTGCATTCTGTGCTTCATTCTGGATTTTATTTCTGTGTCATCTTTTAACTCCTTCATTTTTTCATTAGCTGTGTCTAATCTGCTACTGATCCATCTAATACATTCTTAACTTTAGTCATTTCAATTTTTATGTCTATGATTTTTATTTTTTCCTCTTAGAGCTTCCAGTTCTTTTTCTCTAGCTTTTTGTTCTTGTGTTTTACATCCTTGCAAATGCAGGTCTGCTTCTATTGTTGTTTTCTTCCTTTTAATTCACGTTATTTGTCTGATTGTGTGTGGGTCATTGTTGATTCAGCGCAAGACATTGTATACAGAACTGTACAAATACCCTTGAGGCCTAGAATAATGATTCTGTCCTCCAGAGAATATTTAATTTTCTAAAAATATTTTATTTAATTATTCATGAGAGATGCAGAGAGAGAGGCAGACACATAGGCAGAAGGAGAAGTAAGCTCCTTGCGGAGAACCCAATGCAGGACTTGATCCCGGGATTCCGAGATCACAATCTGAGCCAAAGGCAGATGCTCCACCACTGAATCATCCAGGCATCCCAAGAATATTTCATTTTTAAATTTAAGTTTTGCTTTTAGCAGGTATTGGCACTAAGATGCTGCCTCACCCTCATTCACTCCCAGGATCCAAAATGATTCGAAACTCTGCTAAGGAATTGCTAAGGCTAACTCATTTCTTTTTTTAAAGTTCACTTTTATCTGGAGATGCCTCCCACAAGCATCATACCTGAAATCTCAATAGCAAGGAAGGACTCCTTTCCACTATCTCTGATATCCGCTGCCCATTTTATTTATACTTCTGTGAGGTTGCCAGAAAAATGGGCTCATAATTTTCGTTTTTTTTTCCTGCTACACATTCTAGAATTTGTAAGATGCCATTAAGTGAAATGATAACCCAAAAGTTTCTTCTCCTGGACCTAACTCTGGGTATATTACCTTATTAGGTCTGTCTTGTATCATCTAGCAGACTTTTTAGATTATGCCCAAGTTTTCTGGTTGTCCTCAGTAGAAGTATCCCTGCACATTTTCTAGTCTAACCTCTATTCATTCTTAAATCCACCTCATTCAGAATTTTCCCACTGTGTCTCCATCAAAACTTCTCTCTATAAAGTCACCAATAGCCTCCATGTCAGAAGCTCTGGTGGACAGTTTCAGGCCTTAGCTTTTTGAATACTCTTAATCATATGATTCTTTTGTCCTCTTCCACCTCTTAAAAATTCCCTGTTGATGTCTTCCTTTCCCAGCTGATCTCTTCTCATTCTGCTTTGCCAGTGTCTCCTCCTCTTCTCAATAATTACACCCTCTCCCTGAGAGAGTTCACCCACTCCAGTGGCTTCAATTAGTGTTTATATATTGATAACCCTTGAAGTTATGTCTCTAGAGAAGCCTTTTCTGTGAGCTCTAGCCTGATGCATAGCTACATAGAAAGTGACTCTATCCAGATACCTCATTAATATCTCAATTTGAATGTGACCAAATGGCATCATCTTTCTCTAAACCTCACAGGTATCCTAATCCCATAGTTCTGCATTGTTGCTCAGTTTGAAAGCCTTGCTGATTATTTCTTCTCAATATTTCTCAAATATACCCATTTTTCCTAGCCCTATTGTTTGCCTCTGCCTTGGACCAAATTAAGCCTATCTAAACTTCCTAAACCAACATTTGTTTTTGCTCCTTTCAACATATTCCCTATTTCTGTTTATCATAGCCAACAAGGGGGCTTCATATCACAGTAACTCAGGTACCCAGATTGACCTGTTCCATCCTGATATGTTCTTGAATGATCACAGGAACAAGGAAAGGAGAGCTTGCCAAACCTCTCAGTGGCTCCTGAAGTGTTTTGCCCCAGAGTGACTTGTGTCACTTCTATTCGGATTCCATTGGCTGAATTGCATCCTGAGCACACCTGACCTCACTATGAAGGATGTATACTCACCCCCAAAATTAGGTGAGCACATATTAGAGTTCACCATATTTCTCTTCTTCTCTCCCTATCCTTCCTTCTCCACAACATTGGCCTAATCAGCTCCTAATTCACATGGTTGTGCAAATATTGCTTCCTCAGAAAGTGTTTCCTGCTTCCATAGATTAGGCCGGTTGCATCATTAAACCGTCGTCCATCACACTAACCTTTACTAACCTTACAACCTCATGTTGTAAGATTCATGAGGGCAGAGTCTGTGTCTGTCTCATTTGCCTCTAACTCCCTTGTATCAAGCCCAGCACCTGGCCTTTAACATGTTTCATTAAATAGCCATTGAATAGATGGATGAATGTTTCCAGGATGCCGAGAGGAGCATTGTATACAATTTAATCAGTGAGCTTGATGGATAGCTGGCAGTTAATCTACCATCAGGAGACAGAAATCACTCCTTTCTGGCTGGGAGAAGGTTGCTACTGATGCTCAGGTAACAAAGACCTATATTTTAATACCACTATGATCATATGCTGGTTAGTTAACTTCTTTGAAAATCTATATACACCCATAAAATGGAAATGCTGCCTGTGCTGGTTAGCTCACGCAGTTGTTGTGAGGATAAAGGCCAGCGTATCATATTATATCTAGCTCATTTTTAAGAGCAGCAACTCAAAAACAGATGTTTTCAGGAAGTTGTGTTTCCTCCCTTTCTCCTTGTTTATCCTTCTTCTTTGTATTTCTGGTTTTTTCATCCCCTCTCCTTCTCCATTATGTGTTTATAACTAACAGGTGAGGTGCTTACTGTTTGAGACTTTGTGGAACCACAATCATGAATCTAGTTTCATCCTCAAGAGTTAAGTACTGTTTTTATCCCTACTTTTAACTGCTGTTATGTGAACAGTGGCCTTACTTGATAATCCTTCACTTTTCTGGGTTTCAGTTGCCATTAAAAATTAGTAGTCAGAATGGCACTATGTCATGTTTTCCTCTGTGTAACAATGATGAAATTTTGTTTATACTGAGATTATAGACCTTCACATAGGAGTTCTACTTCTATAGAACTATAGAACCACCATAACCATTCATAGAGACAGGATGGGCTGGGTTCAAATCCTAGCCCTGTCACCCTATCACTTAATGTTATCTTGGCTAATATGGATCTTGGCTAACTGAAATTACTTTCCAAGTGTCAGTTTCCATTTCTTTTAAATAGGAATGAAAAAAGCTACCTCATCGATTTTTGTTATTGTTGAAGATTATATACCATTGTGTGAAAATGCCTAGCATGATGCATATACACAGTGGGATCTCTCTAAATTACACTTGCTTTAGTATTTACTATATCAGTATATACTTAAGAAGATAGATTAGTTGGGTATAATTCATTAATGTAGACCAGATATTAACCTGTTCAGAATATGGCTAATAATGATAGACCTGGCCTTATATCGCTTTAGTCTAAAGATGGTTTGAGAAAAAGGTCTTTGACAGCTATGATTATACCATCACTCCAAGTTGTTCTGGAAGAAGAAAAACCAACAGTGTTAATATACAATATAAATAATATATAGTAGTATTAGTTATATAATATTAAATATAATATTTTAATAATAGTTAATATTTGTTGAATACCTACAATACTCCAAGCACATTTCTATATAGTTTCTATGTATTAACTCATTCAACTCACACAACTACCTTCTTTTTTTTTTTTTTTTTTGTTTTTTTTTTGTTTTTTTTTTTTTTTTTACACAACTACCTTCTGATGTAGCCTATGCATCTCATTTCTCAGCTGAGGGAACTGAGACATAGGGAGTCTTAGTTACCTGGCGAAATCACACAGCTAGCAAAGTATGGGGGCTGGAGATAATGTCCAAAGCAGCTCTCCTCTGAAATCCAGGATCTAACTCAATGCTGTCAATAGGACTTTCAACAGTAATGGGAATTCCATTTACACACCGCCCTGCATGTTTTCCACTAGCAACAAGTGGCTGTTGTTGAACATTTGGAATGTCACTAGTGCAACTGAGGTACTTTTAAAATTAAATTAAATTAAATTAAATTTTAATAGACACATGTGACTCACAGCTACCATAGTAGTGTAGCTGTCACCTGTATGGTCCATACCACCAGTAAAGTTAAAAACCTCCAAAGCATTCATAATAAAATTATCACAATAAAACATCCGCACTTTTAAAATGAAAAACTTGAGTATCTGTAAGTCCATTCGCTTGAATTAATTATTTGCATTTGTGCTCAATGGAATGTAGCCTAGGCATTTAAAAAAATTCCAGGGGTGCCTGGATAGCTCAGTTTGTTAAGCATCCAACTCTTTTTTCAGCTCAGGTCCTGATCTCAGGGTTGTGAAATGAAGCCCCAAGTCAGGCTTCACACTCAGCAAAGAGTCTTCTTGAGATTTTCTATCTCTCCTTCTGCCCCTGCCCCTCCCCACTCCATGTGTGTGCGCTCTCTCTCTGAAATAAATAAATCTTTAAAAATAAAATAATTTTAAATTCTAGTTTTATTTTTTATTTTTATTTTTTGAAGATTTATTTATTTATTTTAGAGCAAGAGAGCAAGCAGGGATTGGGGCAGAAAGAGAAGAAGATAAGCAGACTCCCCACTGAGAGGGGAGCTTGACGTAGGGCTCAATCCCAGGATCCCAAGAACATGACCTGAGCTGAAACCAAGAGTTGGACACTCATCCAACTGTCCCTCCAGCTTTGTTTAATAAAATAATTTAAGGCCTTAAAATTTGCTCTAAAAAATAAAACTCAAAAAAGTATATAATATAATGCAAATTTACTGCCTTATTACCTGAAAAAAAGAGCTTTGATAAAACATAACATAGACAGAGTTAAATGCATGTGACAGGCCAGAAGAATGTTTTCGTGACCTGTCACAGAAGTAACCTGAACAACATGAAGTGCCAACAAGGAGGAGACCAAAGGAAAACAAAAAAATAAAGGCCATAACAAACACGACTGATGACAGGCAAAAGATAAAGCAACATATTATGAGATCCCTAGCTTCACTAATAAGAAAATGAGCACTTCTATGTAAGTCTTAAGGGCACAGGAAGGCCTGAGTTTGGCCAGCTCCAGGGCAGATGGTGAAGTTGGCTTCTCTTCTTCTTCTTAAAACCTGACCAGTTGAGCCTGGAAATCATGTCCTTGTGTCCCTGGAGCAGTTAAGAGTGTAGTCCCAGAGATTAGTTGGAGAAGACATCTGTTCCTGCCTGCCCACCCCCCAGGCTTGTGATTCAGGGTGGTCCTTTCACACCTCAGACCCTGTCTTCCACCTTGCAAGGATTTGCAAGATACACCCTGCCCCCGATGGCAATACTTGCCAAACCTTGTGTCTGTGCCATGTGGACCATCACTGCAGCACTTTATATAAAAGAAAACATGGTGATGAGCATCTCTACTCTTTTCAGTACCTCTGGCTTTTTTGCTTTATTAGAATTTGTTTCCAAAGAGTTTTAAAAGTGTGTGTGAATTCAGTTTGTCAGACTTATGTGGAAGTGGAAATGTTTGCAAATGGCATTTGTCTGTCATTCATGGATCAATCAACAAATACTCTTGCTTGCTCAAGGCACAGAGCTAGGGGCTATGGAGGAGGATCTGTCAGGATCAGACCAGAGCTAGTTGGGGGAATTCAATATGGATCCCAAAAGGAACGGTATAAGACACATCACTTACATGCTGATTGAGAGACCTTACAAACTGTATTTTATCCAATTACTGATCCCTAAAGTTTTCTGCATTCCCAACCATGGAAATGCATAGAACAGCTAATTTTATTGTTCATATCCTTGTCTTATATTATTTAAATGATCGTTTCTGTCTCTTCAATTAAAATGCAAACTCCACTTCAACTGTATTCTCATTCCGATTTTCAGGGTGAAATGAACTACATGTAGGCTGAAAAGATTTACCTTTTACTTATTTTTTTTTTAATATTTTATTTTAAGTACTCCCCACACCCACGTGGGGCTTGAACTCATGACCCTGAAATATGGACTTTATATGGACTGAGCCAGCCAGGCTCCCAATTTACCTTTTTATTCTTAATAAAAGACTAGGTTTAGAGTTGAAGGATTTCAGATTTTCTTTCTTCTTCATCAACATGCGCTTACTGACCACACAGATGGAAAGTAACTATAAATTTATAGTATGTGTGAGTTTATTGGGTCTAAAAATGTTGTGTCATTATTTATATCTTACTGTAAGAAAGACCTTGTCTGGGGAGAAGAAAAACAGCCTCAGGCTGCCAAACATGGTTGATATAATTATTAGCTAAATAAAGACTGAGGTTTTCTTCCTGCTAGAACATAAATATGAATTTATTATTGCACACTTTCCATGTTTCAGAGTCCCTGAGCATTGTTTGTAGAGTGCTGTCACCAGGCATGCTGGGTGCTTGTCATTTCTCTGGACTCAAGGCCCAGGCATGAGGGCTGTAAAAGGTACCACTCAGGGGCACCTGGTGGCTCAGTCCATTGAGTGTTTGCCTTCAGCTCAGTTCCTGATCTCAGAGTCTTGGAATAGAGTCCTGTGTCCCACTATCTGCTCAGCAAGGAGTCTGCTTCTCCCTCTGCCCCTCCCCGCTCAGATAAATACATTTAAAAAAAATTTTTTTTTAAAGTGCTATCCAGGTTGTCTTTTCACAATCTTTTGAAGACAAATCTCTTTGATCTTGGATGTGAAAGTGAATTGTTTTTCCGCCTTATTTCCAGGGAGAAGACAGAAGACAATGAGAAAGCAAAACAGCAGCCTACAGGGGGATGCTGAATGAACTAAGACATTCATTCTTTTCATGAAAATACAAGTGCCTACTGTCCATTCCATACAATGCATAGTTCCTGGGGTCCAAAGATCAATCACTATAGTAGAATTCCTACCCTCTAGAAGCTCAGAATCTAGAAGAGTCTATTGTGACTTAAGCCAATGACAAAGACTGGTTAAAGTCAACTGGTTGAGTCATTCTGCCACTGGGTTGCTTTATGCATCTTCTCTGGTCGATGCTGCTTGTGGTATGATGATTATCCTACTTTGTGTCCATCCACTCTTTTTTTTAAAATCTTATTTAATTTCAATTCAATTAATTAACATATAATGTATCATTAGTTTCAGAGGTAGAGGTCAGTGATTCATCAGTTGTGTACAACACCCAGTGCTCATCACATCACATGCCCTCCCTAATGCCCGTCGCCCACTTACCTTTTATCCATCTCCCCTCCAGCAACCCTCAGTTGGTCCCTAGCATTCAGTCTTTTCTGGTTTGTCTCCCTCTCTGCTTTTGTCTTATTTTTTTTTTCTCTGCACCCCAGGGTAGACGAATCTGTTTACTATCCCTCAATACTACCCCTCCCCATTGCAGTTCACAGCCCAGGCAGGGGTTGGATCCCATCGTTATCCTGTCTCCACCTGTCTTTCCATCTACTCTGTGGTCCTGCTCTCCTTTCTTGCACAGAGCTGTTCACTCAGCCCTCACTTCTTCAGGGGGATTTGCTCTATATGTGAGTATGGATGGGGTGTATTTGTGCAGGATGTGAGTTTAGGGTCCTCCCGAATAGCCATCCTGGACCCTCCTATGCCCACCCATTTTTGTGCACCTTTCCATTCCCTCTACCCACCTTTCTTTGTATTCATCATTCAATCTTTTATCTCCAGGCTCTTGACCAGCTGGTCAGGCTATTCATCACTGTGTCACTAGTCTTATATATATTCTGCCCTATGGTCACTTCTCTCTCTACACCACGGATGGCCAAAGCTCTGCCCATTTCCTTCTCCCTGTCTTTCACTGTCACCTGAGTGAGGCTATGGTCAGCTTTTGTTATGACCTTGGGGTTCTTTGCCTCTTCGATATAGGGACAGACACGAGGCCAAGGATGGTGCAGGGAGCAGTTAGTGTAAGATTATGCCTGAGCACAAGGAAAACAGCCACAGTAAGAGAGTTACCAGCATCTTCCCCCAGCAAAGGCCAGGGAAAGCTTTAGAAGGGGCTGAGTGGGAAAGGAGTGACATCTAGGCACATAGTGGTGGGGAAATATGGAAAGTTGGGGGCAATTGACAAAACATGCTTTTTCATACATTGTATGTATTCAAGTCTTCACCCCTGGGCATGATTTTTAGCATGATAATGAGGGGAAGGAGGCCCAGTGTGGCTCTAAATGGTCTGGTCTGGTTTTTGCAGGAGCAAGCCAGTTGTAAGTTGCGCCCTGGAGCTTGGTTCAAGCTTGTGGCTTTTGTCTTTCTGAGTACAAGAAACACCTGCAAGGTGGGCTGGGAAGTTGGCTACCTGAGGGGGCCTGTGGTTTTCTGCAAGTTCCTCTCCTGTAAAAGAAGTGCCTAAGAACAGGGATCCCTGGGTGGCGCAGCGGTTTAGCGCCTGCCTTTGGCCCAGGGCGTGATCCTGGAGACCCGGGATCAAATCCCACATTGGGCTCCCGGTGCATGGAGCCTGCTTCTCCCTCTGCCTGTGTCTCTGCCTCTCTCTCTCTCTCTCTCTGTGACTATCATAAATAAATAAATAAAAATAAAAAAAAAAAGAAGTGCCTAAGAACAGAAAAACCGCAAATGGGCGGCAGATTTTTAAAGAACTTTTATTTTGAAATGGGCTAAAATTGTAAGGAGATTAGGGTCCAGGGTGACTTGGTGCCAAGACCAAGTTTTTGTCTTGTGTTTTTGTTTTTGTTTTTTGTTTTTTGTTTTTCCAGGCAGGTGCCTCGGAATCCCTGAGTCTCACTAACAGCTATATTCTGAGCCAGTCTGTGCATCATACCCAGCTTCGGTTCCCACTCTCCTGCCGTACAGAGTATGCCAGAGATCCACAGGGATGACAGGATGATAGTCCCTTCTGAGGAAAGTGCCAGTGTGTTTTACTTCTACTGGAGATAGTTGTATCATGTTAGCCAAAAGCATGCCTTTGTTATCTTTATTTGAAAATGGATTGTGGGTTAGAGAAATGCACATGACTGCCACATTGGCAAGGGGTGGACTGTGGGAGACCTGACAGTGTCCCTTTGGCTGGACTGGAAAACGTTTCCCAGAGTTCCCTTCCAGGAAATTCCCAGTACGGTGAGGCATGAAGGGTGTTTTTGTGCACAATCTGGAGGGTAGGAGTCAAGTGGCAATCATTTTGCCCTTATGCTGGAAGTTCAGGGCAGGTACTTGTGTTGGCACATGCAGGTTTTGAAGCATGTGCACACACACATTGCTACTTACCTCCTAGCTCAGCTCATGCATGTGAGGAAGAAGTAAGGGCTGTATCTGCTCTTTGGGTTCATCCTTGTGGGTTCATCTGTTTTTCTTGACTAATATGTAAGTGTCCTATTGCTGTATAACAATTTACCAAAATTTCATGATTTAAAACAACATGAATTTATTATTTCACAGTTCTGGAGATCAGAATTCCAAAATACATCTCACCTGAACTAAAGTCAAGGAGTCACCAGGGCTGTGTTTCTTTCTGGAGGTTCTAGGGGTGAATCCACTTTCTTGCCTTTCACAGCTTCTAAAGCTGCTTCATGTCTTCCTAGGCATGTGGCCACCTTCTTCTACCTTAAAAACCATCAATATCACCACATCTGTCTCTGATCAAGGCTGAAAAAGAGCCTCTGCTTTTCTGTGCTTACATTTGGTGCATCCAGATGATCCAGATGGTCTCTCCACTTCAAGACCCCTACTCTTAATCATATCTACAAATACCCTTTTCCTTGTAATGTGACATATTCAGAGTTCTGGGGATTTGGATAGGGGTATCTATGGGGGCTGTTACTCTGCCCACCACAGCTGGCTCATCCACCATTGCCCCACCATCAAACAACACTTCTTTGTCAAGATGCCTACCCAAACATGGCCTCCTCCATGTCTTTCAGGCCTGTTCTCCCCCTATAAACTTCGATTCTTTATTGCTACTCCTCCAGCACCCTAAACTCAACATGTATGAAGCAATGCATCTTCCTGCCTGGCTCATTGTCCCTTCTGATGCGAGTCTTCTCCTGTCTGAGTCTGTATGTTGCTCCTTTTCCTAAAGATGCATCTGATCAGCTTGCAGTACTATACATAACAAAATAGAATAAATCAATAGATAAGCAGGAAGGATTAATTGTAAGATATGGGCAGAAAAGTAAAGCAAGAAGGAGGTAAGGCTAGTGCACAGTATTGTCTCTGAAGTAATGTTCAAACACCAACATAGGCTCACAGGTATGGCTCTGAGTTTCCTTGATGTCAGAGCAGAGTAAATTAGGATCATTCACAAGAATTTTTTTAAATCATTTTTGGCAGCAATTTTTATTTTTATTTTTTTATGATTTATTCCAAATACCTCCAAACTATAATATGGACTAAAGCCAAAGTGTTCCTAAAATCCCATCTCTCCCATCTTGGTCTTTGAACACATCAGGGTAACTCCAGCCTTGTACCTTTGCATTATCTTGTTCCTTATCCCGGGGCACCTTTGCCCACAATCCACACTGCCTGCTTCTTCTTTTCCTTTGGTGATTGGCTTACAGGCCACTTACCCTGCACTTTCCACTTCTCTTATACTGAGTTACTTTTCTAGGCCACTATTATTGACATACTATGTATTCAGTTCGGCCACCCCCATTGGAGGATTCCTAACAAGATACACACGGCAGCCCACATCCCATATGTGTAAATGTCTTCAAGTTAGAAGTCAACCTAACAAAAAGTTAAATGAAATATGTTCTGCTATCCTTTCTGACAAGTGTATCATTTTAATGAACAAATTAAAAATATGGTTTTGAAATCGCTGAAAGTCATTCAAAATGAAAGGCAACTGAAGTGATTGAGCACTACTCACATCTGGGTGTTCTGTTCATGGACCATGCACATTGTATTAGTAATAAAATAACATACACATATATAATTTGTAAACTACTATACGTTTATTCCATGTGATTTATTTTTCTTTTTTCTTTTTTTAGAAAGATTTTATTTTATTTTATTATTCATGAAAGACAGAGAGAGAGAGGCAGAGACACAGGCAGAGGGAGAAGCAGGCTCTATGCAGAGATCCCGACATGGGACTCCATCCCGGGTGTCCAGGATCACGCCCTGGGCTGAAGGCGGTGCTAAACCGCGGAGCCACCCAGGCTGCCCTATTTTTCTTTAAATATAGTTTTAACGAAACTGATATTCTGTAGACAGAAATGATTCAAATAATTAAACAGTAAACTATCATTACATTTGAAATGTACTTTAAAAAGTCCACTCAAGGGGTCCCTGGGTGGTTCAGTGGTTGAGTGTCTGTCTGCCTATGGCACAGGGTGTGATCCCGGAGTCCCAGGATGAGTCCCACATCGGCCTCTTTGTATGGAGCCTGCTTCTTCTCCCTCTACCTGTGTCTCTGCTTCTCTTTCTGTGTCTCTCATGAATAAATAAATAATCTTTAAAAAATAAAAAGTCCACTAAAGAAAATATAAAAATTTTGAATAATTAAAATTATTTCCAATTTTAGTTTATAAATTCTATTCTATTTGAAATATCCAAAATTATCTGTTAGAATGAAAAGGTAAAAATACAAATTATAATGAACAATTCATAATTTAAATTAGAAAATCCGTAATGTCTATTTCTTCAGTTTTGTAAGAAATTTATTGAATCTCATCACATATATTTAGATAAGTGTGACTACTTTTTGTCACCAAAGTCAGGATTAGGTTTTGTTCCTGGGTTCACATCCTGACTTAGAAATACACAAATACAACAGGGGACTCCCAGCCACCAAAGCAACAGGTGTGAGAACCAACCCTGGTTTGTTAGATGAAAGCCAGGAACAAAAGGGAAATACAAGAGGACACAAAGCACAGCTGGGAACATACCTCCTCAGGGAAGAGTCTGTGACATTTATGATATAGGAGGGGAAGATTTTGATACAGTGGTAACAACTGTGTTCCCCTCTTTCTCAGATATTTCTGCCATTCAGAGCCCCCCCCCCCCCACTCTGAAGCCAGTCTCTGTTCACTGCTGCCCTTATTTTATTATCTCACTCACCAATTCCAGAAGTGGCTTTCCTTCACTTCCTTGCTCCTCACACAAGAGGGAAAGTCAGCTTGGCGAGGGACGTGGCCTTGCCTATCTTGGCCACTGCTCAGCCAGGCATGAGCTCCAAGTCAGGAACAATGTGTACTCATCTCCATGCAGATCACACATTTAGTTTTTATTAAAATCTTCAAGGTGAGTCTTTTCATTTGGCATGTGAGAAAATGGAAGTGCAGAGAGCCTACAAAGTTATAGGTGATGGAGCAAGGACCTGAGTCCAAACCTGGCTGACCTCACAGCCTGTGCCTGCATAGCAGAGACCAGGGCTGTGTCTTTAAGGAGTTGACGTGAATAGCCACAGCTAGGACGGATTGCCCTTCCTATGTGTTCTTGCTGCTTTCAGCTTCTTTCTGGATAATTTCGTCATTGTAATCAGGAAATCACCCCTAATTCAGGAGGATCTGCTTATCTTCTCTGGTGCCCTTTCTTCTCCTATAAACTCTTTGGGAGCGCAAATGAGTGTGATGTTCAGAACATGCATGTTGCATGATCTAGAACTGGGTTTTTTTCCTTTTATAGCGAAGATCTCTTTGTAGTACTGGCTTTACTTGCCTATACCAACACTTGTGCCAAGATAGGTGAGCATTTTAATACCAAGCCATCCACCTCTTGTGAACTCGGACATTGCAGTCCAGACACTTCAAAAAAGGGGTTGTTCTTGACTGGCTTATCAATTAAGGAGTAAAGTGTTGGGTTTGTTGAGAATCATCTGCTGACTTTAACCAAAATGAAACCCCAGTAGTCACTTAGAGCCAGGACTGAATTTACAAGAGAGCAGTGACTGGATTGACAATTCAGTGGGTATATTGCAGGATCAACTCTGCTGGGCGTGGTCCTGGGGGCTGCAGGTGCAGACTTGGACCCATGGTCTTGTGTCCTTAAGATGCTCATTTTCTCATAGGAAAGAAAGACAAACAGATACAAGACCAGAAGAAAATGGCAAGCATTATTTGTTTTTCATCTTTGTTTCTTCAGCACCCACCACCCTTCTGGTGCAAAGCGACCATTTACTGAATCAAATAGGATGCAAGAATTACTAAACCACACATGTATTATTTTGCAAAGAACAAGCTAAATTCACAGGATTTCAACTACTCGTGTTATACCACAATAGAACATGATTTCCAGGGAAAATTTTTACTGTTTTCATATAATAAATACATATTATTTTTTACTATTATAAGATAGCTGAATTTTTTTATCTTCCCCACATTAGAACTTTTCAAATCCATTTTTCCCATATTATAGGCTATCAAAAACAGAGAGTAAGCCTGTAATTTATATTTTTTGTAAATTCCTACACATACTAATGATGGGCCAGTTCAATTACACATACAACCAACAGCATTTCAATTTCAGATGCATGTTGTTATCTGAGTGTCAAGATTAAATAAAAACTGGTTACCAAAACAAAACAAAAAACACCTGGTTACATTTCTCAGTTCCCTGCAGTGAAGTTAACCATTTGAAGAAGACGTTGGAGTCTAACCTCAGGCCATGTGTCTTAGCTGTCAGCAAGGTTGCCCTGATGAGATTCTCTCCTTGCCATGTGTCTGCTAGCCAAGATCCCTACAACAGTCATCCTAAAAGGAGGGGATTTGGGGGGATCATTAGAGGGATTGCTATATCTTGATACCCTACCAAATTGAGATTATCATTTATGTTTGGGGGAGAAAACAATTTCTGACAATTCCTTTTAAAAAGTTTCAATTCTCTATTGCCCCTGGCTTATTAATCTCAGAGTGTGAAAAACTAGACCTCTCTTTCTCTGTGTATTTGCACCCATATTTTCCTGCTAACCATACCCCGATTTCCAATGGCCTGAGGGAGGCTTGTGTGTAAAAGGCTTCTCTCCAGGTTTTCCCAACACTTGGGGAAAGGCACATGTTTCAGAAGAGCAGATGTTTTCAGCTCTGGCATCAGGATCAAGTCAGAGTGGGGGAGGAGTCTGTCCCAGCTCCTGCCACAAAGTTACACCCTGAGAAATGACTGCCAGGAGTAGGTTGTTTCTAAACATAAGATCAGTTGATATATTCCTTCCAGGTAAAGATGATGCTTTAACAAAGCAGAAGAAAGCAACTGCATTTCAAAAGGAATATGCTCTGTAACAAGAGCATCAGAAGTAAGTGCTTGGAAAAGTTTTCATCAGTGCATTGGAGTCATTGAGGTGGTGTTGCTGACATAACCTCACCTTTGAAACCATTTATATTCACACACTTTAAAAATTGGAAATAATTTTCTGCCCTATTTAATAATCTTTCAAATAAGGACTTTCAGTGAGTTTTAATCCTATTTGTTTAAAACATTGAAAAGCTTGCACATTCTAATTACACGCTGAGAGAAATGAACTGACATTTTAGTACAAAGACCAGTTCAGTTGAATACAGAACAATTTGGTTTCACAGGTGAGTTTTAACAAAATTTGGCATCATCAGTTGATGGAATTGGTAAATAAGTACTATAATTTAGTAAATTCTGGATTACTTTATTGGACATCATATAGTCTCATGAGGTTTCTTTTTTCAACTTAGCAGCCAGTAAACTGGAATTTGAACTGGAATTTCACAACACATTGAACACAAAGTGAGAAACCAAGATTCCCAAATGCAATAATGATATTTCACAGTATCCCAGTAGATTTTTAAATTACAAATTTGAATCCCTATCCACTTTAATTCAGCATCAATACTTCAAGGAACCTATCCTAAAATAAAATTGTACAAATATCTGTGTATTGATATTCAAAGGAATTAATAGTAACATTATTTAAAATAGAAAAGCAAGATGGAAATACAATTAAATGTCTAACAAAAAGGGAATTAGATCATACATTTTGATAAAAATATACCTGGAATAATATGTAACTTTCAGAAAGCATGAAGCATGATTATAGAGGTTGACATGCAGAAGATTTACAGTGTAAAGAAAATGAAACACTTAAACTGTCAAGTGAAGGAGCCAGTTACCTACCAGTCTGAATACCTTTATTCTTCTCACTGTGTGTATATATGTGTGTGTGTGTGTGTGTGTATGCAAGTGGAAACCCAGATTTGTATACTTAAGAGTAAAAGGGACTGACTCTATTTGCATATTAGTGAACTAGGCAGTCAGTTCAACTCTTCCACTAAGGATTCATAGAACAAAATAAAAGTATACGTTATAAAAATGTGCTGGAATGCAAAGGAGACTTAGCAAAGTATTGGATTATTTGGCCAAGACTAGTTATATTGGCTACATAAAGAAAACAGGCTTTCAAAAAATGCATGTAGAAGAAACAAAATTCACCCTAAACCCATCTGGTTGCCTTCCTCAATTCAGCAGATGGAAACTCTGCCCTATAGATAATCATGATCCCTTTTTCTTTTCATTCATGTGGCTTCTTCTTGTGTGCCAGGTTATCTTCGATTTTTGTACCAGGCATTTTACTTACAAACATTATTCACAGGAAGCCTGGGATCATATCATCTTCCTCCAGAAAGGATTTTTATTAACTTTTCCTAAGCACTTTGGACACAACAATCTAGGGTTGACTTCATCCAATTTCAGAAAGCAATTGTTTTCTGAGCCTCCAGGTGACTCAGTGTTGGGCTGCAGCCTGTGTAAATACTGGTTTCCTAGCATGCAACCTCTCTTATTCCAATCAAAGGTACAGGTGGTTTATCAAGACCTCACTTTGGGGGATCTCTCTCACTCCAAATTTTGTTCTCCTGGGCTAAGAAGTTGGGCAAATCAACTGTTTCACCTCTTAGCCTTGTGTTCTATAATGGTAAATGTTCCTGGGTGGAGGTAGTCCCAATCATCAAGCCCACCCTTTTTTGCTGATAGAAAAGCAGACCAAAAAGTCATTAATGATGTAAAAAAATGAATAACAATCAACAGACATGGCCTGACAGCCAAATATTAAACACTTTACCCACCAAATGTAGAAGCACATTTCATTTTTCAAGCATACATTGGTTGCTTACAAAAACTAACCCAAATATGATTCCTCAAGCAAATCTCAAAAGGATTAAAATTATACAGCAAATAGTTTTGACCACAATTCAAGTAATCAATAAATCAATAAAAGTATATAACTAGAAAATTGCCTTATATGTGAGTTAAGAAACACACTTCTAAATAACCCCAATATAAAAAAGAAAGCATCATGCTTAAATTGAATGAAATTAATACCATATTCAAAACATAGAAAATAATATCATTTTCAAAACATAGAAGACTCAGAAATTCATCATGTTAAAAATGCCTTTACTAGGCATAAAAGGATGAAAATTAATGACCATATTAAAATGCTTTTACTAGAAATAAAAGGCTGAAAATGTCCAAAATGAGAATTTAGAAAAAGAAAAACAATGTAAGTCCAAAGAAAGTCATTCAAAAGAACTATAAAGATAAAAGCAGAATATAATAAGCAAACAAAGATACTTTTTTAGTAGTTAAACCTAAAAGTTGATTCTTTGAAACCATTTATAAAATTGATAAAATCATATAAGCATGATGACATATTCAGTATCAGGAATGAAAATAGAGAATATAACCTTTAGATACTAAACTTGTAAAAATTGTATTAAGAATAAGAGTATGCCAAGACTTATTAAGATTTAAATGAAACATAACTTTCCAGGAAAATGCAATATAGAAAACTGTGTAAGAAAAAGAAAAAGTTGAGCTTCTGAACAGTCCTTATCTTGAATCTGTATTTAAATCCATTCTTAAATAATACTAAAGATTCACATGACTTCACCAGGGAATTATAATAACTAATCAAGAAGAAATTATTTCAATCTTATACAAACTCTTCCATAGAACATAGAAAGATAGAACACTCATCAACTAATTTCGTAAAATCAGCACAACCTTGATGATGGTGAAATCCAACTAGGTTATCACACAAAAGGAAAATTAGAGGCTGCTTCACACATGATCCTAGATGCAGTATTTATGAAATGCATGTTAACAATTATACATGAATCATGAAAAATATGACCTAAGTTAGAGGTTCTAAAGTTGGTGAGTTATCCACTAGGATGGTAGAGATATAGATTTATTTTAAAATACTTTATTTATTTATTCATTAGAGAGAGAGAGAGAGAGAGAGGCAGAGACATAGGCAGAGGGAGAAGCAGGCTCCTTGCAGGGAGCCCAATGCAGGACTTGTTCCCAGGATCCTGGGATCCCAGGATCTCACTCTGAGCCAAAGGCAGATGCTCAACCTCCTGAGCCACCTAGGTGTCCCTAATTTTAGTTATTGATGCTACCATGAAAATTAAAAACATGAAGCATATTCTACATAAAAAGAAAAAAATGGATAGAGAAGATGTGGTACACACACTCACACACACACAATGGAATATTACTCAGCCATCAAAATGAATGAAATCTTACCATTGAGCAGCGTGGGTGGCTCAGCAGTTTAGTGCCGCCTTTGGCCCAGGGCGTGATCCTGGAGACCCGGGATCGAGTCCCATGTCCAGTTCCCTGAAGTGAGCCTGCTTCTCCCTCTGCCTGTGTCTCTACCTCTCTCTCTCTCTCTCTGTCTCTCTCATGAATAAATAAAATATTTTTTATTAAGATTTATCTGTTTATTCATGATAGACCTAGAGAGAGAGAGAGAGAGAGAGAGAGGCAGAGACACAGGCAGAGGGAGAAGCAGGCTCCACGCAGGGAGCCCGATGCGGGACTCGACCCCGGGACTCCAGGATCGCGTTCCAGGCCAGAGGCAGGTGCCAAACCGCTGAGCCACCCAGGGATCCCCAATATATAAAATCTTTTTTAAAAATCTTACCATTTATATCAACATGGATGGAACTTGAGGGTATTATGTTTGTCAGTCAGAAAAAGACATTTACCATATGATTCCATTCATGTGGAATTTAAGAAACAAAAGAGATGATCATAGGGGAAGGGAGGGAAAAATAAGATGAAACCGGAAAAGGGGAGAAACTGTAAGAGACACTGAACTGGAAACAAACTAAAGGTTGCTACAGGGAAGGGGAGTGGGGGGACCAGGTAACTGGGTGATGTGCATTGAGGAGGGCATGTGATATGATGAGCACTGGTGTGATATGCAAGTGATGAATAACTGAAATCTATATATGAAACTAATGAAACACTTATGTTAACTAATTGAATTTAAATAAAATAAATTAATAAAACAAATGAAATGAAAAAATAATGGAGAGGGGAAGAAACAGAAAATCAGAGAAATTAAAAGCACAAAATGAGATGGTAGAAATAAATCTAAATTTTTCATTCATTAAAAGTAAACAACTAGGGGCATGGGGGTGGCTCAGCCAGTTAAGTGTCTGCTTTCAGCTCAGGTCCAGCTGTCAGGGTCCTGGGATCCAGCCCTGAGTCGGGCTCTGTGCTCAGTGGAGAGCCTGCTTCTCTCTCTGCCTCTGTCTGTCCCCCTCCCTCCTTCCCACTCATGCTCTCTCTCCCTCTCTTAAATAAATAATAAAATCTTAAAAAAAATAAACAAACATGAGCACAGTCTCCACCTAAAAGACTAATGTTTCCTGATTAGGTTAAAAATCAAATCCAACTTTTTACCAAGGACACATGGATGACACAGCAAAGGGCTGGGGGAGGAGGTCCAGGAAATGCTAGGTCAACATCAGATTTATGTGTACACTGATTAAGGGGGAAAATCTAAAAAGACTAAGTTAAGGCGAAAAGCTTTCTTCGAGGGACACAATGATAAAAATATCAATTAATTAAGAAAACATAATTCTAAGCCTTTGATATTAGCCTAGATTATTCTCTTAATTCCTAAAATTTACCTCTTCTTGAAGACCAAAGCTGGGGCAGAGAGTGGTGGGGAGAGGGTGGTTTCTCACTTACACCGCAGGTAAGAGAGGGAGGTCCTGGCTGGAGAAGCCCTCTGAGTAGGATCTTGGAGGAGAGGAGGCAGGGGCTGCGTTTAGGTCTGCCACCACACGGTTATATTACTCAGAGTTCCTTTGCTTCGTGCGTCTCTTTGAAAAAACATATACCCGGTGTTCTGTGCGAACTCCACTCCAGGCCCAGGGGCTGCAGATGGGATGAAAACCAGTTTCCTTCCCACGGGATCCCCATTGCAGAAGGGCAGACAGACACCAGGCAGGAAGAACCAGTCAGATCTAAAGTATGCCGTGTGTAGGTCTGCACCAAGGATAAAAACCAAAGAGGGAAGGGGCATAGGACAATAGACCCGGCTCAAAGTGTCGGGTAGAGGGTATAGGGCCAGAGAAGGTGGCGTCAGAACCAATACATAAAGGAGGTGAGAGGACAAGTGAGGAGGGGAAGAACTTTGTAGGCAGAGCAAAAGCCAAGAGTGCCCAGGCTGGAGGACTCCTGGCATGCCCAGGGACCCAAGGGGACCACAGAGAGTGTATAAGGCGGGTAAAGCCATCACTGTTGTCCTGGAGGGAGTGGGGCCTCACAGCAGGACCTTGACAGAGAAGAGGCATGCCCCGAATTCAGTATGATCAAGCCATGCTGACTTGATCAAGCCACGCTGGGTGAACCTCATAGAGGTGGGGAAGCTGGAACTCAGGCTCCCGTGGGAGCAGGAACATGCATGAGGCCAAGGGCAGGAGAGGGCCAGGGAGAGAGGAGCTGAAAGAAGACCCCACCAGGAGCTTGGAGCTCGCACGGCCCTTCAGGACTGTGTGACCTGAGGAAGGTGGAGGGACCATGAGTCCTTGGATGCTAGGCCTTCTCTTTGGATGAAGGCAATGCTCTGGGAAGGCCTCAGCTGAAAGCCACCTGCCAACAGCCCAGCGGGACAGGGTCATGGGGTCAGTCACCACAGCATGTGCCCAGAATCCTGGCCTGGCCTGCTGCAGGAGGGGAAGGTGTCCAGATGAGTTCGTTTGGGGAGAATCCACATTTTTCAAAAGTCTGTTTCCTTTCTGTGGCCAGCATGGTCTGGAATGTTTATAAGTCAAAAGTGAAAAGAAGAGCCACACTGATCAACCTAGCCATTCTTTCATGAGAAGTTTGACTTAAAATGACAAAGGCTCTTTTTGTCAGAAGCAGAGTAACAAGGGGAAGGCGGACGTGTCCTGAGAGTGACAGCATCCAGAATGAAAATGGTATGGAAGCGACAGGGACTTTTAGACACCCCATGAGCAGTTGCCTCATGGAGAAGAAAGGTGACATTTTATCATGTTTTCCCTGCATACACCCAAGTGCACTGCTCTTGAACTTGGAGATGAAATCATGAAAATATTATAATGATCTAATTTGTTACTTTGTAACGGCCCTGCACAGTGTCTGGCAGTGTCTCCATCCCAATTTTATTTTATTTTTTAAATTCTCATTAGTTCTCCATTTTAGCGCTTGGGATAAATTCAAGTTTTATGGGCTTTTATTTAAACTATTAAGTTAAATTGGTTTTTGAAACTAATTTCTAAGTAATTTCCCCTTGCGAGTTTCACACTGAGCATGCCCAGTGCCTGTTTATTTTTCCGAAAAGTAATCAAATGATTAAAAGTCAAATAATTCACTGGATTCGTCTGATCTTCTTGTAGAATTTTGGATGACAGAGAAAAATACACACGTTTCTTAAAACATACCTTGCAGTGCTTTGTATGAACCAAAGGTAGTAGGAGGGTAGTTTTAGTTTAAACCTGCTCAGGAGCAGAAAATGAGGAGTTTAGTGCCTTTGGTATCTCGCTCTCAGGGGTCTGGTTGAGACGCTGAGTGTCCTCATCAGGCTCTGACCTGAACCTGCTCTTCTCACATCTCCAAAAAATGAAGGGAGAGTGAGTGGGGACACGTGTAGGTCTTATGGAACTTGCCAGGAAAGGGAAATACCCATGAAAGTCGAAAACTCTTACATAAACAGAGGTAGCGCTCCAAAACTGCTTCATGGATGAGATGCATAGTTTTTCATTTCTGACAATAACCCCTGTGTCTGTGTCCACACTGGAGACCAGGACAGTCTTAGAGGGAGCGGACTTCCACGCAGGAATGTACAAACAAAGACACGAGGGCCCAAGAAAACGGGAACAGAAGGTCAGATTCAGAGGATAGGGGTATTTTTCTTTTTCTGTATTTTTTATGGTTTATTTATTTATTTATTTGAGAGAAGACAGAGGATAATTGGGAGGAGTAGGGAGAGGAAAAGAGAATCTCAAGCAGACTCCACGCTGAGTGAGGAGCCCGACATGGGACTGATATCACACCCTGAGACCATGGCCTGAGCTGAAACCAAGAGTCAGATGCTTAACTGACTGTGTTACCCAGGCGCCCCTCGGGGTACTTTTCTAACTAAGAGGACTCATTTATGGGGCCACTACAGCATACAGAGAAACTAATAAATATATGTTGCTGACTGCAATAGTCAGGATTCTGCAGAGTAAAAGAGCCGATGGAATTTATCTATTTATTGATCTATCATTGCATCCATCCATCCATCCATCATCTACCGATCTATCCACCCATTATCTATCTATCTGTCTATCTATCTACCTACCTACCTATCATCTATCATCTATCTATCATCATCTGTCTATATACCATCTGTATCTATCTGTCGATCTATCTACTTACGCATAGGTAAGTAAAGATGTGGACAAAAAGCACCTGAGAAAGTATGAGGTGTTACAAGAGGGTAAAATGGTGAGCTCCGATGTTATCAGAATGAGTCAAGCGGGATTTGCTAAGAACATGAACTTTAATTCAGATCTGAAATACGAATAGGAAAGAATCCAGCAATGGGTGGGCTGCAAGGACCCAGGTGGAACAGGGAAGATCTGGGATTGAGGAGCTGATGGATATCTGATGAGGGTAGGGAGGCAGGGGGAGCCCGAGGTGAGGCCAGAGAGTGGGCACAGCTATGGGGACGGGGCCAGCCCTAGACAGGTGACCAGTTGGTGAGATGTGGCCAGTCCTGGGTTTCCACAGGTGACTCTGGCTGCTGCGTGCAAGAGCAGCGACACACATGGATGCATTCTGGGGTTCTTTATGGAGCCCTCTGCCCCTGGTTTATGCCTAGGGACTTTAGCAATGTGGAATGTTTGAACAAGTCCACAAGTTGTAATACAAAAGCTGAACACTGGCTTTTCTTCTCATCACTAATGCAATCTGGGAAGAGTCTCTCAAATAGTTCAAGTAGCTGCTTCCTCATGTTAGAATACCAAATCCATAATACCTAAAAATCTTTGTGAGGAGTGAAAAAGTAATGAACATGAAATCCAGTATTCAGGTGTGTTGACACATTGGGAAGTCGATACATGCCACATGAACTGGAATATCAGGAGAGAAATAAAGCACAAGCCCCCCAGCTGTGCATCTGAATTCACGGACAGCTGTGTAAGAGGTGGTACTAAATCTCTGTTTAAATCAGAATCTTCACACGTGACTTCTTTTCAAGGGAACTTTTGGCCTGACTTGCGTTTAATTGTTCTATGAAACTACAACATCCCTAAGTCCTCTTGATACATATAGAAATTATAGATATGTAGCTATGAAAGCCGTGAAAATAAATCTTTTGAGGATTTTAATTGACACACTACTTTATTTTTTTCCCTTTATTTCAAAGGTTTTATTTATTTGAGAGAGCACAAGCTGGGGGAGCGGCAGGCAGAGGGAGAGGGAGAGAGCAGAGATCCTGATGGATGACTCGATCCCAGGACCCTAGGATCACGACCTGAGCTGAAGGCAGATGCTTAACTGACTGAGCCACCCAGGTGCCTCTGACACACATACTTAATTTTATTTATTTATTTTTCTCATTAAACTTTTGTTTTAATGGGTCTCAAAATTCTGTGACAGATTTTTGGTCAAGTTTTTTCCATTAAAAAGTACTGATTTTAAAAACTAATAACTTAAAACTGCCACACACACACACACACACACACACACACACACACACACACAAACAAATGGTCCACAAAACATTCTCCTTCTCTTCTGAAGGTTTTACGATGCATTGTTATCATTAACCAATCTTTTACTATTAAACTTAAATGGCCAATTGACACAAACAGTTCTGAGACGGTTCTTCTACCACTGATTAAAATTGGGGTGGCAGGTATTGGGGATAATATTCATTTAGCCTTCTGAGCTTTCTGGGCAGACTTGGTGACTTTGCCAGCCTCACCTGCCTTCTTGTCCACTGCTTTGATGACACCCACAGCAACCGTCTGTCTCATGTCATGAAGAGCAAAACGGTCCAGAGGAGGATAGTCAGAGAAGCTCTCAACACACGTCGGTTTGCCAGGAACTACATCAACAATGGCAGCATCCCCAGATTTCAAGAACTTGGGACCATCTTCCAGCTTTTTTCCAGAATGACGATCTGTCTTCTCCTTCAGCTCAGCAAACTTGCAAGCAATGAGAGCTTTGTGACAATCCAGTACAGGTGCATATCCAGCACTGATTTGGCCTGGATGGTTCAGGATAATCACCTGAGCCGTGAAGCCTGCTGCTTCCATTGGTGGGTCATTTTTGCTATCACCAGCCACATTGCCACCATGAACATCTTTGACAGACATGTTCTTGACATTGAAGCCCACATTGTCCCCAGTAAGAGCCTCACTCAAAGCCTCATGGTGCATTTCAACCAACTTTACTTCAGTTGTAACATTGACTGGAGCAAAGGTAACCACCATGCCAGGCTTACGAACACCAGTCTCCACTCGACCCACTGAGACAGTACCAATACCACCAATTTTGTAGATGTCCTGGAGAGGCAGATGCAAGGGCTTATCAGTTGGATGAGTTAGTGGCCGAATGCAATTCAGAGCTTCAAGCAGTGTGGTTCCACTGGCATTCCCATCTTTACAGGTGATTTTCCATCCCTTGAACCAAGGCATGTTAGCACTTGGCTCCAGCATGTTGTCACCATTCTAACCAGAAGTTGGCACAAATGCTACTGTGTCGGGGTTATAGCCAATATTCTTAATGCAGGTGCTGACTTCCTTAATGATTTCCTCATATCTCTTCTGGCTGTAGGGTGGTTCAGTGGAATCCATTTTGTTAACACCAACAATTAGTTGTTTTACACCCAGTGTGTAAGCCAGAAGGGCATGCTCACAGGTCTGCCCATTCTTGGAGATACCTGCTTCAAATTCACCAACACCAGCAGCAACAATCAGGATGGCACAGTCAGCCTGAGATGTGCCTGTAATCGTGTTTTTGATAAAGTCTCTGTGTCCTGGGGCATCAATGATGGTCACATAATACTTGCTGGTCTCAAATTTTCAGAGGGAGATATCAATGATGATACCACATCCACATTCAGCTTTCAGTTTATCCAAGACCCAGGCATACTTGAAGGAGCCTTTTCCTATCTCAGCAGCCTCCTCCTCAAATTTTTTGATAGTTCTTTTGTCGATCCCACCACATTTGTAGATCAGATGGCCAGTAGCGGTAGATTGCCCGAATCTATGTGTCCAATGATGATGACGTTGATGTGAGTCTTTTCCTTTCCCATTTTGGTTTAAGTTTAGCAGTGGTTTTCACGACACCTGTGTTCTGGCAGCAAACCCGTTGCAAAAAAGCCACATACTTAATTTTAAATGAACTTTTAAAATCATACTATATACTATATAGTGCTGGCAAGCACTCTAATTTTATTCCCATCCCTACTCTCTGAGGGAGGTTGATAATTCCATTGGATAATTGAGAAAATTGATATTCAGGGGGGTTGAGTAACTGGCATCAGGTCACAAATAGAAGTGGAAGATCTTGAATTCAGCTGGTTTTACAAATAATGGGAGAGTGTTAGTTTTAGGGTTTGTGGCTGGCAAAAGCACCAATAATAAAGGCGGAATCCATGAGCTAAATGAATAAATCACAGTCTACTTCCTGCTGACCCTGTCTGGGTATTAATCATCACATAAACCCCATGAGCTGTTTGCTACGACAACCTCTTATTTTCCACCTCGAATGTGACTTTCTGTTTCACGAGCTAACCACATTTGAATATCTGTGGTCCATTTGCTTTGTGTCGAGCGTCCATGATAGAAACCCAAACGATCATTTAGGTTATGTGAAGCAGAGATTCTTTTAATTATGAACTGCTCTGTTGCATAATATTTGGAAATGGGCATTTGAGTTCACATAGCCTTGTTTATTTAAATAAGCATTGCCCTCAAGGGTATAGTTTCATTAAATTATTCAGAGGTAGGGACCTGAATCTTTGCTTAATTAAAAGCTCTTGGAATCATCAGTTGGATCAGGATTCATTTGAACCCACAGCGAAAGAAACTTCCCAAGCAAACTTCCAAACTTCCTCAACCAGAACAAAACTCCCTGGCTTTGTACTCTCACACATTTTAAACATCCAGATGAGGTTAGAAATTTCTTTTTTTTTTTTAATTTATTATTTTATTTATTTATTTATTTATTTATTTATTTATTTATTTATTTTTTAGAAATTTCCTATTAGCAGCACTGCAAGGTAAGCCTCGGATAACATATGTATCCCTCTTTTTAGTGGCCAGTGGTTCAAATTTTAATAATCCCAGTACTTGCATGATGGCCCTGCACGTGCCTGCCACCCTCCCTGTGTGGTATTCAGTCTCTCTGGGGGGTAAAACCAGGACCAGACGTGTCACAAGGAAATACCAGAGGACCAGCACTGGCATTTTATAAACACCATCTTTTCAGATTCCTTCTATTGCCATCCACAAGGCATACCTACTTATGTCAGGAGCCGAATGTTCTCTAAGCAAGTGGAAGTGTTTTCAAGCTGGTGCTTAAAAATAACCTTTGAATGGGCACCAAATTATGTTTCCTCTACCACCTACTTATTCTTCCAATGTCTGTGAATAACATTTTCTTGTCTGTGAAAATAAGGATCCTTAGTTATCTGACAAAACTGGACAAAAAGGCATACCTGATAAGATGATTTTCTGAGCAGCCGACAGTCCTTTCAAGTGCAATCCCCTCTTGTCTTTGGACGTTGATGGAAATATTTATGAATCATATGAAATATTTGTCCATGTTCTTACGCTAATTAATCTGCATTCACTAAATTTCTGTCCCTTGCCTTCAGTGACATCTCTGAGCATCAGTCAGGGGTTGTTTTATCAATGTGCAAAGCCAGGACATTTGGTTGAAACTTCATGGAGGATAGGACATACCCCCAAATGTGACTTACTGACAGCAACTTACCTTCTTATGACCTGCCATTTTTCAGAATGTTTGTGATTACATGATCCACTGGCCTGTCTACATCACTGATCTTTCACAACTAAAGTACAAAATCACAAACCCAGGTACCTTCCCCTCCTCCTGCTTCTTTTTCATGTAGTACAGACTGCCTGTCAGTGATTGACAGCTCAGAGACACGAAGCATGATTATTTCTGCCCCAGCACTGTTTCTCCTCAATCCCACAGGCCTCATTCCTTCCTCACATCATATGATGCTGTTGGCTGGGAGAATGGAATGAGGCAAGAGCATTCCTCAGCAGTGTGACCATTTCTATGATATGTATCTTTTCATGACACTTTAAAGTCCTTATTATGTGAAGCCCATTTTACAGATATAATTGTATGTAGTTTTTCCTAAGATCTTCTCATCTAATTTACTTTCAACAGAATTTGAAGCCCAAGCAGCATTTAAAGTCTGTCTTTTCAGGTGACTTCTAGTCAGCATTTGCAGTAAGGACCTGTGCATAAGTCATGAGAGACTCCTTCAGCCCCTGGTCAGCACTTGGGTTCACTGCTGGGCAGCTCTGGCATGCACCCTGTTGGCATCAGCAAGATCTGTGAGAGGCATGAAGGAGTTGGAAATATTCCCAGACTGCAGCCCATTCTTAGGGATGATTCTGTTCAGATCTAACAATGGCAAGCCTTGCTCCTCTCAGGTAAGTGCTTGGTTCCAAAAAGCTCTGTCACTGTCGAGAAAATGAGGTAAAACTGCTGTTCCTGAGAGCACCTCGGTGGCTCAGTGGTTGAGCATCTGCCTTTGGCTCAAGTCGTGGACCCAAGGGTCCTGGATCTAGTCCTGCTTCGGGCTCCCCACAGGGGGCCTGCTTCTCTCTCTGCCTATGTCTCTGCCTCTGTCTGTGTCTTTCATGAATAAATAAATAAAATCTTTAAAAAAAAGAACAACCTTGATGTTTCTGAAAACAACAGGTACATGTGAGGCACCTGTCATCCGTGCTTTAGGATGACATGAATCCCAGTCCCCAGGGTCTGACTGGTGGGTTAGTAGCAGAAGGAGGCACACCTAGTGTATGCTCAGTCTGCTTGAACCCATACCCACCACTGGCTTCGGGGCGATTTTAGTGAGTTTTTCCAATTTGCTCAAAGTCTTCCACCAATTGTCCATGCACACTGACGAGGACACCTGAAATGCACAAACATCGTTATTAAAGATTTTTAAAAATAAGACCCTTATCATCTAAAACATGTCCCATTTTGAATCTCTTATGTTGTCTTTTAAAAAAGAATACAACTCAGTAGAATACATTTGCTAAAAGTCTCACAAACTCTGCTTCTAAATCATGGAGTAGAAGAAGTGAATATGGTAACCTGTGCCCTTTCTACCCAAAGCACACAGTGATGCTCTTACGTGGCTGTGTTGGGGGCAAGGCAGTTGTAGGGGCCGATTTTACCTGGAATCTAAGGCACGTTGGGAAGCTTGATGTCTCGAGAGCCGTGGCATCTTAGAGCATTGACTAAGTCCACGCCAAACAGCCTCTTCCCCAGAGTTTCCTCTTACAAATCAGTCCCGGATTCCTTTCTTGGCGCTACAGCAGTATTTAATGATTCTTTCTCTGCCTCTTAGGGGTTTCTGTCTTTTCACTTGTTGACTCTAGGCATCCTTCCCACCTCCTTGCTCCTCTGTTCCTCTCCCGGCTGTACTCCTGGGATCATGAGTGCTGCCATATTTGGCTGCTCCAGCCCACCCTCTCTTCTCCTGGTCTCCATGTGGGGACCCATCGCCAGCTAAGAGTGCTCCTTTCTTTGGCAACAACTCAAGCAGTCACCTGACAGCTATGCAATCCCACCTAGCATGGCCCTGGTTGTCTTCCAACATAGACCCTGGGCCAGGTCTATGAAGGATCCAGACAGTGACTGTACTCATTTCCTGGAGCTATAGTAACAAGTGCCCACAAGCTGAGTGGTTTAAAACAGAAATTTATTCTCTCCCACTCCTGAAGGTCAGAAGTTCAAGTCCCCTCTGAGGAGCATTGCCCTCTCATTTTCTGGTGGCTCCATGGGGCTTGTGGCTGCATCATTCCAATCTATCCTTCTGTCTTCACATGGTCTTCTCTGTGTCCCCATAAGGAAGCTTGTCATTGTACATAGGGTCCACGAAGATAATCTAGGATGACCTCAGCTCAAGCTCTTTAATGTAATCATACTTGCATAGATTCTTTTCCCAAATAAGGTCACATTCACGTGTTCTGGGGTTTGGGACCTGGACATATCTTTTGGGGGGCCACCTTTCAACTGATTACAAAGGTGGAGATTGAAATACATGAGAGTCTACTTCTAGTAAATATCTGCCTGCCATTTCTATGAATTCAGAGGCTGTCCATTTGCTGGATGGTGAGCATTCTTGAGGGCTGCCCTCAATCAACACTGGAAAGAACTTAGGCCTCAAGAAATCTCCCTCCTCTCCAGGGCATGGCTGCTTTATTCTGCAGAGTAAGAACTCTCAAGCTACCTCGCTGGGCAGAAGCCTGTGACAGGATCACAGCATGGGTTTCCCTTCCATATTCTGGATCCTTGCTGCCTTTTCTCCCCCAATCTCTGCATCCTCTCCACGGACCCATCTACTCCTGCCCTGTGTACATTAGAGTCAGCTCTCCTTAGTTTCCAGCTCCCATGGGTCCCTGGGTTCGGCTCCCATAATAAAAACGATACTAACGATATTTACTGAGTGCAGAGCTTACTTATGTGCCAGCCACCATTCTAAGTACTTCATTCATTTACAACGTCAGCAAACCCATGAGTTAGACACTTTCATCTGTATTTTCCAAACAAGGAGACTGGGGCTCTGAGAAGTTAATCAGCTTGCTCTGGACCACACTGCTAGTAAGTGGTGGGTGTGATTTGGACTCAGGCGTCCAGTGCCAGTCATTGCATTTAGGCTTCTTGGGTTAGGAGCTGAGGCTTACAAGAAAAGGAAGGTGGCCTCCTTGGGGTCACGGCTTCTCCTGGTGTCCCCTCTGCTGTCTTTGTCTCGACTTTGTAACCCTCACCAGCTCTGGATATTCAGATGACATGCATGCTTAGGCATGATTTAAGATGCTTCTCCGTGTTCTTTCTACCGGTGTCCCCATGTCCCTCTCACAGACTTATTCAGCATCTTCCCAGAGGAGGTAAGTGTCACCCACAACTTCCCTGAGTCTGCCTGGTCCTTCCATCCTGACACAGTGTAATAGTAGGCTCAGCTCACCTGTCACTGCTCTCCACACTCTGTTGAGATTGCTCTCATTCCTCTGCCCAGCTCTGGCCCTCCCAACTCCCTGAGTCCTTCTCCACATGCCCCTCTTCCTCAGAAGGAGGCTGTTTTTTGTCTGATCTATTCACTTGTTCACTTGATGTCTCCCCAAGTGTCTAGAACCCCAGCACCAAGTAAACACTCAACACATATCTGTACCGAGGTGTTAAATAATATGAGTCACTGAATGGTTTTATTTAAGAGGGGCCTTCTGAAAATTGGACTCTAATTCCAAAGAGTGGGGGTTTTAGGCACTGAGGCAGGCTCAAATGAAGGCAGAGAGGGAGCCTGGAGCAGAGTGGGAGTCTGTGTGGGTGTCACTCTGAACACCGAGCCTTACGAAAAAACTGGTAGGTTCACCTGGACCCAAAGCAAAGTATTGGCTGTAATGGGATTGATTCCAGCCCTGACCTCGTGACTTCTCTTCTAAGCTCCTAAGAGCTATTTTAATGGACTATCTCTGCCATCTCCATGAGAAAGCAGGTATCTCAATTTCTGGTGAAAAATGTCAATAAAATCACACCAGAGGAATTTGGAGGATGTCCTCATGGCTCAGGGGCCTGTCTCCCAAGCTTATGGGTGTGAGTTTCTGTATTTGACGTGGTCTCATGTGGGTGTCTGCCTGGATAGAATGGCTGCTCTGGGTAAAAGGTCTAATAAAAAATAGGCTGTTGGCCCAGATCTCTGAGAGTATTTCAGAGATGTCACAATATACTTTCTAAAAAAATTACTTCATGTTGCAAAATTTTTAAAAATTCATTAGTATAGGGTTTTTATCATGAATGGATGTTGAACTTTGTCAAATGCTTTTTCCCCATCTATTGAAATGATCATACGGTTCTCGGTGTTTCTTTTATTGATGTGATATATCATGTTGATTGATCTGAAGATGTTGAACCACCCTGGCACCCCAGGAATAAATCCCACTTGATTATGGTGAATGACTATTTTAAGATATTGTTGGATTCAGTTTTTGCATCTGTGTTCATCAGAGATATTGCCCTACATTTCTTTTTAGTAGGGTTTTGGAATCAGGGTAATGCTGGCCTCACAGAATGAATTTGGAAGTTTCCTCCACGTTTCTACTTTTTGGAAAGTTTTTTAAAAATAGGCATTAACTCTTCTTTAAATGTTTGGTAGACTGCCCCCAGGAAGCCATCTGGTCCTGGACTTGTTGGAAGTTTTTGATTACTGATTCAATTTCTTTGCTGGTTATGTGTCTGTTCAATTTTCTATTTCTTCTTGTTTTAGTTTTGGTAATTTATATGTTTTAGGAATTTATCCATTTCTTCCAGAGTGCCTAATTTGTTGGCATATAATTTTTGGTAATATTCTCATAACTATGTTTCTGTGATGTTGGTTGTGATTTCTCCTCTCATTTGTGATTTTATTTATTTGGGTCCTTTCTCTTTTCTTTTTGATAAGTAATTCTAGGGATTTATCAATTTTATTAATTATTTTCCAAGAACCAGCTCCTGGTTTCATTGCTCTGTCCTATTGTTTAGTTTAGTTTAGTTTCTATAGTATTTATTTCTGCTCTAATCTATTATTTCCTTCCTTCAGCTGGCTTTAGGCCTTATTTGCTATTCTTTTTCTAGCTCCTTTATGTGTAAAGTAAGATTGTGTGTTGAGACTTTTCTTGTTTCTTGAGGTAAGTCTGTATTACTTTACTTTCAGGATCACCTTTGCTGTATCCCAAAAGTTTTGAACTGTCATGTTTTCATTTTCATTGGTTTCCACGTACTTTTTATATTTCTTCTTTGATTTCCTGGTTGACCCATTCATTGTTTAGTAAGCATGTTGTTTAATTTCCATATATCTGTGGTCTTTCCAGATTTTTTCTCATGGTTGGCTTCAAGTTTCATAGCGTTGTCGTCAGAAAAGTTGCATGATATGACTTTAATCTTTTTGTATTTGCTGAGGCCTGATATGTGACTTAATATGTGATCTTCCCTGAAGAATGTCCCACATTCCATGTGTATTCTGCTGTTTTAGGATGGAATGTTAAGACCACACATCTAGTGCAGTGTGTCATTCAAAACCATTGTTTCCTAATTGATTTTCTGTTTAGATTATCTGTCTGTTGAAGTAAGTGGAGTTAAAGTCCCCTACTATTATTGTATTATTATCAGTTTTTTTTAATGTTTGTTATTGTTTTATATATTTGGGGCTTCTCTGTTGGGGGCATAAATATTTACAATTGTTAGATCTTCCTGTTTGGTTGTCTCCTTTATTATTATATTGTCCTTCTTTGTCTCTTGTTACAGTCTTTATTTTAAAGTATAGTTTATCTGATAGAAGTATTGCTACCCCGGTTTTCTTTTGACATCCATTAACCTAAGAAATATTTCTTCATTCTCTCGCTTTCTTTATTTTTAAGAATATTTTTTAATTTAAATTCTATTAGCCAACATGTAGTACATCATTAATTTCAGATGTAGTGTTCAATACATCAGTTGCATGTAACACTGCAAATCCCTCACTTTCAATCTTTCAATCTGCAGGTGACTTTGGGTCTGAAGTGAGTCTCCTGTAGGCAACATAAATGGGCTTTGGCTTTGTTTATGCATTCTGACACCCTGTGTCTTTTGATTGGAGCATTTAGCCCATTTATATTCAAAGTAATTATTGAAAAACATTCCTTTCATAAAGAAGCACAAACATTAAAATGTCAGATGATCCTAAAATTCAGTTAGGATATTTTTCAAATTTCTAGCTGTCTCCTCTCCTGCCAGGCTCCTCATGGTAGAACAGCTTTGACTGGGAAGGTTTTTATAAAATGACTTTCTGGCTAGCTCTTTCTGTTCTCTGTTGTTACAAGGTTAATTATTTCATTTATTTAGTTAGTTAGTTTTGGGGGGGAGGGGCAAAGGGAGAGGAAGAGAGAGAATCTTAAGCAGGCTCCACACCCAGCACAGAGCCCAGATCTCACAATTCTGAGGTCATGACCTGACCTGAAATCAAAAGTAGGATTCTTCACTGACTGAGCCACTCAGGTGCCCCTAAAGTTTATTACTTTAGGATGTCAATAATCCTTCCACAATTGTCCAGATGGGAGCTAACTCTACTGATCTATTCAGCCCTGCCAATGGTGGTAGGAACTTGAAGGATCCTCCTGCAAGGAGGAAGTCAGGAACTCTTGCCACTGCGCTTATTGTTACATAATTTCAAGAGGGTATGGAATTAGGAGGAGACTAGCTGTATTATACTGTTTGGGCTTCAAAAGTATTTGGGAAAATTTCTCTTTGAACTTGGTTTTTACCTAGTTTTACTGGCGCCCTGTGTTTTGGGGAATGTCAATTTACTGATAGGTCTCTTTATACTCTTCCTAAATCCGGCAGCTCTCACAAGCATCACGTGCCAGGCATGGTGATGAGTGTTTTATGTGGAAAAACTCATTGAAAGAACCTCAAAGAACCACTGCCATTTAACACAAGAAATACAAGCTGTAATAACTTAGCAATCTATTGGTCAAAGTTGCTCCAAAGAATGCACATAGGGTTCTCATCTTAACAAGGTTGGCTTCTCTCCTTTTCAGTAATCAGACAAAGACTTCAATATGTGGATTTATGTCATTATTTACACATTCTGTGAGTCAGTTGCTGCAGGAGAGAGATCCCATGTTGCTCTAATTATCGTTCACATTCTACTGAAAAAAAATTGACAGACAGAAATGCAAACATTTTCTTCTTGCAGGCCATTTCAGAAATTGGGTTAACTACTTATCGACTTGCCAATATCAATCTTTTAAATAAAGGATTCTGCTCTTCAGTGAAGGAGACATTTCAAAAATTGAGTTAGAGGTTGTGTAGCAATAACAGAATGATGAGGGCAACCATTACACCCCCAGGCAAAAAGGGCCAACTGGAAATAAAAACCAAGAAAAGAATATTGATCTTATACTGTGAAGATGTTCACTGGAGTGGGGTCATAGACAGGTTGGCAGGTCTGGCTTTCTGCCCAGTGGCCTCCTTCCTTCTAATCCTGACTGAGAAGGAAGAGCAATCTTGGCTGCCTGCCCAGCAGATGACATAATTTTACCTAAGACCTACCACTGGGGACAGAAGAGGCTGACTATGTGTCCAGGCAAGACTTGGAGTGTGAACCTCTACCCTGTGCTCATCCCAGGGTCTCACTTCTTTAAATATAGTGAAGATGGGTTGCTGATTCCTAGATGGGAATTCCTAGATTGTGTAGAAAAGTCTCAGTTCCCAATCAATGAGTAAGACACTGCAAACCAGAGCTTCATTAAGATAAGGAGGCAAGGTTGAAACACATAAGCCAAATGTTTTCCCCCTTGAAACCTTACCTCATTAAGCATGGAGACATCTTTGAGTCTCAAAAGTGCAGCTTAAAGGAGTCTGAATGCAGAACTGTGCCTCCTGAATCACCGTCAACTGTCCTCTCTTTGGAGGGCTCTGGGCACACTTGGTAGGGGGTGCTGTCAGCATCTCTACATCAGCTCTGCAGTGTAGGAAGACAAAGTACATTTTTATTCCTTTCAATTACAAAGATGTTGTATATCTGGCATACTAAAGAGGGAAATTGGGTCCTTTTTAATTAGAGGAAATTCAGAAAGACTTTCATACGAGAGCACGGCAGCCAAGGATATGTCATCTTTACTGTTCAGGAGTCCTAATTACTTCTTTCCCAGACCGCCTGCTGATTTTAGAGTACTAGCCTACTTAATTTAACACAAAGCAATTGAGGATGCTGTTTTGGTCATTGACTAGAGAAAGGAACTACCTTTAGAACCAAGTTAACTTTACTTCTTAAGAATCCCTTCTTAATGAATCCAATTTTTTTTGTCAATGTGGTTCCCTGTTCTTGCTACCTTAGCTCTCTCACATTACATTCTTCACTGTGCTATCATTTTTAACTTGGTTTATTTCCTCATCTTTCTTAAATGTAAGTGGGACATAATTTGGTTAGGTTTATCTGTGAAGATATATGTATTAGAACCAAGTATTTATTTTTTATTCCACAGAACTTTTTGGAATACACTTACAGGCCAGGAATGGTGTTCAGAAGGGACAGATAAGCCCCCCAAGTCAGGTCTTAGTGGTGGAAAGAGAAAGAAAGTCAGTCATCTCAGTGCAGGGTATGGATACTGCAGTAAAGGTCATAGCTCACTGATAATTGAGAGAAGGAGCAGCTCTTCTGACAAAGAGGTCAAGAAAGACTGAGAGACTGCGTTAGTGGAGAATTGGAGGAAATTAGGAGTCATTGGCCAGAGTAGCAGGGAAAGAATAATTCAGGCAAAGAGAATGTCTTGGGCCAACTCAGGAAGGCAGGAGAGGGCATGCTACATTCAAGGAACCATAGATGGGCTTATGTAGCTAATGCAAAATACCTGTTAAGGGTAAGGAAAGATCCAGAAAGATCTCGACCATAATGTTTGTATGGGAACAATAGAATCTCATTGAAGACTTTATTTAGGTTTCCTTTTGCCAAAATTACAGAAGGCGAACTGAAGTGGAAACTGAAGGGCAAGACTAGAAAGGGCATCAAGGGACCAACCAAGAGGTTGCAGCAACAAGATGGAGGATGGATTTGCCCTGAACAGTGGTGGAGTCATCAGGGCGGGACAGAAGACAATGGCGTGCAGAGGCAGGGTTAGCATTTGAGAGACCATTGGCTGAGCAGAAGAGAGAGAAGGTAGTCTCCCCAGGACTCCCAGGTCATGGCTGGTGTTGAGGAAAGATAATTATTTATAGAAGGAAGACAAGGAGAAGGGGGGTGTTCTGTTTGGTTAAAGAGATCTGGAACAGCTAAAAAGATTCAAAAGGGACAGTTGTGTAAGGAAATTTCCAGGCCGCAAGAAAAAAATCTGGGGCACAGGGCCTTGTGTGTAAAGAGATGGGTGAGGAGCCCAGTCCTGCAAGTGGGGGAACCTCACTCTGAAGAGTTCTGAAGTGGTATTTCTATGTAAAGATTTTTAATTTTAAGTTAAAAGAGGTGAACCATTCAGAACAGTGAGGTATGTTAGTATACTTAGCACCACTGTGGTTGAGCGTCTAAGAAAAATCAGGCCAGAGAGAAGGTTCTGGAACTGAGGTGAGGCAGAAGCTCATTGCCACTTCTCTGAGCAGAACTCCCTTGGCAGGGAAGGGGGCTGTGATCACATGGGGTCTTATTAGTCACTGGCTCTCTGCTTTACTCTGAACAAATTACAATGTCAGAAACCAACTCTCTGTTGAGTGCATATGCTACTGGTTTTAATATTTTATTGTAATGATCCCGTGTTGTTGCTCTAACATGTGTGGCACTGATCCAATCCCACCTTGTCGATGTCTTACAGCAGCCCCGGGAGGCAGGTGGAGGAGGGAAAGTCGAGTGGTCAAACCAAAAGGGGACATGGGTTTTGGAATGGGACAAACCTTGGCTTGTATTTCTACTCTAGTATTGATCTTCATTACTTAACTTCTCGAGACTCAGTTTCCCCGTATACAAAGTAGAGATTACAGTAATATTGTGTTTGTTTCTGTAGGATAAAGTCTGTAGAAAGCCTGATATAAAGTTGGCATTTGGCCATCTCTGCATTTATTAGAGCTTTTCTGCAGCAGGGAGTGAATACAACTTGCCCTTCTTTCCCCTTGCCATCCTTCCCATCCTCAATGCCAGAATCATCTCACCCCACCCCTGCAACCCTCAGTGGCTTCCCTCTGCATGTGGGCAAATGAGGGTTTACAAAATACCCACTGAACCTCAATGTCTTTGTGAGTTTATTCTCCTCAGTGACTGGGAACCCTGTTCTCATCAGGTCCTCCAAGCTCAATGCCTGAGTTCCTGGTGACTGTTAATGCTGTTCACCTGGCCCAAATATTCCACTGTGATCTTATGAAAGGAGTCTTTAAAACTTGTGTATTTATAATAACAAAAAGATTAGAAGACTATTGGACTCAGACTTAAGTGGACAATTATAACCAACTTCAAATATTCAGAAATGTACCTGCAGCGATGACAGTATTAGTTTCCTATCGTTGCTGTAACAAATCCCCACAAACTCAGTGGCTTAAAGTAGCAGAATTTAATCCTCTCACAATTCTAGAGAAGCAGTCTAATTTTGGTATCGCTGGGTCAAAATCAAGGAGTCCGCAGGGTTGTACTCCCTCCAGAGGCTCTAGGGAGAATCTGTTCCTTGCTTCTCCATGGCTGGTGGCTGCCAATGTCCCCTGCTTTTTGACCACATCACTCCAGGGGCTTGTGATCACATTGCTTCTTCCTCGTCTCCCTCTTATAAGGAGGAATATGATTGCATTGAGGAGCTGTATGGATAGTCCCAGATAAAAAATTATTTATTTTTATTTTAGAGAGAGTGGATAGTCCCAGATCATCTCGCCATCCTAAGACTCTTAATCATATTTTAATGCAACGTCCCTTATTGCCATGTTAAAGGATGAGATCAGGCAGGGATCAGGAATTTTATATCATTTGGGGGACATTTTCTGGGCCACCACGGTAGTCTCTAGCTGCATCTCTAGCATGGTGAATCCCTCATGTGCAGCTCTCCGTTGGATGCTCAGACCTCTTCTTGCCATGATCCAGTTCTGTGTTTCCTAATGACCCTCTTCTGTGTACTTCTCTTTGGCCACATCTGTGATGTGACTTAGAGAAACCTGGTTACAGACACAATTGCTAACATTTAGGCTGTAAATGACAATATTTTCTCTTGCTCTGCTAATTTTTTTTTCTTTGTATTTGCATAAAACCTACAATTGCCTTCTTCCATGTGCTTCTGAAGTCCCCCTTTTGGGTCCAGGCCCATGCCTGGGAGCCCACTCTGGCACAGCCGTGTCCTCACAAGCTTTGGCAAAGGGGTGACTGATTGAGAGGCAGATGCCACAGTGTCTATCTAGACTGATGTGACTCTACCAGGAATGAGTTTATTAGTCATTCTATTATTTTCCTCATTAATTTTTAACGAATAGGGATATAAAAGGAAATGGACCCATAAATTTTAAAAACTATAGAAAAAAATCAATTGCATTTATATTGTCTCTTTGTTTCTGAGTTAAAATGACAGATTCTTCTATATCTCTTACCCAAGACTAATTTCCCCACAAACCTTTTTCCTTCCTTATGGAATTGGTCTTCTAACACAGCCAGCACTTGTTCATATTTAACATTTATACATCCATAAAACTATTGACATAATATTTCTGCTTCAATGCTCCTTTTATCACATGCAAGCAATGCTAAATTGCTAAAAATCTGTGTACTGTCTTGGGCATTTTACAACCATTCACTGTTGAGAATGTGAGTTTTACTTATAAAGGCAGTCTTGGTTTGGTATATGTGTTTTATTTTATTTTATTTATTTTATTTTATTTTGATATTTCAAGAAAAGGACTTTTTGCTGAGCTCTGATATCCCCCAAACCTAGGTCTAGGGACACATGTGAGCCTCACTCTGTCCCACCTTCTCAGTGTTTTGTGATTTGCTGTCCACATATGATTTCCTATTGCTTTTCTTCCTCGATTCCTGCTGCCTCTGGGATCAGCCTCTGTTTCAAGGACAAGTCTGGGGGAGGAGCATCAGACACATTCACCCAAGACATTAACAAGAAAAACATATGAATAAAAACACTGCCAATCAGCATGATAACTCCCTCCCAGAGAGAACTGAGATATTACAGTGCTGAAGTCCAGGGAAATAGCATCGAGACAATTACTTTGGGAAATGAATCTGATCTCTGGGGGAATGCCAGCAGAATGAAAAATAAAGGCAAGGATACCAGGTTGATAGAAGCTAGTGAATAGATCTCTGGGGCTGTACAATGACTCTACATATGGACAGCTTCGTCTTCCCCTAAAGAAGCTGCCTTGGAGACAGCATGCTTTATAGGATTCTGGAGAATACTAACAAATTGCTCCATAAATTAAATGTGGCTTCTGTAATTTGCTCAATTCTCTGAAAAATTAGGACATTGGCACTGATTTTAGAAATCTCAGGGCTCTCAATTTGATCTACAAGTTCTTTAGTTTTACAGTCTTTGGTAGTTATTTTCATTTTTCTGATTATTTTGACAATAGAAGAAGTGAATGACATTTTGAAAAATAACATCTATTTTTCAGCAAGGTAGACAGACCTCTTACATATTGACAAGGAAACAACTGACAGAAAAATCCAGTTTTTCACAAACAGATTCATTTCAGAGGAAGGCATGCTTAAGAAACACAGAAATCATAATGTTGATGCAACTGAATCGACTCTCCATTTGCACTGACTGCACCAGTTTGCTTTCCCACCAATAGTGGAAGAGGATTCCCCCTTTCTCTATATCCTCATCAATATTTGTTGTTTCCTGAGTTGTTAATTTTAGCCATCCTGACCAGTGTGAGGTGGCATCTCATCATGGCTTTGATTTGTATTTCCCTGATACTGAGTGATGTTAACCATTTTTTCATGTGTCTGTTGGCCATTTGTATATCTTCTTTGGAGAAATGTCTTCTGTTTATTTCTTGCCTAGATTTTGTAGTGTCATGTCTCTGTTTCACAAAACAATTTCAAGGGCAATTTTCATAACAGAAATGGAATAAGATTATACATTTAAGGCTTCACATTGGATGAGAAAGTGAGAATGGAAAATTCTCTAGTTATTCCCAATTTTTCCTACTTTATAAAAAACAGAATATGTGTTAGCTTATTCACAGAGCAGTGTCAACTTTTCTCTAACTGTAGGGAAAGGACAACATTTTTACCATCTTATTTTCCTGAGATTTCTTTCAGCAGCATTTAGGGAGACTTTGATTTTCAAGGACGTGAGCTGGGATTCCATTATTTTTATCCCCAAGAAAGAGGAGGGAAAAATCTTGAGATGCTTAAAACCTACAGTATAGAAAGGGAAAAAAATGCTGCTATTATGCCTTCTCGAAAATAATATTTCTGGATCAAAGGGTATGGAATGTGTTTAAAGGCCTTTGCCTCAGAAGACCAAATTATCTTCCAAAATCATTACATCAACTTCCATTGCCATCAGCCATGACTTCCCATTTCACTGCACCATGACTTTTTAAAAACAACTTTTAGGTGATTCCTGGGTGGCTCAGTGGTTTAGCATCTGCCTTTGGCCCAGGGCATGATCCTGGAGTCCTGGGATCGAGTCCTGCATCAGGATCCTTGTGAGGAGCCTGCTTCTCCCTCTGCCTGTGTCTCTGCCTCTCTTTCTCTGTGTCTCTCATGGATAAATAGATAAAATCTTTAAAAAATATATTTTAAATACCTGTACTGATTTCTATCTAAATAACACTGCCCATTTCCAAAAATATACTGTTTGAGCTGATATAGATAAGCAAAGAAACACACTTTGGTTGAAATATTAAATTGTATTTAACTTTGAAAGACATTGGGTACTGGCTCCTCTCTGTAGTTTTCACATCCTGATTAGATTTGGGCCAGGTCATTTTGAGAGTTGGTCTCTGATGAGCAAAACCAAGATGTAAAGGTTGGTAGAGTTATTGCAGAAAAAAATCCAATACAACAACTTTGGGTTATAAATTGGCTAAGGAAAAAGCCCCAAGGACATTGTTCTTGCACTCGATGCTGTGGGTAATGCAAACTCTGCAGAACTTTCCCACACTGCCTTCCCATTGTCACCATGCATGTATTGGCCAGAATGAGGTGCATCACTCATGTCTGCTGTAATTGTAGCAGTCAGCTTGATCGATTTGCTCTTCTTAGGTGATAAGGGCACTTTCTACAACTTTGCCACCACTGGACAATGTATGATGGGACAGCCATCGAGCTGTTGAGCTGCTACTGACAAGCCCCTGCCGTCCTGCCAAGGCTAATATTTGACAATGTCAGCACAGGATGTGGAAAAACAAACAAGTCTCCCAGAAGGCATTATAAATCTCCGACTCTTTGGCCTCTGGGATCCATTTTACTGCTAGTAAAAGTCAACAGGAGAAATACATGCTTTGAAGGAAAGCTAAGCATTTCATTTAAATAAATTTAAGTGAAAAATAACAACAAAATTCAGGAGAATTGAATGCCAGTTCCTCCCCCATTCTATTGCCCATTGTCCTGGCTGTTCTGTCTTCAAGGGGACATTACAGAATCTGCACCAAAACTCGATCTTTGTGGAAAGGGAGAATTTTGGCAGATAACGTGCTTCGCTGGAAATGTGACACGATTGTCACCTTGTGTTGGGTATTCTTCCCAAGTCGATGAGAAAAAAGTAAGTGCTACATTAATGGGGGAAAAAAATCAGCTTTTTCAAAAAGAATATTTACATGTGAACAAGCACTGCTCTCTAATGGTGATTTATGTGAGGAAATTTTAAGGACTGAATAGTTGAAGTATTTGGGGGACTAAATTCAGTGCTTTGGCTTTAAAACACAACCCCACTGAACAATAAAACTGGTAGTTAAAAGTTGTGATAAAAATGGCAAGTGTGAATTTGGCTTCCACTGATATTTACAAAGCCAAGACTCAACTAAGGAGGAAAAAAATAAAAGGTGGTGTTACCATTTCTTTTGGTACCGATGAAACTTTGAGATGGCCGAAGGACTGAGAATGGAAGAGAAACACGAAAGGTTGGAGTGCCATGAGGATGGAGACTGTTTTGTTCTGAACTGTATCAATATTTTCTTTCCATCTAGAGCACTGCAGGGGCCCTGAGGCTACTCAGTGATTTACTAGGTGAATGGGTGAAATGAATAAATGAGTAGGGCCTGGTACTGGTAGGTACCGGAAAAGCAAGGTTGCCATAGGAAATATTAAGTCTTCAAAATCCACATTTGAAGGATGACAGGCAAGAGCCAACCAGAGATGGCCTCATGGAGGGGCATGGGCTGGATGTGATAATTAACTGTGAGAATCCCTTGACCCACCTGCAATATTTCCCTGTTCTAGTAAAGATCCATAGCAATATAGATATACCCAACACATAGTTCTATGTATCTCAACTTTATAAGATAAAGAATATTTTGTCAAGAAATTTAAAAATATATAAATTATATGTTGAGTCTATAGATATTTGTCAATATTTAAATCAATTACCAAGTAAGTAAATATAAATATGTAGAGGCACACAATGCATGGGAAACTTGTGGTCTTTTATATCAATTGAATTACTGGTCATAACCATTAGGCATTCACTTTAGTATTGTTTTTAACAATACTAAATAGCCTAACTTTTGGATTGTTGACCTGCAAAACCATCCCCTAAAATAACCAAATTAACCTGGTAACTAAACTATGGAAGCAAGCAGGATCAACTTGTTTCTCTCAGTTAAAGGAAAGAACAAACAGCCTTAGCTAGCTCAGTGTTTTGATTCTATTAACTGGGGAAGTCCAGTTGCTGAGCAACTATTTTTAGAAATAGGATAGTCTAGTGATGTGTTCTTGTGTTACTTTCTTTTCTGGGCAATACAGAGGGCCTGTTCCAACCTATAGCCCATAAGTGGAGCCTATAGTTCTATTTGCCCATAAGCTACTTGAGACCACGGGTGCACCCTTTTGGGCCAGATTATCCAACAGGATGTTCCTCAAATGAATAAAATTCCCCTCTTGAAACACAATAAAAGAAATTCAAAAATGTGAATGTCCCAATATGTTCAGTTTCCTCAAGACCATAATATGAATATGCTTCAAAAAGAAATCAGTGTGCACATTTCTCAAGACTTCCAACCCTTTTTCTTTGGACATTCCACTGTTGTCATTGTCAGAAAAATATCACTGAGCTTCTGTTACTCCCCAATAGGAATTGATTTATTTCTAACAATTTTTCTCCCTGAAAAAGTGGCTTGTTACTGGTCTCGTGTTTGCGTATACCGGAGTGCACATTGCTTATGCAGATATCTGGGGTCAGACAATCTTTCAACAACGTATATTCTCTATGACTGACAGATTAAATAAGTATCTCTGGAGATCTGAATTTTAATGCTAACAATGGGGTTATGAGAACTTTACCTGGAGTGCCCTTGGGCTATTTCTTTAGGAATTATGGTGTAGATTTAACTAACTGTGCTTCAGGAAATAACCCTATAGGCATGTTAGTCCCCCCAAAATGTTCATATCCAATTGGAATATTCTGTAATCAAAGTGGAATTTGCAAAACTAGAATAAGAAACTCTGAAATAAATAAAAGTTAGCATACCTTGAACCATCTTGGCAGAATGTAAACCAGCCTACTGGCACTGACAATTTAGTACGCTTAACAGAATCCTAAAATGAGGCTAGGTTTACGAGGTTTGATTCTATTTTTAAGCCAAAGAGGACTATGAGGTTTTAAAGAGAAGGACAAATCTCCCTGAAGCGCCAGCAGTAACTTTCCACATCTTGCTATTCCAAATTGATGGCTGAATCCCAACTGCTCAAGGCAGAAAAAAAAAAAATTCTGACCGTAAAGGAGGAAAGGCTCAAAGCTGGCCTGTACTTCTGGGCTGGCTCATTGCCAAAGTCAATCTCCCTGCTTGTCAATATTCTAGGTTTTGGTGATTGAGGATGCAGGTGGTCTCCCTGAGAAGAGCTGGAGGATCACTAGTCTTCCTCAAAGCGCTTCTGGAAGATTTCTCCAAGTAAGTGCTGTCACTGGCACAGCCTATAGCAAGAGGCAAAGGGACTACTTTCCCCAAACTTTAGAACATGGATGAGTTGCTTCATGAAGAGTTTCAGGTTTTGGAACTGAGAAGAAACAAAGGCTTGTGCTCTATTCAAAACTCAAGATGTGGGATCCCTGGGTGGCGCAGCGGTTTGTCGCCTGCCTTTGGCCAAGGGCGCGATCCTGGAGACCCGGAATCAAATCCCACATTGGGCTCCCGGTGCATGGAGCCTGCTTCTCCCTCTGCCTGTGTCTCTGCCTCTCTCTCTCTGTCTGTGACTATCATAAAATAAAAATAAAAATAAAAATAAAAATAAAACTCAAGATGTGTAGGAGTGACTCAGTCAGTTAAGCATCCCTCTTGATTTTGGCTCAGGTCATGATCTCAGGGTTGTGGGATGGAGCCCAGTGTGGAGCTTGGCACTCCACATGGAGTCTGCTTGTCCCTCTCCCTCTGCTCCCTCTCCCCACCAACTCTGCTCAGACAGACTCTCACTCTCTCAAATAAAATCTCTTTAAAAAAAAAAAAAAAACCCAAGATGTGGGAAAATAGGTAAGTACATTGACGTTGTGTTAGCACTGAAAATGAAATAACACAAAACAAGGATGAGCTAGCCTTTGTAGGATACTCCTTCACTCCTGCGAATGCCAGTGAGGCCAGCAAGTGGTCACAGAACTTCTAAAAATGCCTCTCTTGGGGAATCCTGGGTGGCTCAGCGGTTTAGCTCCAGCTTTCGACCCAAGGCGTGATCCTGGAGTCCGGAGATCGAGTCCCATATCAGACTCCCTTGTATGGAGCCTGCTTCTCCCTCTGTCTGTGTCTCTGCCTCTCTTTCTCTCTGTGTCTCTCATGAATAAATAAAATCTTTTAAAAAATTGCCTCTCATATGTAAGAAAGTTGATCTGTATTTATCTATAAGATACATCTAATTTCTTACCGGCTAACATCCTTAATGAATCTTTGCCAAGATTTTTGTGCAATCTAGGTGGGCATAGAAATGTCAGGTCATCTGTGGCGGTCAGGGCAGAAGTATAGTACCTCTATTTTAATTAAGACTCTGGACTTATCTTGGAGCCCAGTGACCTGGTGGACTGCCAACTTTGAGATGCTGCAGAATCCCAGAGGGTGCGGGATACAGGACCTGGGAGACAGGCTCCTTTGGTCTTGTAAAGAATCTTCTGTTAAAATTACAGGTGTAGGGGATCCCTGGATGGCGCAGCGGTTTGGCGCCTGCCTTTGGCCCAGGCCGCAATCCTGGAGACCCGGGATCGAATCCCACATCTGGCTCCCGGTGCATGGAGCCTGCTTCTCCCTCTGCCTATGTCTCTGCCTCTCTCTCTCTGTGACATAAATAAATAAAAAAACTTAAAAAAAATAAATTTAAAATTACAGGTGTAGAATAAGCATAGAATTTTCTCAAATTTTAAGTATTTACTCTAGCTGAATGATGAGTGGAGCATGTGAGTAACAATGAATGGAGATTGAGGGACAGAAAGATGATAGATAGATGGATGAATAGATAGATAGATGATAGATAAAAGATAGAGATATCTATAAGGATATATATACCCCGTTATGTTTCTCTGGAGAACCCTAACTGATGATACAAGCAGTTTAACACCTAAGCACATTGATTACATTGGAACCCCCTCACCTACAGAGTTGCAGAAAATGTAAGCATGCTGCTCAGTCTCTGCAGCAGCATCTCCCTCTGTACAACAGAGGTAACATTAGCATCTATCGTGTAATTTTTTATGAAGATTAAATAAATTTATACACTTAAAATGCTTAGAACAGAGGCAGGCCTATGGTAAACATTTAATAGCTCTCAGATATCCATATTTGTGTTGATAAATGCTGTTGCCTATTATAATCTTGCAAGAGCAACCTATGATGTTGAGTTTCCTGTGAAATAAGATGGATCTCCTCAAGCAATCTGCTTCAGGGAACCTTAGCAAGATCCAATACCTCTAAGACTGACAATTTGTGTAGGAATCAATTTAGCAGCTGGTCCCAGTGTGTTTAATCTGCTGTGAAAAATTTTTGGTTGTGGAAATCCTGCAGATTGGAATACCCGCGCGGACACATGATGATGGTGGTAGCCATTTTTCAATGGGCCCAAGAGCCATGATACCTTTTTGAGAAGTTGGCCATGATTTAAAAAGTTGTTACTTTGGCATTCTCCACCACATGACAGTGATCCCTGCTTCCTCCCACATCATTGGACATTCAGGGGGAAACCACTTGCCTTTGACAGTTTATGCTGGATCGTAGTATATGGTCCATATTTCTATTCCACAATGCCAGATATGCTTTGGAATGAGGCTTTCTTTCTTTCTTTCTTTCTTTTTTTTTTTTTTTTTTTTTACTTTATAAAAGTTACACATGTTTACTTTAGAAATTTTATGAAAATTTAGTAAATGTAGGAATTTGCAGGGAGAGATATTATTAAAAACTCCAGTCTTTTTCTATACTTATTTTAAAGCACGATTGTATGGTGTTTCCTGACAAGTATATTTTAATTTTTTAAGATATTATGTCTTTACTTGAGGGACAGAGAGCTTGAGTGGGGAGCAGGGAGCAGAGGGAGCCTGGCATGGGGCTTGATCCCAGGACTCTGGGATCATGACCTAAGCCTGAGGCAGACATTTAACCATCTGAGCTCAACAGGCACCCCTAGTATATTTTAATTTAAATATCATATCAGCTCTCCTGATTATGAGTAATATAGATTCCCTGTAAAAAAAATGAAGAAAGTGTAGAAAAAATCATCAAAAATTACTTGGAAACTCATAACAATAGAAAACCTAAATTGAAGTGGGTAGAGAGTGTTATTATTCCCAGGTATTTTAAATTTTTGAGATCATAATCAATATAGTGAATATGAGGAAGATTATCCCAGAATGAAACAGATTGTTGATGAGACGAAGGGAAGGATTGTGTCAGATAAGTCCTTTTAATCTCTGAAAAAACATATTTATTCAACCCAGTATATTTGTCATTTATATCTGTGCTCCTTGCCTCTGTTGTCATTGTTCATGTTACTTCTGCTAAAACAATTTTTAATTTGCAGCTTGGATAAGCCCTCTGTGTCTTCCATTTCTGCCACTTTCTCCTTCATTATATATATTTTCTTTTGAGGTTCCTGTGCATATAGGATGGCTTGCCACGCTGACTCCCTCAACCCTGCACTAACACCTCCAGCAGACATTGCTGCTTCAGTCCATCTGAATTGCTGCTGAGCTTCTAGTTTGCCTGCAGCCCTTTCTTCTGCCACTCTTCTGACTGCCTCTTCATCTCTGCCAGCTTGCTCCTTTTTTTAAAAAAAAAGAAAAAATTTATTTATTCATGAGAGACACAGAAAGAGAGAGGCAGAGACATAGGCAGATGGAGAAGCAAGCTCCATGCACGGAGCCCGATGTGGGACTCGATCCCGGAACTCCAGGATCACGCTCTGAGCCAAAGGTAGATGCTCAACTGCTGAGCCACCCAGGTGTCCCCAGTTTGCTCCTTTTGATGAAAAACAGATCACTTTGGATCTTAGTGAGTCCACCCCCCACATTTCTAAATTATCATCTATTTATGTGGTTAATTTTTTTTCAGAGACATGCTCTTTCTCTGAATTTTCATAATGATGCTCCCATTTCTTTTATTTCTTGCAGTGTTCATTTTTATATGTTCTATTTTTTGCAGTATTTTTTCATAAGTTCTATTTTCCCCCTGATTAGTGTCTGACTCTCCTACACTCCAGAGCTTGAACAGATGAAGCCCATTATAATCTGCAGCACCATTGCCACCAGGATTCTTTCTGTTCTTGTTCCCACCTACACTGTGGGGACTAAGTCTCTGAGATGCAATGTGCTACCTCATGTCTTTTTTGTGCCATTGTCTGCAAGCCTATTTCTGGGGCAGTGTCACTTCCAGGTGAGTATTGGTAATGGCGGAAATCAGAAGCTCAACAGCTTGTTGAATCAACAGTCAAGATGAAGAGAGACAACTAAATTTTTTTTGATTGATAAAGATCTTGTTTTTCTAAACTTTGGAGCACAGAGGGCCCAAAGTGCTTCATGTTATAGAATTAAAAAGGATAAAATCAGCCATAAAAAAGAATGAGATTTTGCCAATTGCAATGACATGGATAGAGCTAGAGTATTATGCTAAGTGAAATAAGTTGGTGAGAGAAAGACAAACGCCATATGATTTCATTCATATGTGGAATTTAGGAAACAAAATAAAGGAGCAAAGGGAGAAAAACTAGAGACAAACCAAGAAACAGACTCTTAACTATGGAAAACACACTGATGGTTACCAGAGGGGAGGGGATGAGGAATGTGTAAAATAGGTGATGAGTATTAAGGAAGGCACCTATCATGATGAACACTGGTTGTCATATGGAAGCATTGGATCACTCTATTGTACACCCAAGGCTAATATTACACTGTATGTTAGCCAACTGGAATTTAAACAAACATTTACAAAATAAAATTAAAATGATAGACCCACATTTTAAAATTTAGCCAAAAGAATTTTTAACACCAAGGACACACTTGTTAATAGAAATGTCTTTGAAATATTGAAAAATATGAGAAACTCTTGACACAATGGCTTGATAATTAAATACTGTCAGCTGATTATTGCTTTTCTTTTATAGATCAGTGTGATTAGCTTTCCATTATGCTGTAACAAATTATCACAAACTTCGTGGTCTAAACAATATAAATTTATTATCTTTCAGATCTTTAAGTTAGAAGTCTCTAGGATCTCACTGGTCTAAAATCTCATTATGGACTGGACTGTGCTCCTTTCTGAACACTTTCTCTGGAGAAGAACTCATTTGCTTGTCTCTTCCAGCTTGAAGAAGCCACCTGGGTTTGTTGGCTCTTTGGCCCTTTCCTCTATCCTCAAAACCAGATCCTGGATCCTTCTTAGTCACCATTTTTATGAACCCATGTGAATACATTGGCTCCACCCATATAATCAAGGAAAATCCTTCATCTCAAAGTCCCTAATCTTAATCACATTTGCAAAATCCCTTTGCAAAGGTAAAGTAACATATTTTTGGAATGGGGATTAGGGCATTAACAAGGATGGAGGCCATTGTTGTGATCACAGAGTACAGCTAGAAAACGCCACCATAAGAACTGACAGTGAGGGATACCTGGGCAGCTCAGCAGTTGAGCATCTGCCTTCGGCTCAGGGCATGACCTGGAATCCAGGATTGTGTCCCACATTGGGCTCCCTGCATGAAGCCTGCTTCTCCCTCTGCCTATGTCTCTGCCCCTCTCTCTCTCTCTGTGTCTCTCATGAATAAATAAATCAATCTTTATTTAAAAAAAAGAATTGACAGTGAAATTGAAGGGTAAAGGATTTCCATCAGATTTGTGATTATTTTGTGTTTTATCATAAAAGAGAGCAATTTGCAGAAAACTCCCACAGTGGTCATTCTGCAAACTTTAACCTTGAGTTGATGATGTTTGCTTACTAGTTTACTGTTGAAAATTGTACTTTTTTTCCACAATAATGAAATCATTTTGTAGAGGTATGATTGATGTATAAAAGTTGTACATATTTAGTATGTATAAGTTGATGAGTTTGGGGATTAGTGCACATCCGTGAAGCCATCACCACCAATATGAGCATAAATATATCCATCACCTCCCAAAGTTTCTTCCCACCCCCTGTATTATTATTATGATTTGTGTGTGGGTGTGGTAAGCACACTTAACATAAGGTCTACCCTCAGCAAATTTTAAGTATACAATACAGTATTGTTAGCCACAGGCACTAAACAGTAGAGAAGATCTCTACAACTTATTTATATCTTGTAAATGAAACTTTATACCCTTTGGCCAATATCTCCCCATTTCCCCCTCCCTTCGGCCTCAGGCAACCACCTCTCTGCTCTTTGTTTCTATTAATCTTATGTTCTATTAATCAGTACTCAGTACTTTTTGTGTATTAAAATGTGCCTGATAACATTTTATAATGATATCTATAATGCATTATATGAAAATGAGTATATAATAAAAGTGAAAAAAAGCAGGTAATTCAAGGGTGTATCTGGTATACCCCTTGTCAAACATATAATGTATGAATGTTCACAAAAGAAATTTAGAAATACATCCTCCCAAATCTTTAATGGTAGTCTCTGGAAGGGGAGTTATAGGTGATTTTATGCTCCTCTTTTCCTTAATCTCCAATTATATTTGATGACTAGTCTGAAAAAATATTAGCATAATAGTCGCCCTTGGAAAAGGTCCCCAAATAAACTTACAAGTGGTATAAGTCGAGAAAAATAATCTAAGGGCAGTTAAAGAACCTCTTGTTCTCTGAGATAACAACAGAAACTTAAAATTTTTAAACTTGTTTTATAATTAACATTGTTCTAAAATATAAGCTTTGGGTACTAGCTGGTGTTTCTAATACAGGAAGTATAAAGAATAAGAGATTGGAATGCTTCCATACATTTTAATACTCCACTAGCATAAATTCAGATATGATGATTCCATGGCACTTTGGGCAACACCTAATGCTGGAGAACTTTTCACTGTGGGTTGCATTTTCTAACCACTAATGGGGTTGACCAGCTCCCTACTCTGTGGGGAAAAACTGTCAGCAGTCCTGTGGAGGAGGAGGGGATGTGAGACTTGTGCATAAAATGAACCTTGTCTCAAGCAGTGGTAACACCAGAGGGGTTGGTATGACCAGGTAGGCAAATTACATATTTCATATCTCCTTTCCTACTGCCAATGTAGCAAAATACTGGAGGGCTTTGAGAATTTTATTTCCTAGTGATTCTGTGAGAGCAACAACAAAGTAAAAAACAAACAAAAAACAACACACCTTCCTAGTTCCACATCTCAGAAGAAGGCAATTATTAATCTAGGTTCTTACTGTACAAATAGAGTAACACACAATACTGACCCATCAGGGCTATAATCCCATGTAAATCCACACAATGCATGCTGGGAGTTCTTTTCAGAATCACTGAAGAAGTGTGTTAAAAATAGATTCCTGGGCCACTGGCCAGGTTTAATACATCAGAATTTCCAGGTGTGAGGCTCAAGAATTTATAATTTTAACAAGCTCCCTAGACATTTCTTATAAAGCCAACTCAGTGCAATTCCAAAAATAGGTGTTTAGAAGCTACTGTTATCTATCATGATTACTAATTCTTTATCATTGCTTTCTTTTTTTCCTCCCATGCAAAAGTCCACTCAACAACAAGCTCTGTAGCTTTCCCAACATCATAGATCTCAAATCTAACCAATAACACCACTTAGCCACTTTGCTACCATCATGGGTAAAGCAATCTTCATCTCCTAAATGAAGTAGCTTCCTCAAAGCCTTTCCTAGTTTTTCTCTACCTGGAATCGTATTATTAACCTAAAACTGGGTAGCATTGCCATACTGACTATTATCATCCACTGGTTCCCACTGTAGTGACAATAAAATATAAATGCATTTCCCAGGCTTGTAATCTTCTCCACCAGTGGTTCTCAAACAGAAGTTTGTCTCTGAAGAACATTTAGCAATGTCTGGGAACATTTGGGGCTGTCACGATTGGAAAAAGGTGCAATTTGCATGCAGTGGTGGAAGCCAAGGATGCTACTAAACATCCTACAGTGCATAGGATGGGCTCCACAACAAATAAGTATCTGCTCCATATATCAGTAGTGCTGGAAGTGAAAAGTCTGCCTCAACACAACCTGGCTCTTCTACCAACCATGTGCTTATTCACCATTTTACCTCAATTTTTCCATCTGTGGCATTTGCCAAACTCATTTCCACATCAGAAACTTCTTAATGGCTTGTAAGAGAGCCAAGATGGAAAGTCTCTCACCCACATCAGGTGTTGTATGGGCATGAAATAAGCTTTGAGTGTGCTGAGCCACTGGGATATAGGGGCTATTTGTCCTACAGTACATACTGTCTTTTTTTTTTTTCAGTACATACTGTCTTAACCTGACTCGTACATGTATCTCCTCAAATCAAAATATACTTTTCTGACATGGCTTTTCAATGGCTGTACAATTTTCCACCTAGGCTATACCACGATTTTAATTGCTTCCGTCGTAAGAAGAGTTTGCTTTAATTAAAAAGAAATGTGACCAACATAAGCAAAACAAATGAATAAACAAAAATATACTGGAACTAATAAACTATTATAAGAAGGCTATTCTGTGCTCTGTAGGATATTTACTAGCATCCCTCATCTCTACACACCAGATGCCAGCTGCAACCCCTCTTCCAGTTCTGATAACCAAAAATGGCTCCAGATGTCCCCTAGAGACAAGCTCTCTCTCTCTCTATTTTTTCATGCATATACATGTATATATGTAGAGAGAGAAACATATATAAATATATATGTGAAATATATATGTGAAAAAATATATAAATATATATTTTTCATTACCACTCCCTAAAATAAAATATTTAAGTATAAATCTAGTAAAATATGTACAAGAGGAATATGTATATGAAGAAAACTACAAAACTCTAATGAAAGACTCTCCAAAGGTCTCCTAAAATAAACTAAATAAAGAGATAGTCTGTTTGTGGGTAGGAAGATTTAATATTGTCAAAATGTCAGTTCTTCCTAACGTGATCTATAGATTCAATGCAATTCTTAACAAAATACAAGCAAGTGGTCTTGTGAATATAGACAAACTGATTCTGAAATTATATGGAAAAGCAAAAGACCCAGAACAGTCAAAACAATATTAAAAAAGAACAAAGTCAGAGGAGTGACACTACCTGACTTTTCTTTTCATTCTTACTATGAAGTTACAATAATCAAGACAACGGCATGAGAATAGACAAATAGATCAATGGAACAGAATAGAGTTCAGAAATAGACCCACACAAATACACTCAACTGATCTTTGACAAAGAAGCAGAGGTAATACTATGGAGTGAGGACAGACTTTCCAACAAATGATGCTGAAACAACTGGACACCCACATGCGAAAAAATAATCTAGACCCAAACCTTACACCCTTTACAATAATTAACTCAAAATGGATCAGAGATTTAAATGTAAAATGCAAAACTATAAAACTAGAATATAACACAGAAGAAAACCTAGGTGACCTTGGTCATAGAAATAACTTTGTAAGTAAAACAGAAAAGGTGTGATCCATGAAGGAAAGAATTGATAAGCTGGACATCATTAAAATTAAAAACTTTTTCCCTGAGAAAGATAATTTCATAAATGAGGAGAAGACATGCCACAGATTTGGAGAAAATATCTGCAAAAAATAACATCTGATAAAGGACTGTTATCCAAAATATACAAAAAGCTCTTAAAACTCAACAATAAGAAAACAATCTGATTAAAAATGGGCCAAAGAACTTAAAAGATACCTCACCAAATAAGATACACAGATGGCAGATAAGCATATGAAATGATGCTCGACATCAGATGTCATCAAGGAAATGCAAATAAAGCAACAATGAGGTACCATTACACACCTATTAGAATGGCCAAAATCCAAAACCCTGACAGCACCAAATGCTGACAAGGATATGGAACAACAGGGATGCTCATTCATTGCTGATGGGAATGCAACCTGGTGTAGCCACTCTGGGAGACAGTTTGGATAGCTTCTTACAAAACTACACATTCTTTCCATGCCATCCAGCAATCATACTCCTCTATACTTCCCAAATGCATAGTGAAATCTTATGTCTACTCAAAAAAACTGTAAACAGGTGTTCTTGGCATCTTTATTTACAACTGAAAGCTTGGAAGCAATCAAGATGTCCTTCAGTAGGTGAAGGGATAAACTATGGTCCATCCAGACAATAAAATATTACTCATTGCTAAAAAGAAATGAGCTGTCAAGCCATAAAAAGATGCAGAAGAACCTCAAATGCATACTACTAAGTGAAAGAACACAATCTAAAAAGGCCACATACAGTAAGATTCCAACTACATGATAGTCTGGAAAAGGCAAAATATGGAGACAGCAAAAAGAGCAGTGGTTTCCAGGGGTTGAGAGGCTGGAGAGATCAATAGGACACAGAGGATTTTTAGGGCAGTGAAAATATACTGTGTGTGATACTATAATGATGGATACAAGTCATTACATGTTTGTCCAAAACCATAGCATATATGATACCAGAATGAACCCTGATGTGAGCTATGAATTCTAAGTGATTATGATGTGTTAATGTAGGTTCATCAGTTGTAACAAATGTACCACTTTGGGGGATGCTGATAAAGGAGGAGGCTGTGATGTGTAGGGGAGGAAGATAATGAGAACTCTCTGTGCCTTCCACTCAATTTTGCTGTGAACCAAAACTGCTCTTAAAAAATAAGGTCTTAAAAAAATGTCCAAAAAAATCACATTTTCTGCCTGTATGATCTCTGCAGAGTTAAGACATGTTTTCTTTGTTTCCCAGGTCTGACAGGGGGTTTCTGATCCCGATCTTCTGAGATTTAGCAAACAACCCCCCATTGTCTTAAAATGTTTGAACATGAGATGAAAAATGGCTCCTGATCTGCCTGTAGTAAAATTTCTTCACCTTTCTCATCCAGAATTGTAAAGAGGTATTGGCACTTGTTTCAGGGGTGACTGAGGTTAACTATCCCATCTGCCCACAGCAGTGCCATGCAGAGCAGGCTCCCTGTGAGTCTGGAGGCTTGTGGTGGCTGTGGTCTGGTGTGGGCACAGATCAGATTCCCAAGGGCTGAGCAATTGTTGGAACAAGGGAAGGCAGCCTGCCCTATTGAGATTTTTTTATTGTGAGAGAAAGAAAGAGAAGAAAACTCAAACAACAGAGGGTAAGGAGAAAATGCGGTTTATTAGGGAGATTTCTTTTTTTTTTTTTTTTTTTGAGATTTTATTTATTCATGAGAGACACAGAGAGAGAAGCAGAGACACAGGCAGGGGGAGAAGCAGGGTCCTTGTAGGGAGCCTGATGCAGAACTCAATCCCAGGACCCCGCGATCATGACCTGAGCTGAAGGCAGACAGACACTTAAACATTGAGCTACCCAGGTGTCCCAAATTAGGGAGATTTCAGTTTAGTTTCGGGGCTCTCTGAGAGTAACTCTGTCACTTGGCTTAGATATTGACATTTGTACCCAGTTTATGAAAACTTGAGGTCTTTTGCTCTTGTCCCGGAAGCATGGAAGGCATCAAGATCCAGTGTCCCAAAAATGACACAAATTTTTCTAACACTATGCTGCCATCTTGGTGATCCACAAGACACCAACAAGGAAAGTTTTTGAGGCCAGATTCAAAGCAGAACCTTGTATCCAAATCCCTGTGCTTTGCCTCTTATATGACAGTAACTCATCTGCAATACTACACGAGGTCAGATAGCTTTATAAAGTGACATAGTTCAGTTAAAATCATCAGTAAAGGGCATCTGGGTAGCTCAGTTGGTTGAGCATTTATCTCTTGGTTTTGGCTCAGGTCATGATCTCAGGATCCTGGCATCAAACCCTGAGTTGTGCTCTGCACTTAAGGGGGAGTCAGCTTGAGGATTCTCTCTCCTTCTTCCCTGACCCCCCCTCATCCCCTGCTCTCTCTATATAAATAAATAATTAATCTTAAAAAAAAAGAATATAAAAATAAAATCCTCAGCAAGACAAAGAGACACTTTTGAACCTTTTTGTTTGCTGTAAATAGAACTTTATCTAGGCCATCCCAGGAAACTATAAAATGTAGTTCCCTTGCACTTGAATAAAGCAGTTGAACTTGGGTGGCTGTGTTGTTTTTAGAGGAGAAAACTGGAGAAATCTAGAAGATTCAGCCATGGCAAGCTTAAAACTTTGGCAAAAACAGAAGTATAATTTGTAATTATACTTACAGAACTCTAAAATGTGCAGAAATCTACAATTCAGATATTTTCAAATTTTCTCCCAAAAGAATTACAAGATGCTTTGGGCCTCTGTCATGTCTATTGCCCTGTACGATAAATTTTATCATCTTGGCTTGGTGATTTGATAGAAAGAGAGCAAATGAATCAAACTAATGTGGGGTTTGGGAGTATTCCACTGGCCACCTATCCGAGTGTCCTGCAGTCATTTTATTTGGCAACATTGTAGAATCCTAATGAGATATGAAGAAAGCAAGCCCAGAAAGCAAATGAATTTCCGTTTTGGCAGGGACTGAGAAAAGTTAGCTGAAAGGATGTCACAAAGCCTGCAAGCCTCACTGGGGGTTTTCCTGACACAGCAACTTACAATGTCCTTATATTAAAGCATTTCATTGCACACTATTAGAAAGCTGGCATTGAGGCAGGTACAATAAAATGGAGAACTGAGTCTGACACAGGACAGAGTTTGCGGGGAATCAGCAACTTTGTGATACCCCTGGAGCTTCTCCTGGCCGCAAGCATCCTCTTGATGTCAAGCCCAGGGCACTCATGCTCACAGACCCAGTTAGCTTGCCAATGATCAAGCATGACTCTTCCGCTGGGGATGCTAAAGGGACAATAGTATATTTAGAGCGTATTTGAGGGGACACCTGCTTGGCTCAGTAGGTAGCTCTTGATTTGGCTCAAGTCATGATCTCAGAGTCCTGAGATCAGCCCCTCATCAGGCTCTGTGCTGGGTATGGAACCTGCTTAAGGGTTTCTCTCTCTCTCTTCCTCTGCCCCTCCCTGCTCACCTTCTCTCTCTCTCTCTCTCTCTCTCTCTCAAAACAAAAACAAAAACAAAAACAAAGATAATAATAACATTTTTTAAAATGGAGTATATTTGGAGTATATGCCAGAAAAATCAGACTGCAGCTGCCAATAGTAGCTGGTATGGAGTATGCAAATGACATACAAGTCATTTCCAGTCCCTGGAAATCACCACTCATTGCCACAACCCCGCATTCTGCCCTCTTATAACCACCCCTGAGAATCAGAGCCGCACGTCCACCCTGCCAGACCCGGATCCTATAAGTCAGGGCATCAGTACTCCTCCTTCCTTGGAGCATGCGCTTTCTCTTTGCAGTAAAGCTGCTTCTGCTGTACCTGACGCTGGTCCTTGAATTCTTTCTTGCAAGCAAGTCAAGAACCTGGCACCTGACACGACCACTGGTTGGGGTCTGAGGCCCAAGAACTTCCCAACCTCCATCACCAGCCTAGTACATCTTCTAGAGTGGAAGAGTCAATGTGACAGCGGGGGTACCAATGTAATAAACGTGATTAGTTCACATCAAAACATTTTGTTTTGTTTGATGGTCTTAAATGTTCAGGAAGAAAAGGGTTGGACAATATAGAATGACCTTTTGTAAAACAAAGTAACCATTGCATATTGGTTGAAAGAGGCGTATAACAAGGAAAATAGGTAATGGTCTCATTCCAGGAACAAAGGACAATAAATGTTTATTTACAGAGCTCATAAAAACTAAAATAGCACAGATATATAGCCTGTACATAGACAGATGTTATGATTTATGTTGGTATTTTGTTTTTCTGGCTAGGGACAAAATAGCTCACATTTTTCATGCCACGTCCAGATGAAGCTTCAAATCCCTCAAAATATGCCTTTGAACAAATCAGCACAAATTTGTGTTGCTTCCCATGGTCAGCCTGAATTCGCAAATATTGCATTTTATGATACCCTGTGGTCACTGCAAATTGCCCATCATTAACCTTCCTTACTGGTAAATCACTAGAATCCCTGAAGGTGATGTCGGAGATGGAGACGTGTAATGAAGTTTGAGTGGAGGGCCAGCATTTTTTCAAGAGGTCCTTTCTTGCAGATTTCTTCCACAGATTCTAAAGACATCACATTTGAAAATCTCAAATGTGTTACTACATAACCTACAAGAAAGCACTGCATCCAGAAATAGAGGGAGGATGGGCAGTTTCAGCTGCCCTGTGCTTTCTTCTCTGTGTAAATCCCTGCTGTCTCTACAACACTCATGGGGACAGAGAAGGGGGACATTTCCATCCCCTCTGTGCCTGTGAAAAACATAAAGCTCAGAGGGGACGAATGAGTTGGCAGAGAGCATGATTCATAAATGAGAGCGCAGAAACAAAAAACTATCCCCAACCCCATGTTTTTTCCTCTTGGCTCACTCTATGTCACTAAAAACCCTCTTTAGATTATTCTGTATCTGAGAAAGATAAAGGTTAAAAAAAAAAAAAAAGAGGGGTTAGCAAGGTCCTTTTGGAATGTTCCAGAGATTGCTACTAGAGAACACTATTGCTGGTATCTAACTGTTGCCAGGAAGGACCACAGAGCAACCTTTTCAAAGTAAACATACCCTATTTTGTATTTGCTTTTCTATCTCTAAACTGCAGAAGGACAATAATGGGGCAAAGTACTTCATTTGCTTCTCTTAGGTGCATCCCCAAAGAAGAGGCTTCATGGAGACACAGCAATGCTCCAAGCTAGTCCCGGGATGCTTCAGCGAGGTGGTCTTTTCCCTGGGGTGGGCCCTGGTGCAGCCCACTCTCACCCTTACCCAGTCACAACCACCTCCGCAGAGCTGGGGGTGGCTGCTTGCGGTGTGGGGCTCAGTCATTCTCCAGATGTGTGATGGAGCAGATTCACAGTGAAATTCTAAAGACAGCCTCAGCCTTGCCGGTGGGACTAGCCTCTTGTTCACGTCATACAGAGGGGCTGCTTTCCTCCTTCCAGACACTGTGCGCAGGTCAGGACTTGGCTGCAATCCGAAGGCACCTACTGTCTGCACGTGTACATCTTCCCATTCAACATTCATCCAAACCTCAACTGAAAAATGCAGTATTCCAAGAAAAATAGTTACATGATACACAGACCTGGACGCTTGAAAATGCCTAAAGCACAAGAATTTGGGTGGAGACCAGGTGGATTTTTATTACACTACGTGTGTCAAACCCTTAATTTTAAAACTTTATGGAACTGAATGCTTAAGAACATCAAGATTAAAATTGTGTTAGATAATTCATTTTACCTCCCTGCTGTCTTTTACTCACTTAATATTCTTTATTTTTAGTTTTCTGAATTGATTGGAATATAAAATACATACTTTTTAAGTGCTAATCTGATAACAACCTTTTCCTTCCATCATTTTTAATTTGGGATACATTTTGCTTGCATGTTCACAATGTTCAGGTTAACTTTATAAAAGCATGATGTTAACACTGAGGAAAACACAAAGTATTTTCACAAATAACTGAATTGGTGTTGAGTACAAATAACTGAAGTTGAGGAAAAACTAATCAGTCAGGGGTTGTCTGTCCCTAGTGTCTGGGTTCTTGTGGGGGGAAAAGAAAGTTAATTACTCTGTCTAAAATCTTCACTCACTCATCAGATGAAAACATGGTCTGTGGCTACATGGTTTATTCTGGGCTTTTTAGCTAAAACCAGATCCCTCCACTTCCCATCAGCTTCCTTGTTTCATCTCGACACGTGCACACGCAGACATATATGCTTACTTTCCAGTGGATGTGAGAGCCTTTGTGTAGTGGTGCTGTGGGGGTAGCTTAGAAGGCCCTGGCAGGGGCTGGACAGCAGAAGACCACCCAGCTACCTAGACTGGCTGGTGGCCAGCTCCTCTTCTATGTGAGTCCTCACTCCTGGGCCCATCATCACATCGGCCACATTCCAGCCTCTCTTTGGCCTTTTCCTTTCTCCCAAGATCCAGACCACCACTTCCAGTTCATATCCCCTCTGAGTGATTTATGACTTATCAAATCAGACCTTTGTAAGCCTCAACTCTATCCCTGCTGCCAGAGGCTGCTTCTCCAAGATTCCCTCAAATGAGAAATAGCAATGCTAGTCTTTAGGCTTCTTGGTGTTGAAATTGTGTTGTTTGTTGAAATGCCTCTCCCCCACTATTGTGCACTAGTGATGGCCAGGAGTGTTTCTTTATGCAGTATACTGTGCAAAACACACTGCCCTACCTATAATGGGTGTTCATTGTTGAATGAATGAGATTTACCTGTGATGACCACAAAAAGTTGGTCACTCACAGACATGATTTCAGAAGAAGGTAAGAGTGACAGCAAAATAACCATGCCCATGAGGAATATTTAATTTCTGTAGCTTAAGAATGCGAAACAAAGATTTACATTTAGAGTTTATTTTAAAGACATTGTACAGGTTTTCAGCATGTGGTCATGGCTTATCAATAAAGATTTCTAGATCTGTCCCTTAAAAGCAATGGTCTACCTATAAGACAGCTCTAAAATGTGCTTCCTTTCTAGGAAGAAATGTAAAATATTACAGAAAATGTAATGTAGAAAATGTAAAATACTACAATTTATATACCACATATTTGCTATGCTTGTGTTTTGGCGCTCATTAGAAGCCATTTGTTTTAATGAGGTACCACTATGATTTGGAGGGGGGCAGTTTGGTTAAAAAAAGAAAACCCAAACAATCAACCCAGTGTTTCTTGCCAGGTACCTGCAAGTGGCCTCTTCTCAGGTGATCTGAATGTTTGTTTTGGTTAAGAAATTCAATTTGAGGAAAATGTCAGCATCTGCTTTCCTTGCACAAACTTTTCCCAGAATCAATTTCTAGATAAGCTTTACAAGATTCATGGAGAAATTTGTTGGATAGAAACAAACTACATCATTGATATTATTTGTTAGGAGTTACATCATTGAGAAGAAGAAAAAGAGATTTAAAGAAAAGCATGCACAGGACAAAATTCAGGCAGATCGATCCAATGAAATTCTTTCTTCCCCTCATGTTCTGAGGGTCCATTACCACTACGCAGACAGTGTTATAATGAATCCTGTTGGATAAGAAATACTGTGGATACACGCACATATAGTCTTAATCTCCACAGTCAGAGAATGGTGCAAGGTGATCTAGTTCAGCTCTTGAATATATTAAGGAGGAGGAAATTGAATTCTGGAAAGATGACATTCAATCAAAAGCTGCTAAGGGGAGAACCTGGTTGAGTGTCGGCCTTTGGCTCAGGTCGTGATCCCTGGGTCTCAGGATCTAGTCCCTGCAGGAAGCCTGCTTTTCACCTGTCGATGTCTCTGCCTCTCTCACGGTGTCCCTCATGAATAAATAAATACAATCTTAAAAAAAAAAAACAAAAAACGGCTAAGAGAGTCAAGAAGATGGGTGGTCCCCAAACCTGCTCTCTTTAGTAGATCCTTCACTCTCATCTCCCTCAGAAATTGCTGATCACACATCAGTTTCCAGATAACTGACAAAGCCCCTCTTTGGAGGCCATTTTATGCATAAAAACCCAATATAATGATCCCTTGCTATGTCAGGACTCTGACATAGCTTTTGCTTCATCCTTCTCAGATGACTCCTTGACAGCACGTCAGTTAGGACTGCTGATCCCCTTGCCAGCATCACAGGAGCCAGTTCCCATGGCCAGGGGCACATAAGCTCTGTGGCCCAGAGATTCCTACAGATGGTTCATTATTGGCCTCTAGTAGAGCCTCTGGCATTTGGTGAAGATTCTTTTTGAGGTAAACCTGATGTAGACATTAAATATTACATTTTGACATGTTTTGGGAAAACCTTCTTCCATCTGAGTCACAATATGAGAACAGATTGCCTGTTGAATCTACCAGCATTATTAGTATAGATGCCTTGATAGTGAAGTAATGTGTGGTTTTTACAGGAGATCAATTACCAAGATATAAATGTTTCTAATAAGGCAAATCCTGTATCCTTCTGGTAGCATCCACTATCATGCATGGGGGAAGGAGGCAGGTGCAGGTCCTGTGTATTCAGAGGCAAGGCACCTGTGGGCTCCCATTTGTTGGCCAGGCCAAGTTCCCCCACAGCCTTGATCTTAGAGCCAAATATGGCTCTCTTCTTCAATGACTTTGGAGTTTTTCCCAGTTTGATTTCTTTTTGGATGAGTTTATGGCCATCCACTAAGTCTGAGTTTTGTTAGTATGTCCATTGTTCATAGTTCAGGACTTTTGGGTGTGTCTTTGCTGCCAAAATATGCCAATTTCCTGTGTGTTTTGTGCTTCAAGTGTGGGTAGCAATAGAGATGACAGTTCTTGTTCTCAGGGACCTGCACTTGTTAAGAACGGAGACATGTGTTTTGGATAACCAATCTAGGGGAGCCACGGAGTTACCAACAGGGCACGAAACAGGAGAAGCCAGAGGAGTGGGAATTCCCAGAAGACATTCCTGACCTGTCCAACCACCATCTTGGAGATGATGATTGAACCATCTGGACAGTTGATGATTGATTGTTCATGATGCTTGATGGTTGGTGATAGTTGATAGTTGGTGATGGTGATGTCAACCAGCAGAAGTGGCAGGTATACCTGAACCAGGTGCTGACAAGGGTAACTGGGTTCCTGCAGACAACCGGTGTGAGTGAAAGGTCACCTATGTAATCCAGCAGACTTCCAGAAAGCAGAGCCTTGTCTATACCTAGATGTAAGACCTTCACTCACCATCATCATACTTCCCCAAGTCACTGTCTACTGTTACGTTTATTTCCTTGGAGGGAGTGATATCTTACCTCCAAGAAGTTTTCCCTGACTGTTTCTTTTTTTTTTTTTTTTTTTTTTTAATTTTTTTTATTTATGATAGTCACAGAGAGAGAGAGAGAGAGAGAGAGAGAGAGGCAGAGACATAGGCAGAGGGAGAAGCAGGCTTCATGCACTGGGAGCCCGATGTGGGATTCGATCCCGGGTCTCCAGGATCGCGCCCTGGGCCAAAGGCAGGCGCCAAACCGCTGCGCCACCCAGGGATCCCTGACTGTTTCACCCTACATAGGCCACTTCTTTCCTTTTTATTTGTACATTTTTTTTCTCACTCTTCCATATAAGTTTCTCCTGCCCCACTTTGTGTATATTTTCAAGGGTTTCTTTCAGGTTTCTTTCCTCCTACATTGAAACCCCCATTGTGCTCAAACTGACATTGTATGTGTTCCAATCTTCCCTAAATTCATTTGATGGTCCTGCTAGGTATTCTTAGGACTCTCATTCAGTGGTGTGGAGTCCCTCCTTGCATTGGCTTCATGGGGAAAGGGGAGTCTGTTTGCTGGTCTCAGTACTACACATAGAGTTCACAGAGCAAGTAAGCAATCAATAGCTTTTTGTGGAATGAATGAGTGAGTGAATGAATGAAAAATCATGCAGATTCACTAAACAACACCAGATCTATCACCAGAGGGCACCACTGTGCCACATAAAGCTGACCTAGTGATTTCACACCTTTCCTCTTTTTTTTTTTTTTAAGTAATTTATATGCCCAATATGGGACTCAAACCCATGACCCCAAGATCAAGAGTCACTTGCTGTACTGACTGATCCAGCCACGTGCCCCTCATACCTTCCATCTTAACGATCATTGAAAACACAGCTCATCTGACTGACTCCTAACTTCTTAAAATTAAAATGGATTCCATAGCTGATCAAGAAAAGACAGGGAAAAACCTTGTAATGTTTGAGCACTAACATCAGTAGCTTGGTTTTTACTTTCTCCTCATGAGAAATCAATGTATGCTCAGTGTAGACCATTAGGATTAGAGTAGTGCAGAAATTAATTATTTGATAACCCAGAGTTAGCAGTGATTAATATTTCACATCTCTGGTGAATTCTTCTTCAATCTTTTTTCTATATCTCTATTCATTTACACTCTGGGTGTCACTCTGCAGAGGCACTTTTGGGTTCTTTTTCCACTTACCATGTGTTCTTCCAAACTGCGTATAACTGTGTTAAAATTTTAGATTAAGGCTGACATGTCAATGCATCCATTGTTTAAATTTTGGGGGTCTCTCAAAGGAATCTGAAAGGTGTGCATGTGTCTTACAGGCTGGAGTCTTCCTTAAAGGAGACTCCCCCAAATCTTGAAGCCAAAGCATCTTATGTAGACCAGCTTGACCAGCCTCAAAGAACAAGCAGCTCCCACCACCTGAAATGCAGAAAATGTGCAAAATCAGCAAAATGCTAAATTTCTCATCTGTCTAATTTCTGGTTACAGAAATAAATAGTGCTCCCCCTCCCTTCTGCACAGGCTGCACAGTACAGATTATCCATCCTGTGATATCCATCCACTTTCCTGACATGTTTCTGGGGTAACCACTAGTTGTTGAGTAGGAGAGACTGCAAATCCATGGGCACTTTATAGGTAGAACTTTGGCAGTGCCCTCCCCTTCCCAGTAGTGGGGAAAACCAGTCTTTTATCCCTCCTCATATTGTTTTGGGAGGTGTTTTTTGTTTGTACTCACAATTATATAGCCTTGTTTTAAACACTGTCCTATTTTTATAACAATGTTAGACTACATCCCAGAAATACCCATTACAATATTATGTTGGCAGTCCCATTGGGTACATTTTCTACAGATTTGGGGAAATGGTTTTGGCCAAGTGATTTCATTTATAGAAAAGGGTCTTCATTAAAATATGATGTAATCTCTTGTATAAACTGTGCTGACAAGTTTGGTTTATTTTTTTCCTCTTTTCCTTGGCATTCCTTTCTTAGAAAAAAAAAAGACACTGCTTTTCGTCTTCCAATGTTGCTTTCTTCTTTTACTTTCTTTTTTGAAAACAAAATATCCATTTGACAGCTAAAGGTAATTTCAGTAAAAGAAAATACTAGCAAAGGGAATAAAGAACAAGAAAAAGAGCAGGTTCTTCCAGGTAAGTGTAAAGTGTAAGCAATAAATAATTTATAAGCAAAACACAAAAAGTCAGTAGCAGTAGGTAAGTCCTGGTCTATGGTTTTTCAGCTCAGCAGAGGAACCACCTTCTCAGCAGTTGCAGGGAGCATGATATTTCCCCAGCTGAGCAAGAGGCCAACTCAAAGCAGAGAAGTGAAATCATCTCCCCCTGTTGTTTTGGGTTTGCCAACACCTACAGCAAATGCTCCCTTGTGACACTGCCAAAAATAGGACATTAATGGAATTACCACCAAGGAGTGCTGAGTGATATAGCAAAGGAACATGAGTTTTGGTTGAAGCAGCCTCCTATTCCCAGAGAATCTAGGGTCAATTCCATTACCTTCAGTAGGAGTAGAAGTCGAGAAACCCCTTGGCAACATTACCTTTGTTTAATTTTGCTAAGGTTGCTTATAGTTAACCTCTTGGAAAACTGATATAAAATGGGACTTAATCTTCATGGTTCTGTAAATTTCCTTTTCTCAAGTCTAATCCTGGAAATTAAGGTCAGTCTTAGAAAAAAATAACTTTTGCATGTTCCACTATGAACTTTATTACTCTGGAACAGTTATTTTGTGATTAACATGATCTGTATTCTCCATTTTGATTTAAGATTTTAGAAGATATTCTCACTAATGAACAAGTGCTCTGAGGAAGCTCTAACGGATGACTGGATGGTATGGGTGGGCAATGACTCTTTTATTTAGAGAGACTGAGAAGGGCCTCTCAATGTAGATGGCATAAGCTATAAGCTTACATTCTAAGAAAAAAAAGCATGATGTAAAGATCTGGGAGGAATTCATCTGAGCAAGAAAGAATAGAAGGTGCAAAGGTCCTAGAGCTGGAAAAGCACGTTATAGGACAGGACATTTGTGTGTGATGGTCTGAGAAGAGCCTAACTTAAGATCCTCAGAAATTCTGTTCATCATGCAAAACAAAGTGAGCAAAAATATTTCTTTCTAAGAACCCATAAACCTCCGGATTGAAACAGCAAGCATTGACCTGTTGATTCAAGGACAAAGGGTCGGGTGTTCATTTGCTATTAAGACACAGCTGATAGGATTCAGTCTCAAACTGTTTTTGTGAAAGTAGCCCGCCCTCTTTAACATATAGTCTGCTTTCTCTCAGCTCAGCTTTTATAAGGGTTTTGTCATTCAGATTCTATGTAACCCATTTATCAGCAGGAGGCAACAATGGTACAGAATTTAGCACTGTTTTCCATGAAAAAAGACACAGGGCCTGAGAGGAACCGCTCACAGGGAGTTAAATGAGCAGCATGAGTGTAGTGCAGGGGATTTGCCCACTCTCCTGGACGAACATGCAAATACAGAGCAACTGCTATTCTTTAATTCTGTGGAGATGGATGCTACAAGTCTTAGATTGTCCTGAGCAGGGTTAGGAGCACCAGCCTGATTCAATGTCTGACAACTGCTAAGCTCCGGCAGAAGGCAGCTGTCCCCCCATCCACCGTCCTCCCCAAACCCCCAACTCCTACCCCTTGTACAAGAGCTGGGTGGGGCTGACGGCTTCCTGCTTTGCTGTCTGGCCATTGGCAAGCCCTTGGTCATGGTAGTTCAGAAAAGATAGCCTTTGAAACACTGCCCCTCTGGCCTTTATGGAAAATTGAATGCCTCATTATAATTACATATCTTCTTGGGACTCAGAATTGCGCTACAAAGGAACACCTGAGGGCAGCCCATCCATTTGCCTTCCCTGGCCTGTCTGGCATCCCTGATGGCTATGAGATGCGTCTGGGCAGGTGAGGGCCTTGCAAGGGCAGCAAGACCTGGTTTCAAAGCCCTGAAGAAATAATAATTGTCCGTCAGATACTCTGCTAGGGATTTTTCACCATCCACAGGGGATATGATACCTCTTACCTGCTCTAGGGAAACTGAACGTGGTCAGACATTCAGGCTGTTTCAATATCTTCTGAATTTTTGCTCCTCCTGCTGCTGTAGTTGAACTTTTAAAGTTCTTGTCTGTGGCACCCATAAGCATTTTACTGCAAAATAGGCATCTTGTTCATGTTTATTTGTTCAACAAAGAATCTCCTGGATTCTGAGCACTGCTCAGAGGCTGATGGGGAGTGAAGCCACTGCAGGCTTCTGTGGAGCTCAGAGAGTTGAGAAGGAGGGCAGCACAGGCCCCACTGACCAAACCTCAGCATGGTAACTGCTTTTGCATGAATGGGAATGAAATGCCCAGGTGATATTACAGAAGTCAGGCTTGTCGATGCCCCTAATGCGTGTCAGTTGGTCTGTTATCAGTTCGCATCCTGGTCTCTCCAAGCAATAGACACTGACCAGGGCTAAGCAGGAATTCCTAGGCAAGCCTTTTATTGGGCTTATGCTGGAGCACACGGGAGACAGCACAAAGGAAAGGGTCCTTCATGCTGGCTCTCTGAACAAAGGCTGGAGAAAGGTTTTTGAAAGACTGAAGCAGGAAAGGAGTGACATCTAAGCATATAGAGGTGGGGAAAGACACAGCAAGTTGGGTGCCTAGATGCTGGAGGGCATGCTTTGTCATGCATCACAAGTCTCATTAGCATGTTAAATATCCACCCACGGAGGTTATTTTTAGTATTATACTAAGGGGGAAAGTCAGTGAAAAGTCAGCTTTGGGGTCCACCTTGCCACAGATTGGTTTGGTTATGTCTTTGCCAGTCTTTGTAGTCGAGCCCCCTTTGGTAAGCATCCTGCTTCCATGTTCCTGCAAGACATGCTAACTCAAGGTGCCTGGGGTTTCAGCTGTCAAGGAATGCAGGGTTTTTGCCGGCCTGGTCAAGGAGACCCGAGTCCAGTCCCTGCTCTGCCTCAAGCCAATGCCTGAGATGCGAGTTTGGAAGCAAAGACAGCTTTATTATCAGAAGGGCAGCCCAGCGAGAAGGCTGGGGACCTATCCCAAAGCCACCTTGCCCTGTTGAGCCGAGGGACAGCTTCTATGTGTTTGAGAAAAGAAGTGAATACCTGAGAAGAGGGTGAAGGGTTCCTTAAAACCTTCAGGGAGGGAGGGCCTTGAAAAAAACAATCTGGAGGTATGCTCTCTTCCGGACAGCAAGGCTCCTTCCGGGACTTGGTAAGATCAGGTACATCAGATGACTTCTAGACAAATGTTATGGTTCAGTCCCCAGTAGGTTTCTACAATCAGTGTGTAAACAGAGAGTAGGGGTACAAAAGGCAAAGTTAATGATTGATCGAGCACGCGGTTAAGAGGTACACAACACATAATGAAGTAGGGAACGAAACAGAATGTGGAGCTAAGTTAATAATGCAACTCATACAACCACAGTTCTGCTCATGCTTTCAACACTGGTCCAAGGAAGCAAGTGTCCGTCTGAATGACACGGGATGAGGCAGGTCTCGTGCATTCTGATCCCCCTAAATTCTCAAAGAGAATTGTGATCTCCCCCTTATTTGCAGTTCATGGTCACAGCTGGGCCCGGGGGCAGTGAGTTAAACAAAAGAATGAATTCAGTTTAATACTCTGCTGCTATTGTTATTAACACATGAGCCTCCATCCCCTGCAGATGTTGATGAACAGAAGGGAAGTTTGCCAGGCCACAGACATCTCTCTAAGGGTTCAAGTTCATCCAACTCCATACCTAGGTCTTTTTCTAAGTGTTTATTTTTGTCTTCAAATCATCAACTCTCCATTCTGCTGCCCAAGGATATATGTTTGGGGTTCATGCTTAAATTTAGAGATAGTATCTACATAGACAAAGTAATTTAAAACAGACTTATAAAGTTTTCCATTACCATAAATTCTTTCCATTACCAAAATTCTTGGCATTTTGAAATTCTTAACACCAGCCTATAATCTTCTATTTTACTCTGAAGATGTTCATAGCAAGAAGAGTTAGACAATAGGTCTGTTGCTAATAGGCATAAGACCTATGGTGATTTTATTTTGATTTTTTCCTTTAGTTTATAGTACAAAATTCTTTTATACCTTGATTCAGTTTAGTGATCCTGTGACACCCTGGCCAGGGTTGTGCCTGCCTTTGATGCACCCAGTCCTCTTGGGGTGTTTGAGTTCTTTCCTGAGCTCCTGTGGTGCTGAGGAGTGGAAAGCGCTATCAAGTCTTGGAATGTAGTATTTTTCTGGAGTGGGAGGGTTATAATTACTCTCACAATTGCAAGTAGTGATTGCTGCCTATCCTTCACTCCCCAACATGGCATCCCTGAAATAATGGTGCTACATTTGCTCACAGGTTCAGGGCACTATGCATTATCCTTAGTAGGCAGCTGGTGACAATCTACCTTCAAATAATTCTAAATTAATATCACTTGAGATCACAAAGACATTATCTCACCAATGTGGGTGCTGGATACAGCTGGTCATTACTTCCCTGAAGATAAAATCAAATGGAAATGAAGAATGAGGTGTACAACTAGTATTTCAAATTCCATTAGTCCTAGAATTTGAAGCTCTCTTCTGGGAGATGTGACTTCGAAGTTCTTTAAAAACACACTCACATGCCTCCTGAATCAATAATCAATATTATTGATTTCAGCTACTACTTTTTGTTTTTCTACTCTTTTTCATTAGATTTCAGCTATATTTATAATCTATTGATTGAATTTTATGAAATTCTATTGCTCTCTCCTACAAAAGGTAACAGGCTCTGAGGCTGCAGACATGGCTTTGTACATCTCGGTTGGTCATCTTATTAACACTTTTTTGGCAGAGCCTCTTACTGTTTTTTTTTTTTTTTCTAAGATTTTATTCATTTATTCATGAGAGACACACACAGAGGCAGAGACACAGGCAGAGGGAGAAGCAGGCTCCGTGCAGTGAGCCTGATTTGGGACTCGATCCAGAACATCTGGGATCATGCCCTGAGCCGAAGGCAGACGCTCAACCACTGAGCCACCCAGGAGTCCCACCTCTTAGTGTTTTAATTGGCATCACTAATCATTCAAGTTTCAGTGATTTGCACAAAATGTCCTGTGGTTAGTTTTAACTGGTCCTCCTTCATTTCCATTTCAAAATCTTTTACTTACAGGGACAAAGGATGTCTCCTAGGCAAACCAAACAAGGAGGTGGAGTGCTGATAAGCATTGCTCCAGCAGCCTGGGCTGAGGTAGATGTCTCAGAGACTTAATCCTCCCTGTCCAATAACAGTTTGGACAAGGAGACAATCACATTACCCACGCGAATACTTTTCCTGAATTGCAGGGCCATTAAATAGACATGGTTCAAATAAATCTAAAACTCAGAAGGATTACTCAGGTAAGGCTTTCTTTTGTTTTCCTGAGAAATGTTAGCAATAGTAAATGTTGAAGTATCTCCGTTAAAAAAAAAAAACAAAACAAAACAGGTCAACAATTCATCCATTTGTTCACTGTTCACTGAGTATGCCCTGTGCACTTAACTTTGTTCCATGCATTGTTCTAGGTTCTGGAGACGAGGCAGTGAATGATAAAGGCTTTGTCTTACAGGTCTGGTGCAAAAAAAGAGAGAAAGATAAGAAATACACATAAAATCCAAAAGGAAAAAGAAGAATGAGCCATAATACAGCATGATTGAGGGGCTTCGTTTTTTTTTTTTGTTTTGTTTTGTTTTGTTTTGTTTTCAGAATCAGTGCAGTCCTCTCTGAAGAGGTGGGATGAATGATGACAAGAAACCACTCATGTAAATGCAGATCTAGGAGAGCATTCCAGGTGGAACCTATGGCCTGAAGAAATGGAGCCTGGTGTTAGAAGCCAGGAAGTTTGTTACAGAAACAGTGGCTCAGGAAGGTAAGTAAGGAGAGTCATTGGCACAAGGTGATGAGGCCAGGTAGTTGAGAGGGGCTGGAATATGCAGGACTTGGAAACACTCAGAGCATAACTAGTTTGTTAGAACATCTATGAGAGTGGTGACTATGTACAGGATTCCACCAGACAGTAAGGAGATTCATTGAAGGAAGTCATCTATAATCAAGGGTGGTGATACTGCTGAATTTCAGCTATCCAGCTTAGATGATAAAATTAAAAGAAATTACAGAAGAATTACATCAGTGAGTAACTTTAGCCCAAGAGAAATTGAACCCCCTACAGGACCTGTGTTGTCATGAAGATTATAAAATGAGCTCAGAGTGCCCATCAGTGGTACAGAGAATGATGTAGTATGTCCAGTGTCCTGGGTTCCACTTCTCAGCTTCAGAAACCAAGGCCTATAAGTACCCTTGGCTCTCCAGATATGCCCATCCTAATGGGTTCTCAGATCCCTTGAAATGAAAAAACCATTTCCTTAGTAGATAAGTGTCTGTCCTGTCTCAGAAGGATTTCTAATTAAATGTATGAAATAAAATGATGAAATAAATCAATGCCATATCAATATTTTGTGCAAAATTTATAAATAATTTAGTATTTGAGTCATTCAAAATATAGGAAATGCTTAGGAGAATTTGGTATTTTAGAAAACAGGACAATATGGTTCAATGATAATGATAATATCCAAGATTTCTATAGCACTTAGTGGGTATCCATCCCTATTCCAAGACCTTTTATTTATTGTCTGAGAAAATGCTGTGAGGCAGTTTCTGTTATGATCTCCACTTTGCAGATGAAGACATAGAGTCATGGAGAGAGAAGAAAAGGAACTGCCCGAGACCACACGATTTACAGAGCTGGGATCTGAACTGGGATCTGGGCTGGGATCTGATGCTGGACTGCACATTTCAGCATTGGTCAACACTGCCTCTCTAGATGCAGATCAAAGTAGGATCTGTCCTTCCATAAACATGACATTCTGAAAGAGACAAAGCTATGAAGATAGAGGTCACATAGTACAAGGAACCCCTGAAAAAAGACCAGTGGTTGACAAAGGTTAGGGGCCAGGAAGAGTTGATTCAAAGGAGCAGCGCAAGGGAAATTTGGGATGATAGAACCTCTCCAAATCTGTAAATTATGACATTTACACAGCTGTATGTATTTGAAAAAATTGTAAATTGTGTATTAAAAGAGTAAATAGTACTAAATTTAAATTTATAAAAAATTAAATTAAAAATCTCCAAATTAAAAAAAATCTCCAAATTAATACACACACATTTGTCAGATTTTTTTTTTGTCAGATCTTTTTAAATGGTATGTTTTATATATGTGCATTTTAATATACAAGTTAAAATAAAAGGAAAAAGAACTGCAAGAAATAGTAAACTCTAGTTAAGGATATATGTGCTGAAGTTTTTAGTGGTAAAATTTACTAATATGTAACGTGGAAATACATCAAAAGAGAAAAAAAGAGGCATGAGCTGATGGACAGATGAGAGGATAGATGGACGGCTAGAAATGTAGTTAAACAAATAAAGCAAAATGTTAAATGTAGGAGCAGAGTGGTGAGTGCTGTACAACTCTGTAAGTTTCCTGTATGTTTGAAAAGTTTTAGAATAAAATATTGGCAAAAGATTAGTGTGTCAAAATGTTAAACAGGTGAATGATAAGTTGAATAATATCATTTAAGTTGAACAGTATCAAGACAACTTGATTTAGTTTGTAAAGAGTAGAAGTCTACTTAGCACCTTCAAAATTTGCTATATATATCATTTTAGTATCTTAGATCAAGGGTTGGCAATCTTCCTGTAAAGGACCAGATAGTAAGTATTTGATACTTTGTGGGTCATAGGGTTTCTGCGGTAACTACTCAGCTCTGTCAACTGTACCTCAAAGGCTGCCATTGATAATGCATTAATGAATGGATGTGTTAGTGTTTCAGTAAAATTTTACTTCCAAAATAAATAGCAGGGTGGGCATGGCCTGTGGGCCAGAGTTTGCTGTGTGCAATATTAGGCACATGGAAGTTAATTCTTGGACAGCTTACTTGCTATGGCCTTAAACTTGCCCAGTTATTAGAAATACTCAGAGTGAATATAGATCATCAGTTTTATAAATACAGTTAGAAATTTTAAATAAATTCAATTAAATAAGTTCACAAATGAGCAGTGATTTAAGGGAGTTTATTCTGGTGTGGACTTGAACTAGTCTAATATTGATCATAATTATAATAGTTGATCATAATCAGAATCAGAAGGTGATTTTTTTGTTAGATTTATTAATTTGGTTTACGACTGGAACTTAAAAGATTAAGGAAAACTGAGCTTTAAAATGTATCATCTTTAGTCATTTGGAATTTGACTTATAACCCAATTAGCTGTAATTAATTGTCTCTGTACACTCATCTGGAATATCAAAAACTTCATATCAAAATAAGCTGGGATAAGGCATTTGGATTTATGTAAAGTAAAAAGCTAAATTATCAGATGGTCTTATCAGGGGAGCAGTGATTGGACTTATATATTTTTAGAAAGATTCTTCTGGCTGATAAGTGGAGAATGGATTTGATGGGGTGGCAAGGAGAAACAAAGACCAGTTAGGGGGCCATTGGAGCATTAAGACATGAGGGCATGATGGTGACATGGATTAGTATGTAACTTGACCAAATGTGGATCATGAACTAAAGACAAGTTCTTTAATTTTTGTCCTGAACCATGAGGTAGGTATAAATACTATTAACAAGGTGGGCAGCCAAAAAGAGGAAAAAGGTTTGATAGTTTCTACCTGTTGGACACCCGTTGCCATTCAGGGGTGACCCAGGTGGTCCTGGGGGTAAGTTGAGAGTCCAAGGTGAGTTCTGTGTTCCATAACCTAAAAGTTAGGCCAATGAAAATTCTTTAAATATTTTGTGGTCACTCTACAGAGAACAGATGTACCCTTCACCCAAAACTTGATTTGGGTGTTGAGGATCATGATACTCTACATGTCAAGAGAATTTGAAAGAAAGCATCTGGATAGACACAGGCAGTGTAGGCTGGTGTGGACAAAGGGCAAGGAGAGTTTGACCTTTGGAGTGGCTGAGGGAGGGTCTGGGGGAAAGTCCCCAGGTGCAGGAGATTTGAGTCTCTTACCAATGCCAAAGGGTGAATGCATATTCAAGCTTTATTATCAGTTTGTCCATATGTAAGCAAAAGAGAAAAGTAGGGTGAGGTCTAGGAAGAAGTCAATGGTGACACACCAAAGTGGAGACAGACTCTTTATTACATTAAACCCACTTGAAGTAGGATTGGTAGACTATGCTGGAAAATAATGAAATGATACACTTCATACTAATATCCTTGAAACTTTCAGGGAAGGTCTCCATATGACTTAGTTTTAGAGGTGGCATAATGTGTTCAGAGCAAATGAGAACAAGTTAACACAGTTTACAGCTGGTCTTTTATTGGCTCTGTGACCCTCATAAATAGTTATCCTACCAAGCCTGGCCTCAGTTTCCCCAGCTGTAAAGTGTTGAAGATAAGAGTACTCATTTCATAGGCTCCCTAAAAGGATTGAGTAGGTTGATATACACAAGAAACTTAATGTTTGGTACATTTTAGCATTTAATGTATATAATACAATATTGGTGCTATTAAAATAATCTTTTTAATGTAAAATCAATGATAATCTTTAAACTCTTTTCAAGATGGCCAAAAAAACAAATAGTTCAAAGCATATATGTAAAGGAATTATCTGAGAATTTTATTAAATTACCTATTTTATTTCCTTCTAGAAAAAGTTGGAGAAAGCTATATAATTCAATGGATTTCTATATAAAATTTGAGAAAGGCCTGGAAGTCCTATCTGGGAACCATGTATCTTTGGGAGAAGAGCCTTCTTTGAGCATCCAAAGTGAGTTTCACCAGAAGGCCAATTTCTATCATAGATGACAAGGAATAGTTCAAATTTTCATTTCTATTATGTAATCACAAATTAGCAAAACACCCCTTTTAAGGGAAACACTCTGGAAAGTCCATATAGAAAATCAGGCCAGTAATAAGAAACTTCGGATGGCACATGTTAGAGAGAATGCACAAGGAAATAATGGAGGGGCAGGAGGGTGACAATATAGAGCTCACATTTTCTGTTACACATAAAGAAAATGTGAGCTTGATGTAGAACAGATAGCATTACTGTTCAGAGTCTGTTTCTCAAAAGTGTAAGGCATATTAGTGTCATGGTAGAGGGATGCTCCCTGGGGCCCACTGGGACCCCCCCACACACACACATTCAGGTAGAAAGAGGATTTATGGCCCCTACCAGATCCAGGATAACTTCACACTGCATAGACTTGGTGAGGAGAGACTTCTGAAAGAATGTCACAGTCTTTCCTCTCAGGCAGGTAAAGAACATTCCTACCTCTCTACATCCAGGAGACATGCAAACTACTTCATCTAGAATTATAACCATAGAATCTCACCCAGCAGTGTATGTCAACAACCATGATATTAGATGGGCTATTGGGAATATTCATAGCAGAATGTCAAATTGTGGGGAAATGGCTTTTCTTTTCTTTTTAAAAAGTAAGATATTGTAATAAAAAGAACTATAAAAAAATATGAGACATTAGTTGGTGAAATACATGTTGAGGGTTTAGGCTGACATGAACCAATGCCAAAAACCTACTTGATAGTGCAGAAAAATTAGGGTTGGTTGATAGATGGATAGAGGGATGTATAGATGGATACATATGTGATGTGTGTCAGATATAGTAAAAATAGTTAAAAATTTAGAGTTTAGGAAGTGGCTGTGTTGATGTTTTTACACAATTCTGCCTTTATGTTGCATATTTTCTAAATAAAATATTGGAGATAAGCCACTTTATAGTATAGTTAAGCGGAATCAAATGTTTGACACTGATAAGTATCTCATGGTTTGGAGTCTAGGAAAGTTGCAAAAAATAATAGTTTCTATTAGAAAATGTGTGTAAGAAAAAATATTTTTACTAGGCATTAATCTTTGGACTAGCAGAGTAAGCTGTGCTCAGCACCAAGGACAGGGACCAACCCCAAAGAAATTTTTCCTCAGACATCAATGTAATGTTGGAAACCTGCAGCCTTTATAGAAGAAAACACTCTATTTAGATTGATTTTTATTTTCGATTCCAGTAGAAATATTCTAACAGGACTTGTCCAATTGTTCATATGTTATGAATCTTATAGAAACTGTTATTGGATCCCAAGAAATAGGACAAGCTTAAAATCAAAAAGAAAAAAGAATACATATAAATTAAATATTCAGGTGCTCCAAACCTTGTGAGAGATGCAAGTTGTGGTCTTACCATAAAGTACAATCTGGGTATCACTTTGCAAAGCTAACTGCCTGAACATCCCTCCATGTGTTAGATGCAAAATGTGTATAGTGAGACTCTCATATTCATGTGTTGCCAAATGACTTGTGTGACAAAATAGTAATAATATATAATAAATATATAAAATAAAAATCTTAATATAAAATTAGTGTTACATATATTTTGCCATATTTACAATAGTGACTTGTATTACATACTTGTATTATATATAATAAAATATATGCAGCAATAATATTCAATATGTTATATAACTGTCTTATGTATTAATATGACTATATTAATTGAGTATGTAATATTAATATTAATATTAACTGTATTATGTGTTAATATGACTATATTAATGATTATGTAATATTAATATAAATATATATAATATATATAATATATGCCTTATGATACTACTGTTGTATATGTATAATAAATCAAAAATAATTATATCTTGGAAATGCAAGCTTGCCAAATAGTTGAGTGTAAACATTTTAAAAAACATTCATTTAGTTACACATTTCCAGATGTTTCATGTCATTTTGGTTCTTTGGTCTATGAATGCCAAAAATTCCTTTGGGAACTTCTCATGTAATTACTTGAAAATGTTATGAGGTGATGTGGATGAAAAAGACTTGAAGATTATACCAGGATTTAGAATTATTGCTAACAACTTAGAGAATTAGAATGTTATGAAATTCTTGTTAAGTTGCTGGAACCAATTTTTTTCTTCACATTTCCTAAAATTAAATTATTGTGGAATATATTTGTTTTTTATTTGAATGAGGTTGTAATTTTATTTTAGATAGATGAATAGATAGATATTTGGATGGGTGGATAGATGAGAGAGAGAGAGTGATGATAGATAATAGGTAGATGGATAGATGATAGATGGAAAAATGGATGGATGATGGATAGATAGATCTTTTCCCTTTAGATTGTCTCTGAGGGCACTTCTGCCTTCTGAACTTACAAAAAGGAGCAACCGAAATTTATTCTATTAGGAAAAAGGAAAAGAACAACAAAGTAAATGAATTACCCTCTTCAGTTTGCTAGAAGGTCACTGTGTCCCACTTTGATATTCCCTTAATGTTTAATTCGTCTGGATGCCAAGCACAATCTGGCTGAAACTCTTCATCAACAAGATCCAAGTCGTGTGGTGGGCCAAACAGGACAGTTAAAATTAAATCTAAGTAGGAGAACATTTAGCGGTTGCCAGGGGACAGGGACGGGGGTGGGTAGGGGGGCGCAACTTTACAGGGTAGCGGGATAGCATGCCTTCATGGTGACAGAACAGTTCTGCATCTTGACTGCAGAGGGGTCATTGGTGAGATCAGATCACACAGAAGGGTACTGCACACAAGCACACTTGCACGCATGTGCACACACACTAGTATGTGTTTAAACTGTAAAAATTGGTGACAACTGAATAGTCTGTAGTCTATGAAATAGTCTATAGTCTATTAACAGGATTATACCAAGGTCAGTTTCCTGTTTTTGAGATTGTCTTGCATTCATGTAAAATGTTACTATTGGAAGAAGCTAAGTAAATGGTTCATGAGAATCTCTGCACTTTTTATAACTGCCTGTGAGTCTATAGTTATTTCAGAAGAAATGTTTAAAGGATAATATCCAAAGAAGGTAATGGTATTGAATCCTAGTAAATATTACATTTAATGAAAGAATGTCAGCCTTCCATTTAATTAAAAATAAGTTTGACCAAGGAAATTGCTGCCTAGTAAAGCGTTTTTTAAAAAACGCTGAAGCTCATTTATTTTCTTTAGTTATTTATATCTTACTTATTTGCTTTATTTTTTTTTTTGTATTGCTTAGGTTACCAGTAGCTACAAAGTTACTTATTTATGATCCAGTAGCTAGATATTTTATTTTAAAATAGAGTTGACTATTTCAATAGCTCATGTAGAATCTTCACGGTTATACATTTTAATATAATGTTCTAAGTAGTAAGAGATAGAGTATGAAATAGAACTTCAACACTTAGCTCTCCTTTAACAAAAATAGAATTCAGTTTGAAATTCCTTGTCGTTCATCATTTACAGTCACCTTGAGCAACCTTCACCTGCTAGATGGTGCACACCTTAGGTTAAGGACAAACTGAATGTTTCTTTTTTCTTTTCTTTTTTTTTTTTTTTTAAACTGAATGTTTCTATTGATTTCTAGCTGCTGGCATTGGACCAGGCACATGATGCAGGCTCTATAAGGCATATTTACTGACTTGCCCATATAAATCCTCATGATACAAAGCTCTACTTTTTGTTGAGCTGGGAACCCATCCTTACTTGTATAAAAGCTATAGAAAAGTGACTTTTTTGATTGCTGAGAGGTAATAGCATTAGAAATTATCCAATTCCCAATTTCCAGCAGGTACTAAAAGTGACTTCTGCAGGAGTGAGTTTTATAAATAGAACAGCAAAGGTGACCTGGCTCTCCAGGCCCAGAGAGCAAGGACTCTGTATCAATCAGGCCTGACCATTATTACTGTGTCTGATCCTGTATTTTCCACCTGAATCTTCCTTCTGAAGCTCATTTCCTGCTGGCAAGTGAACACGTTTAAACATGTGAACTTAAAATAATTTCATCTGATCTCATGGTGACAGCAGAGAAGTGAGGCAATCCTCCTTCCTCCCTATTTGAGTCCTATGAAGTCAAGGTGAGCCGATCTGGAAGTGATTTACCCAGATAGGACTGACTCTATGAGAGGAAATTGCCTGTCATTCAGAGAAGAGGGAAGAAAGGAGGATTTTCCTGCAGGGATTCCCATCCAGCTGTACAATTAGACTCGGATGCTCAGATCTCATCTCTGTGGTAGGTCTCTCGCTCCAGCGAGAGTCTGTCATGCAGATTCCTCCTTGGGACAAGGGCAACTTTCAGAGACCAAAGCTCTCCCACTCCCTCTGGGGGTCGAGTCTGAGCAGGAAAGGGCCTGTCCCAGTTTTGACCCTGAAAGGAACAATTAAAAATACTCCAAACAATCACAGAGCAACCAGCAGTGTTTCTTTTCCAGATAGTAACAGATGCTCCTGTGAAGAATTCCTGCAGATGAGGACAAAAACAGAATGTGTACTTTATTCCTAAAGCTTTCTTAGATCAAATATACACAGAAGTATGTTCTATGAGAGTGGCTAACTCGCCTTCCTTTAGCACTGGGGAGTTCAGAGTGAAATGAAGAAATGGAGAATCAGCCAATATAGAGCTCATGTTGGAACATTTTCCTTTGTGACCATAGGACCCTCTAGGATTCTGACTTGGACTATCCATACTATTCCAGAGTGGATAGGATAAAAGAGTTTCAGAAGTGAGCTAAAATTAGAGCAACAGGCCACTGTGACTTGCCCTTTGCCTGTCACCCTGTCTTCATTATCATAGTAGGTTTGCTGAGTCCAACAAGACAAGGTGAGGTCAAGGGTGGATCTGAAGAATCACTGTGGAGCGGGCATAGTCACCACTGAAACGCATGTGGCTGGGGAGTCCTTAGGTGATCACTTTCATGGGAACAGCTGCTAGCTGGGGTGGGTGCAGGGCTGAGAGGGCCCCAAGGGGGACAACACAGACCAGGAAGATTGAAAAAGGCAGAGGTAAGTTCAGGGGCAGAGCTCAGGTGCTAGAAGAGAATGCCAATGCCAAGTAGGAATCTGGGGCTGAGGACCAGTCCTGCAGATCTGACCCACAGATCAGAAATGCATTTGATTCATATGAGCAGAAATCCTGAGTCATGGTTAGAATGCAGTGCTGGACAAGTCAGAGGAGATCTCCTGCATCATGGAACTTACATTCTAATGCCTGTGACATGTACACCCACAAGGTGGCTAACAGCTGTTAGATGCTGATGGGGAGGTGAAAGGAATAGTGCATGGGTGGGACGGGTGCCTGGAGGCACCCTGCCTTTAGCCAGGGGCGTGAAAGGATCTTTGATGAGGGGCTTGAGAGCTGCTGCTGGGAGTTTGGGGGGCTGTGGCAGTTTGGAGGAGCAGTGAGGATGCCTGTGGATCTGGAAATGGAGGATCGGCTATGACAAGATGACACTGGACACAGCCTTAGGGCAGCACTGCTAATCCATGCAAGCTCCTGCTACCCTCCAGCTTTGTTGGGGCTGATGAGTGCCAGGCAGGGCTGGGTTGGGGAAGCAGGAACAGTGCTTCTTTCCACTCCCTCTTCACAGGTCTCCATCCCACCCCAAAGACAGAGGGTAGGGGCATTTAGACTCTGTTTCCTCTCAATTACATTTTTTAAACATTAATATTTTGCATCCCAATCATTTGTATTCCCCTCCAGAATTAATAACGAACATTTATTATATTTATATCAATATCAAAAATATAAAAATAGAGCTTTTTATTGAAATCAACCAAGGCAACTGTATTATTAATCATTGTCCCCAAAATATCGTTTGATGAGGAAGAAAAAGCTAAACCTTCAAAAAGATGCTTGAGATAAAGTGAAAAGGAGGGTTTGTTTTCAATGCTTTGTTTTTTTAAAAGATTTTATTTATTCATGAGAGACATAGAGAGAGAGGCGGAGAAGCAGGCTCCATGTAGGGAGACCGACGTGGGACTTGATCCTGGGTCTCCAGGATCATGCCCTGGGCTGAAGGTGGCGCTAAACCACTGAACCACCAGGGCTGCTCCCATCTGGGGGTTCTTAAAACAGTTCAACGTGGCATTGCCTTGTGGCCCAGCAGCTCCACTCCTACGTAGACGCCAAGAGAAGTGAAAGTGCACGTCCACGCAAAAACCTGTCCAAACCGAATGTGGTCTATCCCAACGGGGACAGAGTATGTGGAGTATCTGTCTATAAGAAGGAATGAAGCACGAGGAGAACTGAAAACATTCTGCTCAGTGCAATAAGCAGTTGCAAAAGGACACATGTGTGATTCCATGTATAGGAAATGTCCAGAATAGCGGAATCCAGGGAGACAAGAGGGATCAGTGGGTGCTCAGGGCAGAGGACTGTGGGGGCAGGAGGGTGACAGCAAAGGCTATGGGATTTCTCTTGAAGGTGATGAAATAATCTAGAATTGATTACCTGAATACCCTGAAACTACTGAATTTTACACTCTACATGGTGAAATGCATGGTATGTGAATTCTAGCTCAATAAGGCTGTTGGGAAAGTGTCATTCGCATGAAAGCATCCCAGGACCCTGGTATCATGACCTGAGCCAAAGGCAGTCATTCAACCGCTGAGCCACCCAGGCATCCTTCACTGATTTTTAAATAAAGATACTGGAGGTTTGCTGTAAAGATAAACTTGCAACTTAAGATAGAAAATTGCAATTGCATTATAGAATCTCTCTCTTTGTACCTAAAGAACAAAAACTTAGTAGAAACCAGAAGCCTAACCCCAAACTACCTATAACACCAAACACAGAGATGGATATAACCCAATTCCATAAACCACCAAAGTACCCCCCCCAAAAAAAAAGATTTTGAGTGAAGTACAGCGCAGTGCACTACTGACTTTGCTCTATTCCTCAGAAAGTATAGTGATGGTTTCACAAATCATGAGAGTTTTTGTTCTCTCTCTTCCAAATATGTGGAAATTCGAACTGAAGGGTAACCTTCAATTACCACTAGGGTGAAATTGGCAAGAGGGGGTAACCAAGAGGGGGGAACAAGGGAAGTAAGGACTCCACAGTTTACCCTTTGGGGTCTCAGTCTGAGGCTTTGGGGCATCTCTCAGCCCCAAATGGGTACAAGTCACTTAACACACAGAGCTTGATGGTAGAAGAGATAACACCATGTCAGCCAGATAGATCCTCTTCCTCTCTTTCATACCCTCAGGCAACAGAAAACCAAATAGCACCCCCTAGTACAGAGACCTCCAACTGAAGCTCAGATGGAAAAGCAAATCTGTCCTAAATCTGATTGGAAGTGGGTCAAATGACCAATATCACTTCAGAATGAAGAGAATGTGCTGGCACAGCCTTTCACTCCTGAGCTGGATAGAGGATTCTACGGGGACTCTATAATCACAGTTCATCACAGAACATACAAGAAAGGAGCACACCATGTAAATGACAGACTAAGAAGTTAAAAGGAAAACAAAATTCAGGAAGCACCAGAGAATTTGTCACAATGGTGTCATGCTGCATGACAAGTTAATGAGACATGCATTCAAGGAAATAATAGCTCAAAAGCAATATGAACAAACAAGGGAATGAGATGGAAAGGAAGATGGCATGCCCAAGGAAACACATTTGAAGAACAAAATATTCTCCCTGAATTAATAAATAAGTCAGAACAGAGAGGAAGAGAAGAGAATTCACACTAAAGTCACATCGTTCACCAAGAGGATCTGAGATGATCAGAGATGACTGAAGAGCCAATAAATATTTCATTATAATCAGAGAAGCTAGTGGATATGGAAAACAGACTGAATGATCTTGTATAATTGCCAGCCTTGAGGGTAAAATCACAATAGGCTTCAAAGCTGCCTGGAAAAATCCCTGAATTGGTAAAGAATCAAATCTGCAGGTTGGAAAATCACACTGGGTTCACAATGTTGATGTTGATGCACTCTTCAACATCAAGACCATTCTGAGAAGGCCTTTATCTTCAAGGACAAAAGACCAAAGAACAAGCGAACCTCAAGGAGGTGTCAAGTGGGCCTTGATTACTGCGGTACAGGGTTGGATATGTGCATAGTATCCAAGAAACAAGACAATGAAAGAATATTAGCATCTGCTGTCATTGTCACTGTCATTGAAAAACAAAGTCATTTAAGCATGAAACAGCTTAGGGTATGCAGTTCCTATAAGCCCTACTTGAGTAAAAAATGAAATGATAAAATCTACCAAATTAATGAGGAGTCAGAGCAAATAACTCAGGTACAGGGAAGCCATGGGGGGGAGGGGCAGAGAATCCACAGAACTCTGAGCAAAAATGACTTATAGGGTCATGGCTAGAGTGTGGTATGTTTTTATTTCCATAATTTAAAACACAATATGAACATTTTCTACAAAACACAATTATGGAAGTACAGTTGTCTATATGGACTAGGGCTTCATTTAATTGGCATCATTCTCTGTTTCAAGATGATGTATCTACTTCTATTTATAGAATTGTGCTCTCTTCTGGGAACTGGTTCCTATGTTTGACCCTTGTAACCTTAGCTAACATGTGACTCTAGCTTGTCAGTCTTTTTCCATCTCTGATGGCTCTCCCACACCAAAACCATTCATCTAAGGCTTTCCTGTATCTTCCCTCACATTTTTGAAAGAGGAAAAAAATCTTGGTGGTATAACTCCTATTGTAATATCATTTGGAAGCCATCTCTTCTGCGAACTTAATAATCTACCCCATAAAAAAATGGGATTCAGTAGTTCTAAGAGAACCACAATATTCATATTAAAGTTTCTTTAGAACTTCCAAATTCTTTTTAGGTAGGCTCCACATCCAGTGCAGAGCCCAACAAGGGGCTTAAACTCAAGAATCAGATGTGCCCCCAAACTTTCAAATTCTTATGTATAGGTTCTCACAAATTCTTAATTGTCCCAATTCCATGCTCAAGCTAATAGCCTTGACTAAAGGGCAAAGTTTGTAGGATCTCTTCGCTTTGGAGAGTGACTGCTTTGGAACTCTTGGGCCATAGAAAACCAAATAGCACTTCTAATACCCAGACCTCAAACTGAAGCCCAGATGGGAAAGCAAATCTACCCTACATCTGATAGGAAGTGGGTCAAATCACCAATATCTTACAATTCTATGACTTTTACCTACTCCACCCCTTAAACTTAGAATTGAGTTATGACATTTCTCTGAATTTTCACTCATGAATCTTTTAAATGTAGTTTTAATTTTTATTATTGAGGGATCCCTGGGTGGCGCAGCGGTTTGGCGCCTGCCTCTGGCCCAGGGCGCGATCCTGGAGACCCGGGATCGAATCCCACGTCGGGCTCCCGGTGCATGGAGCCTGCTTCTCCCTCTGCCTGTGTCTCTGCCTCTCTCTCTCTCACTGTGTGCCTATCATAAATAAATAAAAAAAAAAAATTAAAAAAAAATTTTTATTATTGAAATATAGTTGACATACAATTTTATATTAGTCTCCTGTGCTCAACATAGTGATTTGACAATTCTATATGTTATTCATTTATTTTAATAGAGTATAAAGTGACACTCTGATATTTAGGGAGAGGGCTAAGAGGTGGGCTTTCCCTGCAATACTCAGTAGAAGCCCCAGTAACTGAAGAGTAATATGTGAACAGCCCACAGAATCCCAAATATTGAATTATTCCATAATTTTTGTAAACACATTTAGGGTGAGTTAAAGATGTTTCCAGACCACATCATGTGTTTGTTCATTCATTCACCATCTACTCATTCATTTATTATTATTTGAGAATTTTCTGTATGTTAGGCACTGGGGATATGAATATTCATAAGCAATTGCCCTCATCTTATAATCCAGCAGGAAGACAGATCAGTTCACCATACCACAAAGTCAAAGACTTCAAATAGATTCATTTTTGAATTATAACAATCAGTCTCCTTAGTTCAAATCCAGACTCACATTTACCACCCGTGTAACCTCAGGAAAGTTATGTCACTTCTCTGTGCCATAGATTTCTTGTTTTAAAAATCAGCACAATAATAACTAACCCCGTAGCGCTATTGAAAGCATGAAATAAAATGCTACCTACATAACACTTAATATACCCGGCACACAGCCAATAGCAAGAGCTATTCATTTTTACTTATCTAAAATAAATAAATAAAACATCCCAAAATAAGTACTTTTATTTATAAATTAAAATAAATTGTATTATGTGAATCTCTGCCTACCGAATTTTAGAATTATTTCAGGACCAGGACAAGTATTTCAGATTGTTTCATTTGACTCCTTTAATTTACAGTGGAGGCGACTAGAGTTTGGAGAGTATGAATAATTGGCTCAAAATGTGTTGATTCATTCTGTTAGCAGATACTTGGTAACCAGCTGCTCTGTCTTGGAAGCAGCATCAGTGGCTAGAGACAGTTGAGGGGATACTGGGAATAGCACAGCCCTTACTTTGCTAGGTTACAGTCTTGGGATAAGCCTATGTGCCTGGTGTACTCAGAACCACTGCCACTGGAGCTGTAGCATGTGGGCCAGATTGCAGGTACTATGTATGGATTTGCACAAGCCCTTATAGTCCTTACACAAACATTGTCTCACTGAATCTTCATTCTTTTCCTGTGAGGTAGTGTGGGGTGCTACTTAGTCCTGTAGGACTATATAACAAATATCTCAAACTCAGTGACTTATTATCTCACAGGTTCTGTGGATCAGGAATTTGGGAGTGGCCTAGCTGGGAGGTTCTGACTCAAGGACTCTTAGGAAATTGTACTCAATATGTTGACTGGGGCTGCAATCATCTGAAGATTTGACTGAGACGGTAGGGCCCCTTCTAAGAGGGTTCCTCCCACAGCTGCTGCAGGGAGCCTGGGCTCCTCATCATTAAATCTCTCCATCAAGAGGGCCTACTACTCCCATGTCCTTGCAACATGGCAGCTGGCTTTGCCCAGGCAAGTCATTCAGGAGAGAACACAAAGAAAAATCTACCTTTCGTGACTCAGGACTCACATACCATCACTTGTGCCACATGAGATTTGCCGGAAGCAACCCACTAAGTCCAACTTGTACCCCAGGAAAGGGGAAACAGACTGCACCTTTGGAAGGGCAAAATATGGAAGACTTTGCAAAGACATATTTTAAAAACACCAAGCATCATTTGCAACAAACAGATTAGGCCGCAGAAGCTCAGAATATTTGTTTTATTTGACTGGGGTCATTGTAGACTCAGAACTTCTCGCTTTGGGATTTCTATCTTTGTTCCTTCTCCTCTGGCTTGCTGAACATCTTTGTCAGAGTCACACCTCCTTCCCTCCCCTCCAGATCCTCTCGATGGCTCTTATGGAAGATTCTTCTAAACAGAGTTTCTCCTTCAACACTGCTGTGCCTTTAAAGAAGTTTCTACTCTGAGGCAAATATAAAAACAATTTGTTCAAAATTTGTCATCTAAAATTTTTTTCAACTGTTTCAGACTTTTTTTCCAGGAATAAAAGCGTTTTGCATCTCCCTTCTTTCCTGACCCTTCCAGGTTTGCTTTTAAGAAGATTATGATGTCAATGAATCATTCTTCTTGCCAGAGGTAGATCTGAGCTTCTTTTTATAAGAATTTTAATACACTTTCTGTTTTATTCATGCAGGGCAAGAATTCCTAACAGGGATCAGATACATTTTCTCTCACAGACAGACAGCAATTAGCATGCAAAGAAAGGGGAATCAGGATGTCCAGCTAAAGTCTGGATGGACGTTTCTTACTCAGGATCTTAATTGACATGAAAATCATGCAACAGAAAAATTGCAGATCTCAAGCAGGAGAATCTCTCCAGAGGTCCCATCTTTCCTCCCAACGGCCCTGAATGATTCTGCTTCCCTTTGACAGAGGGAAGGAGCTTAGGCAGTGTCTCCAAGACACCATTTAGAACTTGTACTTGCCTATGCTCTTCCCCCTGTGTGTCATGCGATCCCTCTGCTTTTTCTCATTCCCCATCTTCCACTTGGGAAGGGAGAGCCAGGTAATCTATTCTATTTTCTAGCTCCCTGTAACTTCAAGTCTCACTATACAGGAAATCTCTAGCTACTGATCTCACCTGAATCCGTGTCTACTTTGTAAGTCTCTGTGGTTTATCTAAAATGCTAATTCCCACACTCTGTTCCATTGGCTTTGTTCCATGGCTCAGCGGGTACCTGAGCATGAGACAAGATTGTGTACTCCGAATATACTTCATTCCTTTGGCCACGGGACTTGTCCCTGATCTTCACATTTCTCAACTTTGGTGAAACAGCAAATGTGAAAAAACTTGGGAAATAATAAGAGGCATTTCAGGGCATGCATGAACTCAGGGAGTGCTGTAGACATCATTGGTGGTCTTTCTGTTTCTGGATTCTTCTCTCTTCTCTTTTACCTAATTTGGTGTAGATTTCCTGACACTTTTTTCTAAGCACATCTAGAATGACAAAATTCTCCTCTAACAGGAGTCCCAAGATAGGATGCTCTTTTGAGGAAAGAGGAATATAGGCAATAGCTATAGCTCTGTAATACAATAAAAGTATGTGCTTTTCCTGCATCTTGGCGGAAAGCCAAGATGACTGCATGACTGCAGTTGATGCAAGTGGCTGTGTCCTGAGTGTGTCTTAGCGTGTCTCAGCACGCCTATGCTTAAACTGTGTGGAGTCCTTTTCTGAACATCAGAGAGGTGATGTCTAGTTTTGTTTCTGTTTTCTTCATGATGAAATGGAGGCTATGGATACAGAAGAGAAATTGGGGTTTGAATGAAGAAGAGGTTAAAATCCTTTCTCTTTCCTCTTTGGTTTCTTGGTTTGGTGGAAAACTGGATTTCGCCAGCCTCCCCAGTGCTCTTGATTTCATTGTCACATTTCCACACACCAAACAAAAGCATGCTACATGTGTTCTTGATTTTGTTCTGGAATTAGCGGCCACCCAGTTGAAAGCCCAAACATCAGGCAGCGCACAGCCGGGGCTCCCTCGGTCATTCCTGACGCGGGTCCTTGGGACACATCTCTGCCCTGTTGGGTCCTGGCTGCCTGGCTGCTGGCTCCCCTGCCCTCAGTGCTCCTGCTCCCCATGTCTCCTGCTCCTGGGTCCCGTCGAAGGCTCCCCTGCACTGAAGCTCCTCGGCTGTCCCCAGCCTGGCGCCACCCTGGCAGCCAGCACTCAGCCTCAGCCCCGGCCCCGCTGCCAGCAGGCCCTCCCTTGGCTCTGACGTTCACCCCCAGGTCACGCACTTGTCCCTCAGCTCCAGACAGGACGTTCTCTCCTCACACGGACTTCTGAACCCTGTGCTCCTTTCAAGGCTCAGGATGACTTACCTTTTCCAGAAAGCTCTCCTAGTTCAATTGGCATTTATTCTGTCTGCCTATCATTTCTCCTTTCCTTCCTCCACCTTCCCCCTCTTTTTCCCATCACAGATACGCACACACACACTCATGCTCACACCCACACACACTCACATTCATGCACATGTGCACACACACACACACCTACAGACACACACGTACTCACAGATACACACTCACACACTCGTGCTCACACAGACATGCTCACATACCCACACTCACACCTACGGACATACACACTCACGCTCATACCTATAGACACACACTCACACACTCAGGTATACACTCACACACTCATGTTCACACTCATAGACATACACTCTCACGTTCACACATTCACACTCACACACACACACCTATCCATCTCTGTCTCTCTTCTCTTCTCTTCTTCGGGCTCATTCTGTGCCCGAGGCCTGTCTCCCACTGGTGCCAACACCTATGCCCGTGCATATCCACAGGCACGCTTACACACAAAATGATTTGTTTGGTGGCTTAAAAATATCAGTATCAATATTTATTACCTTTAAAAAAAATTTATTACCTTTGACTATAGATACGTCATTCCTAAAAGAGCTCCAGTTTTCTTTCCTCTGTGTCTAGCACAATGCAAGCACAACAGTACATTTTTAATATACATTGTTAACATGTACTTTGTATATATTTTAATAACTATAATTATTTAATATATACTTAATTTATCATTTGATATATAATATGCATTTGATATATAATATAGAGTATTTTAACATATATTTTCAATACCTATTTGAAATGAATTTGTTTTCCTTCTAGACTTATTTCATGCCCTAAAGCAGTTTTTCTCTAATTGTACCCCTTACGAAATTTTAATACCACAGTTACGCTTCATGTATGTTGATGTATTCCACATACATCTGTGCTTTACACATAGAGTTAAGATTGTTTTTTTGCTGTCCCCTCTAAAACAGTTTTTCTTCCCCTTAAGGTAGTAGCTTCCTTATTGTGAATGAATGCTCTAAAAATATTTTTCATATCTGTTACTGATATCTAACGTTATTATAACTGATGATATGGTCTCATAATCATGACAAGGGGAACTTGGTAAATCTTTAGGACATATTAATGTTTTAGAGTTTCTCTTCAAAACCTCCTTCTTATTTTTCATGTATCTGAGGAATTAGATCAGTAATGTCACAGATAATTTTCCCTACCTTTCATTAATAAAAATGAACTACATTGATCCAGGCAATATCTAATTTAAAAGAGCGGTTCATTACCAATGCAGCTTCTACAAGACTACTGCAATCTTTGTTCTTCTCCAAGGGTCTGTCTCACTGCTGGTTCATAATCTCTTGAAAATAATCTTTTGACCTACCTGACAGCTTTTCTCTTCTCTAAAAGAGTTTTCACTGCAAAACTGTAAAATCAGGCTATTATACTCCAGACAAGAGACTCACATTTCTTTTTTGCTAGGGAAGATGAAAAGTGCATACAATCATTTTCCAACTAACCACTGAATGCTTACCAGTTTTGTATCACAAATCCAGTTGATTCACTATGTCAATCTAGTGCCGCTAGGTTCTGCTAACTGAGTTTAGGAGTGGGAATGATTTGTCTTGCGAGATTTTATGCTTTCTAGACGTTTCTGCTGTGGCTTGCAACACACGCAGGCTAGGAAAATCCTTAATCGGGCAGTCTTTAGATTATTCTACTTATGTTTCTGGGTTCTACTTTTGTGCCCAGAATCTGAAATGATCGGGGCCCACTTATCTAATTATATCAATATCTATATAATTGTGATTTGTGATTTCATACTATAACCCATAAATAATATACAAAACTTGATATTAACATCCAATTCCTCTTGCGCCCAAGTTGATTAAAAAAAAAAAAATTAAGCCAGCTACAGCTAAGGCAAATCCTACTGAATTTGTCCTTGGACGTCCCAGATTCTACAGAATCTCTTTGTTTCTGAAGCCACTCTTGTCACGAAAGTTTGGGATGTATGGTGTATTAGTTGCATCCCTTGAGAAAGACCCTGAAAGAAGATCTGCAGGTGCAGAGCAGGGAAGGTGTGAAGCAGCCTGACAGACTGCCTACTGATTGGGCACAGCTTCACAGCCGGCCACAAGGGGACTCGGTGGGCCACCCAGCTTGAGCGCTCACTGGGTGCATAGGACTCCTCCAGAGGGTGCAAGGAAGAGAAAGCAGGGGTTTGTGCGTCCAACTGTCTTGCATTTCCTGTTTCCCATCAGTTACAGTTTACCATGCAGAGATCAATCTCTTGCATTTCTGGATTGAGTCCTGATTCTGGTGGACTCTCCAAGTCAGATACCATGCCCCATGGTATTATTTTATCCCGGGCCAAAGTGGATGAGCAAAAGAAGGAGGCAACTTTAGAAATCTGAATAAGGACCTGCCAGTCATGTCCCTCTGTGGATGGCTACCTCCTCTTAGGACCTACGTGGCTGTTGCCTCTGCATTCACCCAGAGTCCAGAATTTACATAGGAGTCTTTATTGCACTCAGTTTAGGGGGCTTTTACGTTCTTTCAAAGTACTCCTCCAAATTCCTGCTACCAGGTGGCTTCTTTAGGTGGCCTTGAAGTTCTCTTAATCTCTGAGAATTTTCTAGACTGTTGAGTAACTTGGGGCCAGGGACTATATTGTATCCCCTCTTCCCCCCACTGCACACTCTGGAATGGAGCATGTACACCATGTAAGTTTGATGAATAAATGAAAGAATGAAATCAATGACATTTTTTAGGATATCCTTGACCTGCTCCCCTCTCTTGAGAATTCCACCCTATTGTGTTGTAGTGGCTTGTCTTGTATCCTATCACTTTGGGCAGGACAATGAAATCCTCCCTTATACCTGTGAAAGATAGGATTACTTATTATGTGGGCTCATGGACTTTATGGTATTCGTAATGGTATTAAACACTTTCTCTGAATGCAGCCATCTGCCGCTTACTGTTATGAATAATGGAGACTATTGTCGATTGCTCATTAGAATCCAAGAACTGTGCCAAGCACTTCACAAAGATGTTCCAAATTAGTCCTCAAAGTGACCCTAAAAGGTAGGGTATCCTTTCTCCATCTTCCACATGAGCAAACAGGCTAAGTAATGTTAAGTAACTTAATTTCTTAAATAAATGATAAGCTATATATCATACAATAGTGGGGTGACATTTGAACCCAAGTATGTCTGGCTCAAAATTGGTGATAATGATTCCCTTGCAGTAGCTGGCAATATAGTGAAAAAGAAATTAGCATTAGTTTACAGCAATGATTCTTAACCCAGGGTAATTTGCTTCCCCGGGGGGCATTTTTCAATGTCTGAAGACATTTTTGTTTGCATTAACTGATGTGTGGAGGGAATGCTTCTAGTATCTGGTACACTGTGGCCATGGATTCTGCTGAACACTCAGGATGGCCCCCACCATGAGGAATTATCTGGTCACAAATAGCCATAGGATTGACATCAAGAAACCCTGATCAACAGGAGAAAATATTTTCCTAATGACAGATGCAGGCAAACAGTCCAAGCCCAAGAATGTGTGCAACTTAAAGGTCACCCCACCTTGGCTTAAAATGTATATACAGCCTCACAGCCTCAAAAAAATGTCTGTCGTAAACTGTATCTTGCATTTCTGTTATTTCTATGATAAAATTTACTTTATTGGGTCATTGCTGACTTATCTTTCTCCTTTATAAAACTAAATTTACTATTGTTCCTAAATACAAATCTATATGCATTGTTGTACCTTCGTTAGTGCTCTTAAAACATCTAATAATTATTTGTTGACCATTAATCACATAATCAACACACTGGGAGGCAGTAGGGTCAACCTGGCCTCAGCCACCTCTTTAGGGGTCCAGGGTCCAGGCTGGGAAGCTCTGCCTCTCTTTCTATGGTGGGGATGGTGGGTCTCAGGACTATGTGAAATGTAAGTCTACTATAAATTCTACCTGAAGTCAGCTTTCATCTCTGAAGATTTTGAATTTTCTCTTTTGAGTTTAAAGTAAGTTTCTTTTTCTCCTTTAAAACCTACTTAACCGGGATCCCTGGGTGGCGCAGCGGTTTGGCGCCTGCCTTTGGCCCAGGGCGCGATCCTGGAGACCCGGGATCGAATCCCACATCGGGCTCCCGGTGCATGGAGCCTGCTCCTCCCTCTGCCTGTGTCTCTGCCGCGCGCTCTCTCTCTCTCTGTGACTATCATAAATAAATAAAAAATTTAAAAAAAATAAAATAAAAAAAAATAAAACCTACTTAACCATTAAGCCAAGGCCTTGTAAAAGCACCGTCTGTCTTATGGAAGCAAGATGGTCATAACTGAAGCTCAGCAAAAATAAAGCCTATTTTAAGGCAGCAGCTTATTTCCAAATCACTTCAAAATGTTTCAAGCACATACATATTTGTAATAGTACCGCACTTTATGAGATGTCTTGCCTGCCAGGACTCTCTGGAATCTGGCCTCAAAGGTGTTTCACTTCCTGCCTGGGCCTCTCCAAAGCCACAGGTGCAGTGGGAGTCCCTGGGGAACCTGCCAGCAGTGGAGGGAGAGAGACATTTGGGGATATTCTGAAAGACTTTTACACACACACACACACACACACACACACACACCAGAAAGTTCTAGATGGTATTGAACCTCAGCTCTCTCAGTGGTGATCTTGATAGTGCACCTGCTTTCTTGACTGCATCATCTCCCCAAGCATCAAACCCCTGTCTCCAAAGATGACCTCCTCAGAAGCCCCTGGGACACATGGTCCTGCTTTGGGGGAACCCATGTGAAGATGGGATGAATGGTGCCCCTCTTCCACATCCTAACCCCTGGAACCTGAATATGTGACCTTCTTTAGAAGAAGAGTCTTTGCAGATGTAATTAAGTTAAGGATCTGGAGGAGGGATCGTTCTGGATTACCTGGATGGGGGCCTAAATGAAATGGCAACTATTACATGGGAGAGAAAGTCTGGGGAAGACAGAGGTCGGGATTGGAGTGATGAAGCCACAAGCCAAGGAAGGCCAAGCATTGCCAGAAAACTACCAGAATTTGGCAGAGGCAGAAAGGATTCTCTCCTAGAGCCTCCAGAGGGAGTGCTGTCCCACTTGACACCTTGATTTCAGACTCTTGGCCTCCAAAACTGGGAGAGAGCAAATCTCTGTTATTTTGAGTCAGTCTGTCGGTGCTCATTTGTTACAGTATCTCTAGGAACCTAAGGTCAGGAAAAGACTATTTTGTGTGATCATTTTTAACCCCATTAACCCAGACTTGATTAATTCCAGGTACACTTACTGATTACCGGCAATTAAAAAAAAAAAAAAAAAAAAAGAGTGGGAGGATGCTACACATGGTGTCTGCAGAATAGTGAGCAGCAAGTGCGGAAACAAAGATTGGCTGCCTCTGTCACCAGAGCTTAACAGTGAAGAGGCCAACGCACAGATGAAGGCATCAGAGCCATTAGTTTGGTTCCATCTAATCTACTTTGTCTGAAGAGAGGCTTTTGATAAATCCATCGATGTACAAACTTTTTTACTCAGTCACCATCAGTGTCTCCTGGGATATTGAAATTCCAATCCTGTAGATGGGATGCCACAGCTCATTGTTAGCAAATATATATTAACTGTGCACTGTATGGAAAATGCTCCCTAGCTCCTTACTCTGGGCAAGTTATATATCTTCCTGAGGCCTCATTTTCACATCTGGAAAATGGTATTTATAATGGCTGCCTTCCGAATTTGGAGTGGACTGGATACAACCTATGCCAGTTGGCTGGCAGCAGGCTCATAATTGGTAACTGGCTATCACTCAAATTGTAATTTTTGTTATTATAATTGATAGAAGGAAAATAAAACTATTGGCCTACCTGCCACAAAGTATTTACTGAAGCATCAGTTTCCTTACTTGTGAAATTTATACAATAGCATCTCCTAAAGTAATTGTGAATTTGGAATGAGATATGTAGAAAACATACAGAATAATGCTCGGCACATAGTAGGCTCTCTATATCTCTTAGATATTATTACTGCTGTATTTTACCAGGTGCTGGCAACTGCTCTGGGTGCTGCAGACACAGCATCCACCAAGCAAACAGAGTCTATGCCCTTATAGAGTTTACAGTCTAGCAAAGGGGTGATCAATGCTTTGACTCTGAACCACAAGAAGAAATACACGTTCTGTACATTGTAATACAAATAAACACACATGCGCACACACTTGCAAACACTCGAAGAATCATCGTTCCCTATTTTCTTATATGATGCTCTGACGTTTTTCTCTTTTGTCCATTCTAATCTAGTCTATGCCATCTGTCAAATGCTGGTTATGACTTACTAAGTGGAATTCTGACCTACTAATGAGTCCTCAACCTCAGTGTGGAAACCAGTGTCCAGCAGGCAAGATGGAATCTGTGAATCGGTTGAGTGTAAGCATTCTCACGGAGGTTTGGCATGCTACCGGCATATGACTTAGGGGACTGTGTTAGTCTGGAGGGTCGGGGGAACCCCTCAGATGAAGGCGGGAGGATGAGGCAGTGGGAGTAGGGAAATCTCCAGCCCTGGATGCTGTCTGCACACTCAATCAGGAGATGTACTCATGAATACACACTTCTGAGAAGGAAGGAGGGAAACAGGACAGGGAAGGGAATACACTGATAGAAATGAATGATCCTGCAGTTCCGCCTTGGATGGATCAGGTGGGGCAGGGGTAGGATTTATTTTACTTCCCCTGGCATACACCATATTTCATTTGGTCGCCTTCCCTCCACCAGGCAGCCCATGTTCACCAGGCAGGGCCCCAGACCTAGGATGGATTGGTGACATTCACTGGGTCCTGAGACTGGCATGGGCTCATGACTCCATTCAGGCCAAGGCTGAGTGAGAGGTGTCCTGGAAGCTCAGGAACAGAGCCACCTCATCTCTAGGAGAAAGAAAGCGAGTTGCTCTGTAAGAGGCATTTCTTCCCTAGGTGGGCCATGTCATTCTGTAGTAGGTACACACACATTCTGTCTTTCCCCAATTTTTATTTCAAGTTTCCATCTTCTCTGAATTTGGGACCTGTGAATCCTATGGGCAACTTGTGATCTCAGCTTGGATGTCTAATTGGCATTTTAAATTTAACATGTCTTTATAAAAATCTTCTGATTTCCTCGCAAAAAGCTGTTACCACTCATCTCAGTGAACATTAGCTCCAACCAGCTCTTGGGCCAAACACATTGGTTCATTATTTTTGCAACCCAAGTTTAGTCCATTAGCCAAATCTGTTGGTGACATCTTCATGATATATTTCAAATAGGACCATGTTTCATCACTTTCATTTCTGTAACTTGGACTCATTTCTCTACTTCTATTGCAAAATCCAGAATAATGTCTTAAATCAGATAACATCACTCCATGGAAAATCAACCTTCCAATGAGTTTCCATCATGTTGGAACTAAAATCTAAAGTCTCTTCCTTGGACTAAAGAATCCCTCAGGGCACCTGGGTGGCTGAGTTGGTTGGATATCTGCTTTTGGCTCAGGTCATGATCCTAGGATCCTGGGATCAAGTCCTACATCAAGCTCCCTGCTCATCAGGGAGCCTACTTCCTCTCTCTCTGCTCCTCCCTCTGCTTGTGCTCTCTTTCTCTCTCTGTCTCAAATAAAATCTTGAATAAAAAGAATGAAGAAGCCCTCAAGATCTGTCCCCTTCTTCACTGACTGAACCATGCTGGTTTCTACCTTGTTCTCCTGACGCCTCAAACATACACACATTCTTCTTTGAAAAACTTAGAATCACATATGGAGCAGGTACTATGGAGTCCTAGTCATGGACTGAAGTATGGGTGTAATCTTATAACATTAGTTATGTAAATACTGGTGGCTATGGATATTTCATTAAAATTAAAAATAAAATTCTAAAAGAAAAAATCTATCTCAGAATTAAAAAGGAAATGATAATAATAAGAAATCTTCACTCTATTAGGAAGTGGGTGCCAACTGTGTCAAGTGCATGTGGAACTCAGCTTTGTTTGCTACTTTGCTACACTTCATGCAGCCTAAGATTTCACACTTGTTTGCCTGCCATGCTTGTCAATTAATCGATCAAGTAATAATTAATTAATAATAAATAATTAACAATTAATTCTTGCTGGGCCTCTGGCTTTTTTTCTCTCTATAATACATTTTATTTGAAATGTTTCATTGTGGGGATCCCTGGGTGGCGCAGCGGTTTAGCGCCTGCCTTTGGCCCAGGGCACGATCCTGGAGACCCGGGATTGAGTCCCACATCGGCTCCTGGTGCATGGAGCCTGCTTCTCCCTCTGCCTGTGTCTCTGCCTCTCTCTCTCTCTCTCTGTGTGTGTGTGACTATCACAAAAAAAAAAAAAAAAGAAAAAAAAAAGAAATGTTTCATTGTAAACTTCAAGAGTGATTGGAGTCCTCCTCACAATCAATTTTTTGACCACAGGGCTCTACCTGTGATTTCAGCTGTTATAACTTGAATAAGTGCCCGCCACGGTATTCCTTGTGGTTTTTAACCTCCCCAGACATTAAATCATGCTCTCTGCTCATATAGCAGCATAGTACGGTGTTCTTGGGTATTGTGGGTCCTCCTCTGTTGCTCTGCATACGCAGAGGAAGGATTCAAGCACACTTACACGTAGAGCATTAAGTCCATTGGAAAAGCATCAATTCCATCTGCATTAAATCCCTTCTGTTCTCTGTTTTCTTCTTTATGTTTTAATTATATGTGCTCTTTTAATGATGCTTATAACCTTTAAAAAGGTTTTGTGACATATTATAGGAAAGCAGTTATGTAGACTGGTTTCCCCTTCCCAATCAGGAGGAGCCAATGACTTGTAAATAACGAGGCAGCCGTAATGGGTTTTAAAACTGTCTCACTCTACCTCCAACTCTACCACATGATACGTAGCCATCTAGAGAAAGTGTAAGCCAAAATGTTCTGTCTCTCTCTGTTTCTGCTCACGTGTGTGTATGTGTACACATATATATGCACAAATGTTCACATTATGTTGGGATTTTCAAAACACAGAAATGTAAAGTGGAACAGCAAAGTTGTCCACAGTTCTGCCACCAAAATACGGTTATTATTAACTTCCAGTTGTATTATTCCCTGCTTTTATGGCGAACTTATTTTGTCTTCATGTTGTATATTCAAATTTGCAACCTGCTCTTTTCATTTAGCATTGACGTAAGTTTTTCTGTAGAGAGGCCACACAGATGCTATTTTCATGGCTACAAAGGATGGAGCAATTGGGATTCAGAAGCCATGCAGGAGAATCTCCCTGTGGTCAAATCTCCAGATAAGCCCTTCTCATCAAGAGGTGGAATCCATTACTTATTTCACCCCTGAATCTGAGCTGAACTGGGACTTGCTTTGGCCAATAAAGTGTGGTTGAAAAGCCATATTTTTAGTTCTGAGCTGGGCCTCAAGAACATTTGCACATTTCCATTTGCACACTTGGATCCCTAAGTTAATGCACTAGAGGATGAAGACCATGTGGAAAGGAGATCCAATCACCCCAACTGAGGCATGAGACATGACATTGAAAGCAGCTTTTTTCTTCTGCAGGTTGACAGTCTGGGCTGGGCTCTGTTTGGGTTCTTCTAGTGTCCTTTAGATTGCCTCTCTCTCTCTCTCTCTCTCTGTCTTTCATGAATAAATAAATAAAATCTTTAAAAAAATATATGAACTTGATCTTCTCTGTAAACAAAGTCAAACCTACCTTGATAGGCAGGTTTGGCTTGTTTTCAGATGAAAGCAAGTCAATACAAACAGTTTCATCTGTAAAGGTAAAAGACATCACGGTATGCTTTTCTTTGTTTTATGGTGGGTGCTAGAGAATGAAGGAACCATCCAAGCACTGATCATTTAAGAGATAAAGACCTGTGATTCGGATGACTTGACCTTCATTAGGCGTTCTTATGGAAATGGACTTGAATGATGCTGGTTTCATTTCAGAGCTTCCCTTTGTCTTTAATACCCATGACTTGGTTGTTTGCTTTGTTGAAGAATCATCTTTCCATCTGGTCCAACACACTGTGAACTCACAATGTACTACGTTCCCTTTTCTACTTTCTTTGCAGGTCTGACTCTCTATAAAATCTCTTCTCTTTCAATTATTTTCCTTTCATATTTATCATTGAAACAACTCCAGAATTGCAATGGCAACTTCCCAATATATGCATTTCTGAGTGATTACTTACTTTTTTGGAAATAAGCATAGGATGCCTACAAAATAGAATGTTAATTATGACCATATCTTTTGAACTTAGCCAGAACAATATTTTAAAAAATGTCACTGAGGTCATATTACTCACCTGATTTGCTCGAGTGACTTCTCGTTGTACTTAAATAAGAAGAGTGAACATCAATGGTCTAAACACCCATCTTACAGCATTGCAGGAAAAGCTGCAAAAATTTTTTAAAAAGCATTTTATTTATTTATTGATGAGAGATACAGAGAGAGAGAGAGAGAGGCAGAGACACAGGCAGAGGGAGAAGCAGGCTCCATGCAGGGCGTGCAATGTGGGACTCAATCCCTGGACTCCAGGATCACACCCTGAGCCAAAGGTAGATGCTCAACTGCTGAGCCACCTAGACATCCCAAAAGCTGCAAAATTAACCAAAAGATATTAGAAGTAAAGAACTAGTAGAAATAAAAGCAGAAATTAATGAGTTAGGAAAAATATATATTATCCATGGTCAATTAAAACACAAGTTGTTTCTTTAAAAAGACTAACAAAATTGATAAATCCATGGTAAAACAAGAGGAAAAAGAAAGGTAAACAAACAAACAAGAAAGGAGAGGAGGCATACACTACTCACAGACCAGTAACAGAAATGAAACAGATCCACACATATTAAAAAAGATCACAGGAGGATATTATGAGCAGCTTGAGTAAGTTTAAAATTTGGACATAACAGACACATTCATAAGAGGTCAGATTACCAAAGCTGACAAAAGACAATCCAAGCCCAAATAGCATTGCCAGTAAAATCTATGCAATATTTACAAAGAAATAATACCAGTTTTACACAATCTTTTCCCAAAACTTGAAAAAGGAAGTATTTATCTATTGCATTTACATAATTTTTGAAGTTTTTTGTTCTATATGTACACATACAATTGAAAGCAATCACATTTTAGGGATGCCTTGATGACTCAGTCAGCTAAGCTTCTGACACAGGTCTTGATCTTGAGGGCTTTGATCTCAGAGTTGTGAGTTCAGGCACCACATTAAAAAAAAAAAGCAATCCCTTTTTAAAAACATGATCTTGGGGATCCCTGGGTGACGCAGCGGTTTGGCGCCTGCCTTTGGCCCAGGGTGCGATCCTGGAGACGGGGGATCGAATCCCATGTCGGGCTCCCAGTGCATGGAGCCTGCTTCTCCTTCTGCCTGTGTCTCTGCCTCTTTCTCTCTCTCTCTCTTTCTCTCTCTCTCTCTGTGACTATCATAAATAAATTTAAAAAAATTAAAAAAAAAAAAAAAACAAAATAAAAACATGATCTTAAAAATCCTAAATATTAAAAAAAATCCTAAATATATAAGAATATGTGACATCATGGTCAGCTGGCTCTAGATTTCAGATATGCAGAGCTGTTTATCATTCAAAATCAATATTATAATTTACTGCATGAATAGAAAGAATCAAGAAGGAAAATAGTATGATCACCTCAATAGATGCAGAAATGAGTTGTATAATAGTCAGCATTTGTTTATCATTTTTAGAAAACCACCGCATACCAGTAGCAAAAAGGAATTCTCTTAATCTTAGAAAGGTATTTTTAAAAACCACTGCAGTAAACAGTAGGTTTCTTAAATGGCAAATATCACTTAATGGCTCCTTTCTGAGACAGGGATCAAGCCAGATTGCTCACTCTTACAACTTCTAGTCAGTTTTGTATTAAGGCTCCTGGCCTTTGCAGTGAGAAAAGAGAAAAAGATGTAGAATATGGGGATCCCTGGGTGGCGCAGCGGTTTGGCGAGGGCCTTTGGCCCAGGGCGCGATCCTGGAGACCCGGGATCGAGTCCCACATCGGGCTCCCGGTGCATGGAGCCTGCTTCTTCCTCTGCCTATGTCTCTGCCTTTCTCTCTCTCTCTCTGTGACTATCATAAAAAAAAAAAAAAAAAAAAAGATGTAGAATATTTGGACAGGAAGAAATAAAAACAAACATTGGCAGGTGATATAAATGTTTATATCTTGAAAATATAACAAAATCTGTGATAAATTATTAGAATTTATAATTATTAGAATTTATAAGTGTAACATGCTATTATGTCTATAAACAGAAGTCTTTTCATCTATGAGAAACAAACAGACCATGAAATTAAAGATATATATGTAAAATAACTCTGGGAAACGAACTAGGGGTGGTGGAAGGGGAGGAGGGCGGGGGTTGGGGGTGAATGGTGACGAGCACTGAGGGGGGCACTTGACGGGATGAGCACTGGGTGTTATTATTCTGCATGTTGGCAAATTGAACACCAATAAAAAATAAATTTGTTATTAAAAAATAATAATGATGCAAGAATCTAGACATCATTTTAAAAAGGTATAATAGTTATTGAGCATTGTGACCTGAATGTTTCATAAAAGAAAAATGGAGGGTGGGTGGAGATTAACTTTTAATAGGTGTAGAAGCTTTATTAAACTATTGCATTTGAAATTAAAAAAAATAAAAAATAAAATAAAATAGCATACAAGTAGCAAGTGCTTCAGAATAATTCTGATAAAATATGCCCAGTAATTCAATCTGGAAATCTGTGGAATGTGTTTAATAAGAAATTAGGAAGTAAGGAAAGGGAGTTCTAACATGTTTATATAGCAGAATATTTGATATTGAACAAATATCACTTCTCCCCAGTATCATCTATGGATTCAGTGAAATATAATTAAAATCCTACTTTCAAATGGAACTTAATTGCCCTGATTCTAGGGCAGCCTGGGTGGCTCAGCAGTTTAGTGCCACCTTCAGCCCAGAGCATGATCCTGAAGACCCTGGATCGAGTCCCATGTCAGGCTCCCTGCATGGAGACTGCTTCTCCCTCTGCCTGTGTCTCCCTCTGCCTCTCTCTCTCTGCATCTCATGAATACATAAATAAAATCTTTAAAAAAAAAAAAAAAAAACAAGCTGATTCTAAAGTTTCTGTGGAAATGAGGAAAGCCAGTAATACGCAAGGCACTCCTGAGGAAGGGCAAACCTGGAGAAATCCGTCTACTGAACTGTTTCTGGAGCATGTGGATGATCTCATTGGCATGGTGGTGACCCAAGCAAGCCAGGTGAGCCTTTGTTCATCTTTGTACTGATGAACACATGAGGCATCTATGCTGTATGGATCCTTCTACAAGGATAAACGACAGGCAAAACCCGACCATAGTAATAATAATAATAATAATAATCCCTTCTGAAGGGTTAAGAGAATATATACATATATCAAAATAAAATTGCTTACATAAAATTCAGAAGAATTACAGATACAGGAAGCTTCGGGGTTTTGGAAATTCCTTTATTTCTGGGACCTGGTGGGTGAGGAGAGTGCATTTGCCTCATCACTTAGTTGTCTGTTTTTTTCTATTAAAAACATATGAACACAAATAGAAGAAAATGAGAAATTTCTGAAAATTCACTAGATTTCTGTATTAATTTCCTAGGGCTTCAGTAATGAAGTATCACAATCTAGGCAGCTTAAAACAAGAGGAATTTATTTTCTCTCAGTTCTGAAGACCAGAAGTCCAAAACCAAGGTGTGAGCAGGGCTGTGCTTCCTGCGAAGCCCCTGAGGAGCGTGCTTTTCCTGACTCTTCCAGCTTCTGGCCCTGCCAAGGTTCCCTGGTTTGTGGCAGACTCGCTGCATGCTCTCTCTGCATGTGGCCATCTTCCCTCTGTGTCTGTGTCTTCATGTGGACTTCTCCTCCGTGGGCAGGTGTCTGTGTCCTAGTCACCTCCTCTTATGAGGACACCAATCGTATTGGATGAGGTCCTACTCTAATGACCTCAACTGGATATACCTACAAAGACTCTATTTCCAAATAGAGCCACATTCACAGGTAGTGAGATTAGAGCTCAAGTATATCTTTTTGAGGGACACAGTTCAACCTATGACAGTCCCACGTACAGGTAGATCCTGTAATGAGCCCAAGTCCCTTCCATTTGCTAGCCAAGTGTGTCTTTGAGCAAGTCGCTTTCTCTCTTCAGTTCCTTTATGAAATGGGATATAATTGCCTGCCTCAGATTTTTAAAAAATGTAATATAAGGATCTAAGCTGCTTAGAACACTTCTGGGAACACAGTAAGTGCTACATTAGTGCCTGCAATTATTTTTATTTATACCATTATTATTGACTATCATTATCTTTGTGGTGCAGGGAAGCACCAGGGAAAACCCAAGGCCAGAGGATGCTGTGGGTCAGGGGAGGCTAGAGGAAGACCTTACTTTGCTTAACATTGTAAAGAGAAATTTCCATTCTGGGCAGGAGTATGTGAAGATCGTGCTGCATTAAGGGGAAAGTTTTTATTTCCTAATATGGAATTAGATAACACCATCTTTCAGAATTTATGTTGGTCTTCATAGAGACCTATGGAAAGTGTTTCACTGAATCATGACTCAGTCAAATTTGATCCAGTCTTATGTCTACACAGATTGAGATCCATGCTCGACTTTGGGGCACCTGGTACAAGCCTAGATTTGTCATTCTTTGGTCCTTCCTCTGCTGGTCCTCTGAAGCTTCAGACCCTTCCACCTTTACCCCCAACTTCTGCCTTCCCCTTAATGTTAGTTTGGCCCAGACTAAATAACACAGATTGGGGGTATTTTAGTTTCCTGGTGCTGCCAAAAGAAATCACCACAAAACTGATGGCTTAGACAAAAGAAATTTATTCTATTATAGTTTTGGGGGCCAGAAGTCTGAAATCAAGGTGCCAACTGGACCATGCTCCCTCTGAAGTTTCTAGGGGAGGATCCTTCCTCTCCTCTTCCACCTTCTGGTGACTCTTAGCAATCTGTGGCATATGGCAGCACCATTCCAATTCCTGCCTCTGCTCTAGGACTTGGACATATCTTTTCTGGGTACACAATCCAACCCATGACATGGGGAAAGTTTCTGCTAGGGATTCCTTTGTCCATGGACCACCTATTGGGTGAAGGTATATATCTCTACAAAGGTCTAATGGGAAATGTCCTCTGCTGAAGGCAGATACATCAGCAGCAAGCAAAACACAAGAGTCTCTGACACATAGTTTAAGTTCAATTTGGGCTTTTTCATTGAATTAAGGGAACACTCATTTGGAGTCTACGGTTTATAAATTTCTCTTCCCACATCCTAATTTCCTTTCTGTAATCCCTATTCTTCATTAAACCGAAAGGGTCCTTTGTAGACTTACAGTAGTGCAATAATGGCAATGAGATAAAGTCAGGTGTGCCCTTCCCAACCTTTACTTCTCTAGATTCTTTCCAGGGGGCTGTTGACTAGGGCACCTGCTGGTCTGTGTGTGGACAGGCTCTGAATAGCATGGTGCTGAGAAGCATTGGATGGAAGTATGTACCCAGTGCAGAATCATCATCCAGGTACAGCCTTGGAAGTCTACCCAAACACACCAACTAGAGGAAAATGCATCTTAAAGGTAGGAGATCTGATATTTGGGCTGTAGACATTACTCAGGCACCCTTGAACATGAGCATGGTTGGTCAGAAGATGCAGCAGACATGGGTCAGCAGACATGGGTCATGCACTTCCCAGAACAATGGAGGAATCCTAGATACATAACAAACATCATCAAGAGTGTCACTGGATCTATTAATGATGACAGCAACGATGAAAATTTTCAACAAGACTCAGCATAGGTTAGGTATGACTGAGGTAATTTTATACCTTTAGAACAATTTGTTTTTAATTGTCATTGAGCTGTTTACTATTGTTTAGAGTCCTTTACGGCCTTCAAGTGTGTTTTAAAAATCTGATGTTGAGGGATCCCTAGATGGCTCAGTGGTTTAGTGCCTGCCTTTGGCCCAGGGCGCTATCCTGGAGTCCTGGGATCGAGTCCTACGTCGGGCTCCTGGCATGGAGCCTGCTTCTCCCTCCTCCTGTGTCTCTGCCTCTCTCTCTCTCTTTCTATGTCTATCATAAATAAATAAATCTTAAAAAAAATCTGATGTTGATAACACTGGTCTTCCATTTATTTATTTATTTATTTATTTATTTATTTATTTATTTATTCATGAGAGACACAGAGAGAGAGAGAGAGAGAGGCAGAGACACAGGCAGAGAGAGAAGCAGGCTCCATGCAGGGAGCCCAATAAGGGACTCAATCCCGTGACTCCAGGATCACGCCCTAGGCCAAAGGCAGGCCACAAACTGCTGAGCCACCCAGGGATCCCCAACACTGCTCTTTCTAAGAGTCCAAATGCCTCCCTCTTCCTTTATGTTTTTTTTTTTTTTTTGTATTTTATTTTATTTTATTTTTTTTTTAATTTATTTTTTTATTGGTGTTCAATTTACTAACATACAGAATAACACCCAGTGCCCGTCACCCATTCACTCCCACCCCCCGCCCTCCTCCCCTTCTACCACCCCTAGTTCGTTTCCCAGAGTTAGCAGTCTTTACGTTCTGTCTCCCTTTCTGATATTTCCCACACATTTCTTCTCCCTTCCCTTATTTTCCCTTTCACTATTATTTATATTCCCCAAATGAATGAGAACATATAATGTTTGTCCTTCTCCGACTGACTTACTTCACTCAGCATAATACCCTCCAGTTCCATCCACGTTGAAGCAAATGGTGGGTATTTGTCATTTCTAATAGCTGAGTAATATTCCATTGTATACATAAACCACATCTTCTTTATCCATTCATCTTTCGTTGGACACCGAGGCTCCTTCCACAGTTTGGCTATCGTGGCCATTGCTGCTAGAAACATCGGGGTGCAGGTGTCCCGGCGTTTCATTGCATTTGTATCTTTGGGGTAAATCCCCAGCAGTGCCCTAGAGAAGAACACAGGCAACACCCTTTTTGAACTCGGCCATAGTAACTTCTTGCAAGATACATCCACGAAGGCAAAAGAAACAAAAGCAAAAATGAACTATTGGGACTTCATCAAGATAAGAAGCTTTTGCACAGCAAAGGATACAGTCAACAAAACTCAAAGACAACCTACAGAATGGGAGAAGATATTTGCAAATGACCTATCAGATAAAGGGCTAGTTTCCAAGATCTATAAAGAACTTATTAAACTCAACACCAAAGAAACAAACAATCCAATCATGAAATGGGCAAAAGACATGAACAGAAATCTCACAGAGGAAGACATAGACATGGCCAACATGCACATGAGAAAATGCTCTGCATCACTTGCCATCAGGGAAATACAAATCAAAACTACAATGAGATACCACCTCACACCAGTGAGAATGGGGAAAATTAACAAGGCAGGAAACCACAAATGTTGGAGAGGATGCGGAGAAAAGGGAACCCTCTTACACTGTTGGTGGGAATGTGAACTGGTGCAGCCACTCTGGAAAACTGTGTGGAGGTTCCTCTTCCTTTATCTTGATTTCTGTCCATGCCTCTACCTCGATGGGCTCTCTGCCCACTTGCATTTCTTTTCAGGGAGGCTAGCATTTCCTTTCTGTCCTCCCAGGCTCTTCTCTGCTGGCATGCCCATTCTTGCCTTTCTTGTTCAGCATGGGGAGGGCCGTGTGAGCCATGGTGCTGCTTGCTGGTAACTACCTGGTGTTGGGAGGTACACTTAACCCAGACCTGAGAGCGTTTAAATCACCCCTAACCTCTCAGCTCCACCCAAAGCCTGCATCTACTGGGGATAAATATAGAGCAGTGCCGCATAGCTTAGCTGAATTGGCCTTTTCTATGAAAGTAATGACTTTGGTCTGCTGGGGAATATTCTGAAGGTTAATATCTCAGAGTGCAAGAGAGAAAATGAACAAAGAATTGCTTCCAGTCAGCTCAAATACATAATGATTTTGTGATGTTTCCTAATTACATTTTTTATTGAAAAATGTATCTGGATGTTCACATCTCCAAGAGCACAGCAGCAAAGAATTATGTGATCTGGAATCTTGCAGGTTGAGGATTGTGTTGCTCTTTTTTTCAAATCTATTTCTTTTAAAATGTAACTCTTTTTGAGAAAACAACAGTATGATGATGCAGTTTACAATAGGCATTGATTAAATTATTTTTATTAAATTATTTTTAATGAATTACTTTTTGATGAATAACTCTGATCAGGATTCACATTAAAGGAATCCACATAGACAGTTCTACATTAATAATTAATAAGTATTTGAAAGCACATGAGTCAAAACAGAATAATGTAAAAAAGAAGGCAATGAGGACTTCTCCCCCACCTGGATTTTGTTCCAGAAAATTGAATCCAAAATACCATGTACTTTTAAAAACCGGTATTACACAGCTTTTTTTGACAGCAGTGAATTCACTTTCAACAGATTTTCTGGCTAAGATAAGTGGCTAAAAATGATTTTCTTTTTAACTGTCTTGACCTAGTTGTGCTCAGCTGCACTTTCCAGAAAAAAAGAAAAAAAAAGAAAAAGAAGTAAAACAAAAAAGCCCATATAAACTTTAGAAAAAGAGCAAATACAATTCCAAAGCAAAATTCAGTACCCTGGTTTGTATTTCATGACTTCCAGCTCTTTAGAATTATTATTAATATTAAATATTAAAAATTATTACATTATAAAAAGATTATTTCAATTATTAAAATAGTTGTTGCCTATGATTATCCCATTACTCAGATTGCTATTTTAATTATGAAAATTATTTCAAACTTTGGAAATGGAGATGTACAAAAGTATTTTTTCAAGGCCATCTTATTTATGGCTTAATTATGGGAGAACTTTGTGCTCAAATCGAGGAAGTGCTGCCAACTGTACTTTTATGAAGTCTTCCATCTTAAGATTTTAATGTCAGTGTTCTGTGCCTAGCAAAGGCCTGGCATATAGTGAGTATTCAGCAAATGTAGGTGTTTATGGAAAGCATGGGTAAAGTATACAAAATAGACCCTGGAGATCATGAGTGAGTGGTGACGACCCATTCAACAAGGCATGTATCATCAGGTGCACAGTGGGAAATACACGAGGGCTAATTGGGGGCAATAAACTTTGTAGCTCTGACAAGTGCTTAATTAGAAACGATGAGTAAGATATTTCTTACTAGTCACCTCCTTAGATGCATACTTTCTGCAAAATATTACCAGGGCCATTGTTGCTGTGGTTATTTTTGAGGTAATGCATTCATATCATGAGTAATTAAAGAAAAAAATGCATCAACACACAGTGAAAGGTAATTTTTAAAAGGTTCTTTGTTCTTTAGACGGTCCCCTGGAATTTTACTGAATAATCATGATTTGAGGAACCAAGTGGTATTGACTCTAGGCTTTTGCACTCCAACCAAAGCTCCACTGCGTATCCGTGAGTGCATGCTTTTTGCCACAAGAGTCGTCCAAGGGAGAATCTCCTGTGAGAGAGTCGCTGAGTCAGAGTATGTGCTTCTTAAATTTTGATAATATTTTGCCATATTACTCCTCAAAGAAGTGATATTAAAGAATGCTTCCACCACAACACGTCAGAATGATTTCTCCCCACTTGTGTCAATGCTTATGAGACTTTTAAGACATTTTTTATAAGTCTAACGATTGAAAATGGTGCCTCATTTAGTTCTTATTGTATTTTTTTACCTTTTTCCATTTTACCTATGACTTTTTATCTATTTGGATTGCTATATGATTGTATTTTTTAATAAGTAAGGTTGAGTTTCTTTTAATATATTTTAAAATATTTCTTCACTTCATTACTGACTATCTATTGGGTTGAGTTTTTCTTTGTTTTTGTTGATCTGTCTTAAAGGCATTAGTCCTTTGTCTATGATAGGTATTATACACATTTTTCTAGTTCATCATTTTGTTTTGCTTTGATTTTTACTTTACTGTTGTCATTTATTTTTCCATCTAGCAAACTTTAATTTTATGTCTTGTCAAATTTAACATTTATCAATGTAACTTGAATTTTAGAATTTTTGCATAGAAAGACTCCTGTAAGGCTTTTAGCGACATTTCTATATTCTCTGTCAGTGTTATTAAGTTTGATTTTCTGAAAACTCCATTCTCGTTTACATTTCATTCATTCGTCTGGGTTTTATTTTGATGTAGGCAATGAACTATGAATCCAGCTATGCAGTTATGCAGTTTTTCTCAGATGCTGGTTAGATACTACACACATGCACACACACACACACACACGTTTAGAAATATGTGTATTATAAGTAGTTGTGTGGAATCATATGTTTAAAGGGTGAGGAGGAGCTATATAGTGCTGGGAGGTAGGCATTAATGATTTTCTAAATATAGAGTAAATCTTTTGAAATATTTAGAATTTCAGACTAATAAAATCCAAAAGGTAGAAAGTATTCAACAGGTTGCTATTAAGGACTAAGGGCTTGTGTCCCTCAAAATTCTCAGCCCTAACTCCCAGTTTGATGGACTTGAGTATGGAGCCTTTGGGAGGTTGGTTGGGGCCATGTGGGCAGGCCCATGGTCTAAAGGGATTAATGCCCTCATGGGAAGATATGTGGGAGAGATCCATCCCCTTCTTGCATCAAGGAGAGGCCATGGGAGCACAGTGAGAAGGTGGTTGCCTGCAAACCAGGAAGAAAGTCCTCACCAGAAACAGATCATACTGGCATCCAAGCTCCAGAACTGGGAGAAAATAAATCTCTGTTATTTAAGCCATTCAGTCCATGATGGCATGCATCATGGCATGCCTAAGGCAAATATCTTATTTATATACCATCTAAAGTAAGTCCACATCATGTTTAAGTGAAGATAGAAGAAATAGAATTAGATGTAAGGAAGAACTTTCTGTCAATCAGGCTGACCAATATATCAGAATGAGCTACTGAGGTTTCCTGAAGATCATCATATCAGGCTTGAAGGGTGGAAGGCAAAACAAATCTTTCAGTCCCAGAAAGTTAAAATGAGCACCTGTTTGTAGGCAAGGGGTCTGACTACTTGATTCCTGAAGTTTATTTTCTACTCACTGACTTAACTATTACACGATGTCAAATTTAATATTTTTATTTAATATTTCTACATGAAGCCAATGACCAACTGATTTATGACTACTTTTTACTTCAGGATTTCATATTGAAGAAAAAATTTTGTAGAAATGATATCCAGTTCAGCAAAGTGGATTCTCCTTCAGGGTGTTCAAATCCATTCAATGGAACAAATCAAGGCTGAATTTTGCAAAGGGATGGACATTTTTAAAAAATTAGCTGTTTTCCACCTATGTTGTTTGAGTGTTGACGCATCTAGTTAGATACTCTGTTAACAAAGTCTACAGGGCTGCCTGGGTGGCTCAGTCAGTTGAGCATGTGTCTTCAGCTCAGGTGGTGATCTCAGGGTCCTGGGATGCAGCCCCACATCAGGCTCCCTGTTCAGTGGGGAGCCTGCTTCTCCCTCTCCCCCTGCTCATGCTCTCCCTCTCAAGTAAATAAACAAAATCTTAAAAAAAAATAAAAAATATAACCCAATTCTAAAAAGAAGAAACAAAAACAAAGTCTACTTACATAACATACATACCTACAGCCTAGATTGCTCATCTTTGATCATTCAACAACTCATTGATGGCCTGGTATTGAACTCACAGCCTCTCTAAGCCTGGCTCATATGCACCAAGCTCTTCCTCTCATAGGAAAACTGATATTCAAAAGGAACAACATTCTGTTGAAAGAAAGAATTTAGGGGATGCACTGATGCCATATTTAAATGGATATCTTTTTCAGCATAAGCTCCTTGGTTGCCTTTGCAGATTTGGGGTCCAGGGAAGCTACTGGGGATTCAGTGCATTCTCATTCTGCTGAGGGCTGAAGGATGTTCTTACAGAGGTGAAAAATCTTTCATTCCTCAAAAGTACCTGTGCACTTTCAGGTAGGGAATGGAGAGAAACTTCAATATAGCTTGTGAACATCGACAATTGTTTGGAGGCAGCCAGAAAAAGAAAGAAAATAAAAATTCAGAAGATGCACAGTATGAGAACCTCCAGCTAAGAAAATAAACTTTGTGCAGAAGTTGTTGTGAGATGTGGCTCCTTCTGTTTCCCATCTGGAAGAACAAACTTGCAACCAGCACCAAGAGAGAGAAAGCTGCATGCAACCCCAAACCAGTGCTCTTGTATGACAAGCCAGTGAATATGTGGGTTGAACTGTCAAATACCAATACACTAATGAATATCACACAGCTTTAAAATCATTGGTGCATATTGATGAGTGACTGCAGTCAACAAAGGTCAATGGCTGTTGATGTCCTAAGGACAGTGAATTGCCAAAGGAAACCTGTCAAAACAACTCAATTATGGCCACACAGTCACCCACTAGTGTCACCCAGAAGCATCAATGCCAGTTGGTGTCCCTCTTGTGTCCAGTCTGGTAAAACTCCATGGTGAGCCACTGAAGACTTGGAATCTACTTCAATTATTGGTAAGATTAGGTCTGTCTGCTGCCATCAGCAAGTCAATGATGTTAACTGAGGCTGAGGACCAGAGTCCATGGGAGAAGAAAGATGGGAATGGAATGTTAGCTACTTCACCAAGGGACACCATAGGGAATGCAGAAATGATTGATGAGACCAACACAAATATCTGCCCTTGTGGCACATGCTCTGTTCAACTTCCCAGTTCTTACTGTGATTGTCTCTGCTCTTCTGTGGCACCTCAGCCAGGTTCCAGAGCACAAAAGTTCCAACCCATTCATGTTTTAAAATGAAGGCACTTTCCCTCAAAACCAATGCTAATTTCCTTCACTGGAAAAATACTGTTCTCTAGCTCTCTGAATCATGCACTGGTAAGTTGTAGTTGTTTATCTCAGAGTAGTTGGGTATTGTGAATAGCTGAATGATGTACTGGGTATTTTATTCATGTGATGCTGTCTCTCAACAAGGCAGATACAGCTGAACCACTGGTGTACCCAAAGCTCAGGAAGCATGGACCCTGGAACATGGGGCTGGAATGCTGTTCAGCATCTAAGCAGCTCCAGTGATCTCGGAAGTCATGGCTCATCCATCTTTGACCTAATTCTCTGTCCATCTCTCTGTTCTCATTCCTCTGTGTTTGTCTCATAAGAGAAGAATTGCACTGGCTCAGTTAAAAAGGCAAGAAAGATTTTATTCAAGGCTACTGCAGTAGGGGAGAAACTGTCTTCCAATAGAGGAGATTGAAGGCAATTGTACTGACACAAAGGAGGACAGAGTTTTGAAGCCCTGGGAGAGCCGGTGGAAAAGCACTGCAGAAGGTTATGGGCAGGCAAGCTAATGAGTTTAGGCCATCTGAATTTGCTAACTGGTGTTTATCAAAGTTAGGCTCCCATCCTCTTACAGAGCCTGGGAGTCAGGGATGCTGTCTTCCTTGATGACCACAGTTCACAGGCATGGCTTCCAGGTCCTTGGGAATGATATTTCCTGGGTTTTCAAACTAGCAAGAGTCTGGGAGAAGATCCACAACTCGAAGGGCAGAGAAAGGTTCTCTAATGACAAGTTTTCTACAGTGAATGCTCTCAGTAATGGAAAGCCAGGGGCTTGGAGTCAGGAAGATATGTGTCCATATTCAACAGTTCCCTTACTGCCTGTCTTTTTCCCCGGCCCCTGAGAGTTCACAGTTCAAGTACTATCTGTACCTTTCTGAATCCTTGGGGTCCGGCCTGGATTGAACACATCTTGGGAATTCATTCAATGCTTACTGATTGGTGAACTAGTGGGTAAATGCTAGTTTTATTCTACTGTTACAAGAAAACATTCCAATATGGCAAGTTTTCCAGAACTAGAAATTTATGCACGTGTAAGTATTTGCAGGCAATGCTGTTCCAATTCTCTACCTTGCACTCCCATAAAGGAGACAATGTTAACACCATATGGTGATCATATGGGATTCCTCCTGAGTTTAGAAACCCTTCCTAAAATATGCTATATTTGTCCATCACATTACACTTTATATAAACATTCCACATTACTTCATTTGATTTTTACAACTAGCCTGTGTAATAAAAGACACAAGACCTTTTATCCTCATTTAGGGCTGTAATAACAAATTACAAATCCAGATGCTTGGGATCCCTGGGTGGCTCAGCGGTTTAGCACCTGCCTTCAGCCCGGGGCATGGTCCTGGTGACCCAGAATCGAGTCCCACATCGGGCTCCCTGCATGGAGCCTGCTTCTCCCTCTGCCTGTGTCTCTGTCTCTGTCTCTCTGTCTCTCATGAATAAATAAATAAAATCTTTAAAAAAAAAATAACAAATCCGGATGCTAACTCCAGACCCAGAGTGCTTTGGTTACCAGCTCTCCTCCCACCCATCCCATGCCCCACAGTCCACCCCTAACTCCCACCATTCACCCCTACCCTCACCCACTTTTATACCACAGACCCAACCCACCACTTCTTCCAACAAAGTCTTCTTCCTTCCCACCCACTATTGAACACATCAATTCTCAGAAAATATAAACTCTGCCTTGTTCTGAGTTTCCTCAGACATAGTAACATTTGTTTTTTAACATTTCAAAGATTGAAGGACTTGGAAAAAATTTATATCAACTATTGCTGAGGGTAGAATAAATTTTAAATTATTCTTCCCAATTTCTAAACTGTGATAGGACATGTGGTAATAATGTCTTCATGCTTCATCTGGCTAAATTAGACACCTGGTGTCTTTTTTGATACATAAGGATACATCTTTGAATACGTCATTCACTTCTAAAGGCATATTGATGTTCAATCTCCTAACCAACCTCACCTGGTTGCACCTCTCTGGAGTCTTTCCATTTTTTTCTTATTTTACTTTGTCAAGGAAGCAGAGAATTTCTGCCAAAGAAAGGAAGTGTGAACCGCAGAAATATCTGCTCCTTATCAAAAAATAATACGAATATTATAATAACAAAGATAATAAAATGCCTTCCTTACAGACAAAGGAGATAAATGATCTTAACAATAGATAGTAATGTGGGCTGATAAAGCATTTCTAGAAATCATATCCCCAAATGTTTATGGGCATTAGTTAAAGTTGCAAGTAGCATTCCTTGAAGAAATCATTAAGATATTTAGGATTGGGGTGCCTGGGTGGCTCAGTTGGCTAAGTGTTTGACTTAGGCTCAGGTCATGATCTCAGGGTCCTGGAATCGAGTCCCACATTAGGCTCCCCACTCAAAGGGGTGGCTGCTTCTCTCTCTTTTTTTGCCCCTCCCCCCACTTGTGCCCTCTCTGTCTCTCAAATAAATATAATCTTTAAAAACATATATTTAGGCTTATATCAATGAAATAGTTGATATTTTTTTCCTTGGTATGAGAAGCTGGGCTGGTACTTGCCATCTTAATTGCACATAGTATCCATGTGCAAATGTTTCAGGATGGAAGGAAGAAGTGAGTGAGTGAATGAATGAATGAATGTACTGGGCACTATTATGGTCATGGTAGTTTTGGTGAGGCTCTGAATCACTGCCAGTCTCCGTCTCTTCCTTTGCACAGCCCCAATGCTGCTCTTCTGACACTTGGTCCAGAGGTGATTACTGTCCTCACTGTGCACGTCAGCGAACTAAGATTTAGGGCTGTCTAATAACACCCTCAGGCCTATGTGGCCCATCTGGGTCTGGAACTCTGGTCTATCTGTCTCAGAGCCTGAAACACAGAGTAATCAGCTCCTGGCATTGACAATATTTTCCCTCCATTAGAATAAAAATGTGATTGTTTATGGATGGCACTCATGGGGGATCTGTTTGCTGCAGGGTGTGTACTGTTCTCCAGTACACACCCTCCTGTGAACTGTGACTTTAAGCCACGCCGGAGTACACTATGTACTTCATGGAATCAAGAGAGCCTACACCATCCTCCAAGTAGCAGGGACCCAAAGGCTAAAGGAGGAGCCAAGGGGAGGGTTTCTCTCATTCTGAGCATTCAAGGGAAACTGTATGCCTTTCAAGTGTGTATTGAAAGCTCTTGTACAGTGATAGTCATAAAAGAAACCAAAATAACCTGCTTTTTAAGAAGTATCTGGTAATTGAGGAGTTAGGAATGCATCTGTCCTACTCATTTTTATATCCCTAACATCTGCTTCCTTGCAAATAATTTCAACAGGTGCAGAAGTATCACTGCATTTTAGCGCCATTATGCAAATTTCCATGAGTACCTTAGGATTTGGCCCATCAATGGACTTCAAGGATCCACCAAAATCCGAACAATTTATGCACTTTGGCAGGTGTCTGTGAGTATGTGCTTTTTTTTCCCTAGTGCTTTGGTGTCATTATCTCAATGTCTGGGTCAAAAAAAGTGTTTCAACCACAAGTCCATAGTGACAAAACACAGACAACAAGCAGCTTAACTAAATGGAGCAGAATGAACCCCATCCTATGGCAGAAAGCCAATATGTAAATGCAGAAGGAAAGATAGGAAATCACATTTTGCAACCATCAAGGTGGTGAGTGTTTCAGGCATGACTCATCAAAGAAAGCAAAACTCCTTGATGAAAGCTTGATGAAGATAGAGGATGTGCTCAGCCTTACAGAATCTTCACAGAGATTCCTTCTTATTTATACAAAGGGAAAAGTGATCACTTGCAATGGAGGAATCCAGAGGACATCTCTTCAACGGAGTCATCAAAGTGAGTATCACTGACAAGACAAGTTGGCTTCACAGCGTTTGAGCTAATACACAAAGACACAACTCACTTCTTAGGTATCCCTACCCAAAACGCACAACCCAAATCTGAATAGGAGGGAGCATTGTGTTGACACAAAACCTCCACTCTGCAATTCAAAAAGATCAATGTCACAAAAGACAAAGAAGGTAGGAAAAATGTTTCAGATAAAAGGAAATGAAGGAGGCCTCTTGAGTTCCACCAAAGTGTGATCCTGGATTAGGAAAAATTGCTATAATGTACATTAGGCCAGCTGATGGAATTAAAATATGGATTGTGGATTATATAGTACCATCATATCAGTGTGAATTTTCTCACTGATAATTGCATTGTGGTTTTGGAAGAGGTGATCCACAGAAGTAATTAAACCAGGGCAGCCAGGGGGGCTCAGTGGTTTAGTGCCGCCTTCAGCCCAGGGCCTTATCCTGGAGACCCCGGAACGAGTCCCACATCAGGCTCCCTGCATGGAGCCTGCTTCTCCCTCTGCCTGTGTCTCCACCTCTCTCTCTGTGTGTCTCTCATGAATAAATGAATAAAATCTTAAAAAAAAAAGAAGTAATTAAACCTAAAAAGACTCCAGTCTCCAATTTACTCTGAAATACTGCATCAAATACTATTAATTACATCATCATTATCATCATCATCACAGAAAAGAGAGAAACCAGCATGGTAGGGTCAGCAGATTTAGGTGAACAGGACACTGAAGCTCACAGTGCTATTGTTGCATCTATTCTTGAAAGATGAAATTTTTCAAATAAAAACACTTTAAAGAAAGTTAAGTGGGGGCATCTGAGTGGTTCAGTGGTTGAGCATCTGCCTTCAGCTCAGGGCGTGATCCAGCGGTCCTGGGATCGAGTCCCACATCAGGCTCCTGCAGGGACCTTGCTTCTCCCTCTGCCTCTGTCTCTGCCTCTCTTTCTGTGTCTCTCATGAAAAAATAAATAAAATCTTAAAAAAAAAAGAAAGTTAAGCATCTTTGACCTGGGCCTTCTCCCCCATTTTGTGGGTAAGAACCAGTCTCAGAGTAATGAAGTAAAAAGTGTCACATGTCAGGGGAAGAAGCTGTATTAAAACCTGGATTTCCTAAGTCTTACAAAATTGCTCTTTCTACCTTCTGAGACAGGTGGAAAACTCTTGTATGTCTATTTTTTAAATTCATTTTGTGCAACCTAAGTCACATTGTCCACAGGCTGGCACTGGTCTTTAATTCTCTTAATAAAGTAGAACACTGTTCCCTTCATAAGTAGGGAGGATGGGGTAAAGCTATGCTTACCTTCTTGCCCCAGTAATTGGGAAACATCAAGCGCACGTTAGTGTACCAGCTTTCGACTTCTGCCAAATATATGTAAAGCAGGCAGATTTTGCAGAAAGGGAGCCCTGCTGAAAGTGGTCCCTCTTCCTCACAGATCCTGTGACAATACAAAGAATTTTGCTCAAACTCCACACATGACATCCTCTCAGCCCTCCCTGAGGGTTTTGGAGACTTGGCACATTTGATTCGACAAGCTGTGCCTCCCATCTCCTGCCCTCTCCAGGAGCTACAATAAGGGCCATGTGTTTCCAGAGAGAACGTGCATAGATTCAGTTATGTCTGCAGTAGAGTTTCCAATGGTGAAAATAGGAGTTGAGCTAAACCTGCACTTTTCGGGCACCTAAGCTACTTTGAGGTATGCGACAGGACCACATTCCACATCAAAGCCTGCCAAACTGGGTCAGGCACATCATCAAGGAAGTGGCCCACATGCCCATTTGTTAGTCCTTTAAAATGTACTTATAGTGTTCAGAGCACAGACTCCAGAACCAGAAAGTGTCCATATTTTTCAATGTCAGTCAACCAGTTCCATGACCCTGAGCAACTCTGACTAACTCTACTTCCAGTTCTCCACCTGTAAAATGGAAACAATAATACATAATTCCTCATTTATGCTTTATAAAGTCAGTGACTGATATTTTGTCATACACAGTGGTAGTATTTATAAGCTTATTTAAATCCTACCTTGTTTTAACATGAGATCATGATAGAACAGATGGAAGGCAATTAAATGAAGAAATTGGACTGCAGAAAAAACAAGGCAAAGAGAAAAATTCAGCCTTCAGTAATGTGTGCCCTCTGGGCCCCACACCATGCTTTTGGGTGAGCTGCAGTGTCTCTCTGCCTATGATGGAAAAAATTGTACATTCATAACATAATTTAATATAGGAAGAGTTTTCTTGCTGTCCTGAATTTTGGCTAACTTCTTGAAGCTGAAAATAGTGAGTGATGGTGTCCCCCATTCTAAAGAGTAGCATGAAAACATCCCCAGAGGAATGGCCCAGGGATGGCCAAACTGTTCTCATGACTTCCATCTTCAGTAACCACCTAAGAGAGGATCAAGGCTTTATGGGAAGTTCTCCTAAAGCTGTAGAGGAGTGGCCTCATTTTCCTCCTCTTCCAGTGCTCCTACCCTTCAGACTCTGAAGCCAAGAGAGTAGTGGTGGAGAGTTGTTTACAAAAAGGGAGGATGGCATCTCAACCTGGCTGGATGCTTGCTGAGCCATTGCAAAAGCCCACCCTATTCAAATTCAGTGTGAAGAACCTATTGGAACACCTGGACTGGTGCCTGCCTATCCTCTAAGTTTGGAGGGGCATAGAGACAGGTGCTTGGACAAGTCTGAAGGTGGGAAGATGGCTGCTGCAGCCATGAAAGGAAGCAGATGAGAGGGCTGGTACAAGAGTCACTTTCTCCTCCTCTATGCCTTGGGAAGGTAGGCAGCTGGGGACCATGAAGGGACCCTGCCCAGCAGCCTGCGTGGTGGCATCCTCAGCAGACAGGCATGCTGGGGGGACATTGCCTGAGTAGGAGCCTGTGCAGCAGCCATGATTCCTGGGACTGGGGATGTCTCCGTAGGACCAAGTGCCCAGAGAGGCAAAGTCAGTTTTGGACCCAAGACAAAAAGTTAAAAACAGCACCAGCTGAATCAAAACATTTTTTCTCTAGTTCTTCCTCCCTTTATCCCAGACTCTGAAGATGGAAGGAGAAATAGGAAAGGAGATGAAGCAGGGAAAGTTCTAGAAAGTCTAAACATCTCCCCTCCTGGTCTAGAGAAACCCTAATCCCATCCCATCTCTCATGCTGAAAGGGAGAATGGGAATTTTAGACTTCAATGAATCAGATTTTATTTAGACTTCATCAACTTCATAATATCTAAGAAGACTGTCCTAACATCTGAATGAAGCTAGAAATCTCTGGAAGCCATCCAAGGTATTTTTGAGAAAGCACAGGAGAGCTGACCTGGTGTATTTGGAGACTCTGTTAGGAAAAATATATTTGTTTCCAGGATTATAGCCAATGGAGTTCCATAAAACAGTGGCATAGATTTGTCAAGTTCACCTGACACTAAGGACCCAGTTTCTCAGAGCTGAGTTATCCTGTCTTAACTCCAAGAGAAATGTTCCCATTTCAAGCCAAGGGGAGTGGCAACAATCCTTCTTCATAGTGTTATGTCCCATCCAAGTGTAAGAAAGGAATCGCCAAGAAATTGCTGTGACCACACTTGAATATTTTTAGTTAATTATGCATCAAGAACCAGCTATTATTTTATAATACATTTGGAAAACCCTCAAACTTTCTTGATTTCTTTTCCCCTATACTAAACCACCACATAAAAATCCTCATCTTTATGGAATAAAGCCTTCCATCTTTTAAGAATTTATAGTGGAGTCATTGCTTCTGGTACAAGCTTTAAATTCTTTGTCACTAATTATCCCAATAAATCAGGCAGAAAGGCCCAGATAACCCACTGTGTGGGTTATCCTAAATCACACAGTGAGAAGATGGTGGGTTGGAACCCGATTTCCATTATTCTAAAGCCTAAGTTCTTCTCAGTTGCTTTGTTGCCCTGGCTCTTCCTTTCATTCATTCTCCCATTGACTCGTTCCTTCACCCACTTGCACCACTCAACACAAACCCAGCTTATCCTCATTGCTCAGGGAGATTAGGGGGAAGTGAAGTAGGACCCCCAGTTTTTGTCTCAAGTATTCTTACCTCCCTGGTGCAGCCGGTGGGCGGGGGTGGGGGGGAAGATTTCCAAAGGAGTTGAGGGATGAAAGAAAATATAGTCCAAACTTGATATAACTCTTTAGAAATGAAAAACAGGGGGGCAAGAGGTTTGAAAATGAGGTGCTCATAGACTTCAGTGTTTGAACAGCTGTTAACTTTGCAGCTCTGTCAGCCTTCCTCCATCCTCAGGGAACACCTAGCACTTGTCAGGGTAGGTGCTGGCTCACATACCCTGGCACAAGCGTGGAGAAGTACTGGCAAGCACTGGGGGGTGGGGTGGGGAATTGCTGGAAAAAAGTCATTAATTTGGAATTTTAAGAAGGCAGTGAAAGAATTTGTTAAATTTGACCTTAATCCACTGATGAGCACATCAAATCAAACTCTTGAATGGTACCTGTGGTGTGCAGTGTAATCCCCCTGCCAAAGACATCCGGGTCCTCAAGCTGTTTGTTAGCTCAAAGGTTAAAACAAAACAAAACAAAACAAAGCAACTCAAGTTCCAGATTCCAGATTATAGCCCTCCTAACATGTAATTTCTCTCCTGCTATATTTTTTTTTCAAAAAAAGATTTTATTTATTTATTCATGACAGACACAGAGAGAGATAGAGAAAGGCAGAGACACAGGCAGAGGGAGAAGCATGCTCCATGCAGGGAGCCTGACGTGGGACTCGATCCCGGGGCTCCAGGATCACGACCTGGGCTGAAGGCAGCGCTAAACCGCTGAGCCACCAGGGCTGCCCTCACTTGCTATATCTTATGTCATAATTTATAGTCTTTTATCCTGCATTCCTTCCCAAATAAAGCCTGAGCTCTAGAAGGAAAAGATGACTTTATTCATACTCGTGCATTGCATAAAGCTCAAGACAAATACTAAATTAATAAAGACGTGGATTAATTGTAAAAGAACAGTAGATTATAAGACAGAAGAATTTATAAGACAGAAGAATTATAAGACAGAAGAATTTATAAGACAGCAAGGAACTAGCTTTTTGGAAAGAATGGTCTTTGAACAAATCTAGACCTACCTATACCTTCAATGAAATAAATGAAACTCCTTGAAAATACTGTTCTGCAAACTATCAGAGAAATAATGTGGACCACTATTTTTATTTGCTGTTTTTTTCTTGTTGACCATCCTTATAAAAATTGAGGAACTATTCTGTTGATGTCATTCTAAGAGTCCAGAAAAAATGTTTTCATAGTCCTTTTTTAAAGAAAAAGATTCTATTTATTCATTCTCATTCACGAGAGACACACAGAAAGGCAGAGACACAGGCAGAGGGAGAAGCAGGCTTCCTGCAGGGAGCCCGATACAGTACTCGATCCCGGGACTCTGGAATCATGACCTTAGTCGCAGGCAGACGCTCAACCAGTGAGCCACACCGGTGTCCCTGTGTAGTTCTTTAAAGTTACGCTAAGTGTAAATAGTTGAGAAAATCCAAGTTTTAACTGAAAGACTCCTGCAGAATCCCAGGAGTCTTTTGCTGCCACTTATAAAAACCTTTTTACCCCACATTAAATCTATTCTCTGTGTCTCTATCTACTGAATTGAGGTTTTGGTTTCGGAATGTGGCTTCTGTGATGGTCAGCAGGGTGTGGTGGATTTGAGGGCCGTGAGCTTGCAGCCCTGCCATCCTCTGTCCATTCTGGCTCAGCTCCGATCCCATCACCACAGGCTGCCACCCTGGGCTGCATTTCCCCACTCACCCCACTGACCTTGGTCAGGGCATAGCAGACAGCAAGGAGATGGGAGGGAGAGTACAGCTGGGGTGCTTCTCCCCCCAGTGTCTGGGCCAGCGCCCACCAGACAGGCCCCGGGCGCGCCTCTCCTGTCCTGAGCCTCCTGTGCCATCGCCTCCGCGGTGCTGCCCTTGCCAATCACTGCTTTCCCCCAATACCCCATTTCCTCCAGCTGGCTTCCCGACCTCCTCCATCATCGACCTACCAATCTCCTGAATGAAATTCCTTCTGTGTACATATTTAGAGCAGTTCCTAGTTTCCTGGGTGGACCATGACAAATACAGCAACCATAATTCCCCAAGAGAAAGAAGGAAGAAGGAGATTGACAATGGGCTCTCGTGAATGCATTTCATTACAGGTTGTATCATTTCTCCCATTTTCAAAATGAGGAAAGGGGGCACCTGGGGGGGCTCAGTCAGTTAAGTGTCCGTTTTTTCTTTTTTTTTTTTTTAAGATTTTATTTGTTTATTCATAAGAGACAGAGAAAGAGAGAGAGGCAGAGACAGAGGCAGAGGGAGAGGCACTCTCCATGCAGGGAGCCTGATGTGTGACTCGATCCCAGGACTCCAGGATCACGCCCTGGGCCAAAGGCAGGCACTCAACCACTGAGCCACCCAGGTGTCCCCTTTTCTCATTTCCTCTTGATTCCAGCGCGAGTCTTAATATCAGGGTCATGAGTTCAAGTCCCGTGATTGGGCTCCACACTTGGCATGGAGTCTACTTTAAAAATTTTTTTAAATAAATAAAATTTTTAAAATGGAGAAAAGATCCTAAGGAATTTAAATAACGTGTCAAAAGTCACATGACAGATGAGCAGTGGGGCAGGCAATTGAACACGTGGTGTAATTTTCTCAGTCATGATGTGAATGTCTCATGATCCATGCATGGAGAGGGAGACATGGAAGTGTTGCAAGAAAAAACAGGTAGTGGGAATGGTAGAAGAAATGAGTGCAGAGTTTGCTCATGGGCTGGCCCATGAGCAAAAAAGAACTCACTTTTGCTGTTAATACAGCCTCCCTTGAGGTAAGCACACTTGGACTGTAGAGATAAATACAGACTGGGAGACATTGGGTCTCCTGCCCAATCACCCCGCTACTGCGGGACTGAGCTAACAGGGAGGTTGGCTCTGCTCTGATTTCCACTGAGGCACGGATTTTTCACTTTATACAGATTCATCTCCTCAATTTGTAGAAATACAACTTAAGTGTAAGGACGTTTCCCTGCGTGAGCTTTCACTTCTCATCTGACTGGTCACTCTTGTGGGCTTCTGTGAGACCCTTCCATGGGCTATCTGCATTATTCAATTCATTCATTCACTAAATCTATCTTGAGTGTGCCATATGGGGTCTTGGAGTGCAGCAGTGAACAAGGCAGCTCAGGACAGAGGTCTCCGTGGGTTAAACAATCCTAGATTAATGTCAGTTACTGGATAAGAATGGTCAACCAGAGTTTTTAATACCATTATACCTATTTTTTGGCACAACATTTAGCAAAAACAAAACACTACTTTACTGGCTTGATAAAATTTGACCAAGAATGTTATTATTTATTCCTTTGTTGTGCATGATGCAGAAAGCAGTTACCTTCGTGGTGTGTGTGTGTGTGTGTGTGTGTGTGTGTGTGTGTGTGTTTAAAGCACTTTATTGAGGTATAATTGACATGTGCAAAGCTGTAGATGTTCAATGCATACAACCTGATGAGTTTGGGGATGGGTATCAACCTGTGAAATCATCACCACCATCAAGGCCATAGACATATCCATCACCTCCCCAAGTTTCTCTCCACCTTCCTTATTATATTTTTTAGTGTGTGGTAAGAAGCATAAGCTCTACCTTTTTAGAAAACACAATAGTGTTATCTGAAGGCACTATGCTGTTTGATAGATGGTCATCGAACACAGTTTTAGTTATGCAACCTAAAGAACTTCTAGAGATTTGCTGTACGGCATGATGCGATTTCCAACATGATAATAAAGTCTCCCCCAACAACATTCTCTCTCTGTCTCATTTTCTCATCTAAGAAGTATAGTGTCAAAGATATAGCCCTTAGGAACTAGCTCCACTAAATTATGTAATTCCCCATTCTATGCTCTTAAAATACAAATCCTGGGGTGAGTAGCCCATGGGATTACCAATTCCCCAGGGTGGTTCTTTTCTACATCCTTCAGCTTATGGCAGCAAGTGTCAAAAGAGCCTGAACATACTTGGCTGCTCAAAGAACAAAATGGGATATGGATGGGAGGGAAAAGAAAAAGAGAAAGAAATACAGTAAAAAAAAAAAAAAAGAAAGAAAAAAGTAGGATTCAGAGGCACCTCAGCAGCATAGTCAGTTAAGCTCCAACTTTTGATTTTGGCTCAGGTCTGATCTCAGGATCATGCGATCAAGCATTGGGCTCTGTGTGCTGAGGCGAGTCTGCTTGAGCTTCTCTCTCTCTCCCTCTGCCCCTCCCCACTGCTCTCTCTCTCTCTCTCTCTCTTTCTATCTATCTATCTCAGAATAAAAAACAATTTAGGATTCATTTGCTTCTCCACTGTGACAAATAGAAAGAAATTGGGACTGAGAGGCTATAAACAGATCCATCTGTCATTTACCTACACACCACACTCTGTATGGACCAGGAGAGCCAAGTGAAGACACTTCAGTGTGACTTCTTTTTCCCAAATTGCCAGCACAGCCTTATAAACAGTCCTCCCATCTGAAAAGTAAGATCTGACCATCACATCCACCTTCCATTACAGACAAGACAGCACAAGGCAACACCTGGAGGCTGCATCATTGAATGACAAGTTCAGTGGAAAACCCTGGCCCCAAACACACTGTTTCATTTTGTGATTTCGATAAGAAGCCAATTTTAGTGATTTTCTTTTATACTTTTATTGCACATAAAGTAGAAAAAGAAACAATGTTTGGGCATCCAGTGAGGCAGAAAACACAGATGAGATGACGACTGATCCAGGCACTGGATAAGGGTATTACCATCATCCCAGATCAAATAGATCAGCAAGGACACAAACCCATGGAGAGGTTAATCGATAAGATTGATGCAGAACTCTGCAGGTACAAGAAACAATAAACTATGGAGAGCATTGCAGGTGCATTGCTACAGACTTTTCTTTTGAAACAGCCACTCAATTTATTGCAGGAACATAATTCATCGGCCTTTCTACATGCTGTGATAGAGAGAGACGACATTAGAGGAAGTCTAGAGATATTAACTCAAATGGTATGTCCTGGGGAGACTCTTGGTCCATGGAAGTCATGCAGACCTTTGTATCTTAAGATTTTTAACTAGAAATGGCAAATCAGGAAGAATGACTTCTATTCCTTGGATGGATAGGCTCCACAGCTGGGTACATATGAATATGTAATTATGACACTCTATGTGTGTGCAGAGGAATATTATTTGTAATTGTTACCATAATTATTCATTTCGATACCTTCTGTTAACTTATCTAAGATGACAGATGTGAAACTAGCTGAACTGTACAATGTCACCTAAATTCATGAGACTCATTGGTCATTTTCAGATGAGCCACACAGTGGTGGTAAGCAAAGAAAACGTCCAGAACTCCAATCAGGACTGCCTTGCTTTAGAACAAGGCCTGGGACCGAAGTCACTCTTGGTTGTCCGTAGGTCGGATCTGGCTTCTGAGCATGTTTTGTTTATCCCATCTGGTTGTTTTAGAACATTTGTGCTAATTTTTAAACATCAGTAGTATTGCCACAAAAATCTGGGTACTTACCTCCTTTTGAAAAGTAAGATCTGACCACAGGTGGTCTCACATTGCTATGTGGTTGTTACTGGCTCAAGCCAAGCAGCCTCATTTTGCAGTGTTCCCCAACATGCCCCTGTTGTTCACATAACTACCTGCTCCCATAGGAATGACCCCTCATGTAGAGATTGGACTTCAGCTCTGCAAGTTCAAAAACTTTTTAACAAAATTCATAAAAGGTTGAACCAAGCATAAAACATCTACATCTCAGGATCCAAAGAACCTACCTGGTAAATATGCCTATTGGTTAACTTATCATGAGAAGTATTGACCAACTTGTTTTTACCAGGGGATCTGTGTGTTCTCTCCCAAGCACACATGGTGATAAGGGAATCAAGCTGACAATGCTTGCTGAGCCCAAAATTGAGGCAAGCAAGTGGTTAGATCATCCTAAAGACAAATCGTCATATTGTGATGTACTGTGATGTACCACCTCCTTGTAAAATACAAGCAATGACCTCTGCCTCTGTGATATGCTCAGGAAGAGGATTTCAAGATGCCTGAGCACTACCAAGGTCTATGAAGATAGCTCTTAAAAAAGGTAGGTGGGTCGCAGCCCTTCTGTTCCCAGCCACCACTTCATCAACATGCACCCCAACTTGAATCAGAGGACCTCTCTGTTTGCACATAACATACCACTTGAACAGGGTTTCTGTGTGTGGGGAGGGGGCCCACTTGAACATGAATTCATAAGGAATTTGGGAGGCCACATGTTCAGAAGCTCTTTTTCCTTTCAGCTTTATTGAAATGTAATTCACATCTAGCATTGTATTAGGTTTAAGGTGTACAACATATTGATTTGATACATTTGTGTATTGCAAAATGATTACTACCATAGCCTTAGCTAACACCTACACCGTGTCACATAGTTACCACGTCTTTCTTATGGTGAGAACATTTAAGTTCTACTTGTTTAGCAACCTTTCAGGATATCCTACAGTATTATGATCACCATAATCACTATAATCACCATGCTGTACATTAGATCCCCAGAACATATTCATCATGTAACAGGAAGTTTATACTCTTTGACCAACATCTCTGTTCTCCCCACACACTCTGGTCCCTGGTAATCACTGTTCCATTTTATGTTTCCATGAGTTTGGCTCTTTAAATCTGCTTATGAGTGACATCATTCAACATTTGTCTTTCTCCACTCTTCTTGACATTGCTGAAGACATATCATCAATTGAGAACTGGTGTTCGGTGCCATAAGATGGATCACAACATTACATTCCAGCTGTGTTTCCCAAGAACACTCCCTCGGACTCCCGATGGAGATTTGATAAACCCCTAAGTCCCATCAATTATATGCAGATATGTTCCCTTAGAGCAGGATGCTCTGCAGACAACTGGACCCACATTTCAATACTGCTTTCTGTAATGTTTCAGAGAGTGGTCATTTCTTAAATTTACTGCATCTTAAGGATTACATACACACATTATAGAATATTTATTTGCAGAATGTGCAGAGTTAAGTAGCATCTTCTTTAAGAGGAAAGAAGCTGCTTTCCACTAGGTGGAAGGGGGTTAACTTGGTATCTTTTCCACAATTTGGCATGTGTCTTGCATCAAAAATAGGAGGTTGTATAATTATGAAACTAGTGGCTGCTTCTAATACACTCAGAGGAGAAATCCTAAATTTTAAAATGTAAATATGTTTATGTGTCTATGTTTACATGTGTATTTATATGCACATATATACATATACTTATTTCTTTCTTTTTTAAGATTTATTTATTTATTTGAGGGAGAGAGTGTGTGAAAGCAGGAGGAGGGGCAGAGGGAGAGGGAGAAAGAATCCTCGAGCAGACTCCACACTGACTGTGGAGCCCAATATAGGGCTCCATCCCACGACTCTGAGATCATGACCTGAGGAAATCTGTCTTGGACACCCAACCAACTGAGCCACGCAAGCACCCCAGACGTATTTCTTAATGAGAAAATGATGCATCTTATTCAAGGTGGTGGTTTGGTGCTAGCAGTAGTAGTGGTGATAAAGGTATGACATTTCCCATCGTTTTCAAGGCTTTGGAGAGCAAAAGCATGACCGTTAGAAGGGAAGCTGATACCAGGGTAGGCGTAAGTAAGACTCACATTGTCATCTCTGAGATTCCACCACATTTGACTTTTCCTCTGGAAGGATTTTCAGCTTGTAATTCTTCTAACCCTCTTACATATTATTCTCTCCCAAATTGTGCATTTGGCTCTATTGCTGTGTCAATAAAGGGGATTGTTGGCAAGAGAAGTACTTGGGGTATCCAAAAGATGCTCATAGAGCTTCTTTTAAAATCCAAACAATTATTCACAACATTTTGCCTACAACGAATAGAATGACAGTCAACCCTGCTTCAGTATGAGTTCCTGTAAACTAAATATTAAATAACTTAAATATCTTAATACCTCTTATTCTATTTTGTGCCATAAGTTAATTTAACGTTTTACATAAAAGTTAATGGCATTCAAATGAATTTTTAAAACTAATATTAATTGTTATTTTTAAAAGATTTTTATTTTATTTATCAGAGAGGGAGAGAGAGAGCACAAGCCCAAGCGGGTGGAGGCAGAGGGAGAAGCAGACTCCCAACCGAGCAGGGAGCCTGATGTAGGACTTGATCCCAGGACCTTGGGATCATGACCTGAGCTGAAGGCAGACGCTCAACCCACTGAGCCACCCAGGTGCCCTAAAATTAATGTTAATTATATAAGTACACTTTGAAAAGGTTTTTTCTTCAAAAACATCAATGTTTACATCAATATATCTATTCTCATCAACATCAAATTCAGTGGAATGAACTATAGCATAAAGTATTACACTCAAATCTTCTAAGATTTCTTTTCTAATGAAAGCATCTTTTTCTCATCTACTTTTTAGCAAGGGAAAACAAATTAGTTTTGGAGGTCAAAATGAGAGTTTTTATCCCAAACATATGTAGTATCCAAAATATTAATAAAATATAAGTGGCTGAAAAGAAGACATTCCTTTCAGTTTCGCTGAAGAATGTCAGGTAAGAGCCAATGCGAATATTGTTGAAATAATACCAGGAACAGTAGGGCTTCCAACAGCTACATGTTGCTTCACCAGTGGGACTTGGAAACTGGAAAAAAATTCAACGAGTATCCAACTGCCTTCTCTGGTTTCTTCCTGGCTATTCTTTTGGTTTATTTAACATTGTTTTTTTAAAAAATAAAAACTTCCAACTTTCTGTTCTAAAAGCCATCCTGCTTCCTTTCAGCTGCTATGTTCCAGACATGTATTTTCCTTGAAGGAATCCTGGTCATTTTTGCTAAAATTCCAAGGGATTCAGAGAAAAGCAGCATATATTTTTTTCATAAGCATGCTGAAAATTGTTTGTTCAGCTAAGAGTCAGAGTTTAAGCGAATAATCCATGTTACTATTACAAAAATCCATTCTAGCCTGCCACTCTACGTATTTGCACATACAGATTCTTCTCAATGTGTTTAAAGTGAAATAAGTCTTGTGGAAACCCTTTGTGAAGCTGGCATTTAACTCAGGGATGTTAATAAATCAACACCCTGATGGACCGAGTGCTTTAGCTTTTTAGAAAAAGACTTACTATGACCCACATTAGCTTTTCTATCATGCTGTGTCAACACAGCATGTTATTGACTTGGGAGAGCCTTACACTGGGAGTAAGTTTTAAACTTTGTGCTCTTGTTCAATAAGATTTAAGAATGTCTGAATTATCTGGTGCATTGGGAAAAATTAAGTATGTTAAATATGTCAGATAGTGCTGGGATTGAGAAAGATAATTCTCTCTCGGTATTGGATCCAAACGGTATACATGCTGGACATAGATGTAGATAAGATGAGGAATTTAATTTGGGTTCATATCCATCCATTTCTAAATTGGTCTACCAACTGCTCTGTCACTTCTAAAGGGAGAGAAAAAAAAAGAAAACAGAGAATTTGAACAGAAAAATAAAAAAAATAAAGGGAGAGAAAATGGGAATGTGTTGAGAATGTTGGAATACAGTAGGTCTATTGAGTGAAAGGAGAAGTGGTCTGTTTTCTCTTTGAGGGTACAAACAACCAGGTGACCTGAGCTACAGAGGAAGGTCCTTTGGCAGGGACAGACTCACAATCTCCCTTGTCCATTCTGTTAGCCTTGCACATCACCATTAGACTAAAGGGACATGGATGTTATGGTCACCTAAGAGATCAATCATGTGCCTAGACCCCTGAAATATTCATAGATTCATACGCTATGATCACAGCATCCAGAGAGCAGTTGGGAGTGTTCTTTGGTATCCCTGTAGCCAGGACATGTTACTGGGTTGGGTGGGAGAGCATTGGGCAGTGCCCAGCAGGTGGGCTGTGTCAGAAGGGATGTTCAAAGTAGAGAACAAAGGACTGTGTCACTGGTTTTTAGAATGTCTAACACCCCCTGGAAAGTGCAATGTATCAACAATGGGTGGGTAATCAGTTATTCTGCCATTGTCTTGGGTGACATTCATGGGTCAAGTGTTGAGGGGAGACCATGATTTACCCAAGAGGGAAGCGGGCATATGATGATTCAGGCAGCAGGATCAGCAAGACCTGGGAGAGCAGGCATCTGACCTGCTACCATTGTATGCGCTCCTTCCATCAGTGTCTGTCCTCAATCTCTCTCTCCTTTTGATGTCTTATATTCCCTCTACTAACAACAACAACAAAAGGTAACAACTGTATCCATATAGAATTCAAGTTTTTTTTAAATAGATCATTAGAATCATTGATTTTTGTCACCAAGAGAACCATTGATAATTATCTTGAAGTTGCTGATGTTACCATAGTTAAGAGATTGGGTTCTGGGGTCAGAAAGATCTCAGTATGATTCTTAACTTTGCCATTTATAGGCTAGGACCACAGAAAAATCACTCCCCCTCCTCCTTCTCCTGGTGAGAATACTTTATATTTTAGCAAATTTCAATTATACAATACAGTGTTATCAGTGACTATACAATATAGTCATTGTTAATGGAAATACATTGTTAGTGGAAAAGTAAAACTGTGTAGCCCTTTGAAAAATAGTCTAGTTGTATCTTAAGAAGTTGAATATAAATATACCATATGACCTAGTACTTTCACTCCTAGTTACCTACCCAAAAGTAATGAAAACATGTTTTCATGCAGACTTCCATGCTAATTTTTATAGTAACATCATTTTTAACAATCAAAATGCAGAAAAACCCAAAAGTCCATTAACCGTTGAGTGTATAAATAAAATTTATCCATGCAATGGAGTAATATTCAATGATAAAGGGAAACAAAATACTTATACATGTTATGATATGAATGAACCTGAAAGACATGACAGCAAATAAAAGAAGCCAGACACAAAAGACCACATATCGTATGATAATTTTTAAATGAAATGTCCAGAAAAGGCAAATCTGTAGAAACAGAAATGCTTTGTTGATTGCTAAAGGAAGCAGAAAGTTAACTACCAATAGGCTTGAGAGATCTAGTTAGAGTGATGAGAAATCTAAAACTGGTTTATGCTATCAGTTGTCCACTTTGGAAAATTTACTAAAAGTGACCAATTGTATATTTAAAGCAGATGAATTTTATGGTCTGAAAACTATACTTCAATGAAACTGTTTTATATTTATTTATTTATTTATTTTAATGAAACTGTTTTAAAAGTCAACGCAATCTGGATGCCTGGGTGCCTCAGTGGCTTGAGCTTCTGACTCTTCAATTTGGCTCAAGTCCTAAACTCAGGGTCATGAGATCAAGTCCTGAATCTGAGTCTGTGTTCAGCCGGAAATCTGTTTGAGACATTCCCTCTCCCCTGCCCCTTGCCCCCTCTTGCACATGGACACACATGCTCTCTCTCAAAATAGATGGATAATTTTTTTTAAAAAGTCAATGCAATCACTTAAAACTATTAAATCCTATGAGTGAAGTCAAGGTAAAGATTAATTAAAAGATTGATATATAAAAATCAATAATATTGTAATAAATCAGTTAATAACCAATGAAAACACTTGGTGGGAAAAATAGTCCCAATCTCAAGAGCAAGTAATACTCCCTGCTTCAGTTTCATCGCCTATAAATGAGAATGATAGTATCGGCCTCTTAAAGCTGTGAGGGTTACATGAAGTAAAATTTACCAAGTGTGAGAACAACATCTGCCATATTAGTAAGTGCCTGTAAGGTTATGAAATGTTCATATTCACATACAAGATATATGTGTGAATATTTATTATAACATTCTTTGCAGATGTGAAAAATTAGAAATAACATTTATTAATTTAAGAATGATTATATAAATAATGCTGTTCCCATGAATACTATACAGTTTTTTTTAAAAGAATGACATAGATCCATGTGTTTTACCCTAAAAAAAAAATCTCCAAGATACACTACTAATTGAAAGCAACAAATTACAGAACAACAAAAATAGGATGGTTCTATTTAAGTTAAACACATGTTTATGTGAAACAAAGAAAAAAAGAAACAGACTGAAAAGCAGACTCTTAACTACAGAGAACACACTGATGTCAACAGAGAGGAGGTGAGTGGGGTGATGGGGATGAAGGACTGCACCTGTCATGATGGGCTCTGAGTAACGTATAGAAGTGTTAAATCCCCTCTATTGTATGCCTGAAGCTAATAAAACACTGTACGTTAACTTCACTGGAATTTAAAAAAAACATGCTACATATGTACACATGTGCCTAAATTAGTAAAACAATAAATTCTGAACTGATACCAACTAATCTGGATTGTTGGGGAAGGGTGGGGAAGGGGCTTAACTTTTTATCTTGCGTCTTTGTGTTGCTTATCTCTTTAAGCCTAAGAATATGTCCAATAACTGGCATATGATCAAACTGGAGAGTGAAACAAACAGGTCACCCCACCCACCTCAATGAAGAGGGTGCCAGGACCCAATGGGCCTTTGTGTATGAAGAACCACACAGAAAGCATAAGGGCCTCACATCAGATGTGGTCAGTGGATAACAGCTTTTCCAAAATTTTTTGAATGATTATCTGAACACTTCCAGGAGCTGACAAGAAGGAATCTTGCCTTTCAAGTCAACTTCAGAGCCACAAAGAACAGACAGATGTCAAATATGTAAAGGAAAACCTGAAGCTACAGAGATATTCGTCTGTTTTGTATTTTCCCAAATAGAGTAAAACCATTCCTTTCAAGTTGTGTTGCAACGATGACTTTTGTTCAGAAATTGGAAAGTGTGGTTCATATTGGAAGAACATTGCTGTCAATAACTTGCTTATTATACAGAGTTGTCCAAAACTAAAATAGAATATTCTCATTCCTGTATTGGGTGGTCTGGATAAGGAAAATCTAAGAGATGTGCAGATAGACACAAAAGCCCAGATTCCATTTCTGTGGCTTTGATCTAATTTGAAATGTTCTGAGTGGTAGAACTTCTATCCATCCTCCTGAGAGCCTTTCCATTAATCAAATATTTCCTATAATCAGGAAGCATTTCCTGAAATTCAGTCTAAATTTTTATCTTTCCTATGGCATTACGTAATTTAGTTAATTATATTACCCTATTAGCAGATCAGAAACGATATTTATCTGGTTACCCATTTTGTTGTTGTTGTACTGTGTCCATGTGGACCAATGGCAAATGGGAAATAAAACGACTACCACTTTCTTTTATTCTTTTCTTCTGTCCCACAGATGTAGAGAATCAGATCAATAGAAAACGGAGTGCAATGTGATTGTGTGCCATTGTACAACTGTCACTACCCAGATTTATGCATGAAGAGGACACATATCTGCTGGGAAAGTTTCCACCTCAACAAGCAAACTCTTTGGCTATTTACTTGTTTGCCTGAATTTGTCCTTCTGGCTGTTAGTAACTGCTATAGGGGAAGAACAAAGAGAGAAAATTATGAGAATCAGTCTTAAGACTCTGAAACTGATAGCAAAAAAAAAAGTCATTTCCTATTGATTGCATGCAATTCTAATTTGAAGTTTGCTTGGACATGAGTCAAAATTTAGCCTCTGAAAAGGCAGAGAGAAGCTACAATTCTCTTTTGTTATGCTGAATGAGAAGGAAAAAGCCCCATGATTATGAGTCACATGGGCTGTGTCATTGGCAGGTGCCTGTAGCAACTATTTTCCAATGGATGGGTGATAAAAACAGGAGATGGGAAAATCAGTACTTTGGGCCAATACTAGTCACGGTTCATTAAGACAGCAAGCTTGGGACAAGGGAAGGAAAGATATGCCTTACCTCGGAAGCATCTGAATCAGGATCCCTCAGGGTCCTACCTTCTCTCCTGAGTCACTGAGTCTCCACAGTCTTTGACACCCCAATAACTGGAGAGGTAGCATCACTTAATGTGCTTCTGGCCATCTTTCACTTGCTGAAACAATAGAAAGTCATACTGAGAAATCTTAAAAACTCAAGTTGCCCCATGAGGCCAGAACTCCACTGCTATGTCATCCCACCCACACTCTACCTTATTCCTCCACAACTAAACATGCTCCTCTTTTTTGAAAATAGGAATCACTAAAGTACAAAAACATATTTTAAAATATTCATAGTAGTATTCAGTAGGAATACATTGATTTAAATCTACCCATATCTTGGATTTTAAGGGCTAGGTGAATTTCATTAAAAATCATGGTGAGTACAGGGGCACCTGGGTGGCTCAGTCGGTTAAGCATCCAACTCCTGATTTCAGCTCAGGTCATGATCTCAGGGTCATGAGATAGAGCCCCACAGCAGGCTCTGTGTTGGGTGTGGTGCCTGCCTGAGATTCTCTCTCTCTCTCTCTGCCCTTCCCCCACTCTCTCTCTAAAAAAAAATCACAGTGATGTGCATTTTAAAAACTACTTGAATACATGTTCTTTTTGTCTTATTAATTCATGAATTCAGAGAAAATGACTTACCTCATGGTGTGTGATGAGTCAAAGAAAAAGGGGGGATAACTCTGGGGTGGGGAGAACTCTACCAGAATCTATTTCTGAGTGCAGGAAATAGAGAATCTGTGATCACAGTGTCATTAACAGGTTTGGCATAGGAAACAAAGGTCAGTGAACACAGTGGATGACGGCAGTAGGAGCGCTTCATTGACATGTTATAGGAGTGTCAAGAACTGCATCAGAGATTTTGTATACTAAGGACTAAATCTTAAAAGGAAAGCCCAGGGCAATTTTGTATTTCCCTTTGTAATCATCATTAAAGACATTTAAAAAGGATTAAGTTGAGGGAACTTCATTTAATGTTCAAGTCCCTCTAATCTCTTACCCACCCACTCCCCACTGCCATCTTCCAGCACAGCCAATAGTAAGGATAATTCCTTTTAAATTAATTTATCTCTGGGCACCATTTCCTTCCCTGATAACAATGCATCCTGCTCAGTGAGCTCTTAGACTTCAGAACATTGTAATCTAAAAAAGGTAGCATCAGCTCCACCCAATGCAGAAAACTGATTATGTAGTGGAGGGGTAAGACTCAGCTCCCTGGAGATGTGCTCTACAGCCACCAATGGGGACTCTTCTTCCACATCCAGCCAGGGTATTTCTGGAGCTCTGAGAAGTGGGACCCCAATCTGAGGGATTCTGGGGGTCGGCTCCAGTAGAACATCCCTGGGAGAGTCACCTGGCACCAGGTGGCATATAGATCCTACAGCCACCAAGGGGTTCTCCAGAGTGGCTGGGGTGTCTATGGGGACAGAACACCCTTAGAGGGATCCCAGCCCTGGGTTTGGAGGAATCAGAATTCTAGAGTTCTCCTCAGGATGCTCTAGTGCCCAGCTTCTATCTCCCATTGCCTAATTCCGTGTCCCCTACCCCGGGGAACACTGTTCTTGGGGTCCTGTAATCTTAAGTGAAGGACAGTCAGTAAAGCATACATGCAGTATCTTTTCAGAGCTAATATTTCTAGATTCTTTCTCCGTGGCATACAACCTTCCATCTTCTGGGGATTATTCCAGGGGTTTCTGGGTCTCTGATCTCTTGGAGACACCATCACCCATGAAGCATTTTCTAAAGTCATCTTGCCCAACCCAATATTTAATTTTTCTTAGAGAAGAAATCAATATTACATGATTAGATGAACAGAACTTTCCTCCACATCTTATGAGAGAATGGTCTCACCCTTTTAAAAGAAGTCATCTAAAAAGCTCACAACAAAGCCCAACACCATGCCTTACAAAAGTGGGCCAGAATTACTGTCTCTAGGGGAGAACATCTCTGTGTTTCGTTAGAGACTGTCTTTTTCTTCTGATCATTCTTCCCTGGCTCATGTCCCTGCTGCCCATCCACCAATCTTTCATCCCTTTCCCCATTCCGCCTCTCAGGTGGTGGCAAGAGCCAGCTGCGTCCATAAAAATACAATACATATCTCAAGCAAAATGTTTTCTAGCTTAGCCCTCAGAGCTACCAGGACACTCCAAAAATGCTAAAGGCCAGGCCAATCTGATGATTGTGGAAAACCCAATTAAAAAATAAACTGTGTTCTGGAGAAATACGAAATGTATCCAATGAAAACAAATTCAGCTCTTTCACTGGCAAAAATAAAAGGATTCATGGCAAATCAAAATACCACTTGTTACAGAGGTTGTTATGTCTGCTTGGCCGAACATTGGACTGACACCTTCTCCAAAGTTTAATTGTCTCCATGGCTTGCTCTTTGGTATTGGGTTTGCTGTTTGTCTTATCACAGCGGTAAAGTACACCGTGTCTTCTCCTCGCAGGGCATATCTCGTTTCACCAGCTAATTGTCAAGATTGGGAAAAAGGTCAGCTAAGCTTATCTAAACACTGACTACAAATACAAAATTTTTGAATGATTTCTTTTCTAAGAGATAGCATAAATCAAAATGCATACTAATTTTAAAATATCTTAGTCTGCTCAATAATCTCACCCGGAGAATTCACATTTTAACAATATTATTCATGCACTCATGACATTTTTATTAATGCTTTACAGATTAGAAACTGTGTGTGTCTGTATATATATGTAATCTTATTCACTTTTAAACAGCATTTAGGAAAAAAAACAGCATTTGGAGATAGGTAATATTATTTTTCTTATTTTATTATAGATGACAAAATTGTAGTTCAGAAACAGATGGGCCCTTGATATTGTATCTGAAGCTTGACCCCTCTCTCTTCTCTCCAGGCTGGGACAGCATTACATCATGCCCTGTGCATCAGGAACCCATAAGCAGCACTAAACAATGACTCCAGATTACTCAGAAAGGCCAAAGGTGCCATCTCTACTCTGTATGGCTTCATGGAATACAAGACCAAGGAACAAACCAATGGTATAGGCAATCCCTAGCATCATGGTAGAGGAGGAAATGAGGGAGATTCTTAAATTTGCCGTCTCTGTTTTGTTGCTCAAAGTTTAACAGGTATTGGATTTGAAGGCATTCGATGCTGAGATTAGAGAGTCATCTTTATATATTGTCTGAACAATATCATTCTTCTGCCCATGAAGCTGCTTGTGTCAGAGGGCAAGATATTCTGATTGGCCCTGGGATTGTTAAACCAAGGCACGGTGCTTCCACTCCTCAGTTCAATCACAAAAGGATATAGCTTGTTCATCCTTTGTCCCAGTTTCTGGTTAAAGGTTGGCTTGACTGGGACACCTGGGTGGCTCAGTGGATTAAGCACCTGCCTTCTGCTCAGATCAGGATCCTGGGGTCCTGTGATCGAGCCCTGCATCAGGCTCTCTGCTCAGTTGGGAGTCTGCTTCTCCTCCCCTCACCCTTCCCCTCTGTTTGTGTTCTCTCTCTCTTTCTCCTTTTCTCCCTCTCAAATAAATAAATAAAATCCTTAAAAACAATGTTGGCCTGATCCCAAGGGTAAAAACAACTATCTCTTGTTAGAATTTAAGCACTGTGAGGACAGGGGTTTTTTTTTTTTTTTTTCTGTTTTGTCCACTGCTGTTTCCTTATATTGCCTCTAGAAGTACCTGGTATAAGATAGGGGCTGAGTATATAAGATTTGGCTGCAGTAAGTATAAATGAATACTTGCTCAAATCTGACCATTATAATTCTAATGGACATGTATGGTAGACATTTACCATCATCCTTTGTACTCATTCTCCCCATTTCTCCCTGATCATAAAACATTTCATTTTTATCTGAGTACATGGGTATTTAGAGGAAGAACTACGTTTCTCCCTCTCTCTGGCAGCTAGGTTCTGAACAGTGGGTGGATGGGGAATGTCCTGTCCAAGTTCAGGCAGGTCCCCCTGCCTTCTTCCTGTTGATGGGGATGTATGTGAGATGGCTGGAATGCCAGAGCCCACGTTGGAGAGCCACATGCTGAGGACAGTGGGGCAGCTCCCCAGATGGGTCTGGGATCCTGACAGCCACGGTGCTAGTACCAGCCTCAGAATGCTTCTTGTACACCAGAAATAAATAAGCCAAACTTGAATAAGCCACTGCTATTTTGATTTTTATCACTCACAGTCCAAATGAATCCTGATGGCTACAAATGAACTATCATACATATTAGCAATGGAGAAATAAACATGTGCTTCCAAAATATATTTATGAAGCTATCTAACAGTTGGGTTAACACAGCATTTTATTTTATTGATATGTTGTTAGTTTTGTGTTTCCTGAAAATAAGCTGTATGACATGTTGCTCGTGCTTGTAGTCAATGCCCATGGTCCCTAAGAAACCCAGTCACCCAACTTCATTGCATACTGGAAAGCATTAGCAGAACACTTCTGCACATCTTCTTGTTGTCCTTCTCAATCTGATTTCTGAGTCAGTGCTTTAGTCTCGGGTTTGAAAGAAATTCAGAAGACCAGTTCTATGCATTTTCAGAGGCATGGCAAAGTGTTGGGGCAAGGATATAGGGTCAGTATTTTTCCACTAACCTGATGTGCTTCTGTGAGCAAACTAAATCCTACCCACAACTGCAAGTACCACCTCTACCCTAGAGATCCCACATGCTTCTGTTTCTCACCCTTTTTGTAAACAATGCTTTCTCTATCTACCTTGTGATAATTCTTTTTTTTTTTTTGATTTTTTTTTTTTTTTATTCATGAGAGACACAGAGCGAGAGAGAGAGAGGCAGAGACACAGGCAGAGGGAGAAGCAGGCCCCATGCAGGGAGCCCGATGTGGGACTCGATCCCTGGTCTCCAGGATCACACCCCGGGCTGCAGGTGGCACTAAACCGCTGTGCCACCAGGGCTGCCCCCTTGTGATAATTCTTAAAGCCAATATTGGATTGAAGTTAATTTCATTTAATTTAAGAAAAAATTCCATAATAAATAATTTTTTCCCTATCAGCACTTGTCAGGATTTTTTCCCCTCCAATCCCAATGGGGTTGTTTACCATCACTACCTTTTCCTTGTCAAGAATTATTGCTTTCTTCTTGATATGTTCAGTTGTATCCTGGGCAGCCATAGGAACCCATAGGTTCCTCGAACTCAGCATTTTCCTATTTGAAGTAATCAACCTCATTCTCCCCATCCTCTTCATCCCTCTGCACCACACCAGGTCCTCCTCCTCCTCTGTTCCTCAAGTTGATGAGTTCACTATAAGAGTCTCAGTGACCTGAGCCAGAAACCTGGGTGTTATTCAAGACTATGTTCCACATGTACTTGGTCACTAACTCACCATTGCCAACTCACCTGACTTGCTTTTCATTCTCTCAGCTACTCCCTTATTTAATTTCTCTACACTTCTTGCCTGAACGCTGCTTCCGATCTCAGACCACTTTAGTTTATACTCCAGGCTGCAGTCTAGAGTTCAAGATGGATCACTCACCTATTAACTCCCGAGCTGAGCAAGTCTGAGCAGAGGACCCAGCCACTTCCTTGCTCTTTTGCCTCAACAATCAGCCTTCCTTTTATATCCTATACTTCTGTCTTCATGGAAGTGTGCAGCCGTGACCATCTAGGTCATGGACTTTTAGCTTAGGCCTGCAGTCACCTCCATATGCTCATTTTTAGGTGAATAGCCTTCAGAACTCAGCAAGGTGGCACACTCTGGTACATTCTCTTGACCCCTAGCTCTGGCTAAGAGTCAAATAGTAACCCATGGAATGTATCGTGAGCAATATCATAGCTGTGACTACCCTTACCTCCATTTCCAGTGTTAAGTGTACAAAATCACATCTAGCGAGTTCTTAAAAGTTAGTTGATTGAGTGAGTAAGTAAACCTCCACTCAAATCACCCATGTCCCTTAAAAGAGAGCCATGTATTATAGGAATAGGCTTGTTTCTCTCTTCTCCACTTATTTTTCCCTGCTGCAGAAAAAGAAATGGTCAAAGTAAGTAGATTAACTCGTTTCTAGAGAGTATCTTCTTTTCTTAAACATACAGTTCCTTCAAGTTCTACCTGATATTTTTTCCATGTTTTTTCAAAGTATGGAACAAAGGCAACATCTAAACTATGTTCTTTTACATCTTTATTTTGTTTTATTCATAAAGCTTCTAGCTTTGTGTGCAGACAACTCACAGATAGTTAAAAATTGAGCATTAGAGAATTTATCTCTTATGGGGCATCCACACTTGGCATGGCCAAAATTATTTTGACAGTTGATCAAATACTTAAAATCTGGAGAAAAGATAGAGCACGACTAATCCTGTATTGAAAATAAAGTTAAAAGGAATAAGAAAGGCGTTTATACTAACTACTTACTATGTGTCAGACACTGTGTTCACAAATGTTGAATTTAATCCTCACAGACAACTTGTGAAGTAGTCATTATTATTGTGGTAGCAGTTATTATTAGTAGTTAAACTACAGTTTAAAAACCAAACACAAGGAGGTTCAGAGAGATAAACAACCATGAAAACAAACTCTCTTTCCAGTAAGTGCCCAGACCACAAATGCCATTATGACTCGTCGGAATCCCTCACCGTAAAGTTGTAGTGGATGCTTGATCATAAATATTGGTGAACATATTTTCTTTAATTCCACAAGCTAGGGGGTGGGACAGTCACCAGCCTTTTCCTTTCATATACATTAAGGCCACCATACATGCCCGACAATAAACATGACAATTCCTTACATTTGCTATCAATCCAAACACACATTCGGGCTTCTAAGACATTTCTTTCCCCTTTTTTTATTACTTGTCCATAACGCTATTGAACTTCAATGGATGAGTAAGAAAGCTCTTTTAATGTTCCACTGCTCTCAGTTTTCAACAATTCATAATTTTTGAGTACTGTTGATTGCCTTTGGGTTTGGAATCTCCAGAGATGAGTGTTGGTAAGGACGAGCTGAAGGAAATGCAGAGACTGTGATGGTGAGCCTAGGATACCCTGCCTATCCTGCTGTGGGACTTTGTGGATTAATGACCAGAACCCAAGGAAGTTAGGTGGACCAGGGTCACATGTGCCAGCGAAACTAAAGCTAACCTGCTAAATGATACAGAGCTGGCTTTCAATACACGTTTACTGCATTGACTTGGACTAAAGGAACAAAACACAATTGCAGGTGTAATATCATAACATCAATGGTAAATAATAAGTATCAGGCAAACAGTTATTGAAAATGTGCTATGATTCTGACTCTGTGCCAAGTACTTTCCAAGCATGCTTTTTTAAAAGAGATTTTGTTTATTTATTTATTTATTTGAGAGAGAGACAGATAGTGCATGAGAGAGAGCAAGCATGAGCAGGGGGAAGGGCAGAGGGAGAGAGGGAAGCAAACTCCCTGCCAAGTGAAGAGCCTAATGCAGGGCTCAATCCCAGGGCCCCGGGATCATGACCTGAGCCGAAGGCAGATGCTCAACCACTGAGCCACCCAAGCGCCCCTCCAAGCATGCTTTTATTTAACCTTTGTGAAAATGAAGTGTGGCAGGCACTGTAAGTATTCCCTTTTTAAGGTGAGGAAGTGTAGGCTCATGGAAGTGACTTGCCTGGGGTCACACAGCCAATAATGAGTGAAGCTTCTGAGAGTTGCTTTCCTTCCCAGAGCAACATTGCTTACTTTCCTAAGAGTGAGACACTGGATTAGATAACACAAGTGAAGGGCCAGGGAAGCTCCTTGGGAAATCTTACAGCACAGAAACAAACACCTCCTTCCAGCTCTGAATCTAGGGAGGCATACAGTAGCCAAAGTGGTTCCAGAATTTTACTCAGCTTCCAACATCACAATCCGAAGACCCAGTTGACCTGTCTTCCACAGAACATGTGTGCCCCACCCCAAATCCTGGATAATTCTCTGTATACAGAGTTTTGGAATTTAACTTTTCTCAATTTTTGTGAAAGACAAACAAAATTTCTTGTAGCATTCCATCATTAGCCAAGTGTCTGTTCTCTGACCCATTTTAAAATCTAAGATAAGATGATCAGATGCCTGGTAGGTCAGCCCAAGGCTTTGAAGAATCAAAATCCTTCCTGTCTGAGACTACAATCCAACCCATATTTGCTTGTCACACAGAAAATTCTATTTGCCATTTCCTGCTTGCTTAGCATAAACTGTTGGCCAGATTCCACATCCCGCTAGGGTTGATGATATTATTAATCTTGCTGCTCAGTCTTATATGGAATGCAAATGGTGGTAATTCTTACTGCTATCAAAACATTAAATTGATGGGCTTTGAATCTAGGCTAGTTGAGTAAAGGCAGCCCTTACCCACATAACTCAGATAGTTGTTTTCCACACTGTGACGATTGAGCTGTGACAGTGAGTTTCCACACTTGGAAGCATTATGCAAATTTTAATAGCCAGTGTAATCATTTGTAATAAATTTGGCAAAACAAGATGCTTTTTGTTTAATATTTGAGTGCATTTAAAAACCTGGCATCAACACAAGAGGAAAGTTTGCTCTCTTGAGATTCGGTGAAGAGATTCAGTGTCACATAATCATTCTAGAAATTTCAAATGGTTTTTCCATATACAATGCCAAGAAGTACCATCCTTTAAAACCTTCTTATAAAGCTTCATCCTGATACTCCTATACATTGTTTTAAATATTACAGACATCTATATTGTCTGGATGATAGTTGGAGTTCAAAATTATGTTCCTCTTGAAGCATTACTGATCACCTACGGTATTCTTTAGATTTCTTATATGTGCACATTTTTGCCAAATTGACTATCCTTGAGAGGAAGAGATAAGGATGTGCCTAGTCTTACAATTCTGGGTTCATAAAGATTGAACCAGGGATTCCTTTCTCAGAGCATAGACCAGCTAGTTTTGTTTTGTTCCTTCTGTCCTTGGCCACCCTCCATAATGCCTTGTCCTCTACAGGAGCCCCATGGTGGACATGGGACAATATGCCATAGTCAAGTATGTGGTACATACTTTCCTCCTGCTGTAGCTGCACACACACACACACACACACACACACGAATCAATTTGCATTAAATGATTTGATCTTTTAAAAAAAGACTATTTATTTGAAAGAGAGCCCACAAGAGTGTGTGAGAGCACACATGCAAAAGAAGGGGGAGGAGCAGAGGGAGAAGCAGACTCCCCACTGACCAGGGAACCTGATGCCTGGGCTCCATCCCAGGATCTTGGGATCCTGACCCGAGCTGAAGACAGATGCTTAACAGACTGAGCCACCCAGATGCCCCTGCATTAAATGATTTAAAATCCAAAAGAAAAAAAAAGGAAAAAAAATAATAAAAAAATAAAATCCAAAAGAGTGTTGGATTTAACTACACATATTGCTCTTTTTCTGTGCTTCTGAGTATAATCAGATACAGTGATCTGTTAAAGATGGAAACACTTAACAAAGAGGGAGAAAAGCAGATAATAGGAAAAACAGTGATCTAAAGTCAGCAGAATTGGATGGGATCCAGTGTGCAAGTGGAAAGTGGTCCTACATAGAAGCAGGAGGGAAAGAAGAACACCTGCTCATTGCAGGCAGTTGGGCTTACTGGTGATGGGAGATGGAGAACTCTCTTCTTTCCTGTTTTCTCAGTGAGATAAGAAACAGGACCATCAGCTGAGAGTAAGCAGAGAAATTTTGGTGTTGAGGTTTAAGAAGCACAGGTCTGAACCAGTTTTTCTGGGAGTGTGAAAAACAATTTGCAAAGGAAATATAGTGTGACTTCTGGGCAGTGCTAAGGATCAATTTATGGTCATAAATTCAAAAGCAAGAGCAGTCAGCAAAATAACATATTTTTCTCAGTCCACATCAGGCTTTTCAGGTACGGGCACAAAATACATGGAGAATTGGATTTAGCCAGTGTTGGGGCTGTGCCAGGTAAATATGGAAGAAATGACAAGGAGGTACATGGAACCCAAGTCCTGGGAGGAGTACATAGAAATGTGGACCCCAGAAAAAGTCAGACCACAGCCTCGAAGACCCCAGTGCTGTCACAGACCGTTAGAATGGGGATCCAACGTAGGGTCTCTAGGTTTAGCAAATAAAAATACAGGATACAAGTTAATCTGAATTTCAGAATAAAGCAAATCATATTTTAGTACGATTGTTCCCCAAATATTGTATAGACATGTTTATTTTCAAAAATGATCTGAAATTGTGTGTCTAAAATTCAAATTTAACTGCGAATCCTGTATTTGATCTGAAGACTCTGGCCCAAGAGAAATAGAGCTGGGAGATCATTGTCTGAGAATCGAAGGCCTTAGGGAAAGGACAGGCAGTGATGTGAGGGCTGGCTCTCAAGGGGAAGGTACAGGGATGGCCTGGCCATGGGGGAGAGCTCAACAGGGTGCTGGGAGCAGCTAAGAAAGGCTGAGTCCAAGGCTGAGAATTTAATGGAGAGGAAGAGTGTGAGATGAACCAGAAGACAGCCACTGCTTATCATTGATTCTTTAAAAGCAGAGGTTACGGATTATGGACCTGGGTGGTTCAGTGGGCTAAGCGTGGGACTCTTGGTTTGGCTTAGGTGGTGATCTCAGGGTCATGAAATCCAGTCCCTGAGTCCTCCCTCCCTCCTGAGCTGGAGTCCCCTCACCATTCCTTCTCCCTCTGCCTCCCCTCTCTCTTCCTCTCTGACTCCCTCTCTAAACAAACAAACAAACAAACAACTAAAAGCACAGGTTGTGATTGAGCAGATTTGACAACATATTTTTGCTCTAGATCGTTTTTGCTCTTTGCTGACCTTAGAAGGTCACAGACAGATGAGGGTTTGTGTTCTCAGCAGGCAGCACCTCCCCATGTTGTACCACGGGGCAGTCTGCTCAGGGGAAACTCAGGTCTCAATATCTATTTCTGGCTCCGTGGCTTTGATTAAACAAAAGCATTTAAGATGTAACCACTATAATCGGTACAGGGCTCGGGATGCAGCATGGAAAGCATGTGTTCCAGGCCCCTGCAGCCCCTGACTGGCCTGGGCGCCCAGCTCCGGGGTGTGCCCAGCCGCAGCTAGCCTCGGGGGTCGCTCAGGGCCTCCCCATCCGAGGCCCTGCTGCGCCCCCTTTGCCCGGCTGATGGACGGGGAGGGGCCGGCCCGGAACAGGGTTGGACTTGATCCCTTGGCGCGCCTGGGGGTGGGAGGCTCGTGTGCACCCCTCCCGGGACCCATGTGCAACCTCAGCACGGCCACGGATCCCTGACCCCGGGGTGAGCAGGATCCCAGCCGATTTGCTCAGAGCCGCACTCCACCCGGTGATGTGCATCGGAGGGCAGAGGATGCATGCTTTTTAGGGAAAAACAGTGGGTTTTACATGAAGAAATGCCTGAAAGACAGTAGGGAGAGAAAGACTGAAAAACACAGTAGCCAAAGCCAGGCTCCTCTCCCCAGCCCTACTTCTAGACTGCAGTTCCTGATTAAGGAGCCGTGTCCTGGGAGCAGGGCTGGGGCTGCCGGGTGGTCATGCACGCTCGGCCCGACCTCACCGGGGCCTGACCCCGCGCACAAAACTCCCAGGAGCCGGCCTGGCTTCTTTGTTCCAGATGCGGTTTCTGGGACGAAGTGTCCTCTTCCTGGCAAATGTGAAGTTATTTGATCTTCACTGCTGCATGGAACTGCCATTCCTTAGACAAAATAAATCACTTAAGATTGGCTTTGACCAGTAAGCTGGAACCAAGCTGGGCTGCCTTCTCCTCTCCCCACCATTTGCAGCCTAAATGTACTATAATTAAGGCCATTAGGGGCCTCTGGGGTTGGGGGAGGGGGGAGCGCACTGAGCAAGGGGTGAGTGAAGTGGCTGAGATTCCAGAATGGCTCCACCAGCAGGCAAAGCTGAGGCCATAATTGCCCCCATTAAAGGCTGTGTTATTAACACTTTCCTCTTGAACATTCAAGGCAAATTTTGCCTCACAGGCGACCCAGACCTGCTTTTCATGGATTTTAGGAGTGATGAATACATTCACTTTCCAAGATCAGCACTTAGGCTTTGCTCGATTTTATAGTGCAGTCACCTGGAAATCCAGTATAAAGTTGGCATTTTTTAACAGAAGTTAGAGTTATGGTGAGAGAGCACGATTTGGCCGTTGGGCCCCAGGGCCTGTGTCCATCTACAGATGCTGTGCCTTCCCATCCTCCCCACCCAGCTTCAGTTCATGTTTTCAGTGAGGTTGAGTGAGCAGGATTAGTTAATACTGCTCAGGGCCAGGGCGGCAAAGATTCTGAAACCTGATCCCTGGTGTTCGGAAATCACCAGAAACCAACGGAGATGCGAGAGCCGAGAGCGGCGGTAACAAAAGGGATCTCAGGCCCCACCAGCTCTGAGAAGGTTGAGGAATCCTGACCTCCAAAGAGCTGCCTCCTACTGCTAAACATCACCAAGACCATAAAATTCCTCTTTCCTTTTCCATAATGGGCCCAAGATTTATAATTTGGAAAGATAATCAATTTTTTAAAAGATTTTATTTACTCATTCACGGGAGACTCCGAGAGAGAGGCAGAGACATGGGCAGAGGGAGAAGCAGGCCCCTCTCCGGGAGCCTGATGTGGGACTCGATCCGGGACAATACCCTGAGCCAAAGGCAGATGCTCAATCACTGAGCCACCCAGGCATCCCAAGATAATCATGTCTAATCCCAGTGTCCTAATATTCTGATTTCATTAGGTAATCAAATGGGAAATGTGTTCAGTGTTTAGCTATGCATTTCGCCCGCAGATTCCTGAGTGGCTCTCTGTTTTATAAAGTGAAATGCGCATTAAAAAGGGCAACTCGGGACCACACACAGAATGGTTTGACACCCAGGCGTGGATTTCCAGTAAACCCAGAAAACACACGATGGAGTCCCAGAACTGGTACATTTGAAATCAGAGGGTGAAGTTACACCCCTGTAATTTCCTGCATGATGGGAGGGCAAGAGTCAATGAGCTGTGTGTGTGTGTGTGTGTGTGTGTGTGTATCACTTCTTCTCCACATCATACTACAAAGTTGAAAGGAAATTCTGTTCATCCTTGTCCTCCCAGCAGCGCCAGGTCATTGGAGCAGCGATACCATGAAGCCCCCTGCAGATCGAAATTGGCACCTTTCAGGGTACACAGAACTGCTCGGCCTCTGTGACAGGTCAGTGTGGGTCATGTTTCCTGCATGCCCACTGCGCACAGACTGACCATCCCACAGAGACAATGTTGGGAATTTCCTTGCAGAGAGCAGGACTCAGGCAGCCATCCCACTGTCCCCCTGCAATCCTAACTCTAAGGTGACAAGCCTCAGATACCCACTGAGGAGGTGATGAGGCTGCTCTTGTGAGGCACCACCCCCTGCCTAGAATCACCACTATGTCCATCGCCTCCTCCCTAGAATATTCTTATTTTTCCCTCTGGATGACTGAAGCTGGTGGCCTCACTCCACCAGCCTTCACTTTAGATACTGCACCAAGGCCTCTGCTCCCGTTAATGGCAGTAGTAGGAAAAATGCAAGCTGTTTCTTGGTGGGATTTCAAACCTCATCTACCACTTGCTAGCTGTATGATCCTGCACACATCCCTTAACTTCCCTGGAGCTCAGGTCTTCCTTTTGTAAAATGGAGACAATAGTTGCCTCCTAGGTGATGTGATTGTAAGAATTCAGTGGGATCAAATATGTAAAGTGCACAGTCATAGCAGGACTCCGGTGTATGGAGCACCCCCTTCCCGGTTCAACACAGGGATTAACTCCCCAGTGGCTGCGGTAACATTGCCACAATCTTGGGGGCTTGAAACAACACAAATTTATTGTCTCACAGTTTTGAAGCTGAGAGGCCAAAGCCAAGGTATTGGCAGAGCCCTGCTCTCTCTGAAGACCCCAGGGAAGAATCCTTTCTTGTTCTTTGAGTTTCTGGGGTTGAAGGCAATCCGGGGCATTCCTTGGCTTGGGCTGCCGCATGCCATCCATCTCAGCCTGCACATTTACTGACCTTCCTCCCTGTGCCTCTGTTGTCTTCTCCTCTTTTTTTTTTTTTTAAGATATTTTATTTATTTATTCATGAGAGACACAGAGAGAGGCAGGGACATAGGCAGAATGAGAGGCAGGCTCCCTGCAGGGAGCCCAATGTGGGACTCGATCCCTGGACCCCAGGGTCACGCCCTGAGCAAAAGGCAGAGGCTCAACCACTGAGCCACCCGGGCGCCCCAAGTCCTCCCTCCCCTCTTTTTGGAAAGACATCAGTCATTCGATTTGGGGCCCAAACTAATGCAGTGCAACTTCATCTGGACTTCATTAATTACACCTTCAAAGACCTCATTTCCAAATAAGATCATATTCTGAGGTTCCAGATGGATGTGAATTTTTTGGGGGGGGACACTATTTAATGCACAATAGCACTATAAATTTTGACAATTTTTTAAAGGAGAGGACTTTAATTGTCCTTAAAATTTCCAAAACACTTTCAAAGCATGTGTCCTTTATAAACACCTACTAAAATGCTTATTTTTTTCCATGAAATACTCAATTTGACATTTTTGTTATTACTAAGGTACAGTGGCCTACTGTTGTTTTGATGATACAGAACATGTTTTCGCGCTTCCGTGCAGTCCAGCTGGCTCACTGGACAGGTTTCCACTGAGTGTGGATGTCATTATCAGGTTACAAATCTGCAGGGAGGTTTTGAGACAATTCAAATCCTGTGATCTGCTATATGCTACCATCACTTTCAAAAGATACTGTGCGTTCACACTGTGTTCTAGGAACAAAAGATCTACAGTTTGTCATTCCTGGTTTTTACTACAAGACATACACCTTAAAAATAAAATTTTGAAAAAATCCAGCTGCTAAGCCCCTGTTCCAATAACTAAGGAAGCTTAGTATTTATTGCTATTTTTATAAAATTTTGTAAACTCTTAATAAGGAGAGTCATAGCATCAAAGTCATATCAGAGTCATTGCATCTCAAGAGTCAAAGGATCCCAGAGATAGTTGACTCCCATGCTCTCAGTTTACAGTTGGGAAAACTAAAGTGCTGGAGGGTCAAGTGGTGACTCTCACAAGGATATACAGCTAGTTACTTGCAGAAACCACGTTACTATTCAACCTCCATGAGTGAGCTCTTCTCCCCATACCAATATCAGGTATATAGGTTGGATTTTTAGAGAATCTTTCTAGATGGTATCACTGTCTCAAAAGCCTCCCCCAGCTGCAGGCCTGGAATATTGGCCATATTTTTTGCTTACTTATTTGTCACTTGGTAGCACCAATTTTTAGCAGATACATTTGGATAGAAAAGATTTTCAGAAACCATTTGGCTTACTTAACAATGATTCTTGTGTAGTTATAATACAAATCAATGCAGTGACATAAAAGAGAGACTTGATACTATAATAAAATATTTCTTGAGCAACTCTCTAGGATGGGAATTCTGATATTTGATTTCTAGATGAAGAGGATCTAGAATAATCCCTCCAAGATACATAGTCAGGGCTTATAAACTAGTCATTAAACCAGTTTAATGGAATTTAATAAAATAAGCAAGAACTTTTATAATGTTACCAGAGAGAGGAAATGTCAAGAAAGGAGTTTCAGCTATCTGAGGCAAAAATAATTGTTGGAAGTATGGAAAGAAATGTTAGATTATGAGAGCAGCAGGAAGATGAGTGCCCAGAAGGCATAGTTCGTTTGTCTGCTGCTCATTGAACTGATTCATTCAAAAGGCTTTTTGGGGGTCTCCCTCTGGTTGAGGCACTGTTAGGCACAAGGCATAAAGCAAATAAGACATCATGTCTGAGTGGATCATTCTATCCTAAAATTTAGAATTTGATTGGCTTCAAAGAATTTGTAATCTAACTCCACCCAACAGCCAACCAGAATGAGGAAACTGCCACCTGAGTTTCCATTTGAGGGATATCCACAGGATAGAGTATTCACAGGAAATGTCTGCGCTATGAGCAAGTCAGCATGAGAAAGGAGTCGCTGGCACTTGACTGAGGAGAGCAGGACCCTCACCATATTTGCAGGCTGAGGACTTTGGCAATGCTGATTTTTCTTAAATTCACTCCAGGGCTAACTGAGAGATACTGAGACCCAAATCTCAAGGATTTATTTAAGAGCAGAAATTGAAATGAGATGGCATAAAGAAACCATGGTCCAGTTCACCCATGTATGGGTTTTCTATGGCTGTATAAGCATAAACCTAGTAGCTCAGAACAGCACACATTTATTAACTTTTTTCCTTTGGCAGAAACAGTAGGAAAGTACTCAATGACTTACTCTAGGGGACAGATGACTCCCAAACTTGTGCCAGCATCAACACAATTCTATTAACCACAGCGGTGATATTAAATATACACAGAGCGATTCACCTATCTCATTAAGTTACTCAGACGTTCTAGAGATCTACTGAACAATACAGTGTCTATGCTTAACAATGCTTCTGTTGTACACTTACAAAGTTTTAAGAGGGTAGATCTCGTGTTAAGTGTTCTTAACACGCACACAAGGCAAGTTTTGGAAGTGATGTATATTTATTGCCTTGGTCATGGCGGTGATATCGCAGGTGTGTGCACTAGCCCAAACTCGTAAAATTGTATATATTAAATATGTGCAATTTTTTGTACATAAATCATAACTCAATAAAGCTTTTTTAAAAGAGATTTGTCATTCTCATAATTCTAGGATCATTTAACTTCTGCCATCAAATGATCTTAAGTTTAGATCTTCTCTTCACACCATCCTCTTTGGTTTATGCTATCATCTGTTTTGCTCCACTGACACCTCAATACGCCTTCCACATCTTTCTCCCCGCAAAAGTTAGAAATCTCACTCATTTCCATGTGTTTTGCACATGAACATTTCTTCTGAGAAAAGCACCGACTTGAGATTGAATGAGAAGAAACTATTTGAGGCATTCACTGGGGTCCACTAATGAATGCCTTTTTCATACCTCTCAGTCACTTTGATGATTTCTGATGGGATACAGAAACTGGTTTTCATGAGACATAGCTATGGGATAAAGCTGCTTATTGGATCTGACCTCAGAGTCCCTGTATTCAAATTCTGCCCCAGCACAGACCCACTGTGTGACTTCAAGTTACCCATAATCCCAGGCTGAGCATATAACAAACCCTGGCTGTTGCTATTATTTCTTCCATAGCTAGAAAGGTAAAGAATATGTGAGTCAATAAGATAAATGTAGTTACCTTTCTGGAAGCAAAACCTTCTCCTAACTGTATTGTTGGAGGTAGTCTCAGCTTCAAAAATATATCACATCTAGGATTCCTGGATTATCAGATCTGTGTTCTTTAGTACCTTGAGGGAAAACATAACTTTTCTCTTTCTTTAGATCATGGCTTCAAAGGCTTGAGTAGCTCAGCAGGCTGTTTATAGACACATTCAGAGGATGATCACAAGTTACCACTGAAGAGTACTGAGATCAGAAAAGACAAAAGTTCTTCATAAAGCAGTTCTTGTACAACATAGGTGTGGAGTTCATGTCAATCTTCTTCTGTGTATAATAAGATGAGAAAACAGTACCTGTCTCATAGAGCATTCATGAGGGTCAGGGAGTCAAGAAACATGAAGCTCATAGCTTGACTCAGAATACCTCTTCTTTAAACATTAGCTGCTGCTATTACCAATATCCTCATCCTCAATGTCATTTTCATCCTCACCGTCATCCTTACCATTGCCACCATGACTACCACTATCAACATCATCATCATCATCACCATCATCATCACCATCACCATCACCAACATCACCATCACCAACATCCCCATCATCATCATTATCTCATTATCTAGCCTTTGTCAGACTTTCTTTGCAACTCCAAAGGTGTTCTCCTTTTTTTCAGGGAGCCTCACCTTTACCCTCCTTCTCTATTGCACCACACAAATTCCTGCCCCTCTGACTGCTACTCAAAGCCCCTCCACAAGCACCTCTGGCATCACCTCTGCATGGTGATCACCCAACAAAGTCATTTTGGCCTTTTATTCGCATCTTTTCACTCTTTCTCCAACAATTTTATTCATCATATATTTCTGTGAGCTTATTTGTTAAAAGTATATATTTTCAGTCTATTCTCTTTTTCACTTGCCAATAGGATATTCACTTGGGATATCCTACATGTAGAAAAACATATTTCAGGTAGATTTTGATACTATTTCCCCAAACTAAAATTTTCAACCTGAGTTCATTGATTTCTTTTCATTAACAAATATGAGACATAATGTAAGTGGTCACAGTGGAGAGGAACAGGCAATTTTGTGAAGCCTCATTAGGAAGACATAGGGCCATCCCTATCACCCAGGACCATAGAGAAGGTGCTGCAATGGTGAGCAGTGAGAACCACTGAGTCAAACAAGACTCATGGGACCAGTAGAGCAGGCTAGGGCTTTGTTCCTATCCTCTGGCAGTGCCTCTTCAAGCCTGGTAACAAAGGTATCAACAGACTTACTTTGTAAAGATTGGGAGTGGGTCCAGGAAGGGGAGGCTGATCCCTCATTTCCTCTCAGTCTACAGTTAGTGATAATGGAGCAGATGCACTCCCACTCTTTGCTAACATAGGGATGATTGACTTTCCCTTGGGTCAAGTGGTCTTGGTGGGAAATGGACTGACTTAGACTATTTTTCCAGGACTCCAGTGAGAGGGCCATTTGCAAGAGGCCAATGGAACCAGAGCTAGGGGTCACTGGAAGAAGGCACATCAAGTGCAAGATCTCATATCAGGGAAATGTGCAGCAGGGCCCCTTATAGTCTCTGGAAACAAGTCACACCATGTCACAACAGTAAGCAAGCAGATGCTGGTGTAAAGATGGCCTCAGTGCCAATCTGGGCTACGGAGACAAGCAGGGAGCATGAGAGAACACCACTTCCCTGTCTTCCCTCCCTCTTTTTAGTCTCGGCCTGGGAAAGGAGGAGGAGAGGCATCTCATATTTTATCCTTTCACCCTAAGCTAATAGAATGGGTATTAGTCTGCTCGGGCTGCTGTAACAAAATACCACAGACTGAAACTTATGTCTCATAGGCTGGAAGCTGGAAGTGCAGCAGGATCAGGTTTCTAGCAGGGTGTTTCTTCAGAGACATCTCCCTTTGTTTTGCAGATGCTTCCTCACTATGTCCTCACATAGACTATTCTTTGTGAAGGAGCATCCCTGGTGGCTCTTCCTCTTCTTACAAAGATACCAGTCCTACTGGATTAAGACTCCACCTTTATGACCTCATTTAACCTTAATTATCTCTTTAAAGACCCTCTCTCGAAAAAAGTCAGATTGAGGGTTAGGATGTCAATATATGAAATTAGGGTAGGACACAATTCATTCCATATCATCACATAGATTTATGGATAGTCTTTATAGTAATCTTGACTCTAACACTGAGTGATTGCAGGGTGTCAGGAGGGAGATTTCATCCCAATTCACAGACCCAGGTCACAACACTAGTGTTGTGTTCCCCTTACTCTATTTCATCCAAAAATATTCTGAACTTCCTTCTATTTATTCTTTTGATTTTTTAAAAAGATTTATTTATTTATTTACTTACTTATTTATTCATGAGAAACACAGAGAGAGGCAGAGACACAGGCAGAGGGAGAAGTAGGCTCCATGCAAGGTGCCCGATGTGGAACTCCTTCCCAGGACCTTGGGACATGCCCTGAGCCAAAGGCAGATGCTCAACCACTGTCACCCAGGTGTCCCATGAACTTCCTTCTTTTTATTTAATTTGCATGATGATGGGACTGTGCCCATTGGTTTTAGTTCAATCAGGAGCAAGCTCTAGTGGATGGATGGCCACAAGCAATGGCTGGGGGGGTGGAATAAGTGCTGGGGATGTCACTGGCAGTGACCACATGATTTGCTTAAATGTTGAATACTGTCTATGCCCTGTTTCATTCTCAAGCTTATCTATGCATGTTTGACTGATTAGATAAGCTAGGGCATTGTGATACTCTTTCCTTTAACTAAGCAGCTCTTAAATCTATGTAAAGTCAACTAGTTTACTGTTTTTAATTTGTTCACTTTTGTTCAAAGGCAAGAAATCATCTAAAGCTCTTTGGAAAGAACCCCACTGTATTTACAGACTCAAATATTCTCTCTTCAAATAAAACCCCTGCAAGAGAATGTGATGCTAGTACAACAATAAACCTTTCAAGTTGTAATGCCCACAAGAAAGGACCAAAGCAAGGCCTCTTGACTCTTATAAATGTGAATTGTCATAGAGTCTTTGAAAGACCCCGAGTGAGTGTTAGCCCCAGAGCCCACAAATCAGCAAAATCTGTTCCCCACTGTGTCCCATACTCTGTGGATGACACATCTCAGGGAGAGGAGTGTGACGTTGGAATGTAAGACTGAGGAGCCCAAAAAGATCAAGGCAGCTTACTATGAAAGAAACTCTGGCAGTACCTACTACCGCAACTTGGAATCCAACGCTCTCCAACACAATGACTCCCATGTGCTGGGGGATATCATGCTGCCTGTGGGCCCTCATGCAGGCCTCTTCTGCAGCCCAGATCCAACATTCTGTGTCCTGAAGAGCTGTGAGCACAGGTCCTGCCCCATCACTTCTGTGCTTTGGCCATTTCCTTAGCCTGAAGTGGTTTATCCCCTCCCTGGCCATGTCTAGTCTCCTTCATAACCTCAGAGATCTGTTCTGGGCTGTGTGTCCCCCCACATGGCTTCCCCACACCTGCTGACTGAGGTAGAAACCCTCCCTCTGCTCCAATGCCCCTCTTCTCTCCCTGCTTCTGAAATCTTCTGGCTGACTTGTCTGTGACTTCTAGTGAGCTGGGAACTCTGACAGGCAGGGCATGACATGCTGTGCATCCTCAGCAACTGGATGAATCTCGGGCACATGGTGAGCACTCAATTAGTGGCCAAGTGATGATGCCTCAGAAAGGCATCCTTGGAATTTAATGACTAAGCTCATCCCTTGCTGTGGTGGCTCTATGGAGGAAGTAAGGGCTATACCCGGTTCACGTTTAGCTAGACAATGAGAGCATTTGTGACCTAATCTGTTCTATAACACATTGAAACCCGTTCCAGGGAGTCACTTGGCTCATTCACCACAACAGGAGCAGACATCAAATGAGAGCCAGTGTGTCAAAGATGCACAGGAGAGCAAAGTGCCTCCTTGCCAGGCATGTGGGCAATGCAGTGGTAGGACCACTGATGAACAATTAGGAGAGCTCCCTGAAGTGTAATACTCTGCAGGAGTGAGCTTTACTTCCATGAACACATCCCAGCTTCTTCTATTTTACAGCTGCACATGCTATTAAGACTCGGTGTCATTGTTTCCTCTAATTATAGAATTTTTATATAAATAGAGCTCAGCTGGTAGTTCAATTTGAGTTATAATGCTGGAGTTTTTAACATGACTGTAGGAGTCTGGTATTAAAAAAAAGCAGTTTAAGATATTTCAGTGGAAATTCAGTTATCAAAGGAATAAGTTCATATTAAACTATTGACAAGTGGTTTTCTTGTCTAAGTGCAATCTTCTTAGGGAAAGGAAGGACAAAAGATGTCCTGGGGTATCATCTTGTCTTACTTAAGGCTTGAGGACATTCTTTTTTTTTTTTTTTTTTTTTTTTTTTTTTTTTTTTTTTAAAGATTTATTTATTTATTTATGATAGTCACAGAGAGAGAGAGAGAGAGAGAGGCAGAGACACAGGCAGAGGGAGAAGCAGGCTCCATGCACCAGGAGCCCGACGTGGGACTCGATCCTGGGTCTCCAGGATCGCGCCCTGGGCCAAAGGCAGGCGCCAAACCGCTGCGCCACCCAGGGATCCCGCTTGAGGACATTCTAATGCATCACTGAGAAGGATGGCAACTGGCCATGTCTCCTCCACTGTAATTGACCATTTAAATACACACAGCCTGGAGAAGCAAAAAAAAAAAAAAAGAGACCAACACCAGGAGACAGAAGACACAGTCTCTCCACTGTTAACTTCCCACAAGGTAACTGACCCTATCCTTTATCTAAAAAGTGGGATAATTTAATTAGAAACAATCTTTTGTAACTCTCCGATTTGAGTTCTCTCTTTTTATTTGGCTGTGGCCAGAAATTTCCTTCCCATGTGTATGCTGATATTCACTTGTACAAAACAGAGACTAGAATAAAGTTAACCTAATTTTGACAACCAGAGTTGGTCACTCTCAATACTGCTCCAGCTTATCAAAATGAAAGTCGAAAAGCACCCCACAACCTGGTTATTGACATCACTTCCTAATTGGCCATGCTCCATCCAACATCACTTCGGTCCAATTTACCCACCTCACTATTGCAGGTGATCTTTGATTTTTTCTTTTTAAATTGTAAAATATTTCAAGTATGAAACATAATATTCACCTACAAAACCAAGTGCTCAGATTTAATAGGTCTTAAAGTTCGGAAAGTTAGTGGTAGAGCCCTATGAGTTTTCTTTTCTTTTTTTTTTTTTTTAAGATTTTATTTATTAAAAAAAAAGATTTTGTTTATTTATTCATGAGAGACACAGAGAGAGAGAGGCAGAGACACAGGCAGAGGGAGAAGCAGCCTCCATGCAGGGAGCCTGGTGTGGGACTCAATCCTGGGACTCCAGGATCACACCCTGGGCTGAAGGTGGCACTAAACTGCTGAGCCACCTGGGCTGCCCCCCTACAGTTTTCTTAGAAGAAATAAAATGATAAAGATTCATTAATATGCCTGCCCTTGCCTCCCACACAAAATTCTCTCCAGGGTTCGAAATATATCATTTCCACCCATGTTTTTATAATCTATATATTATACAAGTTATATATATTATATATGAACATATATATGAATATGCTTATATCTATGATAGTACTTGAGATTTTATACACACATTTATTTATATACACATATATATATATATATAGAATTCAAGATACTCTAAGTTTTTAAACATTTTTTCCTCTGTGACACCTGATAATTTATGAAATGTGCATACAATAGAATACAAAATAGAAGAAAAAAATGAATAAAGAACAGCAACACTTATCAACAGAGGTGACTCAACAGATTTTACCTGAGTTCCACCAGTTTTTAAAATTTATATTACAGGATGCAACACAGGGACACACATTACATTTAGTTTGTCATGTCTTCTTACTTTCCTTCAATCTTTACAGTTCTTGGACTTTCCTTGTCTTTTATCAACTTGATACTTTTTTTTGAAGTATAATTAATAAACAACATTATATTGGTTTTAGTTGTACAACATATTGATTCAACAATATGAAGCTGATACTTTTGAAAAGCAATGGTCAGTTTTGTTTAGAGAACTTTCTTTGATTTGTTTGTTTCTGAATTGCTCACCAATAGTCCTGTGAGAAACCAAATTACTTATTTAATTTTCTCTTTTTTTATATACTTTCTTAAGGTGGAAGCCTAGATTATAGATTTGAGACCTTCCTTCTTTTCTAATATGAGTAGTTTTTACTATTAATCTCCCTGTGAGCTCCGCTTTAGCTGCACCCCACAAATTTTGTCATATGATGTTTTCATTATTTGTATTCTGTTTGAAAAAAATTTTTAAAGATTTTTTATTTATTTATTCATAGATACACACAGAGATAGAGAGAGAGAGAGAGAGAGAGAGGCAGAGACACAGGCAGAGGGAGAAGCAGGCTCCATGCAGGGAGCCCGATGTGGGACTCGATCCAGGGTCTCCAGGATCAGGCCCTGGGCTGCAGGCAGGGCTAAACCACTGCACCACCAGGGCTGCCCCACTGCGCTACAGGGGCTGCCCCTCTGAAAATTTTTTAAATTTTACTGTGTACTTCCTCTTTGACTCATGGGTTATTATGAGCTGTGCTGCTTAATTTCCAAATATTTACAGATTCTCCAGATATTTTTCTGTTATTGATTTCTAATTTTACTTCAAGACTTTAGAAAATACTTTGTGTGCTTTTGTTCTTTTAAATTTGTTAAAGCCGCTTTATGGCCCAGAGTGCGGCTATCTTGATAAATGTTCCATGTACACTTAAAAAAAATAAAGTTTCTTCTGGTATTGTCCGACAGTGTCAATTTAGTAGATCTACATTTTAAACCCTAGGACAACCATCAGAAAAAATTTTAAAAGGAGGTGTAAATAACAATTTAACAATAGAAATCAAAATGGAATCACAGGAGCACTCAAATCACCCAGAAGGCAAAGAAAGACACAAAGAAAAGAAGAACTGAGTAGAAAACCACTAACAAGGTGGGGTGTTTAAATCTAAAATATCAATACCTATATCCAATGTGCATGGTCTAAACACACCACGTAAAAATACTGTGAGATTGGCTAAAAATAAGACCCATCCATGTGCTGTGCACAAGAATGTAAAGATACGTGAGAGGTAACAGGATGGGAAAAAATGTGCCATACAAACGGTAATCAAAAGAAAGCTGGAGTAACTCTATTTATTTCATACAAAGTGGACTTTAAAACAAGGACTGCTATCAGAGTTAAAGAGAGAAATTACACAAGTGTAAAGTGATCAGTTCCCTAAGCAGTTAATGATAGTAATAAACGTGTATGCACCTTACAAAAGCACTTGAAAATATATGAAACAAAACTGATAGAACTGGAGAAATAGACAAAATAGACAAGTTAGAACTGAGGTCTGCAATACTCCTCTCTCTGTACCTAAAAGAACAAATAGGCAGAAAATTGGTGAAGATACAGGAGACTTGAAGAACACCAGCATATGCATGGGAAGGAAATTTCTGGCCACAGCCAAATAAAAAGAAAGAACTCAAATAGGAGAGTTACAAAAGATTGCTTCTAATTAAATTATCCCACTTTTTAGATAAAGGATAGGGCCAGTTACTTAGTGGGAAGTTAAAGTGGAAAGACTGTGTCTTCTGTCTCCTGGTGTTGGTCTTTTTTTTTTTTTTTTTTTTTTGCTTCTCCAGGCTGTGTGTATTTAAATGGTCAATTACAGTGAATTACAGTGGAGGAGACATGGCCAGTTGCCATCCTTCTCAGTGATGCATTAGAATGTCCTCAAGCCTTAAGTAAGACAAGATGATACCCCAGGGCATCTTTTGTCCTTCCTTTCCCTAAGAAGATTGCACTTAGACAAGAAAACCACTTGTCAATAGTTTAATATGAACTTACTCCTTCGATAACTGAATTTATTCGGTAGATCTTGGGATGCCTGATGGCTCAGCCGTTGAGCATCTGCCTTTGGCTCAGGTCATAATCCCGAGGTCCTGGGATCGAGTCCCGCATCGGGCTCCCCTCAGGGAGCCTGCTTCTCCCTCTGCCTTGTCTCTGCCTCTCTCTGTGTGTTTCATGAATAAATATATAAGTAAATCTTTTTTAAAAACATAAAACAAAATGTAGATCTTTACTTAATCAGAATCCATATTCAATTAATATTATACCTCTTCACATACTTTCAGAATCTTACAACTGTATATTCTAGATTTTGTTGCCCGTTTAATTTTAGATAAACTGTAAACATACTATAAAACATTATAGTGTTTGTTTTACACAGTTAATTACCACTTAAAGCAATATAAAAGAGCAATAAAATGAGTTTTAGCTTACTTTTATTTATTACATTTTCCACACTCTTTTCATTTTGTAGTTTCAAGTTTCTATCTGGTCAATTTTCTGTCTTTCTGTTCACTCCTTCTGGCTTGAAGAGAATGCTTTAACATTTCTCTTCTTTTCTTTTCTTTTAAGGTTTTATGTTTAAGTAGCCTCTACACCTAATGTAGGGCTTAATCTCACAACCCCAAGATCAAGAGTCGCATCCTCCACTGACTGAGCCAGTCGGACACCCCAACTTTAACATTTCTTGTGGAATAGGTCTGCTGGCACTGAATCCCCTCAGTTATCGTTGGTCTGAGACAATCTTTATTTATCTTATATTTTTGAAGGTTATTTTCAATGTATTATATGCTGAATTGACAGATTTTCTTTTCTTTTGAGACTTTAAAGTTGTCAGTGCATTATGTCTCGGAGTCCGATAAGAATTCTACTAAATTTCTTACCTTTGTTCCTCTTTATTAAATGTATATATTTTTTAATCTGGCTAACCTCATGAATTTTTTTGTCTTTTGTTTTCAAAAGTTAGAGTAAAATATGCTTCTGTTTTGTGTTCATTTTTGTTTTTAAGATATTTTTTTGTTTGTTTTTAAGATATTTTCATATACTTTTAATATATTTTGCTTAATATTTTTGAGCTTCATGGAGCTGGGGGTTGGGGCTGGCAAATCATTTTGGAAAATTCCGTCATTATTTCATAGAATTTTTCTTATGCACTGTTTTCTCTTCTCCTTCTGGGATTCCTACACTACATCTACATAACTATTTGATATTTTTTCACAGGTATTGGGTGCCTTTTTATTTTGCAGTCTTTCCTTCTGTATGTTTCAGGTGGGTGACTGCATGATACGGTCTCAAGCACCCTGCTTCTTTCCTCAGCTGCAGGATGAGACCATGGAAAGCATTCTGCATCTGTACTACTGATCTTTTTATTTCTAATGTGTCCGGTTTGTTTTCTACAGTTTCCATTTCTCTGCTGATACTATTTATCTGCTCTTTCACATTATCCACCTTTTCCATCAGAGGCGTCAACATCAGCTTTCTAGCAATTGTTATTCTGAGTTACCAGTTAGATAGTCACATCTGCGTCAGAGCTGAATTTAGTTTTGTTTACTGTTTTGTTTCTGGGGAGCTTGTTGCTCTTTTCTCTCTCTATGTTGCTGTTTATGCTTTGTAGGTTTTGCTGGAAGATTCCCGCAGTAGAAACTGGGAAATGATTTTGTGCTCAGAAATGGGAGCATCTTTCCTTTTCCTCTCATTGTTTCCTGTGGAGTTTTGGGCGAGTCTAGTCAAAAGATCAGGAAATATTCCATGAAAGGGCCAAGTAACAAGTATTTTAAAACTCATTAACTATAAGTTGTCTATAACTCTGCCGTTATAGCTCGAACACAGCCTTGGACTGATAAGGAAAACAAGTGAATGTGACTGTGTCTCCAGATGATTTCTTCATGGACACCTGGATGGCTCAGTCAGTTAAGTGTCTGCCGTTGGCTCAGGTCATTATCTCAGGGTCCTAGGATCTAGTCCTGCAAAGGGGTGGGGGTGGGGGGGGGGGTCCCTGCTCAGCAGGAAGTCTGCTTCTCCCTCTGCCCCCAGCTCATGCTTTCTCTGTCTCTGTCTCTGTCTCTGTCTCTGTCTCTCTCTGCTGTTCCCCCTGCTTATGCTCTCTCAAACTCTCTGTCACAGAAATAAATAAATAAATCTTTTTAAAAATTGGACGTTGTTTGCTCTGTGACCTTCCCTCTGTAATGGGTGCATCTCAACGCAGTTTATGTTGTTGTAAAAATATGAGTGACATTTTTTTCCAGCTCTTTACATCCCCAGGTAGAAATCAGAACTCTCAGAATCTTAGTTTCATAGTTACAAGTAGAGATTTTTCCATCTAGACATTGTTTCTATCTTGTGTAAGGTAGATAGCTAATTTTATTTTTTGTCTCCCTATAGTTAACTTTTTTTCTTAGCACAATTTTTTTCTTTTTTAAAAAATCAGGTCTTTTTAATGGTTTTTAGAACTTACCTTCATCTTCTTAATGAGCACCAACCTGGTGTTGGTGCTCATATAAGCTCTATTTTCTATAGGATTTTCATAGAGGAGTTTGCCATGTGTGTTTTTAAATTTTGAAATGGTAATTGTTTTGATTGTCGATCCACAAATCCTCAATGGATAAAGCATCCCTCCATTTAGTTTTGGCGTTCCATTTGATTCTTCCAGATGGCTCTGCAGGATCCCTGGCCAAGGACCAATTTTTATATTAATCCCTCTAATTAGATTTTCCCTCACCTCATGTGTACAGTGAATTTGGACTCCTCACTCAGGCAAAATTTTGGTCGGCAGTTTTCATTTCTCCCAGAGACAGCACCCAGAGGCAATTCCCCATCTGGATGGGCAGGATGTACCATCCCTCCTTCTCAGGGTTTGCAGGCCTCCTCACATCACTGATTTGTGGACCATAAGCCTGCTTTCCCTCCTCTACCCAGGCACCAGATACCAGGACAGCTGCTGAGTCAGCTCTGGATGCTCCTCTGCTTCTTGGTCTCAATCAGCTTCAGTGCCTTCATGTCGGCAGTTCCTTCCTAGAAGCAACCTCTTTTACAGAACAGAAATACAGAGGCACCTGGGTGGCTCAGCCAATTGGACATCCGACTCTTGGTTTGGGCTTAGGTGGTGATCTTGGGGTCCTGGATGGAACCACACAGCTCTGCCCTCAGCAGGGAATCTGCCTGAGGATGTTCTCTCCCTCTCCCTCTGCCCCTTCTCCCACCCACCCTCTCTCTGTCTCTCTTTAAAAAGAAATAAATATATCTTTAAAAAATAGAAATACAACATGCATTACTTTGATAAAACTTAAGAAAAAAAGACAATTTCTACAATGTTTCTGCTCATCTCGGTGATGCAAGGAACACCCCGTTGGAGACTGCTCAGGGAGCTTTCTCCTCCCCGTGTCCTCAGCTCTGCACTCTGCCTCTGTCTTCCCATCAATCCACCGCAGGCACTCTGACACCCAAGAATCTTCTCTGGCCCATGTGCAACATGCTGCAGCTTCAGCAGCTGCTCCCCTGCTGTTTCTGTCTGGGCGTGTGTGAAGCTTAAAGTGCTAATCTGAAGTTATGTTTACCACCTGCCGCACACTGAGTGCCCTCCCTGCTGCCTTAGCCACCACCCTCCCACAGTAGGACTTACACGTCCCCACATAGGTACAAAGATAGGTTTCCAAGGCAACTCTCTGCCAGGCAGAGTTTTCTGGGGGATCACTCTCTTCCCTCATTTTCCCCCCCTCCCCATGTCCCACCTGCACTGAAGCACATCCTGCCTGAGGCTGGCTGGACTCAGAGAGGGTGCAGGCATTACTGCACAAAGCCTGAAAACCCAGACTGAGAATTAGAAGATGCAGGCTCCATGTAACTCACAGTAGAACCTTCTGCAGCCTCTGGGTAGCCCTGGGCTCCTGTTTTCTTCTGGGCAAAAGGCAACATGAGATGTTCGCCTTGTCTTATGAAAGGCACGGTAAAAACAGTTAAGAAGAGAAGAAGTACTACCTGATACAGATCATTTACCTACAAAATCAAGTCTTCTTACTTTTTTCCCAAAGTGTCAGATTATTTTGAAGTCATCATGCCATCTGCCTATATTTCTTAAACCATGGTTTGCATAAGAAAATCTCATTCTTTCTGCCACAGCCAGGTATGTCTGCCTGACTTTTGTGTCTGGTTTTTCCATTTAGACATTGGGTGGAGGGGGTGAAATATTGCATGTTTCGCCAGCTATGATAGGAGCAGTCTCTCTACACCTTCCATAAAGGCCCTCCCCAAAGTCACCAGGACTGGTCGCCACAGAATGCCACTGTTCTCCCAGGGTGTAGAACACGTGCATGGTGCTACAGGGGCTGTAGACTGTCACACCACAGCCTCCTCACTGTGTGTCATTCTTGCACACAGGAAGAGCACAACCAAATGGAGGTACTGTCCCAGAGTACCTCAGACCTGTCAGATCCCTCCTCCACAAACCCACACTGCTGTTCTCTGTTTATGAGCCATCCTTGTGCATTGGAGAAAGAATCTGACATTGTACCAGGGTGGCATCAGCTTCCAGGGCAGGCCCAGGCAGGTCTCAGCAAGTGCTTCCAGACTGGGACTGACATGCTTCTGACAGCCTGGGTCCAGTGAGTGTGGGACTAAACAGAGGTGACTTTCATGGGGGAGGAGGGGCCATCCCTGAGATGTCTGGGGGCCTTTGGGACAAGCTCTGTTGGCCTCCAGGATGATACGCATCCATTCCAGAGGGGAAGCCCTGGAGAAGGAGGCACTCAGGTAGGGTCTTGATGGGCAGTACATCCATGGAGCTGAGGTATAAACCAGGATGGAACAATGGAGGGAACACTCATCCCAAATCTACCTATGACAGAATTTTCCTGCTGGGATTTTTGCATTAAACATGTAGATCAGTTTTGAGAAAATTTAAACCTTTCTTATGTTGAGTCTCTCAATCCATGAACACAATATAGGTCTATTTCTTTAAGGCTTCTTTGATTTTTTTTTCACCAGGATTTGCAGTTTTAAACATAAAGATCTTGTATGCATTTAAGTCTAATTAATTACTTTTTAGTGAAACAAAATCAGCTACCTGAAACAATCATCAGACTTCTATCAACTCTAAAATTATTAAATCAAAACTGTCACAAGATTTCAAAGCATCAATTTTCTGGCCTGGCTGCTCACGGTGATTAATATTTGTTCTAGGTGCTAGAGCTTGGCTGTACAATTAGATGCGTTTGAGCTATGAGTCTTGTATCTGTGTGTCTGTCTATCTATCCACCTGCTGTCATCTATCATCTACCCATCAATCTATCCTCTATTTACATACCTATCGCCATCCTTCTACCATACATCTACCTATCCTTTAATAGATCTATCTATCCATTTCCCTATCATCTATCCTTAACTTTAATCTTTAAAGCACTTTAATCAGCAGTTCTAGATAAATGAAAGTATGATTTGCATTCATTCACTTGCTTTCTGTCACTGTTATTATTCTGTTTTCCCCACCCTTTATGCCTCATCTGAATTATTAGTATGTAAATTCTTCAAAAACATGCACTTAATTGGAAAGTAAAGGTCATTCACCTCCACATTTTGACAGCAGGGACCTTAGCTAAGTCAATGTTTATGCTCTTGAGTTCATAGGAAGACATGTCCAGGGATTGAATGCTTCTCTCATGTTCAAGGTAATAAACACAGCAGAAATAACATTTTAATTCAAATATTTAGACCTTCACAGAGCTTTCATTTAATAGGTGACCCCCCTCAGATGAGACATCGTATCTTAAACAACATAAGATTAATTAGAAATAATAGAGACTGACTTTCTTGTGTTATACAGTGTATTCCTGATGGTCATGATGTCTTGAATCCTGTGGGGATGTTACTTGTTCCATCACTGAGGATCTACAACACATGAAACAATTGGAGACTTACTACAGAGAAACAGGAAAGAGGCAAAAATAGATTCATTAATATCCAATGGAATCTAGAAGAGGAAAAAGCATAATAGGCAACCTGAAACATTTTTTGTTGACTTAATTCCCTATCATCCAGTATAAAATAATATTCTTATTCACATTATTCCAATGCTTTCTTTTATAATTCATGCAATGCAAATTGCAGTAGACATGTATCTATAACACTTGTTGTGACCAATATTGAATAGGATGTGATCTTTAAGGTCTAAAGTAAATTTAAATTGAAAATGAATTAACTTTCTATTATCACAGCCACCTCTCCTAAACTTCCTGATACTTTAGAAAACGGACTGAATCCTGAAAAAAAGCAGTTGCTCAAGGTACACTGTGTGTGTATATGTGTGTTTTCAGGTTAAAAGCTAAACTACCTTAAACTGAGAGATATATAGAGATTTGTTTTCCTGGAGAACTCAGATATATATTTTTTTTTAATTTATTTTTTATTGGTGTTCAATTTGCCAACATATAGAATAACACCCAGTGCTCATCCCGTCAAGTGCCCACCTCAGTGCCCGTCACCCAGTCACCCCCACCCCCCGCCCACCTCCCCTTCCACCACCCCTAGTTCGTTTCCCAGAGTTAGGAGTCTTTCATGTAACTCAGATATATTTTGATGCCTTCTAGTTTGAAAATAGGATGTTATAATATATTATAAATTAGTAACTTTATGATTCAGATGTTGCATACACTCTTCCAGATTTCTTAATTGCAAACTAATGACCACATATCAAATAAGCACTTCAAATATAAGATGACTCTTTTTAGTAAAGAAATTTACCCTAGAACTGTATCTACACCTCAGCACACGTATTGCAGTGGAGTCAAGAGACAGGTAGGTAGGATGGACCATTTCTGTCTGCTGGCATTGTGATTCTCTCAGGGTGAGCATGGTGTCATTAATTTTGATTAGCCAACCCCCAGCATCAGCTGTACAACTGATGGAAGGTGCTAAATTCATATCTGTTGAGCAAAGTGGGCCCGGATGGGTGGAAACAGTCATTGGAGTCAAGTAGACATATACAAATGTCTGTACAAACAAAACAGAAGTCACCAAGTACCAAAAGACAAAAACAAAATGGTAGAGTATTCACAGAAGGTAGAGACCATGAATGATCGATGAAGATTAGAAAGGGATTGATGAAGGAAGTGGCATTCTTACCTAATTTTGAATGTGTTCCGAAAGATAAAACAATAGGCCCTGGCAACCCTGGATGGAAGGAGTAAGAAAATGAAAGCTTTATTGATGACTCTAGCTGAGATGAAGTCATCCAAGGGCTGGGAGCCAGGAGAACCAAGCCATGAAGAGGGACAGTAAGAAAAGGCAATTGGATTCAACAATGTTGAGATGCAATCTCTAAAGAAAAGTGATGGACAAAATTAATTTGCAGCAGAAATTTTCTGTATTTCTTTTGACGTGTTTCTTGAGCACCCTGTGCAAGTCTGGAGACAGGATGGAAAAAGGAAGCATTCAATTCTGCCTACTGGATCACACAATTTGGTGGGTAAGATAGATGATAGCAACTGCCGAGAGTATGACTGAGAAATAGCCAGAAGCCACAGAAGGTGGTAACAGTGGCTTTCAGTTGAGTCACATAAAGCCGCTGAATGCATTGAAGCTGGGATTGATGAGAGGCAGTTTACATTCTTAAACATTCACTGCAATGGATCATGGAAGGGCAAGAATGGAAGAGGGACCCAAGACACCCATGACGGTCCAGGCAAGATGGGAAAGAGGGATACAAAAGAAGCATCTTGGTATAGAAGGTACATTCTGGAGATAATCAGCAGGTCTTAGTAAAGTAGCGAGAAGATAGGGGCGGTTTCTGTGTGTGGGGCCCGAGAAGCTGGGGGTGCCATTTGATGAGGAGGAAAAGTCTGGAAGAAGAGCAATTTGGGGCAAGAGAAAAGAATAACAATGATACTGGAAGCAACCAGCGTCTCAGTTAAGACCTGCAAGTCTGGGCTGTTCTGAGTAGTTGATGTGTTTTCTTCCTACAACTCCTCTGCCATCTCCGTTTTATAAAAGAGAAAACTGAGGTAAAATGAGGATAAACAATTTGCCTAAGATCACACATCCAGCCAATGAGCAGCAGAGCCAGATGCCAACCCAGAAAGTCTGAGTTTGTTTTAGGAAATGATGACTTTGAGGTGCCTGTGGGACATGGAAGTGGAGAGGTCAACTCGGCACATAGATGTGGGTCAGGAGCTCAGAAATCATCTTCAGGGCAGGTAGGCAATTGGAAACCTCTGGAATGGGTGAGAGCTAACTACATAAGACAAGTGTCGTTGAGTCTTCTATCAATAAGTAAAAGAGATGAGACATAAAGTGTCTCTCCAGAGTGGAAGGGAAGGTATTTAAGAACAGGGCAATTAGAAGCAATGGATCCCTTCCAGGGACAGAGTTGATGATGCAGGGTATTATGGAGCTGGGGCCCACAGGCTGCGGAACACAGGGGTGTGGGAAGCATCCTGCCACAGAGGCCTGATGGAGCATCTCAGATAAAGCGACCATTACAAACAGAAGCACAGGCAAGACCAGTAGCAAATAAAAATGAGGAACATCTCACCTCATATGGTAAGAGACATGAGGGCAAGCATTTTACACATCGTATCAAAGCTGCTTCCTGTTTTCTAAGGATGGATCCAACATTTTCCCTCTCCCCCTATCTGTCCCTCCTCCTCTCCCTCTTTCTTTTCCTGGGTCCCTCTCTCTCCCTCCCTCTCTCTGTGTCTCTCTCCATTGCACACACTGTTATTACTGGCAGTAAGAAGCAGGACCTCAGAATATATAAGTCACACCAATCTCATTTTTTCAGACATTTCACTTCATCCAACTACTGATTTCATAATAGAAATTTATGCCAAGAAAAGATTCTTTGGCAGATTGCTTAGAAGTGTCTGCCCACAGGTCAGAAAACAAAGAATAAAGTAAGAGACTGGAGACCCTCTGGTTCATTTCAAGGGTGTTTCTTCTTTATTTAGATTTCTTTTGAGAATCTGGTAAAACTCTATGAACAGTCCCCACTGAAAAGTGCATTTGTTTACATGTGTGCACACATACACACAAGCACACACACCACTACTCTGGAGTCACAAACCCATTGGAAGCCGACTCACAGACTTCCTAGGGGCCCATGTACTTAGAGAAGGCTACAGAAGCTTACATAGTATCATTAGAAAATTATTCAGATAATTTATATTTAGCATTTGTATTGGGTTACATCTATAATACGTTTAAAAATATACTCAAGAGAGAAATATATTTTATGGAGGTTCAATGAAAAAATCCAGAGTTATTCACCTCCCAACTGAAAGAAACTGAAGAAACTGAAACATGTTACTGAAGAAACATGAAAACTTAATTTTGCAATTTGTTGTATTTTAAGCATCAATTTAGATGCAACATCTGATAAAATGATAAAATACACCGAATATCTCTTATTTTATATAAAACTAGGTGTAGCTCAGTCATTCTACAATGGAATTCCTGTCAGGATCCGTCAGTTCAAGTACAACTTGTTTTCTGACATATTTCAGATTGCACATCTATGATTCTTATTTGTTTTTTATTCTCTTCAAGCAAGATTATTTAAGTTAAATCACTCAGTATTCATTTGTTCTTTTGATTACAAGGAATAGCAACCCAGTTTACTCTGATGAGAGTAAAGAACAAAACAAAACAAAACAAATGAAGTCAAGGAGCTGAATCGTGAGGCACCAGCCTAGTTGGATCCGGGCCTCCCACACCATCCTCAGAGTCTGGCCATTTCTTGGTGCCCGAGCCCTAGGTTATCAGCCCCACATGTGGGCTCCTAGGAGCTGCAAGTTTGTGACTTGGCATCCCTTGTTCTTGCAATTCCAGCAGAAAAATAGAAACTATTTTCTAGAAAGTTCCACAAAGTCTAGAAGGAGGCTCTTCTCTGGTTAGAGCTGCTCTCATTCTGCACAACTAGCTAGGGGAATGTGCTGCTTGGCGGATGGACCCAGGTCCCACGTCCACCCATTCCCAAGTCAAGTCCCCTCCAGATCTGGGAGTCAAGTTGGCCCCACCCTGGTCCCACGGAGGGAACTTGAAGATGTCTGGCAGGCACAAAGAGTGGCCCTTTCCAGGGACTCGGGGCCAGCCCAAGCCACAGTGGCCACAGGCAGTGCGTCCTGTTAGCTAAGATCTACCAGCCCTTCAGCTGCTCTCTGCCCTGCCCAGGATGACAGGTGTATGCAGATTACCACACAAGGTCGTGAGTGCCATGAGGGGTTTGCACACTTGGAGCCACACCCACACACGAGCACCTTGCAAAGACTTGTCTGTGCCAGGATGGAAGGTGAGCAGAAGAGCCCTGTCCCCTGCTCCCCACATCCTCATCTCACCAGTGTTGGCAACTGCAGCGTCTTGTGCCGCACGTGAGGTCACCTTGCAGACTCCAAGGCTTTTAATGCATCATGAGTCTATCTATATGATACATTTATGCAAACACAAAACATATTATATTATCAAACTTAAGAGCAGGCCAACAAATTCAATCCGAGTGCCATTTCAAGGTGCATTTAAAGTATTTTGACAGTTGTTTTTAAAAGCTACAACTATTCATGACAGATAGTTCTCTTGGGTCAAGACACAAATACTAACTTATTGTCATATCTTTATCCCCACAGAAGAAGAAGCAAATCAATTATGGCATAGTGGAAGAGAAGAGATCTTATTTGAAATATTGGGAATAAAAAAATACTTACCACAACTTAGCGTTCTTAGCTTGTGGAGGTATCTGGAGGGCTCTTCTGATTTTTTTTTTCTTTACTGCAGCATTGCCCATCTTATCATGACCAGTGCAACTGTAGCTTGATGTTGCAAATTTTATACTGTGATTTTAGGCTGTTCTATTTCGCTATGATAATAGATGTTACACCTACCCTGTGTTATCATATTGCAGCATCATATGATCACATAAACACACACAAAGCATTGATTACATTGATTTATATTACAGTACAGTTTTCCATAGCTCTGCCTTGCTTCTCTGGTTTATGATTCTACAAATACTTGGAAAAGTTCCTTTAACTGTAACCAGCAAAAACTGCTGAAAGAAGGAAACCTGTAAGACTGCTGGCAGAACTCTGGAAAACTGTGTGGAGGTTCCTCAAAGAGTTAAAAATAGACCTGCCCTACAACCCAGCAATTGCACTGCTGGGAATTTACCCCAAAGATACAGATGCAATGAAATGCCAGGACACCTGCACCCCGATGTTTCTAGCAGCAATGTCCACAATAGCCAAACTGTGGAAGGAGCCTCGTTGTCCATCGAAAGATGAATGGATAAAGAAGATGTGGTCTATGTATACAATGGAATATTCCTCAGCCATTAGAAACGACAAATACCCACCATTTGCTTCAACGTGGATGGAACTGGAGGGTATTATGCTGAGTGAAGTAAGTCAATTGGAGAAGGATAAACATTATATGGTCTCATTCATTTGGGGAATATAAATAATAGTGAAAGGGAATAGAAGGGAAGGGAGAAGAAGTGTGTGGGAAATATCAGAAAGCGAGACAGAACATGAAGACTCCTAACTCTGGGAAACGAACTAGGGGTGGTGGAAGGGGAGGAGGGCGGGGGGTGGGGGTGAATGGGTGACAGGCACTGAGGGGGGCACTTGGTGGGATGAGCACTGGGTATTATTCTGTACGTTGGCAAATTGAACACCAATAAAAAATAAATTAATTATTAAAAAAAAAGAAACAAAAAAAAACCTTAAAAGAAAAAAGACTGCTGGCAGATTCATCATTAATCTTCCTTCATTCATTCACTCATTCAACAAATATTTATTGACTTTCAATCACATGCATATCAAGACACCAGATAAGGTAAGGCAACGATGAGCACGTTCTCTGCCCTACAGGAATCTGTGTACCTTGAGGGGATGATGGCCACTGAAAATGATCATTATCATGAAATAAGATAGCAGTACCAAGTATATTTGGGGGAATGCAGAGAATAGTATTGTAGCCAGAAAGCGGTAGATGAAGGAGAGTAAGAAAGTTTCCTGGAGGGCATATTTTCCAAGCTGAGTCTTAAAGTTTGGGTAAGAGTGAGTAACCAGGCAAATGAGAAGCATTTCAGGAAAAGGGAGTTAAGGGGACCTGCTGAGCTGAAAGGAACATGGGATGGACCGACATGCGGCTGGCCAGGAAGCCAAGGACCCGATCAAAGAGAAGGTGGGTTATGAGCTTGATTATTTTTATTTTATAAGCAATATGAAGTCACCAGAGAAAAGGCTTTCCAGCAATAGTAAGTTAATGCACTTTAAACGATGGCTCTGCCCTTGTGGAAGGCCGGAGAGAGGAATAGCCCAGAGGCAAGGAGGCAGGTGGCCTTCAGTCCAGGGCCCAGGGGCTGGAGAGCCAGAGGAGGGAAAATCTACAGGAATTGTAGCTAGAAGGATTTAAGGAAAGGTAGAGGGACTCATAAAGGTATGAAGAATGGGATCCCTGGGTGGTTCAGCAGTTTAACCCCTGCCTACTGCCCAGGGCGTGATCCTGGAGTCCCAGGATCGAGCCCTGCATCAGGCTCCCTCCATGGAGCCTGCTTCTTCCTCTGCCTGTGTCTCTGCCTCTCTCTCTGTGTCTCTCATGAATAAATAAATAAAATCTTTAAAAAAAAAAAGGTATGAAGAAGAAAACTAAGATCATAGCTAGACACATTATCAGTAGAACCACTACAAATATTTGATAGGTAGTAGTTGCTTCAAACTTCTGTAAGCGCAGGGGACAACCCTGGGGTGGTTTGCAATAAGCAGGTAACAATCCTCAACCAACAGTTACTGTCTGTTATTGACAGTGGGGTTTCTTAGCACAACGTCCATGAGCCCCAGTAATCTCCCAGCAGCTGATGGATAGGAGCCCAAGTGCTTTTAGCAGGACCTGCTCTTTGGTAAATGATCTTTAATAATAATTCAGGTAGAGGGATATTCTACAAAGTATCTCACTTTATTGAAGTATAAGATTCAGCCTCCTTTGCTGTGTATCTCTACCAGCATGAGAATTATCACTGTTAATTATTCCCTTTATTATATCTAAGATGTGAGAAATTGCCGAAGTGACTTATGCTTTATAATTAGAAGTTATGATGAAAACTGCTCTAACATTACCCTGGGGCTCTCTCTTCAATGTGGAATTATTTCTATAAAAGTGTCAGTGGGTGGTTATGTTGGCCTCCTCTCTGGAAACTACTTCTCCACTTACAGAACTGCTCAGATTTAATGGGAAGAATCCCTAAAGACCCGACTCTGTTAATTAAATGAAACAAAGCCATCTTACACTACGACTGTTGGGCATTCACTCACAGACTATTCAAAGGAGACAAGAATGAGAAGAATCAGCAGTCAGCTGCATTTTAAGATCCAAAATGAAAAGGATTTTTTAAAAATATCTTATAATTCCCTTAATATAAATCTTGGAAATTTTTCTAAATTTTTACTTCTCATATACAAAAATTAGTTTATGGTATTATAAATGACAGCTCCCTACATGTTACAAAAATTTGTATCTTTATTAAAAAAAAAAAAACGAGCACAGACCAATGTTAAAGCTTTTTAGCACTTGACTGGTTTCCGCAGAATGGCACAAGACAAGTGGCATCTCCCAAAGCAGCGCTGTCTCTTGACAGCCCTCGAATGGGAGAGAGTGGTTCTCATGCAAGAATGAAAGGGGATGAAGAAGCCACAAGCTCAGAAAAAAAGTCTGCCTGTTTAGATTACTGTGTGTTTGATCTGATTCCTTAGTTCTGTAATATTTGGCATTTTTATTTATCAGGATTTAAGAAAACCCATAATCAAATCAGTCAAAGAGGGGAATTGTCAGGCCCTCCCCTGCTGGCATGTCGAGGTCATTTTTCTCCTGTCGCCACTTGGCATGGCAGTAGAATCCGTGGATGGCTCTCCCAGTGGACTGCAGTGTTACTAGCAATGAGGTGCTAGGGATGGGGTGCGTGGGACTGTCGTCAGGAGAAGAACTGAACCTGGAATCGTGATCCTTTTGCTCGGTAGCCTCTGACGTGCCTTTTTGGAGACTGAGAAACCATGTCTCCCCATTGGTGGCTAGATTATTATTCAGGATGCACAAGAGAAAGGGGACTTGCGTCCCACCAAATTTTCAAATCCATGAGAAATTATTTGTACCAGAAAGAACAAGAAAATAAAATCAGCAAGATTGTTTTTAACCTGATGAATCCACCACAAGAAAATATTTATGTGGACTCTGAAATGTCCTTAATTCCTATTCGATAGCTCTGCAGACCCTGCGGATCATTCATCACCATAGTTTCCTCCCTGGCTAGAGACTCACCAAGAGCAGCAGCAAAGTCCTTGGAGAGTCTGGGCAGATTTGTGGGATGGGTCAGGTGCCCACCCTCTCCTCTCTGCCGTGGGGTCCGGTCATCTGAGAGCAGGTCCCAAAGGAGCAGAATAGACTTCTGGGTGCACATTGTTTTGAACTAAGAAATCCACCAGAGTCACTGGAATAGTACTTTAAAGGACAAAAAAGAATAAAACACGGTGGTCTAAGACCCTTAGATTTAACCAAACCAGTGGACCCATTACCTGCCTTTTTAGAATTAAAAGCATCAATTGGACTATTGTTACCCAGTTGGCATCCAACTCAGATAAGAAGCTTTAAGAAACTTAATACTGTATTTCTACAATAGATATATTAAAACTCTAAAATCCACATGTTCAAAATGGACTTTGACAAGCAACCTTATGAAGTAATTCTATGCAGAATGGAATTTTTGTGCTTATTAAATACGGAAAAGAATTGTGTTCTTGTCATTTTTTTCTGACTTCAGCTGTTAAAATAGCTCTTTGAAGGGCTTAACTGCTTAGAATGTCATCTCCTTCTGTACCTACAGAACTGCCCTTGCCTGTCAAGAGTTCTTCCTAGCAAATGGGAGGGCTTAATTTTTTTTCAAGACTTCTAGCATAGGTTAGGACAATATCAAAGAGTGGATGGCCTACAAAACAGTATTTTTAATAATAATAATAATGATAGCAATAATAGTTAAAGGCAGGTCTACGAAACTTGTGATACTCTGCCTCTAAAAATGTAAGCTTTTTGATTTTTAGTTTATTTTGAATCTGCCATGTTGTTGAGCACAGACTCTTAGGTTCTGAATTTTTGTTTCACATGAAACAGACTCCACTTCTTTAGGAGATGTCTGTTCACTACCCCCATTCACAGGATAAATAACAAAGATTAAAGAAGCCATCTGGATCCACGGACCAGGATAAAGGATCATAACCCATCATCTGGGAAGGTTAATTCCCAACATGATAAAAGGCTTTGTGGAACATATTAAAGTAATAAGCCTCGTTTCTCTCTGTATACAGAGAGAAACTTTCTGTATTTCCTTCCCATTTCCCTCTTATTTAGGGTAAAATAGGAAAAGGAAAGCATGGTTTGTGGCAGATGTTTTAATTTTAGCAGATGAGAGGAAAGGAGGTGAAACCATTAGGTGCACGACTGTATTTCTCCATCTTGTCCACCAAGGAGCACAACAGAAAGGAGGAAGTTAGGACCAGGAGTCGTGCAGAGGGAGGAAGTGGGAAAAAGGTACCTCCCTCCTCTGCCCAGTGAAAGATGTAGATATGGACTCAGTAGCTCCCATTCCTCAGAAACCACAGGAAATGTGGAGTTCTGGAGTGCTAGACACCAGGAATATGGTCCTACTATATAGCGGGGAAAAATCTCAGACTCCTGCCAACTAGAAACCAGAAACAAGATTTCCCATGACAATTCTAGAAGGTTGGATCACAATTATACACAAAATCATTACCCAAACTTGACATGACACCTTAAAAGAGCCCATGACAAAGAAATCTCGTTTCTTAAACAAATTATCCTAGCAATGTGTTGGATAGATACCACAAGCATCACTTCTCTGGAGGTTTTTAAAGCCTCTTATACTGGGGATAAGACCAAGAAATATATGCAAGCTCAAAGCTCGTGGAAAGAGTGTTGAGATCAGTAAAAAGAAACTATTGTGTCACATGTACAAATACAAAAGATCCTAGGCTCTGTGCTTCCCACCTCACTCTCCTCCCACACCCCCACTCCCAGCAGAAAAAAAAAAATTATAAGAAATAAACACAGAATTAAGACGGGAACTTCTCCCTCTCCCTCTTAATAACCCATAGTCCCCACTAGCTACATTGGGTGACACAGCCTTTGACACATGCCTGGTCCAAACTGAGATGTGCTGTATGTAAAATCCACACCAGATTTCAAAGACTTAGTGTGAATAAAACCATTAATATCCTATGAATTTTTAAATTTTGATTACATGTGGAAATGGTAGTATTTTAGATGTATCAGCTTAACTAAAACATATTATTAACATTAACTTTACTGATTCTTTCGAATTTCCGAATGTGGTTACTAGAAAATGTAAAATTGCATCTGTGACCCATGTTTCCTTCCTCACAGACATGCCGGTTGAAGAGTTTCTGAGACTTTCAGAGAAAAGAGGTTGGCCTCTGCCCACCCTGCATGGCCTCTCCATTGTGCGAAAGATGTCAGACTGGCTGCTACTACAAACTGTATTTTACCTTGAGGATCTTTTTGCCCAGCAAATTTTTGTTGTTTTCGTACAATTCCAGATTTTAAAAAATACTCTAAAATTGAAGTATTTTGCAAAGTTTTCATGAGATGAGTATGACATCCATAGGCCACTGTAACTTTGGGGATAGAGAATCAGATTTCTGGAACTCTTCCAATGTTGTACTCCCAAAGTAACCGCTATTCTGACCTCTGTAAATAGCAATTCACACTGAGGTTCTGTTTTGGATTGATTTTGTGTGCTTTGCTTTTATGTCATATAAGAGGAATCACAGAGTGTGCAATTTTATACATGCGATCCTTTTCACTCAAGTAATTGAAAACTTTCCATATTCTTCATTTACCAATAGCTAATTTTTTTCATTGTGTGATATTCCATTATGTATTAATTTTTATCCACTCACCTGTTGGAGAGTATCTGAGGGTTTTTTTTCTGACTTTTTGACTCATATGTATAGAGCTGCTATGAACATTTTAATAAACGCCTTTTAGAATATACTTAATTCACTTATATATATTTCAGAGTAGAATTTCTGGGCTAATTAATGTTAATATCATTTTTTAAAAGATTTTATTTATTTATTTGTGAGAGAGTGAGAGCCAGAGAGATCACAGAGGTTGAGAAAGGAGCAGACTCACCGCTGAGCAGGGAGACTGACTCAGGGCTAGATGGACTCTGAGATCACGTCCTGAGCTGAAGGCAGATGCTTAACTGACTAAGCCACCTGGGCGCCCCATTAATATCTTTTAAATGGAAACTGCCAGATAGAGTTTTCCAAAGAGCTTGAGCATTGCCCATTTCCAAGGACACTACTAAGAGCTAGTGCACTCCATATCCTTGCCAGTGTTTGTCTTTGTAATCATGGCCTTCTGGTGGTGTGGGGCTGTGACCTCTGTGACTTTAGTTTACATTTCCCTAATGAGTCTGGAAGCCAAACACTTTTTCTTGTTATTTATTTATTCCATCATTCCATCATTTATTTAGGTCTCTTTTATTTGTCCTACTGTTATTTTGTGGTTTCTAGAACTGGCACATTTTTGTCAAAATTAATCTCTACATTTTTGAATTTTTTATTCGATTGAGAATATATTTGACATTTAAAATATTTATATTTTTCAATTATTTAGAGTGGAATCTCAAAATATATGTTATTTGTATATACTGACCTTGCATCCTCTAGCCTTGCTAAATTTTCACATTGGTATTAGTTGGTTTTAGATTATTTGGATTTCTATGTGCACAGTCTTATCATCTGAAAATGAAAGGAATTTTACTTCTTTCTTTCTAATATTTATACATTTTATTAACTTGTTTTGTATTTCATCATACTGGCTAAGATAACCCATACAAGGTTGGGGCAGCTGTGTGGCATAGGCAGTTGAGCCTCTGACTCTTGGTTTTGGCTCAGGTTGTGATCTCAGGGTCCTGAGATGGAGCCCCCCATGGAGCTCCATGCTCAGCATAGAGTCTGCTTGAGATTCACTGCCTCTCTCTCTCTGCCCTTCCTGCTCATGCTCTCTCTCAAATAAGTAAATAAATCTTTAAAAAAAAGAAATATAGCCTATACAATGTTGAAGAAACTCAACAATAGTGAACATTTTTGCTTCTTCATCAACTTAGGGAGAAAATTATTGAATATATCATCATTAACTGTGATGTTAGCTCTAGATTTATGGGACATGCTTCTTCACCAGATTTCTTATTCCTATTTTTTCTGAGAGTTTTATTATGTATATTAAATTTTGTCAACTTCCTTCTCTATCTGTTGAGGCTAATGTATAGACCTTCTCTCTTATCTGTCTGTGGGGTGAATTACACTGATTAAATTTCAAATGTAAATCCAACCTGCTATTCATGGAATAAACCCTGCTTGATCATGAAGTGTTAACCTTTTAGTTTATCTATAGATATGGTTTGTTAATATTTTATTAAAATTTTTTGCATCTATTCACAAGATATTGATCTGTAATTTTCTTTACTTGTAATGTCCTTTTCAGATTTTGCTATGAAGAGTGGTTTTGTATTATGAAGTAAGTTAAGAATTGGTTTATCTTTTCTTTGTAAACATTTTTTAAATTAAAGAAGCAATGTGGATATAGGAATATATAGAGTTTTAAATTTCTTTTTGTAATATTTTTGAAGAAATAATATGAACCAACTAGACCTAATTAATTTCTATAGAACAATAAAACACAAGAGAATACACATTCTTTTCAATTGAACATGAGGACTTACAAAAATAGGCCATAATCTTGGCTATAAAACAAATCTCAATAAGTTTTCAAAGATCCAAGTCACATAAGATATATTCTTTGGGGGGCCATAGGTGTCTCATTTGGTTAAGTGATTGACTTGATTTCAAGTGGGGTCAAGGGATCAAGCCCCGTATGGGGCTCCATGCTCAGGATGGAGTCTGCTTGAGCTTCTCATTTCCTGCCCCTCCTCCCACTCACATTGTGTGCTCTCTCTTTCAATAAAATAAAATCTAAAAAAAAAATGTTCTTTGACAACATTAGAAATAAATGATCAATTAATAACATAAAGATAGATGGAAACTTTTTCAACATATTTGAAATCTTAATAAAATACTTCAGGATGATCCAAAGAAGTCAAAAGGGAAATTAAAAAGCATTTTATATTTAGTTTGAATGAAAAGAAAAATTGAATATACCAAAATTTGTGGGATACCACTGAAGTAGCATTAGAAGAAAAAAAATAAGGTCTTAAATCAGTAATCTCAGTTTCCACCTTAAAAATTAGAAGAATAAATTGAATGGAAGCTAGTGGAATAATGTAGATGGAAGTGAAAATCAATTAAATGAAAAAAAAATTAAGAAAAAACCCAAATGAAACCAAACGTGGTTCTTTGAAAAGATTAATAAAGTTCATAAACCTCTAGCCAGACAGATGAGGAGAAGGAGTGCAAAGGAAAGCAGGAAAAGGAGTACAAAAACACATTACTAATATTGGAAACCAGGAAGTTGACATCATAACAGATTCTACAGATATAAAAATGATAGAATGAACATTTTAAGTTTATAACTTCATCAACTGAGACAAAATAAGCAAATTCCTTGGAAGATAAACTGTAGAAGTTTATTTGAAAAGAAATAAGTACTCTGAGTAGCCCTATACCTCTTGAAGAAATTGAATTTGTCCTCAAAAAGCTTCACCTCCCCCCCAAATTCTAATCCTGATGGCTTCACAAGTGAAATCTACCCAACATTTAGAAAACATGGAAAATCTTATGGGATCTAGTTACTAGAACTTCTATGTGAGTTCAGCAAGGCAGCAGACTAGAAAAATGAATACACAAAAATCAATAGTATTTCTATGTACTAGGAACAAAAAATATAAATTAAATTTAAAATACAATTTACAGTAGTGTCACAAGTACAAAACACCCAGGCATATATCCAAATTAAGTTGTTTAAGTCTAGTCCAGTAAAAACTACAAAGTGCTGTTGAGAGAAGGTAAGGAGATCTTACATAAGTAAGAAGAGAGATACACCACAGGCATGAGTGGATGACAGCTGGATTTCTAGAAGCTGATGAGGGAAAAGAAAGTGACCAAGACAAGCAGTAACACACCACAACCCTTATTGTGCCATGCTTGGACGGAGCTGCATGAAACCATCCTCAGGCTTAATGTAGCAAAGACCACCATCCAGATGGGATAGGACATCCACCAGGACGGAGAGGGCCCAGGCTTACTTGTCCAGGTGATGCCACCTAGCAGCACAGTAGGGATTCTCTGGATCAGAGAGCTCAGAAGGGTGCTCCTTGCTTGGGGTCTGACAATCACAAAACTCTTCCCATCAATGGCCAACAGATGTGGATGAGGTTTTATTGAATATGCAAAGCAGGCAGGCTCCAAATGGCTTGCATGCTATTTGGGGCTATTTCTAAATAATAGGCTTTGTAAAATTTTGAGTTTGGTGCTAGCGGGCTTTTGAGCTAACAGGTCTCAGCCTGCAGTAAAGAAACAAACAACCTAAAGGCTTGTTGGGGCTATTTTTAAAATAATAGGCTGTGTAAAAATTTGAGTTTGATGCTGGAGGGTTTTTGAGCTAACAGGTCTCACCCTGCAGCAAAGAAGTAAACAACATAGGAGCCAATACCCAGAGGTCATTTGGGGCTAGTTTACGTAACAAAGACAACAAAGGCTCACAATGATGAAGATGCCTATTCTCCCAAAATATTCTGTAGATTCATCACAACCTCTATCAAAATTCCAACAGGTTTATCACGGCAATTGTCAAGCTGATTATGAAATTCATATGGCAATGCAAAGGACTTAAAAAAGTCATAAGCATTGTGGAAGAAAAGAACAAAGCTACAGGACTTGAATTCTCATGGCTTCAAGTCTCTCATTAATAAAGTTGCTTTTTAAAATGTTATATGTTTTAAAAGTGCTGTTATTGATTTTTGTTTAGTTGATCACACACACACATATCTGAAAGTAGTTGACTAAACTCTTCAACTCTGTACCCTCCTAGCCTTTCATTCTACCACCATGTTTTCTTACATGCTTTGAAGCTCTGCATAAGGTATATGCCTATTTAGGATTATTACATCTTCCCATTCAGTTGACTGTTTTCTCCCTATAAAATGTTCCTCTCTTCTATTCCTTGACTTAAAGTCTTTAATAAGAGTGTGACCTCCGTAGATATCCAATGGGATGCTTTCAATTTTCACCCTGTGTTCTCATACACACAGTATCTGCTTTGAGCGCCACATAATTTGAGCTACACTATTGTATCCAATCTAAAATGTGTGTCTTCATTTTAGTCCACTTCATTACACTTCATTCCTGATATGGTTAGGCCTTAGTTTGCTCTCTTGTGATTTTTTTTTCCCAACTGTGTCATCTCTTTATTCTTTTGATATTTTTCTTTCCAATTAAGAAAATATGTTTTGAATTCCTCTTTATCTCTTCTTTTGCCTTTTAGTATATTTTCGTATTGTTATTTTAGTGGACACCTTAGAGGTGACAATATTCACCCTTAACTCACCATATCTTTCTTTTTTTTCTTTTTACATTTTAAAAAATTTGACTATAATTGACATACAATGTTACATCAGTTTTAGGTGTACAACTTAGTGAATCCATGTCATTCATATATTTATTGGGTTACTATTTTACCTCTTAATGATGATGTAAAGACCTTACAGTGATTCAAGTCACGTCTCCTTTATTTTTATATATGTTTTAAATCTCAAATTCATATTGTTATTAGTATAGCTTTAATACTTTTTTTTTAAGATTTTATTTATTTATTTATTTATTTGAGAGAGAGAAAGAGCATGAGTGGAGTGAGGGGAAAGGTCAGAGGGAGAGGGAGAAGCAGACTCCCCAATAAGTAGGAATCCTGACCCCTAGGACCCTGAGATCATGACCTGAACTGGAGGCAGATATTTAACAGACTGAGCCACCCAGGTGCCCCAATAATTTTTTTTCTTTTATGGAGACACATATGTAGACGTACCAGTGCTTCTCATTCCTTTCTGAGATTTCGGGCTTCTCTATGGTGTGTTGTGTCAACCTGCAGGATCTCCCTTACTGTTTTTCAGTGTCAGCCCACTTGTGACAATGTCTCTCAACTTTAATGTATCTGATAGTGTCTTTACTTTGCCTTCATGTCTGGAGACCTTGCTCAAAGTCTAGAAGTGGAGATGCCCTCTTCTTAAGCTTTAAAAATGCTTTCTCATTTCCAAGTTTGTGTAGAAAATGTATCTATCATTCTGATTCTCCAATCCTTGAGAGGGATATAGCTTTTCCTCTGGCTCCTTTTACGGTTTTTCCTTTTGTTTTTTATCTGTTTGTCTATAATGTGCCTTGTTGAGATTTCCTTTGTATTCATTTTTCCCAGGTTTTTCTGAGATCATTGAGGACAAGCATTGTAGTCTTTCAAAAGTTTTGTATAATTCCCATCTTTGTCTCTTCAAATATCACTTATGCCCCACTCTTCCTATTCTTTTTTCCTAGAAGTCCAATCATATAAACGTCCTTACGATGTAGTTATATGGCATTGGAATGTATGTGTTTTCTTTCAGTCATGTTGGGAGGAACGGTCAAGCACAACGTTTTACTCCCTAGCCAAAAATGGAAATCCCCTCATAGAAAACTGAAGTGGGCTCTTATCTTCTTTACTTCTCTAAAACCCTAGTTGAGCAGAGCAGATTAGCTAATTCCTTTCAAATGCCAACCTTTAGGGTTTTTAAAAGGTACATGGAGCAAATATCTATTTCTGTCAGCAGAATGATACCTTCCTATTTCTGGAATGTATTGGAAGGAACAAGAAGTAAATTTCTCTGGACATATTTAGAATTTTTGCACTATTCAAATCATTTCAAAATTCTAAGAAAAAAACAAAATAATGTTAATTATAAGTTTCATGGTCACGCAATTGGTGTGACGGTAATATATTGCAATAGCGTAGAGGTATCAAACAATAGCATATATTTCTCATGCTATTTGATTGCTGTAAAATGAGAACTGCCTGCAAATATCTCAAATAAGCTCTGCTTATATTATTTTTGGAGATACCATTGCGTCTCTATTTTCTTTGTAGAAAATAGCCCATTTTGTCATTGTTATTGAATGTCCTTAGACAAAACTTCTTTTGTAAATAGAACATTCAAGCAATACTATCAAAGCAGAAAAATAATATATATCACAAAATCCCATTTTTGGGAAATAATATTGTTAAAACATATCAATTTCTTTCTGTACTTTCATGTGTTTTTCCATGTAATTATCTGTTGCTTTCACAGCCAGTTTTTTTTCCTTGTCAATGCAGTAGCTGTGTATCTTTCCCCTTAATCATATAAAAACATAGTAGTCCCATGATATAAAGCTAAGAGTTCAAAAGTTCTCTTAACTTTAAATCATTACTTTTGAGTTATTGGGGTGATTGGATTAATGTATGTCTTTACCACAGTGAAAATCCTTTCAACTGTGTGCAGGTCAAATATGGTTTGTAAGAACATAATGGTGATTTCAGTCATATGATTTCAGAAGTAGGGATTGAATACCAGGTGCAGGAAGTTCTACAAATGTGATAACTTTAAAGAACAACATTTATGGTCTGCTTTTTTTTCTCACTGCCAATGTAATACATGTCTAATGCAAGAAAGTTGGAGAATACAGAGGCACAAAGGAAATAAAAATGACAAAAATCCTATGTAATGCCACCATTCAAAGATAACCTCTTTTAATATTGTCGCATATATCTATGGAGAATATACAAGCTCTGGACACAAATGAATAAATCTTTTTGAATCTCTCAAATAAGGAAAGACTGTTAAGGCAACTGCCCAGGAAACATGCACTTTACAGGGAAGGGAGAGCTCCAGAAAATGAACAGAAAATTACAGGGTTGTATACATTTTACATCTTACAAAAGCTCAAAAGATTATAAATTAACATATGGGCAGGAATCATGAGTTTTAACGTCAAGGAATACAGGGAGTAGCAACACTGATGGGTATCTCAAGGATAGGATGGTTTTCCTTTAGGCTACTCATTCACAAAGCTGATGTACAATGCATGCGTGGTGAGCTGTAAATCAGGCTTTGGTTTTAAACAAAGTTTATGGACAATCACGCCAACTAGAAAAAAATCTAAAATGGTGTCCCTTGTGTATCAGGTCTTTAGAGAGTTTTTTTTTTCTCATCAAAGCATAGATACACACATATTTTTTATGTCATACTCTACACATCACTTTGCAGCTGCTGTGTCCTCATTTTGCAATTTATCGGTATTTTCCCATGTCAACAAGTCCTTTCCTTGTGATATTTGTAATGACTATTTCTAAATTTATCATATGCACATACCAAATTTGTTTAACCATGTTCTTATTTTGGAACATCAAAGTTTTGCTATGGTGGTATCAAACATTTAGCATTTATTCTCTATTTAAGTCCCAAAACTAAAATTGTTCATTAGAGAACGTTAATAGTATATTTTTAATAACTAAATATAATACAGTCTCTCAAAAAATGTATATATATAATAGTCTCATTTTTCAAAATTCTCTACAACAATCATTACAAAGTCTGTAAATACCTTAAAAAAAAAAAAACCAACTTTAAAACTTAAACCAGTAGTTCTCATCAGAGACAATTTCGATTTCCAGGGGGCATTTGGCAATGATTGAAAACATTTTTGATTGTCACAAGAAGAGGGACACTATTGCATCTAGGGGTAGAAGCCAGGGATGCTTCTAAATGCCCACAAATGCATGGGACAGACCCCCGCAACCAAGAATGACTTCACCCAGAATATCAATAGGCTGAGAGACTAACCCACATCTACAGAGACTGGTTACATCCTCTCAGCGGCAGGAACTTATGTCATAGCCATGCGCGAGAACTCACAGCTGCTGAAAATCCCCCGTCAGTCTTGGCTACCAGGATCCACACCAGTGGGAGCAGAGGGTAGTTCATAGCAGTGGTGAAAGGGCTGGATTTCTGAAAATGCAGATATGCCCATAGAAGCAGCTTATCAAATTGGAACCAAGAGAATCACTTCCCTGAGTAGATACTGTGGGAACCATGTCCTTCTCCAGCACAATACCCAGAAGGAAAATGAGATAGAAAACCACAGTTTAAATTCTTTCAATTGTTCTGATCTAGGCTCAGCAAGATTTCATTACTTTGGCTTTTGAACTTAATGTGTATTTACAGTCTGCATCATGTTGCACTGTATTTGCTTAAAATAGCCTGGTTTCCTAAAGGGGAGGTATTAGAACCAAGACTTTTAAAGATTTTTTTTTTTGACTTTTAAAGATTTAAATTTAATGCAAATGTTACTGATCCCCACCCCCACCCCCCTACCCACGCTTTCTAATTCCGCATTTTTCATTTTATTCTCAATGTCCAAAACATTTTCTCAGCTGCATAGATTTTGCCCCCTGTAATCACACAAACCCAGTTTATGTACTCTCCTCTTGTCTTTTAGAGCAGCTAATAACTTACTATTATTACTTCCTTTCCAATTTAACTCTCCACACAAAACCAGAATAATAATTTTCAAATGCAAATGAGAAGATGTTATCTCTCAGCTTAAAACACACAAATATTCCACTTACTGCTCCTGTGAAATATCAAGCAGGAATCTGTGTGTGGCCTCAAGCCCCTGGTGGCCTGCTTTCTGCACACCTCAGCATTGGGTCCCAAGGCTTTCCCTGAAGACTTCTGCTGCATGGTCCTCCTTCAGCTCCTCAAAAGGAAGTGTCACAGGGCACCTGGTGGCTCAGTGGTTGAGCGTCTGCCTTCAGCTCAGGTTATGATCCCAGGGTTCTGGAATTGAGTCCTGCTTTGGGCTCCCCACAGGGAGCTTGCTTTTCCCTCTGCCTATGTCTCTGCCTCTCTCTGTGTCTCTCATGAATAAATAAATAAAATCTTTAGAAAGAAAAAGGGGAGGAGGGCGGGGGGTGGGAGTGAATGGGTGACGGGCACTGGGTGTTATTCTGTATGTTAGTAAATTGAACACCAATAAAAAATAAATTAAAAAAAAAATAGAAAGAAAAAGGAAGTGTCCCTTTTCCTGCCACCGGACATTCATACATTCGTACACATTATTAGTCCTGATATACTTGGCTTGCTACTCGCTTCACTCCTGCATTTCATCGCTCAGAGAAGCCATCCCTGACGTGCTGTTCCACTGTCCCCCACTCTTCATATTTGTATTTATATACTTATCAAGATGATGAGCAGTGTTTATATAGTTTATAAAGCTAATATCTCTCACTAGTTCTAGATAAAATAATCTCTCCATGCTGCAAATACAGAGGTGTCTACCAAGAATTTATCTGCATTCCAAGTATGCTAGAATGGTGAATTTTGAACTGACATTTTGTAGCTTTAAAAAAAATTATACTCTTCACAAAAGTATAACTAAGCAAAAAAAAAAAAGATATACCATCTTTAAAAGTGGTATATATATATATATATATATATATATATATATATATATATGCCACCCAGGGATACCCCCCTACTTCTTTAAAACACAGAATCAGGGATCCCTGGGTGGCGCAGCGGTTTGGCGCCTGCCTTTGGCCCAGGGCGCGATCCCGGAGATCCGGGATCGAATCCCACGTCAGGCTCCCGGTGCATGGAGCCTGCTTCTCCCTCTGCCTGTGTCTCTGCCTCTCTCTCTCTCACTGTGTGCCTATCATGAATAAATAAAAATAAAAAAAATAAAAATAAAAAAAATAAAACACAGAATCATACAGTAGTAATTATAATAATGTACGATCAGGTTTATAATACCTACAGATGTAATATATTTAATACTAATAGCACATAGAAAAAAGGGAAGAAGATATGTGTGTCTGTATATATCTATATATCTTTCTGGAATTAAATTACTATAAATCTAAAGTAGGTTTTGATAAGGAAGCCATAGAGCAATCACTACAAAAATAAAAATATAGTAAAAAAATCATTGAAGTATATAAATTATTGCCCTAAAAATATTCACTTAATTCAAAAGGAGACAGTAAAGGAGGAACAGAGGAACAAAAACAACAAAGACTTGGATGTATAGAAAACAAAAAGAAAATGGCAAACATAAACCAACAATACCAATAATAACATTAAATGTGAATCCATGAAACAATCCAATCAAAAAGCAGAGACTTTTGTATCATAGTGGATAAAAATAAAATAAGGCCCAACTAACTGTCTACAGGAGACACACTTTAGTTCAAAGATACAAATAAGCTTAAAACAAAATGATGAATAAAAATATCCTATGCAAACAGCAACCATAAAAAATCTGGATATCAGACAAAACTAAACATTAAAACAAAAAAATGTTGCTAAAGATAAAGTAGAAAATTTTATAATGAGAAAATAATGGAATCCATCAATGAGATATAATGATGATAAACATGTTCCCATAACTACAAATTACCAGAATATATGAAGCAAAATATGACAAAATTGAAGGGAGAAATAGACAATTTAACAATAGTGGTTGGAACTTTAATACCTCACTTTCAATGATGGGCAGGAAAAAAATGGGAAGAAGAACATCACAGTAAATCAATTGGATTTACCAACATGTCTACCTAAACACAGCAAAATATACATTTTCTCAAAGGCATATGAAAAATTCTCCAGGATGGACCATTTTTAAACCGTAAGACAAACTAAATACATTTATGTGATTGAAGTCATGCAAAGCAAAACCTCCAACCACAATTGAATGATATTAGCAATCAACAAAAGAAAAATACTGGGGAAATTTAAACAACACACAGTTAAATAACCGGTGGATCAAAGGGAAAAAAAAAATCACAGGATAAATTAGAAAACACTGTCATAGGAATGAAATGAAGACACAACACATCAAATGTATGGAGACCTGCAAACACAGGGCTTAGAGAGAAATCTATAGCTGGAAATCATAGTATTTTTTAAAAAGGAGAAAGATTTTTGGGATACCTGCATGGTTCAGTTGGTTAAGTGACTGACTCGATTTCAGCTCTGGTCATGATCTCGGTCCTGGGATCAAGCCCGGAGTAGGACTCCTCATTTAGCAGGAGTCTGCAAGACATTCTTTTTCCTTTTCCCTGCCCCCCACCCCCCATTTTGCTTTTAAATAAATAAATCTTTAAAAAGAAGAAGAAGAAGAAGAAGAAGAAGAAGAAGAAGAAGAAGAAGAAGAAGGAGGAGGAGGAGGAGGAGGAGGAGGAGGAGGAGGAGGAGGAGGAGGAGGAGGAAGAGGAGGAGGAGGAGGAGGAGGAGGAAGAGGAGGAGGAGGAGGAGAGGGAAGAAGGAAGAGGGAAGAGGGAAGAGGGAAGAGGGAAGAGGGACACCTGGGTGGCTAGACTCGCCAGGTTTCCTCCATAATCCATTCCAGCCAATTGCTTGGGCCTGCTTGGCAGGGTCTGTAAAGATAATGTGGCTGCTTCTTTTTCAATCACACAGCTTGAAGAAAATATCTCAGGTCGGAGGGGGCTCTTCCCTGAAAGGTTAGACATTATGGGAAGACACATCTGATGTCCACTGGGAAAACAAAACATTCTACAGAAAAAACATTGAGCCATGGTAGCTCCTCCTTTGGTCACTGCTCTGCATCCCTGTGGCACCTCCGCCTCCATAAATTCTGAACCCAGATGTGAGTAGATGGGTCACTGTGGTTGTTGTCTGACTTGGCAGATTTAAAGGCAGAGGCTGCTTTTGTTGGGTAGCTGCGAACAGGACTGGCCATCCCAGCTGAGTTTAAAACTGGAAACCTCGTCTATCTCCTACTGATGCAATTAGATAAGAGTAATGAAGGCAGGGAAGAAAGGTCATAGAGGAAAAGAGATATGCTTTATACATTCATCTCCTAAAATCACAATTATTGATAATGTAAAGTAATACGTTACTGAGGAGTCTCTTTAAAAGAATATAGGCCAATCTGATGGCAAAGTGGGAGTCAAAGCTAAGACAGCAGTTCCACTGGGCCCTCTGAGGCAGCCTGATTTTATATTCAGCTAAGGGATTCCAGGTGACCAGCTGGTACCTATGCAAGGTAAAAAGGTTTGAGATACAATTCTAATGCTTCTGCATGGTAAAAGCAGAATTTCTGTTATCAGAATTCTGCTATGGATTGAACTGCACCCTCCTAAAAGATATGCTGATTTCCTAATCATCCGGTACTTAGGAATATGACTACATTTGGGAATAGGGTCTTTGTAGATATCATCAAGTTAAGATGCCTCCATTCAGTGGAACCCTAACCAATATGATTGGCCTTAGAAGAAGGAGGAAATTTGGACACACACACGTGCAGGAGAACACCATGTGAAGACCACACCCATACACACAGGGAAGACAGCATTGTGACAATGCCGGTAGAGATTGGGGGATGCAGTCACAAGCCAAAGAATGCCTGGGTACCAGCAGGTGGAAAAGTTAAGGAATGGTCATTCCCTGGAGGTTTCAGAGGGAATGCTTCCCTTCACAATACCTTGATTTTACATTTCATGCCTTCAGAAGTGTGAGGGGGTAATTTTCTCTTTTAAGAATGTTTTAAAAAGTTGGGGTACCTGGGGGGCTCAGTTGGTTGAGCATCCAGCTCTTAGTTTCTGCCCAGGTCATGATCTCCAGCTTCCGCGATCCACCGTTGCATTGGGCTCTGCATTTAATGGGGAATATGCTTGAGATTTTCTCTCTACCTCTTCCTCTGCCCCTCCTCCCTCAAATAAATAAATAAATATTTTAAAAAATTAAAATAAAATAAATTTAAAAAATTCTAAAAAAAAAAAAAATTCTAAACCACCGAATTTGTGGTATATCTTTTTCCATCCTTTTACTTTCAATCTATTTGTATCTAGTGATAAGTTTGCTAATCATTTGAGATACAAAACTTTAAATCTTCTTTGGCCAGTTTTAACCCTTTCTTTTCATGTGGAGAAGAGATATGTCCCCAAAGTCAAATTATCTAAATATAATTAAGGTCAATGCATGCACTCCCTAATCTTTCTCTTTATCCTTTTCCTTTTTCACTTGTTAAAATTCCCTTAGATGACACAAAGAGGGGGGTTTTCCACACAAAGATGGAGGTTCTCTTACTCCACATTAAAAAAAAAAAAATGATTGAAGGATGCCTGGGTGGCTCAGCAGTCAAGCGTCTGCCTTCAGCTCAGGGCGTGATCCTGGGGTCCTGGGATTGAGTCCTGCAAAGGGATCCTTGCAGGGAACCTGCTTTTCCCTCTACCTGGTGTCTCTGCCTCTCTATGCCTCTCCTGAATAAGTAAAAATCTTTTAAAAAATTATTGGATTTAAAAAAAAAAATCCAAAACTATGATCCATTGTATCTAAAAAGTATGAGAAATCCTTGAAAGATATAAAGACAGACATGAATTGTTTGGAAAAGTTGATTACTCCATTGTGTATATTGTCTCCCCAAGACTGAGGAAGTAGTAAGAGGAGCCTTCAAATTTCTCTCCTAAGATGGGTGAGATGTTTTCAATGCATCCGTTATTTGTGTCCATTTTTCTTGTCTCTGCAGCCAAGTTATTCTGTATACCCACACATGTTACTTAATCCTAAAGCTGGCTTCCCACCAAGTGGGATGTACGTTAACAATATCACTTTCTCTGTTGAGTACCAGATGCATTTGATCTTAGCCAAAAGGCTGAGAAGCAACTGTTGAGTACCAGATGTAATAAGACGCATTTTATTTTCTCTCTCACATTCACTCCCTGGAGCCCCAGCTGAAAGACAAATTGTAGATTTCTGCACATCACAAACTCTAAGGAGGATTCCCACCAGCTCCAGGGAAAAGTCGGCTTTTCTTAATTCCCAAATTTTCAAAACAATAGACAGGATTTAGAAAATGTGTCAAGAGAAAGATTAGAATTCCATCCTTTAATGAATAGAAAACAAAAATGATCTTCATATAGCTTTCTCTCATATTAATGATTTTAGAATAAATCCTATCCTCTGGACCATTTTTTAAATTGAACAAGAGTATCTAATTGCCTTGATTTTGTGAATAACTAACACAACAAAAACAACAACAAAAGATTCACTATGTGAGATAAAACTAGTGAAACCAAAATAAAATGATTCAAAAATTCTTAGAAAAATAATGAATTGTTTATATTCCTCATATTATATTCCTGTAATTATATCTCTGCTATATCTATAATTTATTGCTACCTGATTTTAGAGATTTTTTTTTCCCCTTGTGATGTTTTCACTTGTATCTCAATTGCTGAAGTGTAGATGTTTTGTTCTCTTTTTTTAAAGATGTTATTTATTTATTCATGAGAGAGGCAGAGACACAGGCAGAGGGAGAAGCAGGCTCCCTGTGGGAGCCCAAAGCAGGACTTGATCCCGGGACCCCAAGATCACACCCTGAGCTGAAGGCAGATGCTCAACTGCTGAGCTACCCAGGCATCCCTAGATGTTTTGTTCTTGATTAGCTATCTGTTTTTTGTCCTTATGATTGTTCTTGTGAAGGGTTTGTTTAGTACTGAAATAGACTTCATTCTCAAACAGGTGAAAATTGAAGCTTGAAATCTACACATTATTAGTAATTTTACATCCCATAAAATTGTTCCTTCCACCAATATACATATGAATGTTCAGCTCATTATAATTGTAGGAAGGTCGCTAAAAGAGTAAGATCAGATAATTTTCTGGAAGAGACAGGAAGTTAGGTTTACCTGCAGAAGATAAACAGTTAGCAGGCAATAATTTGCTAGGGGAATAAGGCTACAGTAAGGTATTGTAGACTAAGGTGTCCTGGCTGATAGCGCAAAATGGCAAAATAGATGTCGTAATGCACCAGAACTTTCCTCAGAGCACATGTAATCACGGATCAGTTATCAAAGAAACATATTTCATAGAACTCATGTATAATTAAATAGCATGGCCGTGGTAGGAGTATAAATTTTGGAGGCAGAAACAGGTGCATCTCTACACCCCCATTCACTCTGTTTGCCTTAATTTCTAACGTTCTGATGAGAACACTACTTGCGCTGCCACAGGAAATGGACCTGCAGATGTTAACAGAGTCAGGGAATTGACTCTACTAATGAGAGTTTCATTTTCCTTCCCCTCTGACCTTGGAGAAATTATATCTGTGTTGCCTCCACACTAGGAATAACAGAGAAAATGAAATCTTACTGTCACAAGCCAAACCATCAGGACTTCATGATGTTCCCAAACAACTTACATCGGAGAAGTTGTTTTCCTCCTGTGATCGGTTGAGGTATTTTGCACTAGTCAAAAAAGCATTCTTGATATTGATTTTTTTTTTAATTTCAAAAAAAGAACCAAGAGGCATGTTGTGTATGCAGTTATATTTCCCAGTTGAGCTAAAGTACTCAGGGAGGAAAGCTTGCTTTTGTTTATAGACAATTTTATGGACTTGTTCTAATAAAAGGAATGTATAACCAGAGAAGTATAGGTTCTGAGAAAGAGAAGGGGTGTTAAAGGGTCATCCCAGCCATTCTGTTATCTCAGGACATATCCACATTTATACCAAATGAGTGGGAGTTCATCCTATTTTTAAAGACGTTGATGGAAAGGAAAAGATTCTATCATTTCCTGTTTCAATGTATTAACATAGTATCCCATCATCCTGAAAATCGATCCTATCCACCGCAACCTCAGTATACAAGTGTATAGATACGTATGTAATATGAATAAAATGAATATATATGTTGTGCATATAAAATATGTAATATATATTAGATGATAGATATAGGGATAGATAGATATAGATAGAGAGATGATAGAGAAAGAGAGAGAGAGAGGATGTACTAAGTCTACATTACTATCCCCACAGTCTTTTCTTCTTAAGGCTAAATTATTTCCTCCTTCAGGAATCTTTCTTCTCCCTCAATGCATGAATAGTTTTTAGATCTCTTGATCAAAATCATTCAAGTTCTTCTTGTCTTGCTTAAGCTGTGAAATCCTGATTTGCTTTCATGTCTCAAAATCTGAGTACATAGGTATGATCAGGTGACTCAACAAAAGTAGTGCAAGAATAGCATTTGGAATATATTCTGTATTGTCATGAGGACAGCTCATCGTGGTTTCCACTCTCAAAGACCCTATTTGTGGCTAGGCTGATCCTGATCTCTCTTTTTAAAAGCACTTCCTTTTCCCCAGGCATTCTTCTGCCTTTTTCATGCAAAATCATTTCTTTCTGTGCTTAAATGAGTCAGCGCCTATAAAGCACTCCAGAGAGTGACAGCACATGATGAGTGGGTGTGTAAATTCTATCAGTCATCATTGTGCTTGTATATAGTAATCTTTCCGCATTTCGATACGTGGTTTTCATTCTTATTTTATCCTTCAGTGACTTACTCTTTGACCACCAATCTCAATCAATCTCCCTCTACACACAAGGAAACTCACAAAATAGATAAATTAACTGTATTATTTGTAATCTATCTTCAGGGAACAACCAAGTTAAAACTTCCTACAATTCCAATAATTTCTTGCACAACTGTTCAACCAACTGTACATTTATCAGGTTTTGTTGTTGTTGCTGTATTAGATTTTAGGACATTCTGTGTTGTGGAAATAGAGGCCCTGATTCCAAACTGCAAATGATTAGCTTTCGGTAACAGAACATATATTATTCATAAAATATTTGGCTTAAACTTATAGACACCTAAAAGCAGATAAAATTAATATTTAATAACCAAATTGATTTTGAAATAAATATGTACATTTGTGACATTTTATTTGACAATTTTTCAATTTTGTTGGAGGTAGTTTTAGAGCTATTCATTGGAGGAGACGTAATTGCTAATTTACTCTTGGTTATTCAATCACCTTTGCTTTATAGTTGGATATATTTAATATAACGTAAGCAAGAACGAGTGCTTAATATATCTTTATCCACCAGCTAGTCTCTGAATGAACTATCTGAAAGATTTTTTTCTCTTAGGAATAAAATATTTTTTATAAATACTCAATTTATAATGTTCATAGAGTACCGGACATAATGTCCCCCAATATTTTTCACTAATTAAAACCAACCATTCTGAGTCATTAATATAATTTGGTTGCTTCTGAAGACATTTGGCACCTCAATTTACATGTCATTTGTGCACTAACAAGTTCAGTTTTACTGGTGGAGGAAATGTCTACCAATATTATTATCATCTTGCAAGATGTCTTTGAAGTCACATCGTATGACAATGTACAGATTATGAGTGCATCGTTATAGCAAGTTGATAAAATTAAGGGCATTTCTCCAGCCACAGTAAGATAAAGGTAAGGTCTATCCTTCTGTAACTGCTGAAAGTGAATTCTCCAAGGTTCCATAAGCCCAGCTCCCATGTATGCAGCCTAGGAGAATCAGATAGCGCAGTGTTTCTTGTAAATGGCTTCAGAATGGTGAGGGACATTCTCATTAAAAAGACTCCATCTCAGAACTTTTTTCTCTACGAGGTCAGAATTGGCACTGCTAATTCCAAAGTGGCAATGAGAAACAGAACGAGTTTGCACTAAATACCCACCGGAGTGAACGCTTACTTTAAGCCTGAAGAGTGTAATTTGAGACTGGACAGCTAAGAACACACTCTAGTTACTGTACCTGCCCTATCATATGGGAAAGGCCACCCTGGCACAACATGGTATGAAACACTCGTTGGTGAGAAGTTTGGGTGGAGAGATAGCAGAACCAGGAAACAGGAAACAGGAGGACTGGGATGTGGGGAAGTTTACCCTGTGGCAAGTAACACAGAAGCACGGTGTTGGCAGAGCACGATGACAGAGGTTTGGGAGGACAGTCAAGGCAAAATGAAGTCCTGAACAAGGTCATGAGATGGAAAGCAGCCAGCCCAGTCCAAGGTCATCACAATCCAAGGTGTAGATGGCACCATCACTCATGGGTGCCATTTATGAGTCACAACTAGTGATCAGATAGAGAAACGCCAGCTGCCAAGAGTAGGGCCAGGGCCAGCTTCGCAGAAAAGGAAACCCTCACAAGGATTCCCATGCTGACCATTCATCAATGTTCCTCCAATTAGCAATCTTTCACCAAGTAAAGGCTGCTTTATGGCCTCGGAATGTTGGTTGTCTTCCAAAAGGTACACTGAAGAGGTTTCTGGGGACCTAAAGATAGTACTGGGTGAGAGAGAGTAACTTGGTCCTGAGTGGTCTCACACGGTCTCACACACCTCATCCTCACCACACATTTGTGAAACAGGAAATAGTATTATTCATAGTTCACAGGTGGGGAAACTGAGGCATAGGAAGCACAAATAACTCACCTGCATTTACACACAGCCAAGTACAAGAACCCGCAAAGATTCAGACTCAGCTGGTAAGACCACTGGCTTTCCCTCGAGGAAGGAATGAGTTATTTATTCAGCCACAGTCACTCAGCCCCTGCTGCCTGCCATCCAGACACCAGCGATGATTAAGATCAACCCAATCCCTCAGCAGACTTTCATCCTGACAGAACAATCTCGCAAGTGCCAGAATCACTCTGTTGTTCGGGCTGGATATTTATATTTGTGCTTAAGGATATGTCATCCAATTAGCAGTAGTTCTTTGTATTTTGTACATTCAGTTGCTCCAATATAATTCTTTTATATTGTCATTATTATATACACTGCAGAACCTCTGAAGAAGTTAAGGAAAAGTTTCTGGAGGAATGAGCCTAATTAGCTGCAGCCAAGATTGTGATGCTGAGGCCTGGCAAGGTGGGGAAGTAGGTAGCAGTCAGCCCCTAACCAAATGACGGACACCGTTACCCACAAAATCAGGCCCCAGGGCATGTGTTCTAGGTCACAGAAGCTTTCCCCCGGAGGGTGCTTCTTCCCTCCTCCTCAGTCTTGAATCTCTGTGTTAGCAGAGGTTGCATACGAGAAGACGGAAATCTGTGCATACTCAGGTGCTCAGGTGGGGACAAAAACTTTGGCACCGCAGATGTGACTCCGGTTAGGATGGGTTTCGTCAGCACTACTCATCACGTGAGAACAGAGAGTGCATGGTCGAGATGCTGCTGGGAGGGAAAGCAGCTATTAACAGGGAAAGGCAAGCAGAATCTGGGAGCAGTGGTTTCTGATGATGTTGACAGCTTCAAAAAAGCAGGTTGTCTCTTAGAAAATGCCATTGTTATTAAAGGTAGCCTGCCCAGACTTTAGACTCCATTGTGTGTCTCTACATCATAACCTTTGACGTCATCACCAGTACATCCACTGGATACAAAGAAAACGATAGATGGATTAGATTGATTAGTTTGACAAACAAGCATTACATTTGCAGCTGCCATCGTGCACTTCAGAAAAAATTCCTTCCTCCTTGTAGGTAGAGACTAACAGTAAGTAATGAATGTAATGAACAGATTAGTATCGTGTAGGGATGATCTGAGGAGAAAATAGAAAACTTAGAGCAGGAGGAGTAGAAGTGCACAGGAAGGCTCTGCTGCCCTTTTATTTTTATTACCTTTTTAAAAAAGATTTTTATTTATTTATTCATGAGAGACAAAGAAAGAGAGCGAGAGGCAGAGACATAGGCAGAGGGAGAAGCAGGCTCCATGCAGGGAGCTCGACTCAGGACTCGATCCCAGGACTCGAGGATCATGCCCTGGGCCAAAGGCAGGCGCTAAACCACTGAGCCACCCAGGGATCCCTCTGCTGCCCTTTTAAAGAAGGGGTGAGAGGAAGAGTGGTTTAAGAAGGTGACATCTGAGCAAAGATATGAAGGAAGCATGAGAGGGAGCCAGGTGGATGTCTGGGGAGAGAGACAGGACGAGAGAACGGTCTGTGTCAAGGTCTGAAACACTGTGTACTTGACTTGTGAGAAGATCAGCAAGGAGGTCAGTAAGGTTGGTGTGGAGTGAAGCAGGATGGAAGGGGTGAAACCTGGTAGCTGCAGGGCTGTCCACCAAGCAGCGACCACTCACTCCTAGGGCTTTAGCTGTTGGTCTACATGGCACGTGAAGCTACTGGGGGAATGTGAGGGAGGAGTGATGTCTGACGTGTCTTTCATAAGCATCACAAAGTGCTGGGTTGAAGACAGAATGGGGTGCAGTGGTGCAGGAAGACTAGTTGGGAGATGATTTCAACCAGAAATTTCCAGGTCACTGAAAAACTTACCATTATTAAGCATTCTCATTTGGTGTTCTGAATCTATGTGTTCAAATACTAAACAAAACTTAAATATTGCACTAATTAGAGTGACCTGGGGATATCAGAATGGTGTCCATCCTACCAGCATCCACAGCCTGCACAGAATCTTCTCTGACTTCCCTGGAATTGGTCCTTTAGTCCCACAAAAGGTGGGTTTCCATAGCTCATTTCACCTGCCACAGCTTTCAGCGTCTCGTTTTCCTCTAAGGGGAGCTTCCAGCTTCTTCAAATCCCTTGGTTCAATGTGATTTTCTTTCTCCCTGTCTTTGATTCCTGTCCTCCTGCCAATCTATTGCTTGGTTTTTTTTGTTTGTTTGTTTTTTGTTTTGTTGTTGTTGTTCTGTTTTATGATAGTCACAGAGAGAGAGAGAGAGAGAGAGAGAGAGGCAGAGACATAGGCAGAGGGAGAAGCAGGCTCCGTGCACCGGGAGCCCGACGTGGGATTCGATCCCGGGTCTCCAGGATCGCGCCCTGGGCCAAAGGCAGGTGCTAAACCGCTGCGCCACCCAGGGATCCCCAATCTATTGCTTGTAATCCCACTCAGTTCATGAAAAGAATTTGGTGAGAGGAAGACAGACTTTCCTCTCATGTTTTGACTGTCCTAACGATGGAACTCAGCCACTGTAAAGGGATAGGTTGGGGCTGTGGGGATATTCCCTGAGGTCTAGAGCTGCCAGCAGCTGGGTTAGAGGAGGTCAATGAAATTCACACATCTCCACTCACTCGTTTCTGCAAAACAAAACTTCTGAATGTGAATTTAGAAATCTAATCAGTCTCACGAACTAACGGCATGACATAGGTTCTTGAGGAATGATGTAATAGGCTATGGAAACCCTACGAGTCTTTTTCAATCCTGCATTCATCTGTCTTTTCCTCCAGAGGTACTTCTTGCCATTATTCTTCTGCTTTATTGAATGTATGCTAACGTGATCTCCACCTCAAGTCTCTCACAACCTAAATAAACTGTGATTTCATTCTATGAATGATTTTTCAGAGTTTTTACCTCTTCTGCTTAGATTGTATGCATGAAACTGGTATGTAATTCTCCTTTTGCCATTAAGACACTTTTCTTTTTTTTTTTTTTTTTTTTTTTTTTTTTTTCATTAAGACACTTTTCAAATGAGTTCAAACAATTCATCTGGTCAGAGACTTGGAAGGTCAATGTGATGAATAATTAAACCTGTGTAAGTCTTCCCTGGAAATAAAAGACAGATGGTTTGATATGAAACCTTCTTAATGGATGAGATACTCCTTAAAAAAAGAAAAAAAAAGAAAAGAAAGAAAAGAAAAGAAAAGAAAAGAAAAAGTTAAATTTGAAAGCTGATCTGCTCATCTGAGTCTTTCAGACTCAGACTCAATGGGATTGGGGTGTCCCCTGCCCCACAGGATGTTTGGAAATGTGCCAGGACAGCACTGGCAAATGCTGTGAGTGGGTGGGTGGGTTTCTTTCTGGCTGTGGGTGCCCTGGAGCATCAGATGCTGAATGCCCCACACAACAAACCACCTCAATCAAAATGCACAGAGATGACCTCCATTCTGCTTGAGTGCCAGAGACAGCTACAGTAGTAATCAATCTGCTTTAAGGTAGGATATTGGATTTGTACTATGATTTCTAGGGGGGAAAGGTCATTAGTTGTTTGATTAGGAGAATTTCTTGTGGTTTATCATCTTTGGTCATGGGCAATAATTTAGTAAAAATTCCCAACCTCCAAAGAAAACATCTTTTATTCGATTTTGGTTTGATGTTGCTCCATATCTTTATTACTACAACATCTGCTTCCCTTCTCACCCTTTCAATCCATCTGGTAGATTTGCTAATGATCTTTGAATTCTGTAACATTTAGAACACTCTCCAGCTTAAAAACATTGATGACTCCCTATTTCAGAGCCAAATTTCTTTGCCTGGCTTCCAAAGCACTCAAGAAAATAGGTCCTTCCAGCCAGTCTTATATTTCTACTCTTCCCAAAGATGAATCAGCTGCTCGGCCAAGACATACTCCTCGCGAGCTAGCTCATAAATAGCCCGCTCTTCCTTATGTCTTGCCTTGATGAGGCCTCTTTACCTATTATGTAAACCATGCTTTCTTTCTCTCTGCTTTTCAAATCACACCAATTTTTCCAGAACTAATTCTACTCTTCCTCTTTTTTTTTTTAATTTTTATTTATTTATGATAGTCACAGAGAGAGAGAGAGGCAGAGACATAGGCAGAGGGAGAAGCAGGCTCCATGCACCGGGAGCCCGATGTGGGATTCGATCCCGAGTCTCCAGGATCGCGCCCTGGGCCAAAGGCCCTCGCCAAACCGCTGCGCCACCCAGGGATCCCTCTACTCTTCCTCTTTAAGTCACTATGCAAAATGCCTAAGAGCCTGATTCTTGAAAACGGACAGTCAGATAAAATCTAAGCCTTACCTTTCACTGAAAATTATTTACTCTTTCTCAGGCTCAGTTTTTTTATCTGTGATATGGGAGTAATATTTCTATCTCATAGTATCATTAAGATTATTAAGTGAAATATATACAAATTATTTAGCATAGTATCTGGTATGGCCTGTGGTGTTTTCCTAACCAAGAACTTGGTGAGCGTCCATCTAGGATAATTTCACTGAATACCATTGCCCTTCCTGACTGCTTGTTCATTGCTCTCTTTTAGAATTTGTAGTTTCTGTCTAATAAATTGGTAAATGACTCTGTATCCCTGACACCATTGTTTACCCTACCAGTGGGGTATCCCAGTTAGACCTAAAACCCTTTGAGGGGAAAGGAAATGCTTATACCTCTCCTGCCTCTCCACAGTATTTGGCATGATGATCACGCTGAAGATGCTAAATAGATAGCCATCATCTCATTATTCAACCAGCAAATGCATCAGCCACTCTTCTAGCACTTGGAACAGACTGATGAGTGAATGCATTCTCTACCCTCAGGAGCTCACAGAGAGTAGAGGAAACAGACACATAACACAGGTATAAGAGAATGGGACAATGTGGCGATAGAAATAGTTACTTCTTGAGTATTTAAATAAATAAATGTTAAGTCTTAGAAGCATATTTTATTCAGAACCAAATGGATGATTTCCTTATGTCAAGGGTGTGCTGGTAAATGATTAACAACTGGCCCTTAGGGGAAACATAAAAGCCTTGGTTTGTAGTACTGGCCAATTTTTATGCTGTAAATCCTCCACCATGGCCAATTGCAAGCAACCATTGTGATATCGCTGAACATGAAGTTGCAAAGAGATGCACTATACCATATGTAGCTTTGCTACTATATATACATACAGTAGATGCAAATAGCCTTAAGAGCATGGAAATGGAAAAATATTGTAAAATAATTAAGAAGTAATGATTTTTGAATACTTATTATATTTTAATATATGTACATAGTTGATTATATTATGTATAGGTATATGATTGAATCATGACTATGTAATTTAATTTTAATGATGGGTGTGTTTAACAAGTGAAAATTTTAATAAATTCTCATGAGTTCATATGAGCTGACATATCACTGTTTATAGCCCATTTCTAACTCTTAAAAGCTAGGGGAAAAGTTAGTATTTTGCTATTGGCTATAAAGTTGAGTTTTTACAAAGTCCAGTTTTGAGTACATTTGGATGCCAACACATCTCTCTTCAGTGGCTTTTGTAAACATGGAACGGATTCGAGGGTAAAGGGTTTTATTTTTCTTTTCAATTGCTGGTATTTATTTACTTTTTAACTATTTGCCGTGAAAGATTCCAAACATATACCTAAAATTGTGTAATGAACATCCCTGTTTCTGTCACCTATCTTAACTATTTCAACTCCTGGCCATTTTACTACCATCTGTGCACTCCCCATATATGACTCCCCTACCTCCACATTATACCATTTTGCGTCTATGTTCCCCTTACATTATCCCCCATCCCCACATTATTTTGTAGAAAATTTATCAGTTCATGTATAAATATGTCAGAACAGATCTAGGAGATATGGACTTCTTTAACATAACTACAATACCATTATCACATTTAAATATTGTAATTTCTTAATAACATCGAGGCTCTCTAGTCGGTACTCAAAACTCTGTCTCACAAATATCACAAATGTTCTTAACATTTTTTACAGTTTGTGTGAATTTGGATGCAATCACACATTATAATTGATTAATAAATCTCTTAATCAGCAGTTTTCTCTACAAATCCTTTCCTCCCTTATATATGCAAAAAAATTAGATCAATTGGTCCTGTAGAGCTTGCCAGAGACTGAATGTTGCTGCTTGCATCCACATGATGTTATTTACATGTGATGTTGTGTTCTGTATGTCCTTTATATAGATAATTGAATCTAGATGAACTTGATCAGATTTGGCTCCATTTTTATGGCAAGAGTGCTTTGTCAGTGGTATTGCGGACCTCTGTGAGGAGGTTCATGGGGTCTGGTTTTCTCTTTTTATATGATTTTAGCTGGTGTTGATGCTCACTGACTGGATTCACTAATAGTGGGGACTACAAAATGGGCATATTTTAATTTCTATCATACCTTATTTATATTATTAGCTGGAATGCTTTGTAAAAAAACTTCTCTTCATCCACTATTTGGATAGCCAATGGTACCATTTACCCGGGAAAAAAAGAGTAAATGTTTGTTTCATTTGTTTCTTCTCCTTTACTCACCTGTTTTCAAAATAAGTTGGTCACTAGCATCCCAGTAATTACCAGTTCCTACTAAGGAAAGAACCTCTGCAAGCTTCCACCAAGCTTTGTAAGGAATGGCAAAATCATTTAGCTCAATACATATTTATACACCTACCTCAGTGTAGAGAATAGCAGTCCTTTCTAAATGACATGAAAAAGTTATTGGCACATTTTAGAAAATCTTTTCTGCTTTACTGGATGATTTTCCCCATGACATTACCATTTCCAACAAGATGAATACCACAGAATTTTATCAGATGTAGCCTTGGAAATTACCTCATCCATATGCCTCATTCATTGTAAACTCAGGGAAATTAGGCCAGTTGAAATCAAGCCACCTGCCCAAAGTGGTACCCTTTGCCCAACAATTGGTACCAGGCCTGATTCCAGAATTCTTGTTTCCTATTCCAGGAATCTGACTAAAAGAATGGTTCTGTCAGGAATTCTGGTTAAAATCACTAATAAGTACAAGGAAACAAATCTATCACACTCTGTCCTCAAATTTAAACAAGCCATCATTCCAAAACTCATTCCAAATCAGACATCTTGGAACTCAAAGCATTTTCCCAAAGTAAGGCAGATTTCACTGCTGTATACAACCCAGGCTGGACTGAGAAATGGTATTTAACTATAATTTAATACAAATACATAGCGCTGCTTGTGCAACACCATTTAAAAACTGCTTCTTAATAGAAATCAATGAATATAAGAAAACTTTTATTTAACATATCCTACTATGCCCTAGGAACTTTCTATGTGTTTCTTCATTTCATTTTTACAATAATCTTGAGAGGTAGGTAGTATTGGTCCCATGCTATCAAAAAAAAAAAAATTTTGCAAGTCAGAAAAATAATCTCAAGGGCACAGTAAGAGGTAGAGCTTGCATTGGAAACCAATAGCAGGATGTTTCCCGGCCACCTAAGCTTTCAGCTCTCCATAGAGAGAAAGGACCATCTGCTTGGCTGCTGCCTCAGTAATAGGAAGGAGGAGGTTCCTTCACTGCTAGGTCACTGATAATCATTTTAGTGAGTTATTGGGGGTTGTGACAGGGTGGAGTCCTGACAACATTGGTGGGAGCAGAGGGGGGCTTTTGACTCAAAACTGATTCAGGGGATTCACTGACAAAGTTGCACATGATTCAGCTGAGAAAAAGGGTCGCAAGCTATGGAAGTGGTTATCAGCAAAGCAAGGGCGGGCTGTCAATCTCATTTCATAGGAAGCTAATTGTTTATGTGACTGAGACTATGGTAGGCAGTCTCTGAGTGCTCCCAGTGGTCCATGCCTCCTAATACTGATGCTCTGGTGTAATGCCCACCCACTGAGGGTGGGCAGGTCATACTGGTTCACTTCATATGGCAGGAGTGATGGGATGTCATTTCCAAAATCAAATCATGCAAAGCATGTGGCTTGCATCTCTGGTGTGCTTTGTCTCCTTCTCAGATCCCCCATGCTGGATGAAGCTGCCGCCATGTTGAGAGAGCAGCCTGTGAAGAAGCTAACATGAGTGATGAAATACTGAGGGCTCAGTCCAATAGCCTGGGAGAAGCGGAAATTTGCTCACTCCCATGTGAGTGTCTTAGTAGAGGATCCTTCGGCGCTAGTCAAGTTGAGATGGCTGGAGCCCCAACCAACATCTTGACTCCCAACTGGTGGGAGACCTAAGAACCTGAACTACCCACCTCTGTGCTGCCCCTTGAATTCCTGAGTCACAGAAACTGAGGTCATAAAAGTTTGTTGTTTAAGTTGCTCAGTTTTAGAGTAATTTGTTAAATAGCAACAGACAACTAATTCAGTGTCACTCTTAAATCAAGGGATGTCTGTTCTTTATTAATGCACTTTTGGGGTATATGTATGTAGTCATTTTATTTAGGAGTGCTACTTTCTTTTAATCTTAAATAAAATAACACTTCTTTTTCTGGTTATAATCTTTTATCCCTGAAAAATACCAAAGTAAAAAAAAAAGCATGTATGAGAAATATATCTTAGTGGTTATCAACTGGGGGAGATGTTTTGTCCCCCAAGGGATATTTAGCAAGGGCAATCTCTGGAGACACTGTTGGAGCTTGTTACTAGAATCTGGTGGGTAGAAGGCAAGGATGCTTCTAAACACTCTGCAATGTACAGGAGAGCCCCTCACACCAAAGAATTATCCAGCAAAAAATGTCAATAGATGTTGAACAATCTTAGTATATAACCACTGAAATATATCTATTCAGAAAATGATTGTGTTTATAAAATTGAAGCTTATGATAGTACATTGAAACCATAGGAGATTAATATGTATTTTCTACAACTTTTCCATTTCTTCTCTTCTTATTGACAGTTTTTGTCAAATGAAAATGAAAATTCTTTAGTTACATAAAAGCAACTTTCTATTAACATAAATGACATTTGTTTTATTGTGTAAAACAGTGGGTAATATTTTGGTATATTCAAGTTGTTAATTTTCTTTGTTATCAGGAACATGTAGGCTGATATTTTGGAAAAGTAATTGTTTAACATTGAATTTGGAACACTGTGGATCACAAAACTCTACACTGACTGATATAAATAACACTCAGTCTCCCAGTGTGTAGGAGACTCTAAATAAGTAAATTGAGAATGGATATTTATAGAGAGCCTACAGATGAAGTCCATTTATTTTAGGCAAGGGGCTCCCATCATCCTTTCCTAAATGATGGATTGCCCTCAAGGATCAAGGATTCTGTATAATGAAGACAGAGATTTTCTCACAAGTCTTACAACTGTGAGACACATCCTCACAAATGCCAAATGAACGAGGTTGTTGGGGTGAGCACCACATGAAATCCACAGTGTAGAGTCTACTCCCTTAGGAAGAGGTTTTCAGAGATCTCAGCAAGTTACATGTGAAGAACAGATTATTTTAGAAAAATAAGTGACTATAGTAGGAACATCAAGATAGGCATCTCAGATCTGCAGAAACAACTGAAAACAGTACTTCTATCTGAGGTCTGATTTCCTCCAATAATACTGAATTTTTCCTATGCTTGAAACAGCGGCAATGTCACACAATAATCTGTGACATCCCAAATAAGGACTTTGTAGAGAGCTGTGGAGATTAAGTGGAAAGCAAATGGTAGCACAGTTGAGCACTCAGCCTTGAGGTGGCAAACCAAAGATCTGAGTTTAAGTCTTAGCACTGACGCACCTAGCTGGTGCAATTAGGTTGAAAATGAAGTTTAAATTCGACATAACATGAAAACTTAGTGCTCAAGTACAGGAAAAGTTCAGTGTCTATCAGCTATTATTATTATGAATTTAAAAATCTGATGCATTATGGTAGCCACTAGCCTCAGGTGGCTACTGAATATCAGAAATGGGCCTCATTGAACCTGAAATGTGCTGTGAGTGTCAAGTACAGACCAGATTTCGAAGCCCTAGTACAAAACATGGAATGTAAAATACCCCAGTTATTTTTATATTGACTATGTGTTGAAAGAATATGTTGGATATACTGGGTGTACAGTACTGTAAAAATTAGTTTTACCTGGTTCTTTTCCCTTTTTTTAATGGTCTGTTAGAAAATTTAAGATTACACATAGTGCTTATGTTACACAGGTATTGTATTGTCATTTTATTGTATTAAAGTATTTTATTCTATTCCAAAAAGGATCTGATGTATAATGTCATTGTCACTCCTTCTTCAACATCCTCCCCCTTTGAAACAGATGCTACCCCACATGCAGCCCACTGAAATTTGGTGGCTCCTTGCTTCCATTTCTCTGTGTGGACTGATGTTAGCCTTGAGGTAGGTGGAGGCCATGATGAGATGTGACCCAGTGATGGAACTTAGCTGAAAGACGCTGTGTCTCTTTGCTGAATGTAATGTGGTGATGGCATCAGCAACACTACAAGCCCACATGCAGATCCACTCCTCCTTCTTTTACAACATGACTTTTATAAGATGATGCTTTTACAAAAATAAAGTACACATCCTTTTTAATATTATAAGTAATACTGCATATACATATGCAAAGACATTAAAGTCTATATATTATCTCACATCAATATTATTTCATGTGAAAAGTTAGAAAACATTAGAATTTAATAAAGATTCTATGGTATATGATATCTGAACATACTAAATACAAAATAAACAATGTTAGCTATCTAGCTACAGAGAGATAAATAAATCTACGAAAAGAGAAAAAGCTAAAATTTATTTTTAATTAAAAGAATTATTATTCTATTTTTGCTCTTGTAATGTACAGACAGTACACTTATAACCACCTGACACCACCACTAACTCGGTAAAGAAAGCTCTGTTTTATTCTGTCCCCTTTAATTTCCTGCCTTATTTCTAAAGGTCATTTCATAGAAAAAGGAACCAAAAAAAGCCAAGTGAATGGGGGAAAAAAAACCCACATGTGTTTACATATCGTGTGTTATACAAGACGATGCCCTCTGACTTTACAGACTTGTACCTGGGACATCACACCTACACCTCCAATATTTGTGATTAGATTTCTAAGGTGTGAGCTTCACACGAACAGTCTAGTCCAGATCATCTGCCTTCAGTTTAGCTGGGTTTGTCACACTTTCATTTCTGACGCTGGTAGTCATATGCTTGCTGTTTAGGGACCCAGTGGTCACATTAGTTTGCTGAATAATAGTGGCATGTTTTCTATAACAAAAAATATCTTGAGAAATCTGAAATCAAATCTAAACCATCTTCACATCAGTGCTCTAGATTTTCTCCAGAAATAGAATGGACTTAGCAAAGAACAAGGGGCTCTTAGATCTAAATTCCGCCCTCAGGTATTTTACATGGGCTATTATTGGCTTTCTTTTTCTTAGAGGCATTTATTTTATTTTAAAGACTTACATAGAAGCCAATAGCCTTGTACATGACTATGTTGTGTGTCATAAAATACATACTGCTCTAGCTACCCTGAATAATGAACAAAACATTAAGCATGTTATCCCCGCCATTATGTTCCTCTTTGAAGCTCCATCAGAATACTAGGGGAAATAACTGAATAACAAAGCTTGAGAAAATAGTAGAGATCTTTCCATTACAGACAATAGCATGGCCATGTGGAGTGGGCAAGAACCTCCCCCCACTGGCAACAAATAATTTCCTATACAAAAGGAAGACTGTTAAAATAATTGCACTGGCCGGGAAATATTTTAAGATGCATTAGAAAAAATTCATCATCTTTTCACAGATCAAGTATAAAATGTTACAGGCATTTAGTAAACTTTTTATTGAGCAAGTCAATTACTCTTCCATGTCAATATTGATAGTGATGACAATTCCAGGCATTTCATTTTCAGAACCAGATTTAATTTCAAGATTATCACACTTGTTGCAGATAACCCAGCTACTAAAACATAATTAGGGTTAGTGCATGTTTACATGAGGATAGATCGTTCACACATAAATGAGCCTGATGTTCAGTTCTGGGATTGGAGCAACTGAGTTGGATCTGAGGTGTGAACACGAGGTGCTGCATGTCCAAGCACAAATCATCAGATTATCCGTGCCACTGAGAAGAGATTGGCTAAGGGGTTGCTGCAGAGAACCAAGGTTTTCTGATTTTCCTCAGTTTTATTCTCTGTGGAATCCTTATTTTCTTGCCAACTCTGTGGTTCAATCTAAAATACTTTTTGTATTAGACCACTTGGGAACTGAGATTGAGGAAGAGCCATGTCTCAGAATCTGACGCCAAGAAGATGAGATTCATGGAGTCCCCTTACTATTCAATACAGCACCCAAGGAAAAACCACAGGGGCTAGTCCTGAGGAAGCCTCAAAACTTCTTGAGTGACCCAGTGCTGTGTAGGGATTACTGTATAAATATGCCAAAAAGGACCCCTCTGTATTGGCCACAACATTGTTTACTTCTCCACAGTGGGCTACAACCATTAGCTCAAAGCCACTGGCACCAAACAAATTTTACACATACCATTGTTTTCAATAGATCCCAAATAGGCAGAATTTTAGCCATTTAGAGCCTGGTCGCTTTGCAAGCCCCATGAAATTGCACCCAACATCTGCCAACTATAGATAAGACAAATCCTGTAGCAATAAAAGACCCAAACCACTGCTTGTCTTCAGAGCTCCCTGACCCAGAGACCCCTCACCAAGCTGCAGTCAGCATCATCTGGACATGTAAACGCCCACTCTCCATGTCCCCTCTGCCCCCTGGAACTTCCTTCACCTTCTTTCTTTTCCGGCCAGGGGCCCTGTGTGGCTGTCTCTGAAAATTCTCCTACTGGGAGAGACTTTTCTTCTCTTGCAGTCCTGTCCAAATACTCAATAAAGCTTGTCATGCAATATTGTCATCTTGTGGTCTTGTATTTTCTTTTCCTTGCTCAGCCCTGAAATTCTCAAACTCACTGCAGGGACCAATAAAATATGCAGCCAAGAGAGGAGCAGAGCTTGATCTAGAAAGACAGTGCACCTGGCAGCACCTTGCCACTAGAACAAAGTCTGGCAACCAGGGAACAGACAAGAAAGCAGACCCTTCCAGGGATGCTGGTGTGGAGGGAAGACAGTTCTCGAAGTGCAACCAGGGAAGCCAGTGCTGAGAGACCCATGCCCAAGTATCAGCATGTCCACCCGAAGCTGGCCTTCTATCCAACCACCAAGCTGGGATTTAAAGAGGATCCTGTGGAGGGTTTGGGAGGCAAATTATGATCATTGCTGGAAGAGAAGGCTCAAGATAAAAATTAATTCAGTTCTAACAAACTAAGTATAGAAAAGTGACCAGGTTAAAATTTTACCTACCAGGTGTGCTCTGTATTTTGACCTAATTAAAAAGAACTTTTGTCACTTCCCTACGTGCTGGGCCGAGACAATTTGCAGATCAGCTCATCCCTTCCAGCTGGCTTCAATCTGTTGGCGCAACAGACCCCTCCATACGATGAATGGTTAACATTTTCCTGTTCAGAGGATTAGGCTAAAAATACCAAAGATGCAATAAAATAAGTTGACAATAGTTATCTTAATAAAATATGTTGATTGAATTCATCTCTATTAAAACATTTTCAAAATATTTATTGGTGTTGCTCAAAAACAGTAAGTAAAACAGCACAAGATATGAATTCATCATGAAGCTTGTGAAGCTTTGGTTTCATGGCCCTCACAAAGACCTCATTCAGGGACCTGGGATGGGCCCTGACAATTTCACATTAATAGTTTCATGGTCTTTATCTTAAAGAAAAAACTTTAAACACCCCCCCCCAAACTTGAATATTCCTCAAATAGCATATTGCAACCAAAGTTGAGACATTACCAGATGTAGCTGTGGGTTCTGCATCATGTGAGACTGACTCTAGAAGAAATGACCCCATATAGCTACTTTTGTGTCTGGTGTCCAGAAGCCTCAGAAGCTTGGGAATATGAGACCGCACTCAACTTTCAAGAGAGATCAGATGACATCTAGGATTTCTAGAAGCTCAGATAAAATGATGGCTGAAAATTCCTGCCCTGTTTGGGAAGCTAGCATACCTACATGGGTTCATTTGCATTAACATATTAGTTGCATATTCTACATATGTGCAAGGGAGTCAGACGTAGAGGATGGCCTTCAAAACCTACTCAGAATTTAGTGAATGTGGGCGATCAGTTAACTTTCCAGTTTTATGTTTTTCATCTATGAAATGGGGATAAAAGTAGCTGCATCATGGGGCACCTGGGTGGCTCAGTGGTTGAGCATCTATGCCTTTGGCTCAGTGCCCCAGGATCGAGCCCTACATCGGGCACCCTGCAGGGAGCCTGCTTCTCCCTTTGCCTGTGTTTCTGCCTCTCTCTCTTTGTCTCTCATGAATAAATAAAATCTTTTTTAAAAAAAAGTAGCTGCATCATAAAGATGTAGTAAGGATTCAAGGAGATAACATAAGAGCATCACTTAGAGTCTGGTTAACAGTAAATATGTCTAATCCACTGGCCCCTAACTCTTACCTGTGCATTAGATGAGGGCCTGGATAGTGACAAGAAGTGACAGTTTATTACCTGACATTATATGCAAGCCCTTAGTTGAAGGAATGATGGCAGTTAACTTCCAGCTGCCAAAAATTTCAATGTGAAAAAACCCAAATGCCCATCAGGTGGTGAATGGATAAACAGACTGTGGTCCTCCCACATGGCGGACGGTGCCCCAGTAACAAAAAAGGAATGAATTTACTAATCATGCAACCCCATGGCTACATCTCCATTGCATTACATTAAGTGAAGAAAGCCACACTCAAAAGAGCTACATACTGTATGATTCCACTTCCACGACATGCTAGAAAGACAGAGAACTACACAGGGAGAAAACGGATCAGTTACAGACTATACAGGGGACCCTTGTGGGGGGATAGAACTGTTCTGTATCTTCATTATGGTGGTAGTTAGATGATTGTAAGCTTTTCTAAAAATTCGTAAAATTGTACACTTCAAGGGGTGAATTTTACTAGATGCACTCTGCATTGGGTCTAATTATGCAAATTATAACTCAGTGAACCTCACCCAAACCAAAAAAAACCCACAAACAGACAAGTAAACAAGACCCAAAACCCATCGGAATGCCCTGCAGAGAAGGCCAGGCAGAGATGGCCTGAGGCTAGCCCAGGGCTCTGGTCTGAGCCTGCCCCACGTATTCCCCACAGCACTTCTGAGCCGCCACCTCCCTGCCTGGTGTTCCTGCTTTGGAGCTGCCAGCACCCCGCATCTGCCTCTGTGGGATGGGCCCTAAGAGTGGGTCATCCAAGTACGGCAATCCTCCTGTTGGAAACAATAGGGCTGGTGAGAGTTTCAACACCACTTAGGACCACGTGTGCCCTCCATGGTCATCTCCCTCACTCCACTCTCGGCCACATTAGGGAGGAGAGCATTCATCTCGCAGGTCCCACAGTGCCATGCCTAGCTGCACGCACAAAGTCTACATTCAAAGAAGTGTTAAAGTCAAAGATCCCACAAGATCTATTGTTCTAAGGATCAGATAGTGGTAAGCGGACTCCGGGTGCAAGTTAGGAGCACTTCTTACTGTGAATGGGGACATCCCCCAAACAGGCTAGCTATTGATTTGGAAGAGGTGCTTTTGATTCTAAGGGTTATTTGACAGGAGATAAGGCCCTGCAGTAAGCTATAAACTCTGAGGGATGATGATTGCCAGTGTAGTCGATCCTTAGTAAAATACACATCAGCCTGGTGAGGGATGTTGATACTGGGGAAGGCTCTGTGTGTGGGGAGCAGGCCAGGGGTGATGGGAAATCTCTGCACCTCTCTCTCAGGTTTGTTGTAAATCTAGAATTGCTCTGAAAAATAAAGTCTTGGGGCATCTGGCTGGCTCAGTTGAAAGAGCATGTGACTCTTGTTCTCAGGGTTGTGAATTCAAGCTCCATGTTGGGTGTGGAGCCTACTTAAAAAAAGAAAATGAAAAAAAAATAAAGTCTTAAATTTCTTTTCAGAAAGGAAGTAGTGATCCAAGTCTCTGGAAGGAGTTAGCGCTGCTCTGCTCCTCATCCCCTCTTGAGTCAGATTTTAAGGGCAGGTTCTTCCTCAGCCAACATGAGCTGTAATGGCCTGTGTCTGGTCTGTACTTGTCTCTAAAACTTGCAACAAAAGATGAATGGATAAAGAAGATGTGGTTTATGTATACAATGGAATATTACTCAGCTATTAGAAATGACAAATACCCACCATTTGCTTCAACGTGGATGGAACTGGAGGGTATTATGCTGAGTGAAGTAAGTCAGTCGGAGAAGGACAAACATTATATGTTCTCATTCATTTGGGGAATATAAATAATAGTGAAAGGGAATATAAGGGAAGGGAGAAGAAATGTGTGGGAAATATCAGAAAGGGAGACAGAACGTAAAGACTGCTAACTCTGGGAAACGAACTAGGGGTGGTAGAAGGGGAGGAGGGCGGGGGGTGGGAGTGAATGGGTGACGGGCACTGGGGGTTATTCTGTATGTTAGTAAATTGAACACCAATAAAAAATAAATAAAAAAAAAAAAGAAAAAAAAATAAAACTTGCAGCATGTAGACCCCTTAGAAGAGCCTCAGAACATGTATACGTAGGCGGCGGTTCTTGAAAACTACTCTTAGTGAACTGAAGTCCTAAGTTTGGAGAAAAAACATACTTCAACAAAAGACAGGAAGTCATCAAAAAATTAACATCACCTGTTTGGGCAGAGTTGTGCACGTGCCCAAAGCAGCCATGGTTTCATGGTCGGTGGCAATAATAATGATATTGGACACCTGATGTGCACACAGCAGGGGGCGGGGGCAGTACATGGCCACACTTGCATTTCCTGCTTTCGGACTCCAGGTGCAAGAACTGGATGAATCATAATTTTTGCCTCTTGACACACTCTCATCATTAGCCACGCGTGGTTTGCTTTTCTTCTGCTATATATTTAGTTAACATATATTTAGTTAGTTCAACAATGTAATAAACATCCATGATTCCACACTCCCTGCCCCCCACCACCCAAGAAGCTAAGATTTTTAACTACAATCTTTATGTAACATCCACAGGCATTCAGTTTCCCCCCATGCAGGATAACCATGCCGGAACTCTGTGTTTAGTCTTTCTTCCCTTGCTTACCTGTTAGTAGCTTTATTGCAATGTCATGTATTCCTAAAGTTATATATATATATATATATATATATAGCTTATATATATATACTATATATATTTTTAATTTACATAATTTGTATTTTATATAAATATAAATATATATTAAATATATTATATAAATATATTTTTATATTAATATAATTTATATTTTATATTTAATTTTAGCTCTTTTCCTCTCATAAGAACGTAAGCTTTTTTTTTTTAAGATTTATTTATTTATTCATTCAGGGAGAGTGAGAGAGAGGCAGAGACACGGGCAGAGGGAGAAGCAGGCTCCATGCAGGGAGCCTGATGTGGGACTCGATCCTGGGTCTCCAGGATCACACCCCGGGCTGCAGGCGGCTCTAAACCGCTGGGCCACCGGGGCTACCCCAAGAAGGTAAGCTTTATGTAAACTTTTGTTACTTACTTTTTAAAATTTCGTATCATGTAGCTAACATTCTTTGATGTTGTGTGCAACTGTAGCTCATTCATTTTGCTGTCTGTAATATGTTCCGCTGTGGATAGTTTCTCCGTCCATTCTTTGGTTGACATTTTCACACATGTCTTCTCCTGTACATGTGTCTGGTGTTCCCTTGGGCAATGGGATTGCGTGTGCTGGGATACCAGGTATGTGAATGTCCTGCTTCAGAGATGATGCCAGGCTATTTTCCAGAACATGCGCACCAGTGTCTACCTTGCAGTCTCAGTGGGTAAGAGATCTTGTAGATCCACATTCCCTTCAGCTCTTAGTATTTTCAGATTTTAAAATTATTGCCAGCCAGGTGGATGCAAAATGACATCCCATGGTGGCCTTGATTGGCATTTTCCTGGGCCATTCAGGACACGTAACTTGTCTTCATCTGTTTCTTCCTCTATCAATTGATTTTCTTCCTTGCTCTCTCTCCCTCCCCTCCTTCCCTTCTTCCTACATTCCTTCTTTCTTTTATTTCCCCACTTTTTAATATCTTTATTTACAAGAAACAGCTTCAGAATGAACTCTTTTTTGTGTGATATTAATTAGCTTAATTAAAAGCACAAGCATGGGCCATTTCTTTCTAACCAGAAAATGCTAAATTATTGACCTATTAAAAAATATATAATCCATCTAGTGTCTTCATTCTATAGTGGGTAATGGGGTCAGTTGCATTTTTTTATCTTCTAGATTGTTTTCGTTTTGAGAAGAAAACCAAAAATTCCTTTTGATTTTTTTAAGAAGTGCCAAGCTAATTATAAGACAATTATATATAGGTATTGGGAGGTTTATCAATTATAATTTTCTTCATAGATAAATTTAGTATTTTAAATTGGATTTTTGTTTGTTTTGAGTTTTCCTACCTTATTCTTTCTTTCCCTCCTTCATTCATTCTTTCTTTTCTTTTGTATTTGCTTCCTAATATATTTTGGGCACTAAGCTTTGTCCGTCGTACCTCACAAATTCTCTCCACCCATGTGTAACTTATATTCTCCTTCTTTTGAGATATTTTCTCATTAATAAACTTTATTAATTTCAACACTGCCCATCCATGTTATATTTACTCAGCACAGAAAGATGTCACGCTTGTTTGTTTTTTTTTTTAAAGGTTTGAAGAATTTAGGTAACCCGCCCCAGGTCACCTGGCCAGTTCACTGAAGAGATAGTTCTTGAATTCAGGTCTTAATCCAGAGGCACTGCTGCTTTCCACTACAAGATCAATTTTTTCCATATTGATGAAGTTATGTTTTTTTCCATCCAAGGGGTTAAAACTTTTATTTATTTATGATAATCACAGAGAGAGAGGCAGAGACATAGGCAGAGGGAGAAGCAGGCTCCATGCACCAGGAGCCCGACGTGGGATTCGATCCCAGGTCTCCAGGATCGCGCCCTGAGCTAAAGGCAGGCGCCAAACCGCTGCGCCACCCAGGGATCCCGGTTAAAACTTTTAGAAGCATATTTAGAAGGCAAAGGGTTTTCACATGTACACATGTAACAAATTGTACAGCTTTACAGGTGAAAGGGCTCTTGTTACTTTATTTTTTATTTTTTATTTTTTCTAGTTACTTTAGTACATCAGGCAGTTTACAAATAAAAGTGCTGAGACTTACACCAGTGAATGACCATCCCAAGACCACACATCTATAGGTTCAGGACCACAACTAGAGCCTGGCAGCCTTGTCTCATTACAACTTCCCCTGATTCACAATACATGAGGTGGTGGCTACAGCCGTAGATATTTAAGTACTTTATGTGCAGCTCCGCCCTAGCAGACTTAGCCAAGGGTCGGTGATGGTCTGGTGAGGCCAAATAAAAGCCCTGGAGACAGCGACAAATACACAGGTTTACTGGGGAACTGAAGCACAGGCCTCCGGAGTGGCCGACTGGATAAAATATCCGCCGCTGGGCTTGAAGCACAGGGAGGTTGTAAAGCCCAGCAAGCTAGCCTAGAAACTGTCGGCGGTCTTCTCCTCCTTGCACGGCCAGCGTGTTGAGGACATCAAGGCCTGCCCCTTGGGCACCTTTGTCACAAGGGAGACACTCCGAGTTGGCCACCCCAGGAGCTCCTGACCTTGAACACTGAACAACGTGTCCTTCTGAGCATTCTGCTTGATTGGAACATAGAGGGAGGACGGATCTCTACATTCTCAAGATAGCGATTAACACAGGCGTTCAGGGGGTGCTTGCCCCAATTAGATCTCCAGCGCATACCATATGCTTTGAAATTGTTCCCCATGCAAAGAAAAAAAACTACATTTAATAGTAATTTCTAGGATATTGCTTCAGCTACTTGCAATCACCATCATTAACGAGTCTCGGGGGTGGAAAAGTGACCCCTTACCAAAAGTACTCTGACTTCCTGAAAGCTATAAAGTGTGTTTTACCAAGAGGGCATTCCTGACTTTGGGCAGCTCTCGTGGCAGAAAGCATTAAATCAGCCACGAGTTTCTTTAGGAAGAACTTCCTGCTTGCATCTCCGTATACGAGGTCTAGCTTACAGAGGTTACGGCAGCCTCTGTAAACCAGCCTCTTGCAATCCACGAAGATCCCAACCCACATTGACAGCACATCGGCAGGAGGATTTCTCCTTGTGGGGACCTGCTGGGCCTGCCGCAGGCCTTCCCAAGAAGGGCTGGTGTGTTTCTCCCCAACCAAGCTATTCCGGCAGAGGCCTGGAGCTCTCCATCCTCAGTCAGCTGCTTCTGTTTCACTGCGGACACACCAATCAATGTGCCTGGGGACCTTTACACAAGGTCTGTGCTTCTTACAAGGGGCCTTCTCTGTACCAAGAAATCTGTGTGTACACCAGGAATGACACTTCTTTCATGGACCCACTGTTGACCAGCTCTTCACCAGTGCTCCACCCAGCGTCTGGCTGCTGGCGACACCACCCACTCCGATAGGGTTAAGTCAAAGGGACTGAATACCAGGACGTGCACATTTGCAAAGTCATTAGGGAGACGGGAGAAACAGGCTCTAGTGGGGCTCCCAGGGGCACCTCGTGGGGCTCCCAGAGGCACCTCTCAGGTCACCAGACTGTCCTCTTCTATAGTAAATCGAGGGATTGTTTGCACTGCCGCTCCTTGTAGAACCACATTTCCACCAAATCAGCCCCCTGCAGACTCGGGCACCTGCCCCAGGACGCCCAGACTCCAGATCTATGCGGCGCCAGCCACCATCTAACTCATACAAGCAGGGAAGCAGCACCTTGCCTCCTCCACGTAAGTCAGGTCCAATTCAGAGTCTCCCACCAGGGCATCAATTTGGCAGAACTGGAGAACACAATTGCCAAGGAGGTGGGGTTCTGAGTTTCTTTTCCAACCTTGCTCTGGGAGCTGCTGAGAGCAGGTCGCCAGCGTCCACTCCAACTATGAGCCACACGATTGGAAACACTCCCAGCCCCACTGGAGGTCTCTTCTTCTCTAAGGACAAGAGGTCTGTTTCCGAGGGATTAGAGGCATAAACGTGACCACCATGCACTTGTCTCTCATAAAGTACTCCTGTTTGTGCAAATTTAGAACACATTCAAATAAAGGAACATTTCCACTAACACATTACATTGGTGAAATTTAGAACTACTTTAAATGAATTCACACAAGAAAGTTTCTAATTTGTTGAGTTTACCCTATTTTCACGGCAGGAAGCACCGTATTTTACACACATGCAGCCGGTAAAAGTGAAAGCTGTAACATGTGGCTTCCGTCTCTTCCAATTTGCAGAGCGGAAAATGTTTTCTACTTCTGCTTGCCATAACTGCTTTCTTTATTCTTTTTTTCAACAGCCCCCGGTTGTGATTCTAAGTCCTTCGAGACAAAAGTATTGGTTATTTTGGCATAGAAAAGATTTTCCAGACTTCTGAAAGTTTTGTGTTTTAGTTCGAATCTGAGATCTGCTGATGTTTAATTGTGTCCCCTCCAAGGCCAGTATGCAGGCTCAGTATTGCTTCTTCTCTAGTGGGAGAAACACAATGCGTCTGTTCCCTGTTGGAGGCCATTCTCTTCCAGTCTGCAGGAGAAGCCACAGCCCGGGGTGTGTCTCTTAGCTGGTGCATCTCTTAGCTGGGCTGCAGGGCTCCAAACGCCTGTGCCAAGGTCTCTGTGCAGCTGCCCTGGAATGAGATACTGCTCCAGGGGCAAAAGCATCTTTAGATTATCAGTCTGATAAGTGTCGCTGGCCTCATAATGCAGCCAGTGGAGGCTCATCTTCAAAGTTAGCCTGCTTGGCGTCCTGCGGGCTTTGTCACAGCGCTTCCTCCAAGGCCGAGGGAGAGCAGAGGCAGCTGGCTGGCGCTCTTTGTTTCAGAAGACGGGCTGTGCCTTGGGTGGTTAACCAGATAGGCCCACGCAGGTGGAAGACCGAGGAGGCCTCTCCCAGCAGGGACAGGCCTGAGAAACCAGGAGCCGGAGTGGCAGAATTCCTGTTGCCATGGACTTTAGAGGCCTCGGCGCGATTGCCCTCCACTGAGGCAAACCTCTCCTGTGCCTTCACACTCAGGCTAAACCTATAGGACAGAATATTAAATATTAAATATCCCTCGCGTAATCTCCAGTCTGCTGCTTTCTTCCTCTCTGCCTCCAGCGCCCTCTTTCTCTTAACTACATTTTACTTTGCAATTCACGGGTTTCACTTTTACGTTTGATTTTTAGCTTCAGAGACTGAAATTACCTCCTGCATCCCTGGGAAAAAGAAAGAAGGATGCTCTGGCACAAAAATATTCCAATTAAACCATAATCCGTTGCATTCGGTTTGATAAAATGCATTCAGCTAGATGAGCCATTCTAGCTGACGCATTTACCATCCAAAACCTCTCCTGGCAAAGCTGAGTTTGTGTGTTGCCACTTGTTTCTTTTGGCTCTTGGCTAGAGGTTTGTCCTATCTTTCCTCCCCAGCCTGCCAACATCTGCAGAAGTGGCCTGTTTCTTTTCTTACTAAGACCATTAGCAGGGAGCAGGACCCGGTGCTTAGTAGACACTAGGTACTTAATATGCGTTGGTGGGGTGAATACTTGCAGTGCTGGGAGATGAGAGGAGTTGTGTGTGGCAGACCTTAGGGACCGGGATCAGCAGTTAGCTGGCCTTCATTGTCACATGGAAGACGATCCGGTCTATCTGGCCTGCGGAGCATTCGGGATTTTATAGAAAAATCACCTGATCCTCAGCTGCATTGGCTACACATCCAGATTCCAGCTCCTGACTTAGCAACCCCGGTAGAAAAATTACTTTCCACCTCCAGTATCAATAAAGCTACCCATTCAAGAACTCTTAAGTGGTGCTACTGGGGTCCTTTGCCCCTCTGGATGCTCACCTTGCCAAGGTGATGGGTTGATAAGACGAGATCCTGGGTCCTGGGCCTTCCTGCAGCCCCAGCATCAGAGCAGGACAAATTATCCTTCAATTGGATCCCGGGCTGGGGGATGAGGTGCTCTTCCAAACAGGCAGAGCTGAGGCCAAACACACCTCAGTAACAACCACATTCCTCATTCTGGAATTCCATGCTCTCTGTGGTCTGAAGTCCCCTTTCCTCAGAGCTCCTAACCTGAGCTGTGTGTTCCAATCAGAATGGCCTCTCTTGAGGTTCAACCTTCCTCCTTAGGCCCCCATGCTCCCTTCAGCCCTCCACCCCTGGGCTTTTGCTCATTTGTACCCTCTACTCAGATATGATGCCCTCAGATCCAAATCTTATCTGGACCCAAGGCCCAAGTCAAAATATGTCTTTGCCAAGACATCTGTAGAAAAGCAAACTGTGCTTTAAATGTGGAAAGCTACCAAATGACCTCTTATTTGACAACTTGCTTCATCGCAGTGGAACACATGCTCCTAAAGCACACAGAAGTGCAAGAGCCCTAAATCCCCAGGACTAAGTTAAAACAAACAAACAAACAAAACCCGGAGTCCCAGAGCTACTGGCTCCCGGTACCTATACTGTACCAGTCAATTGAGCAACTGAGTGTTTGCCTTGAGCCTCTCAGGGCCCAAGACCAATATTCAGAACCTCTTGTGTTTTCAGAAGGATCTAAATTATTTTGTCAAAATAATCCTGCCTTTCTTTTTTGAAAGAATTTTTTTTCCTCTTCGAAATAATGTTTTTGATAATTTATTCTTTCCTTGATTTACATTTTTCTCTGTTTAATAAGTGTCCACCAGGTAAATACCACTAAGTCAGGGATTCTGGCTACAAATCAGAGGAGAGAAAGCCACTGCTTCAGTCCTTCAGACTTTAAATTAAGGAAGGGCTAATGAAATGACCTGATTTTTCTTTAAATTGTTTTTTAACAATTCTACTCTATACTAAGCTAAGCAAAGAGAGAAACTAGGATCCAGGTATGTAAAATAGTATGTGGAAATAGGAGTGGTGTCAGCAAAGATTTGCTGCAAATCCACACTGGTTCAATGATTCGACGACATGCAAATGAGCTCCCTACTCACTGATGGTGGCATTGTTTCTGACCTCAAATTCAGGGCCCTGCACAGAAAAACTGCCAACGGCCCGAACAACTCTCCTAGGGTGGCAAAACAGAAACAAAAACAATAATCGCAAGACAAAACAAAACAAAACAAAAAAACACCTTTTATCTTAGCCTCTCAGACACAGGAGCCCTTGTTAGCTTGATAGTTTTCATGAGGAGTTGCTGCTTTGAAGAAGGGATAATAAGTTTGGGATTTAACGTTGTGTTTTTGGAGCATCTTATGTGTGTGACATTTGCTTGTCCTGAAGGCATAGCCCAGATGAGCTTTTTTATCCTCCTAAAGCCCACAGACCAATTTGGGCAAATTACCATCTGTTTTAAAAAATAGAGAAAGAGCTAGGGGAGGGTGGCAGGCTGGATTGTGGCCCCAAAGATAGCCAGGTCCTGATCCTGGGTCCCATGAATGTCACCCTCCATGGCAAAGTAGACTTTGTAGGTGTGATCAAGGATCTTGAGATAGAAAAGTTATTCTGGGTTATCTAGGTGGGCTGGGCTGACAGGAAATAATAAGTGTCTTTGTAAAAGGAAGGCAGATAAATATTTAACAACAAGAGGAGAAGAAAGCAACGTGGTGACACTGGAAGGCAAATGAAAGGAGACATGAGCCAGGGAATAAGAATGTCCTCTGTAAGACAGAAAATGCCAGGAATGGATTCTCCCCTGGAGTCTCTGGAAGGAATTGGCCCAATTGACACCTTGACTTTAGCCCCATAAAACTCCTTATGGTCTTCTGACCTCCAGAACTTCAATGGAATAAATGTGTATTATTTCAAGCCCCCAAGCTTGTGGTAATATGTTAGAGCAGCCATAAGAAACTAATACAGGGAGTTCACATAAAAGGCAGCATCCCCGCCCCACCCCACCCCCACCCCCCCCCACACACACTCCACCCCAGGAGAAAGAGCCAGAAAGTATTACTAGAGAATGAACTTCAATGCATGACAAGGTTTTGGTGGCCAGAGAAGTAATTTACAGTTAAGAATCTATCCTTACAAGGAGAGAATTGGCAGGATCTACACCAGGATATCTGATTTTTCATTTTCCAGTGTCAATGTTGGGGAAGGATTCTGTACTTACTGAGCTAAGTCATTCAGTCATTTATAATGTCTGTCCACCATTCTATGAGATAGACATTATAATCATCCCATTATCAATAAAGACACTGAGGCTGTGAGGAGACACAGAACTTCCCAAGGTCACGTGGCAGAGTGGTTGCTGCCTAGTGCCATCCAGACTCCTCCTTGGTGATGACTTTCCCCAGCTTCTGGGCATACTGCCAAGCAGACAGCTCTCCATTGTTAATCCTCTTTGGAGATTGTTTGGGCCAAGAAAATGCCTCCTTCCAAGGGCAGTCACATCTCGTGAATGATCAGTAAGAGAGAATAAAGTCATGGCTTCCTCTCCCCAACTCAGGACAACTTGAAGAATCATCCTCTCTTTACAGCTTCCTACAGGGTCTGTCAAGGACCTTCTGAGGACTGCATTGCAGCTGAGCTTCTCCCTCTGTACAATCCTGCCTCCTCCCTGTCTGTCTCATAGGTGTCAATCCCCAAAACAGTCCACAATAAACGTCCTAGGCACAAATTTCCATCTCAGAGTCCATGACCAAGAAGAGCAACCTACCCATGTTTGTTGCATGAATCATGAGGTTGGGATTCCGCCCCAATATCTGAACCCTTTCTGCTTTCATCTAGTGGCCCCTGGTGGAGCATAATACACACATTTATGAGATAGACTCTTCATCTCCTACATGGAGTGGGAAAGAGATGCTGGTGACAGAAAGCCTGGGCTGGAGAACAAATCTGCAAATCAATCTGCTCCAGAAGATGGGAAGTACATCTCCCAGCTCCCTTCTCTGCCGATGAAGATGTGTTACTTGGACTCTGGCTATACAGCTTAAACTAATGCTGAATAGACAGCACGTGCTCTCAGAAGAGGAACGCTCATCTCTCCCATAACCACTCAATTTGCCTGCCGGTGGAGGAATGAGATAGGCTGCCACAGTTCAGTTACCAGTGGCAGCAAATGACCCAAGAATTATCCATCAGGAAAGAGTGGCCTCTTGGAACTGACAGCACATTTGTTTAGGAGCTGGAAAATGGTTCTGAAGCCACCACATTTAAAGAGGTGTGGTTTCTAATTCTGGGCTTGTCAGCATGACTAGTGCACCAAAGGATTGGCTTCAAAGATGTAAAACCTTCACCCAGTACTTAGCAAACATGACTTCTGATTAGCAATTCATTACAACAGTATTCCCCAAAAAGCTAGAGCAGGTCTTTCTCTTACTCCACTGAAGATGATTAACTCTCAAAGGACCAGAGGGACCTCATTAAAAAACTGCCCCAACATGTATGACTGTCCCACGGTAGAGGGGACAGCCAATGATGAAGGCCCTTTGCTTTGGCATAGCCATAGGAAACAAAATAGGCTATAAATTTTTTAAAACTCCTAGCGGCCTGTATCGTATCTTACCACCAAGATGTGCTTTACATTTTGAATTGAGAGTTTAATACATTCCTACCTAGCACCTCTCTCTAAACATTTCCCCCAAATACCTTTACAGACACCAGAAAACTAATAATAAGACATTAATGCAGACAGATAGTCTAATGGCCAAATCTTTGGGATGTCACATTAACTTTAAGGCAGGCTGAGGTTCATTCCATGTCACAGAGAATGTCTTGTAGACCTTCCTTGCTGTGGAGTCATTTCCCATGTCTGTCACCGGCACTCAGTGGGAGACATCACAGGCCCTAGGTCACAGGTATTTGCAGGTGACCAGAGTGGATGACCTGGCAAAAGGTGAAGAGGAGAAGCCCAGAGACAAGGAGAATGGGCAGGAGTGATGACAGGAGCAACTTTGGTGAGATGATGAGACACAGCCTCATGGAGCGGGACTTGGGTGCACAAGGATAGCTCTGAGTTGTGAACTGTGGTGTCTCTCATTTAGACAGAAAGCCAGGCCAAGTATCCCCTGTCTGTTAGTAAATACTAACTCTTGCCTGCAGAAATAAATGAGGCCCATGGAAAAGTGCCACATGAAGAAACTTCCCTCTGAAAATGGGAATGGTGCACAGCAGTGTCCAGAAGAACCTCTCAAATAGTATCAGCAACCTAAGGAGAAGGTCAAGGTCCAGATAGCTGGTGATCCCAAAGACAACAGCAGAAATGAAATATAAACAAAAATTTTAAAGATCTAATATGATGCGCAAAAAAAGATAAATAACTTCAATTTTTAAAGGGGTAATGAACTCAAATAAATATTTCATATACAAATGACCAATAAGCACATGAAAAGATTCTCAACATAATTAATCACTGGGGAAATGCAAGTCAAAACCAAAATGAGCTACTGCTGTACCCATTAGGATGGCCTCCCTCTACAAGGCCGATAATAACAAGAGTTGGCGAGGAAGTGGAGAAGTGGGAACCCTTAGGACCTGCCGGTAGGAATGCAAAAAATGGGCAGCCACTGTGGAAACCAGCTTGGCAGTTCCTTAAAATGTTAAACACAGTGTCACTCCAGGACCCAGCATTTTACTCCTACCCCCTACGTTCAAGAGAAATGAAAACATACGTCTACATGAAAACTTTTATATAAATGTTCATGGCAATATTATTCATAGTACCTAAAAAGTAGAAACCATCCAATGATCCTCAACTGATAAATGAATAAAAAAACATGGTATATCCATAATATTATTTGGCATCATAAAGGAATGAAGTGCTAATAAATGCTAGAACGTGGATGGACCTTGAAAACATGGTAAGACCCAGTCACAAAAGTCAGGAAGACCATATACATCAAATGATTCCATTCATATAAAATGTCCAGAATAGGCAAGTATAGAGAGTAAGTTAGTGGTTGTTTAGGGCTGAGGTTGGGGGGACGATTGAGGGAAGGAATGGGAACAAGATTTCTTTGGAGTGCTAAAAACATGCTAAAATTAGATTGTGCTCATGGTTGCACAACTCAGCAACTATGCTAAAAAATATATTAAATTGTCCATTACAAATAGGTGAGTTGTGTGGCATGTGAATTGTAACTCTTCTCATTAAATGTGTGTGTGGAGAGGGTGAGAAAGAGTTCTGAACTGAAACAGATCTATGTATGCATAGTTAAAGGGGATCACGGCATTCCTGAGAAAAAAATGACGAAAAGAAAACGTCTTTGACAGATTCTGTGTTATTCTTTTGAATTATAAAGAAGAAGAAAACATCTACAAGGAATTTTCCAGGGGAAAAAAAACCCACCAGAATTATCTTAGGACTTAAGTCTTGCCTCTAAAAACTACAATATATAATAAATGTGTAATATGCATTATGCAACAAGAGAAAAGGGATTATTAGCATGTATCTTGCATTCTTAATTTACTAAAATTACATTGTTGACTATTTTAAAGTCAAAGTGTATTTTATCTACAAAGAATAAGTATTTTAGGTTCAAAACAATTGTTTTTATGAAAGCAATTTGGATTCATCAGAGGTCAGAAAGCACAAATAAGCAAACAGGAGAGATGCTATCTTTCAAAGATGGAACTATGTTTAACCGTGAAAGGCCCTCCAAGTCCAGCAGGGTGCCTGATACCTTGTAAGATTCTGCTTCATAATACACAAGGCCCAGAGCAAAATGAAAATGCAGAGACCCTTGTTGAGAATTAATAGTTTTAAGACAGTGATGGCAGAGCATTAAATCAAGCATGAGGACCCCTGCTAAGTAAGCACAGGGCCCTGTGGCCTGCACACATCACCTAGTAAGCATTTAATAAATATTTGCATAATGAATCAGTGATAATACCTTCTAGAAAAACTTAATTCACTTATCCTTTATTCCTACCCATCAAAAGCTAACAATCACTATAATAAAAGTATGTTCTATTTTGTCATTTTTGTCCTGTGTCCCCTCTTTAAAAGTAAAATATGCATTTAACTAAAAAGTCCAAAATAATTAGAATGAATGATGAATGAAATTTATCTTCACTCAAATGTTTTTCCTGAAGTTCCTTTTATCAGGATTTTGGCACATGCAGGATGACCTAACAGACATAAGGATTGTGAAGCACTGAGCCATGGTGAACGCTTCATTGTGTCCATGGCATCCTTTCTAGAATGTAAGCTTCTGGCAGGGGCACCCAGCTCCATGATCCACGTGTCTCTGGGACCAGTGGAGAGCCTGGCTCAGTGAGAAACTCAGATAATACTTCCCAAATGAAACAGAATTCATCAGATGAAAGATGAAAATAGTAAACAGATAAACCTCAAGTTTTTATATTAGCAACTGCCATGTGGAAAACATTAGTTGGGAGGTTAGATTACAACATGAAATGTGAGAGCAACCCTAGTGGACAGAGGGCCTCAAATAATAACCATTCACGTGTCTGAATAACTATCCTTTTCACGTGTATGACATGTTCTTAATGGTCAAAACTGTATAGACAGAAGACAAATGACTGGTTGCCTAGGGAGGCGAGAAAGGGGAGGTTAGGGAGGGCAATGGGAAAAACCAGGTTTCAGACCTGTCTTCACACCAGCTGTCTGATTGGGCTTCAGTTTTCCAGCCAATAAACTGAGTATCTTAGGTGATCGCTTTGTACTTCCAGAGGACAGAATCCTGTCCTGCTGACAGCCGTGAGCACGGTGGCCTCTCTCACTCTTTCCTGTGGTTTTGCAGCCAAGAGCTGGAGTAGATGGATACCCACTCAAAACAGAATGGCCTTAGAAGATACCAAGAGGTTATGCTGACCATCTCTTAAGTATACAGAACTTTGTTCAATTATTCGCATCCTAAATACCAGTAATGATGCTCTTACAATAGTGTCAACATAAAAATGTAGGGGAGAAAAGACTTTCAGCATCAAATTTTTTTTTTAAATAATTACTGTGGACTAATTATACAAATTCCAGGAAGGATGAAAATTGTTTCTTTCCTCTGCATATGTAGATTGACACCGGTGATAATTGCATCCAGGTGTTCTAAATGCCACAGTTAAGGGTTACCTAGAAGGCAGGCAAAAAACAAATAAGAACACATCAAAATATGAAGTCGTTTGGGGTAGATTCAGCTTATCATCTTCTGTTGTGACTATATTACATGATGGTTTTTCCAATCTGGAAGGTTCTTTAATGTTAATAACTAAATGCTGTTTTCTTATCTTGTTTTAAATTTTTTTTTCCCTCATTTTTCCAATTTCTTTTTTTTAATTTAATTACCTAATATAGTCTTGAGATTTCAGAAAATTAGATTGTAATTCTGTGGCTCCTGATAAGAATACATTTGAATCAGAAAAAAATAAACTAGCAAGAGTCACTAAAAATTTCTGTTTTGTTTTGTTTTAAAGATTTTATTTATTCATTCATGTGAGAGAGAGAGAGAGAGAGAGAGAGAGAGAGGCAGAGACATAGGCAGAGGGAGGACATGATGTGGGACTCAATCCCAGGGCCCCAGGATCACTCCCTGAGCTGAAGGCAGAAGCTCAACCACTGAGCCACCCAGGTACTCCCAAAATTGGTGTTTTTATTCCACAGAACTACTAGGAAAGGGACACCTGGGTTTAGATAAAATCTAAGTAACACTTGGCCTAATCATTTTTTAGTGCATTCCAGACATCAAAAAGGCCTCTTGTTTATTGACCACCTTGTGGCAGGAACTGCATTGTTTCATGTAACTATCAGGAAGACAGGCTGCAAAGCTGCCAAAAGTATTTATTTGGGGTCTTTGGGATTGCAATTGGGAGACACAGAATCTACCAAAATCTAAAGTATGCTCTGAATTATGAATTGGGAGCTCAGTGGGGGGTTCAGGCTTATAACAGCAAAAACCACAAGGTCAGTAAATTCTGTTGGAAAAATTGTGATGAGTGCTAACAGAGTTATATTCATTAATACATGATTGGCTATTTAGCTGACAGGTGTTACATTATCTCTATTTTAGTCCAAACTAGAAGGATGTGTTCCAGGAGGTGACAGAGTTGCAGCTGACAAGTTACAATTGACAAAATTCAAAAGTTCATGGTGTTCTGAAAATTGAAACAGAAGTGCATGGGACCTGCTTCCTCCGTATCCTGATTTTGAATGACTCTTAGCAATGTTTACTTCAATTCGAAATCTTTCACACATTGCATGTGCAATCATAGGGACTTTCAATGTGGCCATCTGTGGGGGGCAGTAGGTGGAGGCTAAGACATCATCTGGCTTGCCTGTGGTAATCCTACAAGTAAATGATGACATCCAGTCCTTTACCAAAGCTATATGACCATACAGATCTTGCTCCATCTGATGGGATTATGTTCTGGTAAACCAAAATGCACTCAATATGGACTTCCAGGGATGATGGCAGAGAAGAAGGATCCCAGCCTCACCCTGTTCCATGGATACAACTAGGTAACACTCACATCAGTGTAGAAAATGACCCAGAGACTGTCAGAACAGACTCCACAGCTAAATGTAGAGAAGAAGCCATATTAAAGAAAAGAGGAAGGGTAGAGACTCCATTAGGAGCTAAGCAGACCCTAGAGACTGTCCTTGGAAGGGAGGGACACAGCAGGCATGGGATGGGAAAGGAACAGGTCCCCACACCAGTCATCCCAGGCATGGGGGACCTACATGGGAAAGACAAATCCTGATATGATTTAGCTTTGAAAACAAGAGGGGCCTAACTTCATGAGTTCTAAAAACCATTGGGTATTAACACATGGAACTTTAAAAATCAATAGGCTCAGTTCTGGGAAATCTAGGAAGGCAATAGGAAACTGAGTCCCTAGTCTTAAAGAGACACCATAGTAAACAGCCCTGCTGAGCGGAGATACAATATAGAGACAGCAGTTTGAAAAATGCCTGGGGCATATGGAAGGGATATTTGTTTACTAATCTCAGAACATGTGGTGGAGGAGCAGGGATCTTTGGGAGACCTCTCCAAGAACAAAAGAGCTAGTAGATGCCATTTCCCTCCCTCCACACCCAACCTGGAACACAGACATCTGTAGGAACCAGCGTAGTCTCAACTCTCTCCACCTAGCTTGCTAACAGCACACCCTGCCTTCATGTACTTCTATTGACTCATCCCTCCAACCCCATGGGCATCAGCAGGAATTTTTCCAGCACAACTGCAGGTCCCATTCCACAATGGATCAGTGTAGACCTTGTCGGCATTGTATACCCTGCCCATGTATTCTCCTGTAGACCTGTCCCCTCCAAGATGCCCTTGGCTAGAACCCATCCAAACCAAAACCACAAACCTGGCAGTGTGCAAGCAGCCCTGGCAGGAACCAGTACCTCTAAAGTTGACTCCTGCCCTGAGGAGAGGGAAAAAAAATCACACACACACCAGTTTGGCTATGGTTCCATAGGCTGGAGGCAGACATCTGGTTCAACAACAGGCCCTGCCCACTAATGAAAGCTCCACGTGGAACAAGACAAGGAAAGTGCCCTGAAGTTTGGTGCTACTGCATCTCTGGCAAACATCCGGTCTGATTCAGCTCAAGCCCTAGACAGCCCCTGACTGGCTCACTAAAAACACAGGGACTGTATACCCAAACCATGGGGTGAGGAGAGGGGAATAAAGAATGGGTTCAAACATAAGAAACCATCAACTTACTATAGACTGTTATATGCAGAAGATGTCATATACAAACCTAATGATAACCTCAAATAAAAAAAAAAAACGTAATAGAGAAAGGAATCCAATCATATCATTAAAGAAAGCCAGTACACTGAGAAAAGAAAGCAAGGGAATAAAAAGACAGAGAAGAACTAGAAAAAGCACCATAAAATAGGTAAGAAAATGTTAATAAGTACCTATCTATTAACAATTACTTTGAATGTACATGGACTAAATGCTCCAATTAAAAGATAAAGGGTGACAGAATGGTAAAAAGGCAAGACTCATTTCTGTGCCACTTTTGAGGAACTCATTTCAGACCTAAAAAGGCATGCAGATTGAAAATGAAGGGATGGGAAAGTACTTACCGTGAAAATGGATGTGAAAAGAAAGCTAGAGTATTAATACTTATACCAGACAAAATAGACTTTAAAATAAAGACTGTAATGAGACACAAAGAAGGACACTATGTAATCTTAAAGGGAACAATCCGAAAAGAAGAAATAATAATTGTAAATATTTATGCATCTAACATGGGAGCACCCAAATACATAAAGTAGCTAATAACAAATATAAAAGAAGTAATTGATAGCAATACCATAATAGTGGGAGATGATAACATCCCATTTACAGCAATGGATAGATCACCCAAACAGAAAATCAACAAAGAAACTGACTGAATGACACACTGCACCAGAAGCATTTGACAGATATATTCAGAACATTCTATCTCAACAGCATAACACACATTCTTTTCAAGTGCACATGGAATGTTTTCCAGAATAGACCACATATTAGTCCATAAAACCAGTCTCAACAAATTTAGAAAGATAGAAATCATATCCATGCATCTCTTTATACTACAATGTATGAAACTAGAACCAACCACAGGAAAAAATCTGGATATAATACAAATACATAGAGGTTAAATAACATGCTTTCAAACAAGAAATGAGTCAACCAAGAAATCAAAGAAGAAAATAAATTTAAAAAATGAAAATGAAAACCCAGTGGTCCAAAATCTTTGGGATGCTGCAAAAGTTGTTCTAAGAGGGAAGTTTATAGCAATACAGGCCTACTCCAAGAAGCATGAAAAATCTCAAACAAACAACCTAACCCTACTTAAAGAAGCTAGAAAAAGAAAAACAAACAAATCCCAAAACTGGTAGAAGGAAAGAAATAAAAATTAGAACAGAAATAAATGATAGAGAAAATTTAAAAAGAAACAATAGAACAGATGAATGAAACCAGAAGCTAGTCCTTTGAAAAGTTCAACAAAATTGATAAACCTTTAGCCAGACTCATCAAAGAGAGAGAAAGAAAGGGAGCACACAAATAAACAAAACTGGAAATGAAACAGAGAAATAAAAGCAATCCTGCAGAAATACAAGGATTATAAGAGAATATTATGAAAAATTATATGCCAACAAAGTCGACAACCTACAAGAAATGGATGAATTCCTAGAAACATATAACCTACCAAATTTGAAGCAGGAAGAAATAACAAATTTGAAGACTGATGACCAGCAATGAAATTGAATCAGTAATAAAAAAAAAAACTCCCAACAAAAGTCCACGACCACACGACTTCACAGGGGAATTCTACCAAATAGTTAAAGAAGAGTTAATACCTATTCTTCTCAAATTATTCCAAAAAATGGAAGAGCAAGAAAAACTTCCAAGATTATTTTACAAGGCAAAACCAGGTAAAGACACTACAAAAAAATAGAACTGTAGGTCAATATTTCTGATGAACATAAATGCAAAAATCCTCAAAAAACAACCACAAAATCCTCAACAAAATACTAGCAAACCCAATCCAACAATACATTAAAAAAACATTCACCATGACCAAGTGGGATTTATTCCAGGGATGCAAGGTGGTTCAATATTTGCAAATCAATCAACATGATACAGCACATCAATAAAAGAAAGGATAAAAAATCTATGATTATTTTAATAGATGCAGAAAAAAATTTGATGAAGTATAATATCCATTCATTATAAAAATTCTCAACAAAGTAGGCTTAGAGGGAACATATCTCAATGTAATAAAGGCTGTATATGAAAAACCTACAGCTAACATCATACTCAATACATACATCAAGGTCAGGAACAAGACAAGGATGTCCATTCTTACCACTTTTATTAAACATAGTGGAAGTCCTAGCCACAGGGATCAGACAACAAAAAGAAATAAGACATATAAATTGGTAAAGAAGAAGTAAAACTTTTATTATTTGCAGACTACAAAATACTGTAGATAGAAAATCCTAAAGACTCTACCAAAAAACTGCTAGAACTAATACATGAATTCAGGAAAATCACAGGATACAAAAATCAATGAATAGAAATCCATTGTATTTCTAAATACTAATATTGAAGCAGCAAAAAGAGAAATTAAGAAAAAACTCCTATCTACAATTGCACCAAAAATAATAAAATACCTAGGAATAAACTTAACCAAAGAGGTGAAAGATTTGAACTCTGAAAACTATAAAACACTGATGAAAGTACTTGAGGATGACACATAAAATGGAAAGACATTGCATGCTCAGGGATTGGAAGAATAAGTATTATTAAAATGTCTATATTCCCCAAAGCAATCTATACATTTAATGTAATCCCTATCAAAATAACCACTAGCATTTTCATAGAACTAGAACAATCAATCCTAAAATTTGTATGGAATCAGAAAAGACCCTGAACAGCCAAAGCAATTTTGAAAAAAAAAAAAAAAAACTAAAGCTGGAGGCATCACAATTCCAGACTTCAAGTTATATTACAAAGCTGTCATAATTAGGGGCATCTGGTTGACTCAGTCAGTAGAGCATGTGACTTTTGATTTCAGAATTGTAAGCTGGAGCCCCCACTGGGTGTAGAGATTACTTAAAAATAAAATATTTTTTTAAAAAGCTGTATTAAAACTGTATGGTATCAGCACAAAATTAGACACCTAGATCAATAGAACACAATAGAAAGCTTGAAAATAAATCCAAGATTATATAGTTGATTACGCTTCAACAAAGCAGGAAAGAATATCCAAAGGGAAAAAGACTCTCCAACAAATGATGTTGGGAAAACTGACAGATACATGTCAAAGGATAAAACTGGACCACTTTCGGGACACCTGGGTGGCTCAGCGGTTGAGCATCTGCCTTCAGCTCAGGGTGTGATCCTGGGTCTGGGATCAAGTGCCACATCAACTTCCCTCCAAGGAGCCTGCTTCTCCCTCTGCCTGTGTCTCTGCCTCTCTCTGTGTGTTTCTCATGAATAAATAAAATCTTTTAAAAAAAAGAGAAAGAAACTGGACTACTTTCTTACACCACACACAAAAATAAACTCAGAATGAATTAGACCTAAATGTGACACCTGAAACCATAAAATTTCTAGAAGGGAGCACAGGCAGTAATTTCTTTGACATCAGCGAGCAAAATTTTTCTAGCTATGTCTCCTGCGGCAAGGGAAACAAAAGCAAAAATAAACTATTGGGACTTCATCAAATTAAAAAGCTTCTGCACAGCAAAGGAAACAACAAAACTAAAAGATAACCTACTGAATGGGAGAAGATATTTGCAAATGATATCTCTGGAAAAGGGTTAGTACACAAAATATATAAACAACTTATACAACTAAACACACACAAAAAAACAAGTAATCTAATTATTAATGAGTAGAAGACATGAATAGACCTTTCTCCACAGAAGGCATACAGATGGTCTACAGATATATGAAAAGATGTTCAACACCACTCATCACCAGAGAGATGCAAATCAGAACCACAATGAGACATCACCTCACACCTGTCAGAATGGCTAAAATAAAAAATCCAGGAAACAACTAGGGGATGTGGAGAAAACGTAATTCTCATGCACTGCTGGTGGGAATGCAAACTGGTACAGCCACTGTGGAAAACAGTATGGAGGGCCCTCCAAAAATTAAAAATAAAATTACCATAGGATCCAGTAATTCCACTCCTGGATATTTACCGAAAGAATATGGAAACACTGATCAAAAAATAGATGTACCCCTATGTTCATCACAGCATTATTTATAGCAGTTAAATTTTGGAACCAGTCCATGTGTCCACATACAGATGAATGGATAAAAAAGAAGTGGCATATGCACATACATATGCACATATATGAATGAGCGTATATAATATGTGAATGATCAGAATATTACTCAGCCATAATAAAAGAGGACAAAATCTTGCCATTTGCAACAACATGAATGCATCTAGAAGGTATAATGCTGAATGAAATAAGTCAGCAAAAGACATATACCATATGATCTCACTCATATGTGGAATTTAAGAAACAAAACAAATGAACAAAGAAGAAAGAGACCAACCAAAAAAAAAAAAAGCTTAACTATGGAGGAAAAAAGTCATGGTTACCAGCTGGGAAGGGGGAGGGGCGGGAATGGGGGGAAACAGAAGAAGAGGACTAAGAGTTTCTTTACCATGAGGAATGCTAATGTATAGAGCTGCTGAATCACTATATTGTACACCTGACACTAATATAACACTGTATGTTAATTGTACTGGAAATATTCTTTTTTAAATGCATTCAATATACCTGACCCATAGAACATCACGGCTTAGCCCAGGCTACCTTAAATGTTCTGAGAACACTTACATGGGTCTGTAGTTGGGCAGAGTCATCTAACACAAAGCCTATTTTATAACAAAGTGTTGACTATCTCATGCAATTCATTAAATACTGTACCAAAAGTGACAAGTAGCTTGATTGTATGGGTTGAGATTGGTTGTCAAGTGTACAGGTTGATGACCCTCACCATCGCGATACATGAGATCTGTCGCCGCTGCCCGGCATCATTAGAGAGGCTCAGACTGTGTATCACTGGCTTGGGAACAGATCCAAATCTCAAATTCAAAGAACAGTTTCTACTGGATGCCTATTGCTTCTACACAGTTGTGAAGTCGAAAAATGTTAAGTCAAGCTGTCACATGTCTGGGGACCATCCATGTGTTTCCCTTTAAGTAAAATGGGGGTGACTTTTAGAATTCTGTAAGATTATAAGATAATCATAGGACTGGGGTATGAATCAAACCTTCCTTAGGGCAGCTTGAGTCACCACAGGTGAGTGCAAGCAGCAGGCTCAGATATAGTGAGAGCCGCTTAATGAATGACTGGCTGTTGATATTATCTGTGCTGTTTCATTTCTATTATAGTTCTCTTCTACAGCTTCCCTGTGCTCCTAAAATCACAGTTAAGTAGGCATCCAAAAGGCTTTGCTTTAACCAGAAGCCTACCCTCTGTTTCTGACTCTCTGGAGGTATCCAGAGAATGAGTGGTGGTTACACTTTATGACCTGAGACAATTAATGAAAATAATAGTTTTTCCTTGGTAGCACACCGTGAATAACTTCAATGGGATTTCTTTGCCATGGAACAAATTGCCAAAAACATAAAGACTCATAAACCTAACCGAAAGGTTATTTCACTTGAAAATAAAATCAACAATGCTTAATATACTTGAATTTCAAATGAAGTCATAATTGCTTTTGCTGAGACTACTCTAGTTATTTAATACCCTGCACCAACACTGAACAAATAAATCTAAGAGTTTAAGCTGGGGATTAAGAATGGGCTTTCCTCTGAGCAAGATAATTGTGCAAACGATCCGTAGGATAGCAATCAATGAAACAAATACACAGTCAAGACTGCAGACTCAGGAGCTGGATGGCCTTGAATCCAGATACTTGCTGTTTCTCTGGGATCTTGAACGATTCACTGACCCTCCCTTGGGCCTGATTTCCTAGTCTCTAAAATGAGGATGATAACTGGTACCTCCATTGGGTTGGGCAGATGGTGTCAATTAATATATTTAAAGTGCTTAAAACAAGGCCTGGCAGGTACTCAGCAGTCAATAAGTGTTAATTATCATTCAGATTATTATTATTTTTTCAAATGCCTATTCTAATAACCACATTCCTTTCTGTATTATCCTTAAGAGAGAGGATTGAACTGTGAACTGTGATTGAACAGGTTAGTCTCTACCAGGGAGCCCTGTTGCATCCCCAGTTCACCCATACTTACCTGTTCATGCCCCCAGCCCCTGTGCCTGGACAAGTGAAAGAATAGGAGAGGCATTGCCATCTCCATGTCTCAGGAAGCCACCTTTCCCCGGAGCTGGAGCCACATGGCTTCTCTGAGCTCCGTGCTGAGTAATTAAATTGAGGGCTCTTAGGACAAAAGCCCAGAACTGGGCACCCGAAGACAAAAAAAAAACCAGGAGGAGTGGTTGGCTGGTGCATTCCCTTCAATTAACTATGTAATTCCGAATCTTTAGAGAAACCTAGGTTTACATATCCTTACATACCAATATGCTCATTCAATTTACCAAAGAGAATATAAAATGTACACTAAGTTCTTTCTCAAACATCAAGCATTTCTAGTGTCTTTGTTGTATGATTTAATAAAGCATTCGTTTGGGCAATAGAGGCATATGCTAAGGAAGCAGATCTCAGGAAGAGGTTAATATTTATTGACCACTACCAAGTGCTGGGCATCTGAGATAGTCATTCCTATTTTAATTCTACATCAACCTAGTATGGTAGGTTTCTTACCCATTTTAAGGCAAGGGCATAGATGCTCAGAGCAGTCAAATAATTTGGCCCATATAACACAGCAAAGCAGGAATTTGGGTTTCTGGCCCTAATAGTCCCTCTGGGGCTCTCCCGCCTCTGGGAAGCCCAGCCCCACCTGGCTCCTCCCACTGCACACTGGAGCCGGTCCTCAGTTCCTCCAGGGAGGGAGTTTTTTGCCTAATCTGTTTGCATGTCCTTCAAATTGCATCAGATTAACAGCCTTTGAGTCTCTCCAGGGCCTCTGGAATTCCAAATAGATCCTTCTTTCCAGCAGCTTTGCTGTGTTTGGGGCAGCTCCAGAATCCCTGCAGCAGAGTTTCAATATCTTTCTCCTACTGTGCAATCAAAATTCTCTGCACACCTTATAAGCCTGTGTAGTCTTCTCAGTGTGGCCTCTGGAGCTGGGAAACAAGTGGGTGAACCAAATGTGAGTTTCACTGGGTTTTCTTCTAAAGCAGTAAGGCGATTTACTCCGCTATTCTGATTTATCCCTAATGTTAATCCTACTTTGCAGTTTTAAATTTTAGACAACAAGCAGCTAACACCACCTGCTTTCTGTTTTTTGGATCCTGCGGTTCTTGAGACCTACCTCCTCCCCTACGGAGGAGTCAGACTTCACGGCTCCCTGGGCGGTCTTTCAAAGCTTGGAGGGTGGGCAGGCCTGTTTGCTGTGTGTGCAGATGCTCTATCAAGTTTGAAGCTTTATTATTCCTTTTTGGCATAAGAAGGCCTAAGATCGAAACAGCATATCTAATTAATTATTAACTATTTGGAAGAGCAAATATCAACCTTCATTTCTTAAAAATCTTCCTGCTAGCCTCACTTGCACACATTTGGTTTTACGAACCAGACCTTGCAGGTCCACCACCATCATCACAGAAATTGTAAAGACAAGATTTCAGGGCCAGCAGAGTCAGGAGGCAGCGGTTATGCAGCAATTTTGTTCCAGTTTCCTGGCTTACTGGGGTATGTTAGAATAACAATGTCTTTGAGGGCTCACACTGGCCTTTGCAGAGGCCAGCCCCAGTGAAAGCAGCTGGGAGGTTCATTAGTGAACCATTGGGGCCAGAGCAGAACTTCCCAAAGTAATTGCAAGGCACTGAAGATACTTACAAGTTCTTTTTTTTTTCTCCTCCACGTTTGAAGATCGGAGCCAAGGGATCTGAATGAACTTCAGGAAAAGAAAGGGCCGGGGTGGGGCCAAGCTGAGGGTGAATGGAAGATTCCAGGCAGTCTTCAGAGCCAAGGAAGGGCTGAACGTGAATTGTGGGATTGTCTTGATTCTGATTTTCTGAATTTTGATTGCACTTGAGTCTCTGATAAGTCCGGAGCTGTCAGCATCTGCTTTGACTGAAACTCCAGGCTGCCCTTGTGAGGACAGTCACTGTTCATTCACTATTACGTAACAATTCTCAAGGAAAACTTTGCCTGGTTGCTGAATTAATTGATACCCCTGAAGGCCTGGAGGAACCTCTGTGGGCAACCATGTGGCTGCTTCTAAATGGGAAGAAAGAACATTACTCAGGGAAATACTATTTTTTCCTCTTCTCTTTTGTTTATGAGTTAAGAGAAAAAAAGGGGAGTTTTGGGGATCGTGGGATGGAAGAAACAACTTGTAACTGAATATGGTAATCATGTTATTCAGGACAGGCTTACTCTGCAATTATGTTTATTACTGGGTGACATGCTTTTCTACATGTTTTGGAGCTTATATTTATTGGATCATAGACAAAGATTATTATTATTAATTATTATTATCACAAAGTGTGGAGAATGCCCTTGAACTTGTCACGGTGATGAGAGGACTAAAGTACACTCTGATTCTGGATGACGTTAATGGGCTTGGATGCTCATTGTGGGCCCTTGAAAACACATTCAAACTGTCAGAGACTTCTTTAAAGAAACCTGGTGTTAATGCTGAGAATGCACCACCAGACAGTCCAACCAAAACCATAAGCTGGTGAGACATTCAGAGCTATGGGCACAGCCTCTGTGAGACAGAAGAGCCCTTCATGGGATCTATTTGAAGAATCTAAAAGAAAAAAAGCTGTAAAAATATCTGTTTACTTGATGTGGTTGGTTAGCTTTGAGACGATGATGTCATGAAGGCTGGGCTTTGCTAAATGGATCAGTCACAGTTCATATGTGACACACAGCCCATGTACAACTTACCAAAGAATTAGGGCCAGCATTGACCAAGAGCAACCCTTTCCTTCTACCTAATGGAGAGGCAACCCAAAATGGCACATCTCAAGGAAATCTATGAAAAAAAGATTTTTTTAGTTGAAATATTTATTGAGATAATTGTGCATTCAGAGCATCCTGCTGTATATTTACCACCACAATCTAGATACAGAACTGTTCTGTATTCCTCTTCTTTCTCTTTGAAAACCACATTCACCTTTTTGCCACTCCACCTCAGCCTTCCCTCTTCCCAATCCCGAAGCCTTGGCAACCACTAATATGCTCTGAATTGCTAAATTTTTATTATTTCAAAATGTTATGTAAATGGAATCATACAGTATGTAAACTTTTGTTTGTTTTTTCACTCAATATAATTCCTTGGAAATTTATCCAACCTGTTGGTATATCTATGGTTTGTTCCCTCCTATTGCTGAGTGCCAGTCCATGGTATGGATGTACCAAAATCTATTTAACATTCATCTACTGAAGAGCCTCTGAAGTTGTTTCCAGTTTTTTGGCTATTATGAATAAAGTTATGGTGGACATTGTGTAAAATTTTTGATGTGAATGTAAGTTTTCATTTCTTTGAAATAAATGCCCACAAGTACAATCACTGGACTCTATTATATTTACATGCTTGGTTTTATAAGAAGCTGCTAAACTGCCTTCCAGAATGGCTGTAGTATTTTCTTTCCCCTCCAGCAATGTGTGAGTGATCCAGCTTCTCCCCATTCTTGCCAACATTTGGTATTGTCTCTATATTTTATTTTAGCCATTCTAATAGGTGTGTAGTGATAGTTCGCTGTGGTTTCCATTTGGATTTCTCCAATGGCTAATGATGTTGAACATCTTTGCAAGTGCTCATTTGCCATCTGTATGTCTCCTTTGACAGAAGTCTATGACTATCTTACCCATTTTCTTTTTGGATTGTTTGATTTTTCACTATTGAGTTTGAGAGTTCTTTATATATTCTAGGTACTAGTCCTTTGTGGGATATGTGGCTTGCAAGTATTTTGTATGAGTCTATGACTTGTCTTTTCATTCTCCTCATATGGTCTTTCTCAGAGTATAAGTTTTTAAATTTGATAAAGTCTACTTTAGCACTTTTTCTTCTTATGGATTGTGTTTTGGCAGCAAGTCTATGAACTCTTTGCCTGGATCCCAAAATTTTCCTCCTACAGTTTTTGTCTAAGTTTTATAGCTTTAGGTTTTACATTTAAGTCCATGATTCATTCTGAGTTAATTTTTGTATAAAGTGTAAGACTTAGTTGAAATTCCTTTTTTGCCCTCAGGTGTTCAACTTCTCAAGCAACATTTGTTGAAAAGGATTTCTCTCATTTCCACTCCATCAAATTGTTTATGCATTTTCAAAAGTCAGTTGAACATGTCTACATGTGTCTCTTTATGGGCTCTGTATTCTGTTCCATTGATCTATGAAAAGGGAATTTTAAAAGTTGTCTTAGGACTTAAAAAATGAACTCAGTTTTGTTGTCTGTTTTGGACCTTTGGATAAGGATACTCTGCATTTATAGTTTCTCATAAATACTAATTGCTATATGAGTTTAGAAAATAAAGACACACATACATGTCTCTTTACATACAGACATACATGTAAACACATATACTCAGGTATGTAATATATACAAATAGATAGACATACATTGTGTATATATATATGTGTATTATAAAAAAAAACTCCTTAGGATAAGTTACTAAAAGTAAAAATTCATCACATCATAACTTATTATTTAAAGGTTTATGATTTGCCATAGTTAGAAAAAGTTTTCCTACATTATTCTTAGAGTAACAAAATCTAAGTTAGATGTACCATTCTGGAAGTCAGTTCTCTCCTCGGAGTACAAGCAGTGTAAGAGACAAGAACATATCTAGTATCTAATACCAAATGGTTTCCTGGAAACTGTACTTTTTATGAATCATCTTTATTTTTTCATTCATTTTCAGATTAGCCCTAAAAAAATCAGTAGAGAGTTATGTTTGGGAGAGTTGTAAAAGGTTAATAAAATGTTACTCATTATATAATGAAAACCAATTCAATGAGAATGCCACGAACTCCCAGTTTGCCAAAGATTCATACAAGTATAGTGAGAAATTAAAAAGAAATAAGTGAGCCTATCCTCCTCTGTGAAACAAATACACTTCTAAAAGAAGCCAGATACAAATTATGAGTCCCATGCAACAATAAAGAAGCTCAAGCATGGTATGAAGCCTATACACCAACGTTGAAGGAGTTCAGCATATGGTACAGGTGATTCTGAAGCAGGGTTAACGTCAGGACTCTGCTTACACAGTCAGAATGTTCAGCATGGCTTTCAAAGCACCTGCAGGATTTGAGTTGGCAGAAAAAGAATAGCTGACAGTGGTCCAAAATGGCTTTTGGAAGTGGGAGATGAGCCGAGACTAGAGTTTGGAGATTTGAAGGATGTCTCGCGGAATAAGAGAACCAGTTTGATTAGAACTAAAAGTGGATCAAGGGAAGTCATAAAAGATAAATTGGATAGTTGTCAGATGTGTTTAATGAATACCCGCATGTCTGGAGTGGAGGTTTATATCTTTGAGCCAAAAAACCTAATAGGAAACCCTTTTGGCAGGCGAGCAGCCTAATAAAGGCAGCAAGTAATATACACTCTGTGCTTCTCATTCAAATCTTCAGATGTAGATAGTGGTTACTGTAGATTTAAACCTAAAGCTCTTGAGCATGAGTTACAAGTCACTGTTACAGATGCATTTCTAAATTTAAGTCACTCTGGGGCAGGTTTTGAGAATGATCATCAGAACTCTTGGGACACAAATTTGTTCTCTGGCAAAAGCAGTCAATTCTTTAATTATCGTTGCCATATTGTATAAATTAGAGTTAAAGGTATGTATGGTTGACATTAATAAAAAAAAAAAAAGGTAGGGAGGAGGGTGTAGGAAAGGAAAGAGAATAGTTTGGAGGTGAACAGACACTGCTAGATATGCTGAATGGAGATCTCACCCCCTGTAGGGAACCTGAGTGGTCTGCCAAAGAATATGAGCACAGACTTATTGGAAACCACTCAGAATTGCACTGCTCAGATAAGACACTGTCCAGTGCCTGCACTATGTCATCTGTTTTTTGCTTAACAAGAAATGATAGAGAAAAAGCCCTTGCATTACTCTGGGATGGATATTGCAACTGTCTCTGGTATTTTGTTGTGTATGTTGGTATCATGAATTTCATGTATGAAATTTTTCATTATGCTGGGTTTTTTTACTGGTTAAATTTTATCAATATAGGAATTTGTTCACCTTATAGAAAATAGGAAATGAGTTAACATGAAAAATATGTCACATTCCTGTGTCATATGAAGTAGAAATGTTCTTAGACTTAGACATAAATGGTAAGGGATTTAGTCTGGGTTCTTAGCAGTCTACTGAAAGGTCAGCCTATAGCCCATCCTCCAAAACCTGAACAAATGTCCCAATACCCATGGGGAACTTTTGGCCATAGATGTAACTATATTACTTTGTAAATGTACGAATGATCCTCAAGAATAAGAAGTTCTCCATGCCAACAGAGTTTCCTAGACCCAGATTCTGCCCAGGTCAATTCTTTGAAACGTTGTGCTGGGGCACCTGGGGGGAAGAATTCTGAAGCTACTGAATGACAGAGCAGGGGCCCAGGCACCACACCGCCACCAACGTGAGAGAGGAGGCCTGTGGGCAGAGGGGTGGGCAGTCACCTCATATGTGAAGAATTAAGAACCCCTGTTTCAACTGTCAACCCCATTAGACTGTTGTGTTAAAAAAAAAAATGTCGAGCCACCCCAGGTGAATTGATGCTTCTTAAACCCTTTTCATCAGAATCAGCACACGCCTGCATTTTATCACATCCTAGAATGTCTATGCCGTTAGCGACAGAATTTTGTCTCTTGTTCAAACCTTGGCGCCCTGCAGCGCTGGCCACAAAGTTGCCCGTATTAGAATACTGCTGTATATAATCAACCTTTCTGCAGAAGCTCTGTTCCATGTGCAACTGAAAAGGGTTTTTAATATCTCTAAGCATCTGTTGGGTATTTTCTCTAAAAAAAAAAAAAAAAAAAAAAAAAAAAGAGCAAATTTCACACTTCCTCCTCAAATTCCTCCTCAAATCACACAATTTGTCTGTGGAATGCTACATAATCCTTGCTATTGCCTTATACCTGCTTTTAGCTGAGACAATTTTTAACACACTGCTTTTGTGCTTGTAGATCCTTTTAACTAAGCAGTTTGGTGGTATGGGGGGGATTTATAATAAAAGATGTGGTAAAGATTAGATGTATTTATTTCTCTTTTAATATTTCCCATATTGGTGGCAAAGATGCTAGATGCTTCAGTTAATGAAAGTATTTTATTTTTAAAAATACTTTAAATAAGATAAAATCCCTGTAAGGGTGACAGGTAGAAGGACAATACCGTAGGAGGTCTTGCTAGGTTTTTACTATAGTAAGATATTTTCTCATTTGATGGAGGGTCAAATAAATCATCAATTAATTAAGTTATTGCTAGGCCAATTCTCTTCCACTTCATGGAAACTGCCATACAACTCAAAGGGTAAGCAGTAGTCTTTCTGCTTTCCTAGCAATGAGCAGTGCATGCAGAGGACCTAGTTTATCATGTAGGCATATGGTGGGCACTCCATCTTTCCCTTCCCTTCCTAAGCTCTTCTGACCCTGGCATCTATAGAAGTTTCAGCACTGGCATTTCCTAAGACACCTGAAGCTCTTCCACATAAAATAAAGAGAAAATGGTAATATGTAATGTTTTCTCTCTATAGGTGTGTGTAGTTTGTGTCTTTGTTTTAATAATGCAAACCTGTCCTTATTGTATCTGTAAATATTGACAAGACATTGTACTAAGTAAGATGTCAAGGCTAAGCATCATATCCAATAGAATTCCCTGATATGGATTCGCAGAAAAGCTTCTAAGAGCAAAAGAAACGAAAAGCATGAAAAAGCATCATTTGATAGATGTGACACTTTAGCTACTGGGAAATGAAATAAACATGCAAAAACTTTGGCCTATCATTTCAAAGTCAAGGATGGAGTCAGTGTGTCTAATACATCATGCAAAACCATGACCATGCTTTTTTTGGCAACAAAAGAATTCTACCAAAAATGATGATATTAACAAGTACCGCATCCATCGGTGTAGTGACTCTCCTACATCTTCCATTTCTATATTATTATTTCTTCCTAGCAACTTATAATTAAACTAAACTCTTCCTCTGAACTTGATTGGGTAGTCTGGCTTGAGGGCAGGCAGCCGCCACGTTCCTGCTGAGGGGGCACTCATAGGGCCAAGTGGATGTCAACATACCCAGGCAGTTATGCATGAACAAGATAGTGAACCTCAGCCTCGGGATGGCAGACCTTCGTGATTTTAGGTGCTGGGAGTTCTGTTGATAGCGTCTGGTTTTCTTAAGACCTACATGGGCTCATCTTCCTGTCTATGTGACCTGGACCTGAGACAACCAGTGTCCTGCACTGACTCTGGTCACCATGCTCGGTGTAGATGTGATAGGGGACCCAAGCCAGCAGAACAGTCAAGCCATGATACTTAATTGCAACACTTTTTATTTGTGCCACTTTCTCTGTTGATGGATTGCTAAGAAGACAGGGCAATGGACTGAATATTTGTGTCTCTTCAGAACTGACACCTTGAAATCCTAATCCCAGTGTAGTGGTATTAGGAGGTGGGGCCATTGGGAGGTGATTATGTCACAAGAGCAGAGCCTTCAGGAATGGGATTTGGCCCTTATAAAAGTGGCCCCAGAGAGCCAGTCAGCACCTCTGCTATGTGAGGACACAAGGGGAAGTCTGTATCCTGGAAAGGGGCCCTCACCTGACCATGCTGGTACCTCGATTTGGACTTTTGGCCTCCAGAACCATGGGAAGTAAATTTCTATGGTTTATAAGCCACCCATTCTGTGGCACTTTGTTATAGCAGCACAAATGGACTAGGACAGGAAGCCCATTGTCCTGGAGCTGGAGGCATCCATCCTGACATGATTCAGGAAGAATCTGAGCCTTTCTGAAAATGAAGCCAATGCCAAAGAAAGCAAAGCAGAAAGGGAAGAGGGTGATGTCATGTGAGCCTTGAGTCTCATCTTGACAAACCCTTAGACTTCAGCTTAGTAGGCTAAGACATCTCCTATTCATGTTTTACACTCAACCAAGAGTCCTCCTTAGGAAGGAAACAATATGGGTTTTCCTGTCTCAAGTTATGCACACACAAACTCACACAGAGCTGCAGAATGGGCAGCCATGCCTACGAAGGGGGCATTCAAGATGATGAGATAAAATAAAAGTGCCTAAAAGGGTAAATATCAGCAGCAACTCTCTAAACAAACTTATAACAAGAAGGCCCTGGTATTAAGAGAATGAAAGTAAGCCAAATGATGAGTTTAAAAGAAATCCAGATCTACCACCAACCTCCGAGAAAGGCAGAGACACCATGGCAGAGAGCCTTGGCAGTGACAACTGTAGGTGTAGCTCAACTCTTTTGTAACTTCAAGTAACTTCTACAGATCCAAAAAGTGGTTTCTGTTTATTTTCCAATTCACTGGAAAGTTCTCTGGGTTTTAGAGAGGACAGGGTATCCTTATCTTCATTTTACAGTTGAGGAAGTAGATGTTTGGATCTGTTCCATGTCTAGGTTATTGACCTGGGTCTGGTGGTACTTAATCCTTTGTACCTGGACCCACATTCCTGACCCCAAACCCTTTCCAAACTTGGATTCGAAACGGGAAGTTCTTTATACCACACCTCATTCGATCTGAGTGATTACTGTTTTTTTTGTTTTTTGGTCATATAGGTGTGCACTAGGCTTCTCTGGAAATATTTGGGCCCTAAAGTCACAGTGAGTAGGAAATTTCTTTGTAATCAATATTTAGAATGATGCAGTTCGGAATCAAATAAATGTCTTCTGCTCAGTGTTTCCTTAATTCAATAAGGGCTGAATTGTAAGTCAGTAGGAGACGTGGCTTGTTTCAAAATGGGAAGGAAGTGCGTTCAGATTGCTTCATACCTACTTCATAGGGGCAGAGTATGCAGACCAGACTGCAAGCAGGATCCATCAAACTATGCCTGGTATTATCCCCACCATGGCTCTTGAGTGGGTTCTGCCTAACTGTCCCCCTGGCTTCCTGCCCAAGATTCCTTGTTGATGGAGGATTAAGATGTAGAGACTTCTTGCTGACCCAAATACTGAGAATGTGGACTGTGCGGGTTTTGCAAGAAGTGAGGGAAGCTCAATTTAGAAAGACTTCAGGAAAGGAGACAAATTTTATTTGTCTCTGCAACAGACATAAAGCATGACCCAAATTCATTAAGGTAACAATGAATGAACTTAAATGTCATGAACTTCAATTATTTTTTCTGTAGAATGGGGATGATGATGCCTCTCCTATTGTTTTCCCCCCAGATGTTTGCTTTGAGTGCATAGTATTTCATAAACTGAAAAGAATTCTCTAAAGCAGTGGTGTTGATATTTTTGAGAGACAATGTATCAAAACAGCAGACAGAGTGAAATGAATTTGCGCAACCATCTTTGGCATAGTTGATCCTCTTTGGGCAGGAATGCCATCTGTCCTCTGCACTGTGGACATGATCCTATTGAGGGGGATACTGCACCTTCTAGGCACAGGGCCTGTCGGTTAAGCATGCGTGTAAAGACAACTTCCTAACAAGAAGAATAAAAGGTGTGGAAGTTGATTAAAGTCTTGGATTCTCTTCCTGGCAGGAGTTAGAATAATTTATGCATCTTCCATCTAAAGTTTCCTGTCTGATTACATTGAGAACAGTCATTAAAGGCAATTACTGTGGCAATAGATTGAAAACTGAAAATGCTGAAGGATGGGCAAGTCCATCTTCCCATCACACAAGGTGGTTTTTGTTCTGTCTCTGGGTTTCCAAAGGAATATGAATTGGTAATCAGCCTGTTTCATATTCATAATGTAATCAAAATGCATATTTGAATGAACGCCTCATTTAATAAACCAAGAAAATATTCATAACAGTTGTGGTCTAATGAGGGTATGCAGTTTTCATATTTTTATTGAGGTATAATTACGTATAACAAAATGTGTGGCTCTTAAGTGTACTCTCTGATGAGTATTTAAAAAATGTACGTATTCCTGGAACCAACATCTAATCAAGCCAGAACATTGCCTTTACCCTAGAAAGTCCCTTCATGTCTCTTAATAATATATTTCCCTCCCATACCCAGAACAACTACCATGCTGGGTTCAAGTCCCACAAATTAGTCCTTGAGCTTCATGACAATGAGAATATAGAGAAAGAACCCATGTCTGGCTTCCTTCTCTCAATATATTAGCTTTGATATTCATCCATGTGTGTGCATCAGAGTTGATTTTTTTCATTGCTGAATACTATTCCATTGTATGAATATACTATTATTTGTTTATTCATTCCTCTATTGATACACACTTGAGTTGTTTAAATTTCTTGCTATCATAAATAAAGCTGTGGAAAACACTATTAGATGTTTGTGTGGATGTGTGTTTTCATTTCTGCTGGAAAATTACCTTAGAGTGGCACTGCTGGACTGTAATGTAGGTGGACATTTAATTTTATAAGAAACAATCAATTTTCCACACTGGGTGCACCAACTTATACTTTCCTACCAGCAAGCATGAGATATCTGGTCACCCTCCATTCTCTCCTGTATTTGGTGTTGGAAATCAGGTAAACTTAAAATACTCTTGTTTCTGTATAGTAGTATCTCACTCTGGTATTAAGCTGCATTTCCCTGATAACTAACAGTGTTAAAAGATACCTTTTTTTGTCTCCTTTTAGCAATGCTCCTACCCTTATTTGTGAAGTATCTACCTAAGTCTTTTGACAATTTTTAATTGAGTTGCTTATCGTTGGTTTTTGATACGTATAAGTACTTTATATAATTTGGACTCAAGTCTTTGTTATGTATAGATTGCAAATATTTCTCCTAGATACTGATTTGTTCTTTAATTTTTTTTTTAAAATAGGCTCCATGCCCAGCATGGAGCCCAATGCAGGGCCTAAACTCATGACCCTGACATTAAGACCAGAGCTGAAATCAAGAGTCTGACACTCAACAGACTAAGCCACCCAGGTGCCCCACTGTCTTTTTAATTTTTAACAAAGTCTTTTTAAAATATTTCATTTATTTATTCATGAGAGACACAGGGAGGGGCAGAGACATAGGCAGAGGGAAGAGCAGACTCCCTGTGGGGAGCCTGATGGAGGACTCCATCTCAGGACCCTGGGATCATGAGCTGAGCCAAAGGCAGGTGCCGAACCACTGAGCCACTCAGGTGCCCCCAACAAAGTCTTTTGAAGAGTAGAAAATTTTTGCTTTGATGGTCTAATTTACTATTTTATTTTTCTGTTAGGGTTAGTACTTTTGCAATCTCTCTAAGAAATATTTGACTACACAGACCATAAAGATATCACCCTCTTTTTTTAATAGAAGCTTTATAATTTAAGCTTGTCCAGAATCAATCAATGTCTGTCCATTTCTTTTTTTTTTTTTTAAGATTTTATTTATTTTTGAGAGAGAGCGCACAAGTGGGGGGGAAGGGTAAAGGGAGAGGGACAAGCAGACTCCTCGCTGAGTGAGCAGGGAGCTCAATGCCAGGCTTGATCCCAGGACCCTGAGATCATGACATGAGTCAAAGGCAGATGCTTAACTAACTGAGCCACCCTGGCACCCGTATGTCTGTCTGTTTTTGTGGTAGCTATGGATCAAGGTTCAATTTTTTGTAAGCAGATATGTCATTGTTCCAGTATCATTTGTTAGAAAGACTTTCCTTTCTGCATTGAATTACATTGGCACACTTGTCAAAATTAATTTTGCTGCATATATGCAGATCCATTTATGGACTCGATTCAGTTTCATAGATCTATCCATCCTTATGCCTGAATCACACTGTCTTGATGATAGGGTAGCTTTATAGAAAGTCTTAAAATGAAGAATGTATGTCCTCCAAAAGTATTTGTGTCTCTCCAAGTTGCCCTGGGTATTCTGAGCTCCTTATTTTCCCATGTCAATTTTGTTTTTTATTATTATCTCAAAAGAAAAAGAAAAGCCTGCTGGGATTGTTAAACTATGTAGAAGTTCCTCTTTCCTATATGTACCTTCCAAGCAACTATACTGGAATGATGGGTGAACCCAATTTTCTAAGTATGGTAGGGGAACTGAGGTTCCCCAAAATATTTGTGGAAGGAATGCAAGGTCAAAACTTTTCTTAATAATCCAAAATCAGAAGGTAACATTATCAAGATGGGCCCCTCACCAGGAGACCAGTTAGCATCTCTATCCAGAAACAAGGCACCATTGAGAAAATTCTGGAACCTGAGGGTGAGGCTGGAGCACTGCTTGGACCACATAGACAAAGAGGAACCAATATGAAGGTGCACTCTGACTACACGGCCCTTTGCTGAGGTACCCAGAGGGTTCTACAGGCCTATGGCTTCTCTAGAAAGACAATACTTTAAGATATCACTTGTATCTGGAATCTAAAAAAAACAAAACTCATAGAAACAGACAGTGGATTGATGATCTTCAGGGGCAGGGGTGGCAGGCAGGGTGTAGGGGAATGGATGAAAGTGGTCAAAAGGTGCAGAGTTCGTTAGAAGGTAAGTAAGTTCTAGGGATCAAGTGTACATCATGGTAACTATAGTTAACAATATTGTATTGCATCTTTATTTTTTATTAAAGATTTATTTATTTATTTATTCATTCATTCATTCATTCATTCATTCATGAGAGACACATACACACACACACAGAGAGAGAGAGAGAGAGGCAGAGACACAGGCAGAGGGAGAAGCAGACTCCATGCAGGGAGCCCGATGTGGGACTTGGTCCCAGGACTCCAGGATCACACCCTGGGCTGAAGGCGGTGCTAAACCTCTGAGCCACCCGGGCTGCCCTGTATTGTGTCTTTAAATGTTGCTGAGATGTTCTCATCACAAAAAAATTGTAATTGTGGGAGGTGATGGATATAACTAACCTTACTGTGGCAATCATCTCACAATATATACATTGACCACAATATCACACTGTATACCTTAAACTCACCTAAGGTTACATGTCAGTTATGTCTCCACAAAACTGGGGGTGGGAAATCCAAAACTGCCTACTCATTCTCATTTCCTCTCATGAGTGCGCAGAGCACAGAAAGTTCATTTTTCTGGGTTCAGATTACTTTTAACCTTCAAGGAGCTTTTTGAGTTTGGATGTGGTAACAAAAAAGACAATGCATAATTATCAGAGAATTCTATTCGAATTTCCCTCCCTTTTCCAGCTGTATATCTAGAATAAGCGAGATTTTCTTTATATATTTCAACCAAAATGACATGTCACAACAGATTGAATATAGAAGCAGATGAGAATTCAACAGATATCCTCATCTCCTTCGCTATTCTGTTACGATATATTATTTTTTAAAATATTTTATTCATTTCTTAATGAGAGACACAAAGAGAGAGAGAGAAGCAGAGACACAGGCAGAAGGAGAAGTAGGCTCCATGTAGGGAGCCTGACATGGGACTCGATCCCAGGGCTCCAGGATCACGCTCTGGGCTGAAGGCAGGTGCTAAACTGCCGAGCCACCCAGGAATCCCTGTTATGATATATTATTATTATTATCATTATCATTATCATGAAATAAATGTAAAATTCTTTTTAAGGAAACTTATTTTTTAATGCATAGAAAACTTGAAGAAAGTAAACCAGCTAGCATGCAGATGGGTTTCTGTGAAGTAAATTCCACTCCTACATAAAATGACAACTCTACCTTTTCATTTGGAACCACCATCCTGCACAAAATTATATCTTTTTTTCCAGACTCAGATGTTCAAAGTTATGTTCTTTATGCATCAAAAAAGCTTTAAAAATGCTCTTAACATTTCGTACAATCCAATTTCAACTTTATTCTAAAAAGGAAAAATCTAAGCTATAATAACTATTCCCACACAGAAATGGTAGTAGCCACTCTGGCATATGCATATAAGTATATTATAAGCTCATGTTTCCATGTGCCTTGGAAGGCTGACACTTTTCCAAGTATATAGCCATTTTCTTCACTAGGACTAGGACAGGCAGGCACATTCTTGTGTAATCATGAGTAAAGAAAGCCTCTAACTTTGGACTCAGGACATAGATAAAATGCAATGACACATCTGATGTATCTGCTGAAAAATGCAGCATCAAGAAGGAAGAGACAACCTCACGAAGGCTTTCCTTGTAATCCTACACCTGCATGTGGTGGCCTGTACCAGGATGAGGATGATGGAATGATCAGGAGTAAGAGCAGTGAGTAGAGGTGCTTCAGGATCCCAGGCTCTGGGGAACCCCTGACACAGCTCTTACAGATGGAAATGGTCATCTGGTCCTCAGGCGACACCCTCGGTGATGGACATTCACTACTCTCCGAGGCAGCCTGCTCCATAGGTTACAATGTTCACCGACAAACTCAACTTCCTGCAACTAACTCTAAATCTGCCTTAGGGCAACCTCCACTGCCATTCCCTTACATGAACAGGAAGCCAAGCAAATAGCATGTTCCGGTGTTCACTGCCCTATGAGTTGACCTGGGAGCAAAGCTGGATGTGGTATATGAGTGATTATTCCTGGGTCAGCCCTGGTCAAAACAAAAAACATCCATTAACCTATTTTCAATGATAATGGACTCAGGATAGTACTCTTGTTTTTGGAAGAGCAGACATTTAATGTATCCTTCTGAATTAGAGTGCCTGCTTCTCAATAAAACTCAGTTCACGCCACCCTCACTTTGGTCCCCATTTGATTTGGTTGAGGGAGATTTTGGAATAAAACCAACAATTTCATCATGCCTAATCAGTCACACTGGGTAATTCTTGCAGCTGCCAGTAGTTTGGCCTCATTCTTCTGAAAAAGGATGGAAGAAATGCCTCGGTGCTGCTGGATTTCATTTATGAGGGAAGATGTTCCTTCTCAATGCCTTAGATCCCCCCTTACTTACTTATATAATGTTTAGAAATTGCCAGACACTTATATATAGTGCCTTTAGTAAGACCCAGTGCAGTGAGGCAGTAAGAGTGAGATTTATGGGCAGGAAAACACCCTGAAAGCTCCTGGCATTTCTTACTAATGACACCGTGTTGAATTCCCTTCAGCTTCCTTCCTCTGCCTCAAAGAACATATAAGGTGGATTATGTCACTGGGTCCCTGCTGCTCAGCCAGCCAATAATGGTTGAGAGCCAGGGTGTGCTGCACGCTATAATACTCACAGAGGATAGATCAGTGGACAACAATTAGGAAGTTCAAATAAATACAAAGCCTCCCAACACTTGTACAGGCTTCCAAGGGTGCCAGGCATTCCTCTAAGCACTTAAAAATATTAATTCATTTGATCCTTGCTATTACTCCATAAGAAGGAAACTGTGGCAGACAGAGTCAAGGAATGTGCCCAAAGCTCCACATCCAATAAAGAACTGGATTCTAAAATTTAATAGAATGGCTTTCAAGTTTCTTTATTTATCTCCAACACAAAATCAGAAATACTTTCTACATCCACCGTGACTCAGCAGACGCACACAGAATGAGGGATAGTTTTCCAGCAGTACTTAACTTTTACTAAGTGTAATGCATTCTTATACTTTCTATTCTCTTCCAATGCATTCTAATTTTATTAAAAGTATCTGTCTCCCTTCACTAAACTGATTCATGAGTCCCTCTCTAATACATCCTATGCTTACAGTTGAAAATCACTAGGTTTGTGGCAGAGTATGAGAGGATATTAAAGGCACCACCTTGGGGTAAGGATAAGGTTTCCGGTAGGGTGTGAAAGCTCCAAGAATGAGGGCGGGAGTGGGCATAAGAGAGATCTCTGCATGCTGAGGACCACAAGGCCAGAGGTAGAGAGACCTGGAAGAGCTTTCTAGTGAGGACAGCCTATGCACAGGTTCTGGGGCAGGAAGGAGCTTGGCACAGTGAGGAGGCAGGGGATGGCCAGTGTGGTGTGAGGCAGGAGAAGCCAGCATTGGCCAGACATGGGAGGCTTTGAGGCTGTGATGAGGATGAGGGTGATGGGGGATACCAATAAATGTATAGGCATCAGTGAGGATGGAACTGCATCGGTGGGAGGACCAAGGGAGAAGCCAACAAATCACCAGGGCAGGGGGCAGCCCGGGTAGCTCAGTGGTTTAGCTCCGCCTTCAGCCCAGGGAGTGATCCTGGAGACCTGGGATCGAGTCCTGCATCAGGCTTCCAGCATAGAGCCTGCTTCTCCCTCTACCTGTGTCTCTGCCTCTCTCTCTCTCTCTCTCTCTCTCTCATGAATAAATAAATGAAAAAAAAAATCACCAGGGCAGGGTGTGCCGAAGGGTGAGGATGAGGCATAGAAATAATCTCACTCGACCTTGCATTTCATCTTGTGCAGCATTGGCCCCAGGTGGGAAGTCTTATAGGCCTCAAATTTGGTGTTGGCTGCCATGGGTGCCCCTCTCTGGCTGACGATGGCTCACAGCTGCCCTCATCTCTGGAGTATTGCTCTCTGCGGGATGGGAACTGCCTTGCTCTGAGGTCACATGTCATTCTCCCCCTGGCAGGCAGAGGCCATCAGCAGCCAGTTGCCAACTGCCATGGCATATGAAAGCTTGACCTCATGGCCTAATAAAGGGTAATTCTGTGGTATAACTGATGGACCCAGTTACACTTCCTCTGAATCTGAATCACTTCCTTACCTACTTTCCTTTCCTTGTCTTATCCTGCTTTCCCTCAATCCCTCACCTGAGAGAGCTCATTCATTAAGTCAGTCTTCCAGGAACCTCCATCTCAGACTTCACTTCTAGGAAACCTGGCTGAAAACATGCATAATTAACAGACACGATTGGTAAGGCCAGACAGGAAAATGACCTAATGTTATGGACAGATACCATTTGGAATTCAATTAGTATGCAATTTCTTTACCTGAACTTCACATTGTGGCCAGTACTGACCTTTGAATTGTTACAGACCTAGAAAATTTCTAGGACCATTCTAGAGATACCAGAAATACTCCTCTGTGTTCCCATGGGCCTTCTGTACAAACTCCTCTCCTACAGCCTGGAACTGGCACTTCTCCATGGCTCAGGCCCTTTCTCAGCACTGCTGCCTAGCTGATCGGTCTCCATCCAACCTGAAGCACAGTGATTGTCTCCCCAGACCTCCTACAAAGGGACTTAGAGCCTGAACTATGACAGGATACCATGTCAGGGCTGGATGACTAGGTCTGAAGCAGGTACAAGTGGATCAGAGAAGGCCACATGCCGGGCAGAGAAGGAGATAGCCACACAGATACAGAGAAGCAGAGATGTGAAGTCACAGTGACCCCAGGAAGGGAAAAATACTGTGGTTCTTGGTCCCTGACATGGACCCCGAGCATGCACTTCCTCACCTGCTGGGGCTTTAGAGATCTGCTTGGCTTTAACCATCCAAGGAATGAGCTGCCATTTTTAAGCCAATTCTTGAGTAAGAGTGATGATAAGAATCAAAATAATCGTAACATTTCATTAATAAAGGTAGTATAAAATATATACAGTTGACCCTTCAACAATGCAGGGCACAGGGTTGCTGACTCTCAGCACAACTGGAAATCTGCATATAACTTTTGACTTCCCCAACTCATAGCCTACTGTTAACTGGAAGCCTTACCAACATGTATGGTCAATTAACACATATTTTGTATGTTGTATATATTATATACTGTATTCTCACAACATAAAGTAAGCTAGGAAAAGGAAAATATTATTGAGAAAATCATAAGGAAAATACATTTGCAGTACTGTAATGTATTTATATATATATAAAAAAATCTGTGTATAAGAAGACCTGCACAGTTCAAACCTGTGTTGTTCAAGGGTAAACGGTAATCAAATATTAAATTGATTTAATATGTCTGCTCATGTAGAAATATTTCTATGGACATCAACATTGCTTCCTGTATCCAAACTGCAAAACGCATGGAGCTGACTTGATCAAAAATATATCACTTAAATGTCTATATATTCTCTTGGGGTAAGAGATTAATAAAGAATAATCCTATGACTCCTTCTATAAACTAACTCAGTATACTGAATAATCAACATATTTAATTCTTGGGTCAGCAAGGGATGAATGAAGTCAAGGAATTTTATTAGTTACCCTAATCCTAGAATGAATATTCTACGTATCACGAATCAGGTTGCTAAGATGATGCCAATAGATTTAATGCATTCTTACCACAGTCAAAGCTAAATTGACTGGAGAGAAATATTCAGTGATCACAGGTATTTACAAGTAAAATATTTCTTCTTGCATACTTAAAGAGAACAGAGAAGGGGAGAAAACCGTCAAAGTGGCAAGACCTTGTACTATAAAATAAATTTTCACAGGTTCAGCCCCTGCTTCCAGGGGGGCTCAGAGTGAACTTATTTGAATTTTAGTTCTTGCTGGGTCTTTCTATCCTGTATTAAATGGAGGAGTCTGCCCCAGGGGAGAGTCCAACATTTCATCTTGATACGTTTTAGATCACAGAATGCTTTTCTGAATTTTTATTTAAAAAATGTTTTTGAAAACTAAAAGAACATTATTCCTGACTTGTTCATTCTGTCCTTGCTGACAGAGAACAAGTTTAATTTCTGTCAACAGCTGAGGATGGGTTGCTTTCAGGTTCAAGTGCGTTACACAGTTCAATCCCTGATCTTTCAGACCTAGAGGTTTCCCCAACAGAATCACGAAGCTATGCTTACAAGGCAATATATATTCATAGTTAATTACTAAACTAGAACTTTGATTCCTTGAAAATGGTTATCAGGTGTTTTGTGAGCTATGCCAAAAAATGACTTATTTCTCATTAATTCACAATGAACAGTTGAAGCAATACCCTGGTGTGTTTAAATGGAATGGCTATTACTTGCAAAAATAATAATATCTTTGTTATGATTTCTAGTCCTTGACTTAATTTCAGTTATTAGTTATTTTTAAGATTTAAGGAACATGTAAAAAGAGTCCATACTCCTGTTAGAAAATATGGAAAGTAAAGAAATATAATACCAAGGGAACAAAAAGACCTCTATTATTCCACATTCTACCAGGCACAGTATTTTGGTGATAATGTATTTGCTTGTGTATTTCTTTAAAATTTTGGAATAATTCATTTAAAATTATAGAATAAAGGGAAACAGAAGCAAAAATGAATTATTGGGCCTTCATCAAGATAAAAGCTTCTGCACAGCAAAAGAAACACTCAACAAAACTAAAAGTCAACCTACAGAATGAGAAAAGATATTTTCAAATGATATATCAGATAAAGGACTAGTATCTAAGATCTATAAAGAACTTATTAAACTCAACACCAAAGAAACAAACAATCCAATCATGAAATGGGCAAAAGACATGAACAGAAACTTCACAGAGGAAGACATAGACATGGCCAACAAGCACATGAGAAAATGCTCCACATCACTTGCCATCAGGGAAATACAAATCAAAATCACAGTGAGATACCACACCACACCAGTGAGAATGGGGAAAATTAACAAGGCAGGAAACCACAAATGTTGGAGAGGATGCGGAGAAAAGGGAACCCTCTTGCACTGTTGGTGGGAATGTGACCTGGTGCAGACACTCTGGAAAACTGTGTGGAGGTTCCTCAAAGGGTTAAAAATAGACCTGCCCTACGACCCAGCAATTGCACTGCTGGGGATTTACCCCAAAGATACAGATGCAGTGAAAAGGCAGGACACCTGCACCCCGATGTTTCTAGCAGCAATGTCCACAATAGCCAAACTGTGGAAGGAGCCTCGGTGTCCATCGAAAGATGAATGGATAAAGAAGATGTGGTCTATGTATACAATGGAATATTCCTCAGCCATTAGAAACAACAACAGGGATCCCTGGGTGGCGCAGCGGTTTGGCGCCTGCCTTTGGCCCAGGGCTCGATCCTGGAGACCCGGGATCGAATCCCATGTCGGGCTCCCGGTGCATGGAGCCTGCTTCTCCCTCTGCCTATGTCTCTGCCTCTCTCTCTCTCTGTGACTATCATAAATAAATAAAAATTAAAAAAGAAAAGAAAAGAAACAACAAACACCCACCATTTGCTTCGACGTGGAGGGATCTGGAGGGTATTATGCTGAGTGAAATAAGTCAATCGGAGAAGGACAGACATTACATCGTCTCATTTATTTGGGGAATATAAAAATTAGTGAAGGGGAATAAAGGGGAAAGGAGAGAAAATGAGTGAAAATATCAGTGAGGGTCACAAAACATGAGAGATACCTAACTCTGGGAAACGAACAAGGGGTAGTGGAAAGGGAGGTGGGCAGGGGGTTGGGGTGACTGGGTGATGGGCATTGATGGGGGCCCTTGGTGGGATGAGCACTGGGTGTTATGCTATATATTGGCAAATTGAACTCCAATAAAAGTAATAATAAAATAAAATTATAGAATAATTTCTCAATATTATATTGAAAACATGATCATTAGGGGTGGCATATCTTTTGACTACTCCATCTCATGCTATCCTTATAAATATTGAAGAACCTCTAAATGTGCATTTTTTCCCTTTTTCCTTCCTTCCTCCCTCCCTCTTTCCTTCCTCCCTCCTTTCTTCTCATCCATCCATCCATGTATCTATCTAAAGTCTATTAACGATTGACCTATTATCTTTGGGCTAATAAATAAAATACTATAACAAAATACAATAAAAAATACAATAACAAACTACCATAGATTGAGGGTTTATAAATAGCAGAGCTCTACCTCTCAGTCATGGGACTTGAGACATTCAAGATCAAGGCACCCCAGTGTCAGTGTCTAAGGAGAGCCTGATTTCTGATTTGTAGCTGGCCGTCTTCTTGCTGTGTCCTCACATAGAAGAAGAGGTGCGAGGGCTCTCTGGGTGTCTTTTATAAGGGCACTAATTCCATTCACAAGGGCCCCACCTTTATGGCCTAGTCTCTTCCTAAAGGCCCCACCTCCAGATGCCATCACATTAGGTTTCACCATATGAATGGGACAGAGGGAGCAATGGGATTTAGTGGCATAGTCTATAGCAATTATCAAAGTTTTGAATGTATGTCCTCGAGTTTGTCATTTGCATTTTAAGGTGTTCTATGTTTTTAATGATACCTACATTTATTTATTTTTTAAAAGATTTTATTTATTTATTCATGAGAGACACACAGAAAGAGGCAGAGACATAGGCAGAGGGAGAAGCAGACTCCTTGCAGAGAGCCCGATGTGGGACTTGATCCCCGGACCAAGGATCACACCCTGAGCCCAAGGCAGATGCTCAACCGCTGGACCACCCAGGTGTCCCAAATGAGACCTACATTTAAATTTAGAGTTTGTTAACATTTTCTTTTGTGACTTCCTTCATTTGGTTTTATACTTGGAAACCACATGAAAGATAGAATGTCCATGTGTACTTTGATTTTGTTAATATTTTAAAAATTTTATTTAAGGAAAGTAATACCAGCTAGTGGTAAAAATCTCAAACACTATAGAAAGATGATACAGGAGAGAGTTAAAGTCCTGCTTCCCCCTGCACATCCCTGCCCCAAGCTTCCCACATCCATTCTGCAAAGATAACTGTACTCAACAGTTCCTACCCTCTGAAGATTCTCTTTTAATGTACAAACTTTTCTTAACCTCATTATTTTTCTTTCTATTGTTTCCAATGTAACTCAATAAGCTTAATTGAAAATGCTGTATAATAGAATAAGGCAAATTTATCCTAGTTCTTTTTGTCCATGAATTAACAAGGATTAACAAGGATTTCCAAACTATCCCATCCTCTTATTTTCTTATATTTATTAGTATTATTCTGATCTTTGAGACTGCAGTCAAAAATGAAGTATTTTAATATCTAGTTATTTATATGCATGGGGTCATACAATACTTCTCTTATTCCAACATGCAATATGACACATATATATTTCTCTGCAACTTGTTTTTGTACTTTATATTTTTAATATTTTCCTATATAAATAGATCCATGTTATTCTTTTGACTTTTATTTTTTAAGATTTTATTTATTTATTTATTTATTTATTTATTTATTTATTTATTTATGAGAGACACAGGGAGAGAGGCAGAGACATAGGCAGAGGGAGAAGCAGCCTCCTTGCAGACAGCCCAATACGGGACTCTATCCTAGGACCCCGGGATCATGCCCTGAGCTGAAGGCAGATGCTCAATGGCTGAGCCACCCAGGCATCCCCATGTTATTCTTTTTAAAGGCTGTATACAATTCCATTAAATGTAGTTATGTTTCATTAGTTAATCATTAGTTTCCTGTTGGAAGACACTTAGAGTTTCTCAAATTTTTTAATATTACAAAACTGCTATTACAAACATCTTTCTACATATATATTTATGTGCTTATACGTCTATAGGAAATAGTTTTATAAGTACTATATGTAAATTTTAAATTTTGATAGGTGTTATTGAATTATCCTTCCCAAAATTTCATCCCAATTCATGATCTTTTGCCAAAAGTTCCTGAGAGAGCCTGTTCCTTCTCATTCTCTTTATTTATTTTTTTCTCGTTCTCTTTAATACTGTATTTTATCAGTTTAAAATATTTACATAAGTAATTGATGAAAAATAGTACCATAGTATTGCATTACTTTGTACTTATGTTGTGTAATAACCAGAATATTAAGCGGTTATTAAATGTTATAGCCTTTTGTAATGTCTTATCTTTCTTTATTCTTTGTCTGTTTTTTATTGGGTACTGTGTCTTTTTGTTGTTAACTTGAAAGGAATCTTTTGCTAAGAATTTTATATCTATTATCATTAACATCCTATCTCTTTTCTTTCTACTTGATGTATCATGTCTTTTTCCCTTCATGGAAGTGACAAGTTCTACATGGTCGAATGTATCAGTCATTTCCATTATGGATTTGGGTTTTACCTTCTTGCCTAGATTAGGAATATTGAGCCCAAACCCTGAACCTCTTCATATTCACCTGACCATTTCTTTCCTTTTGAAGGGGCTTCATCACCAACTTTGCTGCACTCCCTGAGGCTCCCTGAATCCCTGCTAAGTCACTGAAATGCCACATCCCAAGCCCTGGATCTGGCTTGCTTCGTGATCCCTGATGGACTAGAAAACCCATCCTGGGAGTGTTTGGCAGGTACCTCCCGACAGAGTGAATCTTGAGTGGTAGAAAAACAGGAAACGTCTCTGAGTTTCCCTCACCACCATGTGATGTGCTTCCTTCTGTGGATATGCCTGGGATCCAAATCTTCCTTATCATCCATTCAGGGGTCCTACCCGCACAGAGTCTGGGCAGCTCACTGTGAAGCAGTGGCAGCAGGTAATGCACTGAGCTGCATTGCTGCTCTGCCTTCCTCACCCCCTTCTCATTCTCCTCACCCTCCCTGCTTGGGCTTGCATGTCCGCAGCATCAGGCTCCTTGGAGAAAATCAGGGCTAAGGCATTCAACATTGAAGGTTGATCCACATAATAGTTCCCAGATCTCAGCCACTTCACAGACACAGAGTGCACTAATTGAAGGAGACAAAGTGTCTGACAACCTCACCAGGGCTGATGTGTCCACACATCATATTATAGCTGAATGTCCAACCAGTAAGAGATGGAGATTAATGGGAAGCTCTTTGTGTAGCACCAACCCTTGGGACAGCTAGCCATAGACTTGCTAGCAGATTGAAATATGTTAGATCCCCTTCACTTTGGAGGGAAAATAGTTTCTTTTTGAAACTATACTGAAGAAGTCTCTTGTTCCAAGGATACACAACAACTGAGCATGCTATTCTCTCTTCATGGAAAACATAAATGAAAAATATTGACCAAAGAAGGAGCAGAAAACATTAACAGTCTCATATATGTGGACAAAAGACACTAAAAATATAGCTGGTGAGATGGTCAAATATTTAAGGATTTTACAATTTCTTGTTTTATAAAGCTAGTATGATTCTGAAGAATAAAATAATGAGAGAAAGATCAAAATGCTACTTTTACCAAAGATTACCAAAAATCTGTGCTAATCTTCAGTAGATATGTTATGGTATATATATATTATGTAAATCAAGGCTAGTGGTATCTTCATCAAGGGGAAACAAACCGTCTTTGCCTCTCCTCTGTTTCCCAGGCTACCTGTCTCCAGCACAGCGCACCTGTTCCCAGCAGCCGCTGGAGCTCTAAACATCAATCCCATGAAACCCCATCAAGCCGTGAGTGAAATAGAAAGGATGAATTAATGGAGGATTTTCCACAGCTGCTTTATGAGATTTTTCTAAATTCAGGTCTTTGTTGGTTTCAATCTAAAGTGAGTCCTTTTTGTGATTGAGGTTGCATTAATTTATGTGGCTTATGGATGTGGGCAGGCACATCCAGTTCTGTGGCTGTATCAGAAAATACACAACATGTATACATTCCCTGCCTCATGGCATAGCTCGAATATTTTTCTTCTCATTTTATAACCTTTTATTTTATTTTCCCATCATTTGCCAGCAGGAAATGGTAGGATAATTCTTAAATAACTTTCATGTGTTGAAAGAATTTGGGCTACCTTATATGGCTAAAATGTAAAATTAGAGAGAAATAAACAAATTCTGTAAATGAGACATGATAAAAATCATCTTTGGATGTTAGTCCAAAAGACTCTGGTTCTTATCATAGGCTCCAGGATGATGCCTTTCCAAATTGCTGGTCTTGGGATGCAGGTTCCAACAAGTTTGGAGACCAGGCCCCAGGTGACAGTTAGTTTTAAATATTCATGGCAATGACCTTGCAAGACCAGGAAGGATTGTCTTGGGTCTTTCCCATTCTGCAGAGTCTGTGGCTGAGTACCTCAGAATGGTAGCTTTAAAGTTGTATGCATGCCTAATTCATTCTTTATATTCCTCTGATAAAAAGGGGCAGGAGGTGAGGTCAGATAAACAAACAATTTACTGTTGCCAGACCGTGAGCTGCTGCTAGATGTTTTGCATACCCATTAACTATTTAATTATCACATCCCTAGGAGGTGGTGCCATCAAGCACATCCATTTGTAGCTAAGGTTCAGAAAGGTTAAGACATTGCCCAAGGCTGCACAAATAGTCACACAGTCAGTATGAGTCTATGTTTGCTTGACTCCAGAGCTCACAATCTTCTACTATTATTCTCTTCTCCAAAGAAGCCATACCCAGCTTCTGCAAGCTCCCACTGTCCTGGCCACAGCTTCCATACTGCACTCCCCCCACCCCCCGCCCCACCCCAGGAGAGTCCACAAGATTCTCCTTCACTTGAACTGTTCACTTGCTGCTCTTCTGGTTGGACCATCTCTTCTCATCTCTGTAACATCCTCACCTTTAGTTTTGTTCTTCATGTTTTTCCTAAGTTAGGGTATAAGGAAGATTAATTATGATCATTTTAGTGTTTGTGGAGTATATGCTAACCTTTGGAGTTCTCTAAATCGCTCCAAGTGAATTGAGTGATTATAATGTGCTATACATGTATACTCAGATGACTTAGAAAATGCTGTTAAGGGCAGCCCCGGTGGCTCAGCAGTTTAGTGTTGCCTTCAGCCCAGGGTGGGATCCCGGAGACCCGGGATCGAGTCCCATGTCAGGCTCCCTGCATGGAGCCTGCTTCTCCCTCTGCCTGTGTCTCTGCCTCTCTCTCTCTCTATGTCTCTAATGAATAAATACATAAATAAAATCTTTAAAAAAAAAGAAAATGCTGTTGAAAAACTTGTAGCTGTTATATTATATGATCAATTGGTTGGTCCTTCAAATTCTAAACTTCTATCAAATAACAGATCATATTCTTTGAAAACAAAGATCACGAATATATATCATATATGATTTAGGTTGACATAATTAAAAGTTTGTGCATACACGCACAACAAGAATCATGGTGCAAGACGTAGGGGGAGTACATAAACCCATAGAATAATTAAACCTCCATGCTCACCATTCTGGAGAGGTCTCTAATGAAAAGACCTTGAAGGTCTTTCATCAAGGAGCTATCTAATAGAACCATGGCAGCCCTGAACCTCCTCTCAGGAATGAGTAGGGCAGATCGCTTCTGCACATGGTTACTCTTGCAGGGAAGTAGCATGAATGGATAGGCACTGGTAATTATTTGAGTTTACCCTATGTTTATATTCCACTTGATAATCAGTGGGCATCATGGGGCAGGAGGGCATACTCAGGACAGGATGGGATGCTTTTCAGAATTAGCTGCTGCCTGAGGTGTATGTGAAAGACATTCTTCCACTCACATCTCTAGCCGGAGTAGGTTCTGAGGCTTTCAAGAAAGGATCCTTTGGAAAGAAGAAAGTTCCTATTTTCAGGACTCTAAGATTTTGGGAGGCCACTTTACTAATTTCAGAGGTGGGGAACAGACATGGCAAGAAAAGAATAGGTTAGAAAGGGAGAAAAATAACCTATAGTTCTCTGAGTTTAATTGCTTGAATTATGCACTTGCTACGGAGACCAATGACTTCATTATTTTAATATACTAATACTTCAGGCCATTTACCTAGCTCAACTAAATTAAATATTTGCTTCCACACGAAATGTGTTGAATGACTATTTAATATCGTAGCAACTTTATTACTGAAAATTGTTATAATTTCATTTGTGATCACTAGTGATGTTTCAGCTCACATATATATTACATTTTTCATTTATTTTGGTATCTATGAATATAAGAAAAAAATTTTATTTTTATTTTCACATGTTGTATGTTAAATGGAACATTTTAGATGTTCCTATTTTTTGTTTTTTAGTGAGGGCAGGGCAGAGGCAGAAAGAGAGAGAATCTTACACAGGGTCCATGTCCAGCATGGAGCCCCACAGAGCTCGATCTCACCGTCCTTAGATCATGACCTGAGCCAAAATCAGCATTTGGATGCTTAACCAATTGAGCCACCTAGGTGCCCTGATGTTCCTATTCTTAATAATGGTCTTAATATTATTTCCCTATCCATATTGATTTCAGACCAGAGTTTTTAACCTGAAGTTAAATTGTCATACCATTTTCAAGGTCCAAATAAGTTAAAAACATAGGAAAAATGTACTAAGGAATTTCAAAATGAATACATCCTCTACACTGTAATTTTTTACATTAGATATTATATATCACTATAAAATGTAGCAGCCCTTCAAGAAATCTATCAATGACACTTATTTTTTTGTTTTGGCATAATTTTATTGGAATTTATTTCTATATAAGCATTCCAACCTACAAAATCCTTTTTTTTTCACATGCAGATCTTAAGCATGGAATGCAATGAGGTTTGATCAATGTATATACCTACCAAGACAGAACATTTCCATCACCCACTAAAACATTCTGTTATAACTAGTTTGATTCCCATCCAGTTGATTCCCATCCCTCTTGGACAACCACTGTTTTGATTTGTGTCATCAAGACTACTCATTCTGGAGCTTCAATAAATGGAATCATGCAGAGTGTACTGTTTCTGTGTCCAGCTTCTTTTGCTCATGATTCTTGAGATTCATTCATGCTGTTCCTTGTATCAATAATTCCTCTTTGTTTTTGTTAATTGGTGAATAATATCCCATTGTATAAATATACCATGACCTTTTATTAATTCTCCAGTTGATGGACAGATGGGTCTTTTCCAGTTTTTGCTGGTTATAGGAAAAGTTATTATAAACATTCTTGTTGAAGACTTTTTTGAGCATTTCCTTTCTCTTTGTTAAATACCTAAGAGTGGGATTATTGGATCATAGGGTTGGTGTACATTTACATTTATTAGAAACTGCCAAACTGTTTTCCAAAGCAACATTTACATGTATGTATGTTTCAATTGCTCCACAGCACTTCAACTTGGTGCTAGCCTCTGATTTTACCCATTGGAGTGGTGTGAAATGCTATCTCATTGTGGATATAATTTTAATTTATCTCACTGAACGTTTTTTCATGTGCTTAGTGGTCATTTTTATATCTTCTTTGTGAAACAGCTGTTTAAATCTTTTGCCTAGTTTTCTATGGGTTGTTTTCTCCTTTTTATGAATCTACAAGAATTCTTTATACATTCTGGATCCAAGACCTTTCTCAAATATGCATATTGTATATATTTTCTCCTTTTTTTAGTAGTGACTTTTGATTAACAGAATTGTTTTAAAATAATATCCAATTTGTTGAATTTTTTTATGCCGAGTACTTTTGTGGCCTAAAAATGGTTGCTTTCACCAAAGTCCTGAAAATATAATCTAGTCTTTACTACTATCAGCTCTATGGTGCTAATTTTGGTGTATGATTTGTTGTGTGTTCCTGGTGAAATGACTCTTAGTAGTAAAAAGTGCCCTTCACGAGCTCTAGGAATGCTCCTAATGTTGAATTCTACATCTTTGTGATTTTAATATAATTACACCAGTTTCCTTATTCTTACTTTGGCATGGCACATATTTTTCCATCTTTATACCTTTCAACTGAGACTTTAAAGTGATTTTTTTGTTCAGTATATTTCTGGATCTTACTTTTTTATCTGATCTTCCAATCTCTGCCTTTTAAGTGGAGTGTTTAATCTATTTATGTTTAAGGCCATTGTTGATATGACTGCGCGTAGTTCTACCACTTTTCAATTTATCTTCAATTTGTTTCATCTGGTTTTTATTTCAGTGTTCCTCTCTTCTTGTCTTTCTTTGCTGTTAGAATTACAACCCAATATGTCTACTGGCTTTTTAGTTATGCCTTATATTTTTTTAGTAAGTATTCTAAGAACCAAAATATGCATATTTTATCTAGCATTCCCTAAACCTATGTGAATTATTTCTTCACATAAAATATAAAAGCTTATAAGGTATAACTTTAGCCACTTATTTTTTACTGCTGTTATAATTTATTTTCCTCACTTATTTTTTTATAAATTTTATAAAATATATACAAGTATACCCTTGTTATATTGTGGGTTCAGTTCTAGACCACTGCAATAAAGTAAATATTATAATAAAGTGAATCAAATGAATATTTTGGTTATATACATTTTTCATATATGAAAGTTATATTAACATTATACTGTAGTCTATGAAGTGTGAAATAGCAATATCTCTAAAAAAGATAATGTACATGCCTTAATTTAAAAAGTTTTTACTTTATTGCTAAAAAATGCTATCACCTGAGCTTTCCGCAGGTTGTAATCTTCCATCACAGGTTGCCATAACAAATATATTAATAATGAAAAAGTTTGAAATACTGCAAAAAGTATGAAAATGTGACAGAGACACAAAATGAGTGAATGCTGTTGGAAAAATGGTGCTGATAGACTTGCTTGATACAGGGTTGCCACAAATCTTCCATTTGTAAAAATTGCAGTATCTGTGAAGCACAATAAAGCAAAGTACAGTTAAATGAGAAATGCTTATACTATAAATTCCATGTTATAATACAATTGCCTTTGCTTTAAATATTTAGGGGATTTTGTTAATTAATATCTGAATTTCCATCTGATATAATTTTTCTTCAGCCTGAAAAGCTTCCATTATAAGATCTGCTGGCAATTAATTTTTTCAGATCTTATTTAACCTAAAAGTAGTTCAGATTTGCATTTTCCTTTATTTAGAGTTCTTAGTTAATGTTCGTGTGTGTGTGCTGTTCTACTTTAGTGACATTATCCTATTATCTTCTGATCTCTAATTGCTTCTTATGAGAAGTCAATCACAATTCATGCTATTGTTTCACAAGTTAGTTATATTCTATTCATTCTTTAAATCGTTTTCCTTTTGGAGTTTGTATTTCTATTGTCCTATCTTAAATGCAGTAATCCTTTTCCTTCCATCTGCAATATACTGTTAAGTCCATTCCGTTAATTTTTATACAAATACCTTACTTCTCAGTTCTGGAATTTTCAGTTTATTTTTTTCATAGTTTTAATTTTTTGTTCAAACTCTGTTTAGTTGTTATGGCGACATCTTTCTTTATATATTTGACAATATTTATGACACCTATTTCAGAGCTATAGTCTGCTAAATATAAATCTGGTTAATATCAACTTCTATTCACTGCTTTTTCTCTTGGTTATGGGTCACGTTTCCTTGTTTCTTTGAATGTCTACCAGTTTTAAATTTTTTTTTTAAGATTTATTTATTTATTCAGAGGGAGAAAGAGAGGCAGAGACACAGGCAGAGGGAGAAGCAGGCTCCATGCAGGGAGCCCGACGCGGGACTCGATCCCAGGTCTCCAGGATCACGCCCTGAGCCAAAGGCAGCGCCAAACCGCTGCGCCCAGGGCTGCCCCCAATTTTAAAATTTTATGTTGAAATTTGTAAATGACACATTGTAAATATTGTGGACTGTGTATCTTCCTCTAAGAAGAGTTGATTTTCATTTCAGAAGGCAGTCAAGTTACTGGCCAATCCCTTTCACATTTGGCAGGCTTTATGTGTTAGCTTGTATGAGTTTCAGTTTCTACCTTAGTCATAAGGAGATTTCTTTAGAACTGGGACACAGTTTTACCCTTAAGGAGGGGCCCTTTTGGGAAATTCCCTCTAGTATGATGGAACTCAAACTCTATATCTTATTTTTCCTGAGATCAGCAGCAGCCAAATTTTCTGTTCTGCTCTTTCAGTTTTTCAGATGTTGCTTTATGCGGTCTCCATACATGGGCAGTCGAGGGTTTAATCAAGCATTGGACGATATTTACTCAGATTTGGGACTTCTCCTTTTGCAATTCTCCCATTTCTGGCATTTCCTCCACCTGTCAGCTGTTCTAGCAGCCCCAAGTTCATTCTCTGACACCTCAAGTCAGTAAGACTATGGCTCCCCTTTGCAGTTCTATTGGCCAGAGCACATGCTGTGGAGTACCTTCAGGGGAAAAATTGGATGAAGGGGGCCTTACCCAGTGCATTTCCTTCTTTAAGGAGCTAGGTCTGCCCCCTAGTTCAAGCTTGCTGAATTTGGTCACTTTCCACCATGTTTATATATTTGTGTGTGTGTGTGTGTGTGTGTGTGCGTGCGTATTTCCCACATTATTATCTGCAGAGGCTTGTTCCAACATACCGATTCTTCCTTGTGGAAATTAGAACTTTTTATACTATTTAAAGACATAATTTAAAGTAATGTCAATTAATTTTTATTATTTCCTAGATTCATGTACAATATATTCCAAGCAGATAGTAAAAGCTGATTTAAATGTAATTTTAAAGTAAAATAAATATATTTTTAAATCATTAAAGATGTCCCTGATGATTAGTGATGTTGAGCATCTTTCATGTATCTGGAGCTAGAAGGTACTATGTTAAGTGAAATAAGTCAGTCAGAGAAAGAGAAATAGCACATGATTTTACTTACTGGTGAAATTTAAGAAACAAAACAAATGAGCAAAGGGAAAAAAGAGAGAGAAAGAGGCAAACCAGACTCTTAAACAGGCAAAACAGACTCTTAACTACAGAGAACAAACTGATGGTCATTATAGGGGACAGAGGTGGGGGGATGGGTGAAATAAGTGATGCAGATAAAGGAGGGCACTTGTCATGATGAATGAGCACCAGGTGTTTTATGGAATTGTTGAATCACTGTATTGAATCCCTATAACTAACATTACACTGTATTTTAACTAACTGATACTTAAATAAAAACTTAAAATCATTAAATAGATTGAATCACAATGGCAACAATTAAAAAAATATTTTAATTAATCTTACATTAAAATTGGTATCCAGGTAATATTTCTTGTCCATAATGATGCTGACCTAAATTATTTTTATCTTTGGAAAATAAACTAAAAGAATTCTAAAAACAATCCTTATGTTGATTGGGAAGGGTGCTAACAGAGAAAATCTAATTCATAAATAAAAACAAACTATTGGTAAGCATCTCATAATGTCATGTGATTTGCACATAATTGAATCAAATATTTTACCTCAGGGTTTTTTGTGTGTGAAAGAAGATGCAGATTTTATGATAGTATGAAATATGTATGATTTCCAGCATCTATTTTTTAATATAATTTGTGTCTTGATTCTATAAACTCTCATATGAGGTTAAAAAAGAGGCTTCACATTTCTTTAAAAATATTCTTTTTGAGGGTTGGAGAGTGCTTACTTTTGAAACAGTTTGACAATGTTAAATCCATTATATCTCTATAATATATAATATATAATATATATATATATATATATATATATATATATAATATATATATATAAGGGAAAGATACCACGAAAATATATCAATCTTTGTTGGTAGGCTAAAATACAAGGTAAGGTTTAGATGTTTATTATACGTGAATTTTCTAAAAATATGTGTGATAAAATCAGATCTTTGCCAGTTGACTATTCTGGACTCCAAAGGATAACAGTACATTAATTTTATGATATCATACTTAGAATTTTAATACAAATAACACTTTCATAAAATAGTGTGATTCTTTTATTGTTTGCCTATTTGTGGTGTTCATGCTTATTAGGATGTGTTTCAAGCATATTGAAGTATTAAAATAAAGTAACCAGAAGTCATTTTATTCGACTCATAAAAATCCATCATATATTTTGTACTTCAAAATCACCAACTCATTAGATAATCTGTTACATTTAAAATGACTTGCAGATAAGAAAAGTTCTGCCTTATACTGAACCAAAATTTATCTTCCATCAATTCTAGTTTTTTGTTTTTAATTTTATCCCATCAAAGCTTTTCAAACAAGCTGCTTTCACATATTAGTCCAGAGCTCAAGATCAGTTCCTAATAGATACTCATTATTTGAATAAATGATAGCATCACAAGCCTGAAAATATTTTTAAATAGCTCTTTAATTTTACAAATAATAAGCCAAGATGTTTTATTTCCCTCTCTAAACAATGTGCCATTGTTAGCCCCAGGGGGTGAGGACCAAGAACTGGGAGAGCATTGATTGCTTTTTTTACTCTAAAGTTGATCTTCCTGACTTCTTTAGCAAGGCAATACTTGCAAAAGATAGGCTTTGCCAAAAAAGGAAAGAGTATTGTGGATTTCCCTATGTCTCTTGGGATGGACATTGTAGCTTGCCAATTTCTCCAATACTTAGCTCTTCTTCCTTGCTAACTCAACAAGCATTGATTTTATTTGGCCATCTGGGCAGCACACATTCTGAGAAGGTGGACTTCAGGAGTGAATCACAATGAATTTTACCATTACAATGACCTTATTTCTCTTCCTGCAATTGGTCTGAAGATATGGCCCTGTTCCTGCTGATGTATATAGGGAGAATTCTGCTGTGTGCACAAGGAATGGATTTGCATCTTAATAAAAGAGAAGATGTTCCAGGAGGAAATCCTACTGTCCCCGTGTCCTTCCCATTCAATGTTCTGTCCTGTGAGGAGGATATGACATCATAGTTGCAGTGGGTAACATGTACTGTAGAGGTGACAAACTTAGGGAAGGTTGCCAAAGATGGTACTGAAAAGTATGGTATGTGGTCCTGAGAACATCATGGAGCCACCTCCTGACTCCAGACATCTTTTAGGGTAAGGTTACTAATGATCTTGATTATTGTGTCATGGATGATTAGGAATCCTCTTCCTTACAGGCTAAAGGAATTCTAACTACCATCATACTTTTGATATACCTAACAGTAGGATTGGGGTGGGGGGACTGTCCAGACTCAAGACTTTCATTTAATTTCAAAGACAAAGAAAAAGACCATATGATATATAGGAAGTATAAAGCTCAAATCAACAGTGCTGGGCAGGTAAGCAACTGGAGACTAGATTCAAGTTTTGAACAACCTTCCAGCCCCCAAGTTATGTGGCAGAGGCAGGACTCAGTATTCCCTGCATACCTCTGAATGTCTGGAGTTCCATAGGCAGCTAAGGTGAGGGTTAGCTATCTTGCATGGAACTACTAGGGAAAGTCACCCAGCCAGGGGACATGGAAACAAATCAGTGAGAGACAATGGAAGGCCTGGTCTATCTGGAATACCACCAGACCCTGACCAGGCTGACTGAAGGTTATACCCTCCATCAGCAAATGCTAAAGGAGTGCCTAGGGTAGGCCATACCTTGGAAGTCACTTGCACAAGCAGAATCACAGGAGTGTTTACATGGATCTGCAGTCCCTCCTGCCTCCTGCATAGTTTAACTCACCTTGTGCCACTTCCAATTTTGGGAAGGGCAGGGCAGATCCTTAAAGGGGGCTATTACCTAACAATTGGGACCTGGAGCAAAGATTATATAAAGCGGCCCTTCAGAGAAGGAATTAAATCAGTGACTGCATTGCACTCAGTGGGCTTCCTCTCCTTTCTGCCCAGCAAGGATGGAGCCTGTGAAGAAGCTCAGAGCACTTACAGGAAAACAGAGAAGTGAGACTCTCTGCACAGCTGAGTGCAGAGGGAACCACTGGGCCCAGTGAGGCCTCTCTTTCTAGGCAGGCTCCCCACAACAAAGGGGTGTAGCATTGTGATTCTGACTCTCAGGCTCTGCAGTAGGTACCATCTTTGCTCTGATCCTACTTTCTTAATGCCATTTCTAAAATTTGGTTTCAAAACCAATATCCACTCCCAATAACCAAGTCTGGATTTTCTGTATGCTCATCAATCATTTAAAACTAGCTATATTTTAATTATTTTTAGTTTCTATCTCCACCATTACTTAATTGAAATTATATCCCACCTATTTCTAAAAGAGTTGGAATTCATTTTTTAATTAAGCACTATTTGAAATAGAACAATGGAAAGAAAGAAAGAAAGAAAGAAAGAAAGAAAGAAAGAAAGAAAGAAAGAAAGAAGGAAATAGAACAATGCAAAGACTGCCACTAATCCAATAACCCCTCTGGGGAAATGGGAGGTTTTCACTCAATCATCAATCAATTAAACAGAGAAGCTTCCAGCTGGTTAAGAGGAACAGGGAACTCAAAGAATAATAGGATTACATATTATTACAGTAAAAGAAATTATTAATAAACAAGATCATGACTGTGGATCATCCAGCTGCTGAAAGGTGTAAGCAGATGTGGTCTCTTCCCTAAAGGTCTTACATTATAAAGTGTGCTTGTATGAGAATTTGTTTATGAATCTTGGGCCAATGATCAAAAAGAAGATAAACTAGCACAAGTAATCATCCTATAAATGTTTAATTTTTTTTTTTAACTTTTATTTATTTATGATAGTCACAGAGAGAGAGAGAGAGGCAGAGACACAGGCAGAGGGAGAAGCAGGCTCCATGCACCGGGAGCCCGACGTGGGATTCGATCCCGGGTCTCCAGGATCCTGCCCCGGGGCCAAAGGCAGGCGCCAAACTGCTGCGCCACCCAGGGATCCCTCATCCTATAAATGTTTAATTAAAAATGGTAAACATCCCTACAGTTTATTATCCAATAATCACTAGGCTAAAAGATTGAGTGGAACCAGTTCTCACAACTGCTTTTGCTTGTGTATTTGACGAGAAGGCAACCTCATGGTGGTTGCACTTCTTCATGCAAATCCCGGTGGTTGTTGACTTTTTAGTACCCACAGCCCATTCTGGACTCTGAAAAGAGTTTAAGTACTGGCCTAAATACAAAGTTCATTCTATAAATTCCATTTTGTGTTTCTGTCCACATGCTAAATGGACCTCCAAAGAAGCAAAGAGCTGAATATAGTTTGGGTAAAGAATACTTCACTCATGGCAAGGAAAAACATTCTGGAAGAATCCAAATGAAAGATATCTGATGGGCAATGTGTGAATCATTGGAATAATCTGATTATGTTATGTGCTCACACTTCTGATTCCTAATGTCACACTTTGTAACTCCTTTATCTCTTGAATTTCCCTACAAAACACCATTAAAAGAGGGTAAGGAAGGCTAATGGATATTTTTCTATACCATCAGCATAGAATTAGCAAAAGGGATTTATACTTAGAACTGTAAATTTTTGTCTAGAATGGACATAATTCAGCAAATTTTAAAAGACTAAATATCATTACATATTTTGCCTCCATGTAAGAAAAGCAGATAGAGTACTGGAACTGGATGCCTTATTGCAAACTCAGTGTCTTAAGAATAGATACTTTGCACTCTAATGAAACAATATGAAGCAATTTGAGCCAGCATTGAGCAGCCTCCAAGCCTGATAGGTATTTTTTATATATTTAGTTCAGATATTTTAATATTAATACTTTTAAAATTTCAAAGTATTTTTTTTAAAGAGATGAGCTTTCCATTTGCTGTCTCTTGAGGAAAATATATTTAGAAGTGAGGAGCAGCTCTACCACAGCAGGGAAGACAGATTTTTTTTTCATGTATTAGTTATTAGACTGTAATGCAATAATGAGAGTCTAGGTTTAAGATTGCCTTTTTATTCCTGTAGCCTGCTGAGCATGAAAATGTCTTCTGTGCTTCCCAGTAACAATGTAAATACAGCCTGTCTAGATAGGGTTGGCACATAAACCGTAGCTGGCCATTTGGAGGTTATTTAATCTGAGGCAATTGGCCCCGTGAACCCAGCAGCCTCCCCCCTTCGCATTGACCCAGGCGCCACCTGGCACTGGAGTGGGAGTGAGGAAGTGCAATTCAGGTGGCTCTGGTACCAGAGAAAGCAGGTTCTGGGTCCCTCAGTGAGGTTTCATCGATTCTTCATTTGAAATATCATTTATTGCCGTGGTAGTATTTTCTTTGTCTAAGTAGTTTTTATATTAAAATGTACTCATTTATCTACGCACGTATACATTCTATTTAGAAGAAAAGCAATCGGTGTTTAGAAATCCTCATCCTTATTAATATAAATTATCATGCTTTAAAATAATGAACTACAAAATAAACCTGGATGCTGGTCATTCATTCTAATGCATTACTCAAAAGAAATCCCTTCAAAGTCTCTTGGACTTAGCCTTTCAATACCTGAAGTGTTGTCTGATTTTTTTTTAAAGATTTTATTTATTTATTCATGAGAGACATGAGAGGCAGAGACATAGGCAGAGGGAAGACCTGATGTGGGACTCAATCCCAGGACCCCAGGATCATGTCCTGAGCTGAAGGCAGACGTTTAACCACTGAGCCACCCAGGCGTCCCTGAGAGTGCCTTTCTATTTTATGAAAGTAATTGGGGTTGAAATAGCTGTGGATGGAGGAGGGACTTCAAGAAGATTCTCAGATGAGATGATGTCAATTTTCCAAGTAAGGCAAGTGACAGGTGGTGAATGGGTTGACTGTGTATGTGTTGAAAAAGCACATTAATTCTCTTAAAAATATTTGAGAAAATATAGACCCTAATCAGGCAACACCAAGCAGAAAGTGGTCAGGAGGCTCTACCCACAGGTGCTAGAGGCATCATCTTTGTAGAGAAGATGCAGAAGCAATCCAAAGCAATGGTTTGATTACTAGCACCTCAGTGGTGGCCTTATTTGGGAAAGCATGGTTGACTGCTATTGGCTGTTCAAAAGTTTCACTTTCTCAGATTCAAGCAGTGACTCTGGTGTTGATTTTGGTCTGCTTAGGTCAGCTACCAAGGCTCGAGCACACCCCCAGTCTTAGGGCCTCCTCATTCAAATAGTGCATAGAGGAGGGGTGCCATCTGAGACAGAGGCAGAAGTAGGTGGGACCTCTGGGCAGCTTTGCAGCTTACTTTATCTGGAGCCTAAATCTAGAGCTATAAGGGGACTAGGGGTGTAAATTGGGCTGGGCAAGCAAACTGGGCAATCCACAGCAGGAGGTGGTTTTCTTGTGTAGATGGTGGGGCCAAGCAAAGCCAGATTTCTGCTCCAGGTGGATCACTTGGGGGATGGATCTGAGCAGGCAGTAAGGCAGGCTAGAGATTCTAAAGCCCTAAAGCAAGAGAATGGGGCTGTGGAGAAGGGAGAAGCTTGAGAAAAACAGAAATAAAGTTGCAGGAATGATGGTTACTTGGATGTGGGCAGGTGACAGAGTAGGGAGTGGCAGACAAGCCTGTGTCTCCAGCTAGGTGAGATGGCCATAGAGGGAGGAGGTTTGGTGGGCAAGATTTTGAGTTCAGTTTTAGACTTGTCGCCTGGAACTATAGGAGCATTTGGGGGAGGGAAGCCTAATAACTTAGAGGTGAAGCTATTTATATGTATTACATGTTGCAACACTCGAAGTGCTACTTAAAAACATTTACTCTGTCCTCTTTTGGAAATCTTCCATTTAAGAGCAAAACTCCCTTCATTTGTAAGAGAGAATCTATAATTAGTTTATAGACATGGGGGTCCTCATATTTGGAATGAAATTTACAAAAAATACTGGGAATAATGAACAAAATCCAACCACCAAAACAACCCTCCTCTGAGCTGCTGAACTTCATCTTTCTTCCTCTAATTTTGGTATCCATGCGGGGCCGTTAGAGTAACCACACAGAGTTGACCCATTGCACTGTATCCTACACTGTTTTCTTGCTCTTCTCAAGTTTTCAACCATGGTTCAGGTGTAGAAAGGATGAGATTTTAAGCTTCAAGACTTTAAGACTTCATAAATCCTGAGAGTCTTCATTGTCTGATATTGTTTTGCCTCTGATGTGTAACTAGGAACTATAATATTGGATGCCATCTTCTCCTGAGAAAACCAACCCCAAACGGTGCTTTCTCCAGACACTCGCTTCTCTTGGACATATTTATTCACCAGTTATTTCTTCAGTATCTCATCTATACTACGTACTCTTACCCTTTGCTCTCCTGGGTGAGTGGAATTGGTAGCAACAGGTGCTCAATATTGCATTAAAATCTTAAACATTGTTGGATTTGAAAACATTGTGAGGTTTAAAATTTTTTTTCATAGTGCCAATAGCAAACATTTATATACATATAACCTTTTCAGGAGGGCAGCATTTCGATCAAATGAAGTTCCAATTAAAATGATCTACTAGCATTATTTGTCAATTGTACTTTTTCTAAAAGAATGAATTTACCTTATGCCCTCATCCATTCAATCATTCATTTATCTAGCACATATTTATTAAGTACTTACTACGTGGTTTACAAATTTCAGGTAAGAGAGGTATATATAACAGTGAACAAAAGAAACAAAGACCCCTGCCCTTAATGGATTTACCTTTTCGCAAGGGAAGACAGATCATATCAATACAAAAAGATTTGTGTGTGTCCACTGAATTGCCATAGAACAGCACAGAAACACTCTCATTCTGCCTTTAAACCTATGGAAATAGTACTTGTTATCAAATGCTTACATACAACTTAACAAACTTCTTTGGGTATAGGTCACTTGTTTGTATTGAATATAAGTGATCTCCTTTCCCCCTAATCTAAAAACAGTTGATTAAAATCCATCCCATAACCCAGCCCAGGGTAGTATAAACATATTAGAGAGATCCTTAGGATAACCGGCACACTCTTGTTTCTTTACAGATACGTAGACTGAAACTCAGAGATGTTTATGACTTCTTTGAACGTATGCTATAAGGGTATTGACAATTATTGTAACTGGGTAGGGATAATGCAAGCAATGAGTTTGATTTATTTTCAAAATTAAGTATAAAATCAAGAATCAAACAGTGGGAGTGGCTTAAAATCTTAAGCTAAGTTATCTAAATTGAGTGAATTCAGAATTGGGCAAAAATGAACGATGGTATAGCATTTTCATAGAGACCGTTTCTGGTGCCTCCAAGTAGATATTCATCAATGTTAGAGTGTGATTAAATTATTCTTTCATTGATTACTTTAAGGGACACCTAAGAGGATATAAAAATAAAAGTCAAGGTATCTAAGTGATCCACATATGCTTGCTAACTAAGCCCCCTCTTCTTGTACCTCCCTAGGCAACAAATCCTGAGCACACATCTCTGTGCAGTGAATCATTGCTTTTTAGATCACATTCTCTGAGCAAGAGCAGAGAAATCGATATCTCTTACAAGACTGTAGACGTGCTGGAAACTGATTAGTCATTAACCTGTTTTCACCCCCGCCGTGCTCATGAAGGGAGTCCCGGTGTCTCAGTGGATTTTGAAGAGAAAGTCCTAGTAGCAAACTTTGGAATGGCAGCAGGAATTTGTGAAGGGTCTGTCCCAAAGCCCTTATAGCATCTTCTCATATATTCAGGACCATAAATCCCAATAAATCACTAAAGACGATTTTATGAAATATTTTATGAAATATTTATCACAATTTTGTCGTTTGAGAAATAATGCATCGAATAAGCCAAGGAAGCAGGATCTTTCAAAGACATGCAGAAATCATGGCTCACTAGATGGGAAATGAAAATGAATATATTAATGTCACATTCAGCAGCTTTCCTGATGCTCTAAAAACTGAACCACAGAAAAGTTCCTAAGTGAGCTGGAGGAGTTCATGAGACTTCCAGAAGCCATAAGCTGGCTTTGGTTGTGCGGTTTCTGTATTCACAGACTCTGGTTCAATAAAAATGTAAGTATTATCTGGGTACACAAAACATATTTCACGGTGATAATGAATCTGTTGACATACTGTTCATACTTTATTATATAAATTTTGGTGATGTATTTGCCAGAGAGGAACGAATACACAGGGAAATACTCTGTACTCAGCTCTACAATATGCTCGGGGTTGGCACATGTCTGTTTCTGTCCTTGGCACAGTTTGCTTGCCTGCCTTTATTGAATCAATCAGAGCCCTGTGACATTGGGAGGAGGACGACAGTGTCCTTATTGACTGAGCTAATCTAACTGGATTTGGAATAGGGACTAGAAGACGGGTTATTTTTAAAGCAAAAGCCATTGATTCAATAAGCCTGTCACGCAGCCTGATGATTTGCTACATTTCTAATGAGTCAGGTGTGTCAGTGTGTATGTGAAAGGCGATCAGCCGAGGTGGGGACGGGTGGCCGGCAGTCCCCAGGCGGCGGAGCCCGCACACACCGGCCCTGCACGCAGGCAGGGATGGGGCACTGCTCGGTGCCGCCAGCCGCAGAGCGCTCCTCGCCTCTCGGATTTGCAGGAGCCCCGGGCAAAATGGAAAGGCGTGACCCCACCTTCAAAAATCATCAAGAATTTCAAGATGGTGACAGCGGAACCTTAAACCAAGTGCGGGGGCCCCCCTGCGACTGCAGGAGTCACACGCCCCGACGCCTGCCCTGCCTGCTGGGCTCCGAGGACGGAGCGCTGCCCTCTAGCGTTCCCCAACAAGCGAATTCTCCTTCCTAAAGGTTTCCTTTTTCTCACTTCCTCCGGCCCAGTTGGAGCTTCCACGGGTAGTTTCCTTGGGCATTTTGTCACAAATAAATTGCCATAGATTAAAATTATGGGAGGATCCGTTCCCCACCACCCCCCCATAACCCTACCCCTGGCTACTAGCTGCCCTGCTGTCCAAAGATTGGAAACGACCCCGCCGCAGCCCCGGGGTCCCTTTAGGGCCAAAGTCTATACTGCGCGCTCCTGGCCTTGTGCTAAAGGTTGTGCTTTGTGCTAAAGGTTTTCATCCGATGTCACCCCTGGATTATTATTACTTTGTTTTCTTGTTTTCCTTCGAAATACGAACTGTCGCCAACTTTTAAAAAGATGTACTTGGTGCAGGAGATTCTAAAACACCTAGAGAAGAGCTATACTAATTCTACTGGTTCACATTTTATTTTGTCTTCAACATAAAGCAATGACTGAGGTCCCTGTAAAAATAAGCACTGAAACTAAAACAAAACAAAGCAAACCTCAGGGAAGCCAGACATAGCCTTGATTTTCATATTCATTTCCTTCCATGACCTTTGTTTATGGTGATAAAATTTAAATCCAATGGAGGAGTTGGGGATGAATGTTGATTTTTACTCATGTTTTTTATTTTGCAGCCCTACTGTTCAAAGTACATTGGAAATTCCTAGAATGGTCCCAGGAAGGCCCCCTCTTTTTTTTTTTTTAATTTAATTCTCTTGACATCTGGCGCATGGTAGGTACAAAAATAAATATTTCTTGAATAAACTAATGAAAAAATATACGATGAAAAAAATGTCAGAAGGGTCAAAGTGCAAAATTCCCTCCATTGCAGTCTGATTACATTTTACCATTGGATTTATCAAAATCCCCTCAAAGTCTTATACCAACCCCCTTTACCATATGGAGAATATATACATGGAATAGACACTCTGGTAGTTAAAAATACCCAACTCCCACACTAGAAAGAAAAAGAAAATAATTAAACATTTACTTTTCTCTCTCAGTCTCTCAGTTCTTTTTACCCATAAATCCAAATGACAGATTATTTACTTTTTCTTCTTTTTTGAGTGGGTGAAGGAAGATGTTTATCAATACAAGGGGTGAAGAAGCAGCAAGAATTGGAGAGGAGATGAATAATTGGTATGTTGCTGCAACAGGAAAAGACTGGAAATGCACAACAGTGCCCAACTCAGAAAGACCTTGGGCACAGGGGGAGGAAAAGAGGATCCCACAACAGAAACTGTCTAACCTGCCCCCCTGTCCTTAGGAGAGATCAGGGTCTGGCCATTTCTAAGTCCACTTCATCAATGCAGTCATTGCAGCTTGCCCTCAGGACCACCACAAACCTAAAATTCCCTGTCCAAGAGAAGGAACCAGCACACTGAGTGGGTTCGGACTTGCCCCAAAGGCTGAAATTGGCATTACCCGGGGGCGGTTTTAGAGGGGAAGGTAGACACGGCAAGGTGGAGGCTGTGGACAACTAATAGAGTTTCGTCCCCTCCCCCCCCCACACCGGGACCCGAACGTATCAGCCTCGTGAGGACCAGGAGACACTCCAGGGGGACCTTTTCCATCTACGGTCCCTTCCGCGTGTCCTGCTCTCCAGATCTCAGGCAGGAGGGAAGGTCTGGGAGCAGCTGAAGGCCGGTGGGGCAGGACCCCAGGCCCAGGCCCAGGAGCTTCGGGACACGTGCCGCAGCCCAGGCTCTCTTCTCCGGCCCGCCCAGGACCCCCCGGGGCCGAGCGGACTCCAGCCGCCTTCCCTGGAAGGCCCCGGCCCCCTCTTCCCGGCGTGTCTCTGCTCCCAGCTCGCACGCCCCTGCTGGCGAAGGGGACAGGACAGCCTTGTGAGGACCGGGAGACCGTTCGGGAAGGTTTCCCAGGTCGGGCGGTGCCAGGTGTGGTCCGCGGGAACCGGCCACGAGTGCTGAGGAACCAGCCCCCGGGCTGTTTGCGGGAGGTCGCTGGGCCTCGGTTTCCCTAGGCTTTGGGGGGTGCGGGTGGGGGTGGGGGGTGGGGTGGGAGGTGGGATTTGAGGGTCTTGGCGCAGGACAACGCTGGAAGAGGAGGAAACCTCCAGAAGGGTGGCTCCTTTGGGAGCGCCGAAGAGCTCCTCCATCGCTCAGAGCGAGGGCCCGAGGTCGCGAGGCCCGGGCGCGTGGGGAGGGGACGGTGTCCCCGCCGCGTCCGCCCCCGCGTGGCTCCAGCGCGGTCTCCGGCGCCTCCCCAAGGAGGGGGCGACCCCCGCCGACCCCGCCCGCGCCGGCGCGCAGCCATCCGGGCGCGCCCTCGCTGCCACCCGCCGGGCGGAGGGGCTCGGCCGGGACCCCGCGGGCCGCAGGGCGCCCCCTGGTCCTCCGACGAGGAGCACCTGGGCCCATCGGGCACCCCCAAGTGTGACAAGCTGACCTGCCCAAGGACGTGGCGGGGTGCGGCTCTCCATCACACCCGCCTCGCTCCTCCATTTGCGCATTTGGGGCAGTTCTCCACTATGGGGACGCCTGGCGCCCCGCGCCTCTTCGCCCCGGGAAGTCCCCTGCCCTCGGCGGGAGCGGGGGGACCGCGGGCGCCCAGCCTGGCCGCGCCGAGCGCAGGAGGGGGGACACCCCTACCCGCCGAGGGGGAGGGGAGGAGAGCCCCCTCCCCGGCGCTCGCAGAGCGGGAACCGGAGGAAGTTCCTGCTGTCCCCCGGGCGGGGCCCCTCCAGGACCGGGGTCGGTCTGCCCCGCCGCGCGCCGAGCTAGTGCACCAGGGTGCGGAGCACCCTCCGCCGCGGGCCCCTCCCTTCGCGCTCGGAGCCGTGGGGAGCGGGTAGCGCCCCCGCAGCCCCGGAGCCAGGCGGGACGTGTGCGGGGGAGGGGGCTGGCAGCGGGCACCCCGGCCGGGCCCCGCCGCCGCGGACCGCGGGGGGGCGGAGGAGGGCTCGTCCCCGCCCGGGCGCGCCCCTCCCTCGCGCCCCTCCCTCGCGGCCCCCGCCGGCCGCCCGCCGCCCCCTGCGCGTGGCCCGGCCGTCGGGGGGCGGCGGCGGTGGGCGGAGGCCCGGCGGCGCGGCGCGGCGCGGGGGGGGGAGGCGGGCCGAGGGCCCCGGTCGCACCCGCCCCCTCCCGCGCGGCGGCGGCGGCAGCGGCGGCGCCGGGAGCTGCCCCTGAGGCCGCCGCCCAGCCCGGGGCGCCGAGCTCCGCCCGCGCCGGAGGCCCCAGCGCGCAGCTCGGAGCGCGGCAGCCGCGCGGGCCGAGGCGGCGCGGGGGTGGGACGCGGGCGGCGCAGCCCCGGCCGGGCGCGCTCGGCGGGCGCCCCGCGAGCCGGCCCGATGTGGCGGGAGGCGATGCGGCGCCGCCGCTACCTGCGGGACCGCGCCGAGGCGGCGGCGGCGGCGGCGGGCGGCGGCGGCGGCGGCGGCGGGCTGCAGCGGTCCCGGGACTGGCTGTACGAGTCCTACTACTGCATGAGCCAGCAGCACCCGCTCATCGTCTTCCTGCTGCTCATCGTCATGGGCGCCTGCCTCGCCCTGCTCGCCGTCTTCTTCGCGCTCCGGCTGGTGAGTGGCCTCCCGCGGGGCCGGCCCGCAGCTCGCGGCCCCCCCGGCTCGCCCGGGCTGCGGGCGACAGGAAAGTTTCCCGGCAGGTTCTGCCCGGGACAAAGTTGCCGAGGTGCTCCCGGGGTGGCCGGACGCGACGCGTGCTCGCCCCGGCTCCGCGCACCCGGCGGCAGCGCCCGCCCCCGCCCCCGCCCCCTCCTCCTCCCCCGCCGGCGGCCCCTGCCCCGGCGCGACCCCCGCCCGGGCGGCTTCCCGGGGCCGCTGCTCGCCCCGGGCCGGCGCTGGAGTCGGCCTCCCCGGAAAGTGGGTAGCGCGGGGAAGTGGGAGCGGGAAAGGGGTCATCGGGTGTCTCCGCCGTGCGACCTGTGTGTTTAGTGCCGTAGACGGAGACGTGGGGTGTCGGCCTGCTGTGAGTCTGCGGTTTCTAGAGAGGGGCTTGATCGCGTTTACTGTTTTGTGCAGGTCATTAAAGTGGCTCCCAGCACGGGCAGCAGAATGCAACTCGACAGCTGATGCCCGTTTTGCCAATTTTTATTTTTCAAGCAGGAATCCTTGGCTCGCTCCCTGAGCGGGGAGAGAAAATCTGTAGATGGCGGTAAACTTCCTGTTACCGATCATTCTGGTTGTGTGGTTCAAACTTTTGCACTGCCTATGATTATGCATGTGCAGATTGTGCCAGGCATCGATTATCCAGTGAGATATTTTTGGTCAGTGGTTGATCTGGGGATGTCGCTACTGAATGGTGTGTATGCATATATATATACACATATATGTGTAGCTTAGAATATAACTATGCACCCGTATTCGTGTCCACCGAGCAGAGATGTGGATGATTGCTTGTATTTCACCACTGTGCAAAATAGCTGTCCTTCGTGTTTGGCAGTTTGTTTCTGATATCCTGAGCCAGATGGTGCGCAATTAATATGCATGGGAAAACTTGTTATCATCATAGAGTTCTTAAAAAAGTAAAGTTTTCTTTTTCTCCACACTACTCAAGAAGTGCTGTCTTCTGATGGAATTCGGTGAGAATAAAAAAAAAAAAAAAGAATGTAGGAGATGATGATGCCACGGTTCACAAACTGGTTCTTTTACCCTAAAATCTAAAGCAGAGAGCACCTCTTCTGGGTGTGAGCTCAGGGGAGTCCTCACACCCTTGTAATCAGCCTTGAATGCCCTCAGGAATGGCATCTTTATCTCTCTCCACCACTCTTCTGACTGGTGGCAGGGTCTCTGAGAGCAGCTCCCCCTCATTCCTGTACTAGCAGAGAAGAAAACATGTCAGTTTTCCTCTGGAAATCTGTTCTTGCTAGGACATCGCTGCTTGTGATTCCGTTGAATGTGTAATTCAAACCCTCTGGCTTGTTCTCTTCCAAATGGAAAAGGAGGAGCAGGTGATGGCCTATTTATAGCACCATTAATATATTTAAAGACAAGGGTGAAGTTCATGTCGCCCCTACACACACCACCTTTTCTGTGATACAGATCTCTTAACTTCTTAAACCTTAGGGAAATCAATGTTCTTGAATAGATCTGTCTCAGATTCTGTGTAGTCCAGCCGAAGGCACCCTTCTCTGGATTGTTTCAAGCTCTGGATTTGTCTTTACGCAGTTCCTTTACCTTCCCCTTCACATAGTGCAAGTGCTGAGTGGTATCCTTTAAAAAATTTATCCAGGCATCTTTACTTTTCCCTGAGAAATCAACCATTTCCACACTTTCCTGGCATTCAGCTAAATTGTTTTAAGCACAGAGTAAGCACCTCCCATGGCATGGCTGTAGCCCAGGATGATGTCCAGAGGCAACAGAATGCACCGACTATGCTTTGCTGTACCTGGTTCATGGACTGACTACCGTGTAAATCTTTTGAGGTGTTCAATGTTCCAGAATCAGGGAGTGTGACTCAGGCAGGTGGATAGGCTCCCTTCAGCTGGGGACTGGGGCTGCAGGACCATTGGGAAACATCTGGAAGCACTGGGCAACATCCTCAGATCATGGGCATTATGAAGGACTGGGACGGTTCTGAGCTCTGGACAGCGCATTTCTATTTTGCTTTTAGTAATACCATACGCAGCAGTTCCACTTTCCAAAAAATACTCTCTCTTCATACAGTCAAAGATGGAGCATTGAAAAATGGGGATGGTGTTCACATCGAGTGGGGTGAGTTCATTTCTCAGACTGACCAGAGCTTGGCTTCCAGGAGGTCTACCTCTGGAAGATGGAAATAGTCGCTTGGGGCCAGGCCAGGGTTCCACCTTCGAGCGCTTTACAAGAATAGCTGGGCTCTGATGTAATTCAGGAGCTCTGCAGATCTATTTTTGCTGCCTGAAATCTTGGACAGATTTCTTCTTTCCCATGAATATGCCTGATTTTGGTTTCTATTAGACTTCCATCAGTTCTCGTAGTAGAGAAAGTCTGGCAATCTTCTTAAAGCACATCCATCCTCTCCTAGGACGCTTGGATTACAAAATGATCTTGGCATCATCCAAGCACGCAGTGATGTTTTGCTTTATGTAATTGCCTTTGTTTGAAGTGATTTGATAGAATTGTTAAAAATAAAACAGTTTTGTCTTGACTTGGTATTTCCCTAATTGACCTTACTCACACACTGATTTCACTTAATTTCTGCCTAGGATCAGTCCATGAATCTGCATCAGTTGATCTTGAAGTTAAAGTAGTTCTTGAGGTCTATTTATTATACTGTGAAAATAAATTCTGAATTGAAACTTCACCATCTCGCTTAATTATTTTCTACATAATAAGCTGTTAAATAGGGTTGTTGTTTTTATTTTTTATTTTATTTTTTTAAATAAAAGCTATTAAATAGCTTTAACCCCATAATTGTGAGGAATTATCTAGACGTGAAATAAATAGGACATGTGATAGGATATCTTGAATTTTAACATTTTAATAATATGAAAACTATTTTCTGTTGCTTTTCACGGACATTTTAATTATATATAAAATATATAGTATAGGGCATGATGAGCAAGATAGACTTGACACCTGGGATCAGAAAACTTGGAACTGATGAGACAAGACTTTAAATTCTAAGTCTTATGATGTCACTTCATTTTTCAGGACTGGTTCCCATTATTAAATGCACAGAAACCGTCTATCAGAATTAAATCCTCTAATTTATTATGTCCAAAATCAGCATGCTTTTCTCAAAATTGGCCTGCCATTGTTAGGAAAGTTGACATACATTTTTCAGTTTGTCAAAATACCAGCTGGCTGCAACCAGATTTGTTTTAGCTAAAAGTTATGATTAGAAATAGTTAATATTTCAACTGGAATGGAAAACTTTTATTCCCATAAATTTTAAATAGTCAGATATTGCAACAAAATTGATTTCTGTTTGAGTATGATATTGAAATCCATATAAGCGTACATACTTTTATTAAATATATAATGAGCAGGATTTTGACTGAGGATATGATCTTCTACTTTCTTGCTTTTACATGATTTGGTGAGCTAGGTCTTTCCAAACAATCACCATAAGTACTTGTCATTCCAAAACAGTTTTCCAGCATTGGGCATTTTTTTTATAGGGTAGGTATATCAATATTTCTTTTAGCTATACCTGGAGAAAGAATTTTAATTCTTCCAAAACAAGCTCCATCACTGTACAGGGAAATTGGCTTTATTATTCCAGACAACATTTCAGCGCCCCCAGTGGGTGGAAGGATGTCAATGAGGAGAAACTCAATCCTTCACTCTTCTTGGTGGGTGGAAGGTTGGAGAAGGCGGCTAAATATGTCTGGCATCTCCTCTGAGGAGCAGGAAATTGTGTTCATGCTTCCTCTAGTCTCATAATTCTGGGGGTGCATGGGAATAGTGCGTGTTCTTAGGAATTGGAGTAGAGGTGACTGTAGATACACTTCCCTATGAATTTCTATGCATGCAAGAAAATCTTACTTGGCAGGTGTTTGTAACTGCAACCAGTAATTCACAAGTCATTTTAGTGATAATTTAACTGTGGTATAAACAAAAGATAAGGAAAAAACTGTAATTTTCTGCAGGAAAGGTGGTTGCGATTTCAAGGGCTAATAAGAAGCTTTAGAAGCATCCTTGGTATATTAAAGTGCATAGTTGAATATATGCAGAGTACCTACCTAGTCTTCTCCCTTTAAAAAGGCAGAGGGGGTAATAGTCAAGAGCGTCTGCCTCCATTAACCCTTTGGCCTCGTCCCTTTCCATCTCTGTGATCTTCGGCAAATTGTTTAACCTTTCTATGCCTCAGTTTCCTTGTTCGTAAAATAGAATGGTACCTGCCTTCTAAGGCAACGATGTTCCCAGTTAGTACATGTGAGGTAATTAGAGTAATGCCTGTCACAGAATATGCCCCCAGGAGCTATTGTCACTAGCGGGTCTTCTGTGGTTGCATTTTTATTGTTGCTGTGAAGGAATATGCCACATACATAAGAACTGGAAGGGCATTCATTCCAGATGAGGACACTGAGATTCAAAGAGGTGAGCTCATTTCTTCAAGGTCACCTAGGTGCAGAGCTGGGGCCAGATGCAGGCCATTTGGCTTTTCCTGGGAAACTTTCCTGGAGATCCCTGCAGATCTAGAATTCCCAGCTCCGGTTCTGGCACAGTAGCCGTTTTCCTGTTGAAATTTCACACTGATGTCAACGTCCTCAACTTTTATTCTGTGTAATGGAGTTACACATCAGTTCTTTTCTCTTTTAATGTTAAAACAAATCTTGGTAGAGCTGCTTCCTGACGATGAGCTCAGGGGAGGTGGACGTCATTTATTTTCATTACGCTCAGTATTCCCGGTGTCTTCCCCATTAAGCAGAGGATCCATTGTTGTCTGTTGTCTCAGAAGTCACTGCCATAAACACCGTGGCATGTGAAATTATTCTGATTGAACTATATGTGAAATTTCCTGGTTCTTACTGATATTTTTAAATCATTCTATTTAAGAGGTAATACTACTGTTGGAGCTGATATATTACTGTGTTAAGGATGTTTTATGGGGGTATTAATCACGTTGATATGTTTGATCACTAATGGCGAGTGGTAAAGTCTGCCCTGGGTGTCTGAATAATCTGCTCGTCCGCTAGCTAGTCCTTTCCATGACCTGATATGAATGGCAGCAGCACCATTCATTGGACTTCACCCATTCTCCTTCACTGCTATTTCCTGAGGGTCTCCTGGGGCCAGCGCTGGGATTGGCACCCCCCTGGGTGGTGCTCCACCCTGAAGCAGCTCATCTCTGCTGCCCTGATGTCATCCTTAAACTCCTGTTTCCCCCCCTAGGATAACCTGTGAGCCTGGACCCTAGGGGCCGAGAGCACCTGCGTCTCCAGCTCCTGTTCCTGAGTGGCTGCCCTCCCCTGCAAGCCTCTTCCCCTCTGAGCTGCTCATTCAGCTTCTGCTCCTTGAGCTTCAGCGGTCTGGCCTCTGCGGCACACTCTGTCCATGCTGGTTTCTGCCTCTGAGGCCTGCGCAGCAGCTAAACCATTCGAAATCATTTCACCACAGCATCACTGTCATCTGACGTCCAGAATGGTTTTGTGAGCTTCTGTTGTCTCCTCACCTAATCATTAGTTCTTTCAGGGGAGAAACCCAGAGCTCCCCTTACTTAACATGGCCCTAAGCCGTACAGCGGGAGCCACATGAACGAATGTATGATTTATGGGTGTAGGTCCGGTGTCCTTCGCAGCTGGCACTTCCATCACCTAGCCCACTGGTTAACGGCACAAAACTTTGCTGATAGGCCTGGACTGGGGTCTGTGTTAGCACTTAGTGTGTGTCCCTGACAAATGAATTTATCTGCCGTAGCCTCAGATGCGTCATCTGTGAAATAACACGAGCACAGCCAGGCTCCGGGAGCTCATTGGGCGTTAAAAGGTTAGATCATCTGAATGTGTAGCACAGTGCCGGGCACACATTGCACCCCGAAGAAGTGTAGGTCACTGTTTCTAGTGTATTTGTGCCGCAGAGGGTTCTCCTTGCCGAGGTCTCCTGTAGATGTATTTTCTGGCTGAAAACTACATGAGTGCTAGGATTTTTTAATCTGGGCATGAAAGAGCCGGGGATGTGTTTCTATTCATGTGATAAACGTTGTGTATAAACTTTGGTTTATTAAACATTGGTGGAGAGGTATAGATTGTTTAATTAAAAGTCACGTTTCGACATACTTTTTTATTTTCTAGCATGACAGTTCATGCCAAATGACATATTGACTGACCCCCCTTTTTCACAATTTTGTTAGCTTTGGGTAATGGTATATATAACGGTATATAAAATTACCAAGAGGAATTAGATACTTAGGTTGTGATTTCTTGGTTTCAAACCAGGAAAATGACACACTCCTGGAAATGCTGGCTTTTGACCACAGGTGCATTTGGGAGGAGAAAAAAGGATTGTTGGGGCAGTTCATATATTTTGTCCATTTGACCAAATTGAGGCATGACTAATGTTGCGTCTGTGCCCTGTTTGTATAAGGATATGATAAAAAAAAATGACAAGAAAGGGAAAAAGAAGTTCTGAAGAAAACTTAATGAGTCCAGCCATCACTGGGAATGTAAATAATTTTTTTTGTTCCTTCTTTTTTACCGGGGCTTACACTTCTGACCCCAGATGCCATACTCAGGTGAGAGTGACTTAAGCAGTAATGAGAACCATCACCTGAGAAACCACTGGGAGTAACTTTGCCAACTAGTTTTCTGACTTTGCCCAGGTTTCTAGAATGATGGTGCCAAGACAGAATAAGAATATAGACCTGGGTGAGGCTATTAGGGTTACCTAAGGCGAATTGTATCTTAGAGTCAAATCAAATCACTTTTAAAAAACTTGTTGCTAGAAATGGGGATTTCCAATTATCAACACAATTAAAATATATTGGATGAATAATTTGTTGTATTTCAAACCTACAGGCAGGAAAGTACAGTAGCTTCTTTTTAGAGCACTGAAATTCCTGAGAAGGTTTCTCAAGATGGTTATTGCCTGAGAGAATCCTGTGAATAGACCAGATCTCTATGGTCACCACTTACAGGAGGTTCCTGGTGGAGAAGATGGTGGATTCAAACTTTTGGAATGGGGCCTTGACTGCAAAGTCTTGAATTGGACCTTCTGCCCATGCCATTAATGTCCTTTACTGCCCCTCAGACTTGATGGTGTTGGGACATTACAGCTATGACCAGCCAGGGAGCCTGCTTCTCCCTCTGCCTGTGTCTCTGCCTCTTTCTCTGTGTCTCCAATGAATAAATACATAAAAAATCTTTTAAAAATTAAATAAAATAAACACTCATGAACCCAGTGCAAACTAGGGTATATCCTATAACGTATTTTAGTCTATATGCTGCTCCCAGCCCATTCCCCTGCCTGCCCTCTGAAGTAAGCTTCATATTACGCTTTTTGTCATTATTTTGTTGCTTTTGTTTGTGTTCATTTTATCATATACATATATGTGTGTGTGTGTGTATATATATATATATACATATATAATCGTATGTATATGGTATGAGGTAGTGATGAGGATCATTTACATTTTTTTCCTTGAGGTGAATGAACTTTTGATAATCACTTTTAGCTGTTTCTTTCCCCATATCTGTCAAATGTCAAAATTCCATATGTGAGTGTTTTGTTACGAGTTCTCTATTCTGTTATGTTTTTTTTTTTTAATTTTTATCCTGTAGTACTGCAGGTACACACACATACACACTATAATTACTAAAGCTTTCTAAGTATTTAGATTAAGCAGGGCAAGTAACTTTCAACTCCTTTAAAGATTTCTTGGTTACTCTTGACCTTTTTTTCTTCTCTATAAACTATGTAGTCACATTATGTCAACCTCCATATGGAAAACTCAACTGGGATTTTGTTAGTGTCATATTGACACTATTGATTCACTGATTAGAATTGATATATTATGGGGACACCCGCCTTTGGCTCAGGGTGTGATCCCTGGATCCCTGGATCGAGTCCTGCATCAGGCTCCCTGCATAGAACCCGCTTCTCCCTCTGTCTGTGTCTCTGACTCTCTGTCTCTCTCTGTGTCTCTCATGAATAAATAAATAAAATCTTAAAAAAAAAAAAGAATTGATATGATACTAAGTTTTTCTGTCCATGAGCAATGGAGCATCTTCCCATTCATCTGTGTGCTTTAGTGAAGTTTTACAGTTTATATGTGTTATTCTATAACTTGCATTCTTGCCCTTTTTATAACTTATAAATGTAGATTCTTTCAGGTTTTCTACCTAGGTAACATATCACTTGAAATAATGAGAGTTTTATTTTCTCTTTCCTAGTATGAAGGCCTTACATTTCTATTTCCTATATCATTGTGCTAAGAACTCTAATATTATATTGGCAGAATTGGTGATTGTGGGTACCCTTGCTTTTTTCCTAATTCTAAAGAGAGTTCTTTTTTGTTTATTTAGGATAATGCTGATTTTGTAGTTACCCTTTGCGATTTCCTTTTGTTACACTTTACACAAAAAGTTTAAATGTGATTGGGTTTTGAATTTTACCAAATTGAAGTGATCATATATGCTCTTTAAGTTGTTTTTTAATCTGTCGATGTAATGAGTAATAATTGCAGATTTTCTAACATTTAACAATTTTTATATTCCTGAGGCAAACTCCATTTTCATGGTATCTCTTACAAAATGCTGGATGTGATGTGCTAACATTTTGATTAAGGGTTTTGCAAATATACTTTTGGTGAAGTGAGTTTGGAATATTCCTTTATCAAACTGTTGTTTTCTTTTAAAGTTTTGCTAGTCTTATAAAATAAATCAGTAAGCATGTCTTCTTTTTCAGTTTTCTATAAGAGTTTAAGAGTTTTCTGTATGTTGGTTGATAGAATTTGCCTGGAGAACCACTGGGGCTGTTGCTTTTTCCTTGTAGGGAGATTTAAGAACTTCCATTTCAGTGTCTTTGATATGAAAAGAATTGTTTCATATTTCTAATTTTATTTCTTGAGTCAGTTTCAATAAGATAGTTCTAGGAATTTTTACTTTTCATCCAAATTGTCAAATTTAATCGTATGCATTGATAATACTGTTCTCATTTGCATATACTCTGTCTTTTTATTTATAACATGATTACTTTCTTTTTTACCTTTCTTAATTTCATCACATGTCTGCTTTGCTTTAATTTTTCAAAGAACTGTCCTTTATCCTTGTTGATCTTCAGGGGAAGGACGACACAAGCAATGCTAAATCTCCAGGCAGGCAGTTCCATGGTCCCTGGTCCTGGGTCTGAGAACCCATTGATTCTTCATTAGACCCAGACCCTTGTCCTGAAAATGAACCCTTTGTCTGCTGTTTTCTCGGCCCGCTGAACCTCCCCTGGGGGGTGCTCTTCCTTGTTGATCACCTTCTTGAACACATCTGGGCTAACTGTTGGGGAGTCTTTCCCACCTGAGGACTGAGCAGTTGTCTCAGCCCATTGGCTGTCATGGACAGAGAATGCAGCATTTCCTTGATGTCTAGAACAGCCGTGCTGCAGGCTGGTATTGTTTTTGGAAACACAAATCTCTCAAAACTTAATCAGCTTCCTCCTGCTTAATTTCAGGCATCTCCAGGTGTCAGTGGTCATCATAGATCTTTTTAAGACATACTTGTTAGATTTGCTGTGTTCCTCAGGCTTCTCACCCCATTTCTCTCCCACTCGCTTCCTCTCCCTTCCCCCTATCTCTGTTTCTCTTAGCTTGTGCCTCCCTTTAGCCTGTTTGAGTAACACACTTTCTGTTCCTCTTTTCCATGCGGCCTTTTGTCCACTTGAAAGAATTTCCTGGCACCATACTCCAGATGGGACTTCACTGAGACATCTTCATACATCCACTTTTCAGCAGTGATCTTGGTTTTCCCCACATGGCTGTTTTAATCACCTCTCACTCTAGAACACAAGTTGAATCACTTCCCTCTTGCCATCTGACAAATCCATACCATTCTGGACTGTGTTGCTTCCACTTATTCCTCCTTATGACCAACTAGTTATTTTCTGGTCTTGTGTTTGTCTTGTACTGTGTTAACACATGCAGCCAACAGCAACGAACCCATGCTTGTAATGTTTTGTTGAGTGACTTCTTCTGGAGTAGAGGTCTTCAGATTCGGGTCAGGGACCAGCTCTGATTCAATGCCTGATTTTTGTTTTTAAATAAAGTTCTATTTAGTATAGCCTGACCATCATTTCCACATGATCTATGGCTGTGTTTAAGGCACAGCAGCAGAGTTAAATGGTGTGACCTCATAGGACCATGTGGCTAAAATAAAGCCCCAAATACCTATGATCTAGCTCTTTATGAAAACGGTTCACTGAACCTAGACTTAGAATTCTCTTAGGGTGTCCTTTGCCTTCCAAGATAAATGAAAAACAAACAGTGGACCTTTGCTAATGAATGCCATTTTTCACCTTTGATCACAGTGTGCTTCCTTCTCTGCCACCTGGCCATGGTCAGTGCTGTCCATGTTAGGTTTTGTTAGGGTAGCACCCTATTTCATATACCAATTTTTGTTATCAGTGAAGATGGTATAGGTTGTGAGGGGTTAACAAACCCCAAATTTGGCCCTATACCCCAGAGGTTTATTTCTTGTGTACACATCCTGGCCGGGAGGGAGCTTTTGCTCATCTGATTTACAACGAGAGCTGGGGTCATGGATGTCTTCCTCATGACAAGTGCTCTTGTGATCATTGTGCCATGGAAAGAGAAGTGCTCTGTGGCCTCACATGGGCACGTACATGGCTCTGGCGATGAGACTGACCTGGGATTCTGCTCATGTTCCATTAGCCAAAGCATGGTTACTTCTTCTTCTTCTTCTTTTTTTTTTTTTTTTTTTTTTTTTTTTTTTTTAGCATGGTTACTTCTAACTTCAAAGGAGGTCAGAAAGCACTTCCCAGGAGGAACTCTGAAGGAAGAAATAGGGAATGTTTCTGAAGGTCTCTGAACATTACACCTTCCTTCTACTTTCTCTGGGTTTCTTTTGTTATTGTTGTTTGTGTGTTTGTTTGGTCTTTATAATTTTTAAAAATATATTATTTATTCATGAGACACAGGCAGAGACACAGGCAGAGGGAGAAGCAGGTTCCCTATGGGAAGCTGGATGTGGGACTCGATCCCAGGACCCCAGGATCACACCCTGAGCTAAAGGCAGACCCTCAACCACCAAGGCATCCTATCTTTGTAATTTCTGAAGGGGGAAACAAAGTTCATCCGTTTTCAACCTGCTTGTTTTAATGGGAAGCTTGGGGCCAGAAGGGAGCATTAGGGGATGAGCAGAGAAGTTGCTAACCAGTTGGTGGTACAGGGAAAGCTGAGGTCCTGAGCAGCCCGCATCTGCCAGAGAGAGCCTTTCAGGGGAGTTCCTGAGAGCAGTTACCTTTGTGTGGCACCACCTCTGTGAGTATAGCCAGATACTGGGTGAGGGGCCGGGTCTGGGCCCCGTGCAGAGCTTTGGAGAGCCAGAGCAGACTGGGGCCCACCAGGACCTTCCACATGATCTCCAACCATATATGACCAGCAGGCTACCCTTCCTGGGGGGAATGCTTTGCTACCACCTCCCAAACCTCAGGCAAGTACCCCCATAGGCCAGCTTGTCCCTGGGAGCATTCAGGGAAGGGGATTCTGGGAAGTAGCTTTAATCAATTTGATGACAGAACAATCCAGCATCATGTACTGCTTGTTTACGAGGTATCATGTATACCACTGTTAACTGTGTTTTACTTCTAGATAAAGAAGATAGCAGAGTCGTGCTTCTACATATTATGATGCAGGTCCTCTTTATTCAACTGAAAACACACCAACCATCTCCCTAAAAGAGGATATGAAGGGTCATTTTATCCACTTCAATTGAAGTTCATTTCTCATCGGTCTAAGGAACAGTGTCCTTTAAAAATCCTTTATCTTGGATACTTGAATATAAAAGCTATTCATACACTATTAATATATCTCATGTTATATTGTAGGGAAAAGAAACAAAATAATTACTTCTCATGCACATACCCACACGTGCAAATACATTCATACCAACCAAGGAAGAAATGTGTATAGCTCCTGCCATCCTCAGTTCTACAGGTGATCACAGGGATGCAGCTGGGGTTCTAACATCCTTCTCCTGCCCATTCCACATTCCCTTTGCCCTGTGCAACCATCCTGTGTGGTCGTATTTCCTTGGCAGGTGCAGTGACATAAACATTGCTTCACCTGGTACTTTGCAAATAGACAGTATTTGTTGTTAGATGTTTCCATGAACTTTGATCACAGGATAGGGGAGCAAAGGAGACACCCCACCATCTGCATTCTGTCAAACTCTTCCCTGCCTGCATCCTCTATGAGCAACCCGATTTTTCTTGGAAGTGTCCATCAGTCACCCCAACTGTACTAAAAGCTCTTCTTTAGCCACTGATTTAGTGATGTTAGTAGCCTAGAGTGGCCAGATAGCAACCTCTGTCTGCAGTTTAATGGAAGCATTATTGAGTTCCCTGGTGGAGTGGTGGAGGCTGTCCTCCTTTGACAACTAACCCCTCTAAGCTGGAACAGCCTATATTTATAGGAATGGGAATGGCAGCCATTCCTGTTTCTATCCCTTGATTCTCAGACCTGTGGATCCTGGTGGTGGCAGAGTCAGTGCCTTGCTTTAGTGGCTGTTACCAAGCATCTGTTTTGTCCTAGGGGATATCTCCCAGCCTACAAGTGTTGCGCATAGGCCAGCACCCTCACCGAGTCTTTAGAAGCTCATTCTCTCCTTCAGTGAAGGAAGCTGCTTTAGGGTGATGAGGAACAGGGTTAGATCAGTGAATTCCAAGAGCATAAGCTCATCGTCATGCATCATTTGCTGTAAAATGAATGCTTCTGTCAGAAGCCAATACCTTGTGAGTGGATAGTGCATTGAGAAAGCCCATATATGGTGTTTTGGGCGGAAGCAGAAAAGCAAACCCGTATCCAAAGTAGGTTCAATTCAAGTGAAAACAAATCTCTGTGCCTTTCATCAGTTGTGATCAACCTGCCATAGATGGATGGCTGGTCCTCCAGAGGATGACACGTGTAAGGGGCTCAGAGTTCCACAGCTTCGATTGTCTCCTTTTAGGTGGCCCTAATATCTTCTGCAGAACCAGATATAATCCAGACCTAGATTTTTATTTCCTTAGGCAGCAGGTCATAGGGAGCTCTGTATGACGACATAGGTGCAGATTGAGAGAGGTAGGGTAGGTGGTGTGGCAGGACCAACACCTGTGAGTACCTGTGACATTTGCTCATGCAACTTACCTGTGTCTTCAGAGTCTACTCCAGTTGCCGATGGGATGCCACCGTGTACATACAGCTTCATGTCTGGTGGGTCATACAACAGTCCCATAAATATGAGCAGATTAGATTGTGTGGAGACTTGGTTATGGTCCATGATCACTGTTCAGGCCCTTTTGGGATTGGTAATAACCCAGCAACTGTTTCTCAAAAGGAGAATAATTATCTACAGAATCCCTAAGAATTCTTCATAAAGCACTGGTTTGGGTGGAGAAGTGGGCGCTTTCCCGGATATCTGTGAAGCCAAACTTAGCTAGTCACTTCGTAGGCGACCAAGATGGAAGAACTCAATGGAGAAGTTTCAGGGAATCTGTTACTTCTGGTAGCTACTACCTCGGTGCTGGACCACTATTCAGCAGTGGCCAGAAGTCAGGCAGAGAAGCAGGGTACGAGGCCGGGGCAGCTAGGGCAAGCTGAAGCCTTGCCTGAACTTCTGTGACTGCCCATAATTCTGTCTGACTTTGAAGACTTTAGGTGAGGACTTGCTCCATTTCCACCTCCCAAATCTGGCACAGATTCCTCCTCTTCTGTTTAACTCTAACCAATAGCCCTAGATGAAAGGGGGTTCCGAGAAATGTAACTCCCACAAAACTGAATTGACAGTAGAACAATTCAGTTCAAGCTTTGAAATGACTACTTCTTTTACTGCACACAAGTGTTGATTTGCACTGTTTTCATCATTCTTTTAAAATAGATATTATGATTTCTTTTTCAATCCAAAAGTTTAGAGTTGTGCTTTTGGTGTTATAAATATGTGGTTATTTTAAATTTATGTTTTAGTTTAAACTTCTAATTTAAAATTGCAACCACAGAATATGGGTCTCTATGATACATCTTCTTTGACACTTTTTACAGGTTGCCTAGTATATGGTTTTTATAAATATTCCATGTGCACATGAGAAGATTATTGTTCTCTCTAAGGTTGGATGTGGAATTCTTTATTTGTCAATTAAGTCAAGCTTGTTAATTATGATATTCGATATTTTGCATCTTTTTTGTTTTGTATTGTTTTTACTTTTGTTTCCTTGACCTATCAATCAATAGGTGGTTCAAGATGATGAAATCTACTCTTGGGAGATTACTTTACTTCTCCCCTTAGGCCTCTATATTTTTGCTTTATATATTTTGAAGCTATTTTATTGAGTTCATAGATGTTTAAAATTGTTTTAATTGCCTTGGAATTGAGTGTTTTATCATTTACCTTCACCCTTAAAGTTTTTATGTTTTACTTAATGCATATTTCACTTCTGTCTTTTTAAGCCTAGAAGTTAGGCATCCATTATTATTGTTTCAGATAGACAGTGTGAGTTTGGTTGTACCAATATGTTTACCATTATATTTGTTCACTTCCTTCTTCTGTATCTTACAGTCTTTTTAGGATTATATAATTTCTTAGAAATTCTTTTAGAGCAGATTTATCAATGGTAAATTCCTGTTTAAAAATAATCTATTTGTAAATGTTAACGTTTTTGCTCTTATTACAAAAAAACACACCTATTTTCTTGACAATAGAAGGTTGACTTTTATTTTTTGCTCAATAATCTGTCTTCACTGTCTTACTGTTGAAATTTCTGCTCTTTTTTTTAAAGATTTTATTTATTTATTAATTAAAGATTTATTTATTTATTTATTTATTTATTTATTTATTTATTTATTTATTTATTTATGAGAGACACACAGAGAGAGAGGCAGAGACACAGGGAGAGGGAGAAGAAGGCTCCTTGCAGGGAGCTCCACATGGGACTCAATCCCGGGTCTTCAGGATCACGCCTGGGCTGAAGGCGGAGCCAAACCTCTGAGCCACCTGGGCTGCAGTCTGCTTTTATGCAAACTGTTGTTCTTTGTGGGTGGTCCTTCCTTTCTCTTTGACCACTTTTCGAAGTTCCTCTTTATCTCTCATATTTTGCATTTTTACCATCATGTGTATGTGCTTGTATTTCTTTTTGCCTAACTGGCTAGAGTTGTAGATTTATGGTTATTCATTAGTACCAGAAATCTCCAACTGATCTGTCTTTAGATATATTATGTCCTAAAGCCTCTTCAGTTTGTAACTTGGGAACTCCAATCAGACATGTTAATACCTTCTTATTCATCTTATTCTATTTTCTGTATCTTAGGCTTTCTAATAATTTTTATCTTTTATATATTATTAGGGAATATTTATTTCTTTTGTTGCATTGTACATAAATGCTTTGGTTTATCTTTTAGTTCACTGATTTTCTAACTATTGCCTTTTTCTGTCTTTGTTTCTATATTTATTTTTTCTGTTTCAATGCTTGAGCTTTTATTTATGTGATTATATTGGTCAGTTTTACAAGTTCCATTTTCTGTGTTTGTACCTGATTGATCTGTTGTATGATCATCTTCAAACGTTCATCCTTTATTCCTTTAAACATGTCATATACAGCTATTCTGTGTTCTCTAGCTGTTATTTTCAATGTCTGCAGTCCTTGAGAATCTAAACCAATTGTTATTTCTGTAGATCCTTGTTCTTAGCGATTGCTCATTTTTGGCGATTTTTGTTTTAATATGTTGGCTGAATACTGCAGTTCTAAGTGGAAAGCTTTTGCCTAAGAATAATTAACTTCTCTTTCCAAGCTGGAATGTACCCCAGTTGAGGATTACTCTGGCTCCCTTTGTCCCCACTTGCTGTCCTGTGGATCTACATACTGCTGAGGTTCTCAGCCTTGGCAGCTGCTGTATACAGGGCAAGGCTGGTTCATACTCCTTCCAGTTGACCTGGCTCTTGTGGTCTAGACTTTCTATCTACATACCTCCCCCCCTCCCCTGCTGAGGGGTCAGCACTCATATTTTCTGTTTCTGTGTTTTTTATTTTGTTTTTGTTTTTTATGGGGGTGGGTAGGGGAAGTGAGTTGGAGACCTTGTCTACTGCTTGTAGAAATTAGTAATCCTTCAGGAATACTTTGTATTTGGAGTCTAGTTGGAGGAAGGAGAGTTTTTTAAAGTTTGCCTCATGTGAACAGTTTTCCACGTAAAACACACTTATTTCATGTTTTTATCCATAGTCTTAAAATATGAGTAAGAATGCTGGCCTGTGTAATAGGAGCTGAGAATCAGTAAATATGATCAAGACCTTAGGCTGTATTTTTGTGTGCATGTAATTCACTTAGTTGCAAGTAGTGGATGATACCTCTTTTAAGCAGGTACACATATTTATAATTTTTGTGTTTATTTTAAAAATATTTGTATGTTACTGATTATTTATTCAGTAAGACAGATTGCCCTAGGTTTGGGTATAAGAAAGCTTTCAGAAGTTTTCAGGATTACTTTTGCATTTTACATTTAGATCTGTGCTGTGATCCATTTTGAGTTAATGTCTATGAAAGGTGGGCGGCCCCGGGTGGCTCAGCGGTTTAGCGCCGCCTTCAGCCCAGGGCCTGATCCTGCAGACCTGGGATCGAGTCCTGCATCTGGGCTCCCTGCATGGAGCCTGCTTCTCCCTCTGCCTGTGTCTCTGCCTCTCTCTGTGTCTCTCATGAATAAATAAATAAAATCTTTTAAAAAAATGTCTATGAAAGGTATAAAGTATGTGTCTAGATTTTTTTATATGGATGTCTAGTTGTTCTAAGATGTTCTGCTGAAAAGTCTATTGTTTCTCCATTGAATTGTCTTTGTTCCTTTTGTCAGTTATTATTTGACTACATTTATGTGGATCTGTTCCATTCCATTGATCTATTTGTCTTATTCTTCTGCCATTATCGTTCCTGTCTTGATTACTGTAGCTTTATAGCAAGACTGGAAGTCTGATTATGTCAATCCTTCAAATTTTTTCTTGTCCTTCAATAATGTGTTCTCTATCCTGGGTGCTTTGTCTCCTCATGTAAGCTTTAGAATCCATGTGTTGATAACTACAAAATAACTTACTGGGATTTTAATTGGGATTGCATTGACTCTATAGATTAATTTGGAAATAATTTACATTTTGACAATATTCCTCCTATCCATGAGCATGAAATATCTCTCCATTTATTGAGCTCTTCTTTGATTTATTTCACCACAGTTTTGTAGAATTATTTAATCAGAATTTTTGTTAATTCCTTTCCTACTTCATAATAAAATGGAGTCCGACTCTGTATGTGGAAAGGAATGAAAAATACATTGTCTATTATATCACACAATACACATATTACATATGAATGAATGAAAATATGTATTTGTAGTCAAATATATTGTCATAGCTAAAAGCTGATATTTTTGCCCAGTGACAACCCTTCAAAATAATTTGTGGTGATAAATTATTATTCAGAGTGTAAAACGGGCATCATTCCAATAATTAACAGACCAGCCTTGGTGAGAAAGTATTGAGATTTGAAGGAAAAAGGTCATGATGGCCATTGTGATAATAATCTCTGTGGTTTATGGTACATCTGTATGTACTCAGCGCCCACCAGCCTTGCCCTGTGTTGCTTCTTACATGAAGAAACCTGCTTAGGGGAGCTTGGTGTTCACCCTGAGTCACAGAGAAGTAAGTGGGATGGGACCCTACCTTCTGTCTGTTGGACTTTATTATTTTTTATTTTTTAAAGTTTTTATTTATTTATTCACGAGAGACACAGAGAGAGAGAGAGAAAGAGAGAGAGAGGCAGAGACACAGGCAGAGGGAGAAGCAGGCTCCGTGCACGGAGCCCAGTATGGGTCTTGATCCCGGATCCTGGGATCAGGACTTGAGCCAAAGGCAGACGCTCAACCACTGAGCCACCCGGGCTGCCCTGTCTGTTGGACTTTAAAGTATTGTTTTTATAGGAAAGCAGTGTTTTGCATGAGACTGTCCTTTACCATGTAAATGAAAAATAGTACTGTTTAACAACAAAAAAGAAAAATGCACATGAAAAAGAATGAAAATATAATCTGTTGCCCTGTGGAAAAACCTCTGAGAAACAAAAGAGCTGTCACATAATACATGAAAGCAGTGGGTATTTAATAGGCCTAGCAATTAGAAGCCGTCCCAAATTACCGGAAAATGCATTGAAAACGAAAGGATAAAATGTTCAAAGAGAACGAGCAAGAGGAGCCCATTATCATTACATAGATGATACCATGCTCACGGTCTCCCTTTGAAAAGGCATTTTTGTACATTTCATTTGGTTTGCATTGTAAGGTACTTTTAAAAACATTTCTAAAGACATTTGAGTATGTTTTAGTAGTGAGAAGGGCAATTTTGTACATTTCACTTAGTTCATGTAGTATGGAGAATTTTTTTTTTTAACCTATTCAAGGCATGTTTTAAAGGTGTTTGAGTACTAATAGAGGCATTTTTGTACGTTTCACTTAGTTTGTGTTGTATGGTGAATTTTTGTTTCCATGAGGGGAAATGGGGTTGGGCTGCATAAACATATTTCATTGAGACTGACAATGTTTTTAATGTTTTAGTTCACTTTATTTTAAGCTATGTTGTTTGTTTTATGCTCTGCATTTCAAAAACTGAAGTAGCTCCCATGAAAACAGCCACGGGGTGTGTCTCTGTGGCTTTGTTCATCATCCCCTCCACTGGGAATGGACCAGGGGAGGGAGGAGGAGGGCCTGTGGTCCAAGGACTGAGGGCATTCCTGCATTTCATTTACTTCCCCTGGGGGCAGAGACGCCCATGATGCCAGCAGCAGGACTAGGAAGGAATGTGGTTCATGAGCTTATACATTCTTTAATGAATGTGCTACTGTTTTTGCCTTGACACCCTATAAAAGATCCTATTTTGTGGAGGAGTCCATATTAAAACTTGTTTGGAGTTTGAGTTCAAAAGGCAAATGCAGAATAAATTGCTAGCTGTCCTCTTACGGGAAGAGCTCTGGATTCTTCTGTGGGCTCAGGTTGGACAGCGGTGAGGGCCATCGGCCTCCTGAACAGCACCTGGGCCGCCTTTGGAAGCCACTGGCCAGCTGGGAAGCCGGCTTGCCCCCGAGGCTGGGGGGTGCTGGGACACAACACCCGCCCCCTCGGATCCTGGCATGTGACATAGCCTCGGAAAAACCCCCTTCCTCCCTCAAAATGTATCCAGAATTATAGTTTACAACTGTACGTATGTACATGTATGTACCCTTTGACCCTAAGAGCTTGGGGGTTTTTGGTTAATTTCTTTTTTTAAAGAAGTTAAAACACGTTTGTGTTAAAAGTATCATGGGACCCAGGTGCTGTGTCCTCTGTGCTTCACGGAGGAGTCACCCTGCAGCCCAGACAAGGCACTTCTCAGTGATAGAGACCCTGAAATTAAAGAAAGCATGTGAGATAGAGAGTGTGGTATTTCAGACTTTAAAGGATTATCAGGTCTGACTGTGTGGACTGTGCCCAGCAGGGCGAGAGGTTGTGTCTTCATCTTGTTTGCAGTCACATCCTTGCTAAGAGTAGAGCAGGGAAAGGGCTGGGGATGCAGCTTTCCCCTCCTGGACCCTTCCTGCACCTTCTTCACTTTCTGATTTTCACTTTACCGTCATGCACAGTTTCTCATCCTGTTCAGTCTTTCCGGAGAAACGGGAGCCAGTAAGGTCAGCGATCCTTTCTCCCCGACTGGGTTAATGAAAGAAGCAAAGGGTCGCAGGAGGGAAACCGCTTGTCCTGGTGCCTTCGCGGCTAGCTTTCTGCCCACAGTTCAGTTAAGTTCATTTCGGGCTCCATGTGTGCAGCGAGAGGTCGTGATCTCAGGTTGGATCCCCCAGGGAGGTGCTGTCACACCCACGGGCACCTTTGTTTGTGACATCGGGGTGTGGGGAGCGTTACCCTTTGCAGTCCTGGTAAAGTGTCTGAGGGCCTGAGCTCAGCCCCGGCGCCGGTCATGGGCAAGCGGCCGTGGGAGCGGGGCCGGAATAAGAACATCACACTTGATCCTCCTGTTTTCTGCCAGTTCTGGAAGGGATATTCTTTGGCCCTTGGTCTTGCCCGCCGTCTGCTGTGTGAGCAGAGGCCAGAGCATTGCAGAGGCTGCCCGCGCGGACCCCGCCGGAGCCCTGGCTCCCTCCCTCCCGGGCTCCATGATCCTCCGCAACTCGTTTTCATTCGTGGGGCCACGTTTTCCCCACCCCTGGCATAGCGCTGACACCACACCCCAAATGGGGTTGTTGTAAATATTAACGTGGTTAGCGTATGTACAGGTGCCCAGCGCAGGAATATATATCTGTTGGTATTTGTTGTGATTATTGTGGTTGTCTTTTCCCCACATATCAGGTCACATGTGTAATGGTGGGGGAGAAAGGGACATGAAGTCAGTTGAGAACTGAAGGAGGACGGGGGCGCCTGGTGGCTCAGTGGTTGAGCATCTGCCTTTGGCCCAGGGCATGATCCCGGGGTCCTGGGAGCAAGTCCCACATCAGGCTCCCTGCACAGAGCCTGCTTCTCCCTCTGCCTGTGTCTCTGCCTCTCTCTGTGTCTCTCATGAATAAATAAATAAAATCTTCAGAAAAACAAAACAAAACAAACTGAAGGAGAACTTAGGGCCCTTTTTTGCCTTGATGTTAATCTGGAGTCTGTGCCCATTTGGCTGATCTGCTGCTTCCCTGTGTCCCGGTGGTTAGTGGTTGGTATCCAGGTAGGGCCATCTCTCCACCATCTCTGGTGTGCGGCTGGAGCTGCTAATGGGATGGAGTGAACCCCGTACCAACCAGAAAAGGTGAAGGGCTCTCTAGGCTCTGTTGTTTGAAAGAACTGGCTCACAAGTCCCAGATTTTACTATGACCTTTGCTATTCTAAAGCCTCAGTGTAAGTTTTTAGGATCCTGGCCACATGGTTTCTTTCATCAAAAGTTCTTTGGGTGCTTCAGTGGCTATACATGATTGGATGAGAGATGTAGACCTATCTGGGTTCTAGCTCTCAGAGGCTGCTGCTCATGGCGATGGTCTGGCAGGGCCTTGCCAAAGTGAAAGCCTGAAACCCATGCTGCCATAACCAGAGGAAGCACGATATCTATCATGTGGAGCTGGTATCATATATAGAATGGAAATAGGGGTCCTTTTGTGCATGTGTACTTAGCAAGTGAATTGATGGAGAATGAGCATTAGTGTGCAAAAGTGGACCTCAAAAAATGCATTAGGGAGGCTAATATGGGATGCTCCTGTTCTTTTTGCCACTGGAGCGCAAGATAAGTAGGGAAGTAAGCCCCCAAAATGGCACGTGCTTGCAAGTATTTCCTGCTCTCTCACCGCTGTAGTTAGTACTTTCTGACCCTTTTCTATTAACCTGTGATCCCTTTAAAACATTAATTGCCATGCATTAAAATAAAAGCTCATCACTTGAGAGACTCAGTTTTTTAGATTTTTAAATGAAACATTTTAAATTCATTTAGAAGCCTTAATTTTCTAAGGCGAGGACATTTCTGATCCTCTGATTCAGGGAGTGAAGTTGCTTGTCCTATTTTTCTCCTGATAGTAGATAGTCATACATTCACTTTTGAATAAAATCCATTTCTCCATTTATCAGGGAAAATCTAAATTTGATGAGGTAACTGTTTTGCATAATTTTAAATATTCAATACTGGTTTATTTCTATAGAGAAAAACTAATGGGAAATTTAAATTTGCAGAAGTTCAAACTCTTCTACTTCTGGAATAATTTTTAAAACTCGATCTATTTGACATTGATTAATGTCGATAACATTTGAGGACATGAACCGTTGGTATCCCCGTGTTGCTAAATTGTACCTTTGCAATATTTTTCTTCCTTGTAGGAAGTTGAAGACCACGTGGCGTTTTTAATAACGGTCCCGACGGCCCTGGCGATTTTCTTTGCAATATTCATCCTTGTCTGCATCGAGTCTGTGTTCAAAAAGCTGCTCCGCCTTTTCTCCTTGGTGATATGGATATGTCTCGTGGCCATGGGGTACCTGTTCATGTGCTTTGGAGGCACCGTCTCTCCCTGGGACCAGGTAAGGTATTAAAATGTGGGTTTTTTTTGTGTTTTCTTTCTGTACTTCAATTGATGACATGCTTAGTTCTGCAAACCTGGCCCTAAACTGTAAACACAAGACCCGTAGCTGAGAAGAAAGTCTTTTGAAATAGCCATCTTGATGGTGCTCTGTGGGTGAAGTCGCTCAATGCCCATTTGGACTTATCAGACTTGCCAGCTGCCTGGGTGCAGGCCTGTGTCTCACCCTGTCACCTGTTTCAGACGGCTGGGTCTGGATATAGTCTTCATCCTGCATGTAGCTGCATGTTCTCCTGGTCCCTGAGTTATCTGTTATTCCAGGATCTCTCTGGGATCAGAGCCTTACCTGTAACTCTCAAACACCAGTTGTGGCCTTGGACTCTTTGTCAACTACTAGATCTTCCTCCTTGCAACAGACTTCTGTGGCAATGATTTTGTATCACCCTGATTCTGCGGTATCCATAGGATTGCTACATGCACCTGCCGGGAACCTATGGTGATTCATGTTGACCCTGGGAAGCTCTTGGCTTAGGAAATAGCTACACCTGGAGGATGTTAGTTCTTTAGGACTTGCGCCTTGTGTTCTTCCTTGTGGGTGTATGCCCTCAGCTGCAGGAGTAAGCGCTGAGTTGTCTCTGGTGCAGGGCTGGGCCGCAGATATGATGGACAAGTTGCTAGCTTCAAGCTCGTGAGTTCTGTAGCCATTCAGGAAGAGAGTGCACTGGGCACTGAGTGGGCTGCCACAGAGGTGGGGACTCCAGAGGGGCAGTGGGTAGGAGAGGACCAGGGGCCAGAAGGGGATAGACGAGAAGGCATTAGGAAACCAGGACCGGTGAGGCCAGAGGAGAAGAGAGATTCAAGATGGCAACAGACAGAAGGGCTCAGGTGCCAGAGCCGGGGGAGAGCATTGCTGGTGTGTCGTAGCTGGAGAGAGCCCTGGGTGAGCCCAGGGGGAGGCTTCCAGCAGGTTCTGTTAGGAAATTATCTCGTGGCCTCAACCAAAACATCATCCTGTTTTGTCCTCAGTTTCTCTTGCAAAGGGAGAGGCCTGGACTAAGCGAGCTCCGCTTGGTCTCTCTGGCTGTGTTGCTATGGACAGAAGAGGTGGTACCAGTGTCCTCTTCTGCAGCTCCCTGATGAGGCTCCCCTGGTTGGGGGGCTCCCCCCACCAGTCTCCCCATCACAGTCCCCCTCTGGCCTCTCCCAGCTGCCTGCCAGGACACACACCTCCCTCCCACCTTCAGCCAGCGCCTGTGGAACACAGACCGGCACAGACTAGCAGCATTGCTTGCAGGCCTGTGGCACCCACCCAGTGGCCTGTGCTTGCACCAACGCCACCTCGTTTAATAGTTTGATTTATAAGAAGCCTAACTGTCTGGAAGGGCAAGTGTCCTTTCTGTGTTTTTCTGTTTTCCTTTTGTTCAGAATTCACTGAGTTTGCTTTTCCATATGAATTAAAGGATCAGCTCATCATGTTCCATGAAAACTCCAATTGAGATCTGGATTTAAATTATATGGAATTTGTTAGTTTTTGCTTTGAAATGTCTAGGAAATAATAAAAGGGTACTATAACAAAACATCCAGAGATCTGCTAGCTTATTGTACTGAGCCTTTCCGTGGAACGACGTGATATGTCTGTCCAGTAATTATGGTTTTCTTTTATGTTCAAGGACTTTTTTTCCTTCATAAAATCAGTAGTCATTTTACTTAGACTTGTTCTTAGGTACTTAGAATTTTTTGTTGTTGTTGTTATTTTATAAAAGGGATTTTTAAAACATTTACCTTTCCTATTTGGTTAATTTGATGCATAAGAATACTGTTGTTTTTTTATGTTGACCTGTATTCTGCGATCTCAGTGAACTCTTACTGGTTTTGTTAGTCTACTTGAGGGCCTCAGTTTATCAAATTATCTTAAGATAATTTAAGAAAAATGTTTTTCTCCCTTTTAAATCCTTAATTCACTCTCTTTGCATGTATTATGTGTTTTAATTTTATCAGCCAAGACTTGAAATGAGGAGTCATAGTACAAAAGTGGCCTCAAACCTATTTGCAGCATAACTGGACATCTGTAGCAAACCAGTAATGTTTGCTTTGTTTTTATTATCACTATTTTAATAGAACCAATTAATCATAATAAGGACCCCCCCCACCTGTCTGGAATGGTCTTCTCCTATATGTTGCGTGGCTCTTACGTCACCATCATTAACCTTGTCAACCTCATCAGAGCGGCTTTCCCCCATCTCTGGGTACCACCCCATCTGGTGACACCCCTACTCTGCAGTTTTCCCACAGCACCTACGATGACTGGCTGTCGTCCTCCCTTTGAGGTCATAAAGTCCTGGGGGCACGTGCCCATCTTGGGTTTATCTTGTCTTTGCACCTGCCAGGGCAGGCTTGCTCCATGTTTTCATTAATATGTGGCTATAGTTCTTTGTCTCCAGATTTGTTGTTGGAATTTTTATTTTATTTTTTGTATCCACTTGTTCTGTTTTTACCTATCTTTTGGTTTTATGACATTCACTTTGGTTTTACTGCTGCTGTCCACCTGCTTGGAAAAGTCTTAAACATACACATTTCAGAGTCCTCCTACTTCCATTTCCTCAGGTTGATCTCTCTCAGGTGTGGAGTTTGTTGGCTAGGTGTCTCGATGTTGGTGATTTTTGTGTCTCTTTGATATTCTTGTTTCCAAGCTCATGTTGATTTGGGATGTTTCTCATGTCCTCCTCAACATGTAACCCCCCCTGTCTCCCCTCCACCCTCCCTAGGTTACGGTTGCCTTCCTCACACCACCAGGGCCTGCGTGGAGCTAGCAGGTGGGTGGAGCCTCAGCCCTGCTGGCCTCGCAGGTGGACTGGCTGGACCAGCCCCTGGCCTGGGCATGTTTCTTGGAGTACAGCTGTGTCCTCGATGTGGCTGGATGCTCAGGAAAGGCCACAGCCAGGTCTGGGGCTTGTGGCTTTTTTGGGGGTCCACTTTCCCTAAGCTGGGGGCTTGGTCAGTTGTCTCCTCCCTCTGGGGGCCTCCTCACCCATCTTGCCTGAAGAGGGACACTTGGACCTGTTCCTGCTCTGGGGTTTGATATCCCACTGAAAATATTCAATGCAATGATTTAAAATGAAATTATTATGTCATGTTCCCCAAAGCCTGGCATCTCTCAATAGCAGCATCACAGATGTCGCCCCCTCATGGAGCACCAACCTGTAAGAACTATTGTGAGAGGCTCACGGTGCCTCAGGACAGGTGCTCAAGGAATGGGTCCCTTGGCAGGTGATAAATCCACTGTTCTGCTGTCATGAGGCCCAGGAGGGAGCCTGCATGGGCAAAGTCCACACGGGACCACACACCACTGACACCCACCCCCCTGAGGTTTGTTTGTCCTGATTGTATACTACCAGGAAAAACTACAGACTAACATTTGCCAAGGGAAGTGTGGCTGTTGTGTCACCAGGAAAACTGACCAACTCTGGGGCTTCCATGTCGTTCTCTGTGGAGAACGTTCTCTGTGCTCACGTGGCACGGGGCACCCAGTATCACCTGCTGGGGGAGCTTGGCCGAGCCTCCGTGTGCAGAGATTTTGCTGGGTCTTGATCACCTACCGCCGACAGGGCTGACCTTTAGCCTCCAGCTGACTGAGCTTGGTCTGAGAGCTGCAGTCTCCAGCACTTCCAGAAGGTCACTGGTCCAGTCTGGCCTCGGGGAGGCCCCTTCATAAGTCACAAGTAGACTCTGCTGGCCAAGGCCCCCAGGCAACAGAGACCTTCCAGGAGTGTAGAGATGACTAGAGCCCAGGGCAGAGGGCGGGCCTCTGTTTGGGTGAGGGGGAGGCTTCTCCGCACGGCTGGTATAGATCCTCATTGTCAGTGTCTCTGTTGCCGGGCACAGAGCATCAGCGGCCAACATGCGCGTCGTGATGACAGGGCCAGCCCCTGCTCTGCATGCCTTCCTGCATGACCTCATATCCCTACGTGTCTCCCCGAGGTGAACGCTGTCACACTCCTGCTTTACAAGAAACAGAGACACAGGATGAGAAGGACCCTGCTCACAGCCAAATGGCTGGTGAATGGAGGAGCATGTGCAAGGGGCCCTGACGCTAGAGGCTGCCTCCCTTCCGTGATATAGTGCTTCTCCACTGGAGCGATGTCACCCCCAAGGGACACTAGTCCACACGTGCCTCACTCTGATGGGGGCATCGTACTGTCATCCAGTGGGTAGAAGCCAGAGATGCTTCTCAACATCCTACACTGTGCGGCGCAGCACCCAGAAAACGTTATCCAGCCCCAAACGTGAGGGGCGCCAGGTCTGAGAAACCCTTGTGTGGTGCATAATGCTGCCTCAGTGGTGCCTTTTAGGGAACCCAAGGAAGGGGCGTCATGCCACCCCTTGTCTGTCTTGATCGGGTTCAAAGGAGTGGTCTGGCAGCGTGTGGCCTGAGGAAGCACGGGCGCGGGCAGAAGGGTGGCAGGTTCCCCGAGGGCCCACGGCGCGGTTTGGAAGGGGTGACGGGGAGTCGGGGAGGATGGGCAGGGCTGCGCGTCGAGCCCCCCTGCCCTGGGCTCTGACTGCACCCCGTGCCGCCAGCCCCCGCCCGCTCGCGTCTGTTCCGTACAGCTGCTCCTGACTGAAAAGGTGTTAAAAATGACATTTTCTCGATGGTTCCAACAAGTCCGAATGAAGTCGGTGGTAAATGGTGGTGTTTTGGGTCCTCGCTGCGTAGTGGCAGCACCTGTGGTTTTGCGGGGAGTCCTGCGGGCACCTCCCGCTTGGGCTGATTTGCTGACACGCCCTTCGCCGGCCCTGACTTTCCGTGGACAAAGTGGTAGCAAAGAAGGTGATGCTCTTGCTCCTTCCATCTTATTTTCCTGAACGGCTTAAAGTACTTAAAAGTACTCGAACGGTTTTGAAGTAGATGGTAGTAGAGGCTTACATAAACTGTTTGTTTTCTCTGTTTTGTTAGGTCCAGTCAGTGGGATCATAAAAATGATATGATAAAAATTTTTATTTTGGTTAAGAAACCAGTGGCCACATGTATGGGGCGCATCACACTGCCAGTGCAGTTTCGCGGCATAGCAGTGGTCCCTATGCCATAGCTGCTGGAACGTGGGGCCTTCCTGGGAGGTTCACAGTGTCCCCACCTCTGGGGCCAGAGGTCTGCGATCAGGGTATGGGCAAAGCCATTCTCCCTCTGAAAGTGCCAAGGGAGGATCCTCCCTGCCTCTTCCAGCTACCTGTGGTTTCTGGCAATCCACTGGCCTATGGACATACCCCTCCAGTCCCACACCATTCTTGTCTGTGTATCCCTTCTCTTCTTGTGAGGACACTCATTGTACCGGATTTAGGGCTTCTCCTGATGGTCTCATCCTAAGCTGATGACAACTGTAAAGACCCTGTTTCCAAATAAGACCACATTCACATGTATTGGGAGGTAGGACTCGAAAAATACCCTTTCTGATGGACACAGCTCAACTCATGACAGCTCTGATTTCATGGGAAGACACACTGTTCCCTAAGTGGATTGCAGGAAGCCACTTCCATCTTGCGTGGCGTAGTGCTCGAATGTCTGCTCCCCCTTCTGAAGATTTCCATAACTGCTCTTGTTGTCGACCTACACTTAAACCACAAATCCACTTTGGAGTTAAATGTACGCCCTGGAGGTTTTGATGTTTTTTGAAACCTGGGAAGCCTGGGTGGCTCAGTGGTTGAGCGTCTTGCCTTTGGCTCAGGTCGTGATCCCTGGGGTCCTGGGATCGAGTCCCGCATCAGGCTCCCCGCAGGGAGCCCGCTTCTCCCTCTGCCTGTGTCTCTACCTCTCATGAATAAATAAATAAAATCTTTGAAACCAGTGTCTATCAGGAATTAGATACATTCTGGTGTTTGAATATCCTGTTGAAATAAATTCACACTCACAAATACAAAGAGAAGATAACCTGACGATTGCATTGGCATGTGAACAAAAGTGTCACGAACGAATGTTTGTGCATGAGGCTGCCTTGGTGTCCCTCCACCCGTCTGAATAAAGGAAGTGCTTCTTTTGGGCTCCTACATTAGTGGCATCAAGGAAGTTTTGCTTGATGAATTTTCATAATGCTTTGGTTTACTTGGTGAAAACCAAACTTTTAGATGATGTTTTTTAATAAATTTTTAGCAAGAATGAATGCATTTTGGGTGCCTGATGGCTGAGTTGGTTAAGCATCTGCCTTCAGTTTAGGTTATGATCTCAGGATCCTGGGATCGAGTCCCACATTGGGCTCCCTGCTCAACAGGGGGGTCTGCTTCTCCCTCTCCCTCTGCCTGCTGCTCCCCCTGCATGCGCACGCTCTCTCTCTCTCTGTCAAATAAATAGATAAAATGTTTTAAAAAATGAATGAATGCATTTCATCCTCGCTGATAGCCACTGACATAGGACCTTCCCTCTGGGATGAGAATACCGATCGGCAGGTGGCAGGAGGGCAGTCCCCACTAGGCTGGCACCTCAGCAGATAGACGCTGGCTTGGTTAAGTAAGGACAAGAAAGCTGAGTCGTATTTGCATTTGTCTCCAGTATTCTGCTTCCCTCCTAGGAACAGCTCATTGAATAGAGTTAAATGAGCACTTCCATTCCTGACAACCCCATTTCAGCTTTGGCAGGGAGAACACACTGAAGTTACTGTATAGATTTGTGAAATTACTGCCAGCTTGAAAGGCTAGCAGTTTGCTCTAGGAAGAAGACGCTTCCTTGGTCACATTGCCGGAAAGGATACCAGACCCTCCGCGTGTGCCTCTGTGTGTCTTCTTACAAAAGTAGGACATCAGTGTGCAAACATCTATTTATTTTTTATTATTGGAAGCAGGAAAAATTAAAGAAAGGCTTCTCATAGGCTGTGAGCTGGAATGGAATCAGTTTGCGCAGTCACTTGGAACACTGCTAAGGAAGGTCTTTACCGTCCGGAGAGCCGAGCAGCCTGTGAATGGAGAGAGAAATCCAGCTCAGAGGGATCGCGCTCCCTATCCAAGGTGCTCATCTCTAAGCTTTTGTGCAGCAGCGGGGCTTCTCCGGGGGCATTTTGCCCTTACTTTGGAAAAGGATACACTGGAGAAGAATTAAAAAGTAATACAAATGATTATCTCCTTGAGCCCCAAAGATGAGGGCTTAAGCGTTGTGTTGAGGATATACTGACAAAATGTGAATCTTAAGGAAGTGCATTGCAGCTGGACCCAGCCTGAAGTGTCGTTATTTTGAGATCCTGCATATTTCTGGCAGTTTCCCGCGGAGGTGGCATTTCTGTGTTCTCCCTCCCGTTAGTTGCCAGCCAGAGTGAGGGGATGGTCATACCGGCTGTGCAGAGTGCTGGGAGCTTACCATGACCCGTCCTGGGCTTTCTCAGCCAGAGCCCCAACCTTGCCCGAAGAGATGGTTCTGCCCGTGTTTCCAGAACAATCTCTCTGCTTCCTGCTCTCTTTCTCCTCCTGCGCTTTAGAGGAGCACAGGGCCTGGTCCTGAAGATGGGCATCTGAATCAGACTCTTGTCTGGTGATGAAACAGGCATTGCCATTCTCACTTCTGGAATATCTCCCCCACCCCACGGCCACATCGGTGTACATCTTAGACTGAGTGATCTTGGAGACATGTCTGTTTGGTGCTCCATTCCCGGTGGCAGCAAGTGTCACACACATAGGCATCACGCTTCGGGTACTTGTGGAGATACTGAATATGCATACACACAACCTGCCTGTCTGCTTGCCCCCTTGGCACCATCGTGGTGATGGAAAACACTTCTCCTGGGCCAGGCAGTATTCAGTGACTTCACTTACAGAACTTATTTGATTTCTGTTACCCTCTGAAGTAAGTACCAATATTATTTGCAATTTACAGGTGAGGAAATGGAAACCCAGAGAGGTTAAGCAACCTTGCCACAGTCACACAGCTAGGAAGACAGAATGAACTGAGCATTCTGGCGCCATGATCACCATGCATCATCTCCATGTGCTCCTCCCTGCCATGGAGAATGTGGGGTGTTTCCTGTCGTGCCTCGGCAAATGATAGATTACTGTGGTGAGGAGGGGACATATTTGGGAATTCTGAGTTGTTCTTTCTGAGCCACTTTTGGGTTAGATGTTATTTGGAAAAACTTCATGGAGGGCAGCTGTTACTTAGATGACACAAAATTGATCACATCATTGTTTCCAGTTGTCAGCAGATATTCCCAGTTGAAGGGAATACATGTTTCATTCCTTGGATGAATCAACAAGAGAAAGGGGACATACTTGAGAGAAGAATTAAATGTCTATGGACATATATCAGTCAATATTGTTGTTTAGGAATTAATGATTGCTTTTATGCTGAGGTTAACATCGCTTCCTTATAAATAGATTCCTTATGGTCTCGCTTCTTTCTGCTGATTTTCTCTTCTGGTCCTGTCTTAGCTCCCATCTACCTGCAGAGAGGCCCTTTCTTCCCTGTAGGAAAAACCCATCAGACTCCAAGGGAGGGCGTTTGCCAGGATGCCAGCCCAGGGCTCAGAGTTCAGTCCAGCCTGGCACAGCCTCTCTCTGAGCAGTGCTGGCTCTGGGAACTATTTATGACTTTGCTTAGAGTCTGTGTAGGATGGCTCTCGAGCTCTGGGAGGTGGCCACCATCACGAGGATGCTGGTGCTGTGTGTGCTGCTCTCAGGGCATCTGGGAGCACCACCTGGAGAAGTCAACGTGAAGTGGAAAGTCGGGACTGCAATCTGGAATTCGTAGTGTTTTCGTGAAAGAGCTGGAATTTTACAAGGGAGGAAAAATGTTCTCCCTCTCCCTCTTGTTTTGACTTCCAAAACATCTGTTATTGACTCGGTTTAAATGGAGCCACTTTTGATGTTGGCTGTGTTAGAGCTTACTGCATTCAGTGTTTGTGAATGACTTTATGAAAGGTTGTGTTTGTAATGGAATTCCAGCTACTTTGTGCTTGTAATGGAGTGGGAAGCGGTTGTTACATCCAGAGAGACGTGGGAACCGGTGAATAATACAACCTGTCACTGTCAGGTGGGGACCGTGTGTGCGCGCCCATGCGTGCATGTAGGGGAGATGCCAGCATGAAGGGGAGTGAATTCTAGACTCCAGGCTGGAGCAGCAAGTACCCATGAAAAAAAAAAGATCCAAAGTTTAAATTATTTCCTATTAAGAGTTGCTAAGCAACACCTCACTTAGCTTCCCCAGCATTCAGTATTTCACATTTCCTTTTCTCAGCAGCCACTAATGCCATCCTCACCCAACTCAAGGACAGGAATGAGATATAGACCCCAAATAAAATAAGAGGTTTGCACGAAGGAGACTTTCCAATAAACTTTTAGATTCAGGGTAAGTAAATAATTGGGGAGAACAGGTGAATGGTGTATTTTACATCATCACCATGAGATGTTTCCTTTTATTCTATATTTGCAATATTTTATGAAAAAATGATATATCATATATCTTCTGAATGTAATTTTCTTGTTTGTAGAATGGATTTAAGTATTTTCACATACTCCAGGTTTTGATGGACTTGTGAATGTCCTATCCCCGGTGCTGCTGGCTCCCTTGGGTTGGAGGGATCTTTCTGTTTCTAACTCCCAGCCCAGCACCCAGTGTGGTGGACATAGAGGGACAGGCAGGCTACCATTCACATTGGGAAGGGTTGATACAGTGCTGGGTGAGGAGCCATGGGGTAGAGGGGTCCAGTTCTGCCTATAGATGGTCTTTTTAATGCTTTTAAGCCCTGTTCTGGCCAAATGAAGACTTCCATCTATGTACTTTTGTCCAGAGGTTTGCATTCCCTGTCAGGGATAATAGCAAGAATAAAACATTTCCCAGAGATTCACATCATTTATTTTGTAGACTTTATGGTCTAAGAATGGAGTTTTTAATCATTTCTGCATCTCAGCTTCACCACCACACACACACACAAAGGGCATTTCTCTCTGCTCTTGGGGCATGCCCAGACCCCCCTGGTGAGACCCGTAGCTGTCAGGACCAGCTGTCACCCTCTAAAATGCACTTGGGAGTCATGGCTCCTCGTGACTGCTGTAACGCTTGTGACCCAAGTGCAGAGATGGTGCTGGGAACTCACCAGAGGAGTACTGGAGAGAAGATGCTCACCAATAAGGGTGAACATGCAGCTTGGTGATATTTGCTGTTCAATGCTTATAGTGTCTAAGGGCAGCCAGAACCAAGTACCATGAATTGAGTGGCTTGGGACAATACAAATGTAATGCCCTAAGGTTCTAGGCCACAGGTCCAAAATCTAGGTGTGGCAGGGCCACGCACGCTGACAGCGTAGGAGAATCCTTTCCTTGCATCTCGCCAGCTTCTCGTGGTGTGCCAGCAATCATGGGCATCCCTCGGATTGCACTTACACAGCAGCCTCTGCCTCTGTTGTCACATGGTGTTCTCCTTTTGTCTGTCTGTCTTCACATGACTGTTTTCTTGTAGAGATATCAGTCCTACAGGGGGCCAACCTGCTCTCAGATGACCTTGTCTTAGCTAATTACACATGTAGTGACTCTGTTTCCAAATAAGTCCACATTCTGAGATACTGGGGTTAGGACTTCAACCTTTCTTTCTTCCTTTCTTCCTTTCTCCCTTTCTCCCTTTCTTATTTTCTTTCCTTTTTTCTTTCACATGAGCACATGCTTTAACCACACAAGGTGTGAGGGAACCCAGATAATAGAACTTTTGGGTCTTCTTTCTTTCTCATGTGTCTGGGCATGTTCAAAGGCCTGGTGGACATAAATCACACATTACCTCGTCTGCACTCACTTCTGCTACGTTACATGGACCTGTGCAAAATGCAAATGCGGGACCCGTGGTTCAGAATTTGTTAAGATTTAAAAACAGTCTCAGCAGGGCATTAGACCAAATGCTCCCTTCTAAGCACGGGTCCCGTGTGGCTGTGCAGGTGCACACCATACATAGTGCAACATGTCTGCTCTAGTTCCCAGGGCTGGGAGGGTCGGAAGATGGTCTCTGTTTTAAGGCTTGGAGTTGCGACTGCTGGCAGCAGGTGGAGGGAGGTGTGAGGCTGCTTGCTCTTCCTGCCCCACGGCTTTGCTTCAGGGAGATGATGCGTGCTAGCGGAACACAAGCATCCATCCCGTGTGGGGAGTGGTCCATATCTCAGAAGAAATCAGTGAGAAAAGAAGATGGGAGAAATTAGGAGAGATTTTGAAAGGGTTGCTTGTCACTGCTGGGGGTGGGGGGAGGGGTACCCAGAATGGAAAACTGTCCTAGACCGAGGGTGGAATCTTTTTGCCAAATGAATATTTCAGCTCTGCCAGACGTGATTGATGACTGCTTTCATTTGCTTGTTTAAATTCAGCTTTTATTTTAAAGAGCAGCTTTAGTTCTGGAGGTTCTGTTAATATATCCCACTCTCTATGAGTACAAATTGTGTTACATTTATTTTGTAATAAGCTGGTTTTAGCAATTTTGCTGTCTAATAAATTCAAAGCTGAGGTTAATAAGCATACTTTTAAAATCATCCGTGTGATGATTCTGCTCAGAGGAGGATGGTGGCATTTTGAATGTCCAGTTCTAAACACAATGAAATCATAGAGACTCAGTTTATCCTCCCACCTCAAACAACTGAAGAATGGGACAAAATACATGGAATGCTGGCTTTGAGACAATGACTAAGGGCCACTGCAGGAACATGACCCTTATAGGAAGGGAAACAAAAGGGGAGATCCTATGGTTGCCCCAACTTCCTGCATTGAGGGAACCCTCCAGGCTGCAGCATAGAAGGCAGAACCCAAGCAGAGCTCAGCAGGTTCGTGAAGTTGAAAAGACAAAGTTCAGAGTTTGGGGAGGTAAAGACACTGGAGTTCTCAGGGCAGGAAACCAAGGAGGAGGGATGAGAGAGAAAGACAGGGAAGAAACGAGGAAGCAAGTTCTGGAGACTTGTAGATGATCTGGTGAAGTCTCCATCTGAGCACTAGTTAGCACCTGCAATGGAAGGAAGCTCCAGTGTCCAAGAAAGAACCTCTAGTAAAGAGCAGTTGGAATAATTTCTGGTATGGGGCTTGGAAGAGTAACATGCATTTCCTAACGTGAAAGGAATCTTCACGTATCAGGTCTTCATGAAGACCTGATAGCCTCTAGTGACTGTGCCCCTGATAAGAGATTCTCAAAGATTGCACTGCTCTTCAAAACTGATGGGACAATAAGAGAGTCAACAAGGATATAGGAGATTTTGAAAGTACTACCAAACCGGTTGATCTGATTGGTGTTTATAGAATACCCCCACCCAACAATGCAGAGCCTATGTTCTTTCAAATGCATGTGACGTTTTTTCGAGATAAACCATATTCTTGACTGTAAAAGTCCCCTTGAGTGTGAAAGGATTACCTTCATACAAAGAATGTCCTTTGACCATAATGGACTTCAATAGAGATCAATAACAAGGAGACTTGGAGAGTCAACCAGTAATTAGAAACTAAACAATACATTTCAAAATAGCCCAGGAGTCCAAGAAGAAATTACAAGGTGGATCAGAAAATATGTTGACTAAATGAAATGAAAACATGATGCCTCATAACTTGAGACATTACACCCTCATTGGGGCTTAGAGGGAACTTACTGTATTGATTATACTAGAGAAGATCAAGGGCTCAAACTAAGGTCACTTAGGCTTCCACTTTTAGAAACTAGAAAAGGTAGTACAAATTAGAAGAAAGAAAATTAAAGGAGCAGAAAACAATGAAATTATAAACAGAAAGACAATAGAGAAAAATCAATGAGACCAAACTAGTTCTTTGAGATGGTCAATAAAATTGATAAAACTCTAACTAGAAATAATGAAATAAGGTGAAACTTCCAATTTTAGGAATGTGAGAGGGACAGTCTATATGGGTCCCACAGTCGTTAAAAGGTAAAGAAATATTATGAACAGCTTTATGCTGATAAATCCCACAGTCTAAATGAAATGGAAAAATTCCTTGAAAAGCAAACTAACAGAGCTCATTTAAGAAGGAATAGATAGCCTGAGTAGCCCTATATGCAAAAATAATTTGAATATGTAGTTAAGTATCTTTCCACAAAGAAAACTCAGGTTCAGATGTCTCTCCTATTAAGTTCTTACCAAAATTTTAGGATAAAATAATCCCAGTACTACACAAATTCCTCTACAAAATAGAAGAGGGAACATTTTCCAACTCATGTCATGAGGCCACCATTATTCTGATACCAAAACAAAAGGCCTTACAAGGAAAGAAAACTAAGACCAAAACTATCATGAAAAATAAAATATAATATATTTTATATATATGTGTATATATATCCATATATATATGTATATCCATCTATTTTAAATATAAAATACAGCATCACCAAATAGAGTTTATCTCAAGAATCAAAGTTGGTTTAACATTAAAAAAGTCAGTTGATGGGGCAGCCCTGGTGGTCAGTGGTTTAACGCCACCTTCGGCTTGGGGTGTGATCCTGGGGACCCGGGATTGGGGTGTGATCCTGGGGACCCGGGATTGAGTCCCATGTCGGGCTCCCCATAGGGAGGCCTGCTTCTCCCTCTGCCTGTGTCTCTGCCTCTCTCTCTCTCTCTCTCTCTGTGTGTGTGTGTCTGTCGTGAATAAATAAATAAAATCTTAAAAAAAAAAAAAGAGAGAAAAGTCAGTTGATGTGATTCATCACGTTAATGGATTGTTTCAATAAATGCACTACTCTCATTCCAGGAGATACAGAGGAGGCATTTGACACAATTCGACACCTATTCATGGAATATCTCTCAGCAGTCTAGGAATAGAAAGGAATCACCTCAAACTGATTCAAGGCAATTGTGCAAAAGTGTAGCATGGTTCTTGATAGTGAGAGATTGAATGCTCTCTTCCTGCAGTCCAGAATCTTGTCGGGGTGACCACTCCTGCCATGTCTCTTCAACAATGTACAGACACCCCAGCTAGTGCAGATGGCAAGAAGAAGTAATAAAAGACACGCAGACCAGAAAACAGGATGTTGAGTGACTTTGTGTGTGTGAGCGTGTGTGCGTGTGTGTGTGCGCGTGTGCGTGTATGTGCATGCAGTGTCCATTATGGTCAACACAAGCCACATGTTGCTACAGAGCATTTCCATATTTTGAATTGAGCGATGCTTCCAAGTGTGAACACTTACTTTTAAAGGCCAAGTATGAAAAAAAGAATGTAAACTATTTTTTAAAATACTTTAAAAAATTCATTATGTGGTAAAATTATTGTATTTTGGGAAAAATAGGCTAAATATGAGGTGCTATTAAAATCAAATTTACCTACTTTAAAAAAAAATGTATTCATGAGAGACACACAGAGAGAGGTAGAGACATAGGCAGAAGGAGAAGCAGGCTCCTTGCAGGGAGCCCGATGTGGGACTCAATCCTGGGGTCCTGGGATCACGACCTGAGCCAAAGGCAGGTGCTCAACCACTGAGCCACCCAGGTGCCCCAAATTTACATACTTTTAATGTGACTGCAAAAAATTTAATATTATACATGTGACCTACGTTATGTTTGCATGGAATATTATGGTCTATATTGAAAATCCTATGGAACCTGAAAATACTACCAGAGCTAGGAAGTGGCTTTAGTGAGGTTGCAGTTTACAAGGCTGAGATACAGAAATACATTGTATTCCTGTATATTAGAATCTTCCAATCAGAAACTAAAAAAAAAAAAAAAATGCCATTCAGTATAGTTTCAAAAATATAAAATAGGAATAATTTTGGGTAAATGGGTATAACTCTTCTACACAGAAACCGTAAAACGTTGTTGATAGAAATTAAAGAAATGAATAACTAGAGGGAGGCAGACTCTGCTCATGGGTCAAAGACATGATATTCAGTTGCCAATTCTGCCCAGATTCATCCTCTATAGGTTCAGTGTGATCTCAGTGAAAATTCCAGCAAGCTTTTTTGTAGAGAGTAATGAGAAGACTCTAACATGTAGACGGACTTGCAAAACCCCTAGGATAGCCAAAATAAATTTGAGAAAGTAGAGCATGGAGATGTTACCCTCCGGGATTCAGGACTTCTTATAAAACTACAGTAATCGGCATAAGAAATATTCATGTAACAATAAACACTAAGGCCAGTGGGATTCAACAGTCAGCAATAGTCCTACACGGTCAGTTTATTTTTGACAGTATTCCAGGCCAGTTCAATGAGGAAAGTATAAGCTTTTCAACAATAGCTGCTGAAAACGTTGGATATCTGTTTGCAAAAATAAACTTCCATCCCGAGCTCATGCAGTGCAAAATTAACTGAGAGTGGATCGTAGACTTAAAACTATGACACTTGTAGAAGAAAATATGAGAGAAGATTTGGTACCCTTGGGCTAGAAAAATGTTTCTTAAATAGAACATCAAAAATTGTGTCCTGTACAGGGGAAAAAAAACATCAATAGGATTTGATCAAAATTAAAAACTTGTATTATTCAAAGACACTGAAGAAAGTGACATTGTGAGCCGCAGACTGGCAAAAACAGGTACAAAACATACATGATGCTCGACAAAGGACTTGTACTTTGGGTGCATAATAGATTCTTACAACTCAATTTTACCTATTTTTTTAAGATTTTATTTTAATTTTTAAAAGTAATCTCATACCCAGTGTGGAGCTTGAACTCATGACCCTGAGGTCAAGAGTCTCACACTCCACCAACTGAGCCAGCCAGGCGCTCCTGCTAATTTTACCCCGATAAAGGTGTGAAAATGGTGGATGAAGTTTTTGTAGCATGCAAAGAATTTTCACATACTCTATTTCACATTATTGATACAGAGATTTTATGACTTGTCAGAAGCATGTAGCAGGTTTAGGGGTGGAACCCACTGTTCCTTCCCTCCTTTCTTGCATTCAGATGTGTTGGCTGACGAGCTCTTGGCCATGTCTCCTCCTTGCCTTTATAATGATTAAGAGAGAGTAGGGATCTGTCAGGAGAATAAAGTCATTCTAAAGGAATGGCAATATTTTTATTTTTTTCAAGTCTGGGGAGGAGATGATTCCTTGAGCAAAGATTTATTACCTCTTAAACTTTTTAAAAGATGGGCTGATCAATTGCTGAGTCGTTTGAAATTCAATTTCTGTTCAGCCTGTTTTTTTAAAGGAATATTTTCCATTGAATGTTATACACACATACAAAATGCCTAGATCATAATCTATATTTTCTGTAATGCTCTCAATATGCAAAAATCATTCTTATTACTCTTTTTACCTCCTGATGGGGGATATAGCTAAAGAACCAAATATTCTGAGAAGCATAAAAAACACAGATGCATTAGTCTAAAACTTGTGAAGTAACGTTTGCTTCTTATAGACAAACTTACTGTCTTATAGAAGGAAAATAAATGGGAGTGTGTTATAAAATTAAAAAAAATCAAATCTGAGTTTGTCCTTTTAGTACAGGTATGGGTCAGCAGACCAAGGTGTCAGAGGGAGAGCTCACAGAGACCATCTTACATGGCACTGGGGAGTTAATACAGGGTCAGATAGGGTGGACCGTTGGGCAGGTGTAAAAATGAATACATGAAATAGATGAACAAAAGAAAGAAATCAATTAGCTTACAGAAAAAAATCAGATGCCTGCTTCATTCCAGATAAAAATCTGAATTCTGGGTGGATTAAAATCTAAATGAGGAAAGCAAATCATTAAGGTTTTCATAAAAATGTAGAGGAAAAGCTCTTCATAACACTGTATAGAGAACCCATGAAGTAAGCCATGGCCAGCAGAAAGCAAACACACAAAAATCCAGAGCACATTATGAAGGAAAGTAATGAAGAAATCTAAAAGGAAAGACCCATTCAGATTGTTGTTATTGCTCCGTAGATACACAAGAGACGGTCTTCCAAGCATGCCCAAGGAGACATGTGGACAAATTAGTAGGGAACTGGATAAATCAATTACAGTGTTTCCCCCAATGAAATGCTAACTAAGAATCGAATGCACAAAATAGATCTACATATATCAACACCAATAAATCTTAAAAACATAGTGTTGAATGAAACAGGAGGGATCCCTGGGTGGCGCAGCGGTTTGGCGCCTGCCTTTGGCCCAGGGCGCGGTCCTGGAGACCCGGGATCGCATCCCACGTCGGGCTCCCGGTGCATGGAGCCTGCTTCTCCCTCTGCCTGTGTCTCTGCCTCTCTCTCTCTCTCACTGTGTGCCTATCATAAATAAATAAAAATTTAAAAAAAAAAAAGAAAAAAAACAGGACGTTTCAAAAGTATATACTGATAATATATGTGTCTACATTTTGAATACTTAGGAGCACAACCATCAGATAGATGAAAACACAGGTGAGAAAGTGTAGCCTACTGATCTTCGGCTCCTCGCTTTTTCTGGGGAGGGAGGAAAGAGAATCTGAAAGAGAGATTTTAGCTGTAATATCCTAAACATACATAATACATGTGAAAGCATAGCATCCAAGGCTAGTTGGGCATCATGGCCAGTGTATAAGATGCATTTATGAGTGGCTGTCCTATGATTTGTTGTACTTTTAAAAATTCCGGATTTACTAGTTTTAGTTTTTTTTAATTTTTTACCCTTTATAGTCAAATTTTAACAAAAAAGGAAATCAGACATACTGAATAGAACTCTCCCTTTGACCTGCATTTGCTGGCTGGCTTTTGAGAATCCAGCCCCATTATCTGCCTCTCAGCTGGGCTACCTCTCCCCACCCCCACGGCTCCCTTACCCCAGAGCCTCTGTCGTGTTGTTGACCATCATGAAAAGTCAACCTTCCTTCCCCTGACTCTATTGTTACTAGTTTTAATAAGAAGTATTTTATATTTGAAACCTTAAAAACGTTATATAGCACTCTACAAATTCCAAGGAATGTAATACTTGAATTATCATGAGATTTGGTTACCTGAGCTCTGCATTTAACAATGAATGAAAATCCAGGCAAATGCGCAAAAACGATGATCATTTATCATAAATAATGAGAAGGTGACATCATTAAATTTACTTGGAATAAATACTTGGGGGATTAATGGCCATAATCCTTAAATCCTATAAAGCTGTTGTTACTATAATTAAATATTGTTTTTGTTGGTTCCCAGCTATTCGAAAAACATAAACAACAACCCCAAGCCCAAAACCACACAAACCAAACTATTGAAAAAATGCAATGAGAATGATTAAAATGAAGGCATTTTGTATTTGAAATTTTGTATATGCATGCCACTGAGTGTGACATGGTTATATCTTTTGGCAGTTTTTACTACTGACCCATGTGATAACAATTCTATCATTAGCATGGGAAAATTAAATGAAATAATTATAGATTGATTAAAATCCTGCCACTCTCTTCCTTCAGTTGTCTTTGCATGTCTCAAAGTACATGCTATAATCTAACTTCAAGAACACAGTGTGGTGCACGTGGGGACTTGGCCAATATCTACTGCTTTGAATTCCATGTCAGCTTCATGCTGCATACATCTTTGAGGATGATAAAACCCAGAGTCTAGATAGGATAATCGATATTTAACTTCTTTCCTTGTTGGAAATGCAAAGTCACCAAGACTAATAAGCAGGAGACAGAGGGATGCTGCATGCTTTAAGGATGAGCACAGACTCTCAGGGTTGTCTTAGCAACTAAAAGTGGAGACATGCCTTCATAATGTGGGGGGCATCTGTCTGCTGGTCTCTGGTGTGGCCTCTGATTATTTGTGAGTTGCACAGTGAGAAGAGAGCGCAGAGTTCCTGGACCTCATGGGATAGAAGTAGGATCCTACAAAGGTGTATGTACTTCAGTGTCATGATTATAAATAGTCAGTTGTTTCAGCCAGGATTTCTTGTGGGAGGTCTGAATGGGTCCAGAATCTTCTTTTCTTGCTTTATGGGATGATCTGATTGTAGGGAATTCACTTTCACTAAAAATGCCAATTTATGATCTTCTTGCTACTCAGAATGCTTCTGTCTGCTAACCAAATGCCTCCTTGAGGATGTTGGGTTACTTGGGAACTCTATTCACGTGTGTGTGTTGAAGATCAGACCAGAACCAGGTGGGTTATGGCTCTCCTTGGGTATTTGATTCAGGCTGCAACACAGTCTGAGGAATATATCTGTTGCATAGTGAGGTCACTGCTTTTGGCAGATTATATTGGGCAAAGTCTTGAGCTCTGCTGCCTGGAGATCTTGGAGAATCAGTGACAACATCTGGCTGGTACTCAAGTAAGCCAACTTAAGACCTCCTCCATAAAATGTGGCACAGTGAAGAGGATGAATGTTTTTGCAATGAGAGCATTTTCCCCTCCATTGGAGGAAAACCTAGTCTTGCTTCAGCTGCCCCTTCACTCATTATTTTACATGTCCCGGTGTGAGAACCTGTCCTTTTGTCATATGATGTAATTGGAATCACTCACAGGATCTGGAGTCTGGCCAGCAGGGATGGCTGAGAGCATAAGGACGCTCATTTCTAAGCGCTGGAAACACTCCCATTGCAGATAAGCTGTTACTTAATTAAACGAATAACTTTTCCTTAAGAGTCCAAAAAGATTTCTGATTCCAGTTGAAAATAAAGGTGGGAGTGGGGCTAGGAGTAGTTGAAGAATGTGTCAACTGCTAAAGGAACAGCTGAGGATTCTTTCTCATTTTCAGAACAGGAAATTGCGAATGTATGGTCAGCACTGGGGACTGTGTCTTCCAGAACCTGGTAGCAAACATGGCTCCAGCATCACTCGTAACCCTGAGGGGCTTACACCCAGCATAATTAAACAGAGAGCTTGGGTATCTCTCCCTGTTAAATATGAACCATATCCTCAGGTTGGCAGGCTAATTTTTCCCCAACAAGTAATAAAGTGACTTAGTAATGATGGATTTCTATAGATAAAGGTTACTGTTGAAATTGTAGGAGCTCTTGGAAATCTCTATGCTTCCTGCTGTTTCTCACTTCAATTCAACAAGTAGTTATTTGTTGTGACTTATATTTGTTGTCGTAGCTGCCTGCTTCTAGGCTGTGGAATTAGGGCATAGGGAACAGGAGAGACAAACACTTCTGGCCTTGTGGAGCAAAGAGTAAACATAATATGCAGCACATCACTAAGTTATAGATTTTGTTGGGCAACGTGGGTCTTGCCGAGAAGGCAGTGAAATGAGACGAGGGAGGGGTAAGTGCTGGTGAGTTTGCAATGATCAGTGGGATGATGAGGGACTGTTCCACAGAGAGCTGCCAAAGCAAAGGCCCTGAGGGGTCAGCCTGGTGGTTTGGGGACGGCAAACAGGCACACGTGCTGGAGCAATGTGAGCCAGGAACACTCGGGCTCCAGGTCTAGCTTTGCCACTTGCTGGCTGTGCGTGGCTTAGTTTCTTTGAGCCTCAATTTCTTCTTGTGTAAAGTGGGTACCACGACACTTCACAGAACAGTTTCCAGAGTTGATGAGTGATAAAGCCTCTCATGCTGCAGCTGTCATTGAGTGAAAAACAATCCGAGGTTCAAGGAGCGGCAGTGGGGAGTGTGGAGGATGTGCTGCTGCTGGTGCCACGGGGCTGGCGCCCTGCTGTTCAGCACCACGGGGAGCGCCCGGTGGGCAGCTGCTGTGGGACCCGCAGCCTAGCGGGGTCCTCCCCCAGCTCACCCAGGAGCCGTGGAAGGCAGTAATGTCTTCATTCCCCCTCTTCACCCTTCTCGATGCTACAACGGATACTAATGCCTGGATAGTGTGAGCATATTTCTCTGTTGTTGGCCTGACTACACGGGGAAAGCAGAATTGTGAAAAGACCATCATCTTTTGATAGAGTTACTTGTATACAGTGTTTTTTGTCAAGCATTTATAAAGAACTACAGATACTGCCTTAAAATGCTCCCATACACATTTGAATATACGTATATGTATTAGAACCTCATTAATGTCCAGTATTCTTCCTTAAAAGACTATTAATTCATTAGGCTCCCAGAGAATTAAGCAAAATAATTATGTCTGCTGTTAATGAGAAGGTATCATTCTGATGGGCATGGAAGTCATTCTGATTGTGAGGGACACTGCAGAGGACGAAGGCACATGGGTGGGGGAGAGGCAGAGGAGCAAAGACAGGCTGCAGGTTTTGTATCTGGGGCAGGCGAGAAGCAATAAGAGCTCAGGTGGGCAAAAAAGCGTGCCGTGCCATCCAGGTGTCTGGGTGAGGGTGTCTGGGAGTCAGACAAAGGTTTGGAGCGCAAGAGAAAGGCTGGTGTCAAGGTAGGGATGGGAGCATTGTTCTGGTGGAACCCGGAGCTGACGACTAGGATGGGCAGACCAGCAAGAGTGGCGTAGACTGCATCTGCCTCCAAGGAAGGAAAGTGTCAGACTGCTGTGAGTGCATGGTGACCTCTAGGCCACATATGGAGTAACTTTAAAACTGCAGGGGGTGATAGACATGTCAGGAAGTGGAGGGTCTGAGGCTTTCCACCCATGGACAATCTCCCAGCTACGCACAGTAAGTCCATTCTAGAGATCTGCTGTGCAACGTAGCACCTACAGGTACCAATACTGAATGCAGACTCAGAAACTATGGTTAAGGGTAAATATTATGTCGGGCGCCTGGGTGGCTCAGTCAGTGAAGCATCTGATTTTGGCCCAGATCATGATCTCAGGGTTCTGAGATTGAGCCCTGCATCAGGCTCTGTATTCCACAGGGAGTCCACATCTCCCTGTCTCCAGCGCTCTCTCCCTCTGCCTCTCCCCACCTCAAATAAATAAAATCTTAAAAAAAAGAGAGTAAATATCATGTTGAGTGTTTGTACCACAAAAAGGAGTGCAAGACGAAACTTGGAGGTGACATGTGTTTATTATCTTGATTGTGGTGATGGTTTCACAGGTGGATGCATATCTCCAAACACATCCAATTGTACACATTAAATTTGTCCATTTTTGTATAAATAGTGCCATTTTCTTTTGTTTTTAAGAGAGAAAAGAGTATGAACACTGAACAAAGGCTAGTTAGTCTAAGCTGTGCAAAATTTGAAATGAAATGGAGAGAATATCTAGTCGATGAGGTTTCCATTGTGTGTCACTTTTTTATTTACTTAAAAACAGGCCCCCAAGTAGAGATTGCATTAAAATCATTTAGTAAAAGATGTTCTTGATTTTCTTTCACAGGAAGATAGATGATTCATTGAAGAAGTATACTTTGTGGGCGCAGCTTTTATGATTATGCTCCAAAATGTTTAATTACGGGAGCTTTTTAAGTATTTTTTTTTCCTAAGCTACTTTTTAAATCTTTTCATTTAGTCTTTCAGAATGGAAGCATGAGTTTTAAAAGAGGAGTTATTATCTGAGCCTCTTTTAACTTGAACATCTTGGCTTTGTCCTTCCACACCACTCAGCATGCAAATCACATCCTCTGTGTCCTCGTGTCCCACTCCACGTGCCCTCCAGAGCTGCCCCAAACACCGCGCTGTTGGGTTAAAAGGGAGATGCAGTCCCAGCTCCATCAGTGAGGATCACAGATTCCAGCAGCCCTGCACTGTGAGAAATATCTTACACAGAGATAGGAATCTGGGAAGTTAGAGATGTAGTTCCAAATGTCAAAGCAAAACAAAACAGAATTTTGGATTAAAATAATTAATACATAATTGAAATCTGTCCGATGAACCAGAAAACGAATAGTTTTGCCCCAGGAGCCTGGGAAGAAGAGGCAGGACCACTTAGGGCTGGAGAGGCCAGGGGTACAAGAACCCTCTGGAGTTATGACAACTCTGTGAGGTGCCGGTGCTGCTGCTGCTGCCAGGTGACAGATGAGGGGCTGGATCACAGGGGTCCTGCTCAGCTGCCCAGCTGGGATGTGGCCTCTGGGCTTGGGCATGGCTGTCCACTCTTGGAGGGTGTGAGCCCAGCCAGAGTCTGCGCCAGGCTGTGGAGGATCGGACGTTTCTGGAGGCGCAGTTCTCTGAGGAGAGCAGTGTTCAGTGTCCTTGACAAAATCAGGCACACACACATCTTGACTTGCAAAAGCTTCTGGGGTTTGGAGGTGAGGCTTCCAGCTGGTCACCAAGAGTCACTTCATGGACTGGTGCACAGGAGACAATGAAGTGGAATTCAGTCACTGGGCATGGTTGCTACCTGCTTTCTAATGGCTGAACTTTCTAAACGCCCTCAAATAATTATTTACTTGTACACACACACATATCTATATATACATACATATATATGTATTAAACACAGTATTTTAAAAATATCAGTATTAATATAAATTTTATCTGCATATAAGGATTGTTTTATTTACCTCCCTCTCCCCCTTCGGTTCTAATGCCTCAAAGTGGTTTCTCTTGTTGCCTTGTCTACGCATTCATGACTACTTCATAATTCCGGTAACGGTTGGCACTTGTGCCATGTTTCTCGCCAGAAGAGGGCTGTCTCCAGGGTTTCCTCACTGAGTGAGATCCTGGCATTTTGACCAAGACTTTTATTTACATAATTACATTTAATGTTAAGATAGTAGATACATCAATTCCTCTTTTACCTGGTGACTTTATTAAAAAAAAATCATCATTGAATTATGTTAAATGCCTCTTTGACTTCTTGAGAAATGGGTTATATAGATCTTTTAAAATAATTATACTGAAGGATTTTGATGGCTCACTGTAGTCTCTAGCATTGTACGGTGCTGCATTTGTCTGCTTCTAAATAACTTTTGCCCCGAATTCCACCATGTCTGGTACCGAAATTGTAACCCCATACTAAATGTTACTGCTTTTGCCAGGCATACCCTTTCATGTCCTTTTATTTTTAATCTCTCTGGGATATTTTATGAGTTTCTTTTACATAGAGTGGAATTATTATTTTTAAGCATGAAATACTCTTTAATAGGTTACATCCATTTGTGTTATTTTTTAAAAGATTTATTTATTTGAGAGAGCAAGCAAGCAGGAGGGACAGAGGGGTAGGGAGGGAGGGTCTCCAGCAGACTCTGCACTGAGTGCAGAGCCCGACACAGGAGCCATTTGCATTATTATGTTCAATATTGGTCTCAGTTCTGCCCCCAGATGCACGTGTGTGACTCTGGGTACATACATGTGTGCATTGTGAGCACATATTCTTTCCCATGTGATCTGTTTGTGTTTTCTTTCCTCTTTCTTTTTTGGAAGGGAGATGGTTTCTCTGGGCACTCAGAACTGATTCTGTTTCATCATGTTACCTTACATGAGTGCTCTTCTATAGGACCTTCATTCCCTCTTTCATTCCTCTCTGGGTTTCCCACCCTGATAAGCATGACTGAAGTTCACCAGCAACCACAGGCTGTAGCCTTCACTGTAAGTCTCCCCAGTGAGGGTATTTTTTGAATTTTTAATTAATTTTTTAATGTTTTGGAAGTTTCACATTTTATTTATTTTATTTTATTTTTTAAAGATTTTATTTATTCATGAGAGAGAGAGCGAGAGAGAGAGAGAGAGACAGAGACACAGGCAAAGGGAGAAGCAGGCTCCCTGCATGAAGGATCCTGGGACTCCAGGATCACACCCTGGGCCAAAGGCAGGTGCTAAACCGCTGAACCACCCAGGGATCTCGAGGGTATTTAAAAAATATATTTATTTATTTATTTTGGAGAGAGGGGGAGAGAGAGAGAGAGAGAGAGAGAGAGAGAGAGAGAGAGAAAAGCAGATCCCTGATGAGCACTCAGGGAGCCCGAAGTGGGACTCAATCCCAGGTCCCAGGGATCATGATCTGAGCTGAAGGCAGGTGCTTCACCAGCGGAGCCCCCAGGCACCCCCTTCTCATGGGATTCTTCAGGATACTGTTTCTGCTCCTTGTTTTCTTGTCTTCAGGTGATGGATGTGTGTCTGCACCTTTCGAGCACACCACAGGTACCTGCTTCCATTCACTGCCTTTGTCCCGGTGCCGACGTTAAATGTGCTTGGTGCCCACCGCTGGCCCCTGGTCGGAAGCCCCCCAGTCCCCCAGGCTTGCTCCTGGGTGATTCCTCCAAAAGCCCAGGGTTTCTTAGCGGCTGGCGGTTCTCTCCCATCCTGTCCATCACTGCTGTTGTTAAGTCTGCCTGGATTCAGGCCTTTGGTGTCTCAGGCCTGGATTGTCCCTTTTCGAACTTTCTGTGCCTTTCAAAACCTGACCCCCCCCATGGCCATGTCTGCCCCCAGAGAGGAAGTGGCTTGTAACCTAATTCCTAACAGTAGGAGACACAGTCCCTGGAGGAAACCCTCACTTCTAGGGGCCACTGCCAGGACAAGGGGGGGAACGCACTTCCAAGCTGTCAGGAGTTCTATGCTGCTTCAGGGCAATTTCCAGGTCTCATCTCCATACCTGCTTCTAGATTCTGGTTTTTTGTTTGTTTGTTTGTTTGTTTTTTTGTTTTGTTTTTTGTTTTTTGGCTTCTTTTGGTTGCCTGGTGGAAATGTCAACTCCAGCAGGCCTGTGGCTGGGTGAAGTGGGAGGGAGCTCTCACCATCCTGTATGGTGGAGGCAGCCAGGGTGCCTGCCAGAGGGGATGCAGGGGGTACAGAATCTGCAGGAAAGGGGTGCCCAGTGGCCAAGGTGTAAGGTACTATCATGGAACCAGACCTTGAGCAAAATGTCCTGCACTGACAGTTGGCTTAAAGGGATGAGTGCCCCGGAGGGCCAGAGCAGAGCTGGAGAGCCTGGGGGGTGGGGACCAGTCAGGAGCAGGATACCTGGGGCTTCAGAAGCTTTTCTGGAGGGCCTGGGGACTCAGAGATGGGAAGTGGGAGGACAGGGGGCTTTACTGAGCTCCCACAGATGTGAAGATCAGAGTGATCCCCTAGGAGGCCTGTCAGCCCTGCTGGGGATCCAGGTACCCTACTGAAGCTGCCCTGCTCACCCACATATCCTGTGTCCAGCCTGGGAATATCTAGAGCTTTGGTTTACACTGAGGCCTCTGGGTCCTTCCAGTCACTGTTGCCCACAGCTGTGGATTTCAGTTTCTACAGGGATTTAAAAATTCTGGGTCACCTGGGTGGCTCCGTGGCTGAGCATCTACCTTCAGCTTGGGTGTGATCCTGGGGTCCTGGGATCGAGTCCCACATCGGGCTCCCCGCAGGGAGCCTGCTTCTCCCTCTGCCTGTGTGTCTGCCTCTCTCTGTGTCTCTCATGAATAAATAAATAAAATCTTAAAGAAAAATGCTGAAGGGCGTTATCAGGAGAATAAATTAAAGATGCAGAAGCATGCCACACACAGGCCCAAATCCGGCGATGGATTTGTTCTCTTTCCCTGTTCAGGGTAACTGGCCCACGGAGCCCCTCCTCCCTCTGGCTCTCCGGCTGGGCTTTCTCTCACCTCCCTGGGTCTAGTTTAATTTTATCCAAGGTCTGGACCAGTCAGGTTCAGTGTTGAGCAGATTCATTCATTATCGATTGTTATCTTTCCCAGTTCAGAAACTCACCGAACAAATCCACTAATGCACACTTTCTATCCACAAACATTGCAACTCTTCTTTCATTTGAAAATGTGGCCCCGCAAAATAGGCTGGGAAACAAAGTCATCTTTCTTCTTTGAACAAGTACTTCAAATACGTCTTCAGTGTGATCCTTCGGCTTAGCTTCTGAGGAGCAGGGCTCTGTCAGTGTGGTGTTAACAGCTAAATAAAACAAGAACTACAAACAGATGCCAGCTCCACTCAGGCTGCGCTACTGGACACAAAGAGCAACAACAAAATAAATAAAAATAAAATCGTTATTCCCCTGGTGAGATACATAATAGCTGACTACAGAAACGGAGGAAAAGATAATTGACTTTCCAGTTTGAAAACAGCCAACTGGCTGTATTTAGTTTCCAATTCCTCTTAAAGAAAACAGTTATCACGTATTTCAAAATTTGTGGTATGAGTTTCCCATTGATTCCTGCTTTGCTGCCTTGTCCCTGTAGGTCTCCATTCATCACTTCCAAACGTGGCTCAGCATTCTTGTTCTCACATAATCTGGCAAGAAGACGTCTGTAGGAGAGCTATTCAGTCATGCTCTGCTGTAAAATACTGTTTTGTTACAAAAGTTGAAACAGAAGTGCATTCCCATTCAATGCCAGAATATGAAATTCATGGATAAATCCACCTTGCAGGACTGACCCTACCCTTGGTTTGGAAGTTACTCTTGGATGTTTGCCTCTGCACTGACATGTTCTTTTTTTTTTTTTTTTTTTTTTTGGTGCACTGACATGTTCTTGAGCTCATATTCTATCCTTAGTTTGGTAGCTTGCCTTTTCCACATGTATTTAAAATTGTTCATTGGCATTAATTTAACTTTCTGCACAATTTACCTCTTCTTGTTAGATATTTAGGTTACTCAAAATTTTCTCATTACTATGACCATGCTGTGATGCCCCTCCCCTTACGTATAGAGCAGTTTCTGTGCTTTTTATAGTCATTTCTTGGTATAGATTACAAAAAGTGAAATTGTTCAAAAGAGTATTTATAAGGTTCTAGAGTATACTTGCAAACAGCTTTGCAAGGAAGATTAATATGCTATTTCCCACCTGTGAGATAGGGGTCATTCTTTTTTTAACCATAAGGACTTTAACCATACCTGCCATCTTTCCTAGGCTCTGTTTGTGTGATATATAATGTAATGAGTATTCATCTGAGGCTAAGACAGATGAATAAAATTCGTGATTTCAGCCATGGTTTACGCTGTTGTCTCTGCTGATGTTCTGTTGTTCTGTTGGTGAAGGGAGGCCCAGCTGTCCTGCCATGTGTACGAAAGACTGAGATCCAAAAGTCCACCTGAGATGAGACGGCCACGATTATGAGCTGTTCCACTAGTACTGATAACTCAGCTGATGAAATGATCCTTAAACTGCGTATTTGAGAGAGCAGTCTCTCTTGTAGCACATTTGAGGTAGCACATGCTACCTCTCTCAAGGTGAGAGATGTGATGATATATTCACTACATGGGATTAAAATAATATAAATACCTATTCAATTAAAAAACATAATCACAAATCTATGTATGTATACATTTTCTGAGCCATTATGTTATGGAAATCAGGATGGCTGTTCAAATAGCCACATTCCCAAGTAATGCAATGCTTCCTTTGCTAATAGAATGACCTTCTCCAAGCTAGAAAGCTGGTGAGAGTCCCTGGGAGGGAGGGAGGAGAGGCTGTCTGCATTCAATCGAACCTTCAATTTAAAAATCATCAAAGATATTTTTGTGTGTGTATAATATTTATTAAAATATATATTTTTCATTATAATATATTTATGATTATATATAGATATGTATTTCTTTTTAAAAAGATTTATTTATTTTACAAAGAGTGAGAGGGATCTGGGAAAGGGGGAGGGAAGAGGGAGAGAATCTCAAGCAGATTCCCCGTTGAGTGCAGAGCCTGACATAGCGCTCCATCCTATGACCCTGAGATCATGACCTGAGCCGAAATCAAGAGCCAGCTGCTTAACCACTGAGCCACCCAGGCACCCCTATATATATTTATTTCTATTTATTTTTATACGATTCCATTGGCATGGTCCTTCACACATTCTATAATTTGCACTTTTTTGTTCCTACATGTGTGATACACAAGGCAATATTACAGGCAACTAGGAAAACACTGATTTACTTTTTAAAGCTTTTCTCTAGTGTTTGTTAACCATTTCACAGTGTCTCCCCAAAAAACTTTTTTAAGAGCAGCTGCTACCTTGAGCAACAGATTCATATACCCTGGGTTGAGATAACAAAAGGCCCATGTAATTTTCTTTTCATTGTAAATACCCAGAATAAAGTATATCGGACAGTATTCCTGAAGAATTTGGCAGATTTGACGTTGGAGTGAGCATAGCTGCTTTATCAAGGTTCCCCTCCCTCGGCCAGTCTGAGGCTGTGATCTGTTGGATTGTCCTTGAACTGGACTTGAGTTTGTTTTCTGAGCTTATGAGAAAAAGAAAAACACTAAGTGTTAAGTTTGAATTTGTAAAGTATTGGAATTTGTTGAGTCTTATAAAATGCCATCACTTTTCCTGATCTGTATAACTGACCATATTTGTTTTTGCAAAAGTAAAAGAAAAGATTTTTAAGGAAGAGAATTTGAATGCTAAAAAAGTCATAATGTTATATATAATGTTCTATGTAGTATCACATATGTTTTGCAAATTATATATCATATGTAATAACTTATAAAACTCATGTTTCATATAAATATGTAAAACATTTTATAAATTAAGATAATATATAATAACTTAAAATCTGTCTTGTGTATTATATAATGTGTATGTTATATGTAACTAATGAATACATATAATTTTACATAGTATATATGTTTACAGTAATAATTATATACTGTTACATAAGTCTACTTTATAATAATCTATATTATATTTAATATTTAAGTTATAGAAGTGATTAAGAAATTTTATTAGAATTGAAATTTAAGATAGATAACAATTGTATCTGCTACTTGAATCCTGAACAGATGAGGGTTTGAGATAAAATACTTTGGTTTCCATGGGAAGGAGAGGAATCCCCTTGTACGAACATAGCATTTGCTTTGAACTTACTAATTATAGCGTATAAAATAATGAAATGCAGACTGTCTTAATTGGAGCATTGTTAGTTTAAAATGAGAACAGAACTCAGAGATGTTTATTTCTTAAGTCAGTTTTCTAAATTATCAATTCTGATATTGATTTGAACGAAACGAATTTGCCTTAAAGAGTTGTCTGTCTCTAGGGATTCAGTGTACACCATTGATCTCTTATATGCATAAATTGGAGGAGACTGGATAGAAATGATTTAATGTGCCTGGAAAAAGTCAGGAGTTTTTGCTCATTAAACTCAGAACTTCAGAGAATGCAAATATATTTAACTTACTGAAGTAAGACGTTCAAAATGAAAGTGTATACACTCCATAAACCACGGATGGCATTGGCAACATGAATAATATATGAAATATTATTGTAATCAGGCTCAAAGAAATAGTCTGCTTGCTGTGATTTTCAAAATTTAAATATTAATAGTATATGGAAACACTGTTTATGCCTGCTATAATTTTAGATGTGACTTTTTTTTTTAATAGAGAAAGCAGAGTGGAGGCTGGAGGTAGAGGGAGAGAGGGCGAGAGAATCTCAGGTAGACTCCATAGCCAGGGTAGAGCCTGACATGGGGCTTGGTCCCCACAACCCCAAGATCATGACCTGAACTGAGACCAAGAGTCGGATACTTAACTGACTGAGCCACCCAGGCGCCCTGTGACTTGTATTCTTTACACTGCAGGAGAAAAAGCCTTAGTTTTCAGTACAACCATAAGTTGTCGCATTGTGCATAATTGATGAAATGTCTATGGTTCTGTGTGGACTAATGTGCTGTCTTCTATTCTAATCTTCATTTTGCCCAGCACGTTTGAATAATAAATATAATTTCTTTTCTCTTTATGCTGAAATCTGAGGGGACCCCATAGTCTAATTGGATTTCTACAAGAGATGAGTTTATTCTTTTAATTTAGTAATATGAGTGTTCTGTGTGGGAACCTTTTATTTACAATATCCTCAGTCTTGTGGAACGATGGTCTCGGTATGCAGTATCCACACTGGAAGCATTAATTAGCAAAACTCAGGGACTTGTTGAAGATGCAGATTCTCAGGCCCTGTCCTCGAACAACCGAGTCAGGAGCTCTAGGGGTGGCCCCAGTTCCCTGTGCTGCTTTCACGAGCTCTCTAGGTGGTTCTGATGCACACCACAGCTGCAGAACCCTGGATGGCGGATTTTTTTCACGCAACATTTCCTGCTTGAAGTTAACTTTGCTTCTTCAGTGAGGGTTCCTAATGCTAGGAAAGAAATTGTACTCAAGGTTTTGGATGAAGACCTGGCATATCAATTAACTTTGGTAATGTGACAAACCACCCCAGAGTTGAGTGACTTCAGACAGCCCTGTGGTCTCAATGGGATAGTTCTTCTGGTCTTGGCTGGGCTCACTTATGTTGTCTGTGGTCAGCTTCTGGTTGGCTAGGGGCTGGATGGTTTGGGATGGCCTCAGTTGTGGTGCCTTGTCTGTCCTCTCTTCCTTCCTCCAGCAGGCTGCTCCGGGCTCATTCACAGAGGTTCTAGAGAAAGGGCAGGAGCCTGACCTCAGAGTCAGCCCAGTACCCCTTCTGCCATTTGCTCTTGACCACCCAGACTCCAAGGTCAGTTCTGCTTCAAAGGCTCTTCTTGGGAAGAGATGCAAAGTCACACCCAGTAGGAGAGGATGCAGGGAGGGAATAACACTATGCAAACACTCCATCCTGCCCTGTGTAGCCCCAGAGATCAGGATCCAGACAGACTTGCTGGCTAAGTAATTCTGTCCCTTTTTCCTCCAGTCCATTCACATCAAAGCCTTCTGATTTCTGAAGCTGAGAAGTAAGACACAGTGGGTTATAGAGAACAGATGAGTCCATAGACGCCTAGTCATCCCTGGGATCACTGAGAATACCGTGCTTGCAAAAGTCAAACCTCAAAATTTGATGAAAAAAGAAAACATTTAAAAAAAGCTAAGTAGAAAGAAGTAAATTTCTTGGATATCCTCTGTGATTTCTAGAATGGACTTTGCTTAATGATGACCTGTACACTCTCAAGGTCTCACTGGCTTCACACATGGCTGATAACGTCCTCGGGATGCTGGAAGCAGTAGTCATGGGTAGACTTGAATAATGTAGAGTACTCTAGTATTGTTCTGCTGCTGTCTATGTTTCAAGAGTGCTTGTGGTAAGTAAAAGAGTAGAAACAGAGTAGGAAAAACAAGAAAAAGAAGTATGCAGTGATTAATGGCCTTTGGACCAAAATATAATATGGTTCTTTATCTTATTTACAATGAGTGGACTAGTTTTGAATAGTTCATATTATACTTTACATTATTAATGGCAGTGATAAACTGTTCTGTATGTTTGTATTATATAATGAGGAAGAAATATTTGCTTGCATTTTCAGATAATTTGCTGATATGGAATTAAAGCAGTGATGAACAAACTATGATCAGAAGCATGTAGGACATAATTTATGTTTTTAGAGACATCATATCGTTTTCTTTCCATATATGTTTAGGGAAAATGAGGCACATATTCTGTGGTACTATCACCTCACTTAGGTCTTCAGCTCTTTGGCTCACAAGTTCTCGTTGATTCCAGCTAGCACACGTTAAATGACTTTTCCGTCTGAAATGTTGCCCTCTAAAATAAGTGTAAGAAAAAATCCGTGCCCTCAGGGAGCTTGGTAGGATACAACATGGATAATCCCATTATCCAGTAACTGTAGAACAGTTACAGAAGGCTAGGTATTATGGCAGAGACTGGTCACCTAACTCTTGCTCGTACACAAAGCAGAGAAAATATAGGTCATTTGGGAAAGAGTTAGGTGGGATTGATTTTTGAGGTAGCTTGAAGAGAGGGGTTCAGTTTGAAGGAATTAGACTTAATGCCAGAGTGGTGGTTTGAGGGGCCCTGATGATTCCGGTGTGACTGAATGAGGACTGCCAGGGCTGGCCACAACAGTCTCTTTTGAGTAGGGCATCATTCATCCATTGCCACAATGATGGCAAAGCACACATTATCCCAAGCTCAATGGCTTAAAGCATGAAGCTTCTGTTTCTCACTCAGGCCTGTGGTTGGCTGGGTTTTGGCTCACGTCAGCTGGCCCTGACTCCAGGCTGCAGGTGGGTTCAAACCTGCTCCACACACATGTACAGTCTTCATGGATCAGGAGCTACTCAGCATTTTCTCATGGCAGATCATCAGAGCACAGGGACCAAGCTAAATTTTCAAGCACTCTTAAGGCCACTGCTACCATCATGTCCACTAACTGTCCTTTGACCAAATAAGTCATGTGGCCAACCCCAGCGCCACTGGGGCTGCAAGTGCCCTCTGCCCACAGGGGAGAGGGAGCAGAGTCACCATTTGCTGAACCCCTGCCACACTGTTCCGAGTAGGACAGGAAGAATCAGGGGTTTCATGAAGCTGATGTTCATTCTCATAAATGTACACATGCTAATGCAAAATTTATTGCCATTTCTCATTCTAATTGTTTATCTCAAGCCCTTAGCTCATGTTTTGGAGAGACAGTGAGATTTATTTATTTATTTTTCTAGCATAATTAGACTCCAGGCAGGTGGTCTTTTTAAGTAGCAGCAATTTTGAAGTGGCTATATTTTTTCTAAGAATAATAATGGCAACTTCCTAGTTGAGATTAGCGGATGTTCTGGCTTTGACCTCAGAACAGAAGGGCTAGAGTTATTGTTGTGTTTATTTGGGAATGTGAATTAAAAATAAATTTGAAACATGGCATGTAACACTAACAACTTAAATAACTTGAATGCATTGTCCTTAGCAATTTAAGAGGTAATTGTGTCTTTACAAAAATGATGGTATAGTTCCATTCCATCTGCAGAGCTAAAATTATAATTAGCACAGTTGATAAGCAGGGACCCTTTGTATACAGTGCTAAGAAAGCTGGAAGCATTTATTTGGCTCTTTTACTATAAAGTAGGAGCTATATTAACTAGAAAGCTACAACAATTTTGTTGTTTTAGCTTAAAAATATAAATACTTAGTATTATCAATATTAAGACTCTGGAGTTACAATTTAGAAGTTGATACTTACTAGTGTCCCAGAAGCATGATCTTAATTAAGTAATAAAATAACGATTGACGTGTTCCTTAAAAGCGTCTTCAAAATGAGGGTATCAAGAAAGACAACAATTTAAATAGCGGTTCACTTGGGGTTGATGTTTTTCTTTTGTACATTAAATGTATAACTCTTACTCAGATTAAATTTTACTTTTGTTGTTGTCTACATGGCATCCTATACACAAGCATGTATTTCTTATGGGATTATGTAGTAATTATTATAATGTTCCAGTCAAAAAAGGGAATGGATGTGGTGATGGGTCTGGAAAGGCAATAGGCTTTTTTTTTTTTTTTTTTTTAATTGGGATAGGCATTTAAAGTGTTGTCTTCAGTATCACCTATATTCGTGAAAGTTAGGTTCCACTGCATTTAGGAGGGGAAACTATACCAAACAGCACTTGTTTATACAGGAGGGGAGTGTGTCTCAGTCACACTTCAGAGAAGTCTTGAGTTAGGGGTCCAGGGTTGGAAAGGGTGTATCGTGATGCCCACAGAGATGGGGCTCCCTCACATTCTCAGGCGGCAGCTCCACCCCAGGCCATGCTCCCAGCTAGGAAGACCATGTTCTTCCTCCTTTGCAGAGTATTACTGGAGATAAGGGGTTAGTATCCAAACTACCACTTGGTAACCCAAGCTGCTCAACATCACTGATGATCAAGGAGATCAAGTCAAAATCTCAAGGAGATATCCCCTCAAACCTGTTAGAATGGCCATCATCAAAAAGTCAAGAGATAACAAGCATTGGCAAGGATGTGGTGGGAAGAGAACCATCACGTGCTGCTGGTGGGAATGCAGGCTGGTGAAACCACTGTGGCAAACAGTACGGAGGCCCCTCAAAAAATTAAAAAGAGATCTGTATGATCGAGTAATTTCACCTCTGGATATATATATATACATACACACACACACACACACACACACACAAAGGAAATGAAAATAAAATCAGTATCTCAAAGAAAATATCTGTACTCTCATGTTCATTACAGCATTATTCACAATAGTCAAGGTTTGGAAGCAACCAAAGTGTCCACCTGTGGATAAATGGATAAAGAATAGGTGGTTATAAGTACACAAAATGTGTGTGTATTTGTATATATACACATCAGTGGAGTATTATCAGCCATAGGAAAGAAGGAAATCTGGCCATTTGCAACATGGACAGACCTCGAGGGCATTATTCTGAGTCAGATAAGTCAGCCAGGAAAGCACAAGTACTGCATGGTATCACTTAAATCTAAATCTGAACAATCTAAAAAAAAAAAATCAGATTCATAGAAACAGAGTAGAAAAGTGACTGCCAGGGTCTGGGAGGTAGCGGGGACATAGGTGAGGTTGGTTAAAGAGTGCAAATGTTTCAGCTCTAAGATGCGTAAGGTCTGAGGATCTCAGGTAGGACATGGTGACTGTAGTTGAAAACACTCTATTGTATACTTGGGATTTACTAAGAGAAGAGAATTTACATTTTTTCATCCAAAAAAAAAAAAAAGATAAATATGTGATGTGTTGGGATATGTTAATTAACTAGGTGCAGGGATCCCTTGAATAATGTATATGTATATCAAGTCACCACAGTGTACACTTTCAATATCTTAAATTTAATGTATCAGTTATACAACAAAAGTGCTTACTGGAAGAAACCTCTCACCCCCACCTGGGGCTGAATGACCACATTGCAGCTGAATGACCCCATCTATCTGAAAGGGAAGTGGATAATGTAGTGCTTTGCCTGGGTTAGCAAAGAATTGGGCATTCATTTCCCCTACTGGGGGCAACTGGCAAGCCCCTTCTCAGTGCACATCTCCCACTTTGTCCCCAGAGGCCTTTCTGAGAATGTTGTTATGGTCATACAGTTTGATACATCAAATAGCAACCTTTTAGTTATATTCGTTGTAGCATAGTAACTCCCTGTAGTATTTTGCCTTCCCATAGCTTTTATTTATCTTATAAGATGCCTTGAAGCCATGATTATGTTTCCACATATGTGCCTTTGGCACGTCTTAGGATACGATGTGGCTTCCAAGCTAATCAAATCTTGTTTTTAAGAAGAGCTAGGAATTTAGTTTCAGTGATCCCTTTGTGTGTAGCTCTGTATGAGAAAGTTAAACTTGGGCTTTTAAGAAATTTCCTCCCAGTTTTGGGGTAGGAATTTGTTAGGTAAATTTCTGAGGTTATCTGTGTTGTGAATTTATAAGTAATGGATGCTCTTTATGCTGTCCAGAGGCAACTCAAAAAAAAATGTTTTCAGTATTGTGTCTAAATTCACATTGGAAACATTATTGGGTTGCTAATGAAAAACGATTTCTATGAAGGGCTCATATTTTAGCATCTATGATATGGAAGCACCTAAATCAACATCGCTATTTGGAGCATTGTCAGAATCTCCTGGAGAAGGAAAGGCAGTGAAGGGCGAGGTCACTGGCTTATATAAGATTTGGACTGTGAATGGGAAGTAAGGATGGAGAGTTGGATAAAGATGCTTTCACTCTTGGCCGGTTACGGCTTCTGCGCATCTGATGGTGGTTTGTTGCTATTCACGGCTTCTCTTGTAAATAGAGCACATTGACTCATACATGGAGCAGCGTGGGACTGTCTACAAGATGCCGCCTGCATATTCGATTAGGGCTAATGTGTTTTAATTACCAGCAGCCTAAGAACCAAACAGTGCATCTTAGCGCATCTAACGTTATTATTTTCAAGTAGCAGTTGAGTAACACTTGGAAGAAAATCATGAATCTCTCAGGCTAATTAATGGAAATGTTTAAAAAGTACTGGCAGATAAACGTAACAAACATGTCACCCCCAAATTGTGATTTTTAGCTACTGATTGATAACACCAACTCAGTCGCCAAGTTTTAATTTCTCGATTAAGTGGCATGCCCTGTACTCCAGTTTGAGTCACATTTGCTGAAGTTAATAACTAATGTATTTGGCACTTCCTATCTTTCGTAGGAAATATTTTCCCTCAATATTAAAAAAAGTGCAGATCGTCAAACATAGCTACAAAAAGTAATCAAATTATTTGACATTCTGTCTTAATGACAGCGTATGACTATGATAGTAACGGGGACGGCAGTTTTTACCAAGAATACCTAAAAAGTTATGAAATGCCTTTTGAATCGTGAAATTGGTGAATATAATTCAGTGTGTTTTTAACATTTGCTTTCCTCTTATTGGAGTTTTTAACATCAGGCGGGCAATTGTGGTGTAGATGGCAATTGTCTATTCATTTCAGCATTCTCTGTTTGAATCCCATGTGTGGGGTGGATTGGAAAAGAATTTTAAATAGATGTTTCTGTACCTGTGGCCCTGCTCACCAGGTGCGTGGAACGAGCTGAGGGACTGTCCAGGTGATGGGGGGACAGGGGCTGATGGGGACCTGACCAGCAGTAGGCAGTCGATCTGGGAGGAGAGGGGGTTGTAGAAGCTGTCAGAGGGGAAATTTGCAGCTCCAGGCTTCGTGATAGCCAGACAGGGTTGGGATGTCTGTGAATTTGCGATTAAAACCCAATTTTCTTTTGGGCTGACTGGTATTTACCTTAGAGTTTATAAAAGCAGTGTGTTTTAATAAAAAAACAAAATTGAGTAAACATGCTTCTATAATTTAGCTTTTGAAACCCAGTTTTTATATTCATGTCTACTACATGCCACTTTTTGGTTTTCCCCTATGATATAGACTGCCAAAATGCTTTTAAATCCGGATGCTGTGATCACATGCCTCCTAATACTGTCCCTCTGTGTGATCACATCCCTGCTGGTACCATGCTCCCCTTCTGTGTGGATTTGTTCAGTGTGCTCTGCACTGTAGTGAGGACGGCCAGGAGAACGTGATCACTCCGTGGTGCGTATAGTGAGGTGAGCACCCTTGTGCGTGCCTTCATCCTGGGAAGTATTTGTTACTACACCCCCCCCACCCCGCCCATTTTACAGTGGAGGAGACTGAAGCCCAAAAAAGGTCGTGTAACATTTCCAGTAAGCACAGCTCTTTATTGACGGGTCCCAAATATAGACCAAGAGCTGCATCGGAGTCTGGGTCCAGAGCTCTGGCATTTCAACGTGAAGCTGCGCTCTTGCACTCCATCCATCACACCGGTGGCCGGGTGCTGGGAGCACCATGCAGCACGAAGCAGCACAGCGTGGAAAGGAAATGAGCTAAGCATATAAATATCTCTATTTTAGCATGGTAGATGAAGGAAAGTTCTTTACACCCCAATCCCCAGTTTATGGGGATTTGAAGGAGGAAGGGGCTGGATTAGGTTGGAGGACTCAAGCTGTTCTGTGGACACAGTGCTTCCAAAGGCAAGACGGGGTTATGAGAAGAAGGGACTAATGCAGGGAATAACAGCAGGAGCAAAGCCACAGATGAACACAGAATGGGGTTGCGGAGGAGGTTCCTGGGTGCTGCCTTTTGGCTGCTCTACTTTGCTGTATCTTAGATGACACGAAAATGAACTCGTATTTTATTTGGTAGCCATAGGGAAGCCATTGGAGATTGTAATGAGAGAAATGACATGTTTGGACAGTTTTTTTTTAGGAAGTTCTATGAAGTCTCTCTTAATTTCGTTTTGTTTTTCTGCACGGTCCTAATTACTTCCTGACGATGCCCCCGTATTTTGTTGCTCCTGCATAAGGCAAGCTGTTGGAGGGCCAGCTTGGGTCACTAAGGCATGCCTTCCTCTAGGAGGCCGACTCACTTGGGCGGGGGCACTGATCCCAGGGCCACCGAGCTGCTCTGTCGTGATTGATAAGCAATCAGAGAAGCTGCTGACTGCACTGGACCTACGTGGGTCCGAGTGGCCATATCCAAATGACCAGATGAGATGGCGTGAACAGGAGGTGTTGGGTGTAAGAACTCGATGGGATATCGAGTTGACAGTACTAATTACATCTAGAGTCCTGCATCTCGCTTCAGACGTCTAAGAAATATCCCCGGGTTGAATTTCCAATCTTTCCCCCAAGAGCCACTTTCCCAGTGTAGGCTTCACTTGACATGCCATCCGCTGGCACCAGCTGCTCCAGTCGGGCACCTTGGAGTGCTACCTGCCGGGTCTTCTTCTCTCACACTCCCGCAGAGATGCTGCTTCCAGCCAGTCAGCTCCACAGTAAAGAGTCTTAGAAGCCAGCTGTTTCATTGTGCAGAGGAAGTCACTTTCTCCAGGCCATCAGCTTCCTTTCTCCTGGAAGCTACATTGATCCCTTTTCTATTAGCACTTTTTTTTAATTGAGGTGTAACTTACGTGCTGCCAAGCACATGAACACCAGGATGACAGTTTAACAGCTTCATGAGCTTTTTTTTTTTTTTTTTTTTGTTTTTTTTTTTTTTTTTTGCTTCATGAGCTTTTATGCATGTGCGTGCATAGATATTGATCCACAGATGTGTATCAATCCCAGATTAGTGTAGAAACAATTCTCTTCCCCTTAGCTCGGAGTGGGTGTGATGGGCCTGGCTGCCTTCTGGCCCTTCCCATGGAGTCTCTTTGGGGAGAGGGAGCATCACATCGGCATGGCTTCTCTCTCATGTTTATCCGAGGGGCGGCCCGATACTGGCTGAGGAGGCTGTGGGCTCCTGGGCAGTCTTCACCAATACCTCTGCAGAAAATCTCACAATGAACCATCTATACCTTACCTTTGCAAACTGCCCCCAAAAGATGTTTCTGCCCTTTAAAAATAACATTTCCAAAAATAAAAAAATAAAAAAAATAAAAATAAATAAAAATAACATTTCCACCCCTGTGAACTAAGAACCCTTGTTATGTATAATGAATTGTAATAGAACATTTTAAAATGAAATTTTCTATTGTTAGTGGTATTAGAAAATGTATGGTTGTGACTGCTTTTAATATTCATTTTAGCCTGATTTTACTTTTTTCTGAGTAAAGTTGTCAAGCTATGCCTTTCAGTTTTTTTTTCCCCAGATGTAGCTTCATGTGGTATCCTGTATGAGATTATTTTTATTTTTCTTAATATAATCTTAGACTTGTTTGTATATAGCAACTAATCTTTACAGAGCATTTTCTACAAGCCCAGTGCATCCTAAATCCCTCACACCCACTGACTTATTTACTCAGTTCAGCAGCTCTAATGAGAAAGGTTATGTTGTCATCTTTAGCTCTAGTGAGAAAGGTTATGGTACCTTTTTAGAGGTGAAACTGGGGCATGGAGTTATTACCACTCGCTGAGGTCATAGCCAGAGTGTAGCAGAGCCTGAATGGCAGCCCATCTATCCAGGTGCTGGAGCCTGTGGCCCCCACCACTGTACTACTACCTCTCTTTGCACAGGGTAAACACCAGTGGTGGGGAAAGTTGCTGTTTAACCGCTGGAACCCATCATTTAAGGAGGCTGATGAATTTAACTTGAACAATCAGAGTTTCTCTTAATCCTGTTTCCCTGATAAAGACATACATAATAGAGTCCACATCATATGGAGTTGAATCAGGGCCAACCATGTTTAAGGAATACTAATAAAGACGGGTGACACCTGCAGAGTGCTGGGTCTTTGCCCACCTGTTCCAGGGGAGCATCTTCACTCCATGACTTTCCACAGCCACCAGACAGGGACTGGTTTGGAGATGAGGATACTCAGGCAGAGGGAGCAGAAGTTAAGTTGCTCAAAGACCAGCTATTTGGTGGTAGCACCAGCTGCTAACCTAGATGTTGACTTTGAGCTTGTGCTCTCAACTACTGAGCTACATTGCCTCATAAAACAAAACAAAACAACAAAACAAAACAAAACAAAAACACTTTCCAGGAAAAACTGTGGATCTGTTCTGAAGTGTCTGTCAGCTGGATTTTATTTTTGCCCAGGCTCTCACCTACACTTCCTGGTAATCACCATTTCCCAGCGTCACCAAGTGTCCAGAAAAGTTTGGTTTGTCATGCCATCGATTGCCATGGAGAGAGGTCCTCATGTTGCCACAGTTGGGTGAACCATTTTGCGTGTAAATGAATTTCCGACTAACTCTTTTTCAAAGGACTGGGTGTGAGTTGATTGAGCCTTGGATCCTTAGATTTCTGCCCTTACTAAAGAATTCTGCGATTCAGCAGTGTTTCCTGATAAAATGAGCTTTGTCTCCACTGCAGAAGAAAGAAATCACTTATAGGCTCTTTCTAATAAAAATATGTTGACTTTCTAAAAGAACAGTTCATCGTTAACATCCTATTAGATTAAAAACTCATGGAGACAACTGTCTTATTCATTTCTCTTTAACCACTCAGAGAGCTAATGATTAAATAAATCATTACCCTGTGGGTATCTCTTCAGTGATGTTTTCTTCAGCATATGGGAAGTGGTATTTCTAAGACTTTGTCTTGATATTACAGTGGTGAAATGACAATGCTAATTGCCAATAGAGAATCCAGGTAAGAATGAACATGGATTAGGAGAATATTGCTTCTGTATGAGAATATTAAAAAAAAACCCACACTACTGCTTGTAAACCATAATTCCATAAAATGAACAGGTGGATGAACTTCTCATTTTCTAGAAATATTATGAAAATATCCATGAGCGGTCTGGGTGTGGTGGTTGGGATTGTGAGGATTATGATTGAAATAGCATCTCGGTTTGATCAGAAATAGGCCTGAACTTAAATACAAACAAATCCATCAACAGCCTTTTGAAAAGTGTACTGGGGTGGGATCAACTTTTGAGGGGGTAGGATGACACCCCAATTAGAAGAAGGGACATGAGAGATTAGAAATTAGAAAGGACATGAGAGATTTAGAGGAAATGGTGTATGAAGATCTAAATGAGCAACTCTTTTCGAGGCTCTGAGGACAGGGAGACAGTGGACCCTTGCTAGGTCAGGGCATATCTAGAGGAAAGATGCTCCATAGGAGAAGGAAAGCATTCTTAAGTAATTTTACCAGATTTCATACCAATTTGACTACCAAATGATAGATCAAATATATTCATTCATATGGCCCCTGCAAGCACGATTTTGCAATTGCTTTTCAAATTTTATGCAGTATTATTTTTCTGTTTTTGCTGTTATAAAATTTGCCTCTTCTGGGAAACAGCGATAACAAAAGACTGTTAATTGAAAAAAGAAGAGGTTAACAGGACAGTAGGTGGAAAGCTATTTGCCTGAATTTATATCTTCTTACTGAACTAAAAACCTCCAATTTATCTGCCAAATCTAGACGTTAGCATAAAAATCAAAGACCCAGGAGCCATGAATTCAGACTCTGTTGCAGAAACTCTTATTACTTTGTGACTTGAGGCCAGACATTTAAACTCCTCATCTCTCAAACAAATTCATTTGAAACCAAATGCTAAACTGACTGCTTAAATAAATAACACCTTCAAAAGAATGCCTGGATATTTCATGTCCAGGAAAGGTTACATAAATTTTAAACGGCCTTGTAATTAAGTGCCAGAGCTGAGTCGGCCTACAGCATTTAAATATGCCATCTTGTCCCCACCACGTAAAGGCAGAAAAGTGTTGAATATGCCATGTTGTCCCCACCAGGTAAAGGCAGTACGGGGTGCAAATGCACCATCTTCTTGGTTTCCCCTATGCAAGTAGGACAGCCCCAAGCGAATGGTTGTTCTCATGGCTTAATCTGCATTTCCTGGGAATTTTAACAAGTGGCATTAATTTATTTCTTGATTACAAGAGTAATGTATACTGAAAAAATTATTTATTTGAGAGAGAGAGAGTGCTTGTGTGTGTGTGTGTGTGTGTGTGTGTGAGTGTGTGTGAGCGAGGCGGGGCGGGGAGAGACAGAGGGAGAGGGAGAATTGTCTCAGCATGGAGCCCAACCCAGGGCTCCATCCGACAATCCTGAAGATCATGACCTGAGCTGAAACCAAGAGTTGGATGCTTAATTGAGCCAGTCACCCAGGTGCCCTGTGATATGGGGAGAAATTAGAACCCAACCAAAAGGCAGAGATTAAAAAAACTAAAAGGACCAATTAGCCAACCACCCATTCATAACTGTTACTAACTTTTGAGACCGCGATCCTGAGCTTCTGCTTCATACTTAATTTGTGCGCACGCTCACTTTTTACACGTATACAAAAACGTGATCATAGAATTCTTCTAGTCTTAAATTCTGTTTATAATAGATGATAATCTCAAGGATATTCTTTTAACAGCAGTGGCTGCATACTGTCTCATCCCGTGTGTCATGGCTTCTGCTTTCCCTTGCTGTGGATCATCTGAATGGGCCGGTTGTTTTGCTGTCGTAACCCTGACACATCGTCTCATACGATAAAATCCTCTAAGTACTATTTCTAGGAGAAAGAATGTGTACATATTTTAAGCTTTGATGTTAGTTTCATTTTTCCTATTTGACGTTTGACAATTCAAATGCTTAATCCATATTCATATGTATTTCTTTTCCTGTTCATTACAGTTTATTCTCCCTGAATCACTTGAGGAATATTTTTTCCTAAATTCCTTTGTAAGTTTTAATGACACCACATAACATCTGCCTATTAATTTGGGAATAATAACAGATTCACAATAATAACTTTTCTTACATCAGAACACAATGTGGATTTTTTTGTTTTTTTCTTAAGTAGTCTCTATGCCTAGTGTGGAGCTGAATGCAGGACTTGAACTCACAACTGAGCCACCCAGGCACCCCCACAATGTAGCTTTTATTTAATTCGTTCAGTTTTATTCTCACCCTAGGTAAGGCTCCACAGACTTCTGTCTATACTTCCTGAATATTTATATTTTGTGTCCTTCCAAATACATCTTACTGAAATTTACATGAGGAAGGTTTACTCAAATTTTCTGTATTGTGATTTATATCATCTATCTATCATCTATCTATCTATAAATGATTGGTCAATATAATGCTACTGGTTTTAATACTTGTTCAGTTAATTTGTTGGTCTTCTATAAACAAAGATAATCTTCCTCTACTTTTTCATAGTTGTGTCTCTTAATCTTTTCATCTCGTAGCTTTGGCTGGACCTTGGAGAATCATATAAATAACACAATAGTTTGTGGTGTTAGTGTCTTGTGCTGACGTTAATCTATGCACCTCTAGAATTTCATTGAATGTGACAAGGATGTGGCTGCTGACTGCAGTTTAGTGTAGAGATCCTTTGGTGTGTTATTTTCTCTCTGATGGCTCACTTTGGGTTTCTGCATGCCTCTCAGTGTCTTACTTTTTAATTTTTGTTTTGCTGCTTTTCAACATTTTTATCCATCTTTATAGACTGCATATTTTCATGACTTGTCCTGAAAGCACAAAGCAGATGTGATCTAACATGTTTACATGGCAATACAGCACTTTTTTTCTCTTTCTTTCTTTCCTTTTTATTTTATTTTTTTAAAAGTAATTGGCCATCTCAGCCTTATTATATAGTATCAAGGAGGAAGTGATTTTCTGCAAGGAGGTCAGCTGTGGTTAGTTATATTTTGGTTTCCATAATATAGAGCAACTTCATTTCACATTTCAAAGCAACTACCTTTAAAATACACATGGCCTAAATACACCATTGAGTCAGTTACTAATTAAAATTATTCTCTTAGACAATTATATCATCAACATTTTGTTTGGAATCAATTAAGCACATTGACATGTTGCATTACCAAGAACCAAAAATAATTTGAGGCAGTAAATGTGATTTAGTCCTCAGATATTTGCCAGTTATGCTCATAATAATAGACATGGTATGGGGACACCTGGCTGGCTCAATTGGTAGAGGATGTGATTCTTGATCTTGGGGTTGTGAGTTTGAGCCCCACATTGAGGGTAGAGTTTACTTAAATTTTTATAAGAAAAAAACGTGTGTGTGTGTGTGTGTGTGTGTGTGTGAGAGAGAGAGAGAGAGAGAGAGGGAATATGGCATTTTTTTCAGCAGGTTTTCCATTTGTCAGTGTCACATTTCTCTCTCATTATCTTCTGAATAATTTTTATAAGTTACATAATTATTTTCCATATTTCCATTTCTTCTACGTCTTTGTTATTGACTTTACATTTAGTGCTTTTATGGCCAGAGAACATAATTTACATACTTTATATGATTTAGATTCATTCACGTTTTTGAGGTATGTTTTATAGATCAGAACATGTTCTATTTTGATGATACTCCCTGAATTATTGAAAAGAATGTATATTCCACCTTTGCTAAATGGAACATCCTTAAAATATTAGCATGCGTTGATTAGTTTTTAGGTCTTTTCCTTATTACTGATGTTCTCTCTACTTACATGAATTATTAAGAGGAAAATGTTAAAGTTTTCAACTACATTTTGGGTTTTGGGTTCATCTACTTTGATTAAGGTAAATCATTTTTGCTTCATGTATTTTGAAGCTGTGAAGCTAAGCACATATTATAGTTTCTTATGCCTTCTTCATGAATTAATCCATTATTATTATGTAATGTCCTTCTCCATTCTTGGTAATTCCTTATTGTGAATTAGACATGTTTGACAATATGCAGCCACTCTAGATTTTTCTACTTAAGGTTCATATAGTATCTCTTTTTCCCTTTTTCTCACTTTGTCTGCCTGTGTCTTTTATTTTTTTTATTTTTATTTAAAAATATATTTTTTTAAATTTTTATTTATTTATGATAGTCACAGAGAGAGAGAGAGGCAGAGACACAGGCAGAGGGAGAAGCAGGCTCCATGCACCGGGAGCCCGACGTGGGATTCGATCCCGGGTCTCCAGGATTGCGCCCCGGGCCAAAGGCAGGCGCCAAACCACTGTGCCACCCAGGGATCCCGTGCCTGTGTCTTTTAAATTGGGTTTTTTATAGACAGAGGATATTGGTTATTACTTTTTTTATCCAGTATGACTGTGTATCATTTAATTGGTATGTTTAACTCTTTACCTTTTACATAATTATTGATAAGGTTAGATTAAGGACTATAGTCTTGCAAGTCATTTACTATTTGTTCCATCTGTTCTTTTGCAGTTAAAAATCTTTATCTGCCTACTTTTATGCTTGGGTATTTTTTATTCTGTTTTTTTTTTATCCTACATTGGCTTTATTTATCTCTTATAATTTTTAGTGGATGTCCTTAATTACAGTTTACCTTTAAATATTATACCACTTCATAAACATTAAGGTGTCTATGACAGTATATTGCCAACCTCTCTCCCATTTTATGTGCTATTATTCTTATTTATCTTATTTTTAGCTACAAATTCAGTTTGTTGCTATTTTTCCTTGATATTATATTTTAGAATTTTTAAGTTACATTGACTTTTATTTTATTATTTTTTAATTTAAATGCAATTTGCCAACATATAGTATAACACCCAGTGCTCCTCCCATCAAGTGCCCTCCCTAGTGCCCATCACTCAGTTACCCCATCTCCCTACCCACCTCCCCTTCTGCAAGCCTTTATTTGTTTCCCAGAGTTAGGAGTCTCTCATGGTTTGTCACCCTCTCTAATTTACCTTTATTTTAATAGTTTATGGAGATTTTCCTTTCTTCATGTGAACCCAAGTCTCTGTAGTGTAGATCTGTAGGTAATGAAACTTCTAAATTTTAATTGTTTGATTAAAAGTCTTTATCTCTTTTTTACTTTTAGAGACCTCTTCTCTGAATATAGATACTGGTGTGACAGTTTTTTTCTTTCTACATTTTAAAATATCAATCCATTGTTTTCTGTCTTACATAGTTTCTAAGGAGGAGTTGGCTGTAATTCCTCTCTTTGTTCCTTCCTTTGTAATGTATTTTCACTTTGCCTGGAGGCTTTCAGGATTTTCTCTTTGTTTTTGGATTTCAGCAGTTTGAAAATAATATGTCAAGATTTTTTTTTTTTCTTTTGTATTTGTGCTGAGGTCCTTGGATCTGTGGCTTGATATCTTGAATTAGTTGTAGAGAGATTTTCAACCATTGTTTCTTATTTCGCATTCTCTCTTCTTTGGGATTCTTGCCACATACGTGTTAGTGAATGTCTGCTGTTGTTTCACAGTCCTGAGATGCACAATTCTATTTTGTCCCCATCTTTCTCCTTGTATCCACGTTTGGTTAATTTCTGACAACCTGTCTTCAGTTTCATGAACACCTACCTAAGCTGTGGTGAATCTATTGATGACTCCATCTATCTAAGGTTTCCTTCATCTCTGTCTTCTTATTTTTATTTCCAGGATTCTATTTTACTTTTTCTTATGACACCTCTCACAGGGCTGAGATCTTCTGTATGTTCACATGCATTGCCTGTCTTGTCCAGTATTTAATATATGAATTGTAGCTATTTTACATTCCTTTTCTGGATCATGTATGTAATTGTATTTTTGGCTTTCTTTGTCTCTTGTTTATGCATTTTCCCTTGGATTTTTGTGTGTCTCATAATATTTGTTAATGTCAGACTTTCTAAGCAGGATAGTAGAGATGGAGATGGTTAGAACTTCTGTCTAGAAATGGGCAGGCCACTCCTTTGTCCAGGCCATTAGTGTGGAGGGTCAGCTCATTCTTGTCAGGAGTTGTGCTGGGCTTGGGTTTTGTCTTGTGACTTCACTGCACCATGGGTTTTAATTCTTTACCTTGTGTTTCAGCTGTATTCTGATTTCGTGGAGGACTCTTTCCACTAGTCTTGCTCTACCCTCAGCTTTAGGCTTTTCCTGTGTGTTTGGTATCCCAGGAGGGTTTCACTTTTCATTCTTACCCCCCACTTCCACACCACATGATTACTTATTACTCAGTGCTTGCAAGCCTGATAACAGGGTCAGAGGAGAGGAGTCCTCTGCTGTACTGGGCCTGTCTCAGTAGTAGGCAGGCTCTGTGTCCATGGTCCTACACTTTCCTAGCATCAACAGTTCTTGTGGTCTGGATCCTGCCTCCCCACCCCTGCCAAAGAATCGTGGACTCTTTAAAGAAATCTACTTACTCTTCACTTATGTTCTGGGGGGTGACAGGAAATGCTATCTTACTTCAGTGGCTTGAGGCTTTCATATTATAGGGGAAAAGGTCAGACTTCGTTATCTCCATGGTCCTCACAACCCTGTAAGAAGACAGATGATACTTAGAAGAAAATAAATAAATAAAGGGAAGAGGAAAACATTGACCATACTTGATGTGAACAATGTTACCACAGTGCTATGATAGGGACATGGAAGGGTCCTGGGTGGTGACCTCCTTGAAGAGACAAAATGGAAGCTGAAACCCAAAGGATGAAAAGGAGCCAGATTCATTAAGAGTTTGGTTGGGGTAGAACTTTGGAAGAAATCATTCCAGGCAGAGAAGATACCAAAGAACCTGGGCATTCGGACTATGGTGGCGTCCTGTCAAAGGGCTCTGACTCTGGATAGGGAGGCCTTCCGAGTGAGGTGGGAGGTACAGGCAGGGCAGATCCTGCAGGTCCCCACGGGTAGAAGCTGACTGTCCTCTCAGTGCATTGGGAAGTGGCTGGTGGGTTGTAAATGTTGACTGTGCCAACCGCAGGCTCTGTAGGAAACAGATGGCACACCCACCTGGGGTGACTGAGAAGCTGTCAGTGAAGGCGGTGTTTGCCCATCTAGGCAAGTGTAAGAGAAACCAACCAGCATGGTGAAGTACTGGGGGCAGCCACAGCCAGCAGCTGTTACCACCTGAGCCTGAAATGGGAAGGATTGGTTTCAGGTTCGGGTTTAGGAGTTCGGGTTTGGGGTTCTGGTTTGGGTAAAGTACTAAAACATTGCTTAGGAAATGTAAAATAAATAAATAAATAAATAAATAGCCAATCTTATCTTCAGTTTACAGTTTTTGTGTTTTTAGATAAAATGCCTTTGCCTACAGTTGTTTGAGACCTAATCAGAACTATGGATGCGGTCTGCAGAACTGAATCCAGTTTCTTTGTGGAGCTAACTGACCCACACATGGACAGAACCTGTCATGATTACTGTGTTTTTGGTCTTCTCTCAACATCCAGTGATGTCGATAAAGCACCAAAACGTTTAGTCCCATCTGTCCTAGTCCCATAGTCCCTCTATGCATATACGCTGGAAAGCAGTGGTTGCTTTTTGTGAATGGACCCTGATGTTAATTTCAGGGCATTCAGTTTGCTTTAGTCAGCTTTGTACCCTACAAGGCGCCTGGGAGATTAAAAAGAACCGGAAGGAATTTTCGTGAGTGATCAACCAAGTGAATGAAACTGAAACGCTGGCTGGTGTCATGGTGTGATGTGGCGGTGTGGTATTTCGGTGACTTTAGGCATTGGCTTGATGCGTGTAGCAAGCCCAGGACCTGCCCCTCTCCGCCTGGGCAGGAGTGACCCACGGAGAATTGGCAGCCTGTGAGCAGTTCTTGTCTCTCACCTGCCCATGAGGGGGGCTGTCTTGTGGGTGTGCTCACCCTCTGAACAGTTGGACCCCTGCAAGCCTACTTGACTTGACTGATAATACAGAATGATTAACAAAGATCCTGTGTCCCCCTGAGTAGAAACCTTCAAACATATGATTAATAGTAGCGCGGCTCCTAGACAGTGTGTACAGTTTGAGTGGCATCAAGGAAATAGGAATCCATGTAAATAAACTGCTATTCTTCCCTTTGCCCTTTAGTTTTTGTCATGTGCACCTTTCTGTATATATGTTTATACCTATATGAGTGTGTATATATAATCTTAATAATTGCAGAGTGCACTTGAACATGCCAGGCACTCAAATATTTGTTGAATGAATGGTACGTCTTTGTTGTTTAAATATTTATTGGACTGTTTTAAAGAAGTGGAAATGTTTGGTATGGCACTCTTGTTTCGTTACCTGATATTTTATGGTAAGGCTGATCTGATCTTCACAAAACAGAGGCCCTTCTGTTTGTACAACATTATTAAACATAATCTACTCTGATTATGTTATTTATTTTATTTTATTTTTTATTTTTAAAAAATATTTTATTTATTTGAGAGAGAGAGAGAGAGAGAGAGAGGCAGAGACACAGGCAGAGGAAGAAGCAGGCTCCATGCAGGGAGCCTGATGCGGGACCCGATCCTGGGACTCCAGGGTGTGCTAAACCGCTGAGCCACCCGGGCTGCCCTGATAATGTTATTTTATTTTATTTTATTTTATTTTATTTTATTTTATTTTATTTTATTTTATTTTATTTTATTTTATTTTATTTTTTTATTTTATTTTATTTTATTTATTTTATTTTATTTTATTTTTTGAATTTTATTGATTTATGAGAGAGAGAGAGAGAGAGAGAGGCAGAGACAGGCAGAGGGGGGAGAAGCAGGCTCCATGCAGGGAGCCCGACGTGGGACTCGATCTCGGGACTCTAGGATCAGACCCTGGGCTGAAGGCAGCGCTAAACTGCTGAGCCACCAGGGCTGCCCTGATAATGTTATTTTAAAGGGAGAATCCCTGGTACATGTCTTTCCAAAAGTACGTTTATTTTTTCCTGATGACATGTTAGAATAAACCGTAGGGATAGCTGGTCCTATATGATGGTTTGGGTGTTTTTGGGACACACTAAGCTCTCTGTAGGACCACAGCTACACACAGGACTCAGTAGCAGTCTGCCCTCTCCTTCAAGGGGACAGTTGCTTTTCATTTTAATTTGCTATCTTAGGGGGTTGTTTATGTAATACGAAAGATGCTGCTTAATTTCATAATTATGTGAGCTCATGGAATTAAATATTTATCTTTTATTTTGTAGATTCATGTCTAAAAAAACATTCTATCATTGTCAGGGTTTGGATGATTAAAATGTAGCAGAAACCACGACAAGATTTAGGATGGGTTCTTGGTAACATCCTTGCCATCTCAAGGAGGTTATTACATTATACACTTAGTTGTTGAAGATGGGCCACGTGTTGATACTTTCAGAGGTCCAACTTCAGCATGAGGACATTCAGGACAAAAGTACAACTTTTATAAAGGGGTACATTTGAGAGAGTGACAAGATTGATAAAACCTGATGTCTCAGGTATACTGGATTGGCACATACTTCATGGTTCACGATTTTAGCTACAATCTCACAGTTCAGTGACTCTATTCCATCAGTAAGATTCAACTTGTTTATTTCTAAAATGGTACAATTACTGTAAGAAGCTTTTTTTTTTTTTAATGGAAGCTAATTTTAAATGAAGTTCAGAGTCATGACTTAACTTGAATTAGTATGGCTCTTAGCCTGTCAATACGTATATTTCTTCCTCTAATTTAGAAATGGCATAAGACGTGAAATTTTTAAAAGTACTGACATGCTGGAAGGCTGTGATTGAAGAATATATAACCTAGGCCGTTCCTCAGAGAACACTCCAGCGTTTCCGTGATTGAGAGCTGTAATACATTTCAAGAAAGATAGCCTTCCATCTTAGAAAGACCAATTGCCTTTTGTTTTAAGTTATTATTTAGAATACTGAAAACATTTCATTTCATGAATGTCATGCAAAAATGTAATAGGATCTTCCACTTAAGGTAATGCGGTTTGAAAGCTCCTTGATAGTAGGGATGTTCTAGACTGCTGTTCATGGAGCCCAGGGAGGCGGTCCAGGATGGAGTTGCCAGGTGGAAGGTACCAGAAGGCGGCAGCTAGCAGGTTGTTCAGATGCTGCTCTTTCTGCTGGCTCTGCCTGCCACCTCCTGAGCCAACACCAAGAACACGCTTCCTACCCCTTCTCTCCCTCCTGTGAGGGCCCTCCTGCTTCATCTTTTCCACTTAGAATCCTGATCAATATGCAAGGTGCCATTCAGTTGTCTTTTACTCTGTTAAGCCGTACTGATCAGAAGCGTCCTCACTCTTAGCTAATAATAACTAATTGCCATTAGTATGTATCTGGACAATTTACAGGTAGTTTTACGGAGAACTCATTGATAGTTAAAGCATTGGTAGGGCAGATTGTGTTGTTCGTACAGGAAACCCAGGGCAGATTGTGTTGTTCGTGAGGAAACCCAGGTTCTTTGAAGCTGAACGATGTTCCTATAAGGCATCAGTATCCACTTTTCATCCATCTGTTCATGTATGAAACATTCTTCCACTTGACAAAACCTGACTTTAAATCAATTATGATCGCCTGAACTTGTAGTCCACATAGATGCCACTGAATTGAAAACATGCCAGTTAATCACGCTTGGGGACGTCTTCCAAGTGAACAGTTAAAATATAAATATACTGCTTTCAAGGTTTATTTATGAGCCAGTAACACCCCCAATTAGAAGATGTGCTAGGAAGAAATAATCCAGTTTGCAAGTCTACAAAATTACCAAGTTTTTAAAGGAACAGACTCTGTAACAACATTTGTTGTGCACAACTTACAAAGGAAATCATGTGATTATGTCTCTGTACGATGGACCTAAAGAAGTCATGTGCAGGAAGTACTTTGAGTAAGGAAGGGTTGTAGCATCCTGCTGCAGAGGGACTCGGGCCTACACCCTCCCTTACACTTCCCTGAAGGTAACTGCTTCAGAGAATTATTCCAAGCCTTCCCCTCCTCCCTCCTGGAGGTCACTCTCAACTGAGAAATGTCTCCTATTTCACTGGAAAGGTCTGAGCGGCTGGAGAGCTCCTTCACTGTCTCCACCTCTCTGTGCCCCGTCCTGCACCCTCCTGCCCATCATGTCCTTAAAACGGGTGGTCAGTCTCTTATCTTGGGCCGACTCTTCCTCTGGTCAGCTTTTAGATCTTCTCGGCTATCCAAGGGTATGACTTTGTGCTTTCTCTCCTGCATCCTAAAAATCTCTCTCTCTACTGGATCTTCTTCAGCATGCTGACATGCTTTTTCTTACATTTTTCAAAGCCACACTCTTGGCCCTATTTCCCATGGACTAGCACCCTATTCCTCTCTTTCCATTTATGACAGTTGTCCTTGAAAGCATTATCTGTGCTCTATGATCACAATTTTCCCTGGACACCACACTCCTCCGGAGACCAGGAACAAGTAAAAGTGGCCAGAGGAGAACAGAGGTGCCAGCCCTTTTGAAGGAAACTTCTCTTGGTAAGGTCACCTTGTCAAGGTCAGTGTAATTTCCATGTTGCTAAATCCAGTAATTCGTTATACCTACCTTTTACCTGTTCCACATACTGTAGCCCTTTATTTCTCTGAAACATGGTAGATGTGGCTACAAATATGTTCAGAACTTTATAGGTCTAAAAAGTAAACACAGACAAATGATAAACAGTTCCAAAAACAAACTGTTTGGCTAGGGAAATACTGGAAACATACCTCAGCAAAAGATTAATGTTTTTGAAATATTGAGAGCTTTTTCACATCAATAAAAAGAGATCAAAACCCCCAAAGAAGAACAAAGACAGGAATGTAAGATTCACAGCACAAATATAAATGAAAAAATTAAGCTCAGTCTCACCAATAACAAATAAATTCAAGCTCACATGTCAGGGATATGACATTTGCAAAACAGAAAGAATAGTAATGCAGAAACAAAACAGGTATGTTTATGTGCTGCCAGTGGAGTGTAGGTTGTTACTCATCCATGGAAGGGATTTTTGTCTATTAAAATGTGCATCTCCTTCAACTTACTGGTTTCACATCTGGTAAACTGTCTGCAAATAGGTAAATGATGTAACTGAATCTTCATAGAAGCATAGAGAAATGCTAAGTTCAGAAATATCTATTGGACCCTAAGTAAAATTATGAAATGAAGGTTTATTTAATATCCTAATTGTGATATGTCATCACAGAATTACAGTATAATCTCAATTCTGTTCTTTAATTTATCTTGGGAAAAAAAGATAGAAGGATAAATACCCAGACAAATGAAAGCAATGTCTAGAGGTTTTAGAGATATATACAATGATTTATCCCATTTGAATTGCCTGTGTTGGGATCCCTGGGTGGCTCAGTGGTTAAGCATCTGTGTTAGGCTCAGGGCGTGATCCTGGAGCCCCGGGATCAAATCCCACATCGGGCTCCCTGCATGGAGCCTGCTTCTCCCTCTGCTTGTGTCTCTGCCTCTCTCTCTTTCTCTCTCTCATGAATAAATAAAATCTTAAAAAAAATAAAGTCCAAATTAAAAAAAAAAAAAGAATTGCCTGTGTTTTCTTCAATTGCTGTGAATTAAAAAATAATAAATAATTTAAAATACGGCATTTTTATTTATGAAGGGAATTACATAATTAAAAGTTCTAAGTTTAAATCTAAGGTGATGGGACACCTGGGTGGCTCAGTGGTTGAGTGTCTGCCTTCGGCTCAGGTCGTGATCCCGGGGTCCTGGGATCGAGTTCCACAGGGCTCCCCATGGGGAGCCTACTTCTTCCTCTGCCTGTGTCTCTGCCTCTCTTTCTGTGTCTTTCATGAATAAATAAATCTTAAAAAAAATAAATCTAAGTTGATAATGAGCACTGGGTATTGTATGTAACTGATGAATCACTAAATTCTGCCTCTGAAACATATAATACATGTTCATTAAGTTGAATTTTAAATTAAAAAAATTAACATAAAGTGAAAATATTTGTGATTTTTTTCATAAAAACACCTAAGCCTGAGAGAAATCTGAGTTACTAGGAACACGTTGCCTCAAGGAGCAGTTGGATGTTCAGAGCGTGCACCCCCATACTGTGTCCGTTCATAATGGTGCTTTTATAAATTCTAACGATTGTGAAGAAATAATGTAATAGCCTGTTTATATGTGTGTGTATACACACACACACACACACACACATGAATATGCAGACCTCCGCATGATCCCATGGGTCCCCATGCCAGCCTGGAGAGGGACATTTAGGTTGTAAATACTCAGGATTCTCCCAGGAGGGAAGATGTAGGCTGTCCTAAATGTGGAGTCTTCTTGAATTACCTTTGCTCTTTTTACCCAAGGGCATCTAGGGGAATAATGTCCACTCTTTGGGACCGAGGTTAACAAAACTGAACTGTTGCCTGGTGACTTAAGAGTGACAGCTGCCACATGTGAAGCTGGAGGGTTAGAGTACCCTTCTGTTTTTCTTGATTTCTGTGCTTTTTGATTGAATTTCGGAGACAGGTTCAGCCTTTCATTTAATCAGGGGCAAATATTTGGAGGACTGAAGTGGCAAAATTCATCCTTCTTAGTGGGAAAGGATATTACTTCCAAGAGAAGGAAACCTGATACGTGATTGGAGGCTCATTATTACTTGGAGAGTAAGTGGGCGTTTTCCTTGACTAAAATGCACGTAATTGATATGAGCTTCCCTCCCTTACAACTGGTGGGAGTCATATGATATGAATAGCTTCTGTGAGAGCTGTCCTTTTATTCTGTTGATGCCATTGTCTATGTCTTTCAGAAGTTCTTTTCTTTGTCATTAAGTGGGATTATTTTAAATGGGAATGTTTAACTGTTCACAGTTGACTTCAAGCTGACTTTGGTCTGTCCCCATCCACACCACACCAGTTGGATGGCTAGGACACTGCTTGTATGGGGCTCTATTTGTTGCTCAGAAGTAAAGTTACCATTATAAGGGGAGTTTAGGATTAGACAGCAGGAACGATGAGGCATAGACACATGTCCAATACAGTTCTCCTCTGCTGACTTGGTTGTCTCAATCTGAAAGAAAAAATAAATGGAGAGAAGAGAAATATAACTAATAGAGGGGATTGTCGAGTACCATTGAGAGGCTCTAGCTGGCGGTATGTGTGTGTATATATTATACGTGTGTGTGTGTGTATGTGTGTGTATGTGCATATATACATAAAGCATCCATTTGGGGATGGGATTGCATGACAAAGGGCTAAGCATCTTAAACCTGTGTGATTTAAGGGACACGAAGTAACCATTCTAAAGGTTGACCTGAACAGATATGTCACCTCTGCAGGAGTTTAAGAGAAGGCACATTAATAATGTTAACACATCACAGTCTTCTGAAGTCAGACATGTGTTAAATAATAAGACCATTAAATAGGATACAAGTAAGAGATGAAAACTTTTCAAATGCAATATATACAATTGAGGACATGGACTTGAGGGAAAGGGTGATGCTATTGTATTTTTTTTTTTTTTGTAATTGGAAGGCTGGTAAAGTTATCACCAAATGAGATTAATTATGTTAAGTTGGAGCCCAAGAAGTACAAAATTGAATTAAGGGAAATGCCATAATATAAATTAACAGAGGGCAGCTGAGGGTTTTCCTCATTTTATCAACAAATTATATCTCTTTAATAATTAGAATCCTATAATGTTCAAGATGTAGTCTTACATATCTGTGTTGGCTATGAAGATAATCCAATTTGAAAAGATATTTTGTATCATGTTACCTGCTCTCTTCCATTTATTCTTGTTTTTGTAAGAAGATCCAGAAACTAATAAAAATAATAATTACATAAAACTGATTTTTGGTAAATCTCATAAGGGAGGAAATTAGCTCAATATTATTTTTACCTTCTATTGAGTTGGTTCTTTTTCTTTTTGTGCATAATATGCAGAAAAATGTTTCAATAACTTTGGTATACAGTTTTAAAAATAGGCCATTGATATCTAGGACTAAAAGACATATTAAAATCACTGCTCTATGTAACAAAGAAGCCATGGCCTCTAATGGTGTTGTCGGCACCCAACTTTTAATTAACTTTCTTTATTAACCGCTTTTACCTTTCCTTGAATGATCATTAATTTGAGATAATTTAGAGCATGCTTTTTAGAAGCACAAAATTATTGAACAAGTTATTTTGTTTTCTTCACCTATCCACTTAGTGCATCTGTGGAGAACTGTTCCGATGTGTGTACCTGTTGCAAAGCTGTGCCTTTGGCCCCGTGCTTCTCTGGTGCTCAGAGGTGTCTTAGTACAACCAGCATCCTTCTTTTTACTGATGCTGCTGCAGGTGGGGCTCCAGGAGCCAAGGTCTATGGGTCAAGGGTGCAGGAGGGTTAGTGGGGTGGCTCCTGAGACTGACACCTGTCAGTGAAGGGAAGGAAGAGGGCCGGGCTGCAGGGGGCAGACTGTATTGAGGACTTAGGAAGACCCAGGTCACCCTGCAGGGATCCTGGAGGCTGGAGTGACATGTTGGAGTCACCATCCCAAGCTGGGTGAGAAGACTGGCCCGATACCAGTATCAGCCAGCCATGGAGCTGATTAGCTGCACCTGGGCAGCCCTGGGCAGACAGTTCTGCTCAGGGAGTGTAGCTTCAGGAGAGGTAAAGAATCCTCAGTCCCAAAGGGAATTTAGTTTCTTAGCACAGCAGCCACCATAGTTGGGATTCAGCCCTGTACTGGCAGGTCACAATTTTTTCTGCAGTCCTGCCAACTTGCTCAAGATGGAGGCCCATTGTCCTCAAGTCTGTACCCTTGTCTCTTCCTTTTCTGTGACTCCCTTAGTCAGGTCCTCTTTATTTCTCCAACTGAAATACTACCCAAGCTTCCAGCTGTCTTCCCCTTGGCTCCTGCAGCCCAGCTCACTGGGGCAAAGTGCTCTTTCTAAAGCCCATGTGCAATCATATTCCCCTCCTACTGGGAGCCCCTTCTCCAGTCTAGTCTTCTGGCGAAAGCTGATGAATGCATAAATACTTTGCTTCTCCTTATCTGTCTGCCCCAACCCCATGCCTTCCTCTCCTCTACACACCTCTCTTTGATGTGGCTTGTCTGGCAATGTTTTTTCCTTCTGTTCAAAACTGAGATAGGTGCCTCTCACATAAGCTCAGGTGTCATGTCGCTAACCCATCCTGGTGAGCAAAGCCTGGATCCTATGCCCAACAACACCTCCACACATCCTGGCAGATGGTGTAGGCTCAGAAGGCAAAAGTAGGGCAGACGATCTTGATTTCATTTTAGGAATCGCCTGAGCACAGAGATGCTTTGAAGCTCCATTTTAAAGTCACAATTAGGCATGTGGGAACCACTTTTAGGGGTTTCCAGGGAAGTGTGAATTACCTGGAAAGCAACCCAGGTGTCCAGTAACAGAACTTAGTAGTATTAAGAACAAGAAAAAGAAAGAAACAGGCTTCATTTTGATTAGTTGTATTGGTAGCTTTGACCAAATTTTAGACAGTGAGGGAAGACAATGGATGGAAATGTTGACTCTGTCCTTCTAAACCATGCTTTTCTGGGAGAATGCTGGGCACAAGGCTGTATTATGTGCATGATTTAGCCTGCATCAAAACCCAGTCTGCCATCAGGCACCCCTATGGCAGCTGTCCCAGCGGGGCTCCCCCACTCCCTTTGGGGAGATGTCCAGTTATTTCTCTGCTGTCGTTTCCTTTTTATTGTTTCTCACTGGAACCTTCCTACCCGCAAACAAAACTCAGGCAAACTGATGTTTTATTTTTTGTTAGGCATTTTTAGTTTGGTCTAGTCTGTGAACTGTATTTAGGCACATACATTCATAGTCCCAGTTGCCCTGGCATTCCACCTGTATAATATTAAATGAATATGCTTTAATAAAAGATGTTATGTCAACTTTGTGGGAGCTTCCACCTCTTATTCTTTATATGCCAGGAAGCTCATATGTCTCTGTGACAAGAACCTCACATTTATTTGTTTGAAAAAATCTAGTGTGTTTCCATGAACTCTTAAGGTAGGATAAGTTAGTTATTTTTTTTGGATAAGTTAATTATTTTTGGAAATTAATACTACAACAGCCCTTAATACCTGAAATTCTATTTTGTTCCTAGGAATTTAACTGAACATGTTGACAAACGTAGATAGTTACTTTTAAGTGAAATGACCTAAACTGAATGTGTGTATTATGATTTTTAAAAAAATTCCTAAGTAGGATAATGTCTGTTGGTAATAAAAAGGTTCTTAAGTAGTATTTTGTTTTGAGTACAGTTAGTCCCCTTTTGAGTAAGCCTGGAAAAGTCATACTGTACCTTTTAAATATTTCTGGAATCTGAAGATTTTGACATTCTTATTTAAAAATAGTTCATGAAGTAATTATTATTTCTTCATCCTAGGAATAGATTTGGAGGCTGTTTCAATGAATTTTAGTTAGTGAAAAATTTTCATTCATTTCAGAAAAAAAAAATCATGTGAAAGACAACTGAATTTATCAAAACAGGTTTTCTCTCCCAACTATCAGAGTAAGTGTTCATTCTCTGTGGGATAACTCATGGGAAAGGCCAGGCTCACTGTGGAAACAGTAAAGGGCTGTTGTCCTTGCTGCCCACAGACAGAATCCAAGGTTAAAATATACATGGGATGTTTGAAACTTTAAAATGAAAGATTAGAGCTATCAAGGTTGTCTCACTAGACTTTTATGATTTTTTCATTAGATGCATGATTTTGAGTGCAAAAAAATGCAAAAAGAACATGCTTTAAAAAAAGAAGAGGTAAAATCACTAAGATATAGATGATTTAAAAGTTACTTTTTCAGTGCATTCATACATTGACACTGAAAAATCAATCTATCGATAGATAAATGAGGTAGACAGATCATGTAGGTGGGTAAGTAGACGATATATAGATATGTAAGTAGCTAGATGAGAGATAGTATAGTGGGTTGCTACTATAACCCTGTAGGCAGCACACAACTATAATTCCCACCCCAAAACATCAAGGCACATAGAGGATTGAGGAGTGGCCATGGATACCATATAATCACACTCTTTTTGCTCCATTGGTTTTCTTTCCATATTTGTGTTACAACAGTATAATTTGACTTGAACTTTTGAGATAGTCTGTTTAAAATGGTGAGTAATATATGATTACTCTTGCTAATGATTCATTTAATTTCCTCAGTCTCAAAACTCCCATCAGAGGTGATGAGGGAGGAGATAGAAAAACATTTTACTTTCTCTACTTGCCCTCTTTGTACCCTTTTTATTTATTTATTTATTTATTTATTTATTTATTTATTTATTTATTTATTTATGATAGTCAGAGAGAGAGAGAGAGGCAGAGACACAGGCAGAGGGAGAAGCAGGCTCCATGCACCGGGAGCCCGACGTGGGACTCGATCCCGGGTCTCCAGGATCGCGCCCTAGGCCAAAGGCAGGCGCCAAACCGCTGCGCCACCCAGGGATCCCCTGTACCCTTTCGAATACTACCTTTCACTGCTTAGCAATATGCAAATATTAGAAAGTTCAAACAAGTCCCATGTACTGATCTATGTTGATCAAGTGTTAAAATCTAAATGAAATAGATGGATTTTTAATAAAATATATATTGCCTCAGTAGAATTAAGGAATAATCATCTAATTGAGAAAGTTAGAAAAACAACATTTTTAAGAAGGTTCTAGTGTCAAAGCTCTACTATCTAGAGTTGGATGGTTTCTTTCTGTCTTTTTTTATATATAGAGAGAGAGAGAATCTGCACACATGAGCAGTGGTGGAGGACAGGCAAAGGTGGGGAGAATCTTAAGCAGGCTCCATCCTCAGCATGGAGCCTGATGCAGGGCTCAATCCCGTGACCATAAGATCATGACCTGAGCTGAAATCATGAGTCCAGTGCTTAACTGACTGAGTCACCCAGGCACCCCAAGATAGTTTAAATAATGTTTAATATACTGCAGAATAGGAAAAGAAAAGCTTTCCAATTCATTTTTATGATTCTGACATCATTCTAGCATTCTAACATTAAACATAACACAGAAACAGTATTATTGACAAATCTCATGGCTGTAGATGCAGAATCTTGAGAAAATACGGGCATGGGATGCCTGGGTGGCTCAGCAGTTTGGTGCTTGCTTTTGGCCCAGGGTGTGATGTGATCCTGGAGATCTGGGATCAAGTCCCACATCAGGCTCCCTACATGCAGACTGCTTCTCTCTCTCTGTATCTATCTCTCATGAATAAATAAATAAAATCCTAAAAAAAAAGAAAATATGGACAAATTATTCTAGTAGTATATTAAAACTATAATATTAATATAACATAATATTACTATAATATTTATAGTGGCTAATGCAGAGATGGTTCCAGGTATTTTATTAAGTTCTTATATTATCTTATTAATATATAATGTCTTTTATCTATTGTGCTAATTGATGTAATAACAGAACTTGTAACTGTGCCTGGCACAAAACAGAAACTCATTAAATTTGTTGAATAAATCAATTAATAATTCTTATAATGACAATATGAGATCAATACTATTAATATTCCTGTTTTACATAAAAGGGTAAAATAGGCCCTTGGAGATGAAGGCATTTTCCAAGGTCACACATACCATGCACAACAGTGAGGTACCTTTTCTTTTTCTTTTTCTTTTTCTTTTTCTTTTTCTTTTTCTTTTTCTTTTTCTTTTTCTTTTTCTTTTCTTTTCTTTTCTTTTCTTTTCTTTTCTTTTTTTTCTTTTCTTTTCATGTAGGGAATTAGCATTAGAAAATCTAATAATATTATTTAATATTTTAATTCATTGAAAAGAAAATTTTTGATATTGTTTAAAAACCAATTCAATTCCAGTTCTTGGAGAAGGAGCTCTAAATAAAATAAAAATCAAAAGGAAATTTCCATAACATTTTATAAAGATAATTGAAACTCAGCCTTCAAATTCTTCCAGGTGTAACATTAGAAGAATTCCCATTAAGACAAACACCAGAAAAAGATTGATGCTGTCAGTTGTGTTGGATAATGTTGTACTTCGCCAAACTTCAGTTGAATGGGGGGAAAATTGAAGTATACATATAGGAAAGGAGAAGGAATCATGATCATTAATTGTGGCTCTTATACATTGACCTCGATATATAATAGGTGTGTGATTGCAGATGGATGGTTCACATTCTCTAGCTTTAATGTTTAATCTCTCTGTTGAGGCTATTAGTATCTCATACTTCACAAATTTGTTATGGAATCAAATTGGACAGTGTGTGGAAGGTGCCCCTTCTGCAGTAGTTAGCAAAGAGTGAGCACTCAGTAAATGCTACTCATTTTTACTATTACCTCCTGAGAAACCAGAGACAAGTTGAAACCCATTAGCATTAACGGAGAGACTCCATTAGTCAGTGTGTCGTAAGTTCAAATGTAAAGCTTGAGTACTTTCCAATATACAAGTAAAAATAGTTATTAAGTATAATGAGACAATAACACTAGTATATCCAGGAATATGTTATCATATTAACACATTCACATTAATACGCCTAGCAATACACATAAGGAGAAATCTCTTGAAAGAAAAGTATAAAAACTTTAGGCAGTATCATAAGAGAAGATACTAATTCATCAGGAGGTAGCATATTCTCACATATGAAGATTCAGTATTCTAAAAGAAAAAAAAATGTCAAGTGTCCCTAATCTTTAATCTCACCCAAAATGGACAAATAAACACAGAGAAATCAATGGTGTGTCACTAACTTTAATATCATCTTCCATACACACATAGAAATAAACAGAGAAAGTTATATAAAGAAGATCCAGAGATTGTTACTTGAATTTCTCTGATAGTGGAATGTGTGAAAGTTAAAATAATTAAAAGATTAGGCTACTGGAATAAAAATAGACAGATGGGTAGAACAGAAATAGTCAAGTATATATGTGTCATTTCACATCAGTGGGGAATGAATTGAGTCTTCAGAAAAAGTGTTAGCTAATCATTTGGGGATAAAAACAGGAAATTACAATTTCTGTTGTCAGTGTTCTCATTTAGATAGCCACATAATCTAAATTTCTCCACAAGTCCCTCCCAAAATATTCACATCAATAAGAAGAGCAAATGAAACCATCCATAACCTATCCCAAAGGCATGAGTATCTCTTACAAACAAAAATTTGCAAATGCCTTTGTAATATGTTTGATGGGACTTTCATATATCAACTACCAGCAGAGCCAGATATGAGAGCTAGGAAAAAAACAGGAGAGGATGGTGGCAGCCAGAGGTAGGGGTGGGGGGAGTGAGGGAAATACATATAATCATCCTCAGAGAGAGAAACACCCTCTCATATCTGGTCTGAATCTTGATGGATCAGAACACTGACTTATGGAGACTTTGAAGAGATGAAGTTCATAGGAACAAGGGTGGCTTTTTTGGGGAGAGGGAGAGAGTGGGTATTCCTTGGATGCAAAGTGGTGGAAGTGAAATATGAAAGAATTAAAGTCTTACAGAAACCAGGGAATGAGAAATCAGAACCCCTTTATTCTGGTAGTGAGAACACTTAAGATTTATTCTCTTAGAAACTTCTGAGAATATAATACAATGCAGTATTATTAACTATAATGCTATACAATGTACAATATACAATAAACGATGTCACCATGCTGTACAATAGATCTCCAGGTCTTATTAGTCTTTTAATTGGAAGTCTGAACCCTTTGATTACCATCTCTCTGTCTCCCTTCTACCCCCATCCCCTGCCTCTGGTCACCACCATTTTGGTCTCTGTTTCTATGAGTTTGGCTCTCTTTAGCTTCCCTATTAAAGTGAGATCACACAGTATTTGTCTTATATATGTCTTACAGTATGACTTACTTCTTTAGCGTAATGCCCTCACGTTGCAGATGGATTTACTTGTTTCTCATGACTGAATAATATTCATTAAATATATTTCATCTTTATTTGTCTGTTGATGAAAACTTAGGTTGTTTCCATATCGTGGCTTTTGGAATAATGCTGCAATGAACATAGGAGTACAGGTATCTCTTCAAAATCCTGTTTTCATTTCTTTTGGATATCTACCCAGAAGTGGTCTCGATGTATCACATAGTACTTATATTTTTAATTTTTTTGATGAACCTTCATTCTGTTTTCCATAGTGTCTGCACCAATTTACATTCCCACTAACAGTGCCCAAGGGTTGGAGGTGTTAGCTGACACTGTGGTGGTAATCATTTTGCAACATATAAGTATGTCAAATTAGTATATTGTTCATCTTAAACTTGCACAGTGTTACCTAACAATTATATCTCAATAGAACTTGAAAAAAATACTTCATGAATTAAAAAAAAATCAGAACCCACTCTCTTCCTTCCCAAGGAGCCATTGATTAAGGAAAGTGTATTTTATTACATCAAAATAAAAAGGTACCCTTCATTTTGCCTACATGCATAAGTAGTATTGTTTGCTTAGCAAAATTAAAAGAAAAAAATATTTCTAATGAGCAGAGCATGGCAGGCAACGTCCATACAAAGCTTCTCTAAGAAGTCAAAATGAGAATGGAGAATTACTGCCCCCCCCCAAACAAACCACAAAATCAAAATGGAAAAATATAACATATTACTTCAAGCTAATTCATATTCTTAAAGCATTTTCAGATAATTTTTAAAACTTCAAATTAGAAATTCGAACACTAGGGACAAAAATGGATTAAAAAACAGGGAGTTACAAAATGAGAATTGACTAATCCCAGAAAAAAGAATTTACAGAGAAGGACAAAGGTTTATAGGGCAGAATAAGTTTAATGAACATATAATAAAGATATTGTGGATGGGCATTACCAAAGAAAACCAAGATGAAAGGAAGAAGTAAAAAGGATTAGAGAGAAAGGCGAGGCGTAAAAGAGAGGCAGAGAAGTTTTAACATGCATATAACTGCAGTCCCTGAAGACGAAAGCAATGTAATAGACCCAGTATTTAAAAACTAAAATACAAGACCTTGGAGGAAATTAATGAAGCCCTGAATCTAAACATTAGAGGGTCCACTATGTACCTGAGAAAATTGATCTAAATTGGTCAGTTCTGCTGTGTTTCTGAGAAATCTACTGGATTTTAAAGATCAGAACACATCCTTAGGGTGTCCATACAAAAAGATCTGTCACTTATAAAAAAGAAAATTGGTTTGACATTAGAATTCTCTATGTAGGCATACCGAGCAAGACTCCAATGAAACAAGAATTTATGAAATTCAAGGTTGTATTTTATATGAGCTTGTAGTTTTATATCCAACCAAAGTATCTCTCAGGAATAAGAAATCCAAGTCACACTGTACTCATGAATCCTTCCTGAGGAATCTTCTAGAACAGTACTCCTCAGTGTGTTATTTCATGATGAGATAAGGAGCTTGTTCTGGAAAGTAACCTGATGGACCATGTGCTTTTGCGAACAAAACATGCTTGCAAAACAACAAAAAATATTGGCTGAACTGAACAATGTCCTTATGAAATAATTCATTTAATTCTGGCACAAGTTTCTTATTTTACATTGCACTAGTTGCCAGTTCATAGAGCATACTTTTCATCAGCCCAGCTCCATGCTTGTTACAAGAGCTGCACTTCCAACAGTTCAGAAGGCTGAGGGTGGGAGCTCTTCCACTGTCTCTTGTTAAAGGCCAAGAATTACCCAGGAAAAGATGACTAGGACATGTAGGTGACCGGACTGGGATATGTATTGAGTATGTTGAAGTTTGCAGGGTAGCCATGACCCCTGGAAGCACGGGTCAATGTACGTACGCAGGTTTTCTAGGACATCTGCATTCTATGAAACAATCTCAATAACAGAGACAACATCATCTGTTTCCAAAGTTTATGAATACTCTGTAGATCTAAGAGTAACCAGAAAGTCAAGATAAACAGGGGGCAGTAGGATATGTAAGGGTCCTATTTTCTGAAAAGATACAAGTAGTACAACTTAAAAATGGATTGGATATTGACAAAGACACCAAGCAGGTGAGACTCTCACACACTCCTTTTGGTGGTGTAACTTGGTCCTACTGCTTGGAAAAGTTCAAGTGAGAGTCTGCTAAGATCCACACTGTGTAGCCTTCCACTCAGCAGTTCCACTCAGTTTAATTCAAAAGTCTACGAACATATTCATCAAAAGATATGTAGAAGAATGATTGTGGCAGCCCTTGGTAGTAATATCCTAGATCTGGAACCAACCCACATGTCTACTTGCAAGAAGATGGTTAAACCGACTGTGGGGTATTTACACACTGGGTTGCTTGATGACACGGAGAATTCTGGAACCATAGTGATTACACTCAAAAGTACAGAGGAGTCCTATGTATGCAGTATTGATCAGAAAGAGGCAAACATAGTGGCACCTGGGTGGCTCAGAGGTTGAGTGTCTGCCTTTGGCTCAGGGCATGATCCTGGGGTCCTGGGATCGAGTCCTGCATCAGGCTCCCTGCGGGGAGCCTGATTCTCCCTCTTCCTGTATCTCTGTCTCTTTCCCCTTGCCTCCCATGAATAAATAAATAAAATCTTAAAAATGAGAGCCAAACATAAAAGGATATATGTGGTAGGAGTCCATTCAAATAAAGACTAAAAAGAATCAAAATTGATTTATGGCATATGGAATCAGGGTAGTGGTTGCTTTTGTGGATGTAGTTGCTGGGTGGGGGAGGAGAGACACAAGGACAGATTTCCAGGTTGTGTGAAATATTCTGTTTCTTGTTCTGGTTTCTCACTGTATAACATTGTTTGCTTCCTGAAATCCATGAGATGGTGCAGTTAGGAATTTTGTACTTTTGTGTGGCTGTCACTCTGTAATGACAGGCTCACAGTTGGGAAGAACAAGAAAAGAGGAAAAATAAAATGAATCCTTGATTGTTGCTTAGGTTAATCAATGAGAGTCAGGCATATAATTTAAAGCTGACAGAGTAAATAGCACCTAACCCAGTAATGGAAAGAAGGACTAGGGCGCTCTCTGTGTGTGTGATGTGTGATGGGTAGCAGTGAGCACTTCAACAAGAATACAACCCTTTATAAATAACAAAGAAGTATAATGAAAAAAAAAAACAAAGAAAAATGTCCATGTAAATAGAGAACCACAGTAAATATAATATAATATACACAGTAAGACGAACATAAACTGTTTGACCAAGTTATAACCTTGCACTTATATCAATGAATACAAATGGGCTTAACCCACTTACATTTTTGAAAAACACATTGGCTCACAAAATCAGCCCAGCTCCATGCTTGTTACAAGAGCTGCACTTCCAACAGTTCAGAAGGCTGAGGGTGGGAGCTCTTCCACTGTCTCCTGCGGCGTCCCTGTGCTCTCTTGATCACTGTGGGATACATTGTTATGCACTTACTTGCACTATAAGAGGTTCAAAGCTTATTGTGTATATTTCCTGCTCCAGTGCTAGAATCAGGCATTTTCCTCCAGGCTGGAAACATTTGAACACCAAAATAAATAAAGTAGTATTAGATTATGATCCACAGTATTAAATAAATATTCATAAATCCACACTCACTCATATAAATAAATGGGGAAAAGTAGTCACATCTCCCATGCAGATGAATTCCACGTCATTTATGTAAATATTCTGCCTTCAGGGAAGAAGAGCATCCTCCTCACCCCTCAGGTGTGGTCTGTACAAAGTAACTTCCTGCCAGAGAATAGTATGGAGAGGTTAGGGAAGAGAGTAGTTTTTCAGTGCAGAAAGCCTACAGACATGACCTTGACCAAGTGATCAAGGTCAACATCAACAGATAAGCCATGTGGATGGCACCTACCCATGATATATATGGTGGGATGGGTATGACCCATCTCCTCTGTGGTCTTCCTCCCAACACACATAATCCCAGGAAAATCATGAGAAAACACCAGACAAATGTCAGCCAAGGTACAGTCTATAAAGTGCCTTATTAGTAGTCTTCAAATCCATCAAGGTCATTAGAAAATAGGAAAAAGTCTGAGTAACTGTCACTGTAAGGAGACATGAGAATGTAATGTGGCATCCTGGAAGGGATCCTGGAAAAGAAAGGAGGCTTATATGAAGACTAAGACAATTTGAGGGAACTCTAGGTTGTAATTAACAATATTATAAAATATCAGTCTCATAAGTGTAATATGTACCAATCTATCATAGGAACCTAATAGTAGAAGAACCTGGGTGTGAGCTATGTGGTAACTGTCTATTATTTCTGCTATTTTTCCATAAATATAAAACTATCCTAAAAACATAGTTGATGAAAAATTTTACAAAGGGGGGCCGCCTGGGTGGTTCAGCGGTTGAGCGTCAGCCTTCGGCTCAGGGAGTGATCCTGGAGTCCCAGGATCGAGTCCCGCATCGGGCTCCCTGCATGGAGCCTGCCTCTCCCTCTGTTTGTGTCTTTGCCTCTCTTTCTCTTTGTGTCTCTCATGAATCAATAAATAACATCTTAAAAAAATTTTTTACAAAGGGGAGGAGGCAAAGGTAAAACCAGTTAAAGGCAGATAGTGAAAAAAGGAGGGGGATATTATCAGGATAGGAGACCAGCTAGGATAACAAGAAAGTCACCTTTTGAAGCAAAGCTCTTCATTCATGAAGAGGAGATGCAAGAAGACATAGCCAAACAGACATAAAAACCAGATAATCAGTGAAGTAGATCTTAGAGTTCTAAATTAAATGTGACACCCTGTAATAGAGAACTTATCTTCATCTGAAGTCGGTCATCAATGAAAATTCCTGGGTATTCCTTTATCTTTTGTTTCCAATATTGTTCCTGAAAGAACTTATTCAAAAGCAAACTTAAATTGGAAAGGCAGAAAAAAATCAAACCCTCAAATTTAACCCAAATACATGTCATGTTGATAACTATGCAGAATGGCAGATTAATACAAGTAACTTTTAAGCAGTTCTATGGCGGTACAAGTCTTTACAGAAAATTCTAAGAGCAGAAAGATCAGAAACACATTCTGGAGTACCCGTGGCTTATTTTTGGCAATTGTATTGATACAGTAATTCTGAAAATACCATTAAAAGTGTGATTTAAAGTGATGCCTCCGTGGCTCAGTTGGTGAAGCATCTAACTCTTGCCTCAGGTCATGATCATGCAGTTGTGGGATCGAGCCCCACATTGGGCTGTGTCCTCAGCACAGAGTCAGCTTCAGATTCTTTCTCTCCTTCCCACTCACCCATTCTTTCTCTCAAATAATTAAATACTTTTTTTTTTTTAAAGAGTGTGTACTGAGGGAGGGAATAAATATATTGATATGTTAGGAACCAGAGTTACTGCTAGAGAAGGGAGATAGACATAAATGTATTGAACAAAGTGAGGAAAAAGAATGCAGTAATGGGTTCAGATTGGAGGAGTCACTATTTATAGATGCATTTCTTAGCTGTGTTTACAGAAAGTGAACCAGAAAAAAGTGGGTTAATGGTCACACCTGGTACCCAGTTCCTGGTTCCTAAGGACTGTTTGCCTTAGAGAGCCCAGGATCCCTGGAGAAATTCTTGATGTGAGGGCTGAGGTGGAAGTGTATTGTTTGAAAATCACCAAAATGTGCTTAGTAAATGAATATTTTTTATGAAGTATATAGTCTAATTTAGTTGAGAGACTGACGTAATGGTTGAAATGATAAATTTAAGAAGTTTACTTTAAAGAAACTTTACCTTTATGCATGTTTTTGTAGAAAACTTTGAACATCTTTATTTTTGATTCACAAGTAATAGCTACATTTGAAATAAAATCTTTTTTTAAAAGAAGCGAGCTTCTTCACTTTCTTCCCTTATGGGACTTCCTGCTGAGGATCTTGACATGATGTTTCCTTTACCTCTTGTATCTGCTTCCATGTGAAGAAATGAATGTATGAGTTGATATCAAGGTTGAGGGATTCCCTGGGGGTCCTGACCATCCATACATGCACAGTACAAGTTCAGGGGAAACACTGATGCATGCAGAACAATTTCAAAAAATGAAGAACTCTGCGCCATAAAATGGTGTTATTATTCAACAAAAGAAATGACTTCATTAAGATATCAGTGCTTTTCGCTCAGAAGAATGGATCTTTTTGCACGTCAACTGAAATTGTATGTTTTTAAATAATATGATCTGGTTTGAGAAGAAATTGAGAGTTTTGAAGTGGAATAAAAATCTAAGAATAATGATTAGGAAATGCAGTAGCTGCTGAGAGACTTTGAGGGAGGATGGTGACATCAGAGCAGAGATTTATTACCCCCCCCCTCACCCAGAGAGGATTGAGTTGTATTTTCCTTTCACCCAGGAATAAAACAACTTGATATTCTCTTCCAAAAGAAAAACAAAATGGTGCAATCCAAGAGACTGTTCCTTGCCAGCTTTAGACTTTAAGGCCAAGCAAGGTTGAAAGTGGGCTCAAAGCAGAGTGGGTCCAATCTCTCTAATAGTCTTGGATTGCCCCCCAGCTCTGAGGATTAGTCCTCTGGCTAGAAGATTCCCAGAGAAGGGGAGAGGCGTGGGACATCAGGCTTAGCATTGTAACACTTGGACTTCACACCAAATGATAGCCTCAGTGAGGCACAGAGTCCCTTCCTATATTGGGGGATCCCCCTCAATGGATGGGACACTGCCTGCTTCATGATGGGTGTACCCGGGGGAGGAAGCCAAGCATAATAGCCATTTGTAACTGTACCCAGACACAGGACCAGGCTGGTGGGTGAATGAAAAGCCCCTCCCTGGTTCTGATGTGTATATATGATTATAGAACAGAGGTTAAATTCACATTTCTTGATAGCCAGCAATAATAATTAGAAAAAAAAAACAAACACAACAACCCTGTCATCCTTTGCCCAAGACCACTCACAGCATGCTGGAGTTGATCTGCCCTCCTTCTGCTGAACCACACTATGCTGTTTACTTTGTGGTAACCCCCACATTAAGGCAGGGCAGTGTCAGAGTCTGTTTCCCCCCAGAGCCCCAGGGGTGGGCCAGGCAGCAGCCCCTACCCTGGGCGTTCTCATCAAACCCTCCCCTCAGGACAGAGAGGGAAGAAAGGGCCTATTGTCTCAGGCCACCTTTCCCACCTTGGGTGACCTCCTGTTCCTACAGTTGCCAGGCCAGGGGCTGGGCTTTGGGCAGCCTCCCCCAGGCATCACTTTCTCTCCTTCTGACTCCTGCTTGGTCCTTCGGCCTCTGTGGCCCATACAGTTCACAGAAAGCTATTGGAGAGGCTAAAGATCCAGGAAACTGAGTTTGGAGGCCATTCGCTTATCACCTCATTAGAGACTGTTCAGTGGAGGGCTCATGTTTTATGGATTCACAGTCTTACGGCACCTCTTCTGCCATGATTTGCCCATTCATTTTCCTAGCAGCTTCTTAGAAGCTTTTCAGGAAAAGAGTAAATGACCGTGCTTCTCAACTGGCTTTTACCAATACATGCTAATATATTTCATGCTTGACACCATTGAAACGATCCCTGGTACTTGGAAATCAACAAACCAGAATCATTTTGTATGGATTTTCCTCTCTGCTTAGAGGATTCTTACCCAGGATAAAGCTGTCCCCTTTCTGGGCGTCTGTGGCACTCCCTGAGTAGCATCTGCTCTCCGCTGCCTCCCAGGCAGAGGACAAAACCAGACACACTTCAAGTTTCCGTGGCTCACATTCTTTATCCCTTAAATAACTGTCTCATAGGGCTGTCACCGTTATGTTGGCTGTTTGATGATTATGAACATGAAGGAGAGTGTGGTCCCAGCCCCCAGAAGCCGGGGTGGAAAGAGCACATCTGTATAAGAACAAGTATGCATGTGGGCACCGAGACAGTGCGCCCCACCAAGCAATGGAATAAAGACAAACCTTGAAGAACAGTTATAATTTGACCTATTTATAAAAGGCAGTGATACTATCTCAAGGAGTGAGCGAGAACACCATGAAGAAAAATATGGGTGTTTTTAGAAGAGTGGCCTGAGCACAGGTTGACTTTGCCTGTGTGCCCTTCTCTGGCATTTATAAACCATAAGAAAATCAGTGGAAGACAAGTTTAGCCAAAGTTTGGGCTATGCCCTTGACATAGATGTGCTTTTACGTGAAGATCTGTCTCAGTTCCCTTCTGGGGTTGCGAGCAACACCCGGGAGGCTTCTGGAGGCATTGTGGGCCTCGGCAGCATGACTCTGGGCCCTTCACGCAGCTCCATCTTCATGCTTTTCCAGGCATGTTGCACGTGTGACCATGGGTGCCTCTGAGATCAAGGAATCCAACTCCTAGGTGACAGAGTTTAAGCCAATCATGAACCAGCAACAGAAAAACGTGACTGAAGTGGACCCGAGCACAAAGCTCAAAATATGAAATTTTACAGAATCTAGAAGCAGATAGTTCTTTAAATAAAACTTACTTTGACTGTTTTAACATGTGCATTTTCAAAGTGATAGAACCGTGAAAACATCCAGAGTATGGACTTCCCCATTTTTGTTTACTTAGCACTGCTCTCTAGAATATACCACCTATGTGGACGGGAATTTCCATATCCTTATTAATGTTTGGGTAGTCACAGTGGAGTTATCACTTCAGAAATAATTATTGTTCATCATCAGGAAGTACAATACTTGCTTATCTTTGAAGTGACTTCAGAGCAATACAGAGCCTGCTAAGATGTGTAGTTTGCTACTGGTTTTCATGATATCAATGATGGAATCCTGTTTCTTTAAATAGCATGGTACCTGTCAGAAAAGTGTGACAGGCCCCAAATTTAATAATCCTGAAGCTTTGAAGTAATACTTAGACCACCTCCTGTGCAAACCCTAGTGTCCCATATAAATGTCAGAGAGCTGTTCGTACAATATAACATAAGAACATAGGGAATCCGGGAGCACCTGGGTGGCTCAGTGGTTGAGCATTTATCTGCCTTGGGCTCAGGGCATGATCCTGGGGTCCTGGGATCAAGTCCCATATCAGGCTCCCTGCAGAGAGCCTGCTTCTCCCTCTGCCTGTGTCTCTGCCTCTGTGTGTGTGTGTCTCATGAATAAATAAATAAAATCTTTAAAAAAAAAAAGAACATAAGGAATCTGGGTGACCATCGTGCTGGTGGGCTGGCGTTGAATACCATGGCGGGAAGTTGTGTAATCCAAGAATTGAAAGCCCCACTGAGCCAATGCAAACACTAAAATAATTCATTTTTACAGCTTAAGGATATCCATTCTTTCCTTTGAGATTTTCCTCTTTCAGAATGAGAGAGAAAAGCAAACAAAGGCATTTCGAACTCGGTGGGTCTTTTTGTACTAAGGGCCCATTGTACAAACAGTGCTCCCCCGGATGCTGATTTATGTAGATGTTGACTACACAAGTATAAAACGGAGTCCCCAAACAGTATTTGTTTTTGGATGAATAATTCACTCGTTTTCCTTGCATGAGTTTTTCTTGTCTGAAGAACTGGCCTTTCAAATTAAATAAATATAATGTTTCAAAAGAATGTAGGCATGAATATTCATAAAGACCAAAACAGTGAACATAAAATAAAAAGCACTTTTATATGACATTTAAATTTTTTTTTCATGAGGCCCTTACTTGGTGGATTTTTTTTTTTCTTTTGCTCTTTTGAGATGATATTCAAAGTGATTTTCCAGGACACTGTTTCTTCTATGTAGCCTACCAGTTATTGTGGTAATACTTGTTTTCAGATAATTTCATACAACAATATTCCCCTTTACATAAATAGAAATAAGGTAGTGCTTGCATATGGCACAGTCCATTAGCCGTAGGTTCAGCCTGCTAGGGTGTCAAGCCCTTGATAAAGTGTCTAAACAACTGGAGGAATGCCAGAAAAACAAAAAACAAAAAACAAAAAACAAACAAACAAAAAAAACCAAGCCCCCAAATAAAATAAGACTATGTACCCTGGAAAACATAGCTTCTTCAGACACATGAAGTATGGCAGGCTACTTTTAGGTGTTTCTACCTATGTGCCAGTGATCGAAAGGTTAAGAACATACATGCAATACTTGTGTTAGTATATGCTGGGAACACAAACAGTGAGGATCTGCTCTTCCCACTTCCTTCAGAGATGGAGGTAAGAGTAGAAGAACAGAAAGAAAAAGATAAACATGAATTACGGCTGCGGTTATGTCTGCCCAAACAACTGGTTTAGAAGGAGCCAGTGTATATGTTCGCTTTGATTGATGGGCTCTTTCAGAGTTGTCAGGATATCTTCTGTTAAGGGATCCCTGAGATTACGGAGAGAAGTGTGTCACTGTCTGTTTTATAAGCACTGGCTACCCCACACCATAACTGTTTATCTTTAAACATGACCACATACTAAATGCTGATTTAATGGCAATGCGCTGTATAATTTAAATCTGAGTGGTAATGAAAGTGAAGTGACTGTAATTGCAGCAGGAAAGGTTAAATCTATGATGCAGTCTTCCTGGCTGCTCCATATTCATTTGCCAGGGTGGAGGGACGGGAAGTTCTTCGCAGGAAGGGTGGGATTGTGCCTTTCTGGTCCACTTCAAGGGGAAGCCATTGAGAGATGAAAATGTTCTTGGGAGTCACTTGTGAAACTGTAAGGTTGGGAAGGAGAAGGCTGTTTATCACCTTTGGAAAAACATGACTTAAGAAAATCATCAAAGAGCACATTATTTCTCCTGATCATGTGAGTAGAGAAAATAAGTAGACATATTCTATTAAACATTATTTTGCCTGATTACTTCCAAATGAACTTGCTATCCTTTTTCTTTGCCTTTGATGAGAAAAAATTTTTTGTAAGAAACGGGACTCCTGTGTTGGAACAAGCTGTTTTGGGTAGGGCAGGTAGATTTTCAAGGTTCCTTTTATTTTGTTTTGTTTTTTAAACATTTTATTTATTTATTTGACATACAGAGAGTACAGACAGGGGGAGCAGCAGAGGGGGAAGAAGAAACAGGCTCCCCGCTGAGCAGGGAGCTGCATGTGGGGCTCCATCCCAGGACCCTGGGATTCTGACCTGAGCGGAAGGCAGATGCTCAACTGACCAAGCCACCCGGGCGCCTAAGGTTCTTTTTATTTTGAGTAACATGAATACCCTGATGCACTGAGGGGCACTCACCTCACATTGCTTCATTAACCTGTAGGATATGCCAGAATAATATTTTCGTTTTTGTTTTTTGTTTTTTAGCTTTAGCAGAAGATTATGGCTTGTTTTTATGCTACCTTAGGGCTTTGGACAAAATATTCAACCCTTCGGCACCTTGATTTTCCCAATTGTAAAATAAGAAAAGACTTGCCATAAATCTTGTTTGTAATGGGTATTGAAATTGATAAAATGTAAATTTTAGGTCAGATGATGTTCTTTCTATATACTCAGAGATATTTCTGGCAACACACCCACTTTTTCTCCTTTCTTCTGTTGTTTCTAAAGACTTTATTATGCAATTTGGAGACTTTGAGAGGCCTGGACATTCTGGTAAGTGACTGTCTTAGAAACAATGCTTACCAATTATTTTGCCATGAGTTAACGTTTTGCTGGAGCTCTATAACAACTCCCAGGAGTCCCAAAGGAGGTCATTTCAGTAGCAGGTCACTTCTGATATTAATTATTATTGCATTAGTCAGGTTTCTCCTCTGAATGCTGAATAGCAAGCAACCCCTAGGTCCAAGTGGCTCATGGAGTAATATTTCCTATTCTACACTCAGCAGTCTGCTGGTTGGCTGAATTTGTCTGGTCTCTTAACCCTACAGGTCTGCTGTGTGTGTCTTTAGCTCAGACCTATTTGAAAGAGTTGTCTTTCTGGACCATGGCCTTCTCATTATGGAAGACCAAAACTCCAAGGAGGCTGGCAGAAATGTAAATTGAGGCCTTTTAAAGCCTCAGTTCTGAACTGGAATGCTGTCAGCCCATATTCCATTGCTCAAAGGAAGTCGCATGGCCAAGTCCAAAGTCAATCAGCCAAGGATGTATACTCCACCTGCTGATTTCCATGGCAAGAGCTAGGAGAGAAGAAAGAATTATGGACATATTCCATATATTCCACTCCATCTGGTGCATTAGAAAACTGTGCTGAGGAATGTTAAAAAATGCTTCGTGTTCTCATTTTTATCTTGGCCAAGGAATCACTATCCAAACCAGTCTACAAAATATGAATTGATGCTCTGGGAAACGGGAATGTAGGGGGTAACACCATACTGTTTCTTCAGGCCCAAAGGGACACAACTTAAATGCTTTCACAATGCAGAAGGTAACCCACATTCAGACGCAGTAGTTTGCTAATCACTGGTGGAAAGTTTCTGGATTTTTAACTCTAAACATATCAGACTTGCAAACAGACTCTGCTGTCATCATGTGACTATGGGGTGGGGGGAAGGAGACAGGGAAAATAAATGGGCGAGCTTGAGAGTTGATCTTCATTCCAAGCAATTCAAGTGTCTTAAGAACAGGATTTGTGTTTTCTCCATAATAGGTAATAAAATGCCTTGCATATTATACAGCAAAAATAAATACTGGGGGATACGTGCATATGAATGATGAGTGAAGAAAAGGAGATGGCACATACAGGTCGATGGATACCCCAAACCAAACAAAGAGTCAGAAGGAAGAAAAAAGGGAGGAAAGGGAGCCACATCAGTCACTACCTGCCACTAAGTACTGCTCAGGGCTCTGAACAGACAGAAGGCTGGGGAGACAATAAGCTGTCTTTGTTCCCTTAGGACCTCAGGTTTTTACATCCTACTATTTTTTTTTTCAAGCGTTTTAAAATTTATGATCTACCTCCTACTTATTTTAAATGAAAAAAGGCACAGTGAGAGTCATTGTTTCACCTCTGATTCCTCAGTCTCCCTAAGTCTGAATAACATTTACCAAGAAGAATGGGAGGTACGCGGTGATTCATGATTTCATCAGTACTCTCCACAGCCCAGGCTTTCCATCAAAGAGCATAATATGTAGCCTTTCACTTCAAAGCATAACATTTAAAGAAACGTTTTCATGTTCTATACGAGGGAGTTGATGCTGGGGAAATCATCTTGGCTGAACGTGGCTATAGAGGAAATGTAACCTCTTTTATTATCAAGTCATCAAGGTTTTCCTCGCGTTTTATTCTGAATTATGGTCATAAAGGATGTTTTCGAATAGGAACATCAATTTCCAAAAACTTCTAAATATGTTTTTCGTTGTAAGAAAGATGAGGTTCTACTTGAACTTCTCAGATATTGAACAAGAGATACTGTTTGAGGACTCACGTGGACAATTCGCTTTTCTGCTGGGTCACCAGGGCTCCCCATCAGCACAGTGGTCACAGCAGAATGGCGCGGTGACCGCATAGAGGAAGACATGTGATGTGCTCCACGCTGTCCGTGATGGTTGAGCTGGTCCTTTTTGCTCATTTAGTAGAAATGACGTGGGAAATAAATGATTTTTTTAAACCTGGTATTTATTTTAAAATCAAATGGGTCTCTTCTTAAGACACTTGAAATTGCTTGGAATGAAGGTCAGCTCCCAGATGAAATCTAGTAACTGGGTCAAAGATGAGTAATTACTCGTCATCATTCACTGCCTTGTTGATGAACTCAGTGTCTGTTTAGCACTAGACTTTGAAGAGAACCCTGTGGCAGAAGGGAATATATTTCTCATGTCCCGTGGATCTATCTGATCAGAATATTGGAAATTCCCCACCATGATCGCCACCTTATTGGGAGTGACTGACCATTGAACCCACTGATAGCCTTTTGGATCCAGGTGGACCCCACACATATCACCTGGGAACGGGATTACAGTAGAGCATCAAATCCATAAACACAGGGCAGGACCCTAGAGTGTGTATTTCTAATACACTCCCAGGTGAGGTGGGGTCCAGGTGTGAGGCCCACACTTGGCATAGCAGACATGTGAGCTCCACAAAGCAAAGGACGATTCAGGGTCCCTTTTGGTCCAGAAGATGCCAGGAAGTGCAGAGGAGGCCTGCGTCTCTGACACCCTCATGACTAGTCAGCCTGGACAAAGAATGAACTGGAGAGAAGGGGGAAAGATGACGCACACACCCAGGCAGCTGTCATCAGACACCTGCAGGCTAGCGATCGCAGGGCACATGGTTGGCAGTAGTAAGTGGGTTTAATTTTCATTACTTGCTCTAAAAAATGCTCCGCATCACTTGCCATCAGGGAAATACAAATCAAAACCACAATGAGATACCACCTCACACCAGTGAGAATGGGGAAAATTAACAAGGCAGGAAACCACAAATGTTGGAGAGGATGTGGAGAAAGGGGAGCCATCCTGCACTGTTGGTGGGAATGCGAACTGGTGCAGCTACTCTGGAAAACTGTGTGGAGGCTCCTCAAAAAGTTAACAGTAGAGCTGCCCTGTGACCCAGCAATTGCACTAATGGGGATTTACCCCAAAGATACAGATGCAGTGAAACAAAGGGGCACCTGCACCTCAATGTTCACAGGAGCAGTGTCCACAACAGCCAAACTGTGGAAGGAGCTGAGATGTCCTTTGACAGATGAATAGATAAAGAAGATGTGCTCTCTATATACAATGGAATATTACTCAGCCATCAGAAAGGATGCACAACCTACCATTTACATCAACATGGATGTAGCTGGAGGGTATTATGCTGAGTGAAACAAGTCAATTGGAGAAGGACAATTATCATACTGTTTTACTCATATGTGGAATATAAAAAACTATGCAGAGGATCATAGGGGAAGGGAGGGAAAACTGAATGAGAAGTCATCAGAGAGGGAGACAAATCATGAGAGACTCTTAACTCTGGGAAACAAACTGAGGGTTATTGGAAGAGAGGTGGGCAGGGAGATGGGGTCACTGGGTGATGGGCTTGAAGGAGGGCCCATGATGTTTTGAGCTCTGGGTGTTATATGCATCTGATGAATTACTGAGCCCCACATCTGAAACCAATGATGTACTGAATGTTGGCTAATTGAAATAAAAAGATAAAATGGTTTTAATTACTGACAGCATTTGTGGGTCTTTTAATGAAGAGTATGTAGCTGTGATACTCTGCTACTGCGTTACCTTTGTGACTGATCAGGGCTTGAGGTTAGCTGGAATGGAAAGGAGTGTCCTCTGGTGTACCGCCACATGGCTGTGAGGATTAATGTGTGTCTGCAGAGCACCTTTGAGTTACACCCCAGGAAGCACACGCTTGTCATCAGTTGGCTGCCTTGGACTCCCCTGCCCTCAGCTTTCATGTGTCACTGCACCTGGAATGTTTTATTCCTTCCTTCTGCAAATATTCGTTGAGGTTGTTTATGGGACAGGTACTGTTCTCAGTTGTAGGGAACCATCGTCCATGCAGGGCCCTTGTCTCCATATTTATGTGGGGGAAGACAGAAGATAACGATTAGAAAAATATAAACATAACCATTCCAATTCCAAGAATGATACAAACAATTTAAAGCAAGGTGATTAGCTAGAGAATGAATGGGGTGATATTTTAGATAGAGGGATCAGTGGATTCTCTCTGGAGAGGTGGTGTTTGAGTTTTAAACCCTAAATGGCAGGAAGAAGCCAGCCAACAAAAGACTCTTGGGGCAGAAGAACAGAAAGTGCAAAGGCCCTGAGGTTCAGGGACCAGGGAGAAGGCCAGTATGGAGGGACTGTGGATGTGGGTGATAGGAGTTGGTGAGATATGAGATTGGAGGTGTCAGCCAGATGAGAACTTATTGGCATGATGGAGACTTTGCATACTTGCCCAATGTTACAGAAAGCCAATGGCAGGATATACACAGATGGGGGGTTACATGCGTTTTTAATGTGCTAAAAGATCACTTTGGTTACCATGACATGTTAGCTAACAGCTGCATCATGTCCCATGATTATCATTCCTGTTTTGTGGGGAAAACATTTAAAATCTGATTTTGTAGCAACTTTGAGGTCTATAGTACAGTATTGTTATTCAGTCACTGTTGTGCTTTTGATCCCCAGAACTTCTTCCAGCTGCAAGTTTGTACCCACCATCCTAACCACTATTCTATTGTTTGTACAAGTTTGGGATTTTTAGCTTCTGCCTCTAAATGGTGTCATGTATAAGTCAATCATCAGTGTCTTTTTCTTTCAGACTTCTTTCATTTAGCATAATGCTTTCAAGGTCCATCTATCTTAATTGCAAAGGGCAGGATTTATGTTTTTCTCATGGTGTGTGAATAATATTCCATTGTGTAGGTGTGTGTGTATGTATGTACATTTATCTTTATCCATTCATCCATTGATGGACACTTAGGTTGTTTCTGGATCTTGGTATTGTGGATAGTGCTGCAATGAACTTGGGAGTTTTCAGTATCTGGTTTTCATTTCCTGTGGAGATATATATACCCAGAAGTGGTAACCGTATTATAATACGTAAAAGTATCTCATCAACATGTTGTATACTGTAAGCTCACACGTTATATATGAATTATATCTCAATTTTTATTTTTTTATTTTTTTATTTTTTTTATTTTTATTTTTTATCTCAATTTTTAAAAGAATCACTTTAACCTCTGTGTGGAAAATTCATTCTAGGGAACAGTAGTGTAAGCAGAGAGGGCACTCAGGATGATGTTACAGGAATCCAAAGGTGATCGATTGATCATGTGACTTGGGCTAGAGTTGCAGCCACAGATGAAAAGGGATAGGTAGATTCAGCATGTCTTCTAAAGATCAAGAGCATGAGGAAGAGAAAACTATTAAGAATAGCTCCTGGGTATGGGGCCAGAGGTTCATTTGATGAGATGGGAAAGACTATGAGGACAAGGGTTGGAGGTTGGGGAAATAGATGAAATATGTGTGATGAGAATTGCACCCACATGCCTGAGGCCTGTTTTGATAATCCAGAGTCACTGTAATGCATTCCTGTAAATAATACTAATGACACTTTGGCTCTCATGTTTGCATAATCCACTATGGTGCACAAGCATGAAATTCAGAATTAAATCCTAGAACTGAGCCAGTGGACTCAGCCTAGAGCCCCACATCAACTCTTGTGAGGCCTGGAGAAGCCAGAGCAAAAAGCGAATGGAAGCTGAGAAAGTTCCAGAAGCATCTGGAAGCATCCATGACATGAACTGTGCTGAATTATACCTGAGTCTGAGATCTAGACCCCCTTCTATGGGGCAGAGCCAGGCAGTCCTTCGCTTGGTTTGTTCTTGTGGGAAAGCCTGTTTTGAGCTGGGGAGATGTAGCTTCTTTACTGACACCTGAGCTTAAGTGTGATGGGATTTTGGTGGGATGGCATATATGGATCCACCAAAGTCCAGTCATGCATGCATATATACCACACACACAGGAGTTACGTACATGTATGTGTGTGTATGTATACCAGTTTGTTTCTCTATATGTATGTATGCACACACATAGATAGATATAGGTACAGATGTGCAGGTACACACCCCTCCCCACTGGGGGGACCTGGGAAAGAAAGAGGGAAAAGGGAAAGAAGATAAACCTAAGAAAGAGGGTAATCATAGATAGACATCCATAGAAACTGGACGTGCTCTGATGGCTTCACTAAACATCAGTGTGCTTTGAGGGTCCCCAATTAAAGAAGAGACTGTTTATACAGTAGTGAAATTTGTACTAGGAAATGTAACAGTGACTCAAAGCAATCCTCACAGAAAGTACAGTCAACGAACATGGTAAGAAAATGCTAATCTAAATAAAAGGGTAAGTATCATTTTGCACATCCACAAATCAGCAAAGGAAAAGAGAGAGAAACAAAGCAAGGAACAGATTCTGAACTAATGACAACACACTGCTGGTTACCAGAGAGGAGCAGGTGACAGGATGGGGGAAATAGTGATGGGAAGGAAGGAGTGCACCTGTCGTGATAAGCACCTGTTGATGTATGGGAAGTGTTGAATCAGTATATTTTACATCTGAAATTAATATTACACTGTATATTAACTATACTGGAATTTAAATAATAACTTAAAAAAAGTTAAAGTACATTTCTGGCTAAATATCTTTTATAGTTGTTTCTAGAAGAAAATGTAAATGCTTCTAATTAGTAAGTGGTATAGATGTTCTCAAAGCCAGCAATCCTTTGAGATGGAAGTAACATTCAAAAAGAAATTTTTTATTCAAATGTAGAATTTACTTTCAGAATGCTCAATTAGATCCCTATATTCAAGAATTCTCTCTTTTCGTTTGGCAATTTTTACTATACTTTGGCATTTCTAGTTACATTCTAAAACAAGATGCAATGTTCAAAGAACTACAATTCATGCTTTTTCAAAAACGTATAATTCCTATGGTTTTTAGTAAAATCTCTCTCTTTGAAAATTAAACTACTACTTTAAACGCCGTGCTATTTTTTTATTTCTCAGAGATTTGTTGGAGAGAAAAATGATTTGAGGAGCTCAGCTTCTGATTATAAAATACTTACATTCACTGAGATGTTATTTCTCTTAACATTATTAGCATAAAAAATAGAAAATATTTCTCTGATGGTGTATTCTCAACAGAATTGTGGCGATTTACATAAGTAATCCTGATCATCTTGCTGATTGTGCTTGCTTATGCATTCTCCCGGAGATTGGAATAGACTACAGAGCTTCTTGAGAGCTGGGGTACCACTGGGAAGGAAAAACTAGGGGCTTCATCTTTTCAGCTACTGTTGCCATGTCTGGGAACATTTTGCTTGCCATTGAACTCTGAAACACATGTGAATTATACTCTGAAAGTCCACAGACTGTACAGAGACCTGGGCTGTGAAAGACCACATTTATGTAGAGAGTCAGGTTAGGACCATTTCTGTGTCTATCCTACCCTTGCATGAGTGATACCTCATCTCTTCTCCACATTTGTGGAGATTTTCTGTTTAAAAAAGTTTAAAAACGATTTTTATAAAATATTTGTGATTCATAAACTGTAAATCGCTTGATGTTGTGGACGCTTATTCTTTATCTCTCAGGTGGGAACGGAGCATGAGATGTAAAGTGGATGGAAAATACTTGAGATCTAAATTCTGACCTACAGCATAATCTTTTTTTTAAAAAAACTATTCTTTTTAGAGAGAGAGCATGAGAAAGAGCAGAGAGCACAAGTGGGGAGTGGGGAGAGGGGCAGAGGGAGAGGGAGAGGGAGAAGCAGACTCCCCACCAAGCAGGGAGTCTATGGGTCTCAGTTCCAGGACCTTGAGACCATGACCCCAGCCAAAGGCAGACACCCAACTGACTGACCCACTGAGGCGCCCCTGTAGCATAATCTTGATACTGTGATTTGATTTGTGCCCTCCAGAAGAGCAGAGTTGCTTAAAAGTGTAATAATGAGCAGAGACCTGAGTGCAGAGGGGGAAGCCAGGCAGGAGTCTGAGGGCAGAGCACCCAGGACAGACCACCTGGCAGGCCCCAGAAATGGCCATGAAGGCCAGAACATGGGGAAGAAGCGAGTGGGCGGAGTGGAGGGGAGGTGGCCCAGGAGGCTACTGGTAGGCCACTGCCAGGACCTGGGAGTGTACTGTGAATGAGCTGGGAGGCCAGCTGAAGAGCATTGGTGTAGAGATGATAAGGATTTGTATTTGAGGTGGGTCTGGAAAGAGGTGAGATTTCAAGAAGCCAAGAAGAGGAATGAGTATATTCTAAGGGTAGACAGTGGCAGACCTGGTGGGGCGCCCCCTGCTCACAGGGATGCCCTGGGCTGGCTGGAGCAGAAGTGCTTCCAGAACAGCGTATGGGTGTGAGTGGAGAGGCCTGTCTGAGGAGAGTCTTGACCTCCAGGCTGTGCGATTTCCACTTTACTCTGTGATCATGAGGACCCTTCAAGAGAAGATTTCTGAGCACAGGGGTAGGCCAGAGGAAATGTTCATTCAAGAATGCAGCTAATTCAACCTGTGCATTCAGAATAACGAATCCAGCAGCTGTATGTTGGCTGGATTAGGGAAAGGAGAATGTTGGAGAAAGGGATATCCGTGAGAATATGACAGCAGTTGGATAAGGTACTCCTATCTTGCCATGAATGATCATTAGTATAAGGAAATGCTGAGTAATCTGGTGCATCCATTGCTATGGAATATTCTGTAATTGGTGAAAAGTAAATCATATATTCACATATATCTTGGAAAGATGCCCATGATGTGTAATTCAGTGATAAATAGCAAATTGCAGAGTAATGCATATAAAAGCATCTAATTTATCCATCAATAAAACCCATGTTATACTGTGCATGTGTGCATGCAGGCACGAATGTACATATGTGTGTATGTATGAGCTCAGTGTCAGTCAGGACCACCTAAGCTGTGCTTGGGATCCCAGGGGTTTACCGCTACAAAGGATTTGGGCTCATTCAAATGAACACAGGTCCATGTGGGTCCTCTGAGGGAGTCTACCCCTCACTTGAGACCAAGACTGGAAGAAGCCCAGATGTCATGTTTCCATGATTGCCAGAGAGGGGAGGGGGCTTGGTAAGTTGTGCACTAATTTCCACCCAAAAGACACCTGTGACTCCTACCCACACTGCATTTGTCAAAGTGAGTCATATGGCCTCATCTGACTTAGAAGAAAATACTCAATGCATTGGTACTATGTTCCCAGAAGGAAGAAAGTTAGAAATATTTGGTAATGAGTCCTAGTGATTACCAGAAGCATGGAGAATGGGGTGGAATGGGCAAAAACGAGGTCCCCTTATTGGGGGAATGGGGAGAAGAAGGAGTGAGAGAAAAGCATGGAAGCATGTTTCTTAACATGTGGAAGAGGAATGAGCCAGCCTAGTGGAAGTAAAAGGGGAGAGGAGTAGACAAACAGATGCGGTTCACTCGAATCCTAAAGTAAGAAGACATTGTTTTTGAGTGTGGACGTGAAGAATCATCAAAGGTGAGGTGTAAACGTTTGCACCTGGGTTGTTGGGGATGAAGACATCATGGGTAGAATTGCCTTACCCTGCTGGGAAGAGTAGGGTTAAGAACATAAAAAAAGAAGCTCTTACTTTGTTTGAAAGTTATGGGGCAGATGTGCCTGGGTGGCTCTGTTGGTTGGGCGTCCAAATCTTTATTTCAGCTCAGGTCATGAGTCCAGGATTGTGAGATACAGCCCCACTTCAGGCTGTGCACTCAGCGGGGAGTCTGCTCCTCCTACCCCTCCCCCCACCCCCCACTCACGTGGGCTCTCTTTCACTGTCTCACTCTAAAATAGATAAAATCTTTAAAAAAAAAAAAAGTTATAGAGCTTGAGGTTCAAGTAGACCAGTGGGATGATGTGTATGTCTTATAAAAGACAAATGGCAGGCTAAGTTCAGAGAAACACTTCAAATGGTTTTATTGGGATGGGTGCCACTTCAGATATTGTACTAATCCAGGGTTCTGGGCAGGGTCTCAGTCATCAGATCAGTGGCTACTCTTTCTTCAGCCTCTGGACAGAGATACATATAAGGGGAATCTCAGTCATGGAAATGTCCCCATGGTAACATGGAAACCCAAATGCCTGCATTTGCCTTTTTGGAGATTTTAACCCACACATTCTTTAGAATGTGCCAAATCCATTTTGGTTTTACATATGGCCCTATTTGAAATTGCTTTGGAAAGAAGGCAAAAAATAAATAAATAAAGAGAGCCCTCTGGGAATAATAAGAAGTAAAGACTGTTCCCCCTGTGGGACTTGAAACCACACTTGACTTTCTTCTTTCCTTTCCAGCCTGCGGAGTGATCCCCAGGCTCCCTGAGCTGAGCTCCTGAAATGTTGCCACTAAAATTCAAAACTTGATTTAATACAACTTGCTTAATTGACCTTTAAAAATTTCATTTTGTTGTCTAAAAATGAACACTTAGCAGGAGTAACTGTATTTGGAAAACAGAATGTCTATTCTCCATTTGGTTACTGCAGATAAGCCTTCCACGTGCTGCCTTTTCAAAGCTCAAATTGTCGTGGAAGTGTATAGTAATTGAAGTAATGTGAGAGTTTTAAAGCTGTCCAAAATTAAGCTGTTGAAAAGTTATGATAATTTCAAAGAACTGCTACAGGTTTTTGCATTAGAAGAAAAATACGTAGTTGTAAGAGAGAGGCTCTTTTTTGTAATTGTAGGTTCTTATACCTGAAAATATTTGTTTAATACTTCGTGTCAGATATAGGATTTTGCATTAATGCTGTGCATAGAAATAAATGTCTTAATTGAAAATATTTGGTGGATATTAGAGATTCCAAAGTCAATTTAACTTTCTCAATAAGCCATGACTGTGCAATGATTGTTTATCTCATTCACATTCCTAAAAGAAACTTTTTCTCTGGTTTAGTGGCTGCCAGCCAAGGTGATCTTACCCCCTGGGAAATATTTGACAAAGTTGGTAGACATTTTCAGCAGTTGTCACAACTTTGAAAAGGGGAATGTCAATGGTGTCTACTGGGTGAAGGCCAAGAATGTTTCTACACATCCTCCACTGCACAGGACAGTGCCCATCGCAAAGAAGTATCTAGCCCCAAATGTCAGTAGTGTTGAGGTTGAGAAACCCTGCTTCTCAGTGAAATATCTGTTTTAGCTCATAGTGTGTCTGTATTTAGTATAACTTTTCTCTGATAATTTTGCTAAATATTCATTGTTGTATGTTATTATTTACCATAACTCACGCTATAAATATAAACTGAAAGTGAAATATGTAGAAATGAAGGAAAGATGAGCCTATCTTTGAAACATTAGCAATTTTGTAATGATGATTACATTTTGTAATGATTAAAACTTGGTCCTACCTACTGAAAGAACTCAATATCTGAGCCAAGATGTTGAGTGCTTTCCATGATTGTCTTGGCAGGAAGGAAGAGAGCTTGCTGTCTTTCCATGTCAGACTTGTAGACATGGTTCGTGGGCACTTGTGTCTTCTGTTAGACCTTAGCTTCATGAAATTTCTGTCAAGGGAGAGAAATACTGCAAACTCTTTACCAAGAACACATGGAAGAGTTAAACCTGTGGGATCTAATTTGGGCTTTGATAGTGACTACTTGGGAAATACTGGCCAAGTTCCCCATTTCTCTGGATCGGTGATATGCCATGCAGACCTCCGTGTCTGTACAGGTGGGGGAACCAGAATGAGTCTGGTGCCCTCCTGGGCCTCGTTCTCTTCAGATCTTCTGGGAGCAGAGCCTTTTGCCCATGTCCTCATGAACATATATCCCAACTCACTGCAGAAGAACTGGCTCAGTGTCTCCACATCCTTCCAGCCGTGCTGGGATTTGGGGTTCTTTTCGTAGCACAGATCACTCTGAATTTGGGACAAGCTCTTCTCCCCTTAGCTTCACTTCTGTTCTTGGGTGAAGAGCTGTGAGGCAGGGTACACCAGATGCCGCTCTTCTGTTTCCCTGACCTCGGCTCTTTTTCCCACTTGATTTCTCACTCTATCTTCCTGCTTCATGTTCTTCTGTCTCTACTTCTTTTGTAATGAAAACGGTCTGTTTTATTACCTACTAAACCACTTTCCATTCCATTCCAAATCTTTCTCTGAGCTTTCATGTTTTTTTTTTTATTGAGGTGACATTCACATAACATACATTAGCCATTTTAGAAGGAAGAATTGGGTGTCATTTAGTACATTTGCAGTGTTGTGCAACGAACACCTGCATCCGGTTCCAGAATGTTTGTCATCACCTGAAGGAGAACGCTGCCCCTACTGAGTAGTTACTTCCCACTTCCCCATACAGCCCCTGCCAACCTCTAATTTGCTTTCTCTCTCTGTAGATTTACTTATTCTAGATAGCTCACAGAGATGGCACCCTATGATATGGGGTCTTTTGCTCTAGCTGCATTCACTTGGCATAATGTTTTAGAGGTTCCTCTGTGTTAAAGCAGGCATCAGTACTTCATTATTCTGGCTGGCCAATAGTGCACTAGCGGGGTGGCCACAGGCTGTCTATCCATTCCTCCACTGGTGGACATTCGTGTAGTTTCCACCTTTTGCCAATGGAGAGTAGTGCTATTAGGAGCATGTGTATGCATGTATTGAAGTTACCTGTTTTCACTATGTGAGGACATATTTTGACCCATACGGCTGGGTCATATGGTAGTTGTGAGTTTCACTTTTTGAGAAACTGGCAAACTATATAATTTTGTAACAGCCAAACCATCAGCTAAGCTGTTTGATTTTTGTTCGTTACATGGCCACACTATTTCTACTTTGCCCAGCTGTACCCCCCCCCAACCCCACCCCCCACACCCTCCGGCAACACCTGTCCATCCTCCACAAGTCTCCGAGTCTCTGGAAACAGTGTGAGACGTCACTCAGGAATCCATGCGTGCTAAAGCACGGACACTGAACCCGGGGAGTTTAGAACCAGCTCTGCCTCCAGATCCAGAAAGCGCTAATGTCTGCAATGGTCTGGGTATCAAAACTGGCCATCCCCAAATTTTGAACAAGGACAGTTTTTCTCCCTCCCAATAGTTAGTCCTTCCTTGTAATCCACTGGGTTTGTTTGAACGTGCCGTCCTGTTTTATCATAGTCCAGTAAGTGGGTGCCATTTAGGTGTTTTGTGCAGCGTTTCCTGGGAAGGAGAGGGGATGCCCTGGGGAATGGGGACTCTCTGTGACTCTCCGTGTTCTTCTCCCATAGGTGTCGTTCTTCCTCTTCATCATCTTCGTGGTGTACACCATGCTGCCCTTCAACATGCGAGATGCCATCATCGCCAGCGTGCTCACCTCCGCCTCCCACACCATCGTGCTGAGCGTCTGCCTGTCCGCGACGCCGGGGGCCAAGGAGCACCTGGTCTGGCAGGTGGGTGCACCTCGCCTCCCGCCCGGGCTGCTGGAGGTGCCGTGTGCTGGCTCAGGGCGTGACTGTCGGTACCTGGCGGGTGCCGGAGTTCTGCTCGCCCGTGTGGACTGGAGCGTTTCTGCTGGGTGGCCAGCCACAGCCCGCCTCCATCCGTGGAATCAACGCTTAGCAATCAGCGTTGGGAGAAATTAGAAACGGTGGTTCCATTTTGCTGATTGCTGAATGGTAGTATGATTGTGAGGCCTACAAGCTGTTCTTACTGTGCATTAGAATTTAGCACTCTTATTTTTAGAGTGAAAATAGCTTGCACAATTAAACTCCTAATTCTCCTCCGCCTCTCTCCACCTTGGTATCCAAAACCCCTTCTTTATGGAGCAGAAAAGATTTCTCCATTTCTTAATCTCCTGTCAGGTCCATGGCATTAAAAAGGTCTTCTGAAATGCTTCGACAGAAAATTTAGCTTTACTAATAAATGACATTTCAAAGAAGCCATTGTACTTAATTAGCTAAAAGCATTTAAAAAGTGATTTGATATCCTGCTACGTACATCCATAAACATGAGGGTCAGTGACTTGGAGTTACTCCTAAGTTTCTTTTTATTACCTGGAACAGGTATGTTTGATTTCGCTCTGTTAGAATTAGATGTAAGAAATGCAGCCATGGTGTAAAACGCAGGGGGCACTGACGGAATTGATTAGGAACAACACTGCCATTGAAAAGGGGATTTTAGATGTGGGTCACATGAGCCCTGTGAGGTTGGAGAAAGTGGTTTGTCATTCAGTTGATGGAATGTTTTATTTGGGAACTTGAAGGGAACTGGAGGCTTATCCTTGGGTGTCTAGTAATCCCTCTGAATTGGAAAGCTTTCTGTGGATCCCTTTTCTCAAGACTCCTCTTCTAGAGCTCATAACAGAGGAGCGCTCAGAGTGGCCCGAAAGACCTGCATTTCTGAGACATCCTTTGTTGGCACCGAGCAAGCATAAGAGCACTGGCCCCGATTCTGCACAGTGGGCTGCAGGGTCACACGGGCTGGCTCCGATGTGGAGGAAAGTGAGTCCTTGTGGCTGAGCCCAGGAGCCTGCAGCCCCCAAGACGCAGGTGGAGACCAGTCAGTAACTAATCAAACGAAAGCAGGAAGGTGGTGTTTTCTGAAAAGAAGAAACAATCCAGCTGTGCCTGGGAAGAGGTGGGGAACATGTTCCTTTTTATAGGAGCTCTGCCCCAGCTTGGCTTCCCTCTGCTGCATTGCAGAGCTTCCCTTGAAGATATTTATGGGACATTTCTCCTTTCTCCCGTAAATTCACTTTTCCACTCTTACCATAATGGGGCCTGGGTGGTGCGTGTGTTTTTGCAGGAGGAAGGAGTATGTATAATCTGCTCCCCCCAGCTGACAGTGTGAAAATCACTGCAGGAAAGTCCTTATCACCCAGGCATCAGGGCGCTTGAGCACATTTTCAGGACTCCCAACACCATGGTTTTAGGTTCCCCTAGAGCACATCCCTTGAACGTGTCGTACCTTTGCCCCTTCATGAATACAGTGCCTGCAGGACAGGTGTAATAGAAAAAGCTATCTGGGAAATAAGGTTTAAGATACATGCCTGTAAGGATTAAATAGGGTTAAAAAAAAAGAAAAAGGGGAAAAAATAAGTGCTTTGTAAAGACTCTGGTGTATTCTAGGTCATTACATACTGTAGTGATTTTGGTCTTTTTTTTTTTTTAAAGCATTTTTATTTTCTTCCATTAGTTAAAAAAAATGGGAAAGAATGTAATCTTATTTAATTACTCAATTTTCAAAACACACAAAGAAAAACAATTCTTTTTTTTTTTTTAAGATTTTATCTACTCATTCATAAGAAACAGAGAGAGAGAGAGTGAGAGCGAGAGAGAGAAAGAGAGAGAGAGAGAGAGGCAGACACACAGGCAAAGGGAGAAGCAGGCTCCATGCAGGAGCACCATGTGGTACTTGATCCCAGGTCTCCAGGATCAGGCGCTGGGCTGAAGGCAGCGCTAAACCACTGAGCCACCCGGGCTGCCCAGAAAAACAATTCTTATCAGTGGGCAGCAAGAGATGGGAAACTTCTGTAATAGCAGAAAGAAGAAAAGCTTTTCCTTCCCAATGATTTCATAGGAGAATAACATTGAAAGGAGCAGAAGCACAGAATGGTAGGTTTCCTTTCTTCAGAAGTAAGTTCACAATGATTCCAAGAACCAGGAGATACTGATAGATTTAAAATGGAAGGTCCATTGGTAAATGTCAGGGTAATGAGGTAAAAGAGCTCTAGGTACCTTTGACCACTGTAGGCTATAGGGCATCAAACCTGTAAATAGCTCTGGTTTGTGATGTGATGTGCACTGAGTTCTGTTTACCTTATCTTACCTTATCTTATCTGATCTCAATCTCATAACCCTGAGATCATGACCTGAGCCAAAATCAAGAGTCCAAACTGACTGAGCCATCCAGGACCCCCATTGAGTTCTGAATATGAACCATGTGCATACATTAGAATGCTACAGATTGGGTGGTTATATTCCTGCAGTTTAATTGTTTAAAGCAAAATTATTTAAAATAAAGGATGTCGGTTTCATATGAAGAGGGTTGCCTGTGGGTGATGATCAATATCACTCTGCCTTCCAAGTCATACATTTTTGTTTAGCATGGATCCATATTAAGAATTTTTGTTTCATTTTATTTTTTGAACATTGGCAATCTGTCGATAGCATATAACGCTTCTCTATTAACCAAGGTGTTGATGTCATAGAAAACCCTATTCCCTTCTCTGTTGATTAACAGAGTTCATTGTTCTCAGGAAATTTATTTTCCCAGCATTTAACTCGAAGTAGAGTTCAGTCTCAGGTATGCTATATCACCTAGCTGAGGAAATTTAGTTAATAACTGAAAATCATGAATGATAATTTTTAATGCATTTAAACATAAAGTATAATCCATAACCCATTTTTTGACTTTTATTTGGAAGCAATCACAGACCTATCAGTAAGTTTCCAAACCTAGTACAGAGCTTTTTTTTTTTTTTTTTTTTCCCCCTAGGGGTTATCCATCCTTGTCCAGCATCACAGAAGTGATGGCATGTTCTCATCACGTTTGGTCATGGTCTCATGATTTATGCTGGTCATTAGTGTGATGGCATGGGCGACCAGGCTGTTGCACTTTGGATTTACTCTTTGTAATTAAGACATTTGGTGGAGAGGTACTTTGACACCAGGCAAATATCCTGTTTTATTTCCTTGTTGATGTCCACACCATCTTGCATTTCCCTGTTCTGTACAATGGATTAGAAGCTGTGACCATCATTGTTTGTTTTGACACCTAATACAGGCTCAGATGTGGCCAATGAGCACCCCTTCAAGCTAGCTGCTACACCGTTTTTGGTGTGTCCCCCTCTCTCTTGGAGAACTTGCTTGCTCTCTGCCAAAACAAGATGTTCCAGGCTCATTTCATGTCTGCCTGCCCTGGCCCTAAAATCCATCATCTCTCTAAGGAGCCCTGGTTCTTTTTAGTGAAGAATGGCGCTTAGAAACAGGGTCTGGGCTGTAGGTCTTTTCATTCCCACTGGGTTGTCATTACTCCAAGGCAAGGCGCACACACATCTACACCTACATCTACTTTTATATATCCTTATGATTTCACGCTGGTATTTCCAACCCGCCATGGGTTCCATGCCAGTTCCCCCCCGCTGCCTTTCCATTTTGACTTCAGGGCCAATAGTGAAAACAGTTTAGTTCCCATGATCCTTGATGTATTTACTTACTTGATCCATCCCAGGATATAACCAGTCTCCTATTTCAGTTCCCACCCCTACCACCACAAAGGTGCCTTCTCACTTGGCCCAAATTCCCTTCCCATTACACATGCCCTCCTTCCCTGGGCCAGGGTCTGACACTCCATCCATGTGGGGGTGTCCCCTCCCCCAGCTGGGGCTCTGTCCTCTGTGTAGACATTCTTGGGTCCCAGCCCAGCTGTATCACTGTGGGCGAAGCCAGCCTCCCTGGCTCCCTGTAGGTGCAGATGGTCCTTGCTCTGCCTGATGGCTGTGGACCGAGTTATTCAGGAGAGAAGGAAGGGGTGCCTTGGTGACTCAGTCAGTTGAGTGTCTGACCCTCAATTTCAGCTCAGGTGGTGATCTCCAGGTCATGAGATTGAGCCCTGCATTGGGCTCTAAACTCAATGGGGAGTCTGTTAGAGATTCTCTCTCCCTCTCACTCTGCTACTCACACAAGCCTTCTCTCTCTCTCTCTCTCCCCTTCTAAAAAATAATATAATATAAAAATAAATAAATAAATAAATTTAAAACGTTCCATTCAGGGGAGAAGGAAAAGAACAAAAAGGGCAGGAGGAGATGATGGTGTAGGGAAATGGAAGAGAAGGAGCACGTTTTGAACAGTTTCCTTGTGGAAGAGGAGGAGATTCTTTCCAATGCTCTCTGTGATCCCCGTTTGTCCTAGCCTCTCAACTTTTCTTGCAAGTCCTTCATCTTTATTTTCCTAACTGGGTTTCAGAGGACAGTTTCTGGAATCTGGGATGATCCTTAAATATTAGGAAACATAAAGAAGATAAGTTTCACATGGTCTGTGTAAGAAGAATGTATTATTATTTTTAAATTAATTTATATATTTTAGAGAGGTGGGGGAAGGGCAGAGGAAGAGAGAGAGAGAGAATCTCAAGCAGATGCCCTACCGAGTGTGGAGCCCAACACGGAGCTCGATCCCACGACCCTGAGCTCATGACCTGAGCCAAAATCAAGAGTCGGGTGCTTAACCAACTGAGCTATCCAGATGTCCCAAGAAGTATATTATTTATCTATCATAGATTTCATGTGAGCACCACAAGTCCTTAGCAATTCATGGTTAACTAGAAAATAAGTTCCCATGTATCAGTAGGATACTTTTGACCACAAGTGCAGCAGGGAGTCTTTTGTTTATGGCTGGATCAGGCAAAGGGGAGCCCCAGGTTAGGAAGACCGCCCGAAGCCTCCATACTCGTGCTGTGGTGCTGCCTCCCACTTGAACTCGGGGGTAAGGGTGGCAGGTGCACAGCCCTTAGGATTGGAAGGCTGGGCAGGAACCTTGCCTCCCAGATGGGGAAGCAGGTCCATTGCTCGGGAGCCATGGTCCAGCCTGCAGCCTGTACATCTTAGATGCACCTGTTGTCTGTTCTGTGTTTGCCAGGTCTCCGTCCCTGCAGGCAGGGTACTGAACCACCCTCAAGGAACTACTGAATAGTCCTGTTTAGGTATCATGATTACCTTTTCTTTCTTACTCTTTTTTACTTAATTTTCTTATATTTTAATTTCCTTCATATTCATACCACATTCTGGATTTTCATTTCATGTATCTTTTATTTTCCCATGAGACAAGGAAGAATTTTAATATAGATTTACTTACACAAGCCAGTTATATAGGAATCCATATTTATTAAAAGAGATAAGTTAAGGAGTACTTATTGATTTTCTAACAGGATTGCTCATACTTCTGATAAATGTTATAGGATTCTTATATGCAGTGGATACTTGGGTATATTTATGATACAATTTGAAAAAAACCTTAGTTTGGACCTAAAATAGAAAACATAATCTCTCATCTATGGCAAGAGTATAACCAGTAGTAATGCAGCTTTGTTATATAACCAGTTCCTCTTCAGCATAATTCAGGAACTGTATATTGGAGTCTGGAATTAAGTTGCATTTAGGATCTAATCTGAGAAGCTTAAAAGGAAAACAGCAGGTTACCAGCTGCCTGGTCTCTGGCTCTGGAAGAGACTAATTGTTGGGAATTTGAATCTCTCTTGCTACTGTGTTGTCTTTGGAGAAGTGCAGGATGTTGATATTTTCCACAAAAGGGAAGAAAGGGGACTGTACTACTGTTCATTTCATGTAACATCTAGCTATCAATCGAGTATGATCCATATTTTATTTTAGCAAGCTATCACTTACAGGTTTAACATTATAATTTGGAAGGAGTCAGGGTAAGCATGGAAGAGAGGTAACAATAGGGAGGTGTCTGATGTGACTAAATTCTGAAGCAAATCTCAAGGCACTCCACATTCCTGCAGAAGGCACTCCCTTCCTTCCTTGTCCTTCCCCCAGCCCCACAGAAGTCTCTGCCTCTCCTTTAAATGGCAGGAGCTTTGCACCATCATCTCACCAGAGAGAGTTTGGTGGAGTGAGTGAACAACAACAGCACAATTCATGCTTTCCTTCAGGACATCCCATCACTTTAAAAATGCTCTGGCACTTTCTAGAATGAAACTGCAAGAATGCGTGACAGAGAACTTTCCCGTTGATAATCATTTTACCATGATGACGGACTCAGACCTAGGTTTACTTTTCAACATTTGTGAGGCTGTTTTGTGGAGGGGTGGAAGGAACAGAGCTAAAGGGAGGCCCTATTAGACCATGAGTTGGAGATTTGATCAAAGGAGCATGAAAAAAGGATTTATTGAAAAATGAACAATGCTAGTTGGTCACCCTTCAGTGGCCTCTATCCTCTTCTGGATTCTATAGTCAGAGCTTTGTGCACTCTGTTCATTCAAAGCACTGGATTCATATCAAATGCAATACATTACAGATTGATTGCAGGTTGGCTGAGTAGTGAACTCGCTGACTGATATCTTGACAGGTGATTTTCCTCACATGTTCACCAACACCCAGGTACCCATGTTCCATTTTATGCCAAGATCCAAGGCTCTGTCCATTCCAAGTGTTTACTGTAGAGGATAATTTGTGAAAGACACTGATTTTAATCCCTTATGTATCCATCTGTTAATTGCTCTTTAAAACCCTCAGAAGACAATAAGAAAATCAGCACCCCTATGGTGAGTCACACAGGACTCCTTCCTTGTACTTGCAAGACGAATGATAAATCTGCTGAGTTGTACAAACTTGAAAGAAAAATATATCGACAGCTTGGCTTGAGCAAGAATTTCTCCATGATTCTAAGAGATCTCTTTGAAGAGTAGGGAGAAACCCAATGATTTGGTGTAGCATAGAGCAGATGTATGCATGGTCACTGAGAGATGCTGCAAGGAGAGCTAGGCCTAGAGATGTTCCTAGTTATCTGTAGTGCAGGAACAGTGATAATAGCTTCCTACTAGGGCAGCAGATGTGATTAAATCAGATAACAAATGAAAAGGACTTACCTGGCCCAGGTGCGTGGTTAGTACTTAGAAACATTAGGTAGTAGTAATAATGATGGCATGGTAATGTACCTACAATACTTTCATGATGTTTGTGGAGAGCACCAGACTGGTCAGGCTGGGAGCAGAGGGAGGAGACATACTTTCTGTCTGTTTTTACAACAATAATCACAGCATGCCTTCTGTGAGAATAATGGGCATCATTTTTTGCCTTGCCTAGGAGGTGTGAGATCTTGCTCACCAGATGCTGGGTTTATCATTTTTGGAATCCTTCTCAAGCAGCTCCAGAGTGTCTTGACGTGGCAGAGAGTGTGGGATGCTGGACAGAGCTAGCACTTTGGCCTCAGATGGACTCTGAGTTAGGATCTCTTACTCCCACTTTATAGCTGTGTGGGGTGGACATGGAGGTGGACCAACCAGATAACCCTCAAGGGAAGACTTATAGTCCAGCTTTTGGGAGTGTTGTTGGCAGCTGACTTTCAGCCCTTAGACTCTTTAAAGCTGTTTCTGCTGCATAGAGCAGCCAGCTCAAGGTTATGTCTTTTCAAGGGTGGCCTACACCCATGACTGATAGAGGTGGGTGTGTAGATTGTATTCAATCTGGACCCCTGCAGGGCAACTCCGATGGCCCATATCAACCCTGGAGTTTCTGTGGGTTTTTTCCTAAAGTTGTCAGATCTGCATCACAGCTCAATTTCTGTCTCTGCTTAGTCTAGCGTCCTTCCCTCCCCGCAGGCATTGACCTGAAGGGCATTTCCTAGTAAACACTGAACTCTGTCTCAGAATGTGCTTCCTGGAGGGCCAGTATGCAACATTGCATGAACTTGACTAATTCTTTAGTTTACTCAATTTTCTCAGCTGTAAAATGGGAGCAGTAACACTGACTTCCCTCGATAGTTGCTGGCCTTGGTGCTGATTCAGTCAACTAGTGTGTCTGAAGAACCAGTTATTAAGTGGGGCTGGTACATAACACTTAATGAATAGTGGACAAGAAGAGCAGCCGTAATGCATTTTGCTAAGTTTATATGACTTTTATAGAACCTGAGAATAAGGGAACATGAAAATATTTGGGGGGGACTATGTTAATTATCAAAGCCCCAAATGATCTATGGAGTTGTGTAGGGCAAGAGTTGGATCGTACATGTGCCAAACCCTCTGGGCACAGGCCTGGCCTGATTGGCCATCCTGCAGTGTGCCCACCCAGACTCAAGGCGGTGAGCTTCATCTTGGTGAGGTACTAGAAGCCCACCCTCCACTAGTGAGTGAAATTTGGAACTTTTGCTAATGCCTGAGGATCTGAGCTCCTGTGGGTTGATGGAATGCCTGGTTTTGGAAACCCTTGAGGGTTTGTACCTCATCCTTTACCAGGAAGAGGCATTTACAGGATCACTCCAGCAGGATATCTTGGACTTCTGTGCTGTCCTTTCTCTGAAGTGTCTTGTTCTCTGGAGAAGCCTGTTCTTGTTCCCCAGCCAACCTTGGGGGTTGCACTTTACCCCACTCAGACCAGCCACATGGTATGGGGGTGGATCTGGCCATAACATGTGTCAGTTTTGTGGTCAGAGGGACATGTACCTGTACAGCTCTGCCTCTTCGTGTCACTTGTACCACCCCCAGCTGAGATACTCTGTTGGTTTCCTAGGGCAGCTATAACAAATTACCACAAACATAGATGCTAAAAACAACAGTTCTTCCTTTCCTTTCCTTTCCTTTCCTTTCCTTTCCTTTCCTTTCCTTTCCTTTCCTTTCCTTTCCTTTCCTTTCCTTTCCTTTCCTTCTTTCCTTTCCTTCTTTCCTTCCTTCCTTCCTTCCTTCCTTCCTTCCTTCCTTCCTTCCTTCCTTCCTTCCTTCCTTCTTTTTGGTATATAATCCCAGTTTATTGGAGAAAAGCATACACATGTAGAAAGGGAACAAGAAGGAAATGCTCTCCTATTTTCGTGGTGGTTACCACTGGATGGTGGGATACAGGTGAGCCCTCTTCCTATTTATGCTTTTCTTCATTTTCCAGAATGAACATACATTATTTTTACATTTGGAAATAAACTTTTTTCAAATGCCAAAAAATGTAGATTGCTACATCAGGATCCAGAAAGCCCCAATAAATCTTTGCCCTCTTCCAGTTGGGCTATTCCTTCTCATTTTATTTTATTTTTTTCTATTTTTTTTATTGGAGTTCAAATTGCCAACATATAGCATAACACCCAGTGCTCATCCCATCAAGTGCCCCCCTCAGTGCCTGTCACCCAGTCACCTCATCCCCCCACCCACTTCCCCTTCCACTACCCCTTGTTCATTTCCCAGAGTTAGAAGTCTCTCATGTTCTGTCTCCCTCACTGATATTTCCCACTCATTATCCCTCCTTTCCCCTTTATTCCTTTTCACTATTTTTTATATTCCCCAAATGAATGAGACCATATAATGTTTGTCCTTCTCCGATAGACTTACTTCAGGCAGCATAATACTCTCCAGTTCCATCCACGTTGAAGGAAATGGTGGATATTTGTTGTTTCTAATGGCTGAGTAATATTCCATTGTATACATAGACCACAGCTTCTTTATCCATTCATCTTTCGATGGACACCGAGGCTCCTTCCACAGTTTGGCTATTGTGGACATTGCTGCTATAAACATTGGGGTGCAGGTGTCCTGCCATTTCACTGCATCTGTATCTTTGGGGTAAAGCCCCAGCAGTGCAAATGCTGGGTTATGGGGTAGTTCTGTTTTTAACTCTTTGAGGAACCTCCACACAGTTTTCCAGAGTGGCTGTACCAGTTCACATTCCCAAAGAGATGGAAAAATATTCCATGCTCATGGATTGGAAGAATTAATATTGTGAAAATGTCCATGCTACCCAGGGCAATTTAGATATTTAATGCAATCCCTATCAAAATACCATGGACTTTCTTCAGAGAGTTGGAACAAATAATCTTAAGATTTGTGTGGAATCAGAAGAGATCCTGAATAGCCAGGGGAATATTGAAAAAGAAAATCAGAGCTGAGGGCATCACAATGCCAGATTTCAGGTTGTACTACAAAGCTGTGATCATCAAGACAGTATGGTACTGGCATAGAAACAGACACATAGATCAATGGAACAGAATAAAGAACCCAGAAATGGGCCCTCAACTCTATGGTCAGCTAATATTTGACAAAGCAGGAAAGACTATCCAATGGAAAAAGGACAGTCTCTTCAATAAATGGTGCGGGAAAATTGGACAGCCACGTGCAGAAGAATGAAACTAGATCATTCTCTTACACCGGACACAAAGAAACTCAAAATGGATGAAAGATCTAAATGTGAGATAAGAGTCCTCAAAATCCTAGAGAACACAGGCAACCCCCCATTTTTGAACTTGGCCACAGCAACTTTTTGCAAGATACATCTATGAAGGCAAGGGAAACAAAAGCAAAATGAATTATTTGGACTTCATCAAGATAAAAAGCTTCTGCACAGCAAAAGAAACAGTCAACAAAACTAAAAGACAACCTACAGAATGGGAGAGGATATTTGCAAATGACATATCAGATAAAGGGCTAGTATCCAAGATCTATAAAGAACTTACTAAACTCAACAGCAAAGAAACAATCCAATCATGAAATGGGCAAAAGACATGAACAGAAATTTCACAGAGGAGGACATAGACATGGCCAACACGCACATGAGAAAATGCTCTGCATCACTTGCCATCAGGGAAATACGAATCAACAGCTCTTTCTAAACTCTGAAATTTATTCTCTCACAGAAGTCAAAACCAAGGTGTTGGCAGAGTTAGTTCCCTCCAGAGGCTCCAAGGCTCCAAGGGACAATGCTTTTATGCCTTTCTCTGGCTTCTGGTTGTTGCTTGCAGTTCTTGGCATTCTTTGGTGCAGGGCTTGAGAATTCTACTCCTGTGTCCATCTTCAGATGACCTTCTTCCCTTTTTGTCTCTGCATTTACTTCCCTTCTGTCTCTTACAGAGACACTGGTTATTTGTCTTTAGAGTCCTACTCTGAATCCAGGATGATCTCATACAACATTCTTAACATGATTACATCTGCAAACATCCTTATTTCAAAAAAAGGTCATATTGTGAGGTTACCAGTGTGGGAACTTTTGGGGCTTCTATCCAGCCCACTAGAGATGCCAACATCCACACCTGGACTGCAGTTCTACTCCTCTCCTGCCATGGATACTACAGACCTTCCATGTGGTCTCTGAGCCAGTGGCTGTGGGGTTCCCTTGCCCTTGTTTGTTCAGATAGCACCAAGCTCTGTGATGCACAACATAGTAAGATCCCTCATTGGAAGATATTTATGGCAACACATAGAGAAGTAAAGCAAAACTAGGGGAATTTAGAGTGAGGAAACATAAGGGAATTCCACCCTTGTTTAAACAAGACTGTCATCCAGAGGGCAAGCACCAAGGATTCGTGAGGAATGATTGCAGGTAGGTAGGGCAACTAAACATTGGCCATTGGCTCATTGCTCCATTTAAAAAAAATAGATGATATGGTCACATTTTTTAAAAAGTTTGAGACAAGGGCTTCAAAAGGTTTTTGGTGAAAATATTTCTTCCAACCACTTTTGAATTCTTTCACTGCTTTTAGTAACTTTTCATTTGATCTTCTTAGGTTTTCCAGACCTATAATCCATCATTTTCAAGTGAATTACCATTTTTGGAGTTTTAATTTTCTTTCTAATTATTTTGCCTAGTACTTTCAGAAAAAATTAACATTAAAGTGGTGGTAGGAGATACAGTTACCTGTTTTTTTTTTTTTTAAGATTTTATTTATTCATTCATGAGAGACAGAAAGAGAAAGGGGGGGGGCAGAGACACAGTCAGAGGGAGAAGCATGCAGGGAGCCTGATGTGGGACTCGATCTCAGGACTCCAGGACTATGCCCCGGGCTGAAGGCAGGCATCAAACCGCTGAGCCACCCAGGGATCCCCATTTACCTGTTTTTTTTTTTGTTTTGTTTTGTTTTTTTTTAATTTATTAGGATTGATGTTTGTCCTTTAAGCTTTCGGGTCAAGTGAGTTTTATAATTTGAAGGAAGTAACCATCTATTTCTACTAGAGAGGTCTTATTTTCTCTTTCCTTTTTTTTTTTTTTTCCCTTTAAGGATGGATCTATTAAAAGACAGTTTTTGTCACCCATGGGCAAGATTGTATGATTTCTCCCATTGTGGAATATTGAGCATTCTTGAATTTTTGGAATTCACTCAGTAGGTCATACTGCTTATCTAATTTGATGCTTAATTTCTTTGGTCAATAACTTGTGAAGGATTTTGCATCTATTTTGACTGTAATAAAAGCAAACAGGTAGCACTGACCTTGGTCCAGGGATGGTTCTGAGTGCTCTGCTCATGTATGAGTACCTTTTATCTCAAATGTTCCTATAGATTAAACTAGAATAGATCAGATACCATCCTCTTTCTTCCCTGTGGAGATTCTTCTGTTTAGATTTACTTTCTTTTCTAGAGTTCGTTCTGTCAAAGATATTTTCTTATTAATAGTCTCTTTCATCCTAGGTTTCAATGATTTTCATAATGTTGAGTAATCTCTGCTCATGGTTTCAATTACCTCTGTATCTGTGTTTGCTTCTACTTCTCCCTGGTTACTTTCTTATTCTTGAGACTTTCCCTTTTTCTATTAATTCCTGATTCATATCTCTAATGTTTTATATTGTTTTTATTTCTCCAAGAGTAAGTTGTGGATATGTTTATTATTTTTATTAATTGGGAGAGCTTTTTAGTTCAGTTTTTTTTATTTGTTAATTTCTTCCAGTAGTTTTTCTTGGGTTTGTTTTGTTTTGTTTTTATTTTTTTCATTCCTAAATTCTTGTGTTGGATGCTTGAGCCATTTATTTTTTTCTCTCTTATTTTTTTATATATGAGTACTGACCAGCTATAAATTTTCCTCTAAAACCTGCTTTAGCTTTATGCCTTATATGTGCATATTATCATTATTTTCTAGATATTTTGCTGATTCAGTTTGAGTTTATTTTTTGACATAGAGAAACTTTAGTGTACCCCCTCCCCTACACCACAACCCCTGGGGACAGAGGATATTTCTTTTCTGTTTCTAATAGTAAATTTTAGGGTTTTATTTTGATTTTCATTTTGTTTTGCATTGAGATTAGAAAATTGTCTGTGTTTCTATTCTCTGGAATGTGTATTGAAGTCATTGTTTGGTAGTCTAAGGCCAGCCTGAAGTTTTCTTTTCCTTTACAACAGAGTTGATCTTTCTGCCTGAATGTCCACCAGACCCCTTTATTTTTGAAGTCTAGCAAGTTTACTGTGATTTGAAGTTTTATTGATACTTTTGGCTTAGCTTTCCATTTTTCAGAATTATTTTAAGATGAACACTGTTACTATGAATGCTGTTGTTCTTGGGGCACCTGGCCAGCTCAGTCAGTAGAGCATGAATCTCTCAAGTTTTGGGTTATAGATTGAAGCTCCATGTTGGGTGCAGAGATTACTTACAAATAAAATCTAAAAAAAAAAAAAAAAAAAAATAGAATGCTGGGACTCCTGGGTGGCTCAGTGGTTGAGCATCCACCTTTGGTTCAGGTCATGATCCCAGGGTTCTGGGATCAAGTCCAGCATCGGGCTCCCCACAGGTAATCTGCTTCTCCCTCTGCCTATGTCTCTGCCTCTCTCTGTTTGTCTCTCATGAATAAATAAGTAAAATCTTAAAAAAAAATGAATGCTGATTGTTCTCTTAGCACTACAATGTACTGAGCACATGTGGAGGTGAACCACTGCATTAAGTGACACTTGAGTGAATGTACTTAACGTAGCTGGTGGAGATGCCAATTGACAGAACCCCCACACCTTGACACAGGAGTGCTTCCCACCATGTGCCCAGCAAGGTCATTGCTTTTGGAGGCTAGCCTCTTGAACATACTGAATACAGGCGGCTCCTACCAACATTCCTACAATTGTAAAGCAGGGAATTGGCCTTCATATGTCTGGCGGGGTCCCTCACCCTGAATAGGTACTTCTCCACTTCCTTGTGACATCTGCAGCCTTCTCTCTGAGGGCTTTCTTAAGATATCTTTGCTCACCTTCCTACTACTGAGCCCTACTTCCTTTACATAATCCTCGCATCCACTTGGAATTTGGAGGTTCTATTGATCTAATTTTCTTGAAAATATAAATCACATGTGCATTTCCCATGCTCTTTGGTGTTCTAAATAATTTCTAGGAAAAGAGGAAATGTTATCTTTGTGGGACAAAATGGAAATACTACATTTTCATCCTTTTCTTTGGTTTCTTAAAATTTCACCTTCTTTGCTGTGTCTGAGCCTCAAATTCTAGATCAAGATGATAACCAAAGATGGGAAGGGGAAGAAGAAAAGATAAAGACACTAACCAGAGTTTTATTATCATATAGAATGTTTTTCTAAGATTCCTAGCCAGGAGTTGTATTAGTCAGGTCAGGCCACTATAACAAAACACTACAGCGTGAGTAGTTTAAACAACAGATACTTATTTTCTCACAGTTTTGGATGTTGGAAGTCTGATATCAGGAAGCCAATATGTTTGAGTTCTGGCAAGAGCTCTCTTCCTGGCTTGCAGATAGCTACCTTTTTGCTGTGTGGGAGGGAGGGAGCAGGAGAGAGAAAGGGAAAATGAGAAGGAGCAGGAGAGGGGATGAGAACCAGTGCCCATGCTCTTTTGTCTCTTTTTTTTTTTTTTTTTTTTTTTTTTTGAGGATTTTTAAAATTTATTCATGAGAGATACACATAGAGAGATGCTCAGACATAGGCAGAGGGAGAAGCAGGCTCTCTGCTGGGAGCCTGATGCAGGACTTCATCCCAGGACCCCAGGATCACAATCTGAGCCGAAAGCAGGCACTCAACCACTGAGCCACTGAGGCTTCCCCATCTTGTATCTCTTCTTATAAGGACGCTAAAATCTAAGCAGATCAGGGCTCAACCCATAACTTCATTTCACCTAAATTACTTCCTTACTCCAATACAGTCACATTGGGGGTTAGATCTTCAGTGTATGGATTTAGGGCAGCTACAGTTCAGTCTAGCAGCTGCCATGCCTGGGTTTACTAAGTTTTGCAGATCTGAGTCTTAGCATGGTATGAAAGACTCATGCTGCAAGTCTTATGCTCTAACCCCTGAGTGCACCTGTTCTCCATTTCTCTTTAAATTGCTCTGCCAGGAGACCTAGAAGCAGAGCAGCAGCAGAGTCCAGGTGGTAGAGCGGTCACTGTCCTCAGCCGCAGTGTAACCAGCAGGCGTCACTGGTCTGGAGGTGGGGCTGCGATGGTGGGAGGCCCACCCCATTCCCCGTGTGTCCCCCTGGCATCCTGACCTTTGCTCTTGTTGTTTTCCATGGGAATGATCCCATCACATTTCAGTATGCTTATTTATACACCCTCCTGCTGCACATTCCCTGGGTTTTGAGATGAACTTCTGATGTCTGTGGCAGGAACTAAAGCTTTTTAATATTTTTATTTGTCCTAGCAGCGAGGGTACATGGTGTTAACTGGGTGCATGCATGAATAAGCCCGTGAGGGACTGAATGAATGGGGATGCAAACTCATACCCAAACCTGGAGACGTTTTGGCTTTGCCACCACCAAATGAGGAGAATGGCAGGCGCTTCCTTCTTATTGCACCATCTGCAGTCACAATGCTGAATGTAAAGTCACTGCAGTATTGGTGTCCTTTAGAGAGAATCAGAAGAAGTGACCACAGTCCCGATACCCTCAAACCTTTGTATTCTCTCCTTCTCAAGATCAGTCAGGTCTTCACAGGGAGCTTGTAATTCCTCCTTCGGCTCTTAGATTTATAGTATTCTAGAGGAATTGGAGGAAAGACACAAAAATGAGGAACTAGGAAACAGGATAGAGAAAGAGAAGTTCAAAGATATGGAATTACTTGTGATTGGTAGGAAAATGAGATAAAATTGAACTGGCTCTAGTGATATGAATATGACTGCTCACAGCAGCCCCTGTGAGCTTTGTCTCTGCATCTAGACATTGCCTCATTTTAGCTATTTACACAGAGGAAGTCACCAATTGGATTTCCTGTTCTTGCAGAAAAGAAGACCTTTCCAAAAGTCCTAAAGACGCAGAGATGCACTGCCTTACACATAGCTCAGGTTGTTTTGTCCGTGAGGTACTTAGTACTTCAAGCTATGAGTTATACTTTGGTCTAAACCCCTGTTGTAAGATTATTAACAGGCTGAAGACTGCCATTCTTGATTAAGTGCAGAACCGGTCCTCTGCAGCAGAGCGAGGCTCTCCTTTGGAAGGCCTCCCTGGCTTTCCCTGCTGAAGATAACCCAGACTCAGGCAGTTCTACTCATCAGGACGTGCAAGCCCCAGACACGGTGGTTCCCACGGAGAAACACATTTCTACCCTCAGCTTCATCACTAATGGGCACATTTGGCCATTGTGGAATTAGGGATGATGGTGGTTCAGACAGAGGTGGACAAATCCCAGCAGAAGCCTCCTCTGTGTGGGTGGGTGCACCACCCATTCCTGCCATTCCCCGGCAAGCCCTGGAGAGTTGGTTTAGTAATAACTGGTGTGGTTGATTATCATTTCAATGACCTCCCTTAAAGAACCTTCTCAGATGACTCTAAGGACCAGGACCTCATGATTGTAATACTGCAATGTCTCATTGCTGACCATTCCCCAGCATTTTTAATTCTTTATGTCACGTGACCGTGTATCAGACCTATTCTGGATTCTTCCCTCAACTGGACTTTGCCTTTATGGACTCATCTAACAATTGTGGATGCTTTTGAGGAGTTTGGGTCAGTTTTTTCTTATAAATAAGGTTTCACACTGATCTAAAGTTTTTAGAGTAAAAACTGTCATTTCTGAACAAAATTGAAAAGTAAACATATAGACTACATAGGTCCTTCATTTCTTTCCCTTAACTCTGACTCGTGTGGAATCTAAAGAATTTTGTGGGTTTCGATGAAAAGGCCAGGTTTTTATCTTGCGGTTAGAGTAAATTCCTACCGAAAACTTTACAGACAGACTATTTTGAGCTTATCTTTTAGGCCAATTAATATTCTCATTTCTTACTTAGCGTGTTTTAAAATCTATTATTTATAATAGCCACAGACTAAAAACTATTTCCATTTTGTCATAGGCCTTTTGACCCGTGCATTTTGATTACCTCTGGCTCTAGGTCTCAGTAATTATTGGACAATATTATTGTCTTAAATATTAGCTCACTGGGTACCTACACTTCAGCCTGCCATGGGCAGTTTGAACAGAGCATCCCCCAAACTCAGCTCATTATGCTCCCGCTCGTCTTGTGCCTCATCCCTATGAATGGCACCACCATCACCCCCTCTACCCCCGACCTTCCCATCCTTTGAGTATGCCACCCTGCTTCCCTCCCCTCTAGGGACTTGGAGCTCTGCAGATCCTCAGCTACTTGCAGGGACCAGACTAAACTTTGCCTCCTCTTACCTCAGTGCTGCCTCTGTTCTGTCCTCTGTGTAGAGCATGCCACCGTGGTCCCCTGGACAGTGCCTGAGAGCCAGCCTAGGTGTCACCCACGGAAAGGCCTCCCTGGTCTGTGAATCTGCCCCAAAAGCCCACATTAGAGCTCTGTGAGCAGAGTCCTAACACTCCTCTCCCCTGGAGTTCACTGCTCTCTCCTGACCTCTGCGCTACCTGGGCGCTCCTTCTGGAAGGGACTTTGTCTGCTCTCTCTGGCCCACAGCAGGCACACAGATGCTCCCTGAATGTGGGAAAGGCTGCTCCGTCTACTCTGCTGAACCTCATGCTATAGAACTGGGAAAGCCTCCTTGTGTGCTGTAGGAGCAAAAATAGAAGTTAAATTCTTTTGTGAATTTTTTTTTTTTTTTTTTGCCTATAATCCCCCAGTACTACAAGACATGTTTTCCCTTTTCAAAGGCAGCATGGTGTGTAATGGAAAGAGCTTTAGTTTTCGAGTCAAAAAGACTTGAGCTCAAATCCCAGTTGTGCATGAATTGGTTGGAGGAATTTTAGCGAGCGATTTAGCTTCTCTCACCATCTGTTTACTTATCTGTGAAAGAGGGCCAATGACAGAAGTGGACTGAGGATTAGGGGTCGGGTGTATGTAATTCCTTGCTGAGTGCATGGCCCACATCAAGTGTCCAGTAAATGGCAGCCACTCATTAGCTTGTGGCTTTCTGGGTTTTTTCTTTCTGTAGCTTTTTGTTTTTTTTTTTCTTCAGCAACACACACATAATCAACTTTTAAAGTTCAGAGAGAACTTCCTGAGGCACGTAAATGAGAGTGAACACTCTACATCCAGAGAAATATGCCGTGGTGATTTCTTAGAACAGGTAGTGGACGGATCCTATAAACTGAAAGAGGAAACAGTGTGATACTGCATCCATTAGCTCAACAGTTAAATATCTAGAACAGTAGAGGGAAACGAACTAGGGGTGGTAGAAAGGGAGGTGGACGGGGGGTGGGGGTGACTGGGTGATGGGCACTGAGGGGGGCACTTGATGGGATGAGCATTGAGTGTTATTCTATATGTTGGCAAATTGAACACCAATAAAAAATAAATTTATTAAAAAAAAGAACAGAATCATGATGTAGTATGGGAGGTGCCTACAAAAAGGAGTCTTCAAAATAATTTTTTTATCAATAATAATTAGCTTTAATTAAATTATATTATTTCTACAAATCAGGTTACAATTTTAATAAATCTGTTCTTGTAAATTTAGATAACGTACCAAACTATATCAATCACAGGTTCATTAATTTATCTAGAGAGTTGTTTTAAGTAACTGCTACATTACAGTCCTTTCTAGGGGCTACCAAAAGGACTCCATTTAAAGCAATAATGACAAAAGACTTCAAGCACTATAGCATCTACTAGGAGACCTGTCACACTGGGAGATGATTGTTTCCTATGTAGAGTTCTTCACTAGAGATTCTTCCAGAGTCCAGACATCCATACCACCGGATTCTGCACTGAGAAGGTAGAGGGTGCTTTAAAGGGATACTGGTCACTCAGCTGTGAGATCGTCAGTGGGGCTCATGAGTGAGATCGTAAGCCATGAAGAAAGATTTGGGTGTGATCTAGAATAGGGGTTCATGGCCTTCTTCTGGGAAGAACCACAGAGTAAATATTTTCAGATTTTCGGGCCATCTGGTCTCAGTGGCAAGTGCTCAGTTCCACTTGCTGCAATGCACAATCTCTTCGGGGCAACACACAAGCGAATGGATGTGGCTGGCTGTGTGCCAGTAAAACTTTATTGAAAGAATCAGGCATTGGCCAGACTTGGCCCACGGGCCTGTTCTAGAATAGCAACTAGAAATCTTGTTTTTGCTCTAAAAACTTACCACCCCACAGAATCCTTTAAAATTCTTTTAATTAAACATAACGTGTTATTTCTCATAAACTTAGGCAACTTCCAAAGCAGCCCTTTCTTTTAAGACGGAGATCTCTCTCCATCTTGCTCAGTGAGCCTCAGAAGGTACATCCCTCTGTCACGTCCCTGGTGAATGTGAGGTTAATTTGTACTTCATTGATCACCGTAAGACTCAGGATTTTCTTCCTTTTCCTATCTCTGATTTCTGTCGCACCCTGAGTGTGCCTCAACCTTCTCTGCTGGATTTTAAGCAGATGCCCTGGATTTCCTGTTAACACAGTCACATTTCTCAACACTGTGTAACTGGCTGGGAAGTTGAGGCGCACGTGCCATACACTCTTCAGCTCGCGGGGGACTGCTAAGCACTTCTCCAGAGAGCGCCCAGAAGAGCAGACACGGATATTCCAGGATACGCTGGTCAGTGCTTCTTGCCGCTCGGGCCCCTGGCTGGGTCTGTTTTAAAAAGGCAGACAGCTGCTGGTGAAATAAGACCAAACATTTTACTGAAGGATGGGTGATTCCTAACGCTCCTGCTGTGCTCCTAACAAGGCTTCTCTTTCTGATGTAGCCCAAATTGAGGGAGGGATTAAGGGAAGATCAGAGCCTTCTTAGGAGAAAAGGCACTTAAGGATGCTCATCCTGTCCGCTGGGGTCTTCCCAGCAATCTGCTTATTCAGCTGTCAGGTTTCTCTCTCTTTGCTAAGAATCCCCCCTAATGCTGTGCTTCGCATACGGTTGTGTGTTTCGGGTCAGCTCTCCTGACCAGCGGGCACCATACACTTACATAAGCATCGGGTACTTGATCCCTCTCCATTTGCAGCCGTTTTCGTTTCTCTCTTCCTGACATAACTACCAAGTGATTCTCAGCAATTTCAGCTTCTGGCCCAGTCCACTCTTGTGGGGTCTTATAGGACCATTGAGATATTTTGTTTTGAATCTCTGAAAATGTAGTCTACAGGGTTTTCATGGTCTGCCCAAAGCTGGCAGCTAAAAATAAAATTTTAGCTGACTGGCAGCAAGAGAAGTGCCCAGATCAGCAGATGGTGTGAAATGCAAAGTTGTAAAATGAAAATATATTCAGGAAAATACAAAACCCTTCCCATTTATTAAAGGTCTGGTGGGAACACATGCTCTTGGTAGATGCAGTGGGTTGTTAGGTTGGAAGAGACTGGAGGCAGAGGGTGTCTCTCTGAGCAAGGCACTGGCGGTCTGGCCTGAGGACTTCCTTCCTGTGGCGAGGAAGACGGTGCCACCTGGAGGGGCCATCCCCGACCCAGCTGGCAGATCCACTTGGCCCAGTGACCCCATGTCCGTGTAAAAAAGAAGCCTTCAGATGCACTTTGCAGGGTCATCCTTGCCTCTATCTGCCCCATATTTTAAATCAGAGGCTTGCTTGGTGCAAAAGCCAAATGCAATTTTGTCCAATTAGAACATGTGACAGGTCGCTTAAGATTAGATTTGTTTTAAATGAATGAAAGTCAAAAAGTGAGCCGCATACACACTGAAAGGAGCGGTATGGTGTGATGGAGTTTCTCAAAGAAGACTTTTAAGGATTTTAGTGCGCTGCAGGTTGCATGGTGACTACATCACGAGAACAGAATTATCCCGTCTCCCAGGCAAGACCATGTGATGCAAGTCCATGCAAAACAAAGGGAAATAATGACATTCACAGCCACACCTTTATCTTTTTTTTTTAAATAAGATTTTATTTATTTATTCATGAGAGACACAAAGATAGAGACAGAATTAGGCTCCATGCAGGGAGCCCGACGCGGGACTAGATCCTGGGTCTCCAGGATCACACCCTGGGCTGAAGGTGGTGCTGCACTGCTGAGCCACCCTGGCTGCCCCACACCTTTATCTTTATGTTTTTTTATTAAGAAATGCATTTCCATGGGCCCCCTGGGTGGCTCAGTGGTTTAGTGCCTACCTTCAGCCCAGGGCATGATCCTGGAATCTCGGGATCGAGTCCCACATCGGGCTCCCTGCATGGAGTCTGCTTCTCCCTCTGCCTGTGCCTCTCTCTCTCTCTGTCTCTCATGAATGGAAAAAATCTTTAAAAGAAAAGAAATGCATTTCCAGAATACAGGTTGATAGTAGCTAATGGATGAACATTTACTAATTAATTGATACTGACTTAACATCTGCTTTCCCAAGCACGTTACCTGTCTCAATCCCAGTGACCAACCATTCCCCTGCGCTTGCTGCTGTGGAGAGGCACCTAGGGCCGGGAGAGGCAGCAGGTGGCTTCAGGTTGCCCAGCTTGCAATGGCAGGTGTGGGACTCAGAGCCCGGCAGCCTGACTGCGGAGCCTGCACCCTGACCACTGTGAGAGGCCTTGGGTACTCCCCCTCCCTCTCATGGTGGCAGTCCATTCAGTGGGAGACAGAGCTTTCTTTCCCAGCCTCACACAATAAAAGTAAAATCTCAGGTGGTTTTCTTGATTTTAATGGCAGATGGAGAAGCAATTAAATGTTTGACACAGGGTCTAAATTACAAATTCAAGCAAAGTCGGGGAAAGTCTTACAGAAGGAACAGGCCTTTTTGAAGCCTACGGTGGAACCATTCCCATTTCTGGTGATTGATTACGTGTGTGAGGCAGGAATATGTGTACACTGTCACCTTTCCTGGGGTGGCAGTAAGAACACGGGATGGTAACAACGAGAACAAAGGGGAGAGAGTGGCCTGGGAAGCCGGGGACGTGGGCTCTGGGGCAGCTCCATGTGACCCCAGGCCCTTTGCTGTCCGCCCCAGATGAATGCCCTAATCTGTTAAATGGGGGGTTTGGAGAAAACAATCCCAAGGTCTTTCCCTCCTCTGGCCCTTCCTGACTGTGCACACAGAGCACAGAACACCGGTGTAAAAACTGTTCTGTAAAATACTGAAAGGGAAAAGGATCATGGTCCACTGAGAAGTGAGGGTTCCAGCAGTGGCCTGGTCATGCATGGCAGGTGGGGTGCTTGTGACGGAGCGGCGCCAAGCAGATGCAGTCAGGAGTATTGACCATGGCTCCCCCCAGCTGGAAAGCCATGGATGCTCCTTGTTTTTCTGGATGCAGGTGAAGATCTCTTGGGACTTCTCTTTCTTCTTGTTTTCTGTCTTGGCTTTTTAATGAAAAAGAATAAAACAGCTCAAGAAAACTACAGTTTATTCTGAGTGACTGCTGGAAGTCAGGAGCCCTTTATGTGAAGCGAGTGTGGCTGGATAAAGCCCAGAACCCAGAGCAGGAAGCAAACCGAGGGCCCCCAGTCTCCCATCCCAGGGGCCGCTGCCTGGGTCTCCCCGTGGAGCTGTCGTGAGCTCTTTTTTTTTTTTTTAAAGATTTTATTTATTTATTCATGAGAGACAAAAAGAGAGAGGCAGAGGGAAGGAGAAGCAGGCTCCCTGTGGGGAGCCCGATGTGGGACTTGATCCTGGGACTCCAGGATCAGACCCTGGGCTGAAGGCAGGTGCTAAACCGTGGAGCCACCCCGGTGCCCCTGTCCTGAGCTCTTCATCCGGAGGCCAGAATTCTAGGCTTCATGACCACATGCCATTAACAGTTCAGTCCTTTAGACCTTAGCTGCTTTGGTTATGAAAGTGGGAAGCAGAAATAGCATAATTCTTTAAAATGCAGATGCCACACAAAACAAATACGGCATAATTCCCTCAGTCATCCTAAGATTGTTCGTGAGCTCAATTAGAAGTTTATCAATTCGATTCATCTTCTCAAAGAAGCAGATTTCATGTTTCTTGATTTTTCTCTATCATTTTCCTCATTTTGATTTCATTAATTTCTCTTCTAGTTTTATCTCCTTCCCTCTGCTTGCTTTCGGTTTAATTTGCTCTTTTTCCCTCTACTTTCCCAAGATGAAAGCTTAGGTTACTGCTATTAGATCTACTTCTTTTCTAAAACATGCAGATTTAATGTGACCAATTTTCCTTTAAGCACTGCTTTGGCTGCATTCTCACAAATTTTGATAGGTGGGTTTTTAATTTTTGTTTTGTTCAGGATATTTTAAATTTTCCTTTGAGATTTCTTCTTTGACTGAAAGATTATCTCTAAATATATTGTCTAACTTCCCAATACTTGGGGATCTTTTAACTCTTTTCCTGCCACTGGGTCCAGCTCACACCCAACGGGAGGGGACCCCCCAGGGGTGTGAGCACCAGCAGGAGGGGAACTTTGGGGGCCACCTGAGCAGCTGGCTGCTACAGACATGCTCCCCACCTCTGGGTGTGCTTCCAGGTGTTTCTCTGAGCCACACTGATCGAGTTACCAAGGTCCGTGTCCGCTACCGTGATTCCTTTCTGTTTTCTCATCTCTATGTGGGAAAGGAAAGGAGCTTATCAGAGAAGCTGTTCTGAACAGGCGGGGTGGGGGGTGCTGGCTACCCAAACATCCGGGGACGTTTCACCTCCGTTAATAAGAGAATGGTTTGTGGGGGGATGTGCGTGCCTGTGAAGCACAGGGACAAACCCACTCCATTCTGGAGGCTTGCAGAAGTTTCTAGGGAATAAATACTTCAACCCCACCCACCTCTCCTCAATTCCCTTCTGTCCTGTTGGCTTCCATTGTCACCTTCTGGAGAACCTGACTCTGCAAGCCCAGTAGTCTGTAATTCGGCCCCCAAGCCCCATGTGGTCGCCACAGTTTCTATATACATTTCCTTTTTGATTTGCTCATTGCCCACTACCTGCTTGGCTTTGAGCTCTGTGGGGTCCTGAGATTGGCATGTGCTTTTGGAACATACTACTTCTGCATTCTCCCAAGTAGCAGCAAACTTGATGCTCTGCCTCCAAGAAGCTGCCTGTCAGTAGGAGGTGTTCCCGTGGGAGGGGCTGAGTATGGCATACCCGGAGGTGGGCAAAAACAGGACCCAGAACAGAGGCCGCCCAGCTTCCTGATTTTATTCGTTTTCTCATCACATGTTGCTTTCACAGACACTTGGGTTAGGAACTCTTCTGTGTCCTCAATGAGCTTGTGATCTAGTGGAGAAGACAGGTACTGGGGTGATGGAGGTAGTGTGACTTCTATGTGACTGAAGCTAAGTGGGGTGCTGGGTGATAGGAGTGGGGGTGAAAGGTGGGGGTCTCTCAGTGCAGAGAGGAGGCTGTGAGGGTTTACTGGAGCAGACCCTGCCTTGGGGCTTGCATCCCATATCTCCCCTACATGAGGGCACATGCTGGCAGGTGCATGTGCCTGGGGAAAGCCAGAGCTTGCAAGGGGTCTCTGGTTCTGCAGCTTAAGCAGAAAGGTACTCTCTGGGACTTTCTTTCTTTTCTTTTTTTTAAAAGATTTTATTTATTTATTTGTGAGAGACATAGAGAGAGAGGCAGAGGGAGAAGCAGGCTCCCTGCAGGGAGCCCGATGTGGGATTCGATCCCAGGACCTGGAGATCATGACCTGAGCCGAAGATAGACACTCAACACCTGAGCCACCCAGGCGCCCTGCTCTAGGATTTTCTGACAAGCCTGCAAAACTAGACAGCTTCTGAGCTTGCCCGCCTTCTTGTTCTTTCGTCATCAGGGGTCCCCCTGGCTTCCTCCATCCTGAACAGGTGGATCTTAAGCCATCTCCCATCATAGCCACCACCTAGCATTTTGCACCAAGCCAGGGTGTCAGCCAGGTGCTGACCTGCTGTCTGCTTTTAGCTGCTTTTATTGGTGAAAATATACTTGATCCTCCCCCTGACCCATCATACCCCCTGCTGAAGGGTTGCAAGCAGTGGTTGTTATTGAAGGGCCTTTCTGACCCTCACTGAAGTCACTGGTGAAGCTCACGGACAAGGTGAATGCATGCCCTGTGTTATGGGAATGTCACCACCGAGCTGCTCCTTCTTCCTAAATTCCACAGAAGGAGGTTTCATAAAATCAAGGAGCCTCCGTATGAGATCCTCATGCAGCTGAAATGAAGCCAGCCCTGGTTTGATGGACACCTGCCCATCTCCCAGCTGTACCTGGCAGGAGGAAGCAGCATAGATGGAGCTGTTTTTGCTTTCCTGTTTGGGTGCTAGATTGGAAAACCTAGCACCTTTGGCATGCAGCAAGGTGATATTCCTAAGTTAGCAAGATAGTTTTGCCTGGAAGGTTCAAATAAGAGCAACTTAAAGTTGCCTAAAAGAATGATTTCTTCATCTGTTAATTTTTTGCTTCGGGATAAAGAGAGAAAAAAATCAGTGTTATCTACCCACAGTCATCGTAATGAATCTACTTTGTAAAATATATATTGTATAAAATATATTGTAAATTTTACACACATATAGATATATCTCAAAATATAAAAGCCAACAGTTAAAATTTGGGAGGGATAATGAAATCCATGTGTAAATAGTTACACACGTGAAGAGTTGCTGTGGATTCGGTTTAGGACAGCTGGCGGAAAGTCGACCCCAGGAGCCTCTATGCCACTTGAGCTGAAAGTCTGTTTGCATAAACTGTGTCTGTTTCAGTCCCGAACCAGCGGCCCCTAATTATCCTGTCCCTTCAAGAGCAAGCTATTAAAGTCTTAGCTTTTGCCAGTTAACTTTAATACTTCTCTTAATAGCAGCAGATCTGAAATCTTTCTTCAGGCTCAGGCACTTTAATCAGTGAAATATGTTGAAAGTGCAGGCAAGTCAAGACTGTGCCCAGACTTCAGGCCCTAAAGAATCTTCCTGGCAACTCGCCTAGAATCCCAAAGCCATCTGTGATTTGCATATAAATGAGCTTTGTGAAATTAAAAATAAACATGGGAGCATAATATTTACTTGTCCGCCTTTGTTGCCTGCCCGGGGAGGAGAGGTAGCAGGCTGATTGCACGCATGTGCGGTGGAAGCCTAGGGAGCTTGAGCGGTTCGTGCTGTATCTGCAGGCAGCAGCACATAATTACAGGTGGTGGTTTTGTAGGCGAGGGTAATGATACAGGAAAAAAAAGTTAGAAAGGAATTCATAAAACCAGTGGTGTTATATAACAGCTGTGGGCTCTGCTCTGTTGTGATTATTTTATAATTCCTACAAAGGACCATAAATGCTGTGACCTGGCATGTTAATCAGGCGAGGTGAGGTTGTGCTGCCATAACAAATGATCCTGAAATCCCAGTGACTCCAGCGGAGTTGTGCTGCTTTGCTCACATTGCATTTCCATCCTGGATACTGGCTGTGGTGCTCTGTACTTCCTCTGCCTCGAGATCCTGGGCCATGGGAGTGCTCACCTCTAGAACATTTTTGGGCTCACCGCAAATGGCAGTGAGTGATGACCGATCCTGTAATGGCGCTTCAAGTTTCTGTTCAGAAGTGGCTCATGTCACTTGCCCTGATAAGCATTTGGCCAAATTTTATGTTAGTTGAGAAGAGACATGTAATCCCCTTCATAAAAGGGGCACCACAAATCACAAGACCAAGTTGGAAGACAATGAAACAACACGGAAAGGAGTTTTCTCATAAGATGATGCAATGAATATCTAGAAACAACTGTACAATCTACCACACCTGGGGCTCATACCCAGAGGTCTCTGCAGTTCTCTTTGCTTTCCAAACATAAATCCATTCTTTTTTTTTAAAGAGTTTATTCATTTATTTGAGGGAGAGAGAGAGAACACAAGCAAGCAGAGGGGCAGAGGGAGAGGGAAAAGCAGACTCCCCGCTGAGCAGGGAGCCTGACACAGGGCTCGATCCCAGGACCCTGGGATCATGACCTGAGCCGAAGGCAGATGCTTGACCAACTGAGCCAAACAAGTGCCCCAAGACAAATCCAATCTTTTTTTTTTTTTTTAAAGATTTATTTATTCATGAGAGACAGAGAGAGAGAGAGTCAGAGACACAGGCAGAGGGAGAAGCAGGCCCCATGCAGGGAGCCTGACGTGGGACTCGATCCTGGGTCTCCAGGATCACGCCTTGGGCTGAAGGTGGCACTAAACCACTAAGCCACCAGGGCTGCCCAACAAATCCAATCTTAAGCAAACATTCATTTGCTACTGGATCTTTGCTCTGTCTCTTCCGAAATCTCAAGAGTTCTTCTTTCCATGTGGTTATGACTCTTGATCAAATTTGCATAGTCTGATTTTTAAGTAATGAGTACTCATTTCTCATTTTGAGGACCCTACAATGCTTCCTGGCTGCTTTGCCTTCGTATTTCTCATTGTGTGGGAACACTAGGTGTAGTACTTGGCTGGAGACTGGGGAGCATGGGAGCCCTGTGATGTGCATAGACATGTCCCTCTCCAGCTAGTATCTGTAGGGTCCTGGAGAGACCCAACTTCCAGCCAACTCCGGCTTCACATATATCCACCTGGAGCTCCACCACCTCTTTCATGGCTTCCCTCTTTGGGTCTCGAAATGGCCTCATCCAATGGCCAGATCATTGGCTGCTACTTCATTTTCCTGGGACTCTAGGAACTTCTTACAGATAGAACCCTAGAAGTCCTGCCTTGACATTGCAGAGTTCCCAGAGTGAGAATGCAGATTAAAGCCTACCCACGATGGTGCTTTCCAGAATGTTTTCTATCAAATTGAGCAGATCCCTTTCCCCTAAATGGCAACTAAGCACTTTTTGGCATTATAACTATAACCCAAACCTTCTTTGTTTCTGAAATTGACCATGAAGTGATTTTTTTTAAGTCCAGAAATGATATATCCCAATTTTCTTATGAAACATCCTTACGATTGAGAAAGTGAACCATTAGCAGTGTGCTGGATACCCCAGGCATATCATTCAGTAGGAAATATGACACTGGCTTGAGTGTGGCTGGGAAACATTAGAAACATTCCTTCTTTAGACAGCTCTGTCAGCTAGTTGATGAGTAAGCCTACTGATGAGACCCCGGGATGTGTCTACATCAGCCTTAGCCATGCATTGATTCTTGCTGGAATTCCTTTAATCCTGTTGGCCATCCTGGAGGAGTGCCCTCATGCCATACCTGGTACCCTTGCATCCAGTATCCCTGCAACATACCTTGGGTCGTCTCACATTCCTGAGACAGCACATGCCACAGCGTGCCATCCCAGACCCACGATTGCCACCTGCAGTTCCACTCGCAAGACTCTCCTTTGCTACCGTAATATGCTCAAAAATGCTCCAGCTTCTCTGCTTCCTGAGGAGAGAATGTTAAGTTTAGTAGTCCATGGTGTCCTTTCTTCTGTGCTTCTTTTCTCTCTGACCACAGAATTCCTATTTGTCTTTGAAAACCCAGCTCTAGAGTCACCTAGTTTGAGAACTATTTCTTGACAGGTAGAATTTGGAGTTTATTTTTTTCTTAGCCTGCAGGCATCCTCAATTCCCAGAACTGCAAAGCTTGTCCTCAAGGGTCGGCCTTCACTGTATCACGTTTCACTCTATCGGTGGCTTGAAAAATGTTCTTTGCTACTGGGGGATGCCGAGGAAGAAAGACTGCTGACTTCAGGGCAGTTATGGTGCAGGATTGTGTAACTGACATTCACAGTTCTTTGAATCCTCCCTGCAAAGTCCATATTGTTATCCCATTTTAAACACTGGCAAAAAGGTGCAGAGAGTTTCAGTGACTTGACTGAGTTTCATTGACAAGAAGTGTCAGAGCCCATGTTCTTGCCCTGCATTGTGTTCTCTCAATGGGTCCAGGCTTCCGTATAAAGATGCACAGAGCAAGTATTTGGAGATAATAATTTCTGATTTTCCCTTAAGAATACATGAATAAGCATTCTTTCTTTTTTTTTCTTTAATTTTTATTTATTTATGATAGTCACAGAGAGAGAGAGAGAGAGGGGCAGAGACACAGGCAGAGGGAGAAGCAGGCTCCATGCACCGGGAGCCTGACGTGGGATTGGATCCCGGGTCTCCAGGATCGCGCCCTGGGCCAAAGGCAGGCGCTAAACCACTGCGCCACCCAGGGATCCCAGCATTCTTTCTTATTCATGTATTCTTTACTACTCAGGCACTTAAGAAAGCCCACCATGTAGCAAATGCTACTAAGCCCCCAAAGGTTCTATGATCTCCAAGACTCACCAGCACTGGTATTTGAACATAAGTACTCTTCCTCCTCCTCCTCCTCCTCTTCTTCCTCCTCCTCCTCCTTTCTTCTTTCTTCTTCCTTCTTTTGGCATGGAGCCCAGTGTGGGACTTAAACTCATGACCTTGAGATCAAGACCTGAGCTAAGATCAAGAGTCAGACACTTAACCAACTGAGCCACCCAGGTACCCCCACTGTTGGCCTTCTTATCAGCTCTGGAACATCATAGTTTCTCACCTGAGAGAGCTTCTTGCAAGAGGTGGTGGAGTCTATAGACATGCTCCACTACATATTATCACATAGATAGATACTTCTGAGTGTCCAGGATGCAATAATTGCATTATTGAATAACTACTTGACAAAGAGTTGAGGAGCCCCAAAACATCCCAGATCCCTTGGAGAGCCACTCCCTGAGCACACTTTGTCTAAAATTATGCCTGTTAATCCTTTCTTACTTTTTTAGATTCAGTCTGTGAGAGACGTATTATTGATGGTTGCTCTCTGTACTTAATTCTATTACCTGCACAATATGTTAGCTGACATAATGAAATCAGCATGGAGTTGTACCATTTAATTAAAATGTTACTATCAATGGCTTAATGAGAATCCTGTAATATGTGGAGGTAGATTTAATAGACCTATTGGTTAGAAGAAGCAATACATTTGTCGTAACTGCTCCCATAAGTAGAGCATCCTGTAAGACTGCGAAGGAGGCTGTTACTCATGAAACCAGCTGAGGTGCTGATACAAACCTCTTCAAATAAACTAACTTGTTAAGGCAGAGAAAAACAAACTTTTCTCCTTAAGCCACATTTTAATTACATTGTTTTAAAAAATTCTTCTGGAAATGAGAGTCTGGACTACCAAGTCTTTCATCAGTGAAAAGCAGTATTTTGATGGTTGACAGACTCTCTTCTAACATCTTTGCACTTGCCAGCACTAACAAGCAGGCCTCTTTATTTGTTGCAAACCTTTGCTTGTTTTTCTTTCAAAGGGAGTAAAATCACCCAAATGTCACCTTTAAGAATGTTAGCAGAAGTTGGACCTGCTGTGTCTCCTTGGAAGATACTACAGTGTATAGTCTGTATTTGGAACTTATTTTGTGAATATTCTCTTGTAGCTCCTCCCAGTACCCAGAAATCCCTCCTTGATCTGGTCATTCAAATCAGATGGTGGAAAGATGCATTCCGACATAGATTCTCTTTCATGATATTTTCTCATTTATTATTTTGAATTATAAATGTACCAGAATAGATTAGCCTTCTGATTAACTTTTTGAGATCTCAGGGGTTAAGACATTTTGTTTTATTTTTAAAGATTTATTTATTCATTTGAGAGGGAGAGAGAGAGTGAGCGAGAAGATAGAGAGTGCACACCAAGAGGGGCAGAGGGAGAGAGAATCCTGAAGCAGACTCCTCACTGAGTGCAGAGCCCCATGTGGGACCCCATCCCAGGATCCCAAGATCATGACCTGAGCCAAAATCAAGAGTTGGCCACTCAACCAACTGAGCCACTCAGGTGCCCCAGAAGTTAAGACATTTTAAAAAGAATTTGCACATCTTTCGTTTTAGTAGCCTACTTATATGAAAGATTTAGAACCAGTATACAGTATAGTTACATACTTTCATTAAAATAGATTATTTCTTCTTATTATTTTTTAATGTTACAAAATTCTATCGCCCAGCTTCATCCTGCTCCTGAAGAAAGGGACAATGTGGTGCTGGTCAAGCCTTAGGCCTTTGACTGGCTGCTCGATCACTCCACTTTCTTGGAACCTATCCAGAAGGCCAGAACACCCCAAAGGGCTCTTAGTAACCTGTGCTCCCCTAAAACTTCAGATGAGCTTCACTGAGGTAAAGCTCACATATAATAAGATACACCATTTCAAGTGTACACATTTCAATGTGTTTTGTGTAGACACCAAAATAGTGAAGATGTATAACATTTACCCTTAATGAACTTCAAAGATGGTCGATTACACCAAAGTGCAATAGGATCTCACTGTCTTCTCTTAGTGGCATGTTTTTTGGGCATAAGCATCTGTTGAGAAGTCTCAACTTGTGTTAGTGAGGTCTTACTATCAGGCTTTCCAGAAAAGAAAAGGAAAAAAAAGGCTACAAACCAGTAGCTCATCTGACCTCTTACCCCTCTCTGGTCTAAAAATAAAACTTGGGGCAGCCCAGGTGGCTCAGCGGTTTAGCGCCGCCTTCAGCCCAGGGCGTGATCCTGGAGACCCGGGATCGAGTCCCACATCGGGCTCCCTGCATCTCCCTCTGGCTGTGTCTCTGCCTCTCTCTCTCTGTATCTCTCATGAATAAATAAATAAAATCTTTAAAAAAATTTTTTTAAATAAAAATAAATAAAGCTTAACTCAGTTGAGCCTGGACCCATCATGTCATTTCAAGAGACATCAGAGACAAACAGCCATTCCTTTAAATAGCTGAGGGGAAACTGGTGAATGTGAAAGCAGAACCAGAGAGTGCAGAACAGTTGTTGGCTATGCTGTAGACAAAGGCTTGGTGAGGCTGCACACAGGCACCTCTGTTTAAGAAGAACCAATGGGTACGCTTTCCCCAGCCAGTTTACAGCTGGCCCCCTGACCCATTGTAGTGTTTCAGAGCACTGTTACTGAGAGTTTAAACTTGAAATGCACAGAGATGGAAGCAGGAGTGTGACCCTCCATTTCTTTCTCAACACGGAAAGAAAGTGTGGAGAAATAATAAATATGATAAGATGTGACAAATGATGTCTTCTTACTAGTGTTATTATAAACATACCTCTGTGGCATAAACTATTTCAGAACCATGGAGGGCTTAGAAGTTGGCAAGTGAAAACAAGCCATAGTGCATCATGTATCTGTTAAAAAAAGGTATCAGATTTAACAGGTTAGGCTGAAAGAAAAAAAGAAAAGAAAAAAGGTGAATTTGTTCATTAGCAATTTCAGTACTGAAACTAATTATGCTAAGGATATCTATAGAAAAGAAAATCAGTCAAATTTCAAATATGCTTAAACTTACATTTTTCTCTTTCAAATTAAAAATAAAGGGATTTTTCTTGATTTTTTTTTCTTAGCAAAAGCATTAATTCATTTGAGCACTTTTGCTCTGCATGAGAGAACACAAGTGTTCTAATGGCATTGTGAAGAGTGAACATATTTTTGCATTTTAACTGTAATGAAGGCAATATGCTATTCTTAATAAAGAAGTGGTTATTTGGGGATGGGAAGTACATGTTTGATTATAATTATAATAACCAAATGTTTACTTTCTGTAAATAAGATCTGGGTGGGGTTTGGTTGACACATGGGCATTTCCATACTGTGGTTCTTTTGAACAAATATATGTGCAAAGCTTTTCCTAAACCCATGGAGACGTCACATTTGATCCCTTCAGATACGTCAGCTGGAGAACCAGAACAACAGCTTTAATCATTGAGTTCCTGAAAGTCCCAGAAAAGAGGGCATTGGGTAAAACCCACCCGTGTTTTGCCACTGAAGGCTTCCCTCAAATGTCCGACTCTGGCTGGACACACAAGCCCAGAGTGTGTTCGTGGCAGATTTCATGGGGTCTCAGCAATCTTCTCAACTTCTATGAGGTATTTTAGTTTAGTTTAGTTTAAATGTTTAGTCAAACATTTCAATGGTTTCCGTTAGATCTTCCAAGAGTTCCCCAAATGCAAAGAGCCTGGAACCATATCCTAAAGCTGCTTTCCAACCAGGTCTTCTCTGCTTCCCAAGTGTCATACTAGTTATGACTCCCAAGCTGCTGTGACAAAAGGAAGTGGCCTTTGTCCTGCATCCGTCCTCAGGTGGAAACTCAGGCCTCTCTGGAGATACAGGTGGACACTGCATTCACCTTTCCCCTTTCCGCATGTGCATTGTTTTAAAAAATAAGTCTTCCAAGTTCGTGTCCAGCTTATTGCTGTGTGATGGCTCTTTTGAATCCTCCTGTGGTCTGTGGGGGTCCCTTAAAAGTTGGCTGTGCAGTGCATCTTCCAGGCTGAGCCTGTTTTAGTCAAGAAATAGTTGTTGAATGCCTACTACATATTTGAATGATTGCCTTCAAGTGCCTATTCTATTACTAGTTAGGAAAATTTAAGGAGTACTTGATACTCCGCTTGTTTGTGGTTTGGGGTAGGAGTGCCTTTCCGGGAAATTGTTCAGATCTATTGCTTTTGAATTGGTAAAAGTTAGTTTATTATGTGGTTTCACTTGCTTACATTCAGAGAGAAGACATACAGTATACATACCTGTTTGTATGTTATGGCTGTTTATTTAAGTGTAATTGTATAAATGTACAGCAAAACATTTTAAATTTATATATATAGGAAGTTCATTGAAAAGATGTTCTTAAAATAGGAGGGTTACTTTCCAAGCATGTATAATTTATTTCAGTAATATCGCATTCCTGTCACTGCAGCCAGCATTTGTATCTTGTAAAAATATGTGGTTGTACAATTTTCATATGAGACTTAGTTTTAAATTTTAACTCAATTTGGGAAAATCATGATCTCCCTACTTTTACACACACACACACACACACACACACACACACACAGTTTTTGGGTAATGAAATCAGCAACAAAATCCAAATGAATGGAATCAATTCTTGGAATTATGTTTGTCTCATGGTTCAGAACTATACTAACACAATCGCTACAAGCCACATGTGGCTATTCACAGTTAAGTATAGGTTAAGGGGCACCTGGGTGGCTCAGTTGAGTGTCTGCCTTTGGCTCAGGGAATGATCCTGGGGTCCTGGGACCGAGTCCTACATTGGGCTCCCCGTAGGGAGCCTGCTTTTCCCTCTCCCTATGTCTCTGCCTTTCTCTCTCTCTCTCTGTGTCTCTCATGAATAAATAAATAAAATTTAAAAAGTATAAGTTAAATATAAAAATTCAGTTCCCTAGCTACATGGGCCATGTTTCATGTGCTTAACAGTCATTTGTAGCTAGTGGCTACATACTGGACGGCTCAGAAAAAGAACACAATTTCTTTAACCACCTTCCTAAAGGTCTATGGTAATTTGCAATATCTCAATATTATATATAATGCTATAATGAATAACTTCATATATGAATTTTTGTGCAGAGGTATCCCATCTCTTTCAGGTGCAGTAATTTTCTCAGCATTCAGTGACTACTTAGAGACGAGCAATTTGTCTAAAACTGTTCTGACAAAACTAGATAAGATAGTTAAAAATCTTCAGCATCATGGAACTTACATGCTAGAAAATAAACAGTGAACAAAATAAAAGTGAATGAATGGTTGAATAAATGAATGAGTAAATAATATAAGAATACATTTGCGGCAAAATAGTTTTTAATGAACACATGTTATCTGTATGGTTGTAAACATGTGCCCCAGTGTGTCAAGCCCCAATTTAAGCTCGTGTTGACTTTTGTCATATAGGTTTCAGCATTCTGCATTTCAGGATTTTTCTCAGCTTTATTGAGATGTAATTAACATACAGCACCATGTGATTGTAAGTTGTACAGCATAAGGATTTGGTTTATATGTATTGTGAAGTGATTGCCACAGCAAGTTTAGTTAACTTCCATCATCTCATATAGATCAAAAAAAGAGAAAGAAAAAGAAAAAAATATTTTTCCCTTGTGACAAGGACTCTTAGGATATACTCTCACTCTTTTTTTTTTTAAAGTGTTGTACCCAAGATTGCGAATCTGAGAGACCACCAAGGAGCCGACACCGATGCAAGCGCACGAGGGTTTATTAGCAAGCTCAAGCTTGGGTCCAAGTATACCCGACACAGTGGAGCAGGGACTTGGACCCCGAAGTGGGTTACAGCTGGGTTTTTTATAGTCTGGTCTAGGGGATTTTCAAAAGGGGTGAAGGAATTTCTCAAGTTCTGTTTACATCCTGATATGGGGCTTAAGGGCATTGAGCTCTCTTCTCATTCTAATATGGGACTTTCTACCACGGGCGTGGGCTCTGTTGTCTTTCCAATATGGGATTCTCTGCTGAGGACGATTCTGAGCTCTGTTGTCTTTCTGATATGGGATTCCCTGCCTAGGACATTGAGGACATTCTGCAGTTTTTCCTGTAAAGTTCAGCTCTTATTCACATTCAGCTCTTATTCAAAAGGGGTGGAGGAATTTCTCAAGTTCTGTTTACATTCTGATATGGGGCTTAAGGGCCTAAGATGGCTGTACTTGTGCTAATGCTAAACTTTAGGTGAGATGGCCTTAATTTTTCTCGGCCTCCACAAAAAGATTTTATTTATTTTTATTTTAGAGCTCACACAAGTGTGATTGGGGGTGGGCAGAGGACAAGGAACGAGAGTCTCAAGCAGACACCCCTCTGAGCACGGAGTCTGACGCAGGGCTCAATCTTCCAACCCTGAAATCATGACTTGAGCTGAAACTTGAGTCAGATGCATAACTGACTGAGCCAACGAGGCCCTCCTGGATCTACCATCCTAACCACTATTCTGTGCACCATCCAGCAGCACTGGCTGTGGTCACCATGTTGTGCACAACATCCCTGGTACTTAATTATCTTAAAACTGGAAGCTTGTACCTCTTGCACTTTTCTTTAGTTTCCCCTGCCCCCACCTCCTGCCTCTGACAGCCCCAAGTCTAATCTCTTTTTCTCTGAGTTTGGCTTTTTTTAAAAAAATTATTGTTTTAATAAGTGAGATCATATAATATTTGTCTTTCTCTGACATATTTCACTTAGCATAACACCCTCTTGGTCCATCCATGTCATCACAAGTGGCAGGATTTTCTTCTTTTTTTATGGATGACTAATATTTCTGTGTGTGTATAACATTTTTTCATCCATTCATCCATTGATGGGTACTTGGGTTGATTCTGTGACTTGGCTGCTGTAAATAATGCTTCAGTGACAGTGGCGGGGCGGGGGTGGAGTTGGGGGACAGTGGTTAGATATCTCTTCAATGTAGTGGATTCATTTCCTTCTTATTCCCAGAAGTGAGATTGCTGGATCCTATGGCAGTTCTATTTTTAGTTTTTTGAGGAACTTCTATTTTCCATAGTGGCTGCACCAACTTACATTTCCACCAACTGGGCTTCAATTTTAAATGTTTTCCTTTGTTGCTATTGCTTTTGTGAGAACTGTAGGCCCAAAAGGCACTAACTAAAAAGGGAAGATTGATAATTTAGGACATTAAAATATAAAATTTCAGTTATATGAAGACAACTTTGAAAAAAATGAAGAAACAGGACCAGGAGAAGCCTGTTTGCAATGAATATTGCTAATAGAAGTTCTGTCTCCTATAAAGCATGAGGTATACATAGCCCAGGCATATATATGGAAAGGACATGAAGTATATTTTAGTGAGTGTACCTAAATGACAAACAGAAGAAGTGATGCCCAGGCTCCCTCGTCATGAGAAGAATGTAGATTGTTCTGAGGGGTTTCAGTTGTACCATCACAGGACTGGTGACTTTGAAGTGGGCCATCCCTGAAATGGTAATACAGAAGAAGGAATGAGGGCTGGTAATCTGCCGTGGGGAGTAAAAATTAGAATAATTACTTTAGGAAGTTATAATCATGCAAACCTTTGAAGCAGAAATGTCACTTGCTTGATCTACCTGGAGAGACTTTAGTGAGTGTTCCCAAGGAGACAGGTTCCAGAATATTCATTTCAGTATCGTTTATAATCATAAGCAATTGAAAGCAACTAATAAGTATCTGTCAATAGAAAAATGAAGATTTAGTTTATGGTATATTCAGAGAGAAGAATATTAATCAGAAATTAATCAAATGAGCTGGGTCTATATGTCCTAGCAGAAGTGGGCATTCAAAGCATCCAACTGAGTGAATAGGATCAGATTTATGAAAATTGAGTATATGGTAAGATATGATTTTGTAGGATTAAAACATACAGAACAACACTGCATTTTGCAAATGGTGTTATTCAGATGTGATAAAAGTAACGAAAAGGACTGGAAGCCAGTTGCCTCTGTGAAGAGAGGAAGGGGGTGTGTTTCTCAGTAATTGTTTACGTGTTTTGTATAGCTGTGGATGGCAGCTCACATGTGTTTGTTATATTATTTTTTCTATACTTTCCTGCCTTCTAAGTATTTTCATTTTTCAAAGGCAGTTAAAAATGAGTAAGAAAAAATTTCTAGCATAAGGGGAAAATGCGATTTTAAAAAGTCTTTATCTCCTATGCATCCCAAAGTAACTGCCTTTTCATGGTGTCCATCCTTCAGGCAGATGTGTGATGTCACATGTCATTTTAACATTACCTTTTGAAATGTGTGGCCTCGAGTCTTCTGAAAGCACTTGAATTGAAGGCATTCAGATATGTTTTTTATGCGGAACAACAATGGGAAAAAAGTTTGCATTCACTAATGTTTTTTTCTAATATTGAACTTTAACATTTATTTATTCTTTGTTTTTGAAAACATATGAGCATTTTGTTCCTGTTATGGATTTTTGTCCCCATCAATTTTTAACAGTGCATAAGCAAAGGTCAAGATTGAGACGAAACATGGCCTTAAAACACACACTTGGCCTCCTTCTGGAGTTAGATAGTAGTAATTTTCTTTTGCTTTCTGGATGAGCCGTAACAGGCACATTTGAAGTTAAAATGTCAATTTGTAAGCTGTGAAGGCACATAATAAGCATCTCTCTTTGCAGAAGTCTTAGAATGTCTAAAGAATAGACGGCCTAGACTTCCTTATCTTTCCACATGGTTATTGTAACATAATGAGGATTCACCACACATTCCAGATGGGACACATGTTCTGCGTTTGGCTCCAGCAAGACACAGGACACCGTACTGGGCACTCCTTCCCCTTTGGGAAGAAATTGTGCATGCTGTTACCGGATCCCATCACAGCCACCTTATGTCTTCACTGTCTCCCCTCCAGCTGTATGAAGTTACTCCGTTTCCCCAAAGTGCTGCCTTTGATTAGGTCTGTGTTAATTTCTGTTCTCTGCAACACCAAGCCTCATACCCAAGAATATTGTATTGCACATTGGACAATATATTCGTGTGATATTTTCCATGTACATGAGTGAAATCCTGTTGTCTTGTTTAAAGGGGCCTTGTACATTTCTTGTTAATTTCTATCATCTATACTTTTGAATTCTATGAACGAGTTTCTAATTTTTTTTTTTTTTTTTTTTTTTATTCATGATAGGCACACAGTGAGAGAGGGAGAGGCAGAGACACAGGCAGAGGGAGAAGCAGGCTCCATGCACCGGGAGCCTGACGTGGGATTCGATCCCGGATCTCCGGGATCGCGCCCTGGGCCAAAGGCAGGCGCCAAACCGCTGTGCCACCCAGGGATCCCAGTTTCTAATTTTTTAAAATTATACTTCCCAACTAATCATTCCTGGGATACAGTGAAAACTCTCAATTTTGATATTTGTAACTTCTAACAGGCCACCTATAATTGAACATTCTTAATAATTCTATTTTTTGTTCTATTTTTTCCATGTGAATGATCATGTCTGTGATTAATGACAACTTGTAATTTATAAAGGCATCAATATTTATATCTCTTGTCTTATTTGTGTGTGTGTGTGTGTGTGTGTGTGTGTGTTTCAATGAAGTTTAAACTCCTGGGAAGGCATTACCTAATAGGGAGAGTGGACATTCTTGTGTCTTCTTACTTTAAAAGATGGGCCTGTTGCTTATCTTCAGCATGATCCTTGTAGCGTTTTATTTACTGTGATAATTCCTTGTTTAGGGCTGTTGTTGTGCTTGATGATGAACAGAAAATTTGTTGTTCTTTTCTATTTCACTTAATGGGTTTAGATAAGTAATTCCTTGGGATCATTCTTATCCAGGACACACACAGACACACACACACAGGGCTTTAACTAGCAGATAAATAAATTGATTATGTTGATGAAAACATGTTTAAAAATAGCAACACCTGTTAGGTTAAAACCTGAGAACTCCAAGCTTTAAATTTTTCTAAAATGTTTTCCTTTCCTTACCTTCTCAGTGTATTTATGAACTGTCTTCCCTACTTGCCGCAGAATCCATTCATAAGTTGTTAGGTTTCCTGTTTGTATTTTCTAGAACTGCCCTTGTGGGAAAACATCAGATTATCCAGTTAAGAGGAAGGCTGAGCCATTCCCATTCAGTATATTGCCTTTTACTTTGACCTTATCTGCTTCAATTCCAGTTCGTGGATTTAATCAGCTTATTTTCCTGTCCTGCAGATTGTTTTAAATGGATCATATTGATCTTACTCTGTTTCTTGACATTTTGGGGGACAGATTTAACCTTTGATCTTGCCATATTTGAAATTTATTCATAAAAGATGGGATCTGTGATATTTATTTTTTTAAAAAAACAAAGTTAAAAGGAATTAGCAAATCATACCACTTAAATAGGACCCAGTATGAAGTAGATAAACATTGATGAATGCCATTCCTCCACCTTGTTGGCTGGCAGAAATCAGCTGTGTTCCATGGTTCTCCAGGCTCCAGGGACATAGAACCTCATAGAAGGTAAATAAAAAAATACAGTATGCAGGTGAGATATGGCAATGAGCATACCTCCACAAAAGAGAGCTTCCCTAGAACCAGAACCTACCTTCATGCTCCTTAGCTTCATTCCAAAGTCACACATATTTTTGAAATCTCTTATTTGATTCTTAAAATCAAAATGTGAAAACTGTTCATGTTGCAATCCTCTTGACTATCTATTCATAACATCTGAATATATGGAGACTTTTTGAAACCATAAATATAAAATAGAATGGCTCTTATATAACTTCATCTAACCCAGACAAAAGGCAACCTGTCCCTTGCAAGGATGCATCATGGGTCAGCTTGGAAAGCATGACACAGGCCATTATAAGTGAGAAGATGGGGCTTTACAGCATCTTAGAGAATTCAGTGCTGCCTTTGGGAATGCCCGGCCTTCATTTCCACATGATATCCTAAAATATATTGCACATAACTCTTGCCATGTTTTAAGGTTTGGGGGATTGAGGACTCTTGTTTTTTCAACTTTGACTCTCCACAGTGCCCTCTCTATTGTTTATGGTCCATAAGTGTTGATGGGCTGGGGGAATGATGAGATAGGTGGGCTGTTAGGAAAGATTAAGCAGAGTCCTCTTGCTTTTATCATAAGTACCATCCTCAGCACAGCCTATAGAGAAGCAGGCTTTGTTTGTGTTTGAAATTGCATATTCAGACTACGTGATCACATGCAAAATGTAGGGTCATGTTCCTATTTGATTTGCAAATGAATTTAATTAAATAGATGATTTTTTAAAAGATTAATTCTATAGAAGGTAGTCTTTGTTAGCATATTTAAGATGTTCTTTCCTTCCTTCACACAGTAACTTTGGTACATCACACTTTTTTAGAAACGTTTTTTAAAGATTTAGTTAAGAGAGAGAGAGCGCACACGTGCAAACAAGGAAGGGGAAAGAGGAGGAGGGAGAGGGAGAGAATCTTTAATAGACTCCAAGCTGAGCATGGAGTCTGACGTGGGGCTCAAAATCATGACCCTGAGACCATGACCTGAGCCAAAAGCAAGTCAGATGCTTAACTGACTGAGCTGAGCTACCCAGGTGCCCCAGTATTTAACACTTTTTTCCAAAATAGCTTAATAGGGTTATCTGTTGATACAGTGCCATTTCTTCCTGAGCCAGGACCCATGCTAACAACACAGTGTAAGGACACATTTGCAGACTAGGGAAAGGAGATACTGGACTAAATATTCACTTCTTGTAATCAGGGAAGGTATTATAATAGTAATATACCTATGGAGAAATTCAAGGAATTCATTGTATTTTTTAAAAGATTTTATTTATTCATGAGAGACAGAGAGAGGCAGAGGGAGAAGCAGGCTCCATGAAGGGAGCCCAATGTGGGACTCGATCCCAGGACCCCAGGATCACAACCTGAGCTCAACCACTGAGCCACCCAAATGCCCTGGAATTCATTGTAATTTAAGTGGAAACAATACTCAAAGCATACTCACAAGCTTTCCAGCTTACCTGGCATGGTTTACTCCCTCTACACCCCTTAGCTCATGTGCTCTTTATGACAGCCCTGGGAGACACAGAGAGGGTGCCTGACTTGCCCAAGGTCGCTCAGCTGGCAGGTGGTGGAGTTGGGAGTCCATCCTCTGTGGCCTGTCCTGAGCCCATGGTCTTCCTAGTGGCATCATGCTACCTTTGCAGATGTGAATCACTCTCTGATCTTGGACATTATTTCTGTGTCGTAATGGGTGGCCTTCCTATACCTGGCATGCTCACTGAGCCACAATGCCTGCCGAGAGGGGTGGGCTTTGAGGGAAGGTACCTGATAAGTCATGCAGTTGAATTCCACAGACTGCTGCCATCCAACAAAACTCAAAACCATAGTGGAGGGCACCCCAAAGAAAATAAGAGATTTCATTCTCTTATTGAAGATTTATGAAAACAAAGCCTAAGGGTAGGCAGGACCATTACCAAGAGATACCCAATGAGCATTAACTAACATCACAAATGGTGTTGAATTTAGGAAAGTGCAATATTTTTTTAAAGATTTTATTTATTTATTCATGAGAGGCACAGAGAGAGACAGAGACAGAGACCGAGAGAGAGACAGAGAGAGGTAGAGACGCAAGCAGAGGGAGAAGCAGGCTCCATGCAGGGAGCCCTATGTGGGACTTGATCCCGGGACTCCAGGACCACGCCCTGGGCTGAAGGCAGGCGCTAAACTGCTGAGCCACCCAGGGATTCCCAGGAAAGTGCAATATTGACTAGAGGTCTTGCTACATTTTAGGATGAATTTCCTAGTGGTCATTCCCATGTGCAGATTGCCACTGTATTTATCTTCCCCCGGGAGTCAAAGAGAAACCTTGAAGCAGGTGGAAGTGAACTTGGTCTCAATAAGGCTGGATGCTCAGAGACTAGAATAAACATGCACGCACCCCCACGCATGTTGTTCACCCACATGCCTGCAGGTGAGCTAACTCCCTACCTCAGTCCTTGACCATGAGGAAGGCCCGCCTTTCCTCTTGTCCCATTCCTTTATGGCTGGACTTTTGACTTTTGGAAGTTAACTGTGAATCCACTTGATATTATTCAAGAGCCTTTCGAAGCACACATAAATGACACTCTGGGTGACTCATTAAAACGTTTATCAAAAGTGCTTCCAATTTCTTTACAAAGCTAGGGAAAGACACGCAGAACGGAGGAGTTCCATCAGACTTCTCTTTCTCACATGCTGAAATAGCTACAGGGCTTATGGACTCTCTTGTACAATCAATTCCGTGTGGCACCCACTTTATTTAATATCAACAGGGAAATGCAGGATGCCTGTGTAAACGCTATTTTGAGCTGCTTATTCTTTCCAACATAAGTTTGCTTCTCAAGTTTTGAAAAGAGAAACTTCTCTTCCAAAACAACAACAACAACAAAAAATACAAAAGTTATGTGCACACAGTTGTTTCAACTACAAAAAAATTTTCTTTTAAGTGATTTCAAGACATTGATCTGCCTAATTAGCACAGCATACAGGCACATCTGGATATATGCATAGAACAGCGCAGACCAGCATTTCCCAAATGTCTCTGCACACCTGAGTCTTCCAGGATGCTCCCCACAGACCCGTCTTGTGTGCAAATGCTTTGGGGGATGAAAACATAGAGTCTGCTCACCTGCAAAAGCCCTCCACCAACTGACCACCCGTGGCTCTGCAGCAATGAGTCTTGTGCAGCCCAGCTTTTCCTGAATGCATTTAACTATGGAAACTTTTTCTATGTAACATCTGCTAACACCCTATTCTCAGAAACATGCTTTGAGAAACCTAACTGTGCTTTCTCCAAATAAGAGAAAAAAATAAATCTAGAAAGTTCTTATGTTTCCCGTAATAAGCAAAAAGCACACTGCAAGGAGGATTTGTCTCCTGGAGTATGGGAAGCATTTACTGGAGTGTGAAGGAGAATTCAGGATAAGGATCAGCAAGGAAGGAGGCCGAGGTGGGTTGGCACCTTCCGCAGGCAGCTGCAAACCAGCAATAAGAAGAAAGGATGCTCTTCAATAAGCCACTGAACACCCCAGACTCCACGGTCTTCTTACTAAGAGATTTTGCAGAAATGAATCCCACTTGGCAGATGTGACATCGGTGGCACCCCAGAGCCTCCATGTGTGACGGGAAGGCTCAGGTGCAGGGACCCATCTCCCTAGTTGGAGGCTAAATGAGTCACACGGTGAGACCATAGACCCCTCAGTGACAACATACATGACCTCACCTAATATTCTAGAATTTTGCCAGTGAAGTTGTAAACTATTAATACATTAGAAGTTTCCAAGAATTATAATATTTTTGATCTTGGAAAAGATCAAAATACTATGATGGCTAAATCTGCAATAACTTTTAGGTATAGCTTAGTATTCCAAGAACACGTTGATCAGACTCAGTCGGGGTTTTTTGATAAAATTTATCTTTAAATAATGTAGATTGATGAACAATTCTATGACTTAGCTGGCATCTAAGTTAATGAGGTGCTTTTCCATCGCGTGTCCATCTAGCAGCTCCCTGCCTTCCCAAGGGGTCCTGATGGTGCACCAGCAACGGGTTTGCTTTTGTGATTTTTATTGCTGCACCTTTGATTCTGAAAGTTTTGCTGCTGTACTGCCTGTTGGGTAGTGAGTTGTTGCTATTTATGTTCCTCTGAATTACTCCCTTGAAACACATAGGATTGTCTCACTCCACTCTTCCCTGGATTCTGTTGTTTCAAGCCTGACAAGTTTGTCTGCAATAGATTTTGGCGTTTCCTTACGTTTTTTCCCTAAAGTGACTTTAATTGCCAAAGAAAAAGATGCTTTTTTCAAGTATTGTCTAGTTCTTTTATACACCATATTGTGTAATCTTGGAACTTCATGCCTTTGAACGATGTGGGCTTGTTAATGAGTTTAGTTCTTTATGCAGTGTAGATATTCAGACTCCAGCGGTCATAATTTTCTCTGGTGTCTCCTAATTCCTTCTTTACTCTTGGTTTTGTTGGATTTCATTGTACAGAAAGAAGCATTGGATATTTACATAGTTGTTTCATTTCTATATTTATTCAATACTGTTTTGTCTTGGGTGAGTTCCTATCAAATATAGTTTACTCTGTCGTCAGACAGCAGATAACACAAAGAAAAATCTGATCATGGGCACCTGGGGGGCTCAGTCGATGAAGTGTGTGTCTTCAGCTCAGGTCGTGATTTCAGGGTCCTGGGATCCCTGCATCGGGCTCCCTGCTCAGCAGGAATTCTGCTTCTCCTGCTCGCTCTGCCCTCCTCCCCACTGCTCGTGATCTCTCTCTCTCTCTCTTTCTCTCTCTCTCTCATGCTCTCTCTCTCTCAAATAAATAAATAAAATTAAAGAAAAGAAAAGGAAAATCTGATTTAGACCCAACTCAGAAACTGAGTGTGTACCACCTTTCCCATTATAATTGATTCTCTTCCTTTAAGAGAGAACAACATTCTAGATTTTTAGGATTTGGGGATCTGGTTTTTAAGACTTCTACTTCTTGTCCATGTGGCACTTACCATAGCATGTGACGGGAGCTTGGATCACGGTGTTTTCCTATTTCAGAGCACGTTCCTCCAGTGCCACTCATTCTGTCACTGACACGTCCCCATGCCGTCCTGGCAGGGCAGCCTTACTTTGTACCCTGTCCGTCACCCGGCCCTGATCTGTGATGTGCTGGTCTCCCAGTCTCCATGTGGTTTGATCACAGCATAGCTCGTTAACCCAGCAGTAAAGAAGTTACAGGACCACAAGTGGCATTATCCTGATGGCCCGTGCAAAAACTAGCATGTTGAGAGCCCTTCCTTTTTCTTTCTTTAAGTAAGTTTTTTCAGGTTATGGAAATGATGCCATCATCTGAGTGCCCACTCTCACTTCCACAGGGGCTCTCTGTAGGTTTCAGGTGGACTGTGCTTTTGGAAACGGAGATAGAGCTGAGGTCGGTGGTGTTCATGCATGACCATGGTTGTTGCTGCCAAGGGAATTTCTTACCAGAAATATCTGTGTTTGATCCTGCCGCCAGAGCTGGGATGTTTTTTCCTTCTCGGAAATGAAATAGGGGTCTTTAGAGTCTTCTCATTAAATCAGAGAACATTCACCAACCCTCTTCCCAGAAAAATTCATGATCTAGGTCAACTTCTTAATTCTCTTTGACTAACAACTGTTTTAGAAAATGTGTTATTTTTCTAGCTCTTAGGATTCCCGTGTGTGTGTGTGTGTGTGTGTGTGTGTGTGTTTATGTGAATAGTGTATTTTTCTTATTTTGGGGGGCATGATTTAATGGACTGGGATGAGACTAAGTTAACATCTGTAGACTTCCCATCATTTCAAGTTAAATTGGGATAATAAAACCTGCCATGTCGATTCACGGGCTGTTTGTCTGATAGACTAGGGATGATGATGATGGCTTTGGCTGTAATGTGCTACTAAAATAGAAGCTATTTTACATTGAGAGGCTGGGTCTACTTAACAGCCATGGCTTAGAGTGCATCACACAGGGGCTGCACGGTGGAGGGGCAGAATGGTAACAAGCCACCCTGGTTCTACGAATGAGTGCCATGTAGCACCAAAGAGAGAGCTCCTTGATGCCGAGGATGGGTGGGAAGGCTCCAGAGAAGAGGGCATCACAGAACAGAGTGGCACACATCAATAAGAGATCTAAGAGTACAGATATGTTTAGGGAATCTGCCCCTCTTACAGGTGGTTGGATTTGGCTCCAGGAAGAAAGATGGATTGTCTGCCTTTGGAGAAGCAAGAAAGATTGACACTAATGACTTAAGCAAAGATATTGAGAATTAAATCTCCATTTAATTTAGCAGATTTAGGCTTCTATTCCATGAACAATGTTCCATAGGCTAAGATTAATAGACCCACTAATAATCTTGGAAGTGCAAGGAGCCATGGATATCTTCAAAACTAGTCTCATTGATTTTATAAAAAGAGATGAATTAAGTGACTCCGTTAAGGTCATACTGTCTTTTTATCCCTTGTAGATAACAAACCATTTGGTTTCTGCTGGAACATTTCACTTAAACTTTTCCCTAAAGGTCACAATCCAAACCAGATTGAATTTGTGATTCAGTGAGAGGCTGTGACCACGATGTCTGACAGCTGTACATTTCTCAGGGACATAATGAAAACAGAGAAACATGGATCAGAACTGGCTTGTTCCTTGACTTCTTACCAGGAGCAGCTGAACTCCAGGTTAAACATCATCCTAAGAAACTGAAGCAGACCAGCTAAAATATTTCATGTTGTGTAATTTTGTTGTAATAAATACACAGTTTCACATAACATTTCTTTGCTCTAGTGTTTGATGGCACCACAGCCATTTAGACTTCTGTAAGACGAGAAAGAAGAGGGGAGGCTCCCTCCTAATTCACTATGTTATGGGCAGGTGAATCAGAGCTTTGTCAGGTTTCAAACACAAGTAGAAGCAGTTGGAAGTGAACCAAGGTGAGGATGAAAAGGGAAATGCAGAAAAAAGAGAGAACAGAGAACCAGCAAAATGTTACGCAAGTTAAGAAGAAGCCAAGGCATTAGGAAAACAAAACAAAACAAAACAAAAAAAACCCTCTTCTGACCTAAAGTAGAAAATAAAGCCACAAAGGGATATATACATATTTTTAGCCCCACACTATAATATCACCTGCTCTTCTAGATTATGGCTTCCTGGAAACTTTCCTTTCAATTTCAATATATTGGACATAATTCAAATATTATTTCAGCTCAGTTTCAGGGACATACTACTCAGTTATTTATTTTTTGTCTAAAAATTGTGACATCTGTCCCAGACTGTTGTAAATATCCTTTCATTATTCAGCCCTTAGCCCTCTGTCTCACAAGGGTTCCAGCCACACTTGCCTTGTCCATGCATTGATTGTTGATTCTACCGGAAATATTCTTAGCTGATCTGTCACTAGAAATTTATTGTGAAAATCAGAAGCAATAACTTGGACTTTGGAAGATATATATTTTATGAATCATTTCTTTGATGAAATCTAAAGCTTGGGTTTAGTAATTGCTTTGGAAAGTAACTGCTCAGCATTTTCTTCTCTGTAATTAAAACAAATGATTCTTTTATTATTATTATTATTTTTAACAAAGAGAACAACACACACACACACACACACACACACACACACCGCCCTTTTTTTAGTGATCTCTAAATTTTCCGGGAAACACGTGCTGTGGAAACTGTGTGTAGTGGCCATTTGACTTATGGTCAAGTTGGTTTCCAGCTCACTCAAGAGCACATCATGTGAAGAAAATAGATTTCTTGTAGTTAGTAAAGGTGAGCATTATAAATAACCGTTTTGGGCGTGTGTCATGGCCAGTGTCTCTTTAAGAGTCTACCCACAAGGGCTGTCCTGGAGCTTCTCCTGGAAACGGAGGCCCAGAGCCAGTCTCATGACCCGAGTGTCAGGAACAGAGAACATCAGAGGTGAGGTGAGACCTGGGAAAAAGTTCAGAGGAGATACCCTTTCAGAGGAAAATTTATGATGGCTCTCTCTTCAACAAGAAAACCAGCAAATTGAGGTGACTTAGGTGAAAAAGAAAGTGAGACTTGAAGTATTTTGGACAAAAATTTTTTTAAATGTGCAAGTATATTAGCTCATAGAAAAATAAAATTAACCTGAAATCATAAATGTCATTCTGAAATAAAACATAATAATGTTTTATTATGTTCACTATGTTTAAACTTCAAATTAAAAAGTTATGTCTTGGGGTGCCTGGCTGGTTCAGCCGGTAGAGTATGTTACTCCTGACCTTGGGGAATAAGTTTGAGCCCACATTGGGTGTAGAATTGTACTTTTTAAGAAATTATGGCTTATTTAATTATAAAATCTCCATGTCAGGGGCGCCTGGGTGGCTCATTCGGGTAAGTGTCTGCCGTTGGCTCAGGTCATGATCCTGGGGTCCTGGGATCGAGCCCCATGTTGAGCTCCCTGCTCAGCAGACAGTCTGCTTCTCCCTCTCCCTCTGCACCTACCCCCTGCTCGTGCTCATGCTCTCTTGTGGGCACACACTCTCTCTCTTAAATAAATAAATAAAACCTTTAAAAAGATATCTCCATTTCATTCTGCCTTACATCATCTGTTTCTTTCCCAGGACATACTGTCATTGCATTTATTTCAAAAGTGTTTACCTTTACTTCTTTGAGGTTGATTGTAATACCTGTTTTTAAAGCCTTTAATAATTATCACATCTGATATTATAATTTAATAATTATCATATCATGAGTAGTATCTGTAGGTTTTACTTTTACTTGTGAGTTGAGATTTTCCTGTACCTTAATAGGCTGAGAAATTTTAGATTGATTCTTAGACATTTTGAGTATTGGGAATCATGGGATTCTGGGTCTAGTTTCAACCCTAAGGGGAAGGTTGATTGCTTGTTTTAGCAAGTATCTGACCCAGTTAGTTACAGGCTGCAGGTTTTTAAAGTTTTATGTAGCTTGTTCTCCTGTATTCAAGATTGCATTAATCAATGTTGTGAGCTGAATTACATGCCCCTCCTCCCCCAAATTCACATGGTTAAATCTTAAACCCCATGTGTCAACATGTGATTGTGTTTGGAGATAGGGTCTTTAGAGAGATAATTAAGGTTGAATGAGGTCATATGGGTGGGGTTTCATCCAATATGATGGGTACTCTTGTGGATGAAGAAGAGATTAGGAAACAGATACACACAGGAAAAGCTACCTAAAGGCACAGAAGTAGGAGGATGTCTGTAAGCTGAAGAAAAGAAACCAGCCCTGCTGATACCTGGAGCTCAGACTTCCAGCCTCAAGAACTATGAGCAGCTGGATTTCTGTTACATAAGCCCGTCTGTAGTAGTTATTTTGGCAGCCCAAGCAGATTAAGGTACTGAAATTTGATATTATTTTGGTCATGATTTGAAGAGCAAAATTTGTTTTTTGTTTTTTTTAGATCTACCTTATGAAATTAGTACCATGACATTATATAGAGGAAAATTATGAACATGCTGACCCATATTCACATAACACACAAGAAGATGTCCGGTGTGTCTTCCAGGGGAGGGCACATGCTGGGGCATCCTGAGGTTTGTGCTCACAGCAGTGATAAGTAATCACCTCTTTTCCATTTTGTAGGGGAAGTGGATTTTTGGCTCTCAAAGGAGACAGACAAAGGAGATGCTTGGCTCTCAAAAGAGACAGGCAAGAGAGAAGACTTGGAGATTTGACTACATGACTTTTTAGTTTCTTTCCTTAAAAATTATCCTAAGCAGTAATATAAATCATATTAAAAAAAAACTGGGAACACATTCATAGCATCTGTGTACTGAGTTGATATTTTGAATGGGTAAAGGAATGTTTCCAAATGAATTCAAAAATTAGTAAGAGGCCAGGGAAGAAGGACCACGGGCTATGAATACGGAGCAGTTCACACACACACACACACACACACACATACCAGATGTGAATATTCCTCACGGCAAGCTGTTAAAATATGACAATCACTTTCTCTTGCAGAATGCCCTTTGACCTAACAGTGACACTTGTCATTATGTATCCTAAGGAAATGCCAATGAATGTGTGCAGAAATTTAGCTTCTAAGAATATTTATCCCAATTTATTTTATAGTGCCAAAAAGTAGAAAGAGGGAAGTATCTGACAATAGCAAATAACTTAAATAAATGTTATTTTATTCAAATCAAACCATTTAAGATTTAAGAGATTAATGAAATGGGAAATATTTATATTATTATGTAAAAGAGTCTCAAAATTATAGGAATATTACAATTCTGTTTTTGTAAAGAAAGATGTTTACACATGGGCACAAACCAATGGAATGATACACATCCAAATACTGAAACCGATTATTTTGGATTTTAGGTATTTGGATTGTAGGTGATTTTTAATGGCTTTCTTTTCTGAAATATCTTTCCCATATTCTAAAACAAACATATAATGTTTTTAAAAACGCAAAATAATTTATTTAAATAAGAAGAAAGATGTTCCTGAAGTAGTGATAGGATTATTTTGATTTCACGGTGTTGATGTAGAACTTTTGAAACACGAAGTGCTTTTGCATTCATTTTTCATTAATGTCTTGCTCTTATTTTGTTGATTTCACTGAATATTATGTTTTATTTTAAATATTCCTAAAATGTATGTCTTTCAGAGTTAAACTAATAGCTCTTCTGTTGCCATGCATACCCGTGATAAAGTCATTCATTTTATGGTTACTTTTTTGGAATGGGACTAACTTCTATCCAATTATGGACCAGCTAAGAAAATTAAATTTCAACTGTATTTTTACAATCAACTATGTCCATGAACCATTTTTACCAAAATAACTCTCTTTTAAAACTAATGCAAAAAAAAAAAACCCTCCACATTCTAATGTATTACAAGTAATCAAATCTATTAGAAAAGAAAATTGACATTTTTAAAATGAATTATCTCTAAAACAACATTGTTGTTTATCAAGAATTAAGAAATCCTCAGCCTGTTTATGAGAGAAGGAGAATGTGTATGTGTGTGTGCATCTATTTTTGGCAAGTGGAACTATTCTTTTGCTCCTCACTTAAGCAACAAGGAAGTATTGTTTTGATGAAAATCTGTTGACTCCTCCGGGTATGGTGTTTTGGGCTTAGATTTCTTTATCCAGAAGTCTGTGGGTCTGAGCATACTTGCCCTCCCCTTCTCCAGCCCCCAGTGAAGCGGAGCCAAAAATGTTTTCTTTCTGGCTCACTGTACTGTACACAGGCCCTCCCAGGAGGCGGGTGGCAGTAACAGAGCCGTCACGGGGCTGCCACAGATGGCTCTGTGCTAAGTCTGCAGCTTCACTGGATGCTTCTAGGTGGGGGGATGGCGGCTGGGGACTGTGCTCATGATACTCCAGAGGCTCTCCTGCGGCTTAGTGGGCAAAGGCAGGCCTGTTAATTACTGATGGCAACTGCCAGCTGTTCCTCCTTCCTGCATCTGCATTTCCAGGTTTGCATGTGGAATGAAGACAGTGATGTGCTAGATGGCTTAGGTGAAACAGGGTTACAGAAAATAAGGAAGCTTCTCATAATACCTTGCATAAGACTTTTTAATACAGTCCAAGAATTTCAAAGGTTCTGGGATAAATAAAAATAACACCTACAAGTTTTGAGCGCTTGCTGTGTGCCAGACGCTGCAGAATGCAATATTATCCAACATATTACTTTATTTTAAATGCACAGAACAGCAGTGTTCCTATTTTCCAGAATATGAAAGCAAGACTCCGATAGTGTAAATAACTTGCTAAAGGTCACACAGTTTGTAAATGATGGAAATTGAACCTTTCTTTTTTTTCACACATGCCCATCCACATCATTGTGAAGGGCTCTCTTACCTACGAGGTCCATTCTAAGTACATCTCCAAATATTAAACAGATTTTGCTTTACAAGTAGAGCTGCAAACCTATCTGAAGTTTGCAGACTGTTTATAGGAAAATCTATGTGCAGGTGTGGAATACCTGAATAGATTTTTCTTTATGGAAAATGTAAATTTTTAGCATCACAACATCCCTGTGTGTGCGTCTTAAGTAAGAGGTTCCCACATCTCAGGACGATACTTAATTCCTTTCTCATGAATTTGTCCTGAAAATCCCTCTTTTGCCCCCAAGCTCACGATAGGGCTGCTGTATTCTGTTTTTCAGACAGTCTAATATTCCTGACATTTGTCCATCTCAGCCAGTCAGCGAAACGGGAAGTTGCCGTATTACAGGGTGGCCAGGGAAAGGCAGTCGGAAGAGGTCAGACTCTAGACTGGACCAGCCGGGGGAGAATGCTGGTGCTACATTAAAATACACAGAGCATTTCGCTTATAACTTAGTATCAGACAAATTACCACAGAATGAAGGTAATCTTTATTTTATTTATTTATTTATTTATTTATTTATTTATTTATTTATTTATTTATTTATTTTTTTTTTTATGAAGGTAATCTTTAAAGCATGTGTGTGAAGCTACTCAGTGTTCTGTAGAAGGCATTAAAGTAGATTGATCTTGTATTTGGAATATTTTAATACAGTTTTATTGTCCATCGGATTTGCAAGTAACATACATAGGTGTGATTTTAATGTGTGTGTGCCTGGCACATGGCCTTTTTCTAAGAGGAAAGGGTGTCTGTGATTTGCACTCAAGGAATAAAGTAAGGTGGTGATGAAGGTGGCACGGTGGGGAGTGTGGAGCTCCGGCTCCTGTCGTGTCTCAAAGGACACCTGAAGGAACTTTTGGGAAGGCTGCCTTGGTGCTATAGTACCCTCCAGGAGTGCTGTTTCCCCTTGATTACTCTGATAACTGCCAGTAGTAAGATAATCAACTACTCGTAAGTTCATTATAACAAAATTTGGAAAATTAATGGAACAAAACTTGCTTCTAGAACAGAAGGAAAAAGGAAGCTTGGAGAATTTGTTACCTGGCTCCAGTGGACCAGAGACGAGGAAAGTGGTTAAAAGCACTTCAGTTTTGACTGTTGACAAGAGTAACAGGGAAGTCGGGACACTTGGGTAGCTCAGGGGCTGAGCTCAGGTTGTGATCCCGGAGTCCTGGGATCGAGTGCTGCATCAGGGTCCCCACAGGGAGCCTGCTTCTCCCTCTGCCTGTGTCTCTGCCTCTCTCTGTGTGTCTCTCAGGAATAAATAAATAAAACCAAAAAAAAAAAAAGAACAAAGTCAAGCTCAGGAGTCCATCTGGAGAGGAGGGGATTGGAGAGAAGTAGCTATTCCTGCTGGATGGGGTGAGGGGCCAGCAGGAGCTCACCACCAGTGTGTGTCTCTCGGTTGAACCTTCCCATGTTCTTGAAAAGCCATTCTACTCAATAGGCTCCCTTCAGCTGTCTGGAAAAACCCAGCAGCCCTGCTCTGCACGTTCTGTGACCCTTGACAGTTGATACCAACCTAATATGCAGTGAGCAAGGATGTAGGAAATGAGAATGTTTCTGATGTGCATCACTTGGCTTTGGATTTCTTGGCACTTGATGTACACAAGAGCACGCAGAGAATTTTCTGCAAAAGGAAGCCTTCTGAAGTGTTCACTTGAGTGCTGCTGTAGTGTCAGTGGTCACAGTGCAAGAGAAGTCTGGATGAGCCCCAGTGCTGTTTTATTTAGAAAGTTATATAAATAAGGCATTGAGGTCCCCCCAGCATCAACACTCAGCTCTTTCTTCTCACCCATACGCCGGGATATCATTCACATGCTTCAACTTGTTGCCTGGGTATTTTTAAAAAGGGAAATTCTTGTCTTCGGCAGGATTTTTGTTTGTTTTTTCTTTTTGCCTTGTTGTTGTTTGGGTATTTTTGCAATGAATGTATCGTTTGTTTATGTGATTTCTCTGAAGTCACTGAGTATTTGGGGATTGTGGGTAGGTTCTGTTATTTTCAGAACTTGCTTTTCCCTGAGTCTATGTTGTGAGCTGTCTTTAAAAAACAAAAAAAGATTTTATTTATTTATTTGAGAGAAAGAGAAAGCAGGAGCCAGGGGAGAGGCAGACCCCTTACTGAGCACAGAACTGCCGGGAGCTCGATCCCATGACCTTGAGATCATGACCTCAGCCTAAGTCAGATGCTTAACCACCCAGTGCACGGGACTCCCCTTCCAGTCCGGGTTCACATTTGAACAGGGAGCACCTCTGGGCCTGCCTTCCCCTCCTCCTGGCTCCTTACCTCTTCCCTGGCCCCAGGGAAACACCCAGTGGAAGGTCGCACACAGCCAGCCTTTCTGGGTCCAGGTCTGATCTTCCCTGGGGGGTCAGCTGGTGTGCGAGAGCACAGAGACCCCAGCAAGTAAGGACCCCTCATAAGTTGCTCAGACACACTTCCTCTCAAGCCAGTAAAGTCAGCCTCTTCTGCTCTAACCCCTGGAATGGTAAGCCTTCGGAAAGCCGGTTAACCTCTGGGCTTCAGTTTGCCTCATCTGTATAATGGGCTGTGCAGTTTCACCTCCATTAATGGCAGAGGAGCTCCTCTCAGACTCATCTTCCCTGAGATAACATTGCAGACTCTGGATAAAATATGAAAGACGACTGACTACCCCAAAGCACTGGAGAGTGGCCAGAAAGAAGCAGAACCAGATGGGAGCCAGTGCTTGGATGAAAGAAGAGCACCTGGAGGATTTTTCTGTTCTTCTGGATTTGGGGCCTTGGGGAAAGCCTCAGCCCCAGGAGGGAGGGGCAAACTCTGGAAGAAGTCTGTGGTTTTCCTGACTCAGCCACCAGTAGGACTGTTTGGTGACACAACAGCCGCTGGAACAGGGGAGGAAGCCTTAGAGGGAGAGCCCCCAGTTCTGAATGTGGACCCCACACAAACCTCAGGCAGACTCCTGAAAGGAGCAATGATAGGCAGGATGCTAGGACGGAGCCCAGCTGGCAGCTGCTGCCCACCATGGGGCACCTGGTTCTCACACTCTACTAGGTGGAAGAGTTAGGGACATGCCTTGGAATCTACAGCAGGGGAGAAGCCACCAGGTTAATTGAAATGTAATTTAAAAGACAAAATCCAAAATAAATTGAAGCAGGAAAGAGTGAGGAGGAAAAGAAAAAGGTAGAACAGATGGAACAGACCCAACACAACTAGTGAAGTAGATCTAATCCAGCCTTGTTAATAACTGTTAAAATGAACAGACGAGGTACAATACAGTATTATGTATTTGAAAGTTGCCAAGAGGGCAGATCTTTTCTTTAGAAGATTATATTTATTTATTCATGAGAGACACAGAGAGGCAGAGACACAGGCAGAGAGAGAAGCAGGCTCAGTCCCAGGACCCCAGGATCACACCCTGAGCTGAAGGCAGATGCTCAACCACTGAGCCTCCCAGACACCCCAAGAAAGTAGATCTTAAAGTTCTCATCACGAGGAAAGTTTTTGGGTAACCCTGTGAGGTGATCGATGGTCACAACTTAGTGTGGTAATCCTTGTGCAATACACAAATATCAAATCCTTATGTCGTGCCCCTACACCTAATACAGTGCTGGATGTCAATCATGTCTCAGTTGAAAGAAGAGAAAGGAAAAGGCATACTGCTGATGCTGTGAGCTACCTCTTCCTCCCCAGTCAGGCTTCTTTGCGGCACCCTGCTTCCTGTGCCTAAGCACTCACCAGGTGCTCGGGAGAGGTGGCTCCCTCTCCAGCTTGAGATGAACTCTGACTGGCCTGAGACAATCCCCGTGGTCTGTTTGCCCTTAGCGGAGAGTAGGTTGGGGGTGAGTTTAAGAACCAAACCATAGAACTTTAGGAAAGCCTACAGAGGAGCTTTGTCACAGGTGGAACAGACTAATGAAGGGATAATTAATTATTAATAGAAATGATGGGATAGACAGTTTGGAACACAGTTTGGCAGTGTCTTATAAAGCACAGTCTTACTATCCACTCCAGTAATTGTGCTCCTAGGTATTTATCCAAATGAGATAATAAAAAAAAAACGACTTATATTCGTACAAAAACCTTTGCAGGCCATGTTCATAGCAGCTTTATGCATAGTGGTCAGAGTGGGGAGCAACCAGAGGTCTTTCAACAATTGAATGGAAAAATAAGCTGTGGTCCATCTGCACAATGGCATATTATTCAGTGATACAAAGAGATGGGCTGTCAAGACATAAAAAGACACGGAGGAACCTTAAATATAAAATAAAATAGTAAGATTAGAGGGGGGAGAAAACCTTTCTACCGAGGGTGGCTCAAATTAGAATCGTTTGCCTCCTTAGGTAGATGGAAACAAAAATGTGTGGACCAGAGTCACTAACAGGCTGGTATTATTGGGAGAGGTAAAAAGCAAAACATTGTAATATGCTGTTTGCAAGAGATGCACTTTATTTATGTTTTTAAAAGATTGTGTTTATTTATTAGAGCGAGAGAGAGCAAGCACGAGTGGAGGGCTGCGGAGGGTGCAGTGGAGAAGCAGGACTCCCTGCTGAGCAGGGAGCTTGATGCCGGACTTAATCCCAGGACTCTGAGATCATGACCTCAGCTGAAGGCAGATGCTTACTGGGATGAGCCACCCAGGTGCCCCGAAATGCAATTTAAATACCCACCATTTGCTTCGATGTGGATGGAACTGGAGGGTATTATGCTGAGTGAGTGAAATAAGTCAATTGGAGAAGGACAAACATTATATGGTCTCATTCATTTGGGGAATATAAAAAAATAGTGAAAGGGAATAAAGGGGAAAGGAGAAAAAATAAGTGGGAAATATCAGAAAGGGAGACAGAACATGAAAGACTCCTAACTCTGGGAAACGAACTAGGGGTGGAAGAAGGGGAGGTGGGCGGGGGATGGGGGTGACTGGGTGACAGGCACTGAGGTGGGCACTTGATGGGATGAGCACTGGGTGTTCTATATGTTGGCAAATTGAACACCAATAGAAAATAAATTTATTTAAAAAATAAATAAAAATAAAAAATAAAATAAATAAATTAGAGAGGCAGTTAGGCTGAAGATAAAAGAAATGTGAGGGGCACGCCAGACAAAGAAGCACCGTAAGGCTGCAGTAGACTGTGAAGATCTCATTCAACACCTAAAGTTACTAGACATGTCACCATCTGATGTGCCTTCATTAGGAAGACAGAACAGTCTTGGGTATGTCTATGCTTCAAGTAACTGAAATAGAGCTGCTAGAATGAAAAAGAGCAAGAGATAAATCATCTTTGAAGGACTTGGTGATAATTAGGGGAAAAAATAACACCAATCTTACACAAACCATTAAAAGAAATAAGAATGGAAAGAACACCTCTCACCTCATTCTATGAGATCAGTATAACCTGAATACCAAAATTTAACAAAGATATTTGAGAGAGAGGGACTGACCCATCTTCCTAATGAACTTCTATGAAAAACCCTTACTAAAATCATAGTAAGGGATGCCAGAGTGGCTCAGTGGTTGAGCTTCTGCCTTCGGCTCAGGGCATGATCCCGTGTCTTGGGATCCCTACAGAGAGCCCGCTTCTCCCTCTGCCTATGTCTCTACCTCTCTCTGTGTGTCTCTCATGAATAAAAAAAAAAATCTTTTAAAATAAATAAAATAAAATTGTAACAAATCAAATCCACCAGTACATACAAAGAATCCATCTTGACCACATTGGTTTTTCCTAAGAACATAGGGTCAGTTTGGCTGTGGAAATTAATTAATTTAGTCCACTACATCTACAGAATGAAGGAGAGCAACTGTGCCAATATTGCAACAAATGGAAAAGCATTTGGTAAAATTTAGCACCCTTCTGTGATAAAGACTCCATAATTTAGAAGAGAAGGAAACACTTTCAGACCAATAAAGGGCATATGTGAAAAACACCCAGCTAACACCTTACATACTGACCACATATTAAACACTTTTCCTCTCAGATCTGGAACAAGACACTTCAATATTTCACTGCAGGTCACATGAGTGAAATGAGGCAAGAAAGAGAAAAGGCATAAAACATAGAAAGTAACAAGTAAAACTGTCTCTTTTCATAGAGGACCAATTATTGAAACAGAACATCCTTAGGAACTGAGTAAACAACCAGGAAAACTAATATGCAAACATAGCAAGGTGGAGGGGGCACAAAGCTAATAAACAAAAATCAGTTGTATTTTTATATACTGGCAGGAAAAAATTGAAAAATGAAAGTAAAAATAGAATTCCATTTACAGCTGTGTAAACAAACAAAATATTTAGTAATACGTTTAAGAAAAGACAAACGAGATCTCTACATTTAAAATTACCCAGTTGCTGAAAGACATTAAAAAACAAACAAAAAAAAAAAACAAAAAAACAACAACAACAACAAAGTAAATTGAGCAATGTGTTATGCTCATGGATTGGAAGCCTCAAAATTTTCTCAAGATTGTTGTGTATAAATAGTCCTAATTGTAAAACCAACACGCTTTTTGTAGAAATTTATAAACCAATTATAAAATTTATATTGAAATGCCAAGGACTTAGGATAGCCATGATTACCCTGTAAAAAGTAGAACAAAGTTAAGCTACTCACTTGGTTGGCTTCTGTAATCAAGAAAGGTGGTGCTGGCATAAGGATCAAGCAGTGGGGCAACAGAAACAGCACAGAGGTCAGGATAGACCCCACTAATGTGGTCACTGGATTTGGGACAGAGATGTTAAAGTAATCTCACAGGTAAATGAAAGTCTTCAAAATGCTGTTTGAAATAACCAAATATATGTGGGGAAAAAAAAAGCAAAAATAACCTCTGTCTCTACCTCTCATCATAAAGAAATTAGATTGAAATGAATCATCTATTCCCAGCTAAATATCAAAACCAACACTATAAAACTGCTAAGTGAAACCATAAAAGAGTGTCTTTGGGGGGTAATGAAGGCAATGGATTTCTTATGCAGGACACAGAAAGGAAGAACCTTAAGAGAACAAATTTCTCTCATCAAAAACACTATTTAGAACATGAGTAGGTAAGCTACAGATAGGGAAATGTATTTGCCAAATATAGGTCTGACAAAAATATTTTCATCTGTAATATACAAAGAACTCCTACAATTCATATCATTATATGAAGAAAAACAACCCTATCAAAAACGGGACAAAAGATCTGAACAGACATTTCACAAAGGATGACATATAAATGCCCCATAAGCAGGCTTCTAATTTGTTAATGAACAAGTTAAAATTATAATTCTAGAGATGATACCCACAGACCAAAATAGCTTACCATAATAGAATGACAACACCAATTATTGGTGAGATTGTCCTTGGTCTTACTATTGTCCTTGTCCTTACCTATCGTCTGCTTACTGTCCCAGTGTCTTCTCGCTCTTGTTCTGGAGTGCAAACACATTATTCAGTTTCTTGTTGCCTAAACACTTACCTCCTGTTCTAGTAGCTGTAGGACAGAGCAATAAAGGCAGGCTTTCCATATTAAGTGAGGAAACGCAGACCTCATTTTTTAAAAAGATTTATTTATTTGAGAGAGAGAGAGAAAGAGAGAGAGAACGTGAGTAAGGGGAGGGGCAGAGAGAGAGAGAGAGAATCCCAAGCAGACTTCCCGGTGAGCAGAGAGCCAGATGCAGGGCTCAACCCCAGGACCCAGAGATTAGAACCCAAGCCGAAATCAAGAGTCGGCCACTCAGCAGACTGAGCCACCAGGTGCCCCAGTGCAGACCTCATTCTGAAATGAAAATACTGTACTTGATTCTGTGTTAGACAAGAATAAGCTTGTCCCCAGATTCAGCCACCCGAGTTTGTGTTTCCTGTCTCAAGACCAATAGATAGGATTACGAGTATATTTGGAAGGAAAACAATTCACTAATTTTATTTATTTATTATTTTAAATTTTATTTTATTTTTGTGAAAACACTGCATTATAGATTCGGACTGATCCATGACAAGGTGATAGAGGCAGTGTAGTGGTCCGGAAGAAAAGAATGCCACTGAATTAGTGATGTGGAAATTCACACCACTTACAATTTTAAAAAGCAGCCAGTGTTGAGGCTTCGATGCGTGTGCAGACCTGCGCTTTTGCGACCTTCTTTCACTCCTGGGACTTACTTACCCATCCTGTCTTCCCGCCCTGAGGTCGCCTCAGCGCAGATCTTACCAGGCCCCAGGCAGTTCGGAGTCTGTTCGTGAATTCTGACAAATGTGACAGAAAGAAAATATACAGTTAAGTAAATGTCATCACACTTGCTACAGGGCCACCTTTTGGCGTCAGAGGAAACTGATCAAATGAGCCTGTGACAGGGACCTTGGGTGCTGTGCCTCCAGGGTGTGTATTAAGGGGTCTCCCTGGCTGTCTCTAGTGTGCCCGGACCTGCTGGTGATAATGTGTGTGTCAGACCGTCAGAGAAAGGCCTGCAGCGAGGTAGCCCTGTGGGTCTGCAGGCTGCGGTGGGTGATCTGTTATCACAACGTGCCTGGGAACGAAGTGTCATCTTGTAATGCCAGCGTGGGTCGGGGGGAGGGGGGGGAACGAAGGTGCACATGATGTGAGCTCGTACCTGGGTGGGCGCGGAGACTGTGCGTGTCCAAATCCACGTCCAGGTCTGCATCCATCCATCCATTGCAGAGGGAGAGATGATGGATAGATCATCAGATGGAGGGAAGGAAGGAAGCAAGGAAGAAGGAGGGGGGAGGAAGGGACGGAGAGCTGCGCACATACAGACACAGGCCACCAGCCCCCGGGTTTGTGGGTGGCGAGCGTGAGGTCCAGATGTGAGGGAGCTAGCTGGAATCACATAATCCGCGACAGGCGGACTTGGGAACCAAAGCCTTGCCTGCGGAGGCACAGCCCCCTCTTCCAGCTGCAGCATGACCCTTGGCACATGACCAAGTTCACCTCGTCCCCTGGGACTGGCTCCCTGCTCCGGGAAGTCTCAGCTCGGCGCTTCCTGCCCCGGCAGTGTCGCAGTGTCGCCCCCCCCCCCCCCCCCCCCCGCCCCCAGCCGGGGGATGGCCCAGGAAATTGGGTGTACCTGGACTCTGGCAGCCCGGGGCGTGGTCTCGTCTGACGTGTCCCTGTGGCTCCTTCCCTGCGAGGCGCGGCGTGCTTCATGGTACGCACTGTTTTCTTTTTAATGTAATCATTTTCGTTGCAGTTTTGTTTCGCACTTTCATTTATGTCAGAAGCATTCGCGTTTCCTATAAATGTGACACATGTACACAGGATAAAAGATAAAAGCTGAAGCAAAGGGAAATGAGAAGTCTGCACCCACCTCCTCCCCTTCTCCTCCACTGCCTGCACCTTAACACGGACTGGGTGGCCTTCATCTTAGCATCCCTCGAGGCTCACTTTGGGCCAGGGGCCTGGCTGATAGAAGCCTCCCTGGATGATTGCAGGAGTGCAGTCTGTCCTCTAAAATTAAGAACAGAAATGGAATCAATATTCAGAATGACAAAAATCACTTTAAAAATATGATTCCAAGTAAGTCAGTTGGAGAAGGACACTCATATGGTTTCACTTATACAGGGAATATAAAAAATAGTGAAAATTAAAGAGGAAAAGAGAGAAAATGAGTGGGAAAAATCAGAGAGGGGGACATCTGGGTGGCTCAGCAGTTAGACGCCGCCTTCGGCTCAGGGCGTGATCCTGGAGACCCAGGATTGAGTCCCACATCGGGCTTCCTGCATGGAGCCTGCTTCTCCCTCTCCCTGCGTCTCTGCCTCTCTCTCTCTCCTCATTAAATAAATAAAATCCTTAAAAAAAAATCAGAGAGGGAGACAAAACATGAGAGACTTCTAACTGGGAAATGAACAAGGGGTGGTGGAAGGGGAGGTGGGCAGGGGGTTGGGGGTCACTGGGTGATGGGCACTGAGGGGGCACTGGACGGGATGAGCACTGGGTGTTACACTATATGTTGGCAAATTGAACTCCAATAAAAAAAATATACAAAAAAAAGACAAATGCAAAATAAATTAATTTTAAAAATTGGAAATATTTCTAAATGTATGATTTTTCTGAATAAATTAATAAGAAAAATTGGAGACATTTGGAAAAATAGAAAATTCTTTCCTGAAAGACATAAAAAGTCCAAATAAGTAGGGAGTGGGGACATATGTGGGTGGAAATAGTCAGTATTATAATAATGTCACTCCCTACCAAACATTTATAATGTTAACACACAATTAACATCCCCAAGGACCTTTTTTGGTAATCGTGTAGTCTGCTAGGCTACCATAATACTGCAAATGGGGTTGCTAAAACGACAGAAATTTTTCTCCTCACTGTTCTGGAGGCTATAGGTGTGAGATCAGGGTAGCAGTACAGTCGGGGTCTGGTGCCTCTCTCCATATCATCATGTGGCCTTCTCTTGCACGCTGGGAGAGACCAGCTCCCTGACATCTCTTTGTATAGGAGCACTGGTTCCATCAGACCAGGACTCAGCCTTCTTGGTGTCAGCTGATTCTAATTATCCCCAAAGGCTCCATCTCCAAATACCATCACCCTGGCGATTAGGGCATCACCATATGAATTAAGGGGAGAGCTCACAAGTATTTAGTCCATAACAGTAATTTGATTAAATAACTATGGGCAGCCTGGGTGGCTCAGTGGCTTAGCCTGCCTTCAGCCCAGGGTGTGATCCTGGAGACCTGGGGTCGAGTTCCACATCAGGCATCCTGCATGGAGCCTGCTTCTCCCTCTGCCTGTGTCTCTGCCTCTCTTTCTCTCTGTGTCTCTTATGAATAAATAAATAAAATCTTTAAAATTTTTAAAAATAAATAACTACGTATTTTACTAGGAAAAATAATATCTAATAAAATCTGCTTTGTCAGTTACGGGTTTAGAATCAATAGATCAATGGAATAATACCACGGTTGGCAGATCCTGGGCCAGACAATACTTATTTTTGGCTCTGTGAGCCGAACTATTCATCTCTGTTACAGTACAAAAGTGACCAGAAATCATATATAAACAAATGAACATGCTGCACTTTTGTACTGTTTTCAGTATTTTATAAAAGTTTTCCTTAATTTTTGTCCATGTGATTTTTGTTTTTAATCCAAATATAATTCATCTGGAAATCAGTTTTAAATATTATGAGAAAAGATCCTAGGTGTGTCTGCCAAATGGAAGTTGGTGTCTTTTGGATAAACTAAAAATCAGATCCTAGAGTAAAAAAAAACGATTTGTTATTTGTAATTGATAAACTACTGGAAGAATAGGGGCAAAGAGATGTCTTACAGCCTATGTGAAAATAGAGTATAATGTCTGTCTGAAAGAAAACAAAATCAGAAGACAGGAAGGAGACAGGCTCTCAGTGGACATACTGGGGGGTCCTGTGGAGACCACTGGCCTCCACTCACCATGCAGATCATGTGTACTTACAACCCAGTGTCCGATTCTTTCTGGAACTGGAAAAATATATATATCATGCTAACATTTTTTAAGAATTTAAAATCTTGAGAACTTCCAAAAAAATTATAAAATAAGTAAAATAGTCGAGAAGAACCTGCTTACCTGTTTCAGTGACATCTGTAGTTGGGATTGTGCAGAGACCAGCAGATCTGTAAACTGAATAGAGATTCCCACAATAAATGCAAAACAGAGGAACGTCCTATAGCAGGGAGCCTTGGAACAATGTAAATGTGAACAAAAATTCTGGGCTTCATTGGGGACCAGACAGCTTCCAGAAAATCCTACTTTAATTGTGTAAAATGCTAAACACATTGCCGCACAGAGGCACCTCTATAAAATAGGAGCAAAACATAGCTTCTTTCCTTTAGAAAGATGAACTTAATGAAATAGAGAGTTTGTCCTGATAATTTATGATTTATCATGTTATGCAAGATAGAATGTAGAGCTTGAGGGTTGTATTATGTACTCACATTTCCTAGTTAGATATTTTTAACCCAACCTTTATTTTTCTGGGAGATGATATTGGTTTGGTTGATACAGGGTAGGTTTGGGAGCCAGGAGCAGCACCCAGAGCATGAGAGAGAGCTGTGCAAGCAGCTACCCAGTGTCCCTTCTGAATGAATCTCTGCACTCATCTATGACATCCCTGGGTAGCATTCATTTTGATCCTGCCAGTTACTTATAAAATCAAAGGCTTTTTATTCATACACAAAAGAGTCAACTTTATCAGCAATTACTTACTGTTCCTTTCATACCATGTGCAGCCAGTGTTAACCACTCCAGGTATGACTAGGGTCCTGGGTGGGGGTAGGGTTGAGATTGAAATGCATGGACCACAGGCCTGAAATACACAGAAGGGGTTCCAAGTCCAAGAGGAAGTAGTGGCCTGAGAACCTCAAGGCAGAGAGATGCTCTGGAGTAGAAGGGTACAAAGCATCCTGGCTTCCAGAAACCTGAACTGCCTGCCATCTGTGGAGAAGTTTCTGAGTTGCATTACTCTGGAGATGATGCAAAAATTGCATTAAATACTCTGAGGTACATCATGAAATATGGGCTGGAGTATCCAGAACACTCACTGAGAGGTATCAGGTTGAATTTTTTGATATAAAGTACCAGTATAAGGTTTGGTTTTAGCAATAAAATACTGTGACAGATATTCCACAGATAATGCTCTTCCTGTCAGCAGTCTCTCCCAAGATTTTTGGAATGTTACCAAAAGTTACTTTTCATGTGTGAGAGTTTCCAATATTGAATGCTTTAGTGTTCAGACCAAAGACGTTTCTTATCCCGTGAGCTCAATGAATAGTATTTCAATACAAACTAGCTCATAAGTGGGGACTGCAACTCAAGAAAGTGAATTTATCTTGCCATGGCTTTTATATTTTTTTTCAATTCAACTAGCCAACATGTCGTACATCCTTAGTTTCAGAGGTTGAGTTCAGAAGCTCATCAGTAGCATATAACACCCAGTGCTCATTGCATCGTGTGCCCTCCTTAATGTCCTAGAGGAAACAAACTGAGGGTTATGGGAGGGGAAGTGGGTAAGGGATGGGGTAGTTGGGTGATGGGCATTGCCAGGTGCCTTAATAAAACCAGTTGTTGTCCTGCATTGGGGAAGGCATGAGTTAGTATGGATTACATCTCTGTTAACCCCAATGAACGTATTTGCTTCTCTTCTCCTCCACTGGACTTTGTATTACTAATGAGCATAGAGTGGAGGAGAGACACGGGATGGGATGTGTAAGGAAAAGACAAGCTGCTAAAACTCAAAAAGAAGAGTAGAATTTTTCTACTTATGGAATACTGATGCAGATATATGTCCGTTCCAAGATATCCATTCAACATAGATTCATTAATTACTCTCAGGCACTTTTTATAGGAACTGGGGAAAGCAGTGAACACAGATGACATTAGCATTCTAGTTGGGAGAAGAAGAGACGAAAAGCAAACATTTATATATATGGCAGAGTGTGATGATTGTGTGAAAAAAAATACAGTAGAAAAAAACACTACAGTTCTACGGTACTGGGGGAGGGAATCCTTGTTTGGATTTGGTTAGAATATGCTGGCCTTTTATCACTGATAATGTCATGTGAGTGAGATCTAAGTATATGGACACCTGGGTTAAGAGAGGTCTAGGTGCAAAGAGGCTGAGCACACAGCCATGGCATTGAGGGTAGAGTTTTGGCCACTCATGGCTGGGGCAGCAATGTTAAGAACATTGACTTACTGAGTTGATTGAGGAAGCCCCCAGAGCACCATGAAGAAATGAATGGCACGGTCCAACCTTCATTCAGTCAGAGATGGTGGCAGCTGTGCTGAGAGAGGATGAGTAGAGTGGGGAGCGGAGCTGTAAGATTGGTTTGGAGGCCGCAGCTGGGGCGAGAGGGGTGGTGGCTTGGTCTGGGTGTCAGCCATGGAAGTTGTGGAGGTGGCTGCTGTGGGATACGTGCTGGAGGTTGACCAGTCTAGATATTTCATCATCACATGTGGAGCATGAGAGAACCAGAGGCAGCATGTAGGGCTCTAAGGTTTGGGGATGTTCAGATGCCCGGCCAGCCTTTGGAAGTAAAGCAAGAGAAGACACCCAAATGGCAAGAGAGAGATACCTCCTAGGAGAGAAGCTCTGGGGGGAGCAGCCCCCCTGGGGGAGGAGCCTCATGGGGAAGGAGTCCTGGAGCCTTTCTAGTTTTGATAATGGTAATTAATATTTTGCTGCAAAACCCTGGCCTTTCTCAGTGAGGATCTAGGAGCTCTTGCATGTGTCTGTCACTGCACCTCCCTTCTCTGTGCTCTGAAGTCTGTAATTAATTTCTGACTTAATAAGTTTTTGTATCTGTTGCCCCTGTCCCCAGCCAGAATATAAATTTGCATGGGGACGTTTATCTATCTTGTCTTTTCAATAAAGTGATGAATAAATGACCCAATGAATAGAACCTCAACAGGAGGATAGAACTTTCCATATTTGGGAAGATGTTACCCCAAAGAAACTACTTAAAATTATTAAAGAAAATAATCCTAAGCTTTGATAAAAAGAGCTGGACCCTGGGGGGCCCGGGTGGCTCAGACGTTGAGCGTCTGCCTTCGGCTCAGGTTGTGATCCCAGGGCCCTGGAATCGAGTCCCGCATTAGGCTCCCCGTAGGGAGCCTGCTTCTCCCTCTGCCTGTGTCTCTGCCTCTCTCTGTGTGTCTCTCAGGAATAAATAAATAAAATCTTGAAAAAAAAAAAAAAAAGAGCTGGGCCCTTTATGCTCTTATGTCAACACCATGAACCCCGTTTAGAAGCAGGAGGAAGGACTATGTCTAAAGAAGAATGACACCTCAAGCCCAGTTTCTATGGACAGAATCCAGAGCCTGCTTCTCTAAGCCAGTTATGTGAGACATTGGTATAAAATTCTAAATTGGTTTGCCTTTTTTCGTCTCCCTTTTAATCTGTGTCCTTCAAGGCAGAGTGGTTTACAAGGGACCATGGTTTTGCTCATTATCTAATTATAACCTGCCCTTTATAAGGAGCATGTTGCTGCCGGCACCCAGACACCCAGTGCAGGCTCTGGGAAAGACAGCAGGAGTGACTGGAAAGGGTACTGGGTACTCACTGTACCTCTTTTATTAAACAGCACATTCCTTATAGATCATTTTCATTGCTGACTCTCAAGCATTGATTATTTTAGTATTTACATAGTAATGTTTTAAGGAGCCATTTCCCTCCATACCTTTGTATTTAAGCTCTTTATGCTAATTGCCTAAGCCTCAGAAATATTCAGGAACATTCAAGTTGGCTTTTTCCAAAGAGACACAAAGTGTGTTCAGTCAGTCCCTGGCTTTGGAAGAAATGGTATGAAACCTCAAGGAAAGAGCAATCTGCTATTCTCTTTTCTCCCATGGATCTTCCTGTGGAAGATAAACATTCTGCTGTTCAAAAACAAAAGTAGCCACGTTTGACACCTCCTGAGCTCTGAGTGTCTCTAAGTGACAACGGGGTTTTCAATACGAACAAATAATGGAGACATACCAGAGTTTTATATGGCGATGTTTTTGAACTAAACTTTTGCAGTTTTCTCAGAGTTAGCTGACCACACTCTCTCCGGAGGCCTTCTCCAGCTGGAGGACCCGGCCTTCCCCAGCCTCTCCTGGGGGGTGAGAGTCGGGGTAAACCCCACCTCTGCAGGCACTGGCTGGCCTGACCCAGCCCCCTTCAGTGTCCAGGTGTCTTCCTCATGGGAAAACCTGTGTGTAGACACCAGAAAATTCTCACTAGGTGCATCCTTCAGTTGCTTTATTTACTGAGGAATTTCCGTATTTTCTCTCCTTGTCATCCTTTCATGGTCGGGAAGCTACATAGCATAGTTCCTTTTGCAGGAAACAGAAAGTATTTCTTCTTTATTTTTTAATTTTTTTACTCATGAGACACACACACAGAGGCAGAGACACAGGCAGAGGGAGAAGCAGGCTCCTGGTGGGGAGCCTGATGTGGAACTTGATCCCAGGACTCCAGGATCACACCCTGAGCCAAAGGCTTAACCACTGAGCCACAGGCACCCCAGAAAATACTTCTTTAAATGTCCACTTCTCAGATGGATTACTTAGAGGCAGAAAATAACAGCCTTGCCAGTGGATCCATTTCCACAATGACTGAACGCGCGGTCATGTGGTGTAGTCCCGTTGTGGGGGAGGATCTGAATCCCAGTCCACACAGAAGCCCGTGCCAGCAAATAACTTCTGCCTCCCTGACGACACAGGGGGCATGTGTAGTAGGGATGCTTTCACCTGGGTGAGGGGCTTGCCGAAACTGACCAAAGGAGCTGTGTTCTAGTTACGGGAGAATCTAAAATGTTTTCCTAATCGTAATTCTGTGACCTTTGCATCCACGGCGGCTGTGGCCTCCTGGGCCCTCTGGGGGGACGAGCTGAGTGCCCCCTCCTCCCCACATGCTCGGTATAAAATGGGGGGCTCTGCAGAACAGGCTGCACTCGAAACAGGGCCCGGCCCCTGCTAAGTGCGTACACCCCAGCGCATCTGGCAGCCCCTCTTATTATTATGGCTGTGGTGGTTGTTTTTTTTGTCTTTGTTTTAAAGATTTTATTTATTTATTTATTCCTGAGAGACACAGAGAGAGGCAGAGACCCAGGCAGAGGGAGAAGCAGGCTTCTGGCGGGGAGCCTGATGCGGGACTCGATCCCAGGACTCTGGGGTCACGCCCTGGGCCGAAGGCAGATGCTCAACCACTGAGCCCCCCGGGCGTCCAGGTCCTGGTGGTTGTTTTTAACTGGTCTTTACCGAATTGAGTGTCCCAGACCATGTATCCCTAACGTTGTACCTCCATTGACCTCATGACTTGGAGTCTTCATTATTTTTCTAAAATCAGTCTCACTCTGCCCCAAACTGGAGAGCTAAGGTGGGCCACGGACAAACAGTAATCAAGTGCCACCGGTGCAAGGACAGTGAGGAGGAGGAAATGCCAGTGAAAGGACAAAGCGGCTCCTGGAGCCAGTGTGAAGCTCCTGTACGAGTGAACCCAAAAGACCTTTATTCAGGTGGCAGCTCTCCAGAAGTGACATCCAGAAATCTCGATTGATCTTGTTTGTTTTTTCTTTTTTTTTTTCTTACCCATCTGAAGGGTAAGGAAACCATATGAGGCTTTTGCTGATTCCCTCCTTTCCTCAGTCAGCTGCTCTTTCTGCCTGGTGCCCACAGGCAAGGGAGGAAGCGGCAGGGGGAGGCCGGGGCTGCGGTTTGGGCAGGATTCGAAGCAGATGTGCAGGCAGCTTCTGGGGAAGGGGCGCAGGGCGCTCTTTGAGAAGCCGGTGCCCTCGGGCTGCAGCCCTGGGGCCCCTGCAATCAGGAGGTTTCGGAGCTGAGGGGAGGAGCTCACAGGCCTCAGTGCTTTGACTCCTGTCCCCAGGGCCTCCTGCGTGCAACTCCCCCAGGCTCCAGCTTGCTCCCCTTCAGGAGCAGCGACCGCAGCGAAGCCCAAGCCCCGAGCTGGAGGAGACCTTCAGTCGCTTGTGGGTTCACTCCCCCCTGACCTACCCCGTGGGCGCTTGTGGCTGGTGCTGGAACAGTCCTGTAGAGTCTGACGAGGGAGATACACAAGGAGGCGGGCAGGCCCTGGCACAGCCCCAGAGCAGCTCCAGGTGTGCTTGCAGCAGAGACAAGTGCAGGGGCCACGTCGGGCATCCAGGGCTGGGGCGGGGGCTGGGAGCCCTTGTCCTTCGTCGCTCCCTGGACTGAGTGCTGGCGTCGCGTGGGCATCGACCAGGCCCAACACTAGGAAGGAGAAGAGGGGAACAGAGCGAGAGGGAGAAGAGTGGAGCGGAGGCAGAGCTAAGGCCAGTGGCTAGACCAGGACGCCCTCACATTGGGGAGCAGGGTGGCTCCAGTGTGGGGCCTGAGTGTCCACGGGCTTCCAGGGGACCGGCCTCAAGGACGTCCTATGCTATTGTAAGAAATAATTCTTGACCTGGTGAGCCAGTGTTTCCTACAGTCTGGTGTGTGGACTACTGTAACAGAGTCACCCTGGAAACCTGTTAAAATGCAGATTCCGGGGCATGTCCCAAGTTGATGTTTTCTGAAAGCAAGTCCCCTAATTTTGTATTTCGAGTGTGCGTCCTTGGTCTTCCATATGCATAGGGCAGTCCACAGGCAGAGCTGTAGGTGAGGCAAGCTGGCTGCAGAGGGTTTACATGGAGGGCTGCCTACTTCGGGTGCTGGCAATTTGAGTTGTGGGCTAATTGGCACTCAATAGACTGGCACTTGCCTCACCCTAGAATTCAGGTGACTTGTCAAGTAAGTGGCAGAGCTGTGTGCCATCTCCTGGAGGAGCCCCGTTCCATTGTCCTCTTTCTGCCACCATGCTTGTGGATGCCCACATTAAAATGAATGAAGCCCATGTCATGTCATCCTGGGTCATGCCACCATTCTGCTGATCCACGGGGGACTTAGAGCTTGTTGGTGTGTGAGCCACTGTGATCTGGCTCTGCCAGATCTGCCCACTGCCACAGCATTGTCTACCTTGTGTCTCTTTAGTAGCTTCTGCTGGCTACACAAGAAGAGGGACTGCTCAGGAGTGGGGGGTCGGGGACAGTTGGAGTCCATGGATGAGTCCAGAGTTGATTGAGAAACAGAGCAGAAGAAGCAGGAGTGAAGGGGAAGGGAGGGCAGATTCTGGAGACATTTAAGGAATAAAATTGTCAGAATGTAGTGAATATCAGATGTTTAGAGCAAAGTACACATCAAGGAATTGTGTCCTGTTGGTGCTTTGGATGATTGAGTAGTGGGAGGTGACATCAGATTGACACCAAGTATTTGGAGACATGGGGGTAGGATAATTAGGAAAGGAAGACAGGGAATTCCTTTTGGCCATGCCCTAGAATGTGCCTGAGGGTCCCCCAGGTGGAGATGTGTGCCAGGCAGCAGGCTCTAATTGCCTGAATTCTGGAAGGAGGTTCTGGACTAGAAACAGACTCAGGGGGGAGATGTTGTTGCCCTTAGGGAATTGTGCCCACTGTGACAGCCACTTAGTTTGAACCTTGTGATGGTGAATACAAGACCTGGAAGGTACCAAGATGTAAGGAGCTCAGAGAAGCCAAGGAGTCTTGAGGAAAGGTCAGGGATAGAGAGGATAAGCATTGGAGGAGAGTATGGAAAGGTATTTCCAAATTGAAGGGAGAAATTAAAAGTGTCAAAAGCCTCAAAAAAACCATGTCATATAAGTTTCAGAATGTTCCTGGGATTTGGCAATTGGAAGGTCATCACCATTATGGTGTGCATCAAGGAGCCTTGGTTTGCAGTGAAGCAGGAACAGATGGAGACTGACGAGTGAAGAGCATATTGTCAATGAGCATGCAGCACCAGGAGCACTGGGATAGCTGGTGAAAAGTGGTTCCTATACCGAGGTCCCCACGGTGTAGGTTCACTAGTCTGTGTAGGATGGATTCAGGTGATCCCTAAAAGCTTCTCCATGACGCTTCAGTGCACATCCAAGTATGAGACACACTTACCTTCCAAGAAACTTGGTGGAGAGAAAGAAGGAAGGGATGGATAGAAGGTAGAGAGAGGCAAGCATCCCTTTAGGACAGAATCAACAGGAGGACACTGGACGGGTGGTGGCTGCAGTGAGGTCCTGAAAGGAGTCCCAGGGGAGGATTTTGGGTCAAGGCAGAGAGATTGGCCTTGAACTAGAGGGATGTCTTTGACTGCAAGAGCCTTGTAGACATGATATAGGTATAGAGCTAAGGGGTTATGTGTTGGAGTGATGGAGACCTCGGTTTTTTTGAAGTAGAAAACAAGACTGTCTTTGAAAACATGAACATAAGGGCCAAGTGGGAAGGAGACCAAGAGAATGGCGGATGTTGGAGGTAGGCTGGGAGGGGATAGAAGTGGGAGCTAAGCTGTATTTAGATGCCTTTCGATTGGTACAAAGATTGGAGACCAGGAGTTTAAAGTGGTTCAGTCTCAAATCCATGGGGAATCCTCTTGAATTGTGTGCCTGGCCTAGGGTAGATGAGATAGAGGATATCAATCCTTCGTTCATGACTGTAGGGTACAGCTGACGTGGTTACAAGGGGACTGGTGAGGAGGAACTTCACCAGTCGGCACAGGTGTGCCGAGTTCTGGCTGTCTAGAGAAAGAAACGATGCCAGCAGCGAGGCTGATGGGTGAGCAGAAAAAGCAGGCGCCGAGAGTGAGGCAGCTGTGATGTTTCAGGGTGAGGTTGTAGGAAGCTGGAAGGGAAGCCGGATAAGCAGTGAGTTTGAGATTTATGAGGCGGATTGGTTGACATGATGAGAAAGTTCACAGTCATGACCATAGTGATGGGGGTGAAGGTCACCCAAGTTCATTTGTCTAAGAATTGTTGGTTAGGTCATGGCCGTAAATATTGACCTCTCCTAGTGTCACGAATTAAGTTGATACTGTGGAAGCCTCTAAGCCAGACTCCAAAGGCTTCAGTGAATGATGAAGGAATTGGAATGCAGACAGCTGGCACCAGCCCACCTTTCCGAAGGTGAAGAATGGAGCCACGTGGTCAAAACCTTTGCACAGAACCTAAGGCCAAAAGCCCCTTTGCTGTTCCATCAGCAACTGATTTAGTTTATTTTTCTTCTGAAAGTGTATTTTTAGGCCAATTTAATATGGTCATTAATAGTTCAGTTTTAAACTAATACCATGGTGAATTAAGAAATGGGAAAATAGGGGTTGCTGGGTGGCTCCATCTGTTGAGCATCTTACTCTTGATCTCAGCTCAGGTCTTGATCTCAGAGTCGTGAATTCAGGCCCTGTGTTGGGCTCCACTCTGGGCATAGAACCTACATAAAAATGAAAAAGAAAGAAATGGGAAGTCAGTCGGAGAAGGACAATCATTATATGGTTTCATTCATATGGGGAATATAAAAAATAGTGAAAGATTATAGGGGAAAGGAGAGAAAATAAGTGGGAATATTAAGGAGGGAGACAAACCATGAGAGACTCCTAACTCTGGGAAACGAACAAGGGGTAGTGGAAGGGGAAGTGGGCGGGGGGTTGGGGTAACTGGGTGATGGGCACTGAGGACCACATTTGAGGGATGAGCACTGGGTGTTATACTATATGTTGGCAAATTGGACTCCAAAAAACAAAAAATAAAAATAAAGAAATGGGAAAAAAGCTGTGGAGGAGATTCAGAAAAGGCCTCCTGTATCCGCCCTCCCCGCCTGTGCTTCAGGCCCTGGCACCCCAAAGCCTCTGGTCAGAGGTGCAGTTGGAGTGTCCGGGCTCTAAACTTCATGTAGGAAGGGGGCTTTTGTGCAGATTCAGTTCCAGACTCTTGTCCTCAGTCCTGTTTATGTTTAAAACAAAGCCACATAAGACAGGCTCAGCTTTGTGCTTCACATTCTCACCAGCACAGCCTTCTGCTGCGGGAAAAGTGTTCATTTAACAAGTGAGACCATCGGGGAGATTCCCCAATGGAGGAACCTCATGTCTAGTCTCTGCTTCTTCCAGGCATGTGCTCTGTGCTCTGTATCTGCTCCCCTCCTCCTCCCTTCCTTCCGAGGGCCTCCTGCCTCACTTCTCTGCCCTCTGTCCCCTCTGCAGAGGACAGAGTGTGCATCAGCGTATAAGTTCCCAAAGGTTGCTAAGACAAACTCCATTTATTCCCTCACCGATCGGGAAGCTAGAAGTCTAGCGTCAAGGGGTCAGCGGAGCCACGTTCTCTCCAAAGGCTCCAGGGCTGAACCCTCTTCTCTCCCAGCTCCTGGTGACCCCACGTCTTTCTCCGCTGTGGCTGCGTTGCTCCGATCCCCACCTCATCTTTACATGGCTTCCTGGGCGGCTTTTCTTCTCCCAAGGTCCTTTGTCACTGGTTTAGGGCTCACCCTGCTCCAGGATGATCTCGTCTCGGGCATAATCTAATTACACTGCAAAGATGTCACATAAGCGTGGTGTATACCATTCAACCTGCTACGGTCAGAAAGTGGTACCTGAGCAAAATCTGCTTGGACGACTTGCCTTGATGAGTTTATTCTACCCTCGTTAGGATAGAGTCAGTTCCTGGAGGGAAAGAATGTGTCTTCTGTTTCTGCTGCTGTCCCTTCATCCCTCCAGCTGGTCTACTTGGGATGACTTCCTGCTCGGCCCGATTTGCCCTTCTGGAAACTCGGACCTCCATATGTGGAGCAGCCATACTCTGACCTCTTAAGAGTTATTAGCTCAAGACTCACTTCAGGAAGTCTCCGTGACTGGCTCCCCTACGTTATCCAGTCTGCCGCTCCGACTCAAATCTTTCTTGACATCTTGGTCTCCAGAAAGAGGTTAATTTTTCTTAGATCGGTCTGAATTCCTTCTCTTATTGGCTTGCCAGCCTATTTAGGGTACATTCCATACATAGCTTTCATGTGTGGTCTCAACTCATTCATTTGCTTTACACCAAACACACTCAGAAAACTACTCGTAACAGAAGCTTATGCCACAACACAGGGAAAGCTGTGTTTGCTAACTCAATCGGGCTGTCCCAATCAGATGAGTCAGCCTCACATTTGGCTGCAGGAAACAGAAAATCAAACGACAGAGGCTTGAACAAATGGAAATTTACTTGCCTCCGGTAAAAAGAAACCCAAAGGTGGAGGGGCCACTGACCTTGGTCCAGCAGACCAATGAAATCAGGACTGATGTTTCCTGAATCCATCGGCTTTTCTCTCACCATCATATGGAGGTTGCTGCAGATCCAGCCATTTCATCTGCATTCAAAGCAAGTAGGAGTAGGAAAGTGGACGTATCCCGCAAATTGTTGTCTGCCCCTTTTTAGTGGGAAATTAAAAGCCAATGCAGAGACTCTTCCTTTTCCAAAGCTGACTTGACTCACATCTACTTCCACTTCCAGCTACGTAGGAACCTGGGGAAGCAAGTGTGTGGGTTTCCAGGTTCTGTAGGTACCTGGGGAGAGAGGGTGGGAAAGGTCTTGACTAGCTGCTCCCTCCCAGTGCTTGGTTCTTACAGGTCTTCACCCCACCACGTGATGGGGCCATCCTGCTTGGGGCCAGGATTGACAGGAAAAGCTACTAATTGGTGGGCAATAATTAACTCCAAAGTACATAAATTACCAGACTGCAGGATTTCTTCCTTAAATATACCAGTGAACACTGCTTGGGATGTGTAGCTGTGGCCACCTCCAGTGACAGAAAGGCCCAGGGCACTGATGTTGAAGCTCCTGTTAAACCTGAGGAAGGCTGTGCTTCCTACCAAGCATGCGCCGTGTTTATGGGCCTGCCCACAGGTGTGATTACAGGTATTAATATGGCTTGTGGAGAACATCACAGCTTCTGGGATGGCCCCTGCTGTCATGATGTGACATGACTGGGGCAGTTCATTCACAATTGTCTCCTCTTGGGCTGTTCCCCAGTGGTCCTGAACCTAATGGTGATGCAGTGGGGGGTGGGATGGGGGTGAAGGAGAAACCTGAAAAAGATGAATTCTGAAGAGAATAATTATGTGCATGAGTTCATTCATCAGTCATCAGTGCAAAATTCAGTACAATTCAATATTTATTTATATAATTTAACGCAATTTAAAACAGTTACTCATAATAAAAGAGAAAGTTTTACATTTACATCTAAATTCGGTCAGTGACCATTTATTTTTTTAATTTTTAAAATTTTTTAAAGATTTTATTTATTTAGAGAGAGGGAGAGCATGCCTGTGGGAACAGGGGGAGGACAGAGGGAGAGAGAATCTCAAGCAGACTCAGAGCCCGACTCTGCCAATCCCAGGACCCTGAGATCATGACCTGAGCCAAAATCAAGAGTCAGACGCCTCACTGACTGGGCCACCAGGTGCCCAGTGATCATTTAAATACAGCATTTTTTTATTAGTGAAGGTTCCACCTGGGAGCATTTCTTTAAAATTTATTATTGAAGTATAGTTGACATACAATGTCATATCAGTTTTAGATATACAAGGTACCAGTTCAGCACTTCTGTACATTACTCATATATTCTATATGTTGCCCATCCTCCCTTCCTTTCTCCTGTCTGGCTACCGTCAGTTTGTTCTCTGTATTTAAGTGTCTTGTGTTTTCTTTATTTTGTTTTTAGATTCTACATATAAGTGAGACCATGTGATATTTGTCCTTCTCTGTCTGACTTATTTGATTTTTCATAATGCCCTCCTGGTCCATCCATATCTTGCAAAGGGCAAGTGAATTATTTTTGCAGGCAGTGAAGTGTTATCCCTTATGAACCCAAACTTTATCAGATTTGCTATCCAAGCACTATCAGACCTGGAACGCCTGACTTGTGGAGAATGACATATAAGCTCAGAATGCTAGTTTATTAATTGGTTGTAACGTGATGATTTCTGTTTTCTGTCTGTCTTACAAACTACTGAACGGTTGCCACTTGCTTTCAGAATGAAACTTATGGGTGCACTATGGATAACGGCTCTGTAATCCTCAGAGAGTGCATTTTGAAAACATTCCTTTGGACGTTACAGGGAAGCCCGTCCTCCTGAGAATATTTCTCTGTGTCACAGTACCCACAAATTACCACCCACCCCTCCCCGTGGTCTTACTTCAGCTGCTCCTGTGGGTCCTCTGAAACTTGTCTGTTCCCATGTGAGTCTCTTAGGTAGGTCTCAGCTCAGCTCTGGAACCTCACCCCTCCCCGGGCCTTGCCCAGGGCTCAGCCTTAGCTGTATCCAAATCCAGGTTCTCGAGCCTGGACCACAGCCTTCATCTCCCTCCTCCTATCAGGGCAGGGCCCTCCTAAATGATCAGAAAGATGTCTTTCCTTTGGTCTAAATAATCACACTGCACCTCCCATTTTTAGCTTGAATAGCGAAGCCCACCTCCTTGGAGGAAGCACATCCTCATTAACATGAAGTGTTACTCATTCTATCTATTATGAAATCCTGATCTCCCCACTTGAATTGTTTCTTTGTTCTGGCAACATCCAGGTCTGGTCTACTTCGTATATGACATTAGTTTCTCCATTCCCAGTGTATAAATCTGGGGAGATTTATGTAAAAAAAAAATAAATAAATAATAGCCTGCCGGCTCTCTAGGCATGGGTCCTGGGCACGTATATATCTTTTTAAATTGCCAGGGGACTTGAAGGCACAGCCTGTTTTGTGACCTTCTCACATGAGTTCTTGTGTGAAAAGCACCTTGGAGGAGTCTTATGTTGCCTTTTCCATTCCTAAACACAAGTCAGAGGCATTTGTGTGGCAATTAACAATTGCAGTGCGCTTTAAAATGTGAGTGTTCAGTTCCCTAAATGGAGCACAGTTTGTGCATGAAATTTGCATTTGGATGTGATGATGGTGTTTTCATTAGATTCATGGTAGCTATAAAAGATGGCAAAAGTCACCTGCAGAATTGGGCGGGATTTATGTGCAGTAACAAATGGGAAATACACATAGGTTAAGAAGGGTGTATTTAAATCTGTCAGAGATAAATTGGTCTTAATTTGGAGAATGATGTCATCCATCAGAAGATGGGTCACCTGGGGAAGCTGGATACAAGTAGAATCTGTCCACCTGGGAGCTTTCACTCCTGCGGGGAGTGGCCTGCAATTTAGAGAGCCCCATAGTGTGATCCTGAGGAAACCAAACATCACCAAACTTGGGAGGCTGACTTGCTCTAACAAAAGTGAAAAACAATGATATTTAAACCCAAGAAGTTAATTTATTAATTTATCATGAGCAATTTGACTGCCGGTAGACCAGATAGTTGTATGAAACTACCTCTCACCATCTCTCTCTGTTGCAAGAAGCCACCTTATCCAGAGGTTACCCATGAGCATGGAGATAGCATAGGTGATGTTTAAGGCAATGTTTCTTGACTTTTCTCCATGATTACTTTCCTAAAGGGCCATCTTAGATTTTTTTTTCCCCTAAGCCCACCATGAAATTTTAGGAATATTGCATGTCTGAGTGATACATGCATATCTGTGCATTATGCATTTTTTCTTTTGCGTTATGCATTTAAAAAGTAATTTTCTTGGAGTGTCTGGGTGGCACAGTTGGTTTAAGCATCCAACTCTTGATTTCGGCTCTGGTGGTGTTCTCAGGGTCTCAAGATCGAGGCCTGAGTCGGGCTCCACACCGGGCGTGGAGCCTGCTTAAGGTTCTGTTTCTCCCTCCTTCTGCTCCTTCCCACCTCGTGTTCCCGTGCTCCCTCTCTCTCTTTCTCTCTTAAAAATAAAAAAAAAAAAGGAAAAAGTAGTTTTCTTGCTTTCCCCAAGAAGCAATGCTTGGGGTGATATGGCCCCCATTGAGAATGTGTGGTTTAAAACATCAACTTCTTAAAGCCTTAAGTATGCCCCTCCCCCAGAGGGATGCACCAGCCAGGTGGACCAGGTACTAGAATCAGCTGACAAGATGCCATCTGTTCAAGACAGCACTGTTTTCATCAGAGACTGGCCTTTTCTGTGTTTCCAGAATTAAAATCTTTACCACCTACTCACCCCCCTCTTTTTAACACATATCTTTTCTTTAGATGTTTTAGTTTACCCAACAGATCAGACTCAAATCTGGCCAGCTAGGAGAATGTCATTCTCTTCCAGGTGACAAAACACATATCTGCCGTTTTCCCAGGAGAGCCCTAATAGGACCATTTAGAGTCCAAATTCTTCATGTCTGTTCCAGGTATTATTTGCATGGATTTACTAAAAGGACATTAGGTATATGTTAAAGAATAACCCTGATATTAAGGATAACATCATACAAAGCAGCTCTGAAGCTTTATTTCCAAATATGAAAGGTAGAGGGATGCCTGGGTGGCTCAACGGTTGAATGCCTGCCTTCGGCCCAGGGCATGATCCTGGAGTCCCAGGATCGAGTCCCATGTTGGGTTCCCTGCATGGAGCCTCCTTCTCCCTCTGCCTGTGTCTCTGCCTCTGTGTGTGTGTGTGTGTGTGTGTGTGTGTGTGTGTCATGAATAAACAAATAAACTCTTAAAAAAATATGAAAGGCAGAAAAAAGGAGTAGATCTGAGGCCAAAAATCGTATTTAAATGTAAGCTTCATGAGGGCAAGGATTCTTGTCTTTATTCTCAAAACTATTGTCCCTGCACCTTGCAGAATTCCTGGCACATAGTAGGCCCTCAATAATAACTGTTGAATGAACATATTTTTATTCAGCATATGAATTAGTATCTCTCTAATTCTGATGTAGTGAATTATGTGGCTATAAGGGATTATATTCGTAGATTCAAAGAATATTTACCAAATACACATCATGGTAGACCCTTTATGAATTACCCAATATATACATAAAATGGGATCTCTGCTCTCGTGGAACATAGAGCAGAGCAGAAGAGACAGGCAAGAAGTAGTTGAGTAAATACAAATACAAATGACTACATTTTCCAGGCAAGTAATCTTGGAGGAATAACTGGGTGAAGTGCTGGTGAGTAATAGGGAAGCGCTCAGAGAGCATGCCAGGGAAGAACCCTGGAGAGTGTAACATTGGAGTCAGAGCAGGGGAGTCAGTGGGACTGGTGGACTCCAGAGAGCGTGGACCCCAGGAGGAGGCCAAGAGAGGTGGGGCCATCTAGGTGGCCCTCAGGAGTCATGTTAGGGAGTGAGGAGAGGAACGGAAGGGGGCCACTGCCCTTGACAGGGATAGCTTCCATGCATCCTGGGCTTGCTTCAGGGCTTGACGTGGACTATGGAGAGTCGGGGATCAAAGTTGTAGGAAGAGCTCAAGCAGACAAGCCTTTCCTTTGGTTACCAAGGAAAACTGAGAAACGGAGAAGAAGGGAGGGTTATGTGAGGTGGGGAGTGGGGGGTGCCATGTGCTTAGGAGCAGCCTGCCTTGCTTTTGGGAGAAAGTCAGGAATGAACTAGAGCCAGGAATCCCCATTGCCTGGAGACAATGGATAACCCAGGGTGATGGTCTGGGTCTGTGGGGTTTTCTGGAGCATGGAGGCTAAAAACTGTTTTTTCTTGCATTTTGTGGAATTTGGTTGTCAGATTTCATCCAAAGCAATTTCCAAATGCATATTCTTAAAATCACATTGTTTCACCCATTTCAGTTCTTCTGCCCTGTAGTTCTGATGTTGGGCATGTGTTCTCCCCCCCCCCCCCCATTAATATCTTTCAGTGCAGTGATTGCCTATAAAAGCCCTGGAGCTGTGAAAACCCTGCACTGTAGCAGGCCTCGCAGCTTAATTTCTCTGATAGGAGGAAAGCAGCCATCAGGACCACTTGACCACGGGAAGCCCTGCACCTCCCGCCTCTTCTCCTTTCTAGTATAAAGACCATTTCTCAGACTCTTCTCTGCTTCTTAAACATTCAGTAAACTTTTTTGCTGCTTTTACTTAATTTCATGCTCTAAGTAGTCTTTTCCAATCATAAAGAAAGGCATTACCATGTTTCTCAAATGGTTAAGATAAATTGTGAGATAGCAAATATTGCTCTAATTGGCTAAGGCCTGGTTTATATGTGATAGAAAATAAAGGAGAAATCATTACCTATCAACTAGGATTTCCACTTTTTATTTTGGTTCTTAAAAAATTAATACCTGTGGACTAAACATTGAATCATTTTACTCTTTATTTATGTAATGCCAAGTTTATTTACGTATTGTGTCCACTGGAAAATGGAAGTGAAGATTCTTAACTTTTTATACTTGTTCTATGGAGTTCTAGTAGCCTTGGATGGATTTCTCTTTCCTCCCTGGCTTGCAGTGCTTCTTCACACCATCAGGAAGCATGTTAATTCATCCCAGAAATGCACTTAGACTTGAAACACGGGCGTTTTAAAATGTGATCATGACATGACAGTCCCAGATGAAGGTCAGGGCTTTCTCTCTTAGCTAAAAAAGTGTGTGTGAAGCTCACCGTCTGGAAACTGTTGTAAATTGTCATTTCAGGAGACTTTCCCTCTCTTTTCTGATTGAGACCCTGACTCGTGGGGTGGAGCAGATTGCTGCTCCTTGTCAATGAAGAAGACAGTGGGCTTGGGGAAGGAAGGACATGCCACTGACAATGACACAAGGAAAGGAAGACTTTGTTCTTCTTTTTCTCCTTTCCTCATGGCATTTTTGCCAACTTTTACCCCAAATTACCTCCATTTTGTATAGTTCTTGCATCAACGAACATGGGATCCTGGATAGCATTCTCCTCCTGCTCTACCCAAGCATCTAATCAGTTGCAAAACTGACACATAGAAGACTTTAACCCATCAAGTTAAACCCATAAAGGTTAGCTACTCTAAGCTATATCTTCCAAAAACCTGCACAATAATATTTTCAGGTTGGGTTTATTTAGGAGGATCAAATAGCTTTGTGTAGGCTGCCAACAAGTCTCATATATTTTTGGTTCAGAGTTTATGAAGGAGAAAATATGTAGCATGCCCATTCATGATTTTCAGAACACCTTCAATTCTCTGTAGTTTACTAATTATTGATTTTGCTAAAACACTATTTCATTAGTGATATGGTTTCCCAAACTGTGTGCCAAGGCACCTTGTGGGGGCACTTCGTGATATTAGAGATTTTCAAGGGACACAGCAACCTTCAGTTCCTGACAGACACCACACAAACCACCAATTCTTGGAAGTTTCGTGGTTTCAGTGTTAGATGACAATACATCCCTTTCATTTTAAAGCTGGGATTTTGGCAGGTGTTGCAACAAAAATGCAAGAAACCAAGACAGAACAGGAATTCTGAGTGCTGGTGCTAAATTAGAATCCAAGGCTTGTGAAGTTATGCAATACTCAACAAACACATTGGCTGTTGAGGGCCCATAGTAAATCCCTAGGTCTTTTAAGAATGAACAAGAATATTATATTTTATTTCAATATAGATGTTGTTTTTCCCCCCAACAACCACTAGGTCGTTAGGTCATAATACCTAACTTTTTGGGACATTACTACTTAATAAAGAATACTTTGGGGTATTTCCTTTGGCCTAGGAATGCTGTGAAAAATTCATGAGAGACTAATAGCATTGTGAAACTAGGAAATTTGAGAATTTTTGCATTAGTGGTTGAATGGTTTAATTTTTTGCGAGGAAGATTTTGTAATAGTGTTGGAAGAAGTATGCTCTATCCGAAGTCTTCCTTCAACCACAGCACCCTTCTCTCATAAAGACAGCTAACTATGAGCATCCATGATGGTGGAATCTCTGATCCCCCAGAGCCTAGCAGCTAAAGCTACAATTCACTGTTCTGCTCAGGACAAGCTTGCTTTGTATCACCTGTGTTTGTTCGCTTGCTTTGTTGACTTTTATTGTTGGTTTGTCTTATTGCATTTATTCCAGTGAAGTTGATTTCATGGTTAGGAAGGACAAAATTTAGTTGATCATAAATGAATGCTCGATAAAGTTGGTTGAATGAAGTGATGTAATGAATGTCTCATCTCAGTCATGTTAAACCATCATTAGCTGTGTGTGGCATTTCTGCAAAAGAATGACCAGCCCTGAATTTCTAAGGAATGCACATTGTAACTTTTAAGTGGATTCCCTGGAAATTTGTAAATAGTGTGTTTTTAAGACTTAACATCATGTTATTATGGACTGAGTTGTGCCTTCCCTACCCACAAAAAAATTAGTATGTTGAAGCCCCAACTTCCAGGACCTCAGAATGTGACTGCACTTGGAGACAGGGCATGTGAAGGTAAGTAAGTTAAAAGGAGGCCATTTGGGTGGGCCATAAGTGCAAGCTGCCTGGTACCTATAAGAAGAAATTAGAAGACACCAGAGGTGTGCAGAGAGGAGCCCACACAGGGCAAAGATCATGCAGGGACACAGCTAGAATGAAATACAAAGACCCTTTATAAGCCAACACCCTGATCTCAGACCTCCAGACTCCAGAACCATGTGAACATTGATGTCTGTTGTTTCAGCTGCCCCATCTGTGATGTTTGGGCATGGCACCTGGAACTGACTAATCCACATTCAGCAAAGTCCACACTTTTTGATCATGGTTGTTGAATGCTGCCACCTGGGAAAACTGCTGCACTCATGGTGGTTTAGGAAAACAAAAGATACTTCTTGGTGATTTGGGTAAAACTAATGTATAATCTCTGGTTGAAATTGACCAGAAATCAAGATCTGGAGTCGATGGCATTAAAAACTTGTCTCTACATTCTTACAGAACACAGTGTTCAGGCTGGAATTGAATTTGGTGGGGTTATAATTCTGCTCATACCAACATGACACTGAGTTTTAAAGATAGATCATTTAGAGATTACCAGAGAATCCACTGAAAGGTTAAAATGTGCATTCCTTAGAAATTTGGGGCTAGTCATTCTTTTGCAGAAATGCCAGACACAGCTGGTGATGGTTTCATATGAGTGGAGAAGAGACATTGATTACATCACTTCCTATACCATAGGAGATGGGGACAGGTGATTGAAGCAATCCAAGAGAACACTCTGGGGAGAGACTATCTTTAAGTTCATATCAGCCTTTTCCTAATTAGTATCATTAAGGAAACATCCAAAGTTTAGTTTGTCAAAGGACATTTTTTTGTTTTCCCATTCACAAAAGGTTTCAGTTTTTGCATCCAGGCAGTGATTTATCTTTTTTTAATTACAGCATGACTTTGTGGAACATTTTTTGTCCTTACTGAAAAGGGCATTCCAATTCAAAGTAGACCTTATGAATCACACCACTCATTGTGTTTCTCCTGTATCTGGCGTCTTATTTTCGCAGGATTTTGCAATCTGTTGCTTCTCTGTGAATGCGCTCACTAATGTCACGTCCAGGTTCATGCCTGAGACTGGCCATGCCACCCCTGTGTTGCTATGCCTCTTCTCTAGGCAGTTGCCACTCTGGTGTCACGTTACGTTTGATATCTACATTTAGGTCTGTTTACCGTCATAAAGCATCCTCTTATTCAATCATAATCAGAAGGATTCACTGTGCTTGGTTTGTTTAATTCTAAATTAACTTGCTCTTGTGGAAGTTATAATGGGGTTGAAGCATGTCACAGTGCAAGCTGCACAATCAATGCAAAAATACCCCACTGTCCACAAAAGGCATACCTCCCTTCTGGTACACTGAGTTATTTGAAAGGAGATCTTTATCTCCCGCCTGCACCATGAAGTAGAATTATCATTTCATCTTCAGCTTAGTTGCATAGATGGAAATGCCTGATAACTTTGGTCATATTTGTTATTTAAATCTGAACATCTGTTGACTTTTCCATTTTTTTAATGAGTGGATGCAGTTCAAACAGGTCACCTATAAAGTGGTGATGAATGAAGACAGTTTTGTATGGTGTTTAAATGAAGCTAAATTTCATTGTTTCAGATTAATTAGATGACCTAAATTAATGGACTCTGAACTAACGCGTGTTAAAACTCCTTTTTTTTCACTTTTAAGTTCATGGAAATCATCAGAATTAGGCAAATTGTTGTATATTTCTTGGTGCAGATCCTTAGGAAAGCTGATTTAAGAGGAAGGGATAGTGGAAGGGAGTTGGGTGGGGGGATGGGGTGACTGAGTGATGGGCACTGAGGGCGGCACCTGACGAGATGAGCACTGGGTGTTATAACTATATGTTGGCAAATCAAACTCCAATAAAAATATATCTATAAAAAACATAAAATACTAGTAAAGTCTGGGTTTCATTAATATATAATTACATGTTGCTAAAGTTTTGAAAAGCATTGATATATGCTTTAAATGCTTTAAAATGTGTTCTGTTTTGTGTGTGTCATTACATATGAGAGAGAGAATTTGGGAAGATTCAAAGACCTGTAATTAACAGCCTGTTGGACCATCCACGACTATGTGGTACCTTGAATTTCTGAAATAAGCAGAGCAGAATCTCTGTGGAATAATTAACCTTTCAACTATTTGGACTCCCAAAGACCAAGATGATGATGATTCCTGTGGGGTATTAGCAGAGATATAAAGTTCAAGTAATCTTTGATTGGTTGATTATAAAATGTCAGGTGTAATCATCCAAACATCACTGTGCCAGCAGGCTGTGTGGCAGGAGACAGTGTTGGGACCAGACAGAGACAAGTTTTGTCTTCAGGTGCTCCTGGAATTGGACTTGGCACTGTTTTGACACTGAAGGGAGAGGGAAGAAAAATGTCTGATAGCATTTCTCTGGAGAAGTGGCCTGCAGAACTGGTCCCAATACAAAGAAAATGTGCAGCCATGCTTTGGATGCCAGAGAAGTACAATGTGAGTTATAGTAGTAGGGGTTCCCTCCTTCCCATATAACTTTATCTGTTTGGTCTTCTCTCTCTTGCCATGATGGAGAGGAACTAAGCCCTGAAAGCTGAGATGGTTCCATGTGCTTGAAGTTAAAGGTAAAATAAACAAGAGAATAAACAGTGTGACCATCTTCTCCTCTGCAGAAAGTAGAGTGATCTGTAAGTCTCGTTGTAGGAAGGCTCGTGTTGTCTTTTCCCAGAGAGTTGAGAAAATTGGAAACTCTGTGTTTTGTCTCTTTTGTTATTTCTAAACTGAGCCAGACTTCTCCCCATCCGTTTCAGATCTGTAGACACTAAGCTGAGAAGTACCTGCATGGTTAAGTCAGCTTTCCCTTCTTGGGAAGCCATGTTCTCAGTGACTTGCATTGTGAGAGAGACTTTCTGTCAAGGTCTTGAGTATCTTCCAGGCTCACCTTTTCCTTTTGGCTTATGATGAGCTGGTGGCTCACTTCTGAGATGAGCAAGGGTCTCAAACGTTCCCCTAGTTTTATCTACCTGTAACACTCTACTTGAGCCCCATGTATGTATGAGACTTTTTTATCCTTCTACCCAAATGTGACTGGAAAAACAACACAATGCATGCTATTCAAAAAGACTTATTAATAACCAAGATATGCAACATATTGCAAACATATGCGTATGCCTGCAATATGTTTTTGCATATTATGCTCTGCTCTGTCTTAAACTAATGACCTATTTCAAATCATATAATATCCTTTCCCCTTCGACCCTGTGCTCTTAATATTAAGAGAATATTAATATTCTCTTTATAAAAGAGAATAATGACAACCAGTAGTACTGTCTGTTTTCAGTGGCCATTTCTATAGGAAATCAAATTTCATTTGCCTCCTGATTTTCGATTCCAGTCTTGAACTCAGAGCCCTATAATGCCCATTGTTGGGGTGGTAGGACTGTTGATTTTCATTACACCCTCCTGTCTTAGTGTGCTTGGACTGCCATGATATAACACCACCAACTGGATGGCACAAATGACACATTTCTTTCTCAGTGTCGGAGGCTGGGGCATCCCAGATTAGGGTGCCTGATGATTCAGGTTTGGGTGAGAGTTCTCCTGCTTACAGATGGCTCCTTCTCCCCCTATCCTCACATGGTAGATAGAGGGCCCTGGTCACCTCCTCTCCCATCAAGGGAGCCCCATCCTCAGGACCTCATCTAAACCCGCTCTCTCCCATAGGCCCCACCTCCAAATACCATTCCATTGAGGGTTAGGGCTTCCACATATGAATTGGGAGTGGGGGGAACACATTCAGTCCACCAGACTATTTCTGACTCTGCTATTATTCATTTAGAAGGATTTTGAGTTAGAGAATCCTAACACATGACCTAAGGATCACTGGATATTATTATCCAAAGCACAATATTTCTGGTCTGCACTACACCATAAAAAGCAGAAATCCTCAGGCCAGGACATACAGCAGATTTAATTCTTTGGGAGTCACAAGGAATGCTAAGGAGCTGGCGCTGGGATTTTCTGCAGCATGTTTGAGAGCTCCATTAAGGGAAACTCTACCCAATCATTTTCTCTCCTGAACAAGAGCATTGTTTTATTTAAGCCAAATTTGATGCTTATGAGATGCAGTGAGCTTGCTGAATATTCATATGCAGCTCTTCTCATCACGTTCTTGTGTTCCTTTTATTTTCCTTTGACTTATAATTGGTGTTTTTGCATATTTATGCTCTGCTCTGTCTTAAACTGATGACCTATTTCAAATCATATAATATCCTTTCTCCTTCGACCCTGTGCTCTTAATTCATGGAGAAATCATTTCATTAAGTGCTGCTGTTCCTCTCATTCCCAGGAGCCTGCTCTCAGCACGCATGTGTGTTGTAGATTGTCGCCCCTATCCTAAGATTAAGGGTGGGAAGATTGAACTCTTTGAAATGCATAATATCCGAGAGTTGCAGTTTCTGAGTGGTCATCTAAGCCGCACGATAATATCTCAGATGTTTAAAGGCAGTGAACTCACAAACTTAAATGTTCTCCTCCCAAGTGAGATAACCTTCAGATCCTTTGCTCTTGATCACATGATCCATTAGAAGCAGCTTGACTCTAGTGTTACTTTCCTTTGAACATGCACAGGCACACCAGCATTGCCAGTTAAAAGCTCCATGGATAAGAGGTCTCCAAAACACAGCCACTTAAAATAACCTAAATGATGGAAGTGCTTTATAGCATGAAGATACAGATGCTTTATAAAGGAAAAAAAAACTATGAGCCTCTTACAGTGTCACATTCAGAAATTCCCTAGAATACCTCCCCCAGGCCCTGGCAGAGGGTGGGATCATGCTGGATGAACTCACCTGACCCATATGAACTGGGGCAATGTGGGGTGGCATAGAAATTGTCCCGAAAGCCTCACCTGCTTCTTGGGGCCTCCCCTCAAATCTCTTAATTTTTTAGACTGTTTCTTTGCCTGTAAAATGAAATAATAAAACATGTCCATCCTCCTCGTTGTTTTACTTTCTGGACTTTCACAAGGGGAAAAAGATGCAAGGTATGTTTGCATGTATCAGTTCTGAGAATCTCTGAGCAGCGTTGCGAGTGACCCCACTTACCTAACATGTGGAGTTGCAGGGCTGACCATCCTGGTACCTCGAGGCTCGCACAGGTTCCAGATCCTGGGCCATGCTCCCCTTTCAAGGCCTGGTTTGACTCTTTGGGGTAAACTTTTCACTGCTGTTTTCACCCTAAACAATTTGTTTTCTTCCAAGACATCTCGTGGGAAGCCAAGTTCCCTTTCCTATTTTCTGACAGATGTAAAAGTAGCTAAATGGAGCAAGGAGATAAAAGAAGGCATCACCACAGTTTGATGTTATAAAACAAATCCAACATTGTGAAAAATAGGGTTTTTTTTAAATCATGTGCTCTGCCTGTTTTCTAGAAAATAAAATGCTGTGATATTATTTTTGAAAAGAAGATTTTGACTGAATCACTTCCTTGGTGCCCTAGTTTTCATACAAAGGCATGCTGTGAATGCACCCTGGTGAAAGAAGATGCTTTAGGACATCAGTCATGTTTGTAAATTCTGTAGTTATTAAAATGCTAGGGCCAGTCCTAGTAATTGTAAGAGTACGGTGTTTCAGGATGAAACCAGGTATCAGAAAATTGAATGTAATTAATTTTTTCATCAGAAGAAATCCCATATTTGACTTGGCGTTAAAACTCTTAGTTGTTGTTTCTTGAGCATTTCCCTTCACATATCCAAATTCAGATTGATAAATCCATTCTTTCCAACTGTCTGTAGCCAGGAAGTGCTCCAATCCCGTGTCGTTTGAAGCAATGCAGCATCCAGAATGACCACAGGAAGGCTTTTCCTTAGGTTCCGAGATGGGGCCGGTTTGGCCACACACCGTGCCAGGCAGAGACCAGGCAATGCTGGCAGGGAGGCCTCCCCCAGGGAGGCAGTGCTGGCATGCACCAGACGTCCCGGTGGAGGAGGCACCAGTGCCCGGATGAGTGGAGGCGGCCTTTTGCCCTCGAGGTCCTTGTGATTGGGAAGAAGTGATCAGTAATAAAGAGTTGTGACACTTGGGACCAGTGCTGCTGCTGATAGAAGTGGCTCCCATGCAGCTGGTTGTGGAGAATGGAAGCCACTGTATTGTTGGCTCAGGTGGGAGAGCTTGGGGTGACTGGGCACATCCGTCCTGAGGGCAGCACAGCCTGAGCCTGGGTGGGGGTGGCAAGGACCACAGGTGCCCCCTCAGCGGGACTGTGGGGTGGGGCAGCCCACCCATTGGACTACAGCACACCTGCCCTGCTCTGGGGCCCTGGGCAATTCAGGGGAAATAACTAGGATCCTCGGGAGAATACAGGAGAATGCAGGACTTGCCATCCCCGTGGGAGGCTTCCGTGCTGCTAGAGAAGTGCCCCATTCATGCACCCTGCCCAGGGGGCTCCCGGGGACAGCTGATGGCGTCATTTGGCTCTGTCGCTTACATTTGGTTCTCGTTTTGGAGGAATCGCCTTCCTATAATGTTGACATTTTTGCTTTGAAGCCATTTTTTTTTAAAGAGAACAAGAAAAATCTCTCATAGATGATCACTAAGTTATTATTTCAGCTGCACCTAATAAGGAACAAGATTGCATTTTCTAATTCGGCACAGTCTGGTTTGTGTTGGCTTGCCTCATTGTCTGCATTCTTCCATGCACCGTCCTTCAAATGCAAATCCAGCAGTGACAAAGTTGGGAGAATCTTTAGCAAAGTAGATGGTCATTTTGCAGAAGCAGAGTGTGACCGGGCTGAATGACTGGTGTGCCGGTGGGCAGGGCCCTGACATTGATCCTGTCAGCCAGAGGAGGAGGACTCCTTCTCCCTTGGGGAGCCAGGTGAGCCAAGGGTTCCCTAGTGCAGCCCTGTGCTCATGTGATTCACATTCATACGCCGTGATGTGTGGAAGTATGGCGAAGGGAGGAGGTGAGCCCTCTGCAGTTAGGAATGTTTGGAGATGACAGTGAAGACTGTCCCCTGCTCCCACTCTCTGGGCCGGTGCTCACACTTACACACACAGCAGCAGCGCCCATGCCTCCCGCTCAGATCACAGGCATGTCCTACGTTCACTCATTCATCACACAGAGATATACGTGGCACATACACACACGCCATGCAAAGCTGCACGTGACGTGTATGAATTGCACTCATAGCATGCACACACACATCACATACCAAAGACACAGGTGTATCACACAAGTCACACAGAGATGTATCGTAGGTACATGTGCATCACACGCATGTATCACAGATCACACACCCCACATACATGACATATGCATGGTACACACATACCACACACATGACAAATACATCACATACACGTGCCACCCCTGTATACATCACATGTGTGTATATATCACACACACACACAGCCATTCCCAAAGTTAATACTTTATTCATTCAATCTCCTGGAGGAAGATGACATGTGGTTGCCTACAAGGACATTTGCGGGGGCTGCTGTGAGAGCATGGGTGAGCTGTAGGAGCTCTCCGCCTTCAGGAGCTGGGGGCTGGATGGACAAGTGGAAGGCCCTTCTGGTCTGAACAGCCCTTCCCCCGCTTCTGCGGGGCGTGTGTTTATTCACAGAGAAAAGCCCATCATATCATTCTTCCCACTTCTAACCCTGTCCTGCTTTGCCCTCTGTCCCCAGCACGGGGTCCCCAGGGCTTGAGGAGCCCTGTTTTCCACCTGTATTCAGGGCCTACAGAGAGTGAGACAGAGACATCAGGTGGATGGAGGACAGGATATCACCCTTGCTACCGTTAACAGCTGTTCGGAGATGGGGCTTGGATCTGGGCCTCACAGACTTGACCCTGTTCCCCTGAATTAGCCCACCTCCTCCTGCTCCCAGCACAGGGGGCATGCGGGTGCATGGGCTCCGTTAGCCGGACAAAGAGGGGATGAGGGAAAGGCCCACTGAGAGGAGCGGAGGCTTAGTTCACGGTGTCCACATCCTTCTCCCAGCCTTTCCAGTCAGGTAAGCAGTAGATGCAACAAGCTGATGTTAGTAGGAGGTTCTCAGAGAGGAATGCAGAGCTTTTGGAAGCTGATGCCCTGCCTTTGTTGTTAAAGCCACTAGTGGGCAGCCAGGGTGGCTCAGCGGTTTAGAACTGCCTTCAGCCCAGGGCGTGATCCTGGAGACCCGGGATTGAGTCCCACGTCGGGCTTCCTGCAGAGCCTGCTTCTCCCTCTGCCTGTGTCTCTGCCTCTCTCCCTCTCTCTGTGTCTTTCATGAATAAATAAATAAAATCTTTAAAACATAAATAAATAAAGCCACTAGTGAACCCTCTACTTGGTGAGACATGCAGTCATGTGGAGGAGGGGGCAATGGGGCACCCCATCCAGGTGTGGACACCCATCCTCTTCCAGACCTGGAAGTCTCGCCCTGAACACCTAAGAGTGAAATCAGTACTAATCAGTTTGATGCATCACTAGCACTTGCTCTGTGAAGTGTGCTGGTTAAGATTCCACTCTGAAAAGACCGTGTCCTCCGCTATGGGTGAGAATATAAATGGAATGTTTCCTCAGAGCCATTTCACAATATGTATCAGGAACTTAAAAATAGGCATGGCTTTTGACTCAGTGTTTTAGTAATTGACCTAAGGAAAAGATGAAGAATGAGGCCAAAGCTTTAGCCATAAGGGAGACCACTGTCGAATGCAAATATATTTACAAATTAAGTGTCAAATAGTGTGAATATAACTAAATTATTGTGCAGTCATACTAGCGAATGTTATCTAAGCAGTCCAAATCCTGTTTGCACAGAATGTTTATGATCTGAAAAAAAATCTGATCAAATGTTTAAAAAAAAGCAAAGTAAAACACTGCGTTCAGAATGAATTCAGTTCTATTGGAACAAGATGGAAGTCTTGGCAAAACAAAGCTTGGCAACAGTTTTGAGAACGCAGAGGGACGTGGAGTGGGGATAGGGCCATAGGGACAGCAAGATGTTTTCCTGGGCAGGTTCTTTCTAGTTTTTCTTTGTATCTTTCTGTTTTCCCCCTCAAATTTTTGTGGACGTGAATTTTTATTGTCAAAAGGGTAGTGAGTGATATGGTTTGAGAATCTACCATATTCCTACAGAAACAGAAGATAATAGAGAGTATCACTTACCAAGGCTCAGTGAGTACGGTTTTGGTGCGAGAATTTGGTGCGAAAATTCAAATACCAAAAATTTGGTGCGAGAGCCGCCTGGATCAGTCACCTGTTATTGAAATAATGCTAATGCCGCGTAACCACCGTAAAATCTCAGTGGCACACAATCACAGACTATGGGCTATCTGGTTAGCTCTGTTCCATGAGTTTTTCATCTTTTGGGGGCCAGTGGGGTAGGCAGAGCATGTTCTTTTTGATGAAGGCCCAGAGAGCCACCCAGAACATGCCAGGCCTTCTGCCCTCGGGCTGGACCTGGCACTCAGTGACCCCTGCCCATTGCATTAACCATAGCACATCCCATGGCTGAGCCCAACGACCAGGGAGGGACTGCAAAGTCATCCACCAGAGGGCATAGATCCAAGAAGGCGATAGAATCCCTGAAGGCAATAGCTGTGTCGTTTAAGCAACTAAAAATGTTAGTTTGGAAACAAATGAAATTGACTTCCTGCAGAGTCATCTCTTGCTGTTGCTAATGTGCATTTTGTTATTGTCGTGTTCCTGAGTTGGCAACACTCGCTCCACTGAGTGGCTCTTTCTGTCTCTTTAGATCCTGGCCAATGTGATCATTTTCATCTGTGGGAACCTGGCAGGGGCATACCACAAGCACCTCATGGAACTTGCCCTGCAGCAGACGTATCAGGACACATGCAATTGCATCAAGTCCCGGATCAAGCTGGAATTTGAAAAGCGTCAGCAGGTAAGCCCATTCATCATAGGCATCAGAAATTGTCTGGAGCAGCCCATTCATCATAGGCATCAGAAATTGTCTGGAGCCTCTGGTTGCCCATGCTCAGGGAGGGTGTCTGAAAACCCAGCAGATGTGAGAGGAAGACAAGTAGGAGGGGTGGCAGACAAAGCCATGGTGTCATCCACGGTAGTGGAGAGCTTTGGAGGGGAAACCATAAATACACACGGGACCCTGTGTTTAACATACTAAACCACACATGATAGCGGGACCACCTGGCACTGGCTTTGTTTTTCTTGGGTTAGTGTATCATCCCCAGGAACCCGGCTCCCATCTGGAAAGGTGAGGGTGGGCAGGACCCTCTGTGAATACCGCAGCCCACCTCTCTGAGCTTTCATCACACGGCCTGGGCTGGACCAGCCGGTATTTGACACATAGAAGATGCTTCTTTATTATTTGTTAAATTGTATGGAGTTAGTCTGTTCTATAAAATTTCACCAGAATGTATCATGGTGGTGGCAGCAGAGAAAGCATCCTTTAAATTTTGATGCTAGACTTTTATTTGTGTATAGGCTGAAGAATAGTGATTGAACTCCTTTTTGAAAACAGTTCAGTTTGTTTGCTCAGCAAAGATCAACAGAGCACCTGTCAGGCATGAGTCCGGGCACTGACGCTATGGCCATGAATATCACATTCTCACTGGTATTATTAGCTAAATCTCATAGCCAATTTTTAAAAAGCATTTTGTTGGGGTGCCTGGGGACACTCAGCCAGTTGAGCATCCGACTCTTGGTTTCAGCTCAGGTCATGGTCTTAGGGTGGTGAGATCGAGCCCCATGTCAGGCTCCATGCTCAGTGTAGAGTCTGCTTGAGACTCTCCCTCTCCCTCTCTCCTTCTGCCCCTCTGCCCCTCTCTCACCCCATGCATGTGTGCTCCCCCTTTGTCTCTAAAATAAACGAATCTTTAAAAAAAAAAAAAAAGAAGCATTTTGTGTTACAGCATGGATAGCAAAGGTATCTAGGAATGAATGCTTAGTTCCTTGATCTCTATGTGTATAAACTCTGGATTCAACATTAAGGGGTGCAGACCGTTGTTAAGTTGGGGCTATTGTCCAGCATACTTTCATATGCCTGTGTACTGTAGTATTTAAATCTAGGTTCTAGAAAATTCCACAGTTTCAAGAAGCAGTGCTTAATGTTCGTGATTATTTTCTCTATAGAGTCCCGATGTTTCAGGATAGATGGTTCCCTTTTTCAACCAGTAGTGACTCTATCGCGTTGGTCCTGACAGACATATTTTACTTTCTGTTTCAGCACTTCCAGAATCTACTTCAAAATCACACCAAGGCTGAGGGAACTGACATCCCAAGTAGACAGATTATATAACCTAATATTTATAGTACCAGCTTTGACAAAAGCAGTGTCAAGCTACTGACCTCATCTGCACTACATGCTTCTCTGAAGAGTCCTTGAGCAACCAGAACTAGGTCCTTGTCGAGGTGGCTTCCAGGTGGTCCAATGGCCACAATGTGACCCCAGGTAGCTCAGGAATTAGAGCTAGGGCACCCTGTGTGCTAGAGAAGTCATGGGGCCATTGTGAGTAGGCTTGTAAGGCATCATAAGGGCATTTACTAATGTTTTTGTTTTTTTTTAAAGAACCTTTTAAAAATAAGTGAAGAAAAAACCTTGTAGTAAAGGTGTTTAATAAAATAAAATTTGATACCATGAATGTATTTTGCTATTAAAGTTGGGAGTCAGTTCCCAGGGTCTGGTGCCCAGAATGTAGTACTTTTCTTGTTAGGGCTTCAGAAATTGTTTCCACAATTAGAATGAATGCTCGTACTTTCTTCAGACTGGCATGTACTTAAGTGGAAACAAAAACTTCTCTTAGTTAATAAGAGCAGGAAGACATGATCTGATATAAGGAAATACATAAAAATTAGCCAATGGCTATCTGTGTGTCCTTCACACAGAGAATCAGTCCTGAGACGTGGGTCCTGATACAGCCACGGACCAAATTAAAGTCCAAGAGTCCAACGTATCACTTCCTGCCCAGCCTTCACCACAAACCATCTTTGCTTCATCCATTGCAATCAACAATGTCCTTCAGAGTGCTTCATTCAAGGACAGGGGTGTATGCTGAGCAAAAGCATTTGCTTCAGCACCTGTGAGGGTGAATTAAGTGCCATCCATTGTGATATTATATATCAGCAGTTGCTCAGAGGATGCTGATGCTCCCAGAGGCTGAGCAGCCACCATCTTGGGTGGTTCCTGGGCCTGTTTCACAGTGTCGCCCAGCGCTGACCTTAATCCTTGGAGAGGAAGGCCAAGGCCAGGTGAGCCCAGCAAGCCCCGTGTCTACAACCCTGATGGGGGCTGTAACAGCTGAGGCTGCTGGGAGGTGTCTAGGAATTCTGAAACCTTTTCAACCTTGCTCAGCTCTTTACTTTCTTCCTTTCATGTGTTGTGATATTTTTCCTGGATGCAAATGAGATGAATTTTTAGAAACAGAAAGCCATGTTTGAATAAAGTGACTATTTGTGCTATGAAATTTGGGGAGAGGAGGGAATGAAAAATGTCTGCAGAGGTTTTCTCCAAGTTATATTCTTGCCCTGAAAATGCTCTTGTGTATAAACACTAAAAACTATGATTTTTTTCATTAGATGGGAGATGTAGTGCATTGCATTAGCATCAAGGCCACTATTAGGGCTTGAAGGTATTTTCTTGGCCAGTTTTGACTTTTGTCTTAAGTCTCAATCCTGAGAGGAAAAAAAAAAAAAACAAAACAACAAACCAACAGCCATGTCTTGAGTGCTGTGTCAGTGCAAAATAAGGTTCTTTATCAAACCTGAGAAAACAGCAAGTGTTTTTCCCCAGAGTACGTAATAAACTCTCAGGAATTGATGGGAGCTGGATTCAGAGCAAAACAAGAACTTTCTCTCCTAACCGCATAGGCAGTGGAAATAAATTTTGCCTCTTAGTAGTAAAAACTGGATTTGCTTTTTTTTTAATGGAAAGAAAATAAACCTTCTTCCATTTATATGTTGTCTTTGTTTTTAAAGTAATGTAATTCAAAGCGTTTTTACATGGTCTCCCCAGCTGGAACCAAGCTATAGCTTGGATATGACAAAATGTGGATTCCAGTAGAAAGCACCAGTCAAGCAAGGCTCAGACAGCCTCCCCACAACCTGTAAACCTGGATCTGTACCCAGGGTGGGGGGCTAGTGAGCCAGTAAGCTTCCTGGCTCTCCTTGGGGACTAGTTATTTGTCCTCTCTGCAAACTTGAGTGGAAGAAGTAACTGGTCCTTCTGTGTTCATGGTTGGGTAGATAATGAGCGCAGCCATATTTATCCTAGTATGATAACAGGTCATGTTAGGGCATTGCTGATCGCATTCCATAAGTCATTTAGGATGCCAGGAAATCTTGTTGAAGTGGTTTTAGATTTGGGATGCTAGTTTTGGACTGTTTTCATGAAGGAGAGGAAAAAAGAAGGAACTATTTTTTTTAAGACCTTATAATGTACCAGGTAGTTTCTTTAATACTTTACACATATCGTGTCCATTTCCTTTTGCGGCTGTAACACTCTACCACACATGGAGTGACTTAAAATAGAAGAGATTTGTTATCTGCAGTTCTGAAAGTTAGAAGTCCAAAATCAGTCTCGTGAGCTAAAGTCAAAGTATTGGCAGGACGGGCTCCTTTGAGAGGCTTTGAGGGAGAATGAGTTTCCCTGCCTTTTCAAGTTTCTAGAGCTTGCCTGAATTCCATGACTCCTTGCTCCTCCCTCTGTTTCAAATTCAGCAGCATAGAATCTTCTAGTCTTCCCACCTCCTTCTCCCTCTCCCTTCTCCTCTCTGACTCTCTAACCTCTGATTCTCTGTTGTACTTTCTTCCCTCCATCTGCCACTGGCCCTTCTACTTCCCTCCATAAGGATAATCTAGGATAATCTCCCCATCTCAGGGTCCATGATTTAATCATGTCTACAAAGTTCTGGGTTTGCTAATAAGTAAGGTGACATAATCATGGGTTCCAAGGATTAGGATGGGAACCTCTTTTTAGGGCCATTATCTTCTTATATTTCTTGATCAACTCAATGACCTAAGTCCTTTTTCCTATTTCAACCAGCTAAAGGAGTTGTCCAAATTACATTACCATATCACTCGGCTAGTAAGTAAGTGTGGCTTTTTCTCTTTTGTGTTGGTTCTATGCAGGTTTGTTGCACAGAGGTGCAGTGATCTCTGAGCACAGGTTCGCTAGAGATATCCCCAGGCATGAAGGACTTTTTTTTTTAATAACTATGTTGTTTGTCATTACTGGCCAAATAAGAAAGCATAAGACAATACCAAATGTGTGTCTGACTTGATCATTAGGTAATGTACTGCCATGATAAGCCATGTGTCATCCATGAGGGGGTCAGGAAGTTCTATGGAAAGTCACTCCCACAAGGGACCACAATGTGAAATCTGTCTGTGGCTTTATTTCTATCCTGTGGTGGGAGAGGCTGAGAAGAGGGTGCAGTCTAGAGGAAGATCCCCTGAATTGACATAAAGTTGTGTTCTCTTTTAGTGTGACGTTGGTCAAATTTCTTAACTTCTAAGTTCCTCTGATGGAGGTTATACTTGATCCCTTACTCAATTTAAGAAAGTTTTCCTGACCTCCAAAATGGTGTCCTGTTGAGAAGGTACTCAGTAGCCAGTCTTGAACTCTGATAACTTTGGTGCACTCGCATTAAGCAATGGAAATCAGCTACCATCCTGGCCAGGCCATTGAGCTCGAGGTGGCAGGAGAGAGGGTTTGATGCATCCCTGCCATCCCCAGAGTTCCCTCCTCAGCAGGCTTCATTCTTCCGTGAGGCAAACAGATTGAACAGAGAAATGTTTTGCTTTGTCTGCTGGGATAGTTGGTGGATAATTGCCCTCTTTTTACCAGCGTCATCTCACCAAGTTCAGAAGTTTACTTTTCACCCACAGAATGGGCAGAGTGAGGCAATCCTGGCTGCTCATATTCCAGAACTCATTGTTTCTCCCATTCCCTCCATCTCAATAGGAGCTGAGATGCGGAGTCCAAGCTGAGGCATCTCAAAAGCATGTGCTTCTTAAAAAAAAAATAAATTGGGTATAAAGAGCCCAACGAGAGTTCTAGCCAGTGAGTCTTTCTCACTGCCATTCCTGAAGAATTAAAGCGGCAAATATTATTATAAATGTTACCCAAGGCCTTTGGGTAGGGTGATGCATCCAGTAGAGGTAGCAGAACATAAGAAACTCACATCACACCCTTTGTGCAGTTTGGTTCAGATATGCTGGCCCTACTCAAGCTCTTGCATCATTAAAGATTATTAACAACACTTTCGTCCCAGCCAGAAGAATAGGGTTTTTTTTGTGTGTGTGTATGCATCCACCTTTTTCTATTTTATTAAATAGTCACTTGTACAGTTTTTATTTGGTATCCCTTCCTTGAGGAAGTCATAACTTATATTGTCCTTGGTCACCACTTTCTTCCATTTTATTAAATGATAGAGTATATCATTTTCTCTCTTGAGAGAGAGGTCATAGCCTACTTAAATGTTTCTCACCACCTTATTCTCAGCACTCATTACTAAAGGAATGAATCACACACTTAACCCTTTGCTTGAAAGTTGGAAAAATTAAGAGTCATGGTTTAATGAAAGGGCTCTCCTCAAAATGTTTGCCATTTGAATCTATCAGCTTGAAGTTCAAGAATTTCTTTAATAGTTTGAGCTATTTTGTCTCATACTGATTACTTAAAATCTCAGGAAGCTCAGATGTTATGCTTCATTGAGAAATTCCAGGGTAAGGGATTTTAGGATGCTGCATTTCACCATGAGCCTTTTACCAGTTTTCTTAAATGAGAAATGAAAGCCAGTTCCAGAAAAAAATATTAATAAGCCTGAAGTATTTTCTGATAGGTCCTTTAGTTAAAATGCTTGAAATTGGTACATATTTTCTAAGATTACAATGAAGGCCATATTTTGAATGTGTACTTTGGCTTCATCCATTAAAGAGAAATCAATAATTATAGATTCAAGACCAAAAGAAAGAGGAGGGATTCATAGGAATCACTGTCAAATTCCCATACCTAATGAAGAACACCACTGTGGGAGATTAGTAATAGGAGCTTACAAAAATAGCATTAACGACTGTTCATTCTTTAACAATTTAGACTTTCAGCTCTGAAGGAAAAAAATAGGGTTACAACAATTAATCAAGCAGAGATTCTCTTAATGAATCAAATATATGCAAGTGTCTATTTATATCATGACAGTAGAAAAGCTAAATGGTAAAATAAAACTCTGCAGAAGTTTCCTCTATGTGAGAAACTTGAGAGCAAAAATCCCATATAATATTTATGGAAAGCAACTCACCTGTCTTGTTGGAGAAACACCTGGGAAACAATTCTATTGCTCCAGATTATCACAAGCTAATCTTTGCTGATAATATAAAGGAAGAACAGAAAACAGAAGTTGCACCCTAAGGAGAGCATCTGGTTTTGATATTTTTGGCCTCTGGGAATTTTTAGTGTCTCATGGAGACCGCCTACTTTTTATACCCTGTGATGCAATATTTTGATGCTGGCAAGATTATATAATAGGCAAAGGATAATCTAGTGGAAAGACTCAAGAAAGTTCCATCCACATCATTTGATATGAGTAAAATAAACCCAATAGAAAGGAATTCTAAAATCAGTCCTTCTGGTTGCGTTATCCATTCTTCTGATATTTATCACATATAGGAGAAAATGTATGTTTACTCCAAAATCAAAGGCAAAGTGTCAAGTCTTCTATGATGTTTTTCCCCTTGCAGATGAAACTACAGATGGACCACTTAACTGTTAATAGGAAAAAGAGCACTTTGTGTTTACCAACAGGGGACTGACTTAAAGTGCTAAAGTTATTGGACATGTTTAATAATTTATTATCACGAGCATAGTCATGGACAAAAACATGGCATTAGTGTTGTGCTTACTGAATTGAGGCACCCATTGATGTTTACACTAAATTAAAAATTAGGACTTATGAATTTCAGAATTTAGTTAATTGCATATGTGTTTTCAAAAGGTGTTATTCTTTGGATTTTTTTTTTTTTTTTATGTTGTCTGAGCGTCCTAAAAGGTTTAGGAAATTTTGTTCTAGGGCTTTTCTGAAAGAATCCTTTAATCTGTTTTTATATATAGGGACCATTTAATATATGTAAGCTGCTGGATGTGAAAATTCTTCCCAGAGACCTGTGTTTTCCATATAGGTGACAAATGATATATATGACTATATGATATGCTCAGGAATGAAACAGGAGGAACATTTGAGGTAATGATATGCACATAAAGCTTTGCATAAACTGTTAAGGTAAAATATGGCTTTTACATATATACTTTAATTAAATACAGAATTATGGAGGATGGAAGGCACTAGTTCTCATATCTATCAAAACTCTTCCTTCTCAATTTTATCTTGGATTATATGTTATATCCCAAGGGATTAACCCCAGGGAATAGAATAAGACATAAGACTTAAGGTACCTGTTCTCTTTGCGCTTAAATTCCAATGACAGGAGACAAACTATAACTTAGTAAATGCATAAATTTGATCAGAAGATGAAGGTTAATGTGACAAAGCACAATGGAGAAGGTCGAGTGGCACATTGGAGAGGCCATCTGGAAGATTTTTCTGGGGAGGCAACATTTGAACTGAAATGAATATTACAGAGGGATGTAGCCTTCTGATAACTTGAAAGTGCCCTAACAGAGGGGGCAGCCCTGCAGAGGTCTTGAATTAGGAACCAGATTGTCCCATTTGAGGAACATAAAGGTCAGTGGGACAGTTGGGTAAAAGAAGAGAATTGGAGAGGGAGACAGGAGCCAGAGCACACACTGGGCCTTTCAAGATGTGCTAAGGACTTGAAATTTTATTATATGCAGAATGGGAAGGCACTGAAGGGTTTAAGTGAGGTAGGGAAATGAACTGGTAACATTCTTAAAAGATCTCTCTGACCGCTAGTGGAGAATGGAGTAGAGGAGGATTAGCAGAGGGATAAGCTTTGAAGTAGTCCAGATAAGAAATAAGAGTAGCTTGGGTTAGACTGGACAGATACAGGGCATATTTTAAAATTAAATAGGAAGGAATTACTGTTAAGTTTGATGTTGGATGACAGAAAGATAAAATCATCAAGAAAGATTCATAAGCTTTGAACTTGAGAAGTGGGTAAGGGCTAGTATGTCACTTATAAGATGTCAAGGTCTTTGGGAACAGTATTCATTGGAGGTAGGGGTGGAGTAAAAATCAAGAGTTGAGTTTTTGATCACTTAATTTTGACATACCTATGATATATCCAAAGGGAGATGCCAAGCTATAGTTGTAGATCTGGATCTGAAAATGTAAATTTGGAAGTCATCAACATATAGTTGGTATTTAAAGGACTAAATGAGATTCCCCACCCACCCACCCAGGGAGAGAATATAATGAGAAAATATGAAAATGGCCCAGGGCCAATACACCAGCCAACTTTAGAGAAATGACAGAAGGAGCGGAGTCAGCCAAAGTCACTGAGAAAGATCACTCATGTAGGAGAAAAGCCAGAGAGACCGAGAGGGAAAGTTTAGGGGGACAGTGGTCACCTTAGGTGCTGAAAGAATCACAGTACAGGGAGCTTCAGAGAGGTGAACACCAGTATTGGCAACATGGCAGTCACCAGTGGCCTGGGCAGAGAGGTTGAAAAGACAGAGCTCAGGTAAGGAGAAAATAGGAGGCGAGGAAGGTCATACAGTGACTCTCATGACTATCAACAGCTCTTTTGACATATGCAGCTGTAAAGAGGAGCCAGGAAACGCTGAGCAGTTTATTAGGTCAAGGTTTTCTTCACTCAAGATGGAAAGTAATGCTGTATTATATATCTTGCTATGGCATCTCTGCCAATACATTTTACACTGTTAATTGTTTCTACTCTACTATATGGCATAGATTTCCCAACGTTTCTTTCTTTTATTCGGAATCACTGATTCCCAGGAAGGGGAAGGCAGAAGGATGGATTGATTTTTCCCAAAAGGTGACTAACAGTGTTCCTGGATTACAGTCACTATCTAATCACAATGCTAGTCCATTGCATATGCGAACTCATATCTGGTAATAGCTACAATCGTTGTAACTGAAATAGAAGTTAATGAAGAAGTTATTTAATAGATAAATAATAACAACATGGAAACCGTGAAAGGGACCAAAAAGGCTGGGAAGACTGTAGATAAAATACATAGAATGAGGGAGGACAAAAAAATCAAGTCCCAATGTGGGTTAACTTATGTTTTAGAAACACATTCAAGTGAAACCAGAAGATTAAATGTTAGAAGAAAAAGAATTCATCCTCTTAGCGAAAAAAAAATTTTTTTTTTTCACATATCAATGAATGTGCCATCGTCACCATATTCCTGGGAGGGTCACTGCCTGGGGTTGAACTGCCTGGGGCTTGAACTTTTCCATGTTGGATAGTTTTCCTAAAAGTGTCATCCTCATTATAAGAATGGAAAAAGCATGGAACACCCAACTGGCTCAGTGGTTGAGTGTCCGCCTTCAGCTCAGGGCATAATCCCGGGGTCCTGGTATCGAGTCCCACATCGGGCTCCCCGCAGGAAGCTTGCTTCTCCCTCTGCCTGTGTCTCTTTGTCTCCCTCTCTGTTTCTCATTTTTAAATAAATAAATAAAATATTTAAAAAAAAATAAAAGACTGATAAAAAGCAAGGCTAGGCATTTCCCCTGAAGATCAAAGTCGATCAGCAACTTGGTGCAGTAGTTCAGAATTGAAAAGCAGAAATGGCACAGTGGGAGGCAGCTTGGGATCATTGCCTTAGGTGGAAACTGTCCAGGCTGCCCAAGGTGCTGAGGGTTTCTTCCTACTGCTCGCTGGCTCCTGCCCATCCTGACGGGTCAGGAAAACAAGAGTTCAGGGAATTATGTTTTGACCTCAAAATGGAATTTTCTTGTTGTTCTCTTTTTGCAACCCCCACCCCCACCCCCCACCGACCCTGTCCAGCTTTAGGCACCTTTCTGGCTACATGAGTGCCTGCCAGACTCTCTAAGATATTAAGACTTTGCTTTTCTAAAAAAGACTATAGAATCAAAATATGAGTATTTGATCGTTGACTGTTAGATGAGCTCAGACCCATCTGATGGAATCTAAGGGCTGGCAGGCCACGCTGGGCATCTCAACCCTGAAGGCCATGACCACCCCTTGGACGAGGCTTAGTTACATATATGGGCCCTCTCACTCCAGGACAGGATCCAGTGATTGTAGGACCAAACACAGGGCAGAGTCAGCATGAGGCCAGGTGCACATGTGAGTATATCTTGCAGGGATCTGAGCCCTGAGCTCCTCCCAGTGGCCCTGTCTGTGCTTGGTCCCTGAAGGTCAATATATGGCAGCTGTCTGGGAAGCTGCCTGAGAGTTTAATGCCAGACCAAGTGACTCTGGGGCTTATTTCCCAGGGACATCATCCCTCTAGGAGGCTGACTTGGGGTCCATCTTTGCCATCATGAAACTAGACTGTGCATTCTTTGGGGGCAAGGGCTGTCTATGATTATATTATTTTTCTTTATATTCTTAGAACCTAGTACAGTTCTGCATGGAGTGGGCAGGAACATGCAATCTCAAACACAGCTAGAAAAAACACATCAATAGAGGGTTCTCACTCTCCATTCAGCCTACATAATGCAATTGTAATTATATATGTATTTCAAATTAATTAGTTTAACAGTGTTACTATCAATGGTCCCAAAGCCATATCCTCTAACGCTTTGGACTCCTTATGATTTATAGCAACTCTGGATTCTGGACTGTTCTTATACTATCTTGGTTCACCCTTCGTGATTCTCCTACCTCTGTGTCTTCTGAATCTTTGCAGGTTAAGTGTTATCTTTGAGCACTGCATGCCTCATGATGGCTTTGAGCAAACCCTGCCACTATCTGGTGCATCTTCCCATTTTGAGGCTCACTTATATCGTCATTCATGTTTAATCTTAAAAAAAATAACGAAGATAAACAGCAAAAATATGCCATTTGCTGTCCTCCCAGGCCCATATTCCTCTCCCCAAAAGCTTCTAGTGTGTTTTTGGCTAAAATATTTTTATGAACTTAGGGTACGTTAGCCTCATTGTCATGGAAGTAATCAATACAGCCTTCTAGGGGGGAGTGTACAGATGGGATATTTGTATGTGTTATGAACAATGTAATTTTTATACCAAAGATAAAATATAGGCTTGAAATCATTCCTGCCTGTTAACTTGATCCAGATCTGCTGAAGAACATGCATTTAAAATAGCCTTTGATGAAACACTTGGCTCATGGATACATCGTGGTGACAGTTTACAGGATAATGGATCTTTGAAATAGTGTTAGATTTTGACATGGATGAGTACAGCACTTAACGTAATTACTATTTCAAACCTTTGATGGTGAATGTTATTACCAAGTTGGGGAGAAAACAGTTTTGGGGGAATATTTAGGAGTGGTCCACAGGGTGGGTCAGTACACCGATCCAAATGTCAACCACAGATTTTGTGCTTTAAAAAGGGCGGATGGATCGAGAAGCACTCAAAACTCGGGCCATGAAGATGTGACACTGCCAAATGAGTGAGCTTTCTAAAAAGTTATGAGTGGGATTCTGAGTGCTCTATTGAAAAACCAAGGGAAATCCTTTCATTAAAGAGCAGTGCACTTCATCAGCTGATATAAATGAGCATGAAATGTGATAAATTCCACAGGAGAGAGAACTGACACCTCTCTCAAAGTTGCTGATGCATAATGGGGCGGTGGGGGGAGTTAAAACTTGCCCTTAAATAAGTTTGCTTTTTATATGCTTTTATGAAAAATGTTCCCATCATTTCCCATGTAAATCAGTGTTTATAGCTACTGTCTTGTGCCTGTAATGACATCACAATTGTATTTCACGGGGAAAAGAGCAATATGAGCATGAAGCCTAGAAAGGCCAAATCAAGAATATTATGCAGAAAAAAGAGAGAGAGACCGAAACTATGGTATTTTATGAGTATTTTCTCTAGAGAATGATGACTTTAATCATTTCATCTCTTACTCTCTTTCTTCAATGGTGAAATAGAGAATGATGGGCTGGATTGTTTTCTCTAGTCTCGTGAAAAATAATGGCTAATACAATGCTCCAGCTGAGAATGGATTTGGGAAACTTGCTTTTCTGATGCTTCAAAGGAAGTTCTGTGTTTGCTTCCTGTCCAGCCTTTGAGTACCCTTGAGTAGAGGAATGAGGAATTGAAAAATCGTTGTTACCATGCATGTTTCCAGAGTCACTTACACCCTGCAGAGCAGGACCTAGGTCTGATGCTCCCTGCACACCCCCTCTCCCAGAGTATTGCTCAGGCTTCTGGAAGGCGGGTGCTTGGGTGGGGGTTCAGCATTCTGAATTCCAAATGCCCTAAAGAGAGTGACCAGAAAGTAGCTGACACTTGATATCAGAGCACAAGGTTAGCTGAACTCATTTGATGTGGTATGGGCTTCACTGGGAAATTTTTAAGAGTGAAAATAAAAGCAGAGCCAGCATCTGCATCTTCAAAGTCCTTAAAAGAAAGAGCCTCCAAGCCATAAAGGCCAGGAGGTACTTTTTCAGCCAATAGACAGGAAATGTTGAAAACAGAAAGCATCAAAGACCGTCCCAGCGAGGGTCCAGTTTCTATAAGAGCTTTGGGAAGGAAGATGGCTCTCTTGGGTTATCTGGTTACCAATGAACAGATTCCTAATTACCTCCCTTTCCAGTAATATTTTTATCCCCATCTACTCTTAAGTCATGATTCAGAGACATTTCTTTATATGAGGAACTGATAGATAAGACATTTGAGTTATGAACCTGAATTTTTGTTTCTTCAACAGGCACGCCAAATATCCACATGGACGGACTCATTTCTGTGCTGCTGACATTTTAGTACTAAGGATAAGGAGAGAAGCCCTAAAAGCTTCTAAAATGAAGGGGGAGGGGGAGGAAACCTCATAGGTTAAGTGTGATGAGATAAGAGTTGGATTTTCATTTCTTGTAAACAACACCAGATGTTAAAACACACACACACACACACACACACACACACACACACGAGCAGAATCTTAAAAATACTTAACAAAAGTTTTTTGCACTTTGTATACCAAGTCAAATGACCATTCATCGATGAGGTTAAAGTAAAGACTCGTGAGCATAGGTGCACTCAGAAAATGCAACCCACAGGTGTGTGGTGGTACAGTGATTTTAGGATTCCCTCCAGTAAAACATAAAAAATGAATTCAAACAAAAGAGAAAAGAAGGTGGGAAGTAAGAGAAACTTCATGAGCCAAGAAACTGGTAAAGCTTGAAAGATAAGACTAAATAATTGTAGTTGCCTAATGCAAGAATAGAACTATTAATTAAAACAGCAAGAAGAACAAAACTCTAATATTTTAAAAATCAGATGATTTCAGCTTGAGAATGTTTTGGTTAATGGATACCTTATGTCTAGAATGAATTACTTCTAGACAGCAATAGAAAAAAAAGAAGGAAAGAAGGAAGGAAAGACACAGTTTATCCCTTGCTTTCAATCACAGTGAATACTTTTAACTTCAAATAACATTAAAGGAGAGAATCAGATTATTCTTTTCATCAAAATGCATCATGTGTTAAGTTGAAAAATCCTTTTTTAATGGTAATTCAAAATTCAGTCTAAAGTGAACAAGGCATCACACTTCTATAAGGACAAATCCTCTTGAATCATGCAGTTCAATACGCTGAACCCTTCATATTTTCCTTCCACCCACATACAATAAAATCTCAGTGTAAGGACCAGGTGAGGGTGCCTGGGTGGCTCAGCCCGTGGAGCATCTATCTGACTTCAGCTCAGGTCATAATCACAGGTCCTAGGTTCAAGCCCCACGTAGGGCTCTGCAGTCAACGGGAGAGTCTGCTTCTCCCTCTTCCTCTGTCATGCTCTGTCTCTCATAAATAAATAAATAGGGATGCTGGGGTGACCCAGCAGTTGAGCGTCTGCCTTTGGCTCAGGGCATAACCCTGGAGTCCCAGGATCAAGTCCCACATCAGGCTCCCTGCATGGAGCCTGCTTCTCCCTCTGCCTGTGTCTCTGCTTCTGTGTGTGTGTGTGTCTCTCATGAATAAATAACCAAAATCTTTTTAAAAAATAAATAGATAGATAGATAAATAAATAAATAATCTTTAAACAAAAAAGGAGGATCTGATAAATAGTGCATATTACATTGAAGCTGTGAAAGTCGGAACTCCCTATAGCACATTGTACATTTCAGCATTATTGATATTTGCGACTTTCGCGACATCTTTCATCTGAAGAGAACCGAGTTCTTTATAAATGTCATAAATATCACGCTCCATAGAATGATTTCATACTGTGGTGCTGTTGTCAGAAATACATAGGGCAGGCAGTTTTTGAGGTTTCAGCCAAAGCTTATGCAGATGTGCAATTTCATGCAGCTTCCTGAAGGCAAGATTCAGGAATAGGTTTTCTTTGGGAGTCACTTGCTCTTGGGAGCTTCTGCCTTTAGGTCCGGCATCTCAGAGCCCTTCTCTTGATGCATTCAGCCTTCAGCTTTCCCCCTGTAAAATGTGGCTGTGGGAAAGTTTGGTATACTCAGGACAGGGCGGCACCTTCATTCCAGCCTGAATTCCCTTCCTGAGCAGACCTTTCTGTCCTTTGCAGTGTAGGAACATGCCTTTCAACTTCCAATGTACACAGTTATGCCTGATTCTGTGACCAACCCTGGATGAGCATTGTTTTGTTTTAATTAGATTGCCTGGTGGGTGGATTGATTGGTTTTTAAATTTCTCAGTTTGTTGGCTTCCTGGTCTATAAGATGTGAGTGGTGGTAGGTTCTGCTAAAGAGGGTTGTTGTGGGGTTGGAATGCCTCGGTCAGAGATTTGGAGCAACTTCCACACAAGCAAGCATGCCGTGTATATGTGTCCTTAGTCACTCGGCAAAAATTATGTGGACCCTGAACCTCACAGGCTCCGGTCTGTGAGTTGTGTATTGGTTGGTTTGCACAGAGATTCATCTATTGTGTGAACACTCAGAAATGCCTTAAATATTATAAAAAGGAGCCCAATGTAAACTTTTGCAAGTTTGCAGTGCTACTGAAGACACTCCTTAATACTGAAGAAAATAAAACTAGGGAAGTAAGGAGGGATGGACAGTGAAGGCTGTAAGCCAGCCCGTGTTGCTGGCCTCTTTCCCTTCTATTCTCTCTCTACCACTATTTGCAAAATTTTGGAAATATTTAAAGATCTATAAAGAGTCGTCTCTCCTAATTGCTGCAGGTCAGACTGTCCTTGACTTTTGATGTTTCCTGATGTTCTCTTTTTCTCTCTGTATCAAAATATTTCAGACTTGAAATTCAAAGCAAAGGGACAAATACTCAGACCCTTTGCTTCCTTCTCCTTCCCCTGAGGAGCCTGGAGGAAGACACGATGCTGAGAGTGATTTCAGTGTCCTGGGATGTATCTCTATCATGAATCAAATGAAGGTTCTGGTCCTTGTGGATTTCCTGCCAGCCTAATGGTCCGTGACTTTACGTTTTTCTAATACTGTTTTCAGCCTCTCAGAAACCTTCAAAGAAAAACTCCTATGACTGGCTTTCTTTACTTTTTTTTTTTTTTCTTTTTCTATTTCTGCAGCTTAAATTCTGGCCATGATTTCGAGGTGTTTCCATGAAGCTTTCACTCCTTATCTTTTGGCATTCGTTTCTATCCTGTGTTTATTTCTCAATGCACACCATCCTATCCTGCCTAATTATTTTCATGAATTGTAAATATTCATGCATACTCATTACAAGAAACTCTTCAGAGCACAGCCTTAAGATACAACACTTTCTTCCATGAAGAGTTGGTTTTGCATGTACAAGCAAGAGTACTCAATATTTAGCCTAGAAATACATCTTACCATGAATATTGTTGGTTGGTAGCCCAAGGGCATCAGTATTCCTCATTCTAGTGGTTTCAGGTAAGGAACACCTATGAAGGCATATCTCCTAGCTATAGAAGAAGGCAGTGTCTCCTCATAATTTAAGAAAATATTTGTCAAGTAAAATGCTGATGGACAAGAAAAGCAGACTCACTGTGAGACCTGAAATAGCAATATATAAAAAAAACTAGTCTCACATCATAAAACTCAGAAAAATTTAACTATAGATAAATGAATTAAAACTCTGTGTCATTTACTAGAACTCTGATGTGCAAAGAAGGTATTATTTTACATTTGCGAAGCTAACCATTGCTGCCACTGTAAGCAAAAGGATTTCCTGTCGGGTTCTGGAAAACAATGGAATTGCATAAAGGCCTATCACTCATGGCTATGGTTTAAGCAAAATATGATGGCTCAGGAGATATGCTACTAGAACTTACTGAGCATAAAACTAGTCATAAATTTGAGGGAACTGTTATAAATTGGCTAAGAAAATGCTTTTGTCCTTATGTCCTTGGTGTCATGGATGGGGGATCCACTTAATATTTAGAGATGCCCTCTCACTGAAGGAATTTCTTTGGCCTCTGATCAGACATGATGATAATTGTGAACTATTAACAGCAGAAGTGACATTATTTTCCTGTTTTGCTCCTCATTTGGATACCAAGTGAGTAAAATGTTCTTGAGCTACAAATACTGCCTTGATATGGAATGAAACATTTGATATGAAAATTAGTTCCTTTGTTCACCTTCTGATGTCACATAGAATTAAGCTTGGGATTTTGAATTCTCTGGATGCTGTATTTCTTTCTGGATGCCTGGTCCGTGCAGAGCAGGTGCAGCTGCAGTCTCGGTGTGCTTCATCAAGCTTGGAAAATGTAGCACATTCTGAGAGTCTGAAGGATCTAAATGTAGCCTTTACTAAGCTACATACTGTTATACATTTATAGACAGAGGGAGGAATGGAGCTATACATTTTTTTCCTGTTACTCACTTTATTTCTGGGGAGGAACAAGAGCTGAAGTGTGACGTGTGGTGTGTCAATGTGAGGAGGACTCTGCAGGAAGCCTTGCCTGTCCACACCTCCAAACACTTGTGTGTACTCAGGCTTTCATCTCCAGGCTGTTCTGTGTCACTCAGTCCCCAGGATTCGTACCCCTCCTCATGGCTTTAAAACTCCACACTGAAGACACTACAGCTCTGGTCTCTCCCCTGAAATCCAGACTCAAAGTCAACTACCAAATCCATGCTTTCATTGGAATGTGTAATGAGCATCTCAAACATGACTGAAACAGGACCTCTGATCGTCCCCCAAACCTACTTTTGTCCTGTTTCTCTTACAGTAAATGACATACCATTTCCCCCAGTTGCTCAAGCCAGAATCAGAGGAGGAGTTGTGCTGGGCCCTGCTTTTTCTTTACTACTCATGTCCATCAGCACCGTCAGCAAGTGTTACTGGCTGTACCTTAAAGGACACCCTACCCTCCCTTACCACCCTCGCCCACACCACCTACCTTCTCCCTGGATGTCAGCATTACCTGAGTTGTCCTTGCTCGTGCCCTGTCTGCCCACAGTCTGTTCACTACAGAACAACCACATTAAGAAAAAAAAAATTAAAAAAATAAATAAAAGTCTGTCAGATGGTGTTAATCCCCATCTTAACCCCAGGGAATAGAATCTAAAGCTGTCACCCTGGTCTACATGGCCCCAAATGACCTGACCCTGACCAAGTTTCCAGCTTTATATCCTACCACTTTCCCCCAACTTAGGGCCTTTATACTTCTCCTCAAACAGTTTGGGTACATTTTGTAAAATGGCATTGACACTCACTGTTCCTTTGCTCCTGGCCTTCCTTCCGTGACATCTGTAGTCCAGCACCAGCCACTAGTGATAACCCTGGGGCCGTGATATCTGACACAACATGGCCATGGTTCTTCTGTCCCTGACTCTGCATGACTCTTTCACAGCACTTACCAATACACTGCATCGTTTCTCCTTTTCCCCGTTCTTTTTTTTTTCTCTTTCGCTTTTTGTCATAACAGAAATCATCAAACTTCTTCTGTAAAGGACTAAATAGTAAATATTATAGGCTCTGTGGGCCAAGAGGCAAAATCAAGTCACTATTCTTATCAGAAGGCATATGGTTACATGCACACAGTCGCATACACTTTATATTTAAAAATCTAAAGGCCATTCTCAACTCATGGGTCATCTCAAAATGCGTGGGAGATAGGGTGTAGATCAGGAGCCATAGATTGAAGACCCCTGGTCATTATCACTCAGTAGAAAATAAGCATGAGAATAGAAGGGAATTTGAAAATGTGGCTTATCACTATGTCTGTGGCACTTAGAAGACAAAGATTGAAGACAGCTACAATAAAGAATGCTCAAAAAATTAAAGGAAACCATGCTAAAACAAGTAAAGGAAGATGCCATGGCCATGTCTCATCAAAGAGAGAATAATATCATTAGAGTGATGTAAATTACAAAAAATGCTAGTGGAAATTCTGGAATTAAAAATGCTATAACTGAAATGAACTAGTCACTAAAGTGGATGAACAGTACATTTGAGTTGTCAGAAGAAAAAATCCGTAAACTTGACCAGTGGACAACCTGCAAGCTGCCAAATAGAAAAAAGATAGAGAAAGATGAACTCAGCTTCAGGGAAATATAGGATGCCAGTAAGTGCACCAACATAAGCGAATTGGGAGTCCAGAAGACAGGGTGGAGAGAAAGACCAGGAAAAAGTTCAAAGAAACAATGAAGAGCATTTTCCCAAATTCAGTGAATCCAAGAATATAAAAGAATCCAAGTAGGATAAATACTAAAAGATCCACACCCAGACACTGCAGTAAAAATGCTGGAAGCCAATCACAAAGAGAAAATCTTGGAAGCAGAAAGAGAAAAATGTGTCATCACTTAGAGAGGAATCATAATAAGGTTAACAGCTGGCTTCTCATACAAAATAATGGAGGCCAAAAAGCAATGGGATTGCATATTCAGAGTACTGAGAGAAAAAAACAACTTTCAACTAAGAAACCCATGTTAAGAGAAAAGTAACAAACTCTATAAACATATATATGTTCTTTTCAAAGTTGCTTTAAAAGACATCGAATTGTATACATTAGTAATTACGCCAAGGTATTATTGAGGATGTGACATATATAGATTGAATATGTATAGCACACTGTGATAGCAGTAATTATGTAGAATAATTATTGTACACAACAGTAATGGCACACAAAGGAGGAATAATAAGTAAAAATTAAGAATGCTACCCTAAATTTTATATGGAAATGCAAGTGACACAGAACAGCCAAAATAATCCTAAAAAAGAAAAACAGATTCCTCATTCCTCTTGATTTCAAAACTTCCTACAAAAATATAGTAATCAAGTAAATGTGTTGCTGGTCTAAGGATAGAAATATAGATAGTTGAATAGAATTGAAAGCCCACAAATAAACCATCGCATTTATAACCAATTGACTTTTGATGCAGGTGCCAATTCAATGAGTAAGGAATACTGTCTTCAGTAAATTGTTCTGTGATAATTGAAAATCCACGTGCAAAAAAAATTAGCTGGATGTCTACCTCACACCATACAGAAAATTAACTCAGAATGGTTCAGCGATTTAAATGTAAGCGCTGGAACTATAGAAGTCTTATAAGAAAATGTAGCCACAAATTCTCATGATGTAGGATTAAGCTGGGCTTTTAGGTATGATATTGAAAGAAGAACAATAGAAAAAATAGGTAAGCCAGACTTTTCACCAAAACTGAAATCTCTTGTGCTTCAAGAGACAGCATCGAGAAGGTGGGAATGATGGCTCACCGAATGGGAGAAAATATTTTCAAACCATATTTCTGAGTAAGGACTGGTATCTAGAATATATAAAGAACTCTTATAACTCAGTGATAAAGAACAAAACAGTCTGGTTAAAAAGAGCCAAAGGATCTTCATATACATTTCTCCAGAGAAGATATAAGATATACAGATGGCCAATATACACATAAGAAAGATGCTCGTCATTAGCAGTCTGGGAAATGCAAATCACCACAATGAGGTATCACTTTACAGTCATAGGATGACTATGATCATAAAGACAGAATATACATGTTGTTGAAAATGTGGATAAATTGAAATCCTCATACACTGGTGATGGGATCGTAAAATGAGGACACTGCTCTGAAAAACAATCTGGCAATTCCTCAAAAGATTAAACATAGAGTTACCATATGAACCAGCAATTCTATTTTTAGGTAGCTACCCCAAAAAAGGGAAAACATATGTCCACACAAAAAAATTGTCCATAAATGTCCATGGCAGCACTATGCATTATTCATAATAGCTAAAAAGTGGTAACCACCCAAATTTCTAAACTCATTCTCCTAGGAATCTGCTCTCTGCTTATTTCATCTCATTGGCAGTGACATGCTACATGGTGTCAGAGAAGTGAAACCTTGCCTGACCCCATGCATTAGCTAGTCTTTATCTACGTTTATGCTTTGTTGTTTACTGACAGCTGTCAATACATGCTAATACTCATCATCATCACCATCATCAGAACACCTCCCTCAGAAACCACTGTTCTGTTGCCCAGCTCCCTGGGGTAGTTGAAGGCCATGCAGTTGCCTTTTTCTTCTTTTTGTCTTTACTTAAAGGCAGTTTCTGCTTTTTGAGAGCAGTGTTTATGTGGCTGGGTCTCTGCTATTCCACTGGAGTGGCTTGCAAGCAGCTCTTTTACTGCCTCCAGGATAGGAAGGAACTCCCCCCACCCCGCGCGTGTGTGTGTCCACAGACACGCACACGCGTGTACATATGTTCCTCACCTACCCATCCCTTTTCTGTCCCTGGTTATGCAGGCTCAGTGAGAATTAATATACAGTCTCTAGAACAGAGACCACCACAAATGAGGCACTGTATTCATCATGCACTTTTCTTTTTTCTTTTCTTTTACTTTCACATTGTTTAAATTCAATTTGCCAACATATAGTATAACACCCAGTGCTCATCCCATCAAGCACTCTCCTCAGTACCCATCACCCCATCCCCACTCCCACCTTCCCTTCCACAGCCCTTTGTTTGTTTCCCAGAGTTGAGTCTCTCGTGGTGTGTCGCCCTCTCTAATTTTTCCTACTCAGTTCCCCTCGTCATCGTGCCCTTTTATTTTCTATATTTGCAGATGTTATGTCTGGGGTCTTGTTGTTCCTGGCGACCCTGCCCCCTGTAGGCTAACCAGTTCATAGAGACTGTAAAGCACTTGCCTGTTGGTACACCTTCCATGTAAATCAGTCTGTCCCAGGCCCACACCCTGTCCCTTTAGTGGCTCATACCCCAGATGATTTTCCACTGGCCCCAGTCACCCGGGGGCTGGGTACCAGATGGCTATGGGCAGCCCTGGGGCTTGCTGTCATTATTCAGACTGGCCTGTCCTAAGCCTGCCTTGCCTTGCCTTTCCCATTGAAATCACAAGAAAGCCTCTTGTGCATGTTTTGTCCCTCATGCCCTCTGCTTCCCCTTGACCCTGGTGTTTCCTATATGGCCTTACAAGGCATCCGATGGCTCTTATTTCTCACATAAAGGGTAAAAACCTGTTCCTTCACGATGTTCTGTGTCTCTGTGTCTTACCACATCTGATTTTTTAAAACCCTCATTTTAAATCTTAAAACAAGACCGCCGAAAATGACAGCTGTTGGTCTCATATGTTTTCATTATGATCTTTGACATTTGCACCAAGTGAGAAGGAATCAATTTAGATTGATTACTTCAGAATCAAGGATCAAAACATGCCCTGGAAAGCATGTTTTGCAACACGGAACCATGGAACAGTGGAAAATAGATTTGAGTAGAACAAGTGCACCTCCAGAAGCATGAAACCCAAAGATTTGCCTCAGTTGTGAGCTCAGTGAGCATCTGCCAACCTTCCTTTCTAGGCCTCTGTGCCCCACACATTCCAGCGCTGCCGTTGCCCAAACTAAAATGGTGATTGGAAGGACGCCTGGGTGGCTCAGTAGTTGAGCTCTGCCTTTGGCTCAGGGCATGATCCCAGGGTCCTGGGATCGAATCCCACATCTGGCTCCCTGTATGGAGCCTGCTTCTCCCTCTGCCTCTGCCTCTGCCTCTCTCTCTCTCTCTCTCTCTCTCTCTCTCTGTATCTCTCATAAATAAATAAGATCTTAAAAAAAAAAAAAGAAATCATGATTGGAGAGGGTGAAAAAAATTCTGTCTCTAAAGAAATTCAGTTCTCCAGAGCCTTATGGAATAAGGGTCAAATATAAAAAGAAAAGAAAGTCAAATGAAGAGTCATTTTCCCACATCCTAATAAAACAGAATCGCATGAGACAGTACGGTTCCAGAAACTCCTCCCTGGGAACAGAAATGAGTGTTCTGTGTTTGTAGGAAGGTTGCCCAGGGAGTATTGTTTGCATAAAGAGAAACTGATGGGATGAATCGCTGATAATGACAATACCATTCCTTGGCAACTGGGCAAAGATGAGGGCGGCCGAGGGTGAAGATCTGTCCAGCAGCTTTGGAACTGCTTCCTCTTCATTCTGGATCTTGGAACTGCCCAGGTGACCAGAGGCAGTGGGGATCCAGCCCGGGCCCCGCGGATCGTGATTTAAAACACAGCACCGGAGGGTCCTTCCGTGAAGTCAGTCGTTGAGCAAGAATATAGAGGGGGAACAAAAAAAAAGAATATAGAGGGAGGGATGTAAAAACTGCAATTAGTTTAACGATGGCCTTCTACTAGTAGATATGCTGCATGTGTGTTAATAACCGTATCTGTTCAACTGGCTGAGGTTTCCAGCCTGAGGAGGAGATACACAGATGTTTATCACAGACATGAAAACTGATTGATAGAACCACAAAAGGTAAAAGTTTTAAATCATTATCCAATTATTGCTGTGGGCACTTCTATTACCTTTTCTATGAAGTAGTGACATGTATGAAAAGAGTGAGCCATTTACATTTCTGAGAGACAGGGAGAGAAACAGGAGGAGGGTAGACTGCGAAGACGGATTAAAATTGCTGTTTCTTTTATGGGATCAAGATCCAGCTTTCAAGTATTAACCATAAAAAAAATTTGCCCTTGGGACACCTGGGTGGCTCAGTCGGATTGGTGTCTGAATCTTGATTTCGGCTCAGGTCATGATCTCAGAGTTGTGAGACTGAGCCCTGTGTTGGGCTCTGTGCTGGGCGTGGAATCTGCTAAAGATTCTCTCTCCATCTCCCTTTGCCCTTCCCCCTGCTCACACATACTCTCTCTCTCTAAAATGAATAAGTAAATCTTTTTAAAAGTTGCTTTTGTCCTTGATGTTTTTTAATGTGTGCAGATATAATAAACATTATAACAACAACAGAAAAATATTTCCTTTCTCTATCCTTGAAGGTAGGATAAGTTTGGAGTATGCTACTCAAAACCTGACCTCCTTCGATATAATTATAATCCATGTTAATGATGAAGGGAAATCTTTGCATGATGCTCTGAAAAGCTCATCTGTCCTTTGGAATTCCGTTTTATCAGATTGACCACACAGGAGGAGCTCAGAGAAGTTCTATGTCTGGGTCTCCTTGACAGTGACATGAAGGTAACCTTTTGATGCAGATTATATTTTGTTGAACATGTGCATATTAAATCGACAGGGTGATGCTTGGATTGGGCTCTTTATGAGTATCTTGGAATTACTGCTTTCCTTCATTTCTAAGAAAAGATCCTGTCTCCCTTTGTGACTTGCCCCGACCATGACACACTGACTTTCAGTGCTACCGAAGTTTTACAGTGAACATTGCTGGAAAAGCAATAAAATGTCACCCAGAGGGAAAATAAAAGAATAGGAAAACTAAAGGAAAAAAAGAGAGAAGGAGATTTGAGAATGGACAGAAAGAGTAACTTTGATGACTGGGTGGGTCCTTTGCACGTTCCTTTTTGTTGGAGCTGATGTAATTTCCTTGAGCCCTCTAGTGCTGTGGGTGTAGACAGGAGGGCTTGCATTCATGTGCAAAGTACTGGCAGCTCTGTTGATGGGGTTTATTTTTTTGCACTAAGTATAATTACTCAGAAATTTGGATCTCAAAGTATGTCCTTCTCTGTTCTTTTTTTTCTCCATGATGACTCCCATAACAGGGGCCTGGAATGTGGTGGATTCAGGAGCCAGCCAGCCAGGGTTTGGGTTTGGTTCACTTGTGAGCTGTCAGGCAAGTTACTCTCTTTGGCCAAACTTCCAAGATACAAGAAAACAGGATGATAATCATTCATGCCATGTTGCGGTATCTAGTGAGGATTAAGTAAGAGGTGTAAAGAGTTTATTCTTTTCCTACCACAAAGAGCTCAATAACTACTGGGTAGTTTATTATTCTATAGATAATCTCTTTTTTAATTTAAATTCAATTAGTGAACATATACTACATATTTAGTTTCCAAAGTATTGTTCAGTAATTCATCAGTTGCATATAACAACCAGTGCTCATCCCACCACGTGCCCTCCTTCATGCTCATCACCCCGTGACCCTGTCCCCCGCCCTCCTCCTCTCCACTGACCCTCAGTGTGTTGCCTAGAGTTAAGAGTCTCTCATGGTTTTTTTCCCTCTCTGATGATTTCCTGTTCGTTTTCCCTCCCTTCCCCTATGTTCTTCTGCTCTGTTTCTTATATTCCACATATGAGTAAAACCATATGACTGTCTTTCTCTGATTGACTTATTTCACTGGATATTCTATATGTGCCTTATTATTTAGAACACTGGAGATGCCATGAGAAATAGCTGCCAATTTGATTTGAGCAAACATGACTGTCATCTCCTGCAGCTGAGCTGCATTGTTTTCACATGTTTAATGGGCATAAACTAACATGCAGATTTTCCCCTAACACAGGAAACACGAGGTCTCAAATATTGTAAACTCTTACCACCACTCAGGAAGAATAAATCTTGGCTCCTGGGAGAGGAGCCAGTTTGTGGAGCAGATTAGAAGTTCAGTGTTGGATTGAAATGTAAGAGGTTTGTTAAAAATCCAAGGAGAATTGTGGAGAAGACACTGGGGGCTGTGAGTCTGGAATCCAGGGCTGTGGGCTGGAGGTACATTTGAAAACAGCCGGCAGCTGGAGAGCATTCAAGGCTCAGAGTTTGGGCACAGCCACCAAGAGGCCCCAGTATTCAGAGGCCAGGAGAAAAGGACGTGGCAGCAGAGGGCCCTGAGAAGGGATGGTCGCTGCAGCAGGGGGGAGCCAGGCCAGTGCTGGCTTTTGCACTGCATGCTTCTGCAAGCATGCCTCCTTTCATTTGTTTATCATGATGCTCACTCTATTTCATTTGTGCTTTGCTTTCTTGCATTTTATTTTTATGAATTGAAGGTTGGTAGCAGCCCTGTGACCAGCAAGTCTATAAGCACCGTTTTTCCAACTGCTTTTCCTCATTTTGTGCCTGTGTCACATTTTGGTCCTTCTCTCCATATTCCAAGCTTTGTCCTTATCATTGTATGTGTTGCAGTGATCTGTGATCCGTGGTTGCAACTTGCAGAGAGCGCAAGTGATGGTTAGCATTTTTTAGCAATAAACTACTCTTTAATTAAGGTATGTACATCATTTTTTGAACATAATGCTACCACACACTCAAGAAACTACAGTTTAGTGAAAACATAAGCTTTAGAGGCACGGGGACACCAAAAAAATTCATTGACTCCCTTTATCATGATGCTCACTCTATTGCGGTATTCCAGAACCCAGAACCAAACCGCGGTATCTCTGAGGTGTGTCTGTAGAGGGTGTCAGGAGGGAGGGAGCCGTCAGCTGTGTCCTGAATGGGAGCTGCTCTGACAGGATGGTGAGGGAGAGAGCTGCCTAGCATGGGGTTCAGCAAGGACGGGAGGGAGGCATTGGAGGAAGACTGGAAGTATGCTCTCTGGGGGAGCTGGCTACGTAGGGAAGCCGAGATGGAGAAGTGGTCAAGAGAGGATTATGTTAAACATGGGAGAAAGAGCAGCACAAGTGTACACCGCTGAATGGTCTCTGCTGAATGCAGAGAAGGAAAATGGATGTTGCAAGAGGCAGGCAGCTGCCTGGAGCCATATCCTGGAGTAGGAGAGAAGCAGGGAGCTCTAGTGCACACGGACAAGTGGAACTTCCCTGGGAGCAGGACCAGTCATTCTGTACTTCCAGGTGTTACTGGCAGTACACAGACAGATGCTGGGAGGTGGTTATCCTGCCCACCTTTCATTAGAGTTATGTCTGTTCCTGGCTTCTCTGTTTATGAATTTATCATTTCCTTGTGCTCTTCGATTTGCTCCTTTTCATGTTTCTAAACGCTCCACCTGGCTCACCTACCACTCACCTGGAGAGATGGCAAGACGCGGGTAGTCTGTAAACACTGCTATCACTGTAAATGTGAATGGCAGGAGAAATGTCACTGCCCAGATTCGAGCATCAACAGCATGAATAAGTAACCCATGAGGTCTTCAAGCACTAGAAAGTAAAGCCCAACCTTGAGGCGTGGAAGAGTTCATTTAGGAAAAACAGGGCAGGTGAGCACTGCTTACTGGCAGTTGTGCATTTCTGAAACAAGTGCTCGGGAGATACTAATGGCCAGAGCATGGATGTTTCCATCAAGCTTCCGAAGTATGTGCTTCTAAATCCCTGTTAGATTTTAGACATGGAGATATCTAGAGACATATGTCTGGGTTTGGGGGTTGATGCCTCCCATGAATGTCCCTTGGCTCTTGTGAGAACAGGAGCCAACAGCAGGTATTTCTAGGTGTCCCAGGGCTGGAACCACATGGTCTATCAGTAACTGCAAATTGTTTGTGTCACAGAGGGGTCCTATGTTTATGGCATCCTATCAGGTTGTGTTTCTTTGTTGCTTTTATTGCTTTTTCTGAATGTTTTTAAGACCAAGTAACAGAAGTATAGGAAAGCATGAGTTTTGTTCTCAGAAGTAACCTTACTTGTTATGACCGTGTTTGCCGTAGATTAGGTACTGTGAAAACACAATGCAAAGCCCCCGCCCACCCGTGTCCAATCTTCATTTGGGAGACAGCCTCCAGAGCTGGACAGTTGGGGTCCAGATGCTTCCCGAAAGCCTGTTGTGAGCTGTGTCTCATAAAAGAACAAGATTTGTGATGTTGCTATTGGGAGGCTTCTGACCCATGAAAAGCTCTCTACAAATGTGAGCTGCTGTTTATGAAACATTTTCTTAAATGTTTTTCAATGATTATCTACTGATGCTGTACTTTTAAAATTTTCAGGCATGTTTAAAACAAGGGAAGTCCATTGATTCAGTCATAGGCTTGCTGAGAGAATTGATTGGGGAAGAGAAGTTCATTTACTAAATACTGGTATTGAACAAAAGGACCAAAGAAGGATCTGTGGTGACCAGTGTTTTGAACCTATCACAAAGAAGTGAACCTGGGGTCCCCATTGTCTGGGTAGCCAGGCAAACAGCCTTTCCCACCTCAGCCCCCAGAGCCTCCAGATGGCAGCATTTGGTCACTTCATGCCTAAAGCAAGATGGCAAGAGAGGCAATAAAGTTCACTTCACCTCACCGTGTTTAGGTGGATATGGGATAGAAATCCCTCAGAAGGAAGAATAATGGTATGCGCTGGGTTCAAGTATAAGGAGGAGTGAGAAGAGCACCTGGTTGCATAGCCTGCTATCTCTGGATCTGTCACATCCGGAATTGTACTAACGTGCACTGCCAGATGGAGGGTACCAGTGGCCAGAGCAGGGGGACAGGGTGGGCAGTGGACAGTTGGCAGTCAGTGAGGCTGATTGTCTGCCTCCCTTACCATGGACACTTGGTAGAGATGCACAGACCAGGGTGAAATCTTCTGGAAAAAATGGCAGGGGCTGTATGCTACGAGCTCTGCCTTGAATACTAAGTAACAGGGAGGGTTGAGCAGGACTCGACGTGTCCCAGGATGGTTAACCACAGTTCCCCATCCCTATGCATCTATGCCTCCTGTACGTCCCTGTGTCTGTGCTCTGCTCTCACCCCATCCCCACACACACCCCCATGTACACACACACAAGCCTTCTTGATTCTCACCCCATAAGCAAAGTGCTCAGTAGCACCCTTCTCTTTTATTCTTCCCTCCTAGGGGTTTAATTCACATGGAGGATTAATGCCCTAGGTTGTTGAATCAAGGATCAGAACAAATGCCTACTGTGTATCTCTGAAATGACTCCTCAGACCAAAATATCTAGGCAAGGGTCACAGTATGCCTTCAGATGTGCACAATCCAGACCTTTGGTTTCCTCTCTCTGCTGAAAATCAGATGCCATCATTCCCGGCACATACTTTTCCTGCAAAGCCATAAGGCCCTGCAAAGGCATCAGCTGTGACTATGGTGTCCTGCCAGCCATCAAGGCTGCTAGAAGAAACCATGTTGAAAATAAGTGTTCATGGCATTCAGGGCCCCAGCCCCCTGTCGCAGGTTGCCCTGCCTTCCTTGACTTCTCTCAGCATTCTGATTGGTGGTCCAAGCCAGCAAATGCAAGCCAGATGACCGCTTGGCACCTCCAAAGCCTTTCCTGAACCCTCCCTCTCTTCCTCAGAGTTTTCTCATGAACAGACAGATCCCTGTAACCCCTCTTCTGGGGATTTTTCTGCTCTTGGGCTGTGCTGTTCATTGCTATGTTCACTTCATGCTTTCTCTGACAAGTCTGTTTTCCCTCTTCAGCAGTGAAGAAAGTTGTGTTCATTGAAGCACTTCGGTTGAGAACCCAAAGCTAAGGAAATGGGAAGCCGAGTTATTAATCATGAATCCATTAGGGGTCTCCAGAGAAACAGAACAAATAGGGTATATGTGCACACAGAGGAGAGGTGTTGCAAGGAATTGGCTCCCACAGTTACGAAGGCCAGTGAGTCCCAAATCTGCAGGGTGGGCTGGCAAGCTGAAGGCCATGGGGGAGCCAGGGCAGATCAGATCCAATGGCCATCTGCTGCAGAATTCCTTATTGTCTGGGGAGGAGGACAGCCTTTGGCTCTACTCAGGCTTTCACTTGATCAGATGAGGCCCAGACCCATTATGAAAGTAATCTGCTCTACTCCAAGGCCACTGATTTCAACATAAATCTCATCCCAAAACACCCTGACTGAAATATCCAGAATAACATTTGACCATGCAGCTAGGCACAACTGGGCACGTCAGATTAACCATTGTGCCAGGTTTTCTTGGTGCTTTGGTTTAAAACCATAAGATGGATTTCATGTGAAGGATCTCTGGAAAACTAGCTGATCACTCAGATACGGAGACAAAAGACCAAGTCACGCCATCACCTGGAGCTCTGCAAGGGTTCACTGTCGGCGTGGATACGGTTCTCCTTATTCAGCAACTGTTTGCTCTATTCAGTTTAGTTACAGTTAAATAATGTGTAATTATTTAGCTCTCTCCAACACAGTGTAATTTAAGATGAGATTTGGCATAAACCAAAGCATCTTCTTCGTGTGTGAGAGTGTGTGTGTGCATGTGTGTTCTAGTCAGGAGCTTCATAACAGCCGAGCCCTGTCCTGTGCAGGGGTGCCATCACTTGCCACTGCTTTGGAATGAAAGGAAACTGGGAAACTGATACGAAAATCATCGTTGTTTCTCTTTAAACCTGCTGAAAAGTCTAGCAGTTTGTGTTGAAACCCAGAGCTCTGTGGTTTCTAGGAGTGATGTGTGCCAGTGACTCCTCAAATATCCACAGCTTGTAACAGGACACTTGTGGGACTAGGACATTGAGTTACTAAGAGTAAATAATGCCTCTGCTACGAGCCAGTTCCACCAGATTGATGTAACTTAGAGGGAACCCTTTCATGATGCTCATCAGTTTGCACAAAAGCAGAACTTTTCTGTCCAGGTGCTCACAGAGCACCTTCATTTACCTAGGACCAGCTTTCCAGGCTCTGGTGTGGGAATTAACCGGCTATGACATGCAGATCGGGCAGACTAAGGAAGCGTGATAACCGGATATGGAAGGACATGTGTGAGAGTGAACACTTTACTTCCACGACTCTGCTTTTCACCGTAATTCTTTGCTTCTCTGCTCCCAAATCTAGGTTTTTCAGCTCAGAGTGAGGTAGCTATGGCAACGCAGGAGTTTTCCAGGGAGAATGGGGGTGGGGTAAGGCCCTCTTCAGTAGGTAAACCTCAACCGTTGGGACATCACTACAGAGCCCACCGACCTGCAGCCCCCTGGACACGCAGAGCTCCCCCTTGCCTCATTCCTCTTTCTCCTTCCCCCTCCCCCTCCCCCACCTCCCCTCAAGTTGGCTGACACTGAGGCATCGCCCCCAGGAAGCCACCCAAGAATAACGTCCATAAGTGGCAGTATGTGCTGACGGTGTTGCCTATGAAGCCCCACACTGACATGCAACACTCTGGATCAACCTTCTCCTTGCTGGCTATCTCCAGTGGCCCAAATTGGGTATGAAGGGCCCAATTAACAGCCCCCTTGTCGCTCTGCCTGAGGTCAGACTTGAACTGAGATATAAACAGAAGTCAGAGAGATGGAGATCAGAATATCACTTCCACTGTTGATGCAGTTCTCTTGGAAAACTTGGCTTGGATCTGGCTTGAAACTGGTGGTAAGTCAGTTAACCCTGGTCCCTGGTTCCCTGGTGGAGATAAACAGTTGCAGGACCCCCCCCCAAAACTGGAGGTGCTCCCCCAAGAAAATTTAAGGCAATGAGGAGTAGATAAGAAATGAGCATGCTTCCAGAAAAGAAATGGGGAGGAGAGGGACTGTATTGGACTCAGAATGCTCAGATCCTTCTCCAAAGGGGCATGAGAAGGGCATGTATGAGAAAAGGTTGTGGTCTCTATCTTTGCGTCTTGAGCAAGTGGGTTAGTCAGGGTTCTCCAGAGAAATAGAACCAATAGGAGATGTGTGTGTGTGTGTGTGTGTGTGTGTGTGTGTGTGTAGAGAGAGAGAACTTTATTTTAAGGAGTTGTTTTGTGCAATTTGGGGGCTACTGGCAAGTCCAAAATCCAGAGGCCAGGTCGGTAGGCTGGACGTGCAGGTAAGAATTGATATTTCAGTCTTGAATCTCATGGCTGGAAGCTCAGGCAGTACTTCAGTGTTGCAGTTTGGAGGCAAAATTCCTTCTTCTTTGGAAAATATCTGTCTTGTTCCTAAGGATTTAAGCTGATTGCACGAGGCCCCCACACATCATGGAGGGTTATTTGCTTTACTTCAAATCAACTGATTGTGAATGTTAATAACGTCTTTAAAAAGAACCCTTTAGAGCAACATTCAGATAGTGTTTGGCCAAACAACCGGCCACTTTAGTCTTGCCAAGTTGACAGATGAAGTTAACCATCATAGCACAGAAGCCAGAAGAGGCAGCAGTAGGGATCTGGGGGTGGGGGGCATCCTTCCACATGCTTTTAGAGGCAGAATTCATTCTCCCCAACACCAAGCACCATCAGTCTCCTATAAATATTCACCACATGTGTGACTTTCCCAAAGGCGGTGGATTCTTTTATTTCTTTAGAAGCCAGCAAAGGGTGATTTGGGCAGGGAGGCATAGCTCTAAGGCAGAGGGCAGTAAACTGGTTTTAACTGTGTGTACTTAAGGGTAAACATTTTAACCACACACCTTGGCATGTGCATTTGTTTATTCATAAAATATGTATGTTCACTTTTCATGGACTTCATAAACACAAATTAGAAATAAGGAGAGAAAACAATGAAAATATTTTCATTTACTTTTTAAATGCTTCACAAATACATAAGACTCTTATTCAGTATTATTCATAAGAGCATTTGTGTGGAAGATGCTTTGTTGTTTGGGAAAGTTTTGGTTAACACTTTGCAACAGAACACTTGCAAGTTCTGCACAGAAGTTTGGTATATTCTGACACTTGATTTAATAGCCAAACGATCGAAATGGAAGAATCTGTGACTGGGTCGTTCAATCGTTAAACTCATTTTTCAATCCTGTCCACACTTACACAGAGATTTTTTAATGAAATTCAGCTGTAAACTCTTCATCTTTTCCTGATGTCAATCAGTTCTTGTAAATCAACCAGAAGGTATTGCATTTTTATTTTTTAGCAAATGGGTTCAAGATGTACTGAATCTTCATTTGGGAGATTTTAGCTGAATTTTAAAATTCCTTTCTAAGGAATACAAATGTACAAATATGAAAGTTTGTATATTGTTTCTGGCAAGAAAATCACATAAGGAGAAATTTTTAAATGTCTGCTTTTCAAATGGTTCCTTCATAACGTGTTCTTACAAAAAAAATCATTTCTCCTTCATGGCTAAAATAACAGTTTTACATTGAAAGGACAAATTAATTGTGTCTGTGTGTGTATGTATTTGTGTGTGCACACAAAAACATCCCTTAGTTAATACAATATTACAAGTTTTTTGGCATGACGGAAAGATCAACAAATTTGGACTCCTACAGTTTTGACCAAAAATAAGTAAATAAATAATTCCTCTTTAAGTTTAATGACTTTTAACTAGAACACTACCGTGTGTTGTGAAAGTCCATCATGTTAAGAAGTTTTGTACAGATTTCACTCTGTAGAATGAACCACACAGAAAACATTACAGAGCAGGGCATTGCCACATGTCAGGACCTGCTCTGACGTGCTATCATGTAACCCACCAGATGGGGGGGCCAGCTCCAGCGCTCTGCTCAGGAAGCCCTCTCTTCTGGCAGGTGTTCCCTCTGTTGTGGGTGATAGTCCTGTCTGGCAGTCACCTCGAGAGGGTGTTGTTGTCAATCAAGATACTAAATAGCAGGATACCTTTCTTACTTTTAATTTTAAAAGATAAGTAAAGAGAACTTCTCGTGTTTTCTTCATACCCCCTGTGAATCCCTGTTCTACAGAAAACCTTATCTCCAATCCAGAAATCAGGGAACCCTCATTATGAGGTTATCTATTTTGGCAAATGTTATTAATTGGTCATATTAAATAAGTGTTTGTAGAAGCAAAACGACTAGAAGACATCCAGCTAAAGAGAGACTGGGAGATTTATCCTGGGCCCGAAGTCTATGGTTTGTCACAAGGGTTAAATTGTCACACTGGAGACAGAGGAAACCTGCTCAGGTGCTCACAGCCACATCATAAGCTGCATGGGTTCACCAGCCCTGCTCCGAAGCCCATACCTCCAACAGTACAGAGTTCATTCCACACCCATCAGGTTCCTTCCCAAGAAGGCCCAGGTCCACTGGTCCTGGAGCCACATTTCTAACATAGTGTATGAGTTTCCTATTGCTGCTGTAATGAATCACTGCAAACTTTGTGACTCTTTCAGTTTCTGGAGGTCAGAAGGCTAAAATGGGTCAGTAGGGGCTGTTCCTTCTGAAGGCTCTAGGAGGGGGCTTTTTTTTTTTTTCTTTTCCAGTGTTAAAAAATGATAGAAGACAAGTTAGGTGATACAAACAAATTTTATTTAACACTTCATGAAGCATACAGTCTCTATTTGGAGAACCGCAAAATGGGGCAGAAGGCAAGCAGCTTTTATAAGATAATGAATAAAGAACAAGAAGGAGGAAAGTAGATGATATCTGATTGGCTGGGGCCACATAGTCAACTCGTTTGGGTAAGAAAGAACAAGGAAGTAAGTACAGAGCTCAGAGGTGGCTTGGTGTTTGGGGACTGGCTGGGTGGATATACTGCATCTTGGGACAAGTGGAACATTTACAGGGACATAAGAGTTACCTAAATTTCTGTTTGCTATCATGGCAGCCCAGGCAGGAACAGCACCATCTTGAGCCTAAAAATTGTTTTCAAATCTAGTTTCCAGAGGCTGCTCACAAACCTTGGCTTGGGGGCCCCTCCAGCTTCAAAGACATCTTCCCATATCTCTCTCTCTCTCTGAGCCCATGGTCACATTGCCTTTCTCTGTCTTTGACCTTCTTTTCTCCCTAAGAGTCCTTGTGGTTATACTGGGCCCAACTAGATAATCAGGATAATCTGGATAATCTTATCATCTCCAAATCCTTATTTCAATCATATCTGCAAAGTCCCTTTTGCTATTCACAGGTTCTAGAATTAGCATATGGATGTTTCTAGGTGGCTGTCTTCAGTCTACTAGCATGGCCTCATCACCTTTGTGAACAACCATGAGTCAAGTTATAATTATGAAAGATGTTGGTCCAGCACAACTCATATACCAGAAACAGAAGAAGATTGTAGATTTTAGGGAAATGATAATGGGGTCAAAGGGAAAATAGAACTCCTTAGATTAGGATATAATCATTTTCTAATCAAGCAAATGTTCAAAATGTAGCAGCAATCAGTATTCTGGAAGCAAGAGGCCATTGGCAAATATATCTCTCCCATTCCAAGGACACAGGCAGAAACTCAGCTGAGACTTCTTCATCCAGCTGTTGCAAATACATACAACAGCTGCTGCCCCTCCCTATGGCGTAGCTGCCACCAGCCTGGAAGAAGCCGGCTCTCTCCCTCCCCAACCCTCCCAGCAGACAGACGCCCTCGTGCCTCCGGCTGGCAGCCCTGCACTGCAGCTGTAGTGCTTTCTGTTCTATTTTTAATTTATAGTGCTGGGACCATGGTTGTTTTACTAGCGTTTCACATGATTTGGAACACATTTTATGTTAGGTCTAGAAGAGCTTCACCCACAGTGCTATTATCTTTATCTCCAGACTGCTTGGGTTGGAATTGTCTGCCCTGAGCCCCCACTTACCTGGATGACATCCAGGTAAGGCTCTTCACAGATCTCCCTGACAGATGGCATTTCCTGGTCGTTAGGTCTGGGGAAAGAATGTCCCCAGAAAACAAGATTTTTATTTAAGGGCTTCTTAGAAGGCAAGGAGAGCATAGAGAAATGCTGAGTACCCTTGCCATACTCAGAAACATGGTCAGAAACTTAGGAAGAGCAGGAAAATCAGGAGATTGGTCAGAGTTGACCCAAACTTCCAACTATTTGCAGAGTGGTCTTCGGTCTGCCTCTCCATGGAACATGGGCCATGCTTCTTAGGTCTGCAGAGAAGTCCAGCACAGTGACTCAGCACATTCATATATACCCAGTTTGAATTACCAAAGACAACCAAACAGTCTTTAGTAAATTAATATATTAAACTGGGGTAAGTAGATATTGGAGGCCCAGTCGAATAATCCAGAAGAGTTAGACTCTATGAATATGTCAATATGGTAACCTCTTGATATTTATATCACTAGAATCACTAAAACTACTAATTAGTATCTATTAAGTGATTACAGTGGACAGAGTTATGTACATATTTTCTAGATTGATACAGAATTAGGGCGGAAAAAAACAGGAGGAGGAGGAGGAAATAAATCCTATACAGCAGCACCAACCCAACACCCAGACCTTCCCTTGGGAAAAGCTTAGTTGCACGTTTCCTAGAGACCCCTGGCACCGTCACCATTCACTCCAAAGTGACAGTTGGCTCATGTCTTTGCGTATGCTCCTTGTATTTGCAATACCTCACTTTTGAGGCCTTTAGCCTAATGCCCAAGACCACAGTGCCCACCAGGAGACTTCAGGACTGTGACTTTTAATTGAGAGACTCTGAAGACACCATGTCTACTGCATTAGTGGGCTGATGGGATCCCATGTGCAAGAACAAATGTAGCATGTTCCTTCAGAGCCCTTAGGAAGGGCCTGGAATGGAGCTCATCTATATGTGGCCACTTTCATGATCCTGATCCTTGAACACCGGTTCTTCTGGAAGACCAGTACAAGCCCCCCATAGGACAGAGCCCTGTGTGAGACTGGTGGAGGGAACATATTTGGGGCAGGCCCAAATGCATTGAGTCAAGATTCTGTGAGTGGGACTCACTCGCAGGCTCACCTTACATGGAGTTTTGCATATCCTAGGACTCTCTCAGAAGGAGATTTTGCTCTGTGCTACCTGGGAATCTATGCAATGGGAATTGCAGGGGTGCAAGAGCATCTGAAGAAACTCAGCAGGCTGGGCTAGAAGGTGGTTTTCAAAAGATGACTCTTTGGAGACACCCCATGTGGATCTCTGATGCCTAAAATAGCCAGTCCATTTTTTTTAGCACAAGCTAGCTGGAAGCTCACAGGTTCAGTATGCCAATGTGCTATAAAGTAGAAATGGGTTTTCAAGGTAACACTAGCAATGTCTCTTTATGGAAACCATCAAAATTGAGGTTATAGGAACCTTTCAAAAGAATCTCTTCATAAAACTTCCAATAAAAACATTTAATGGCAAAACATGGGCCAAAATAACCTAAGGAACAGAGCCGCAAATTGTGCAATCTGAAAACAGGCGAGTTGTTTCTTTTTCTCACTGTTGAATTGAAAACTCATTTTTAAAATTCTGCTTCAATTGTAAAGAACTATTTCTGTTCTCCAATAAGACTTTTGCTTTCAAAGAGGGACGATAAGAAAAGGCTGTCTTTATCAGCAATCAAAGTGAGACACTCGGTGCTCTCTCTCCTGCCCTACCATCTGTCCTTGCCCCCTTCTTCCGCTGCACTGAGTGGTCACAGGTGTCCCCTGGATGTCCTGGGTGTCTACCTGGGTGACCACCATGCTAGCTTCCCACGTGGTGGCCAAGCCTTTCTCCCCAGCCAGGGCTGACCTTTCCATTTGGATGTCCGGTGACCTGGTCTGTCAGCAACCAGAGCGTGTGACCCACTCTTGGGAGCAGACTCACATGCCCCAAGCATCAAAAGCAGAAGGCAGAGCATTTATGGACCTGCACTGAGAAATCCCTCTATTGCCTGAACATGATGCTCACATTTGCAGGGCAGTTCATGCTCCATGAACTATTGGAGGTTCGTGATCTTTGTATATTAATTATGCCGCAGAACAAGAATTGGAATGAGCGGAGCTGGAGGGATTGCTCTAAGGAGGGGTTGCCAGTGCCCACTTGCTGCCCTCATCTCCTTGGTGGGGGTCCACATGGCCACATTATGGACACTGGTGGTCCTGAGCCTGCCTGGTGTCTCCCTGGGCAGCCCAGAGAGACCATCACCAGCTTCCTCTCCTGTTTCCTTTCCCTGTGCTTGCATTGCTGCCCAGCCTGTCACTCTTGCTCTCCACTGGGTTGTGACAAGCCAAGCCCTTCTGCAGCATGTTAGTCTTGACGATGTCTGTTCTGGGTCTATTTGTGTTTGTTTTTTGGTAGAATTCCTAGAGAAAAATCTTGCATCCCTTTTTCCAGGTTGCAGGAAGGAGAGGAACCACCTCCCCTTGTGCCTATGTTCTGCCTACACATTAAAGATGCCATTCTCTTGGGCTGCCTGGGAGGATGGCAACTGCATTTATTTAGTGCCCACATCATGCCAGAAACATTCCATGTTTTTATTAGCAACTTCAACGAAAACATGCTGGGTCGGCAGAACTTATATTGTCGAGGACAGAAGTAAGATTCTGATATGTGAAGTCCCCAAGATCACAGAGCAGCGGATAGGGATCAAGATTGTAGCCCCTGTTGTCTGGATCTACTTGCCCTGCCCTTTTGCCCACCCCACAGAGCCCTGGGGCTAGGGGTCCACTTGCCCTCCTCCTTCCTGCTCCATTCTGTCCCACTGTGGGTCCTGTTCACTGATTCCATTCCCTGGACTGATCTTCCCACCTGTGTCTCATCTGTACCATGGAGTGTAACTCATGCAACACTGAAGTCTGCTGCTGACACTGATGTCAGCTGCTAGGATCTGTGTCATGCCTGAGCACTTCTGCTCCCACTCAGAACTCCTGCCGGTAGGGTTGGCTTCGTAGATGCAGTCCTGGCATTTGGTGGGGTCATCACATGATGATCAAGAGCTGTGTGGAGGGAGGGAGAAAAGCCTACTGCCAGCATAGATGAAAGAACTGTTTGATGCCCAGGGGCTGATAAACTATCTCACAAGATGTCCAAAGGAGAGACGTTTACTTCTCTCACTCCTTGGCTTGCATTTCCCTTGTGGGGAAGAGTATAAACTCCAACAAAGAAAATGTGGTATTTTGGCAAGGATGATTTATGTGTCTGGGAAAGAGAAGCATCAGCCTTCTCCATGCCTGTTCCACCCTCAGGTTCCAACATGTACAAGATGTTTGGGCAACGACTGCGTGATCCACTGTCAGACCATCCAGAAATATTAGTGAGATCTGAGAATGGCGGGACCTGTATTCTTGATGACTGTTCCTCTGCTTCCAAATTCCAAAAGACTCTTCTTTTTTGAGTGATTATAGTTCAGTATTTGCTATGTGATTCATCAGCCTCTCAATACTTATGACATGATGACTTTCTCTTCTCAAATCATAAAACAGGACGCTGAAGTCTTGTTTAAGAGAAGATAAGCATTTCCTTGATTCCAGAAGCCTGTACTGATGAGGGTAGAACAATTAAGGAATAGTCTTAGATGTAGAGTAATTTTGTACAATTACCTTGACTCACTAGAATTAACTAAATGTGTGTTACCTTTAACTCACCAAACTAATTAAAACTGAAGTATTCCATAGGTGTAAGGGAGATTAAAAATGAAACTGTTGCTTACTCATCCTCCCTCCCTCTGTCAGAAATGAGATGTTTGAGGGTTGACCAGGTAGATGTTGGGCAGGTCCACTATAGATGATACCAGAGATGCAGGATGATGCCCTGAGATTGGTTTGAGTTCTGTAGATTGATGCCTCCTTCTTTCCTTATGGCTTCCTTCTTTCACTCTCAGATGCTATGTCTCTGGAGAAAAGGAAAGTAAAATTAAGTGTATAATGCCCTAGATTTCTCCACAAACAGCTCTAGTGAAAAGTTTTATGAAGATGAGATTCAGTACTTTTCTATCATATGCCTGCTCTATTACTTAAGCTGTCTAAAACCGTGGTGCAATGATTAATTTTATGTGTCCATCCGACCAGCCAGCCCACTGTTGTACCTGGCTGTTTGGTCAAACATCAGTCTACAGATTAGCGTGAAGGTATTTTTAAGAGATTCCCATTTGAATCAGTAGACTTTGAGTAAAGCGGATCACCCCCCACCCTATAATGTGGGTGGGCTTCTTACAATCAGTTGAAGGTCTTCAGAAAAGAGAGTGAGATCTCCCTGAGGAGGAGAGAATTCCGCCAGCAGATTACCTTTGGGGTCAAGATGCAACACCGGCTCTTCCATGGGTCTCCAGCCTGCCATCCTGCCCTGTGGTATTTGAACTTGCCCGTCCCCACTATCAGGTAACCCACTTCCATAAAATGAAGCTAAAGACAGATGATGATGATGGTAATAATGGATTGATGATTAGTAGATATAGATAGATGTAGGCACAGAAATCTGTAAGGTTTTGACAGGTACAGACGTAGGTAACATACACCCTGCTGAATCTGTTCCTCTGGAGAACCTTGAGTAATATGGAAGGGGGCAAAGAGAGTTTGGGAAATTCCTGGAAATCAAGAAAAATTAAGAACCATAAGCACACATTTGGAAATAATGGTCCAGCAAACAAAGGTGTTTTTTTAATCAGAGAAAGAAAAAAAAATGACATTGAGGTGCAGTGGTGAATTCCCTCAGTCAGAGCCTTTCTTCTGTTTCACTGTCACCTGAGACCCACGTGGCCCTGGAAAAAGCCAGGTGCTTTGAAATCAGTGGTGTTGTGCACGGTGATGAGAGATTCGATATTTGTCAGTTCAGAGGCCTGTTCAGTCTTCGCTGACTTTGGAATGAGAACCCATCACAGCTCCGTTGGTTTCCTAAAACACATGCTGGAACATATATGAATCTAACGCGGGACTAGGAGGCAGGATAAGAGGACATCACGGGCCTGGAAGTAGGAAACACTATGTCTCACAGTTTCTGTGAGAATCCCCTGAACTAGTGGTACTCCTTAAAAGGAGACAGTGAAAAAGAATTAAAAGGAACAAAGACAGGAAGAGCCAAAAGAACGAAGGTTGTAGATGAATCAAGCGTGAGTAGCACAAGAGTAGGGCCACCAGCAGACGATGAGAGCTTGGGTCATTTTCCATGATGATGCCCTAGCACGATGGCCATCTGGGATGATAAGCAGCTCCCAGTGCCTGACACATAGTAACCACTCAGGACACAGGAGTTGTCACTAGTGTTATTTTTCATTTACCGAATGTTCTGGTTTCTAATGTATTCATTTTAATACGGTGCCTAGTATATGAAAAAACACTGCACAATTAACCTAGATGTAGGCCATGTAGACTAGGAGATCTGACAGGAGAAGGACATGTCATACCAGAGGAGCTGTGGGCTTCCATCTCAGCACTGTGCTGTCTGAACCACAGGGGCCTGTTGCTTGTGAAAGATGGCCACCCCCCAAACCCCCTTTCCAGCTCACTCTGCTGCTTTAAGACTGATTGCTCCCTGTTTATCCAACTTAAGAGGCTGCTGCCACCCAGGTAGATGGGACTCTGCTGGACTCTCAAAAGAATGTTCATCCTTTCAGTATTTATCGAGTGCATATTATGGACAAGACATTTGATAATATTTTTTAAAAGAATAATCAATATATCCATTTTTATGGCAAAATATTGTTGGACTGAATGGCTTTACTGAAAACCTATACTATTATACAGTGATTTAACTTCACAGTAGAAAGCACAGACCTGCTTTATGTACCAAGAGTGTATTTCTCAGTGGTATATGAAACATGCACACACACAGGTTCTAAAATAAACTTCACTTACCCCTATCCACTCTGCCGTGTCCCATATAATAACTTCTATTAAGATTTGATCTGTGGATTTTTAAAAATTTCTTCTTGATTAGTCCTTGTGTGATTTGAATTACTTAACTTCCAAGTATGGCTGATAGAGGGTAAGTGTGGGATGAACTTTCCAACTGGAATCAAGTCCTCATGAACACTCAATTCTTCAGTCATGAACAGCATACCCATTCTCATTTTAAATCCATTCTTGCATCCCTTTAATTTCTAAGTCACACATTGGAAAACATTTTGGGTCATTTGGCTTTTGATGAAGTGATGTTATTTTAAAATTTGCTATCTGTCAAGACGTGAGCAAAAATGGAAGGAAAAAGTGGAGCCATTGTTATAAAATGTTGTTGGTTATTTTGGACATTTCACTTTTACAAATTCTGCTGTTTTCCCAAAGGTAGAGCATTGCAGCGCAAAACTCAGTAAAAAGTGAGTCTCTTCAGTGGTTTTGCTACTGGATGATCCCCTCACAGGAGATGATGCTTGAGTGGGCATGGAACATTCAAGAGGAAAATGGAGGAGGGTTTATGTTTAGTATTAATTACACAACTGAGAAATAGCCCTCTCTGTCAAAGAGCTGCCTTAAAAACTTCGTATTGTTCGCTGTGCGTGTGGTAGAGACATCGTGACAGCATATGAATCAAACTAATTGTAACTCTTACTTGGTTATGAAAAAAAAATGACATGTGCGTTCTTCTAAATTAAGTCTTTCTCACACAAATTACTGGTTGCCACCGTAAATCAAGCAACATGTGTTCTGAATTCTGACTGCTAGAGAATTAGCTATTGAGTGGGGAAATGAGATACTTTTGTTTGCAGCTAAACTCAAGTTGACTTTTTTTTTCTTTATCTAAAAATAAGTGTTCTGGAATGGTTGCTTCCCCAGCTTCATAGCAAGAAGGAGACAGGGATTAGGCCAGCCCGTCCACTTCAGGGTCGGGAAAGTGAGGCTCAGAGAGGTCAGGAGTCCCATTCAAAGGAGTGGCCAGCTCATACATGAATTTCCGTCATGTGATTGGTGTGCAGTGCCCTAGCATCATCTCGAATCATGTGGCGAGACACTCCCCTCCGTGGCAACCAGCTACTTAAATCCAGGATGGGGCCACATCCCCCCAGAAGCCAGTACCATCAAGAACCAAGCAAGCAGGGGAGCTAGGGTTTGCTTCCAGACTCGTGGACACCCAAGCCTGTGCTCTGAGCCACTGTGCCATCCTCCTCAGCTCAGAACTCAATAATAATTGGGAAATCAGTATTTGCAAGAAGATCCAGCTTAAGTCTTTTATTGTAAAGTCCAGCATATTGAGCAACATGTGAGAGACACATCACAGAATTCATAGGACAGTGCCCTTTGGTGGAAGGATATAGCTCTTCGTTGTTCATACTTCAATTATCAGGGACAAGTTCAATATGTCAACCGTGCCTTTGAGTGTGATTCCCAAGAGAAGTTCCTCCATACCACGGTCCTCAAATACAGCCCAAGGGCCACATCTCATCCCCCCACTATCTCCTTCCCTACAATCTCCTGAGCCAAGAATGCTTTTTTACATCATTAAATGATTCTCTTTAATCAAAAGAAAAATAGTATTTCATGACCCACGAAAACTATGTGAAATTAAAATTTCAGTTCCCACTAATAAAGTATTGGCACACAGGCGCCCTTGTTCATTTGTGCATTGTCTGTAGCTGCTTCGCCACTGCGATGGCAGCATTGAGTGGTTTTGACAGAGGTGGTGTGGAGCACAAGGCCTGAGCTACTTATTGCCCAGCCCTTTGCAGAAAGAGTTGGCCAATCCCTGCTCCATGCTCTGTGGACGGAGGCTCCATGTCATGCGCTGGTTCTGCCCAATGTTGCAATTCCCCTGCCTCAGTGTGAGGCCACAGGAAGCTCGTATCCCACGCCTCCGCAGAGGGGATGGCTCCTTGCCAAGTGGCCAGCCTCAGAAGCTGCCTGGCAGCCACTCCTGCCACATAATTAGGTGCATGTGGGAGACCCAGAGGGCGGCAGTGTAGGGGGCATGACAGTTACAGAAGACACAGGGGGATATTTAAGGAGATGTGAAGAGACAGTGTGCAGAAATCTGAGCGAGACATAACAAGGGAACATCTGTCTGCACATGGGTCCAGGGCAGCCACATGGGGGCTTGTGTATCACCCCCTCCTTCTTCTCCAATCTGCTGACAAAGGACATCTTTCAGGTAGGAACTGAATCATGCCCCTCAAATTCATATGTTGAAACTATAAGCTCCAGTACTCCGGTACTTAGATCAAGTGAAGTTGAGGGGCAAAGTGACCCTAATCTATCTGACTGGTGTCCTTAGAAGAGATTAGCTCCCTCTCACACAGAGGGGAGACCAGGTGAAGGCACAGCATCTGCAAACCAAGCAGAGAGGCCTCAGGAGAAACCAGTCCTGGGATACCTTGATCTTGGACTTCCAGCTTCTGGAAGTGTGAGGAAATGTGTTTCTGTTGCTTTGTGACGTCAGCCCTAGCACAGGAAGACGGTGTCATATGGCCACGCTGGCCAGCCCACCTCTGCAGCTCTGCTTCTCCATCCTTACTATCAACCCTGAGGATCTGAGCGGGCACACACAGGACTCAGGTCAACAAGGCTCATTTTTCATTCAGCCCAAAATGCCTGGCTGTGCTTCCATCAATCACACAGGGTGCTTCTCCAAGGCTTGTGAGCTCCAGTGCTTCCCAGGTGACCACAAGTGTAATGTGATTTAATCGGCCTACTTATTCTATCACATTTTTAAGCAAAAACGAAACTTTAAACACACATAGTAGGGATCCTTGGGTGGCTCAGCAGTTTGGCGCCTGCCTTTGGCTCAGGTTGCGATCCTGGAGTTCCGGGATTGAGTCCCACGTTGGGCTCCTGACATGGAGCCTGCTTCTCCCTCCTCCTGTGTCTCTGCCTCTCTCTCTCTCTCTCTCTCTCTATCATAAATAAATAAATATTTTTTTAAAAAATAAAAAAATAAACACACATAGTGTAGCTGACAGTCTACCAAATAGGATGCCTAGCATGGGTGTTCTCCAGCTCAGCTCTGACACCTGGAGCTGGATGCTTCCTGGTTGTGGGGCTGCCCTGTGCACTGAAAGGTGTTGGGCAGCGTCCCAGCCATCTGCCCACTGCAAGCCAGTGACAGCCCCCAAGTGTGACAGCCAGCAGTGTCTTCAGGCATTGCCACATACCCCTTCGTGAGGGTACAGTGTTGTACTTGGTTACAACCTCTGAAGAGTTAGGTCCCACAGCAAAGGCCACAGGCAATAAGCAGGAGCTGGGGAGTCAGAAGAAGCTGGGACCTGAGAGTCCATAGTAGCCTGAGAGACTCACAGATGAAACCACAGAGGGCAAACACCAGGGCAGTGGCCATATCCTGATGGATGCACCATTATTCCCTAAGATGTGTCCAGGAGGACGCTGGGACTTGTCCTGGGCTCCCTGCCCACTCTGATAACTTAACAGCCTCTAGTACTTGAACACTTTTGGTTCTTTACACCTCATCCAATACTTGCAGGATCAGATGGGAGGAAGGACCACACCCAGTTTCTGTCCCCCACCTGCGGGGACCCTAAGTTCAGTGACAATCTACAAGTCCATCCATCTGATTCCAGCGACTATCTACAAGTCCATCCATCTGATTCCAGCCCCCAACTGTGTATGGGATTGACCCCACCACTCTTCCCTCCTCTCTGCTGCTACCAGTTATGGAGGTGGTGGACATTTTCCCTAGTTTAGCTGGGAACTAGAAGGAGCACATCATACCATTTCCACCGTGCCATGATCTCCATACCTATTCGTTCACCTGTCCTCGGGTTTGTGGGCACTTGTTAGAATTCTCTGGGTTTTGTCTCCTCTGTGAGACTGTGTGGACGGGTGGGCAGGGAAGACCCAAGCCTACTCCACCTGATTCATGCTCAGCTCTGGAATCTTCTTTGTCTCTTCTTGGCTATTGGTTTTTATGATACTGGGTTGGGTCGTGCCCTTTTTTGTGTCATTGCTGTGGTCGGTGAATTTTCTTTGTTGCTCTTTATAAATGTTGGCCTATTTTATTAGGTCTTATGGGAGGTAAGTTCTGCACTATGCTAGTTTTAAGGTGACACCTACATTTGGCCCTCTATCTTACCCATCTACAGTCATCAACAAACACAACCATAATTACTGATCATTTAATAAGTGTAATAAACATCTAGAATTGCAAAGGATATGCAAATAAAATGCATTCAGTCTCTTCCCTGAAGTCATTTAGGCTATAACTGGGCAAACCAGCATCAGTGAAGGAGCAAGAGAATAATAAATGACAGTGGGCATTACTGACTATGGAACCGGTCCTAATTCAGAGAAAAGTACAATGCACGTAGGTTTGTACCAGTCAAAGGAGACTCTGCTGTCCCCGAGGCTAACATGTATGGGCTTCCGGCTTGTGAGGCACTGTTCTAAGCCCTTTGTAAACTTCTGTTCCTTTAATCCCACAGCAACAATTCAGGAGAGGCTTCTCTGTCCCCTTTAAGATGAGGGGCATGGGTAGATCTTCAAGGAAATGTAAGAATGAAGGAAAACGGAATTTAACAGGAGAGAGCACGTAGGGAGAATTGGGCACACCCATCTCTCTGGAATTTTATGAAAGAAATGGTAGCAAGTCCTGTAGGGGGACTGGATGGGATCATGAACATTCTGGACACATTAAGGCTTGAAGGAGGGAGAGATGGGCTCACTAGGTAATTTCATATCATTAATACTGTTTTTGCTGTGGTGTGGATGCCGTCAGAAAGTTATAACCAGCAGGTGCGAAGTCTTATAGATAAAACCATTCAAAAAAAAAAAAAACCATTCAGGGGCAGTGGAACATTTGTAAATGCAGGTATCTGATTATGATCTTCTGGGAATCATTATTTTGAAAGTTAATGCATAATTCTATGTCATTTTTTTAAGATTTTATTTCATTATTTATTCATGAAAGACACAGAGAGAGAGAGGCAGAGACACAGGCAGAGGGAGAAGCAGGCTCCATGCAGGGAGCCTGATGCGGAACTCGATCCCAGGACTCCAGGATCATGCTCTGGGCTGAAGGCAGGCATTAAACCACTGAGCCACCCAGGGATCCCCCCTCTGTCACTTTTTAAATGCAGTACAGTCTTGCAATATTAAGGAAAGGATAACTGAGGATCCAACATCTTATTTTATGTGAGTTTCTCAATTGTGAATCCAAGTTGAGCAAGAAGCTTAAGGCCCATCAACAGAAGTGAAGGTTTGGCTGCTTCTTTTAAAGGTACTCTGCTCAATCATAATTATAATATATTCTATGTAAAGAATATCTTGCTTTGGGTTGTGTGGTAGTGTATGTTTTTACCAGCTACCAGAAAAGCATTTTAGTAAATCACTAAATAGAGAACAGAACATTCCCAGATATTTCAATGGACCACTTCAGAAGAATCATGACACATATCTGAATGCCATTTCATTAGTTTTCTCCTTTCCTTGCAAAATTGTTTATTAAAAGAAATCTCCTCAAAAAAAAAAAAAAAAAAAAGAAATCTCCTCAATCCTACCCAATTTTTATTTTTATTTTCTTGACAAGGAGTCAACGTTAGTTTTTAAAACCCCCACATTGTCTGAGCTAATTTATATGGATTGATGTCTAAAACAATCTTAAAATAAGTTGCAAGTGACTCACTGCATTTGTGGACAGCTGCTTAATCTCCATTGTGGGTCTTATTTGTTTGAAGGCATTTCTAAGAATTATTTGCTGAGTGTTGATTTAGGGTAGAAACCAAAACGGGAACATAGTGATAGTGAAGTAGCATTCGCCTCATATCCTCACCGAGAGCTGGTCCTCCCCGGTCTTCCCCTAAGGAGTGGAAGTCCAGCTGGGAGCCAGTGTTTGGACCTGAATATGAAGAAGAGAAGTGGTGCGTATAGTCAGACACGCGGTGAATTCACAGAAAGTCAAATTGGAATTCAGGATCTCCCGGATCGTTACTTGAACCTGGACTCTGCGATTGTTCTTGGGGATGGCCTGAGCCTACGGAGCCTGTAGAAATTATTTAATCTTTGGATCTACAAATGCTGGAAGCCCCTGCCATCCGTCTGTGTCCGATGAAAACCACTGCCATTCCTACCCCATCCCCCACCCTCACCATCCCTTGAATCTGGACAGGCTTGTTTCTCACTCTTTCTAGAAGATTGTGGAGAAGCCATGCTCTGGGATGTCTGGAGCAAGGCCTTATGAGGCCCTGGAAGTCTCTCATTTCTGGGACTGCTTCCCTGAGATCCCCATTAGGAAGCCAGTCCAGAGTATTGGAGGGTGAGTGACCATGTGGAAGAGAACCAAGGCCTAGCAGCCTGTCAGTAGCAGCTGCCAGACAGCCGTGTAGCTGGGGGCATGGCGGGCCTTCCACTCGGACAGCCCTCCCAGTGAGCACAGTCCTGTGACTGGCCCACAGCAAAACCGCCACGCCTATCCACAGGATCATGACGAAAAAAATTATGCATCGCTGTTCTAAACCACTAGTTCTGGGGTGATTCATTTGGCAGCAGTAGATAACCGAAGTATATTCCTGATCTGATCCAGGCTTGAGCTCAGGAACGCATAGGCCCAGAAGCTGAGGAGAGCTACGTGTGATTTTCCTTAGAAATCACTGCACAGGATACAGTATTTTATCAGGTATCAGTTTTATCACATGTCACCTCAGTACTCTTGAAAACCTGCTTACTGCCTGACAAATATTCTTATTGACATGGCCAGGCTGAGAATTCCCCAGCCTGTATATGCTGATGTTATTCAAATTAATGACTATTTCTTAAGGTAACATAGTCTCTCTTCTCATTAGCTGTGCCTTTCATTCCCACGGCGGTGATCTCAGTTTTTGTTTCCCTGCAGGAAACCCTCCCTCTTTTCATATTACTAGGGCTGTGATTCTTAAGTTATTCATCCCCTCACCCCACTCCTGTGCTGGGCTGCACACCATCCATCAGACCCAGCACAGGAGTGGGGGCGGGGGAGCCTGCATCCACCTGCAGAATAAGAAGGAGTGCCACTCACTTCCTTTGCTTTAGAAAGATCAGATTTCAGCAACCCTTCAGGCAAAATAGCTGAAAGAATAGAGCTGCCTTTGGTTCTCCACTGCTGCCCTGGAAATCTGTGCCCTGTGACACAATCAGAAGATACCTCTGTATCCGTATCTATAGGTATATGGACATCTGTAGGTGTAGATATATATGTATATACACGTATGTTACACTCGCGCATAATATACATACACATACTTGTTTTATACATTCTCCCATCATTGCTTTTAGCACAGAAAAGCACAGGCTTTTAAAAGTTACCAAAACAAAACCAAACAAATTCAAATTGTATTTCCTTTCGGCTGCCGCAGTCAAGGATGTCTTTCCATTTCTTTCTGACACCTCCCAGAGTGGAAGAAATCTAGAAGACAGCAGAAATCTATTCAACCACCTGTCAGGCTACAGGGAGTAGAGAGCCAGAGAAGTTACCCACTGGCCACTCAGTAAGTGACAGAGCCGAGGCTAGGATGTTCTCCTGACTTCCATCGTTGCAACACCAGATGATTTAATGAGCTACTCAGAGGAGATCTGATTTAAAGTGTAAGGAGGTGTTTTCCTCCCAGTATCTGATGAATGTTTATTGAGTGTCTACTATGTGTCAGCTGAGTGTTCCATATGGGGATATGATATCAAAAAGCACACCTGCAGCGTTGGGCAGGAAAGTAAACAGATGGCTCCAGCAGAGTTCAAGGCTGAACGCTGCATGCCAGAATGGTGTTCAACACCTGGGAGTGGTGAGTGAACATAGGGCAGCTCTCAGGGAGGAGGTGAGGGAGGAGGTGTGTGATTAGAAGCTTGACTGAACAGTTAGCAGGGGTAGCCCCAGTGAAGGAAGTGGGTGTGGAGGGGAACCAAGTGATGGAGCCAGTAGTACTGGTTCCGGGGGAAGCATGCTCTCCAGGGAGGAGGTGAGCGTAGAGCAAGGCTGGGGCTGCAGGTGGTTTGCAGGCTCTGGAGACAGAGGAGGGAGAAATTATGGCGCTGGGTGCATGGAAGCGTAGCATATCATGTAACAAACTGGACTTTGGACTTTGAGTTTGGATTTTGTTGGAAGAAATTATCAGAGCTGCGGCTCACCTAATTTGGTTGCCTCTCACTTTAGAAGGGTCTCTGCTATAGAAGAGAATGTGTGAGGGAGGACAGGAGGCCAGAAGCCCAGTGAGGATCCACTCCTCAGATAGGTGGGAGCGGTGGCTGGGAATGGGATGGGGGTGGTGAGTAGGGAAAAGGAAACAGGTTCTATACATAGTATGCAGGGCAGGAATCACTGGTTTATGGACATAGGGTGGTAAGAGGGAAAGAGTAACCGAGGCTGAGAGTAGGTTTCTGCGTAATTACCTTATAACTGGACTAAGGGTTACAGAGGAGGGCAAGGTGATGGTTTCTGTTGTGGAAATGCTGCATTTGCAGTCCCTGCCTGGGACAGAGACCACTGTTTTTTTCTCCCAATATGCATTCTCTCCTTCTATAGTAAGAGGATCTTTTTAGCAGGATACATGGCACCCTGAGTAAAGACATGTCCCAGCATCCCTGAGAGGGATGGACAGCCTTACAACAACCTCTGGCCGATGACACATGAGCAGAAGTCATGGTGTTCTTCCGAGGGATGCCCTAGGGAGGTGTGCTCTTGCATTCTGGAAGGATGGGGGCAAGAAAGAGATTGAAGTGATGGACCACAGAATCCAGGGTGGGAAGGAAGGGAAACCCAGGGGCATCAGGGCAAAAGTAGTCAGGTTAGAAGTCAAAGGGGAAATCTCGCAATTCAGAGCAATGGTTCTCACCCAGGGGAAACTTGCAGCCTCCTCCCTGCTCCTCTCGAGGAAGCATTTGACAGTGCCTGGAGGCAGTTTGGGTTGCCTCTGACAGGGATGGGAGCTCTACTGGCATCTCCCTGGTTAGGTACTTAAATCCAGTCTCAGTCTACCGGGTAGATGCTGCTAACACATCCCATAGTTCACAGGACAGCAAATAACTGTCCAGCCCAAATGCCAATAAGGTAAATGTGTACAATGAAACCATGGGACATATCTGAAGGTGTTGGAATTCCTTCACCTTGACACACAGACACCGTGTGTGCCCTCTACAATCCAATCAGAGCTTGTCTGCCTGACCAGGCTCAGCCCACAGGCTGCCAGTTTGTTTCCTATGAACCTGAAATTTTGACCAGTTCTTAAGAACATATATGCTCACAATAACTGAGTCAGAAAACACACTAAGTCAAGGTTCCCTGCTACATTACCTGTATGATTTAAACTTGAGTTATTGTCACATGGCACTTGCAGTAAGACTCATTGCAAAGAGTTTTTTCTTAAATTATAGAACCCACAAGCCATTACTTGTTTTTGTCAGGTAACAGTAAATCTAAGGTCTTAAACAAGAGTCACTGCTTTTAGCTAATAGTCTCTGTGTGATCGTCTCCAAAGACAGATCTATTAGTGCACTTAGGTGAGAGAATCCCTGAACGAAAATCTGCAGTCTGTTACTAAGAATGCATTTTCTAAAGACAAAGAGCTTAAAAATGAATGTGTGCCACTGATATGAGTGCACAGATTGGGTATGTACCAAGCCACCCATCCAGCAAGCTGCGGCCAGAAGATTAGCTCTATTCTTGAGTTTGAACCCCAGTTATTTCATTTGAGTTTCTTTTAAATAAAATTCTAGGATATGACAGCCCTGCAGCTTTTTGCTGTGAGGATTTTGCTGGACAATTTGCTGCTTCCATCTTTAAGTAAATCTGAGAAAGCTTCGGGCATTGCTTGATGTGCAGAATGAGAATTAGTGCAGTTCTAGTCTCTATCTTCCCTCATCATTATTCTTTTCCAGAGAAGTTGATGTGGTGCGGAATGGTAGATAAGTCCCATGGTATCAACTGCAGCAGTGCCCAAGATGATGAGCAGTGTTTGAGGGCAGGCATACTGTTTAAAGGGTATTATCTGCAGGGTTGTGTCTTGGGAGGCTTTTCTCTGGAGGCTGATGTCGGGCACTTATTTTTTTCTTTTTTAAAAATATTTATTTATTTGAGAGCAAGAGAGCGAGCATGAGCAGGGAGGAAGGCAGAGGGAGAGGGAGAAGCAGGTTCTTCGCTGAGCAGGGAGCCTGATGTGGGTTTGATCCCAGAACCCTGGGATCATGACCTGAACTGAAGGTAGACACTTAACTGAGCCACCCAGGTACCCCTATTTTTCAAAACAAATAAGCAGAAATGTGAATGTTTTTCAAAACAAATAAGCAGAAATGTGAATGTTGACTTCAGCACTGTGGAGTCCTTGGATCACCTCTCCACACCATCTACTCATCTTTGTATCCACAGCAGGAAAAGTAAATGCCTCTTTCGGGCTTCAGTCATGTGTTCACAAGAGAAATGTCAGTAGTTGCTTCCAGAATTCTCAGCTGCCTCCCTTTTCAAAGACAACCTTTGATATCAGCTGTGATTTACTCTGTGCCCAGTGTCGTGGTGGAGGCACTTCAGGCAGGGGTAGGACTGGGTGGGTGGGAAGAGGCTGAGGATTGTTGATGGTGTAGGAGAGCCATGGGGCTCATCCCAAGAGTGATTTTGCTTTGAAGTTCAAGTCTCCAAGTTCAACACAGTTAGGAAAAAAATCCCTTCACCCTACCGAAGACAAAGGGGAATTGGTCACAACTCGAGACACTGCCATGTGGAACAGTCCCCTCCCTGTCACTAGCCAAAGCCATTACTTACTCTTCCTTCTGTTTATGGATTATCCTTTTCTCTGGGTACAGTTTAGCAAACTAAGAGCTGTAACCGTTGACTACACCTCCTTGGGTTCAAATCCTGACTCTACCACCTGTTTGGCCTTTAGTTTCTTTCTTGTAGAAATGGGGAAAGTAATAAGACCTACTTTATTGGGTTTTGGGGAGAAATAAGTGAGATAATGGTTACAGATCACTCAGAACTGGAACCAGGGTGTGGAAAGTAGCCCATAAGTATTAGTTGCATGGGAAAAGAATCTTGAATTAAGAGCACAGCATTTGTACTGGGGGTAAGCAGTTCTATAATTTCCTGAGAAGATGAGGAGGAAGTTCATTTCCATGTTTTCCCATCTGTTGTTCTTCAATCAACAATTCTGAATGAGCCAAAGGTGACTTTAGAGACCTCTTTAGAGTCCAAACTCAGTAGTGACATCGAAGGCACTGGTCTTCCCTCCAAAGCTTTGTACCCTCCCAGCGGCCCACCTTGTCCCTTCATTATCTCTTACAGGCTCTTAGGATCTCATAAATCCAAGCATCCGGGCTCAGACAGAGCAGCCCACTCCACACCAGAATGCTGTGTTGTGGAGGGATTAAACAAAGTGAACCTCCAGTCTCACCTCTGTCAGGGGAGAAACTCTCAGCACCCCCGGCAGACGCCTGTGCTCTTTCTTCAGGACTTGTCCTGGTCGATGCCACGAACATCCTTGTGTTACACTGTGCTGCCAACCTCCTTGAGCATGGAAACACTTGGTTGGCTGAGGACAGCTCAGAGCTTTTGTATTCAGTAGGAATGAAAACTTCGAGGGGAGCCCGGGTGGCTCAGTGGTTGAGCATCTGCCTTTGGCTCAGGTTGTGATCCCAGGGTCCTAGGATCGAGTTCCACATGGGGCTCCCCTCAGGGAGCCTGCCTCTCCCTCTGCCTGTGTCTCTGCCTTTCCCTGTGTGTCTCTCATGAATAAATACATAAAATCTTTAAAAACAAAAAAAAGAATGAATACCTTGATAGGAGATATAGACAACCACACTTTGTGGGTAGGATGACACCTGCCGCCAAAAACAGGTAGATTCTCGTGACTTCAGCCTTTAGTTAGAAAAAAGTTCTTTTAGATGTGTCATCCCTGTTTTGTTTTGTTTTTTTTCTCATGGAAAAAGGAATGCAAATTAATACTGAAGTGCTTCATACTGTGTGGGGACCCCACACTGCGACTCCTATATCTCGTAAGGCATCCCAAAGGCCATATCCTGGCCCCTTCTTCCCAGGCTAGCAGTGTAGGTTGGTACTAGTAACGTAGGCTCTGAAGTCACCAGGGCCCTGGCAGGGTGCTCCTCACTGCCACAGGCCCTTCCTGAGTCTGCTCCTCTACTCTGCTTTGCTGGAGAAAGAGTCCCTGCCTCTTTCCAGACCTCTCACACTGCAGCCTCAGCTCACAGGATGAGGATGCTTATGTGAGTAAGTGCATTTCACCAAGTCAGAGCAGCTTTGAAAATCCTGTGCACAGGGACAGAGCATGGGGGTTGATGGGCTTGCCCTTGCCGTGTTACATCTATCTAAATAGCTTGAGTATGCTGTGGCGAAAATTGCCTCCAAATCAAAAGGCTGGCAACAATAATGCCTTCTCACTTGTGTTTGTCCAGTACAGGTGGGTTGCCACTTTGCCCCATGCATGGGATTGAGCTTACAGTAGCCATGACCTGAGACACTGCTGGTCCCCAAAGCAGAGGGAAACAAACAAACAAAAACAAAAACAAAACATGGGGAGCCCCATACTGGTTCTTAAAGTTCTGCTTAGAAGGAGCACACGTCATGCTGCTCACATTCCATTGGTCAGAATGAGTCCCATGGCCAAGCCTACAGTGACTGAGTGGAGCAAGGAAAGAAAGGATCAACACATATTTCAAAAGAATAATTCAACGTACTCCAAGTGTTTTGTGCGTATAACTGCCTTGCGTACCTAGTCGTCTTTACCATGTGGTTCCATTGAGGGATTGCAAATAAACGTTAACTTACTCCATTTTATTCCTTGTAATCATCCTTTAAATTGATTCCAACAAAACCTCTTTTTGTTTCTTATTCTCTCCTTCTGTCAGTAGTATTATTGGCATATTATTGGCATCTCCATCATTCCTCCTTCTCAGGAGAAATCTTCGAGCCACCTGTACGTCATGGGGTTTTTTTGTCCACCCTCCCCTCCCCCAAATCCAGGAGTGTGATCCATCTTTATACATTTTTCCACCATGTTTTTTTCAAACAACTTCACTAGTTTCAAGCTGGATGATGCCCCTTACTTGTGGGATGATCTTTGAAAGGCCAGTCAGACCAGAATTAACACCACTCTGGAACATTTTACTTTTTTACTTTATGTTGTATGAGTGTGAAGGTCTGTTTGCATGATGAGATCTCCTTTGGGTGATTTAGCACCAGTGGTGTTGAGTTGTGTGTTGTGCTCAAACCCTGTGAGTTGCAGCAGCCTGAGAGGTGCATGTGATCCTCATGGACCCCTCCTGCTATCTTGCTCTGGGTGCTGTGTGCAGTGGCCTGTGCTGCGGGCTGGTCGGGGGAACGGAGCTGTACCTCTGGTCTTAGGGCTTCCATATTCTCCCACCCAAGGACTGAATATTTCTACCTTATCACTGATTTTTTTTCCCGCCAGAAGCTCTGTTTTTGAGAATTGAGTTGACAGTGGATGGTAAACAGTTCAAGTCTAGAAATATCCATTTACTGTCACCCATGGCTATAAATAGTTTATACTTTGACTTGATTGGCTCCTTGTTCTCTAACTACTCTGAACTAAAGAGTCATCTAGTTCAATCAGAGCGAGTGGAAAGAGTGGTCAGTGGCTGTGATGTTGGGAGACACAGTTCCATTAGGTCTTGACTCCCTCGTGAACGCCAACCACCTCACTGTTACCCCTCTGAACCACCTCTATATCTATATTGCCCGTTTTTTGGTCAAAAGTGCTTGCATTCCACAGTTTGGCTATTGTGGACATTGTTGCTATAAACATTGAGGTGCAGGTGTCTCGATCTTTCACTGCATCTGTATCTTTGGGGTAAACTATGGAAGGAGCCTCGGTGTCCATCGAAAGATGAATGGATAAAGAAGATGTGGTCTATATATACAATGGAATATTACTCAGCCATCAGAAAGGACGGACACCCATGATTTGCTTCAATGTGGATGGAACTGGAGGGTGTTATGCTGAGTGAAGTAAGTCAGTCAGAGAAGGACAAACATTGTATGGTCTCATTCATTTGGGAAATATAAAAAATACTGAAAGGGATTAAAGGGGAAAGGAGAGAAAATGAATGGGAAATATCAGAGAGGGAGACAAACCATGAGAGTCTCCTAACTCTGGGAAATGAACAAGAGGTAGTGGAAGGGGAGGTGGGTGGGGGAATGGAGTGACTGGATGACAGGCACTGAGGGGGGCACTTGACCGGAGGAGCACTGGGTGTTATACTATATGTTGGCAAATCGAACTCCAATAAAAAAAAAAATACAAAAAAAAGCGTTTGCATTCAAATGAGATTGAATGTGATCAGGGTTTGTAAAATGAGGCAACAATATAAGCATGTAATGAAGGGACTTGCTATTTTGTAAAAGGAAACAACAATTTTTTAAGTGCGTATTGATTTTAATTTGCACAAAACATTCCAGTTTTCCTAGACCATGGAGTAAATGGGGAGGCTTTCCTTCTGTGCATCAACACTGGCCATTAATGTGGCACACCAGAACTCTGGCCCTTCTTCACCTCCTCCCCCTTGTTGAAATCACTCCTTTCTCATTGTCCTTCCGACTGTATTTGCAACCATGTTGGGATTTGAGCACTTGGGCTCTTTCTTCTATGTGTCAGCAATTGTTCAACTCCAAAATACTGAGAAGTGACTTCTAGAAAGGGCCTCCTTTGGTTCCATCAAATGCTAGGAATTCACATAGACATGGAGATCTTCAGCTCATGTAGCTCAATAGATAAATTTTTTAGACAACCAAGCTGGGATTCAAAGGGTTGAGTAATTTGGTTGAGGTATTCTAGATAGTGGCAGAAAAGGTCAGGAACCACATCTTATTACACTTTGGTTTTATTTCTAATACAAAGTTGCTACTCTCTACCCTACATCCATTTAATGACTGAATTTTGTGTAAAAGTCAAAGAGAGATGAAGCAAGACCTTTAAAATAAGAGTATTCAGCGTGTTCTGATTAATTGGTGTGAAACAGAATTTTTAAGGAGGGATCTAAAAGAAGCTAAATTTAACAGCAGGAAAAGCAACAATAGCAGTTGTTACTACTAGAACTTAATGTGGTGGATGTGCTGGTGATCAAGGTGGGTGCCAGTGGAGGATGCTTATTTTCTGAGACCAACAGACATGAAGCTCCTTGCAAGAGAAGATACGAGCTAGGGAAGGTGTTGACTTATCTTTATGTCCTGGGCAGGTGTTTTCCGAGTACAGGGTTCTCAGTTTTGTTCCTGAATGGACACATTGTTCTTTCATACTGCAGGACAGTATTGAATGATACCATTTGTCTCCTTAGTATTGCATGTAACCCAATGACTACTTAGGGACCTGGTGTCTTCCATTCTGATAGCTACTTTTTGTTGGGGGGAGAAACATTCATAACAATACCCCTTCTGTTCATTACATTGGTTTGGCATCTTGATGTAATTGAATTGCATTTAAATTAAGAAAGAGATTGAAGCAAGAATTTTGAAAGAAAAAAAATTTTCCATCTTGCAAAGGAGCATGTCACTGTCTTCCTCCCCTTTGAAAAATTTAGCAGATTTAAATTCTTATTACATGCATGGCTTATTGAAGGCACAAGGCATCACATGCATTATCATATCTTTGCTCAGAATTTAAGTATGAGTCTTCTTTGCTTAAATTGGATTTGCCTATCAACCAAAATAATATCCAGAAGAGCATAAAAATAGAAAGTTGTAATATCTGCTTTGTTTCATTATATTAGAAACACTTTGGAGCTCAGAGTGTCCTGAACTTTGATCAATAGTGCATTGAAATTTACTAACTCTGTAGCTCTTCTATGAGGCACAATTTAAAAGAAAAAATTGCTAACGAATAATAATTAGAGGTTTAATAAAAGGATGTGTTGAAATAGACCCCTCAAAACAAGACCAAGTTATTTATCAAATAATCTTTGAATATGCCAGAATTAGTCAGATTTTCTGTCATTAGTCTCTTCTAGGAGGAGAAAGAAGTAGTAATGGTATGCATCAGTCAATCTAATGACAACTTGATTTTCCAAAAATCCCCTTAAGGAGTTTCTCCAGTGTACTTGGAGAGAGTAGCTAGGTTATATCCCGTGTATTAAGCACTTAACATTTGTGGGTTGCTTTCCGATAATTTGGCAGGGCATACAGCCACATTAGCAAAAAGCTGAAATATTAATGGAAATATTAACCTTGTCAGATTATGAATTGAGTTGAAATTCATCATATGTGCCATAATATTGGGCTTTTTTTTTTTTCTTCAGTGTATAGCATTTGGTAAGGGAAAAAGATAAATTTAAAAGTGTATTGAGGGATCCCTGGGTGGCGCAGTGGTTTGGCGCCTGCCTTTGACCCAGGGCATGATCCTGGAGACCCGGGATCGAATCCCACATCGGGCTCCCGGTGCATGGAGCCTGCTTCTCCCTCTGCCTGTGTCTCTGCCTCTCTCTCTCTGTGACTATCATAAATAAATAAAAATTTAAAAAAAATTAAAAAAAATAAAAAAATAAAAGTGTATTGATTTACACATTTCAGTACAGATGTTAGTTGATGTTCACCCTCTTGCCCAATGCTGTCATCACCAAGAGGGCATGTGCAGACCCCAAAGCATGGACCCCATTCATGAGCTCTAATCAGAGGCTCTGCCTTCCAGTGGTGGTACCAGGACTGCATGGTAGTGGGGAAGCCGCGGGTTCTTTCATTTGTCTGGTTGCCTGTTACTAAAATCTCAATTCCAGTCTAAATTCACACAGATTCTTCTTGAACACCAAAAAAAGAGAAAAAAAGAAAATTTGGGTTTTTACAACATACACACATACACACAGACACACACACATCTTGTATTTTTGAAACTACCTATAAAAAGCCAGTCATCTGTCTACATTTGAGTCTAAAATAAAGATCATAATTTACATTTGGTCATTAAATGAAGCTATGGGTTTGAAAGAGAATTACTATATTGGGTTCTTTTTCTTTCATGGACTCTGTCCTTCAGGAAAGGCTACCTCTGTGAACTTTGGGATTTAGCATATTCTTATTACAGAGTATATGAGGAGGAGAGAAGATGCTTGAAAAGATCTCAAGCAGACCCTAAGGTAAGGATCTGGGTAGCGTCGTTTGGTTGGGAGGTGGTTGCAGGTAGAAGAGTGAGGAAGTGGACCAGGGAGAGAGGTCAGCTGTTGGAAGGAGCCACTGGTGGCATCTGGGGCTCAGTCCTACTGGAGACCTGCAGAGGGAAGCATGCTCAGATCTTCCCACTGGGGGATGTGGATGCAGAAACTGGGATATTTATCCATCAGTTACTCCCTCATTGATTGAGACACATGAAACTGTAAGGAACAGGGTGCAGATGGCCTCTAAGAAAGGCAGACAACTGTTAGAACATGGACAGAACAGCACCCACTACAAGAAGCTTGACTGGAAGTGAGTGTAAACAGTGGGAAGGCTACTGATTGTTTTAAATTCTACAGAAGACTGCACAGAATCCACGCACATACACAAGTAATCATCATAAGATAATAGAACAGAAATTCATAAATTTGGCATAATGGCCTGGTGAATTTTATTTTTTCATAGCCCTTGACTCATCGATCACCCATCAGAAAGAACACAAGTTTGTTTTAATCTGCCTAAGCCAATGACCAGACATCTCTGTAGACACACAGATTCCACCGGGATTTCTAAAAAGGTGGCCTAGATCCAGATTTATAATCTGTTACATTGTGCATGCTAAAATTCCTTATTACTGTCCAGAAATCAACAGATTTATAGTCAGTGCCTACTTGCTTTGATTATAACAGAGATTTGATGGCATCTCAGAGCAACATGCCTCTCTTTGCTCCTATCCAGGATTGCTCTGTTCACATTTGAGGTTATGAGCAGATAGGCTTCCTGATTATTGTTGATGGCAATTTCACATGTTCCTCACTAGCTTTCCCCTATTTGTTAAAATAGATTTTTAACATAATGACTCCTTTATAATATTTTGGTCTTATACCCAACCATCCAAGACATCAATCAGTAAATAGAAAGTGACCATCCCACACAGTGTTGCTCAATACTATACACAGTGCTCAATCCCTGTGGAAATGAGTTTATGGGAACTCAGTCCCACATTTTAAGGTACAAAGTCTTAAACACTTCCTTGGATATATCCTATGTCCCATGACTTTTAGATTTCTCAAATGTCTAAGCACATCCTGTTGGTCACAGAGGCTAGCACATGGAATAATGCAGGATAAGTGGGAAATTTATGAATTTGAGGGATGAGTAGCAAAAGACAAGTAGGTGATGGAGTAACTCTTTATATCAAAATTTCAAAAGGGTTTTTCATTAATTTAAAAACATATATCCCATTATCTTTTCACATGGGTTCTTAGATCAGAGAGAGAATCCACTCGTATTGACACCACACCCCATCAACCAAAGAAACCAAACTCTCAGTTTGTGTTTAACAAGAACACAGATTTTTTTTCAAGTTTTAAAATTTGAACATCTGTTTTTATGTCATTAGTATTTTCTTTGTATTCTGAATTCCAAATGGGTCCATTTTTTTCTGGGGCTCCCTGTTTCTTTACTAAACCAAAATATGCCTTGTTTTTTTTTTTTTAATTCCATTACTGAATTTAGTATTTTCCATCTACCAGGAGATTTATCCTGGCCCCTGGCTGCCTGCTGAGATATCCCACACAGTCACGCATGGTTTCTGCTCTTTCAGCATTTTACTTAAGTCCAAAATTTGAACTCATCTCCTCACTTTAAACTAACAAAATGATGAACTATTTATTGTTAGAAAGTTAGAGAAAGTTGGGGAATAACCGGAGGGAATTTGAGCTTAAGATTGGAATAAAATCAGAATTTAATTTCAAGTGATTACCAATGTTCACCAGCCATCTTCCAACATGATGGAACTTGGAATGTGCTCTTTCTCCTTAGGTAGAGCCTGTTGATATGAAACTGGGGTCTCTCCTCCCTCTGAAGGAGTCTCACACTCCTTCCCTCCATTCCCTGAGCCCGTTGCCACCATGTGATAGTCTTCCAGAGAGGAGAATCCAAAGCAATCACTACCCTTATTGTGCAGAATAGTCAAATTTTCCTTTGTGTGAACATCACTAGTGCAGATTTTGCATGACCTGGTATTTGTGATCAAGAAGATAATTAATATGATTTTTAAAACATGAGTATTATCTACCTAGGTCTCCAGGTTCCCACCACAGCACAGTCACCACTGATGGTGAACAGAAGCTTTGAAATTAGATTTTCTTTGATGTGTCCCAGATAAAATGCACAGTAGGTCACTCGTTCACTTAACAAATAACTATAGAGAAAATAGTCTTTTCCAGGAACTCCTCCAGAAGTTGAGCAATAAAGCAATGCACAAGGTCCCTTTATTTCCTTTTATATCATCAGTCTGTGAGTGGGAGGAACCACATTTGAAGATGTATCTCCAATGTTCAAAGCAAAAACTGTTATTTCCTCCTCTCAAAAAAAAAATTCTAAGTATGTAGACATGTCCATCCTTTCCTCAAAGACTGAAATATCTACAAAGCCTATATTTTATATTAATTTAACTACACCAACTTTCTTTTCATTAAGGTTTTCATAATTTGTCTCTTTTTTTGGTATCTTTTCTTATTTTCTGTATTTCTGTATTCTTATATTTAGGATGTGCTTATTGTGAATAGAGATTGTCATTTTAAAAATCCAATCTGACCATTATTAGTCAAGTAATTGGAGTATTTAGTTCACTTACATTTAATGTAATTTCTAATATAATAGGCCTTATTGGCAATTTATTCTCTGTTTGTTGCACCTGTTTTAAATTCTCTTTGAGGACAGGCCAGGTGGCTCAGTGGTTTAGCGTCACTTTCAGCCCAGGGCGTGATCCAGAGACTCAGGATCTAGTCCCAGGTCGGGCTTCCCACATGGAGCCTGCTTCTCCCTCTGCCTGTGTCTCTGCCTCTCTCTCTCCTCTCAGTGTTTCTCATGAATAAATAAATAAAATATTAAAAAAAGACTGCCCCCCCCAAAAAAAATTCTCTGACTCTTCATTACAACTTATTTTGGATTAATAAGAATTTCTATCTCGTTTTTATTGCTAGTCTGTTAGCCATACGGTCTTTCATTCTTTGTTGCTACTGTGGAAATTATATTCATTCTTGACTTACTGCATTCTACTATAAATTACTACTTTTGCCACTTCCCATACAATCCCATAGGATTGTACATTTTACCTCCATTTATTCTCACTTCACTTTTTGCGTTAAAGCCATTGTAGATTTCACTTCTGTTAAATTTTAGATCACCCAGGACATTATCCTCATTATTTTGTACAATTAAGATTAATTTTAATTTACCCAGATATATATGGACATTTAACTTATTAAAAACTTTTGTTTTCTCCATTTTATTTATTTTTTTAAAGATTTTATTTATTCATGAGAGACACACACACACACACAGAGAGAGAGAGAGAGAGAGAGGGGCAGAGACACAGGCAGAGACAGAAGCAGGCTCCATGCAGGGAGCCTGACATGAGACTTGATTCCGAGACTCCAGGGCGACACCCTGGGCCAAAGGAAGGCACTAAACCACTGAGCCATCCAGGGATCCCCTGATTTCTCTATTTTATTTCTTAACTTAAATGGAAACATCAAGGAAATTTAACAACAAAAAAGATCAGAATTATTAAATTGAAAGTGTCTTTTTAATCTCTTAAGTACTGATAAAATTCCCTTTCTTGTCAGTACCACCACTTGAGTTATGACAACTGTTAACACCTGGCCCTCTACCTTACTGCCTCTTTTTGCAAAGAGGTTGGTAATAGTACTAATCAAGTAGGGTGTGCTTTGATTCACCTGTTTCACATGAGTAGCAGGTCCTCCTGGACTATGAGTTTCCCTTCTATTTCCTATATCTCAGGCATGTGGCTTCCTTCAAACACCAATCTATTCCTCCAGCTTCATCTGATGGGCTGCGGTGGGCTCTCTGCTGGATTTTGAACAACATGGTATCCAGGAATGTTGACTCACTCTTGTTTGCATCCATCACTAGTGCTCATCGTGAAGCCTGGCATTTAATAGACAATGATGTATATTTTCTGAATGTGTAAATAAATTAATGAATGAGAGAACAAATGGCCGACACTCAGTTATGCCAGTTCCTGGTGAAATGCTCTGCGATGCATTGGGATTCCCCCATAGGTACCCACTTGGTCTGCTTTTGGCTTTGCACCTGTTTTTTCCCCAAAGCAGACTGGGGAGGTGCTGTCGTGAGGGTCTTCTCATCTTCATCAGGATGCACTCCTGGCCTTCCCTCTGCTCCCTCAGTGGATGTTTTCAGGAGCCACCAAAATGATGTACCTTGGGGGTTGGCCCAGAGGGACACCAGCCCTGTAAACCTGAGAGCAAAGACCAGCTTCCCCTCCCCTATATTTTCTTATCACTTTGTCCCCATAAATAAATGGATGGATCAGTGAGTGAATGAATGAATGAATGAATGAAAAGAAGGAAAGCAGAAAGAAACAGGAAATGTGGAAGACAAAAAATATTTCATTCAACAGATGTTTTTTAATCAACATTTATCAGTTGTTAAATGCACAATACCTAAAGAATATGGTATTTTCTATAATAAATGTTTTTAAAGATTTATTTATTTATTTTAGAGCATGAGTGGGAGGGGCAGGGGGAAAGGGAGAGAGAATCTCAAGCAGACTGAGCTGAGCACAGAGCTCACCATGAGGCTTAATCTCACAACCCTGAGATCATGAGGCAAAACCAAGAGTTGGACGCTTGACTGAACCACCCAGGTGCCTCTACAATAAATTAATGTTTAGGATAACTAAGGATGAGTATAAACTTCCATAGATTGCCCTTATTTAATACTTTTTCTAGAAAGAAAATATTACAAATGTCACTCTAACTAAAATAAGTAGAAATTAAAATAAGTGTAACGTTAGATGTTGCTTACTGTATTTAAGACTAAAAATATAAGAAAAGCTCATAATTTATCATTTTTGTGTGTTCCACATGTAGTCTCTTATATATGACATTTTATAGATGCTATTTCTGACTCCAGCTTTATGAAAATTTAGAGTCATTAAAGGGAATTGGGTGGTTACCACAGAGGAAATGAAATATTTGAAAATATTTGACTATCTTATTTAGGAAATGTGGAATATTTGTTGATTTTCTGAAATGCAATAAAGCTTGTACTTTACCTCCCAAATGAATGGGCAAGCAAAAATGAGTGTTTTCTATCTTAGGCAGACCATAGGTTTCTGGCATTTTTATATCATTTTACTCTACTATTTTAAAATCAAAGTAGATAAACAGGATCCTTAGGGGAAATAACTTTGCAGCCCTTTATCCTCTACTCTGAAGAACATATACTTAGAACTCAATAAATAAATAATAATATAACACACTTTGACCTTAGAAATTTTGATTTTTTTTTTCAATATGTCTTTCTACACTCCGTGTTTTAGCTTGTGGGAAAGAGTCCTTGAATCGGCCCTGCCGCGGTTCTGTGATGCTTTCAGAGATTACGTGGATGTTACCGTAATGATTTGAAACGTCTTGGTCTCCCTCCCACGCTCTGTTTCAGGAACGGCTTTTGCTCTCTCTGCTGCCTGCTCACATAGCCATGGAAATGAAAGCTGAGATCATCCAGAGGCTTCAGGGCCCCAAAGCCGGCCAAATGGAAAACACAAACAACTTTCACAACCTGTATGTCAAGCGACACACCAACGTGAGGTATGCTGCTCTGTTCTCTGTTAGTGAGTCCGGGGAGCCATTTGCCAGCCTGGGGACATTTTTAACTGGGAGCTCCCATCCCACAAAATCATAGCTCCTCTGAGACTGTTAATATAGTCCCCACTCCACCTCCTTTCTGCTGCCTCTCAGGGCCTGAGGATAAGAAAGCAGAATCTTCTTCACTTTCCTGGATGGTGGTATCCATCATGGCCCCACTTTCTATGGTGGACCTTCAGTCCCAAAGGAAAGAGAGGCAGTTAGTGGGGTACTTATTCTGGGAGCACCATAGGCAGATATCATGGCATCCCTGGAGTACAGGCCCCTTGGCTTTGTAGTAAGATTGAAGGTAGGGCCTGTGGGCTCTTGATGCAAGAACTGATTCCTCCAGGGGACTTAGCAGGGCCAGGGCCTCATGAAGCTAACACTTCCTGTCCATCAGGAATGATGGGTTTCTGGGGTTATGGCCAATCAGCAACCAATATCACAGGGGACTGGTGTACATCTTAATTAATTAATAGTAAAAGTTCTTGTTTTCCAAGTCTGCCATAGTCCCATCTGCTTCCCAGGGAGCCATTCCTATAATCTCACTTCTTGGCAGACTACCATGTTATCAGCATGGGATTGAGGTCCAGAAGGAGAACCACATGGGGCCTCCTTCTCCCTAAGCTCCCGAGAGGAGCTGTGCAGGCCCTCACTTCACATGCAGAAGAGCATTTCCTCCTAGGCTGCCTGTCTCCCAGCTATAGCAGAACTCGGCCCCTGCAGACTATATGCCTGGTGCCTCACTGTTCTCCAAGCCCACCCAGTCTTCATACCACTTCTTTGGAGGAGTTTCCTTACATCCTTTCAACTACATCACAAAAGTGCTTTTTATTCTTGCCAGGTTCCCTCGATAAGTAACTTGTGCATCTGGCCTCATTTGTTCCTCCTTGATGTTATTACCTACTCTGTTCAGTAGTTCAGCAGCAACAATCACAAACACAGCTACAGTTTGTGGAACATTGACTACTTGGCTACTTGGCCTTTTACTCTCAAGCTGGGATCCTTAACAGTGCATGATGCTGGCATCCAGGCTGGTTTGCAAGTCCAGGGTTTTCGAAGTTTATTAGTAAGAAATAAATTTGACTACATTTTCTACTGTAATTTACATTGCTAAGACAATATCATTTTGACCCCAGATTTGAGGAAAGGTATGTGAGCTAGTGATGCATACGGTCCAAGCACGCACAGAGCTAAATATATAATGAGAAATGCAAATTGGGAAAGAAATAATAGAAAAAAAAAGCTATAAATCAGTGGGAACTAAAGAAGCAGAGGATAAATGAAGAATCGCGGGTAAAAAAAATAATTTTTTTAAGTCCCTACCATTTGGGGGGTTAAAAAAAGGAAATGTATTTCAAGAGCATTTGCACCTGTTAAGGAGTAAAATTATTTAAAACACTGGCCTGCCTTCAGATTTTTAAGCGTTTTACCCAAAGAAGGAAAGTAGAAACATTCTCCCAGTATCCAACAAGGTGTTATGCTAGAAATTGCCCCTTCCAGCCTTAGCTGTCTGAAAATTGGCAATACCCCTCCTGTCTGAGGAAATAGTTTTAAGTACACATGGGATGTTTAACACATGTAAAGACAAATGCAGCTGTATCTAAACAAGATCCCCGAATATCTTTTGAGTATCTGTGAGATAATCCCCGGGGAAAAGAGCCCTATAAAAATGACCGATGAGACCTCCAGCCTCAGACAGCTGATGAAGGCTCCCCATGCTATCTGCATTAACTTCCAATTTCTACGTGACAAAGTACCCCAAAACCTAGTGGCTTCAGACAACAGTAAACATTATCTCACAGCTTCTGTTTGTCCCAAGTTGAGAACAGTTTCACCTGGTGGTTCTGGTTTATGGTCTTTGATGTGGATTCAGGCCTGGTATCCGGTGGGCTGCTGGGGCACCTGCCTCTGAGGCCATTCCTCATGTGGCTTGCTGGAGGCCTTAGCTCATCATCACTGAGTCTGCTCATAGGTTTCTTGAGTGTCCTGACAACATGGAAGCTTGCTTCCCAGGGCAAGGACTCCAAGACAGCCCGGTGGAAGATCTTTTATGATCTAGGCTTGGAAAGTTATTGCTGTAGTTCCTGCAGCAACCTCTTGATGACACAGGTCAACCCTATCCAGTGGAGGGTGGACACTACAAGAGAGTAGGTACCAGAAGGTGAGGACCTCTCTGGGGCCATCTTGGAAGCTGGCCACCACACTGTTGAGGCAAAGGATTACAGACACAGCTTCAAGTACCTTCAGAGATTGTCTAGAATCTATTAGCTGTGTCGAATTAAATTTAAATTCACATAGTTGGAACATTAAAGTAACTTAAATACCAAAACTTAAAAAGTAAAAGCATACACAAATCACATGCTGTACCAATTATTTTTGTAATAATAAGTATGAAAACATGACTTTTCATCCTGGGCAAGGTAGGCAATAGCAAAGAAGCCGACATGGTAAATGGATATTGCAGAGAGTCCAGTCAATACCTGAGGGTTTTTGAAGGTCTTTTTTCTTTTTATGAGAATTATTAGGTTTGTAGACAGTGAAGTTTCATTAACTTTTAGTTCTGCTTTGTCCATTTATTCAAAAAGATGTTTATTATTTGTTAATAACATATATTAGCTCTTTTCTATCTGAGGGTGATAATAATGTGAAGAATAATGAGGAGGAGAGGCATTTCTAGATGGCAGGGTAGCTGCTATTAGCTGCTTCCCTAATCTTCAGCATCTTCCTCTGAATCCTGCCACTAGGGCTGAAGCATTCACAAATCCTTCCCATCTTTGCAAATAAGCACACATCCCATAATCTAGCACCACCACCCCATTCAGAAACTGACCATTTCTCCCTTTTATAGCCAAGATTCTAGAAAAGAAAAGTTGTTCCTTACACTCTGGTTTTCCCTGTGTTCTCGCCCTCCTCGAATCCTCACACTCTGCCATCTGCCTCCACCACATCACAGAACTCATTCTTGCTCAGTTTCCCACCAGCTATGTTGTTCCCATATCTCAGTATGACTTAGCCTCTGTGTCCTTATCTCTGACAGCTCGATATGGTTGGCCACTTGACCCTGCCTTCCCACACAAAGAATTTTCCCATGCTGTGTACTCCATGACATCATATTCCATTTCTCTTCCTACCATCTCCTTTTCCATTTTCTCTTCCCTAAATCTAGCCTCTCTGTAAATGAGTGTTTTTAGGGCTGTCTCCCAGCTCCTCTCTGTTCTGTCCATTTCTCATCCAGGACTTTAATTACCAACTGTGGGATACTAAGGTGCAGAACTCAGTTGGGGGAGCTCTGTCGATTGGGGAGCTCTGTCGATTGAGTGTCCGACTCTTGATTTCAGCTCAAGTTACAATATCATGAGTCATGGGATGGAGCCCTGCATCAGGCTCTATGCTCTGGGGGGAGGCTGCTTGAGGATTCTCTCTCTCCTTCTCTCTCTGCCCCTGCCCTGGCTCATGCACTCTCCAAATTAATAAATCTTGAGAAAAAAAGATGCAGAACTCAACCATAGCTTTCCATACTTACTTACCTAGTGAATATCTTCCTTTTGGATGCTCCACTGACACCACCATCAAACTCAACCCAACCAGAGTTGAATGGGTCATCTTCCTCTACAAGCTTGTTTTGATTTGTTCAGAGCTGGGTTTGAGCCCCTTTCTCAACCAGAAACTGGGTCTTCATCCTTGAGGCCTCCCTCTCCTAGTCACACCATCCACCATAACTGATTGCTAACCATACCTGGTTCATTCTTCTTCCTATGTTTCTCCCGTATCTGTCCAGTTCTGTCCGTTACTCCTGACAATAGACCCTCCTCATGGCCCTCTTGGAGGAAAGGGCTATGGTTCTAACTGACCTGTGTGCTTCCAGATTGCTGTGGCTGGAGTGATCTCTCTGAAGTGGCTGTCTAATTAGAGTCTAGGTCGGGTACCTGTGCGATCCCAAAGAGTACCATGCTTCCTCTCCTATAACTCTTTGCATCACAATTACCTGTTTACATTTTGAATCTCCTGGCTTCCAGGTAACTTTTGGGCCACTGTAAGACATTTATGGCCAGCCTGTCTTGGGGCGCCTTCACCCACTACAATGTTTGACCACAGGAAGAAGGAAGGAGATTCAACTGCCCATCCGCACATTCTCCTTCTCAATACTTCCTTGGATCAGATGCTCTTTCTCTGCACAAGCAGAGTTAATTTTTCCTCTTGGACCAGGCTCAGTGTCTGTGATCCTTGCTTCTACAGGGTGCTATGGGGGGAGTAGGGAAAGTTTGATGGCACCATCTGAGCAGAATGGACAATGCAGAAGCCCCTGCAGCCGTGATTTTCTTGGACCAGAGAGTTCTCCTCCAGCTTTTGTCATCAGCAGAGTACTAAGTCTTCCCTCCAAGGTGAAGCCACAAGCCTTGTGTTTGGCACAGTGAATGGAGTGCAGCCAACAGCAGAGATCCAGCCTGAGATCAGACTGGCCAATGCCATGTTACTTTTTTATTATGGTAAAACATACGTACCATAACACAGGTTTAACAGTTTTTAATTGTACAGTGTAGTGACGTTAAACACCTTCACATTGTTCTGCAACCATCACCACCATCTCCAGAACTTTTTCTTCATCCTGAACTGGGGCTCTGTACCCATTCAGCAGCAGCTTCCCTCTGCCACCCAGTCTCTAGCACCCATCCCTCTAATTCCTGTCTCTATGGTCTGACTATTCTAGGTTTCTCATGTAAGTGGAATCATACAGTCTTTGTCCTTTTGTGTCTGGCTTACTTCACTTAGTATCATGTGTCCAAGGTTCATCATATTGTATCATGTGTCAGAATTCCATTTCTTTTAAAGACAATAACATTTCATGTATTCTGGGTATATCATTTTTCTTTATTCATCTGTTAGTGTATTTGATTTATTCCTACCTTCTGACTATTGTGAATAATGCTGCTGTGAACATGGTATACAAATATCAGTTCGAGTCCCTGCTTCCAGTTCTTTGGGATATATTCCCAGGAGGGGACTTGGTGGGTCACGTGGTCATCCTGTTTCATCTGTTGAAGAACCACCATACTTTTTGCTGGAGTAGCTGCACCGTCTTATATTCCCACCAGCAGTGGGGAAGGGTTCCAATTTCCCCACAGCCTTGACCATACTTCTTACTTCCTATTTTTTGGATACTGGCCATCCTGATGGGTGTGAGGTGGTAATTTTGTTTCAGGGTACAACTTAAACCATATTATCTGAATCTCCAACTGCCAGCAGGAATTTTAGGCCTCTTTGTGAGATCTTTATACAAATCATATGCATGTCATTGTGTGGAAAAGTGGTAATGCACATCCTGAGGCTATGTTTTCCTATCCTGACCTTTGAGGGTTAACTAAACACAGACACGACTCTGAGGAATCTGATACGTCTCACTAGCATGTACGTCCCTTGAAAGAAAGCTCTCCTGGACTCATCACCAGCTAACCCCCCTTCCCATGACACACAACACACACACTTATTATCACTGTGATTGGACTTTGCTGGTGTCCTTCCTTATTTGTTTAATGCATCACCCCAACAACACTCTGGGCTCAAGGAAGATGCACCATGTCAGCTTCATCCTGGCAAGGAATAAGTAATTCAAAACCTTTTTTTTTTTTAAGATTTTATTTATTTATTCATGAGAGATACGGAGAGAGAGAGAGAGAGGCAGAGACACAGGCAGAGGGAGAAGCAGGCTCCACACAGGGAGCCCGACACAGGACTCGATCCTGGGTCTCCAGGATCATACCCTGGGCCAAAGGCTGTGCTAAACCACTGAGCCACCTGGGCTGCCCACAAAACCTTTTGTTAAGTACTCTTTCTTTTAAGAAGATTGTTATTCTTTCTTTGAATAAGTGAAAGCAGAATTTGCTATTCTGACTTTGCTTCTTCTACTTTAGGAATTCTTATAATTTAAATGCATGTAGCAGTTCAAATAGATATCTGAATTGTGCCCATGTAATGAACTCTCAGGATGAATACCACATAAACCAAGCAGGGAGAAAGGGACTGGCCATGAGAGAATAAAGGTGATCAGTAAGAATGGACTAGAATGGATGAAGTGCATCATGTGACTTTTTCTTTAATTATAAAAACTTGGCATCAAAAAAAATTTTTAATGGGAAAAATTGGCACAATGTTTATGTTATTTCCTATCCAGGGAGGTGACATTTTTCTTGTAAAATATAGATATAAATGTAAAGAACTATATACTCTTTCAAGGGAAAAAAAATACCATTACTTCTTAACAAATCTGAAATTGCAAACACTTCTACCCTTGTTCTTACAGTATCCTGTATGCTGACATTGTTGGCTTCACCCGGCTGGCCAGTGACTGCTCCCCAGGAGAGCTGGTCCACATGCTGAACGAGCTGTTTGGAAAGTTTGATCAAATTGCAAAGGTACGAGTGTTAGTGAGTCCCTTCTCTTTTGAGGATTTATAAAGTGTTGACTAACTTTTTTTTCTCTTGTCCCTTATCAATTATTTGCTTTTTCATAGAGCACTATTTAGGAATGGTGTTTATAGTTTCATATGGTTTATTTGCCATTGGGCTCTGATGAGTCTCATTTCTCCGGGATGAGAAATGTTGTAGCATACAATTAGCACATGTTTGCATCTATTTTTAAAATGTCTGCATATAGAGAACTCAACACACATATAGTAAATACATTCAAGATGGTGAGTATAAGTTGTATATGCCTCTGTATGATGCTGTTCTAAGTTCCTCTTTTTTAGGCATTTTGATGTCAGGAGTTGGAAACATGATTGCCTCTCATCCACTCATAGCTGTTCATGTATTCAGCAGCCTGAAAGAACCCCTAAATAGGATGCACATTTTCCACCTAAGCCCTTTGTTTACTATTGTCTCATTTATATCTATTGACCTTTGTGCCACTTGAACAGAAATGTCAGTTCCTTATTTCCCATTCATGTGCTCATGGATGGGAAATTTCATGGAGAGGAAATGGTGACAGGCAATCCAAAACTAGAACTTGCATATTTACTGGAACCATGAGGGTTCCTGGTGGGAATAGTAATAAAAAATAGTTCCCTCCTTGCCAGCCCTTTACTTCCACCTCATAACGCATTACCAGTCAGCTTCATTCTTTCTTTGAATTATTTCCAGAAAAAAAAAAACTAAATTATGCTTATTAAAGTGAATTATTTATATATGGAAGAGAGAGTTGGTCCCAAATTTAGTTCACTGCAAGATTCATCTCACTTTTAAACCATACAGAACATTCCAGGCAAGCCTCTTAAGAATAAATGTGGCTTTCTGATGTTCACAGGGTCACTCCTGGGTCAGGCTCCCCAGGAGGTGCCCTCTGCTGCCTGCCTGACCATGATGGATATCATTGGGGATTTTAAAAAAGCAGTAAGAGGCTAGCACAGCTTTCTTCCTTTTACCAAACCAAAGGAAGAGGTTGAGCTTTTTGGCTGCTCATTTTTAGAAAAAGATTTAAAACTTAAATAATGCCTTAAAAGTTTGAATTAATAAAAAGTCACTTTTGTCACATTAGAAAGAAACATCCCAGTCTTGGTGGGTGACAACATATCTCCAATGTTAAAATGGCATTCTCCCTTTGGGCATATCTCACTGTCTGAATATCCCATTTTTATAAAGGCACCGAATATTGGATTAGTGACCCAACCAACCCCTGTACGACCCCATCTTAACTAAGTCTGCAGTGAGATCAAGTTCACATGCACCAGGTGTTAGGACTTCAACATATGAATTTGGAGAAAACAAAATTCAGTGCTCATAACAGAAGTACTTGGTGTGGCCGTCTCTTCCTCTCTGGTGGTTATAACAAAGGAATGTCCAGGCAATATCAGCATATAGCCTAGGATGGCTTGGTGCATCCATTGTTGGTCACAGAGGGAGCATGTTTTGGGAATCACTTCATGCCTCCTGGTTAAATAACATGCATCATAAGCAAACAGCTCTGCCAATTGAATGAATTCTACATAAGGCACATAACTAAGCTAAGGAACTCAAAATCAGATCATTCACTTATTTTTAAAAATCTTTTAAGCCTCTTTATTGAAGTATAATTGACATACAAAAAACTGCATATTTGATATATAAAAGGTAATGAGCTTGAGGATAAGCATACACCTGTGAAACCATCACCACACTCTATACCATAAACATATCCACCACATACAGAAATGTCCTCTTTCCCTCTTTATTATTGATGATGATGTAATTAAAACACTTAACATAAGCTTTGCCTTCTTTGCATGTTTTGAAGTATACAGTACAGTATTGTCAACGATAGACACAATGCTATACAGTGGATCTCCAAGACTTACTCATCTTACATAACTGAAGCTGTATGCCCTCTGACCCATAACCTCCATTTTTCCCTTCCCTCATGCCTGGCAACTACCAGTCTACTCTCTGATCTGTGACTTTGGCTATTCCAGATTCCTCATATAAGTGAGATCATGCACTCTCTTATTCAGGATCATGAGATATCCTGAATAAAGTCAGGCATATTTCACTTAGCAAACTGAATTCAAATAGCACATTTAAAGGACTGTACACAATGATAAAGTAGGATTTATTTCTGGAATACAAGGTTGGTTCAACACAAGTTAATCAACATGATAGACCACATTAATAGAATGAAGGATAGAAATTACATGATCATTTCAGAAGATGCAGAGAAAGCATTTGACAAAATTTGACAAAATTAAATACCCTTTGGGAACATGACTAGGATGTCTACTCTCACCACTTCTGTTCAACTTAGTCCTTGAAGTAGCCAGAGCAATTAGGCAAGATAAAGAAATAAAAGGCATCCAAATCATAAAAGAAGTAGAACTATCCCTGTTTGCAAATTACATGATCTTGTGTATAGAAAACCCTAAAATGTCCACAAAATCTGTTAGAACTAATAGAGGGTGCCTGGGTGGCTCAGTCAGTTGGACATCAACTCTTGATTTTGGCTCAGGCCATGATGTCATGGTCATGTGATTGAGCCCCATGTCTGGTTCTGCACTCAGCTGGGGATCTCCTTCTCTCCTTCTCCCTCTCCCACTGTCCTTCCCCCTGCTCACACACTCTCTCTGTCTCTCAAATAAATATTTTTTTAATAACTAATAGATGAATTTAGTAAAGTTGTAGGATACAAAATCAGTGTACAAAAAACAGTTGTGTTTCTTTATGCTAATACTAAGTATCTGGAAGGAAATCAAGAAAAGTTACATTAGCATCAGAAAGAATAAAATACTTAGGAATAAACCTAACCAAGTAGGTGAATTGGCTTGTACACTGAAAACCACAAAACATGGATGACAGAAATCTAAAAAGACACAAATAAATAGACATCCCATGTTCGTGGGTTGGAAGAACTAATATTGCTAAAATGTCCATAATATCCAAAGCATCTACAGAGTCAGTGCAATTCCTATCAAAATCCCAGTGGTATCTCTTACAGAAACAGAAAAAACAATCTAAAATTCATAAAGAACCACAGGAGATCCCAAATAGCCAAAGCAATTGTAAGCAAGAAGAACAAAGCTGGAAGCATCACACTTCCTGATTTCAAAATGAATTATGAAGCTACAGAATCAAAACAGTATGATACTGGCATTAAAAACAGACCTATAGACCAATGGAACAGAACTGAGAGTCCAGAAATAAACCCATGCACACATGTATAGGGTCAACTGATCTTGGTAAGTTTGCCAAGAATTCACTTTTGTTAATCTCAGTGTTTTCTAGATTCAAAATATCTATTTAACAATATGGGATGGAAGCCCTATTAATACATACTTGTTTGCCTTTTTATTACTTACGATATTTTTAATCAGGAGTTACTAAGCACATTGTCTACAGCATCATAGATAAGTATGAAAATATGCCCTAGCTTGTGCACTCCATATCAGGCAGGAAAAGAAGTATGCAAAATCTTCAACAAACTTAACGCATACTTAAGAACAAGAAAATCTTATGTTCATTTTATTATTTCAGATTTGTTCAGTATATACATAAGCCTGTGTTAGTGTTAAGAAGGAAAAGATCTGTGTTTGGCACATCTTTGGGGTTTTTTGCTTCTTTTTCTTTTGCCTGTCTTTTTCCCTTTCTTTTTTTCCTTACTGACGAGTCTATAAAGTAACTAGAAAAGTTAGAAATGCATGTAGGATTACTACATATAAATGAAGCTAATTTCAATATCATGATATAAAAACAACCCAGCCAAGAAAAATAATGAATCCCATTTCATATTAAAATAGTTTAACCTAAGGTCAGAATTAAGTTTTAAATTACTTGGCAATGTTGAATGGTAGCTTATTGTATTATAGAGATGTTTATCAGAAGTTACATTCTGCAGGTAAGAATCTCCTTCAGCTTTAAAATAAATGAAAAAAAAAAAAAACATGAGCATAGTAGGGATTGGCATACAGTTCTAATTCCAGTTGAGTTCTAGTCATCATTCACTGCCCTGGAAGATTCTGCTCTGCGTGGACTATTTCATTTTGCCACCAGTGTTTGGGATGTTTGGGCTGGAGAGAATGACCCTGTCATTGTACCCCTCTGCTACTGTTAAGAATAAATCATTCCAAAACATTCTCTCTGCTTTCCTTTCCTTCCCCTTTTCCTTATTATTCCTGCTCCGGCAAAGGAGCATGTAGGTGAGGGTGGCCCATCCTTGTTGGATCATGAAGGGAAACACAACCAGTGCTCATTTCTGTCCCCACAAACCCTGGTCATTGTGATGGTATCAGTAGAACATGCCTTTGACGATATTCGGAAAATCTAAACCTTTGTGTAAGTACTGAGCGCAACTGAATGCTGTGATTTCTTCTTCCAGGAGAATGAATGCATGAGAATAAAAATTTTGGGAGACTGCTACTATTGTGTATCCGGACTCCCTATATCTCTCCCAAACCATGCCAAGAACTGTGTGAAAATGGGGCTGGACATGTGTGAAGCCATAAAGTAAGTGTGATGCTTAGTAGGATCCTTTTTAACTCTTTTAAGAATCTTGAGTTATAATGTCACTCACAACTATTCCTGTTTTTCTGTCTACTGGGATTAAAAGCATTATTGTGCCTTTGAATATAAGTGTGCAGAGGCCCAACTATTGGCGTGTGAGTAACTCAGTCCAAAGTAACACTTCCGTAAGTGTTTTGTATTGTTGTTGTTAGCCTTAGATCACAACAAGACCAAGGTAGAAATCTACGGGCAAGTAGAGTTTGGGTTGTTTCCAACATGACTTTTTTCATTTAAATATCTTCTTCGATCTTAAGAAAAATGTCTGTGCTCTTATCATCTGACAAACAATTTCCTTTTTAAAAGTTCTTACTTAAATTCCAATTAGTTAACATACAGTATATTAGTTTCAGCTGTACAATTTAGTGATTCAACACTCCATACAGACCATCTTAGACAAACAACATGGCTACACTCAAGTTGTTAGAAAGAAGGTAGTTTTTACCACCAGACTCCAAAATTACTGCATCTAGTCAAAAATACTCAGCTCTATAAGTTTAGATTCAGTTTATATACATAGAGTATGTTTTCTGTGTTGTATCTATGGTTTCTTTCATCATAATTCTGGAGAAGATTTACTTATGTAGAATAATGTTACAGTTGACAAGTGCCAGATAAAAGTGTAAGGTGCAAAATTATTTTTTGTTACTGGTGCCATAACATACTTCTTTAGTGATGCCCTTGATAGAAGCCAGAATATTCTTATAAATGGTAAAAGCTCTTGTTTGTTGGTTATGTGATTGAAAGATTTGAGTTTATTGGGTTTTTTGATGGCCTGTTTTAGTCACATGATCTTACACTATCTACATTTTTGGTCTAAGCAGGAGGGGGAATTATGTGGCTGATGCTCTATTTCCTTGTCTCAGGTTTATAGTAAATGGGGCTTTCAGTGGGAAAGCAACAAGTCAGGCTGTCACATGTTTAGCCACCATGTATGTTAGTTACATGATGAAGTGAACTGAACAAGCTAATGGGTGGCTTTCCCAGTGTTATCCGGGGATGAACGTGGTGAAGCCCACATTGCCTCCACTAAGTATGGGAGATCCCTGTGGTCCACATCCTCTAGTGTCCACAGACCACTATGGACAAGTCAGCATTGGGAGGCAAATGAATTAGGTGGAATTGAAGAAAGAATAGAGATGGGAGGATTTGCAGTATGGCCTCTGCATCTCACAATATATATTGTGTGGGAATAATCTGATCCCTCCTGCTTCTTCCTCAGAGTAACTCTCATTTGTCTTCTCTGACATGAAAATTAGTTTTACTTTTTTTTTAAAGTAATTAACTGTTTCCGTTTCTGGATCTAGAAAGGGGAAGTGAATCTAATCAGTAAAACTAATAGGTTTTCTCAAATTTATCACCTGCCCCTGGAGGCAGTCTCGGAGTGGGTTTCCAACACGGGGTGAAATATTCTAGTAGGAGAAGGGATTTTTTTTTAATGTATTTATTACATGCTTCAATAATATGTTGGATTACTGAAGTTTGGTTTCTGATTTTGCATCAACCATTTCCCAGTTCCATCAGCTTGTGTTACTCACACCATGTTGAAGAGCTTTTAGAAGAAATTTATGTACATTCTGCCCACTGGCATGTCACCAGCTCATCAGTAGTATTTTTCAGTAATTTTTTTTATCGTGACAAAATATGCATAAATACTGTTCCTTAACATTTTTACATGTGCAATTCAGTGACATCGAGTAGATTTAAAATGTGGGCAACCTCCACCACTGTCTACTACTAGGATCTTGTCATCATTCCAGACAGAAACTTTATACCCATAAGCAATAACTCCCCATTCCACTCTCTTCCCAGCCCCTGCCAGCCCTTTTTTAACCTTCTGTCTCTGAGAATTTGCCTTTTCTAGATACTTCATATGCGTTGGCATCACACAATATTCATTGGCTAGTGTTTGGCTTATTTCACATAGTATAATGTTTTCAAGGTTCATCCACCTTGTAGAATGCATCAGTGCTTCATTCCTTTTAATGGGGGAGTGATGTTCCATTGTATGTATATACCACATTTTATTTATCCGTCCATGATGGATACATAAGTAATAGCTCATGCATCCAGAATCTCAGTTACAGTAGAAGATTTGAGGAAACTTTCTAGAACTCTTGCTTATAACTAAGCTTAAGCTTCAAATCAGGCAATGGTTGTGTGTCTCTCTGCTCTGCCACTCAGTGACCAAGGACTTCCACAGTCTCTCTGTTATATATCAAACTGTTCAGATCATAGGCATTTGACAAAGTGATTAGTAATAGGTGGTTTTGTTGCATTTCTAGTAAAAGGCAGGTAAAGAGAGGGCAAAGAGAGGGCATCTCAGCAAATGTCAAGAATTCTTTGTTCTTCTAACATACAAGGGCAAGCACTTCCATTTCCATTTATTGAACCATAAGATGAAGATGAATACAAGAATTTTAATTTTTAAGGTGGTGGAGAGAAAGAGTCCACTTGGACTTGGAATTTCACCTGACTGTCTCAGGTTTTTCGTAGAAACCAGCAACGTAGGTCTGGGAACATTTGCCTGTATTTTTCCTCTGGGTTTGGACCTCCACATGTGTTCAGCACCTCATTCTCTATTAGCTAAAGCACCACCGAAGCACGTCAGCTGCGGTTTGGAATATCCTTAGTGCTTAGAGAGATTTTTTTCCCTGTCATGAAAATGTAAACTGTTCTTAATCCAGGAACTAATGTGCAGATCCCTGGCTTTGTAAGTGATTAAGGATCCTCTTAAACTGAAATGAATGTCTTCTATTGTCACAAGCTTTAAGCAACTATTTTGATATTTTTCTGTAGATCACACAGGTTGCATCCAAATGCATTAAAACTTTTGGTCCGTCAACTCATTTGAACCTTTGATCACCTCATTTTTCTAAAAAAGATACATAGGACATGGAGATGGTTTTAAAGAGGGCATTTTGCTAAGAGAAAAAAGTCAATCAGAAAGACAAATACCATATGATTTCACTCATGTGAAATTTAGGGTACAAAATAAATGAACATAGGGGAAGGAAAGGGAAAATAAAATAAGTTGAAAACAGAGAGGGAGACAAACCATTAGAGAATCTTAACTCTAGGAAACAAACTGAGGGTTGCTGGAGGAGGGGATGTGATGGGATTGGGCAACTGGGTGACAGGCATGAAGGAGAGTATGTGATGTGATGAGCACTGGGTGTTATATACAACTGGTTGAGTCACTAAATTCTACCTCTGAAACTAATAATATAGTATATGTTAATTAAGTTGAATTTAAATAAAACAATTTTTTAAAAAGCCAAATCATTGACCAGTCAGTTCTGTCACAAATGACCAACTGTAGAGTATGTCATCCACCCTTTTATTCGCTCTTGACTTGCTGTTGGCCATATCTGGTCAACAGAAATGTCATTGGCTGGAACTGTTCTCTCTCAATAACAGGAAATCTGAAGAACAACGACAGGTTCTATGGCAAATTTTTCAGGATCATTGTCTCCCAATGACAGACACACAGTAAAATCCTTCAGAAATGACCTGTATCAGTTAGTAAACTTATGCCAATTTGTCTGTGTTGTATCAGACCCTGAACCCCCTGATGGATCTACAAACCATTTGGACCAGGTGTGTCTTCACAGGGTTGACAGAGCAGATGTGAACACAAGCAGGGAGTGCTGACTGCACTCAGAGAGACTGGAGCATAGAGGGGTGGGTGGTGCCCACATCAGTCTAGAAGGAGAGACTAGAAAGCCTCCCCAGACGAGGTCATGCCTAAGCTGCTGATGGAAAAAACAGTGCCAGCTAGCCACGTGATGCCTGTGCCCTGTCAGGGAAGGGAGGCTCAGGGAAGTGAGGAAGAGAGAGAGAAACCATTTTGACCAAAGGCCCAGAGTTAAGGACCATATGGTGCCCAGGCAGCCATAAGGACCCATTGCTGATGGAGGATGGAGTGACAGGGGGCAGCTCTCCAGTGTCACGTTGAGACGCTGACCCATCCTGTGGACAGGAGTGAAGCGTTTAGATGACTTGCATGGGACCAGATAGGTTGTGATGTTTTTTGTGAAAAAACAGAACAGGAAGATAGGAAAGGAGGAAGGGATGGGAAGGAAGAAAGGTGGAGAGAAGGAGGAAACAGCATTTTAGATTCTTTTCTCAGGAAGTCATTATTTTTTGTGGATCCATTTCTTCTTATGACTTCTCATCACTTTTCACATGGTCAAACGATGTCATTGTATCATTGAAGCATGACATCCATGCCGATGGCATTTTGAGATTCTTATTTACTGCAGCCCACACCTGGTAGCGTCCTCTGCTGGGTCACAATCATTGTCATCACTTCCCTCCACATTTGCTCTGGGATAATTCTCTCCATGTACCTCGGGACACCACCCTGTATACTTCTTTGGTAGTAATATTTAACAGGTAAATATATTTAGTTGGCATAAATTAATAAGCTTTTCCATTTTCCATTAAAGGAAGTTCTTCATTTGTCTTCATTTGTCTCTAAATGACTTACTGATAGGATCCTCAAGAATTTTTAAATGATATTTTTAATTAGTTTCTTTTTAATGATACCTTACACGTTTTTAAAAGTCTTGGAAGAGTTTTGTTGTTTTTGTTAAAGATTGTGCACAACTGAAATGCTTTAAACTCATGGTTAGGTTTTTTACAAAATTCCTATTCAGGCTGAAGTCATTATTAGGCTCACAAATAAGCTGTATTGTCTCTTATCAGCAGAAAATATTCGCTGGGGACATCCATTGTGTAAGTGGTAGTATCATATGTGGCATCTCAGCCCATTTCTGACAGTACAGGGCAATGTCACATGATTCTAGTGTGAAAATTTGGAGAGGTGTCAGCATGTGACAGGTGCCTGATACTTGTATTTGTTGAAAGAGTCAAAGCTACAGCTGAAAGGCTGCATCAGCACCGGTAGCCTGGCCTCTCATGTGGCTGTCATAGCCAGGGGAGTGGAGCCTGGGGACAACCAAAAAGTAAAGGCCTTTCCCTTGGCCCAGAGCAGCAATCTTGTGCCACAGGAGGAAGTCATGGCTATGTTTCCCACAGCCTGAGCAATTCTGAATAGAACAGTGCCCTGAAAACTGGCCAAGAGTCAAAGGAATAAGAGAGTGTTCTCGATGGTGATGGTACTTTCCTTCTCTGCAGGAAGGTGAGGGATGCAACTGGCGTGGATATTAACATGCGCGTGGGAGTGCATTCCGGGAACGTCCTTTGCGGGGTCATCGGCCTGCAGAAGTGGCAGTACGACGTGTGGTCACATGACGTGACCCTGGCCAATCACATGGAGGCTGGAGGGGTCCCTGGGTAAGGACAGTCTGGATTTCTGTCTTCAAGCTGTGGACATGGTTAGAGAGGACAGGGGAGCAGATTAGTCACTGACTGCAGAGTGTCTGGTGGTTTCTCTTGCCTCTTGGTGTCATGTGATTCCTGCCCACTGGCCTCTTACATTAATTAGATAAACACAAACTCTTCAAGGCTGAGGTCAAAGATGGTGGATATCAGAACCTGAATTACTTTTTATTTATTTGCAAATGTATGCATAGTGACCTAAGTGAAAGATGTTTTATAACGCTGAGCAGATGTGGCATTTCTCTGTTCCTGGTGACCTCTGGAGCCAGTACTATTGAAATGAGTGAACTGTAACATTTGCCTCCACTTAGAGGAGCGTATTTCAGACGAGACAATTTTGATGCAATTGCTATAATTTGCAGAAGTGTGGAAGCAAACACTGAGAGAGAAAATCCATACTTTCATACAGATCGGCAGATCCCATAAAATGCCGTTGGCATGTGTTTCAAAAAATATGCTGATACACAAAACTTCCATATGATCCAGTTTTATTTGCTGTAATTCACCATGCCCACCCTGCAGAGAAGCTCTAAATGTCCGTATCTTGTGACCTCTGTGAGCATCTTTCTAAAGTCCTGTGTAATAAAATATAAATCTGTGTTACAGTCCATTTTACCAAGAACATAGAGCCTTTCCTTCATTTGGGGGAGAGGAAATTATTTCTGAAATCATAAATAAATAGAAAAATCTTCATGTTTTTCCTTACCTGTCTTGATTGTGGTTTTAAAATGGAATTTCAGACGTGTTCACATTTCTTCTGTCACCCTGGAACACTTGAACGGCGCTTATAAAGTGGAGGAAGGAGACGGTGACATCAGAGACCCGTATTTAAAGCAGCACCTGGTGAAGACCTACTTTGTAATCAACCCCAAGGTCAGTACTGTAAGGAGCCTATAATTAACCTGCGACTTCTGTGATTGAGATGGAAAGGGGCAAGTTAGTGATACAGATAAGCATTTTTAGTCAAGAATCAATTTAATGCTTTGCTAGTCTTTGCCTCAAATTATTTTAAGTGCACATGGCAGTTTGATTATGGACCACGTTTTGTAATAATAAATTCAAATACTTATTAAAGAAACAGTTGAAATGAATTGCTTGCTTCTGTGATAAGGTCACTGCCAGTATGAGGAGTTGTAAGTGTTAGACCATGATGCTTCTGGAAGTCTCCCCATGTGCCCACCCTGGCAGTTGGAAAATTGCATAAAGACATGCTCAGGGGGCACCTGGTGGCTCAGTGGTTGAGGATCTGCCATTGGCTCAGGTCGTGATCCCGGAGTCCTGGGATCAAGTCCCACATGGGGCTCCCCAGAGGGAGCCTGCTCCTGCTTCTCCCTCTGCCTGTGTCTCTGCCTCTCTCTGTGTCTCTCATGAATTAAATAAATAATCTTTAAGAACATTTTGTTTAGTCAGAGAACACCTGGACACAGATTCATAAAATCATTTAGCATCAGAAAACCATCCCAATCTCTAACAAGTGTCACTTTAGGAAACCACAATCACCAAGAAAAAGTTGAATCAGAGCAGCCTATCTTGTTTAAGAATTTACTTTGTAAAAATGCCTGCTAAAATCACGATTATTTTTTCCTAAGTGTAAATTACTAGTATCTTTTGCTGTCTGGACAGAAATCACCCAGCTCAAAGAGCTTGTAACACTGGAAACCAGTTGCCCTGAAGGAGGGAGGTCAGAAGCCGTGGAGAGTAAGGGGGTGACATGGGAGGAATCTTACAGTGGGGGCGAGGGAGCGGAAAGGAGGAGGTTGACCCCTTGGCTAGGCCAGGTGTCATGCTCTGCTTCTCACCCCCAGGGAGAACGAAGGAGTCCTCACCTCTTCAGACCTCGCCACACCCTCGATGGAGCCAAGATGAGGGCTTCTGTTCGCATGACCCGGTACCTGGAGTCCTGGGGAGCGGCCAAGCCCTTTGCACACCTGCATCATCGAGACAGCATGACCACAGAGAATGGCAAGATCAGCACGACGGTACGCTCTCCCCGTGCTCAGAACGCCAGCGCCTAACACAGAGGGCTTGGGCTGCTTCTGCCAAAGTAACTTTGGTCTGTGATGAAGCAGGCTTACCCCTTCTCCTCCAGGAGCCCCTTACCAACAGCTCCCAGGGTGTGAGTGAGGGCTGGGCTCACTTTGCTAAAGGTTTGAACCAAGGCAATTCTGCAGTAAAACTTTATAACCCGAGACCATTTTATTTACCTGTTACTTCATTTAGTTATTAGCAGCAGTTGAACTTTTTTTTTTTTTTTTTTTTTGTCGTGGCATTTTGTTTGTTTGCTCTCATAAAGCAGAAAGACTGGGCATCTTAACCAAAGAACAGATGAAGGCATGATGCCCTTGCAGGTTAAATCGCAGCATCTAGACTGTCTTCTCATCTTGGGAGTGTTCAAGCCGTGTCCAGGGCAGTGAACGTTCTGCTATTGTTGGAGCTCCCTGCTGACATCCCTCCAGCTCCCAACAGCTCATCAAGTGCCAAAGCTCCTTACGACAGGGACACTTTCACTAAGATGGCTGAAATGCAGATAGAAAATAGCAAAGACCCACAGGGGACTAGGAAAGTAACTACAGCGAAGCACTCAGAATAATCCCAGTAGCATTGTTAGAGTTTTAAAACCATCTCTGAGTAAAATTTCATGTATAATGGTGTTAATTGTACCAGGGATGCGGTTGAGGTGAAAAAGACAGTGGAATGTTACTTAGCCCCCATTGGCTGATGAGAAGAGGCCCATCAGCTTGTCGGGTGAAAGCCAACTCTTCAATCTTGCTGTGCCTCCGGCCTCCCCACAGCCCACAGTGACAACACCCAAGCCCCCCGCCTCCCTGATCCACATTCTTGTTTGGGCTTCATTATGTCTTTCCTCTCAACTTCCCTGGTGGTTTTTTTCCCAATGAAAAAGTAAATGTGAGCTGTCAGGGGACCGTATCCATTGTTCCACCAAGGAGTCAGCCTGCCAGCAGAGGTCCGAGAGCAGTGTGCTGCATCTTGGGAAGAGAGAGACCATAAGTAGCAAATGAGTAAACAAACAGGCTCATTTCCAGGGCTGCTGAGGTTGATGACAAAGACAACATGGAGGTGTCCCTGGGGAGGGAGTGGCTGCTTTGGGTGGGCCAGCTGGGGGTCTCAGGGAGGAGAGCAGGACAGTGGGGAGGAGGTAGCAGCAAATACACTCACTGGCCCCAACATGGAAATGAGTCAATGTCTTCAGTGGGGGTGACAGAGAGGAGGCTGGTGTGGCTGCAGTGTCATCAGCAGTAAGGACTCAGAGTTTATCAAGGGATGAGATGCGCTGAGCTAATAGTGCAATCCACTCTACGTATAACAAGAAGTCATCAGAGGATCGGAATTGAGGAAAGGCCATGGCATAATTAATGCTTTGGAATGATGGAGCAATAGTGCACGGCTCCAGAGGAGATTGATGCCCTGTTATGCTCAGATTATAGTAGAAAAATGAGTGAGGAGCAAACCCAGGGGCTCATGTGAACTTAGGGCAAATAAGACTTGGCAATAGACAACTAGGCTCAAAAAGGAGGATCAAAGATCATCCATACCACACTTCTTTGGCTGCACAGCTGGAACAATGATGAATAGCTGAAATGATAGATTCTTGGGTGGAAACAGGTGATGCAAGATGGAAAAGTGAACACTTTGCTGATGGGCATCTTCCAGACACTATGCCGTTTAGACACCTCCATGCGGTTCCGCCCCCAGTTGGATGTGTAAGCCTGGAACTCGGGAGAACTCTGAGCTGAGATTGGAAGAAGAGTTTTCCAGTTTTAGGTGATATTCAAAGCCATGGAACCAGATGAAATCATCAAGAGGAGATCCAAGGAGGCAGACCTGAGGCTTCTGGGGCCTCCCAGCATTTGGGGCCGTTTGAGGGAAGCATCCTAGGATGGGAGTCTCCATTGTCAGTGAAAGTCAATGTTTCTATCACTTGTACAAAAAATGATAATAATTTGGATGATTTTGCTTCAATACTGCATGTTACTAGAGCCCATGGCTGATAACTCTATGTCTAGCTGAGATTTATTATGTACCAGTGTTTGGTTGGTTGGCTTTCAAGAAAGTAAAATAGTCTATAAATATGAGAATGTGATCTTATATGTTGTTTCTTTCGTGGTTTCAGATACTGTTTCCAGGTGCATTATTGATGTCATTGTGGTTGTTGTTTCCTATCAGTCTTTGGGGCACTTGGTTGGTTCAGTCAGTTAAGCCTTTGACTGTTGATCTCAGGGTCAATCTTGAGTTCAAGCTCCACGTTGGGCTCCATGCTGGGTGTGGAGCCTACTTAAAAAATACTGAGTCTTATCAGTCTTTATTGTCCCAAAACTTAAGAAGGACTGCCTCCCCTGTTGCCTGAGCATGGGGCCCCGGGAGAGATTTCATTCTGACTTTAATCTGTGGGCATGTGTTAGTGACGATGCCTCCCTCAGGAGAGAATCAGAACTGTCTAGTGCTTCTGGCTTCAGGGAGCTGTGTATAAAAATTGGAAGATCTCTTGAACAAACTCAACTTCCTTAATCAGCTGGTCTCACAGTTTCAGGTGCAGAGCCGAGGGATTGCCTTAGCAACAGTCTAGAATGTCTTAAGAAAATCCCAGGCTTTGTTTAGTACAGGAAGCTCATACAACTGTTGGCTGTGTCCCTTACTCACTCTGAGAAACACCCCGGCATCATTCTTATTAATACATTCCAAGGTCAAACGGTGTCATTACCAAAAGTGATTTCTTTTCCTTAATCCCCTATGCAGAACTCCACTGACTCTTGATTCAGCGTTGATAGAGCTGGTGAATAATGCATTATTTTACTTTATGTAATACGTGCCTGCTTCAGCAGCACATATACTTTATGAAATAAGACTTGGAGTCTAGTTATTTTTTAAAAAATAGCCTTCCTTTTCCCTAAGCTAAATACATTTCCTAATCTAATGCTGGAGATAAAGCTGCAAAGTTTCTTTGGAGCCACTTAGAGAAGCTTTGTTTCAACTTTAATTTCTGCCACAGATGTATAAAAGTGGATCTTCTGGGTTTTTTAAAGTCTGTTGAACATTTGGCAGCGTGTCCCCCACTGATGAACCCTGACCAGTGTCTCTCTCTAAGTTCCTTTACAGAAACTACCAGCACTCATGTGTTGGTTTCCTCTTTTTGATCAATGAGTTGTGATTTTACATACTTAATTGAGGGTGCCAGTTTCTTAACAGCCCAGTTCAGGGATAATGCCTGGCTACAGATTCGGTGGGGATATTTGTGTTTATTTTTATTTTTTAAATTTAAAAAAATATATATTTTATTTATTTATTCATGAGAGACACAGAGAGAGGCAAAGACACAGGCAGAGGGAGAAGCAGGTTCCACACAGGGAGCCCGATGCAGGACTCGATCCTGGGACTCCAGGATCATGCCCTGGGCTGAAGGCAGATGCTCAACCACTGAGCCACCCAGGTGTCCTGATATTTGTGTTTAAAAGCATTTTTTAGTATGTGAAGCCAGACTATGTTTTCATAGGATTGTAAACTGTCTACAGTACCTAACAGTTACCTGCAAGGCCCTTATCTGAAGTCATATCTGCAAATATCAGGATGTCAATTTTAAAGCTCCAGACAACAATCCTGATATTTCCAACATCCAGACTTTATAGGTGACACCAACATTCTAAGTATAAACTGAGATTTTCACCTTTTTCACATTTATAATTAAGCTCCTCTTCTCCATGGGGTAATTGTTACCTAAATGATGCTTTCCATGATAAAAGAAAGAAATAATGTTATGCATGATTATCATTGCAACATTGTCCTTTAAAGTTTGTGGTTAGAAACTAATAACCTTTTTTGTTTTTGTTTTTTTTAATAGGATGTGCCAATGGGTCAGCATAATTTCCAAAATCGTACCTTGAGGTATGGTATTTGTTGTACTTTCTGATTTTTAAAGGCTTGGGTTTCTTTAGAATTTATTTCTGAAAGTGATTATCATCAATTAGAGTAACAACTTTGGAAGGCCATTTCTTCTAAAAAGAGCAGCTGCTTGTGAAAAGCCCAATTAGATTGTTTTCAGCTTCTAAAAATATAATTATTAGTGTCATGTTATCAGGTTTAAAAGAGAGAAAAGGAAAACAGCACCTGGCAAACACATTTGAACTTTAAATTGTTTTTCCTAAAAATGACTCTTCTTAACATTAATATGTAGTAAAAAAAAATTTGAATTTTCTTATAACGGGTACGTTGCTTAAAATTACATACTGTGTATGTGTTGAATCCTAGAGATAAAAGCCAGATAAGTCTGGCCTTTCTATAGTGAAAAGAAGGCCTGCTAACTGCTCAAAATAAGATAAAAGCTTCAGACACTGTCCACAGTCCCCTGTCACCATTGACCACAGAATGACAGGCAGTAAACCTTTTTCATGCTCCTCTAGCTTTGAGGCTCAAAGTTGACTTTAGTATTGGTTAGGCAGTTAAGTATTTCTTATTGAAGTCGTTAGGAAAATTAATAAGCCCAGAACTTAAGTCAGCCTTTCTTTTCCCACAGGGAAGTGAGTTTATTCTGTAGAAAACGCGTTGTATCCAAGTATAATTAAACACAATTAGATTGTCACCTGCCACATCCTTGCAAGTAGCACACCTCATTCCAGAATCTTCTGTGTGACTCCATTTGTTGTAATGAGCTCAAATTTGTATTTTAGGTGACATTTGAAATTTTAATATTGAGATGTAATACTCAGAGTCCGGTGTTGTAAGGATATTGGTTTCTTAGGCTTTTGAAACATTATCTAAGTGGCTCATGCTGTATTAAAGAGAACTTAGTATCAATTTAAGAGCATGGCTGGCCAGCGTGAGGCCCAGATTTGTGCCCTGGCCTTGTGACCTCAAACTCTCAGCTCCTAACTACTCTCCTGTCCTACCGGCTTTGCTGGGAGTCTCTTCCATATCGATTCTGCTTTCTGCAATGTTTGGATCGTTGGTGGTCCCAGGGCCTCATAGGGAGAGCACCACTTTCAAATCAGTCTCACCAGGGCTGTCCTCACATGTCCTGGCTTCCTGAATGCCTGTGTTATAAAACCTCCCTGAGCCTGCTGCCTAGCCATTGAGCCAGCATTACCTGGTATTGAACATTACCTGAGATAACGCATGACCTCCTCCCCTCGTCTTTAGATACCGTAGACCAGGCATGGAAGTGGGACAGGTCGGAGAAAGAGGTCAGGAGAAAACTTGAGAGGAAATTAGCAGGGGGCCCAGCAGCAGGAACACAGGCTGGACTTCCAGAAACGCCTGAAGTCCACGGAACAAAGCCCTAGCTGGCAAATTAAGAACCTCTGGTGGTAGATTATCTGCCCCAGGGTATCCTATCATTTACCAGAGCAGAAATCACAAAATTACAGACACAAGAAAACTGTGTTTTAAGAATTGTTATCTAGGGACACTTGGGTGGCTCAGTGGTTGAGCATCTGCCTTCGACTCAGGTCATGATACTAGGGTCCTGGGATCCAAGTCCCACATCAGACTCTCTGTAGGGAGCCTGCTTCTCCCTCTGCCTGTGTCTCTGCCTCTGTCTGTGTCTCTCATGTATAAATGAATAAAATCTTAAAAAAAAAAAAGGAATTGTTATCCAGGTAATCGGTAAACACAGAGGCTGTTAATAATACGCACATATTGACTATGTCGTGTGCACCTTTACAGCGTTGAGTGCTGTACAGGCATTATGTAAACTAATCCTAAAACAGATTCAGGGAGGCAAGGCTATTGTTAGCCGCCGGGCATAACAATGAAGGATTATGTTCCCTGTGAGCCACCAGGGACCTACACTGTTCTTAGATGTGATGAGACTTCGTGAAAAAGAAAGTCCGCAAACTCAAGTGTAGGCAGAGGGCTGATACCAAAAAATGAAGGTAGCGCCTCGCCTATAAATGAGAATGAACCATCCTAGATGACTGCTAAATTAACTTGCTTTTTTAAAAAAAGAAGGATAAAAATGAATTTGCCTTCTTCAACAGCTACAGGCGGGTCTGAAATCAGAAAAGTTACTGTTATCCCAGAGTAGAAGGCCTGTCCAATTAGTAGTTGAATTCACTGGAGCACAGAGAAGCCATGTGCTCCCTCCACATTGGACCAGGTGACTTGCAGAGGCTCTACTGAGAGGCAGGTGCAGGCTGGGTGGGGCCAATCTGGTGAGGCTCGCCTGGGCTTTTACTCTCTGTAGCAGATGTATAATTTTTAAAAATAGGACTATTTTGGTTTTCTCCTTTATATCATGCTCACGCGAATGGTCACAGTAACCTTGGGGAACTCGTTCTTTTGGCCTAATTTATTTACAAGGCGTCTTTTATTATGGTTGAAGATTATTTTCTTCTAAGATCAAGTGAGTGTCTGCAAATATATGTGGGGTTTCCTGTGAATAGGGCTTTCAAATTAAAGCTGAGGAAGCTTTAAATGCATACAATTAAGCTTTGATATGCCTCAAAGAAGACTGTAGTCCTGCAAATTCTTGAAAACTGACCAAGGGAAGCATGAACAAGGAATAACTGTTTTGATCTTTTTTTTCCACCAAACCAAATTTTTGCAGGGGAATTTCCAAAGGCAGTGTGCTCCATCATAAAATAAAATTTATGAACGCAACAAGTCAAGGGCTAATGCATCTCTTAGGACAGAAAGTTCTTTTATCGCAAACACCAGGTACTTATCTCCAGTGTCGCTTTTTTAATGCTGGTATCATTTAACTCTCAGTGACTAAACTCTAAGGCAATATTTTACTGCACCAAAAACTCTAGTCAGTTTGCTCAATCCACAGAGTGGCTAGATGTTAATAGAGAAAAGACTGTTCAGACACTCTGGTTTCCTTCCTTCTTTATTTTTATTTTTATTTTTATTTTTTTTATCCAACGGCAGGATTAAACAGAAATTTTAGTATCATAGAAAAATGAACTTCATATTTGGCTTAGTCTATTCTCTGTCATAATATTTCCTTTTCATACAGAACCAAGTCCCAAAAGAAAAGATTTGAAGAAGAATTAAATGAAAGGATGATTCAAGCAATTGATGGAATTAATGCACAAAAGTGAGTACTTTGTAATCTTAAATTACCATGCATTTTTTATTTCAAATCCTATGATTTGAAAATTGTGTCATATTTTCCAAGAATTTTCACCGTAAACTATATAACACTTGCCATGACAAAGCCATGCTTTTAGAGGCCATTCGTTCGTTTCATCTCAATTGTCCTTAGTAATCTCCTTCGGTAATTAGAAAATGTTTCATTCCTGCCTAAAAAAATACTCTCCAAGTAGATTACTGGAAAATAGCATGACATAAACATAGAAAAATCATAGCAAGCAAAACGTGTTCAATAAGTAATATTTTTTAAAGATCAATAGGAATGCTATATGGGAAATTTTGAGTTGTGTTTTGTGACACTCTCTATTCAAAATGCATTTATTCCCTTGCACAACCAGGGAACGTGGACCTACCCATGTTCTAATTTGTCGAAGAGAGGCTTTGAGAATTAGAATCTGAATTCATGGCAGCAGTAGGACGAAGAAAAATTCTTTGGAGGACAAAATATCATTCAGTCGATGAAATCTGAAGTCTGTGAATGTCTGTTCAGTCTATGAATTGCTGTTGATTTTTAAATGGTCCAGGAGATGCAATGGGAAAAATTTTTTAAAGTGGTAGCTCACATGGCCTGGACATAATGACTACATTCCTTGGCTTTGGAATTTTCCTTAGGTGCATGTGTCATGGCTGAATTCTGGAGGGCAGAAGATTGATGGCAGTATGGTGCCTCTGCCCATTAGACACTCAGTGAATGTTTATTCGTTTAAATTGTACCAAACACATCAGTAGGTCCAAATGAAAAGCCTTAATGAAAAAGTTTCCATCCTTGCAAACCTATTTGATTTTTATCATGAAGTTGACTCTTGAAAAAAGTATGAATGATTTTCACCTGAACTCTCTGCTTTCAAAACTATGTTGCACAGCTTTGAAAAATGTGTGCCTTCTCTAGATTGTTCCATATAAGGATTAGTTTTAGAATATTTACATGACTTAAGAAAGAATCATATGAGTGCATATGTATGTGCGTATATGGGGTGTGTGTGTGTGTATGTATGTGTGTGTGTGTGTGAGTGTGATCACATATACACACGATGAAGTAATTTAGCTGGGCTAGAATTGCAATTCACATATCTGGCATGTTGAATTAATACTTGTCTAGAGATGCCTTTGCATGCCTTCCACCTGCCATGGGGCCCTCAGGACACCCCAGCAGTGCCAGGACAAATGTTCTGCTTTGCCTAGTACTAAAAGCAGTATAAAAGTCAACCTCAACTCTGCTGAAACCTCAGCACATCACAAATCGAGAAACTACATTACCTAGAATCTATTGGCAGTCCAAATCTAGGGAAGGGTCTGATTGCATGTAATACAGGTGGACAGATACATTCATTCAGCCACAGGAAATCGCACCTACTACTCTGTGACCCACCAAAATAACACAGCATCAGAAGAAAGGGAACACCTCGTCCCTGACAAAGTTTAACAATTTCAGTAGTAATGGTAATAATAGAAAACCCGTTTATAAAATCAACCTCAGCATGCCTTCTTGCAGGACCTCTACCTTCTTTTTTTTTTTTTTTTTTTTTTAAGATTTTATTTATTTATTCATGAGAGACAGAGAGAGAGAGAGGCAGAGGGAGGGAGAAGCAGCCTCCCTGTGAGGAGCCCGATGTGGGACTGGATCCCAGGACCCCAGGATCACCCCCTGAGCCAAAGGAAGAGGATCAACCACTGAGCCACCCAGGTTCCCCAGGAGCTCTACCTTCTAAAATGACCTTTGTGTCCACCTTTTAGAATATTCCAACTGAAGGAATCGTTAGAAAGCATAATCACTGGTCTGGCCTTATTTTTGTTCAGGTGGCTTTTGGAGTGTCTGTGCTGTATCATTTCATATTCAAATGCGTTTTGAGGGAACACCTTCATGTTTTAATGGAGTTTTATTCTAAGTGTTGTGCCCAAGATTGCAAATCCGAGAAACCACCAAGGAGCCGACACCGATACAAGTACACGAGGGTTTATTTACAAGCTCGAGCGTGGGTCCAAGTATACTCCACACAGCAGAGCAGGAGCTTGAACCCCGAAATGGGTTACAGCTGGGTTTTTTATGGGCTGATCTAGGGGATTTTCAGAAGGGGTGGAGGAATTTTTTTTTCCCCATTTCAATATGGGGGAATGGGTGGGGGAGTTTCTTAAGATCTGATATGGGATTCTCTGAGTTCTGTTGTCTTTCTGATATGGGATTTCCTGCCGAGGGCATTCTGAGCTTTGTTCTCATTCTAATATGGGGCTTAACTGAAGTAAGGTCAAGTTCAGCTCTTATTCACAGGGGCTGAGGTGGCTGTAGTTGTGCTAACGCTGAACTTAAGGTGGAATGGCCTTAATTTTCTCGGCCTCCACATAAGGTAATGTTTAATGTTGGTGTAACCTCTTATGTTATAATTTTCCCAACACATTTTAGAAATGAAATAGGGAAAGATGTCATACTGAACTCAGAAGCCCAAAGGGAAAATGTTGAAATGGAAGCCACTTTGCATTTATTTCTTAACTAGCTTCCCTCCCCTTCTGTTAGGCTCAACTCTTTACCTCCTCTTGTTCCTCCCTTTGATGTCCTTCTGATCTTTGCATTTCCCCTGGAGGAGTCAATGGGGACTTCCTGGCTTGATGCATTATTCCTTTTTTTCCTGCAATGGACAGGAAACAGTGATTTATATGCAGATTTTCGTGTCCGCAAGTTCATTTAGTCCCTTAGCAAGCATTTAGTGAAGGCTCAGCAGAGGCAGCCCGTGCTTGGCATCAGACATCCAAGACACAAGGCATGGTGTCACCTCTCAAAGCCCTGAAGGAGAGGAGAGAAACCAGCACACAGGTGCTCAGAGCAGGTGCCCGAGATTCTGACTGAGTCCTGATAGGCAAGGTGAGAGGAAAAAAGCATGATTGATACCTTCCGCGCTGAGGTGACCTTCCAGAAACTTCTCTCAGGAGCCTCACTTTGGGAACAGGGAGGCCTCATAGTCTAAGGTGCCCAGACCATCCCCTCCCCAGGGGCATTTTTTTTCTCCAGAGGAGTAAGGCTTTCCTGTAAGACTAATTTCTTTTTTTTTTTAAGATTTTATTTATTTATTCATGAGAGACACAAAGAGAGAAGCAGAGATGTAGTCAGAGGGATAAGCAGGCTCCCCGAGGGGAGTCTAAGGTGGGACTTGTTCCCAGGACTCCAGGACTATACCCTGAGCTGAAGGCAGACACTCAACCCCTGAGCCACTGAGAGGTCCCAAGACTAATTTCAGTAAAAGAGATGTGCTAGGTGATTATCTTCAAATCAGACTGCCATGTCAAGTTCTCCTACATTTGCCTTTTGGTTTTTTGTTTGTTTGTTTTTAAGAAAAAGCAACTAGAAAGAGGTAATGTGACAGTTCTAAGAGGGAAAAATATTGGCCTTCACACTGAAAAAAAGACCTGGTGAGTTAATGAAGATGGTGTGCCCCAAGTTTCAGTGCGTATGCTGGGCAGTGCAAATGCACAAATACAGGACAGCAGGACCAGAGGGTCTCAGACCACAGAGCTCAGGAAGGGCTGGTCTTCCACATGGTGAGAGCCTCTGTCCAGCAGCATTTCCTTAGGCCTTGCTTTCCTTGACCCTCTTTCCCAAATGCCCCGGGGTCTTAGTGCATCATCAAAGCCACCAAAGCTACAGGTTCAATATGCCCACACAGGTGAGATAGGTCAGCAGGGCCACCATACCCAAAGACCACGACCAGGGGCTACAACCACAGACCTTTACTTGGCACAGTTCTGGAGACTGTAGGTCCAAGGACCCTGGTCTTGGTTGGGTTCTGGTGAGAGTTCTTTCCTTGACTGGTGGAAGGTTGCCTTCCTGTTGTGTTCACAGGGCCTCTGCTTGAGGCTGGGCAGAGTGAGACAGCAACTGAGTGAGCTGTCATTCATTCCTTCCCACCATTACGACCTCATTTAACTCTAATCATCTCCATAGAGGCCCCATCTCCACATAGAGCCACATTGGGGGCTGGACCTTCAACCTACGAATGGTGGGGACACAGATCCTCAGGCTGTAACAGTAGGAAAGTGGTCTTCCTTCTATTTTAGTGCCCTCTTGGCTGTAAGAACCTACATCCTTCCATTCCAGAATAATTCTGAGTAAGGATATGAGTGTACTCATTCCCCTCACTCAAGTCAGGATCTTATTTAGCATTTTCTTTGTTTGACTGGGCCTAGCACACAAAAAACTTGGTGTAAATTACTGGAGAGTCACTCACTGTATAGCACAGGGGTGAGGTTCATTTTCTTCATCCCACTGCCACCTGGGTCAGGAAGGATGTCAGGACACTGTATGTAACACACACGTTCTCCCTCCCTTCCTTCCCTCTCCTTTCCATTCTGTTCCCTCCTTTGCCTCTCTATTCCAATTCCCAAAAATAATATTTGACCTTATCAGCCCGCACTAATCTTTCCTATTCCAAATACCCAAATCACGTTTATAAACATTGGCATTTCCTGCAAATCAGTGAAGGGAACTGCTCCATCTCTGAGAACCTACAGACGACAAAGCCTGTGGGAAGAATATACCCTTCTTCCTTGTGAGGGAAAGGTCGGAAAAACCCCATGCTCGTGGCTGAGGAAACACAATATTAAGTACTAGGGACATGAGAAGTGAGACCTGGTCTCAAGAACTTCCTGTCTTCCTGTCCACCTGCAGGACACAGGCAGGTGATTGAGGCCCACAAGGGCCTTGCTGATTGAGGTGGAAATGCTTTTACTTCCTACCTGATAAATTTCACTCTTAGTTTACTTCCAAGCTTAGATGACCCAGGGGCATTTTGAAATTAGAATTTTCTTTCTCAATAATGAAAAAAAAAAATGTTTTGAATAAGTTACCTGCATACATTATTCATAGTTTGATATTCATAATAAGTACACAGTTCTGAAGTGAATATGGTTAAATGTATCTCAGATTTTATTTTCCACTTGCCAGTCTCATCAAATAGGACAATACCATATTTCTGCACTTCATACAGTAATAAATACTAACAAAAGTTTATGTCCCTGATACCTAAAGCTTATAACCTTAAACCAAATACTTAAACCAAAAAGTATTTTTATAGTTCTTACTTTTTTTTCCCCAGGGGTTGAATTTTCTTTATTTTTTTTTAATTTATATTCAATTAGCCAACATATAGTTCTTACTTTAAATGGCATTCATTCTAGAATACATTAGTGACTTCCGTACCTCAGTTGAAAGTGCACCATCTGTGGTGCAGATTTGGGGGGATGGTCCAGCTCATCATGGCGCACATGGGGTATAAAGTCCTGGGTACAGAGCTCTCCAGGTGGACCTGGAGATGTCCCTCCCCCAGTGTGGTGGTCTCCTGGGTGAACTTGTCATTAGCCCTGACGAGAAGCATCAGTGTGCATTTAGAGACTCTGATCCAATATCAGTTGGTGACTACACTTGCCAGTTACAAGGTAAAGTGTAACAGTTGACTTGACCTTCTTTCCCTGATCCCCAAATCTCTATCTCCCAAATAAACCTCAGGGAGTCGGAATCCATAGACATCTGACCAGTGGTTTGGAAAAGTACCCCATTAATAAATTCATGTGAAATAAATAAATAATTTTTAAAAATAGCCAAACTTTGGAAGGAGCCACGATATCCTTTGATAGATGAATAAAGAAGATGTGGTCTATATATACAATGGAATAATAGCCATCAGAAAGGATGCATACCCACCATTTGCTTCAACATGGATGGAACTGGAGGGTATTATGCTGAATGAAATAAGTCAATCAGAGAAGAACAGTCATCATATGGTTTCACTCATAAGGGGAATATAAGAAATAGTGAAAGGGATTATAAGAGAAAGGAGGGGAACTGAGTGGAGAAAAATTAGAGAGGAAGACAAACCATGAGAGACTTCTAACTAGAAGGGGAGGTGGTGGGGGAATGGGGTAATTGGGTGATGGGCATTAAGGAGGGCATGTGAGGGGATAAGCACTGGATGTTATACTATATGTTGGCAAATTGAATTTAAATAAAATATTTAAAAAGATAATTGATAAAAAAGAAAAACCTTATGATCTGATAAAGGAACTGACATCCCAGTAGGAAGGAAGGAAGGAAGGAAGGAAGGAAGGAAGGAAGGAAGGAAGGAAGGAAGGAAGGAAGGAAGGAAGGAGAAAGAAAAAGAAAGAAAGAACGAAAGAAAGAAAGAAAGAAAGAAAGAAAGAAAGAAAGAAGAAAGAAAAAGAAAGAAAAGATTCATGTGAATTGATAACTGAACAGCTGTAACAGTTTTTTAGAAATATACATAAAACATGATTTTACATCTAATGCCCTAATATATGTATGTACTCTCTCTTCCTGTATATTAATATGCAGGTATAGTAATAGATGTCACTATATGGTTGTATACACTTACAGATATATGCATATATACACATTATATAGAGACATATATAATGCATAGACATTTATAAATCAGGTTATTTTTTATTATAAAAGTATGTAGATTCTTAAGCATAATGACCCAAACCAGTCAGTAATATATTTTGCTGGTATTTATTTCTAGATTTTTTTTTTCTCTATACACAGACTTCCGTGTTTCCTTGTATTGCTGTGCTTGTAAATGTGAGAGTGTGTATCTTTCTATTTCACTCAGCTTTCTGTCATCAAATGTGCATTTATTTTATTACCAGGTGTGTGACCATACCAGGTATCACATGCCTGGTTGGCTGGGTCTTTCACGAGGTGTCTCTCTTCCACTTGCCAGTGTATACAACATTCTAGAGAAGAGTTTTGTCCTTAAGCTCTTTATTTCCACTGCCTTCTCAAAACTGATTTCGGAAAGTCAGTGTGTGAGAATGCATACTTCATATAGTTTTTTATCTATTTTTCAACATCTAAGGGAATCTGTGTATATCACCTGTGTGCATTGATGTTTGCATTCGATGTACTACATTAGTGGTCTGAACCAATTGTTTATTGTATTAGCATTTTTACCCATTTTTTGAAAACTGCATTCAAGCAAAATATTTTACTTTATAGAAATGCAAAACATGACAATAAAAATATTTTCTGTAAGTGAAAGAAGCAGGATCTTCTCTCACAGAATTTGAAGGATACTCTAAATGGTTTTGATGCTCTGATGTATTGCTTGCTATAGGCTAAGAAAAGCAGTGCTTCTCTATGAACCAGATTTTTCAGAGGATGAAACTACCATGTGATTTCAGTAAAACATCAGGGAATAAATTTATTGGTGAATATGAATCCTTTTGATGATTTATCTCCCTATTTATTTAATTTGGGTAATGTGAGTTTCAATTTGGTATGACAACTGGTTTGTAATAGTAATTTTCCAAGGAGGGCCATGCGTGTATAGGAGTATTATATTTGCACATCCCATTAGTCCTCGGTTCCATATCCCATTTTTTGGTATTATTTTTTAAATCTTCAATTTTGGATGATTTACAAGAAAGAAAGAAGAATGCATGTTATTTTTTTTAAGTTTCAGATCATTGGTTGGAAGTGTGGTTTTATGATATCTGTCTTTCTTTTTATTTCCAGGCAGTGGCTCAAGTCTGAAGACATTCAGAGAATCTCACTCCTGTTCTACAATAAAATACTAGAAAAAGAAGTAAGCTACATTTTTTCCCTGATCTTTTTTTCTGAAATGTGAATTTAAAAAAAAAAAAACCCTTCATGAAGTTGTGCTCTTGTTTTGAGCAAGCAGCACTGACACTGCCTCTGACTGTATCAGACCTATTTGCAGCTTGTCCTGTGATGCTTCCATGCACTTATTCTTGTACTGTGTGTCTCATGACCGAGTTTCTCTCTGGCCAGTCATCCTGCTCAGCCCTCCTGGTAGGGAAAGAAACTGCAACAGGTTTGAGATCCGGGGCCACAGGGAGGGTACAGGAGCTCGTAACTGGCTTTCCCAATGGCATATTTTCTTAGAAAAGTCTTTAAAAGAAAACAAAATCCTTCCTGATAAAGTTGCAGTTTCCTTACACAAATCATTTTATTTTTTTTCATTTTATTTTTTTTAACAAAAATATGAGATATACATTCAACATCTGTTTGGGAGAATTAGAAACCCCAAACTTTTGGGATGCCTGGGTGGCTCAGTGGTTGAGTGTCTGCCTTTGGCTCAGGTTGTGATCCTGGGGTCATGGGATTGAGTCCCACATCAGGCTTCCCACAGGGGAGCCTGCTTCTCCCTCTGCCTGTGTCTCTGCCTCTCTCTGTGTGTCTCTCATGAATAAATAAATAAAATCTTTAGGAAAAAAAGAACTTCCAAACATTCAAATATTTGTTATCTAAATACTTTCTCATTGTGACCCCCCCTAAAGTAAGAGCTATGATAGGCTCAAATAAATAAGCAATATTTGGGCTTTACATGTCCAGCTTACCATTGATTTGCTAAAATGAATTAAGTAATTATTGCCCAAAAAAACTGACGACTCTTAGAAGTCAGTTTTATTGTATTTGCCTTTTGTGTTGATCTAGAGAAAGGAACAAGTTAGAGATAATTTTTATCATCCAACTATATAATTACAGACTTATTTAAACAAAAGCTATTTTTATTAATGGCAAAAGTCACAGCACTGGTATTAAAATTCTGTTGAGGAAATTCAGTGCATTGTTTTATGAATATTGAAGAGAATATCCAAAATCCATCAGGGCTGGATTTAATAGTTGCACCCAAACTTCATTTTGTGTTAGTGTTCAATGAGATCAATTCCCTGTTTATAACTCAACATTTTGACTACAGACCATTTACCAAAATGATGTTTCCTATAATTCATCATCATTATTGGCTATTTTATCCTTGAATAACTTTAAAATTATAAATACTGATAGTTACTTACTGTTTTAATGTTAAATGTTCCTGCTTGATAGAAGTCCAATTCCTTTATTAATACCGTGAAGAAATTCCAATTCATATCTCAACAGAAAGCCCAAAAGAAAGTAAAAGATAAGAATGCAGTTGAATGAATAGAATGTAATCACATTTCTGCAAATATGTGAATATAGCTTCTTCACCAGCATGTAAATTATCCTGGCTATCAAGTCACAAAATTCACACACACAAAAAATACTCAGGTAAACAGAAGGCCATCGTTCTTGGAAAATGCAGCTTTTGCTGATATTCCCCTGGTGTACATATTTGTGGAGGCCAACTTTGAGGCAAATTTTAGATAGCTTTGGGATTTAAGCTCACTTTCTGTCTACCTATCCCAGCCTGCTCTTCAGGCCAGCAGGAGGGGTAGAAGGCAGCAAGACATAGCACAAGAGAAACATCAGTAACCCCCCCCAAAGGTCAGTCATCTTACACTAAAACCCTGCAGGCTCAACCCAAGAAATGTGTACTATAACTTCCTACAATTTGGGCAGCCATCTACACAGATAGGGCTAATACCACCTGTCAGTATTGTCAGGAGGTTTCAAGAGCGTGGGCACAAAAATTGTTACTTCCTTTAGTTTTATGATAAAACCTCCTCTGGGGAGGCAGTATAGCTTCTGGTTTGGGAGTCTGGGTTTGGGAGCCAGTCCTCCTAGGTGAAATCCCAGGTTTTCCTATGTGCCATGTTTTCCTAAGAATGTGAATCCATCATTCTGGTATGAAGTTCCTTCATCCAAAAGTAGGGATGATAATAGTTTGAACTATTCCTCAGGCAGTTGTGGTACGGGTTAAATGAGTTCGTTCATGTAAAGCATTTAGAGTGCCTGTCACATAAGGGACAGAGGTCATTGCCATCATTGTGAGGGCAGTGCTGGCTGGCTGCTTTTGTTTCTGTGTGATTCAAGCATGGACAGCCCCTGGTGACAGCTACCCTGGTCTGTGTATTGCCCTGGATGTTATGAAAAGCTGCGTGAACCTGCTCGTTGCAGGGAAAGAGTCCATCGGCCAGGTCCAGGCGAGCACATGGAATGATCGTAGACCTAGAACTAAGCCCACTGGCCTGCTCTGTCTTACAAACTTCCTTGATACCTCAAAGTAGCATTGAGATGAATAATAACAAACAGGACTAAATTAAATAAATAAGGTGAGGAAATTGCATCTCCAAAATACTCTTCAAACGTAAAATATATGGATAGTCATTTGCTTTCCCCACACAGCTGTGGCCGTGAGATCCACAAGGGGACCAGGACCCTGCGAGGCTCACAGTCCTGCTGTCACTTTACTCACTCGTCCCTCTGGTCAGCCACTCTCTCCTTGCTGGCGTGATCCAGTTGCTGTGAAATGGGTTTCTGAACAGTTAGACTCAAAAATCCTGGTTTGGGGAAGAAACTCTTTCATGGCCTATTTGGAGGGAGGAAGTACTCATTGCCAGTGATGAATAGCCATTGTCCTTAGCTTGGGGTTTTTTTGTTTTTTAGTTTTTGGTTTTTTTGGCCACTTATGAATGTGATGCATGTACAGGTTGGCCACTGGCTGATGGTTTCAGCCCCTGTCTTAGGGAACGGCACTCATGGTTCCCTTCTTGTCCCTTTAGTACCGAGCCACTGCACTGCCAGCGTTTAAGTACTACGTCACCTGCGCCTGTCTCATATTCTTCTGCATCTTTATTGTACAGATTCTGGTATTACCAAAGTAAGTACCTGTGCGTCTCTGCTGGGACCCTCACCGGGTGTACTTCTCTCCTGGAACCCACTTATACTAAAGGATAATGACAGGGGGTGGATTGCTAAACAGAAGGTTCTATGACATGGGAGAGGGGCAGTTAAGTCAGTATCTGCAAAGTTAAGCAGCTCTTATTTTTTCATTGGGATAATAACGCTTTTCACTTCTCATTTCTTTTTTAATGAGTTGATCTCCAGTCTTGTTTGTTTTCCTTTGGGAAAACTGCCTCCTGTTTTTTGGAAAAGGGAGAAAAATGACTAAGAAGTGAATGAATGAATGAATGAATGAATGGGTGCATGAATAACTAATAGAGGACTTCATGACCCTGAAAGGAACAGTAAGGGGAAGAGTTTGTCTGAAAGAGGGCCTGAGCAATTGGGAAAATGGAGTTGCTATTTACAGGGAGGGAGAATCCTGGGGAAGGAGCGGGGCAGGGCAAGACATGAATCCAGGGCTCAGTCCTAGGCATCAAAGACTTGTGTCGGTATCTTACACATCCAAGCAGTGGAGCTTCACAGAGGGAGGGTGTGCAGGCTTCGTGGAGGAGCTGGGCGTGGAGTCATGATCTGGAACAGCCAGCACATGGGCAGTATTTAAACCCACTGGATGGGATGAGCTCACCTAAGAAATGAGTGTAAAAAGAAAAGACTGTGAACCTTCTGAGGGGATATATCTAAAACTTCAAAACCTCAGCCCTTACTGTTGCTGTGGAGTAGAAGCTTTTTACTCTGCCAAATATAATTCCTTCTCCCTTTTCCCAGGATGTCCAAAGGGGCCAGAACACCCCAAAGCTCCCAAGTCCTGTTAGCAGAGAAAGGCTACAGGGATCTGTAATGGCAATGGGCATTTAAATGCCTTTTGTCCTTTTCAGCTTTTGGTTTTTATTTTTTTACCAAATTCCCTTTCATTTTGAGGGTCTGCCACTGTCACTTGAGAGAGACAAGGGGATTTTAATTCCTGCATGCTAACGTAATAGTTAAAAGAAAAGCACTCTTCTCTGAGTTCTTACCATCCTTGCTGAATACCACGTAATAGGTGTGAACAGAGCATTGATGGGAGAAGGAAGTAAGGACAGAGAGGGAGGAGGGACATGGAAGTTATCACATTAAAAAGAATTCCAGAGATACCATTATTAGGGACACCTCAGGGGCTCAGTGATTGAGCATCTGCCTTCTGGTCAGGTCATGATCCTGGGGTCCCAGGATCAAGTCCTGCATCAGGCTCCCCACAGGTAACCTGCTTCTCCCTCTGCCTGTGTCTCTGCCTCTCTCTGTCTCACATGAATAAATAAACTCTTTTTGAAAAAAAAAAAGATACCATTATTAACCCCCAGAAATGGTTTATAATTAATACAACTTTCAGACATTTGGGGGATAGTGTATGGTTGTGCTGGATTTTTCCTGTCTGCAGAAGTGCTTCCTCATCCATGTCAGGACCACTTGTAAGTACATTGACCAGGGGAAAAACACAGAAAGGAGAAAAGACCTTGTCTAAAATCAGCCTTTTCCATACACTGTTTAACTGTACACTTGATTAAAGTGCCAATGTCAAAAATTATCACTAAAAAGTGTAATTCTTCTCGCCTCGTGACAGGGAAGAGTCAAGTTTGCTCTTCAGTGAGCATATAAATCAATTATGCTTGTGCATTAAAAAGAAACAGCTTTGCAACTAGAATGTTAATTAAAATTGATTGTGTTACACAAACATCTTGGTATGCTTAATGAGCCAGAGCATAGTTTTGATAGAGCAGGAAGGATAAATGGTTATAATTAAGAGCTTTTGGCCAACCATTACTTTACCTCATGATATTTCTTGTTCCCTGGGATAAGAGGTACATCCATTTGAATGCCAGTGTACTATGTACTTGAGCACTGGACAGCCACAGGTTTGAGCCACTCATGGTCTGAATCTCAGGTTGTGACATAATGTTCTATATACACAATCATATCAGCTACCAATACAGATAATTTTGACTTCCTTTCCAATGTGATGCCTTTTATTGCAACTTCTTGCCTAATTTCCCTGACTAATAACTGCAGCATAATTTCAATAGAAGTAGCCACAACGCGTGTACATTCTTGTTCATGATCTCAGGAGGAAAACACTCAATATTTTATCATGAAATATAATGTGACCTGTGGATTTTTTTCATATGGGCCTTTATTAGGATCAAGGAAATCCCCTTTTAATCTTAGTTTGTTGAGTGCCTTTATAATAAAAGGGTGTCAGATTCTACAGCTATTGAGATGATCAAGTGGGTTTCTTTTTATTAATGTAGTGTATTATACATTAGTTGATTTTCAGATATTAAACCAACCTTGCATTTCTCAGATAAATCCCACTTTGTCATGTTATATAATCTTTTTTATATGTGACTAGATTTGGTTTCCTAATACTTTGTCAAGGTTCTTGTATCTGTATTTATAGGAGATGTTCGTCTCAGTTTTATTTTCTTGTGATATCTTTGTCTGGTGTTGGTTTGAGGGTGATACTGGCCTTATATAATCAGTTAGGAACTATTCTATCCTTTTCATTTTCTGGAAGAGTTTGTAAAAAAGTAGTAGAAATTCTTCTTTACCTGTTTTGTAGAATTCACCAGTGAAGCCATTTGTGTGTGAGCTTCTCTTTGCAAGTAATTTTTGGTTTGGGTTTTATTTCAATTTCCGATTCAATCTCTTTTATAGGTCTATTCAGATTTTCTGTTTCTTCCTGAGTCATGTCTGATAGTTTGTCATTGCTTACTTTTTTTAGTATTTAAATTCAATTTAGTTAAGATATAGTGTAGTATTAGTTTCAGGGGTAGAATTTAGTGATTCATCAGTGCATATAACACCCAGTGTTCATCAAGCACATCATATGCCCTCCTTAATGCTCATTACCCAGGTACCCCATCTCCCCACTCACCACCCCTCCAGCAACCCTCAGTTTGTTTGCTATAGGTAAGAGGCTCTTATGCTTTGCCTCCCTTTCTGTTTGTATCTTGTTTTATTTTCCCTTCCTTCCCCTATGTTCATCTCTTTTGTTTCTTAAACTCCACATATGAGTGAATTCATATGGTATTTTTCTTTCTCTGACTGATTTATTTCACTTAGCATAATACTCTCTAGTTCCATCCAAGTTGTTGCAAATGGCAAGATTTCATTTTTCTGATGGCTGAGTAATATTCCACTGTGTGTGTGTGAATATATATATATATATATACCATATATATATATATATACACCATATTTTCTATGGTATATATGAAATATATGGTATATATATATGGTATATATATATATATATATATATACCATATTTTCTTTGTTCATCCATCAGTTGATGGACATTTGGGCTCTTTTCATAACTATCTTACACTGTTGGTGGGAATGCAAATGGGTGTAGCCACTCTGCAACACAGTATGGAAGTTCCTCAAAAAGTTAAAAATAGAATAACCCTATGACCCAGCAATTGCACTACTATTTACCCAAAGGACACAAAAATATTGATTCAAAGGGACACATGCACTGTGATTTTTATAGCTGCATTATCAACAGCACAAGGGATGCATTTTATTTTTTTTTTTTAAGATTTTATTTATTTCCGAGAGAGAGAGCACAAGTCCAAGGAAGAGGGAGAAGGAGAAGCAGGCTCCCCACTGAGCAGGGACCAAACGCGCCCCCCGCCCACCAGGACCCTGGGATCGTGACCTGAGCTGAAGGCAGATGTTTAACTGACTGAGCCACCCAGACACCCCCAAGGGATGCATTTTAAATACAAAAGGCATTTGGGATGGAACTTGAAGGATAGAAAATATGTATCATCTAAACAACATGAGAAGGCTACTGCACATGTAGTAATAGCAAAGTAGACATGAGGGAAAGAAGTATTAATAGAGACATAGACATTGAATAATGAGGGCAAATCATCAGAAAGCATAGAATTATGAAATGTGCAGAATGCCTAAAACAGCTATGACATACATAAAAGGAAAAAAATGTTAAAATCAAAGAGTTTGGGGATCCCTGGGTGGCGCAGCGGTTTGGCGCCTGCCTTTGGCCCAGGGCGCGATCCTGGAGACTCGGGATCGAATCCCACGTCGGGCTCCCGGTGCATGGAGCCCGCTTCTCCCTCTGCCTGTGTCTCTGCCTCTCTCTCTCTCTCTCTGTGACTATCATGAATAAATAAATAAAATCTTTAAAAAAAAAAAAATCAGAGTTTGATAAATCTGTAGTCACAATTAGACTTTTAATATCCCTTTTACAAACCTTACCATGTAAATAAGGATATAGCAAATATGAGAAAGATTATTTCTTCTTGAAACTGACATTCCCAGAACATGAACCCAGCTGTAAAATACATGTGATTTTAAACTGCACGTGGAACATGGCCAAAATATATGCCAGGCCATAAAAGCATCTTGACAAATTTGAAAAGATTGAAATAAATTTGAAAAGATAAAAAAAAATCTTACACTGTGATACTGAACCATACCACAATCAAAATAGAAATGAGGAAGAATAGAATATCTGAAGTATCCCCAGATATTTCAGTATTAGACTATATACCTTTGAATAACTCTGAGCCAAAAAATCATGAGAGAAATTAGAAAATATCTTAGACATCAAAATATAACCTACCCAAAGGTGTGGAATGTAGCTTAAAGCACTAATTTAGAGAGAAATTTGTAGCTTTAGGATGCTTATATTAGAAAAGAAGAAAGGGTTAAAACTTGTCTAAGTTTTGACCTAGGAAGCCAGAAAAAGATGAGCAAATCAAGTATATGGGAATAAATACTAAAGATGGAATACATCTATAAAATAGAAAACAACCAATACAGAAAATTAATAAAACACAAGCAGGTTCTTTGAAAAAGTTTAAAAATTCCAAAAAAAAAAAAAAGAAAAGAAAAAAAGAAAAAGTTTTAAAATTCCTAAACCACTACTAGCAAGACTGATCAAGAAAGAGATAATCACAGAGCACCCAGACTAATGACATGAGGAATAAAAGAGGATTCACTGTAGACATTGCTGGGATAAATATGGAATATTACAAATTACTCCAGACCAAAAAGATTTACAATTTACATAAAATGGGTAAATTCCTTGAAAACAACCCTACCCAAGTGGACATGTAATGAGATAGAAAATTTTAATGGGTGTTTATTAAATTTATTAAATTTGTTTTTTTAAACCTTCTTACAAAGAAAACCTCCTATATTTGTGGTGATTTCTTTGTGAATTCTATGGAGCATTTTAAGAAAATAAAAAGGAAGGATTTGGTCAAATATTGCCAAATTGCATAATTGTGAGTGGATTAAAATGTCCTATCCATGAAAAGAGGCTCAAAGATTGAGGCTAAAACCAAAGGCCACCTCTGTATTAGGTACAGGAGATTTCCAAAATTAAAAGACAAGAAAGGTTGAAAATAAAGGATGGAAAACAGCTATTCTGGGAAACAGCTTACAGGAAAAAAGAAAGCTGTGGGAATAAAATTTTCTGACGACATGGAATCAAGTGGAAGATATTCAGCACAAGAAAAAGAAAGCCTTGTAATAATGGTACAGTCACCAAGAAAACTTAATAGTCATAAATCTTCGGTTACTCCAGCATCTCTTTGAAATAAATAAAGAAAAACTATTAGATTGTTCAGATATATTGGCAAACCCACAAGCCTCACCGGAAATAGTAATGCATTCTAAAATTGACAGACCAAATTGAACCATTAAGTCAGCCCACTGGGAACTTGACTAACTCATCCGGCTCTCACAATAGACATATTTAGGGAATATGCTTTGTTACCAGTGAAAGGAAATACATAACATTTTAAGAAATCTATAAGCTATAATAGAAGTAGATTGTGCTCATCACACCCTAGAAGAAAAGTAAATTGTCAAAGTAGAAATAATAGAAACCGCACTCTCTGATAAAATCTAATGAAATTAGAAATAGCAGGGACAGACCAAAAATAATCTCCTTGTGGAATTTATAAATTAGACTTCTGAATAACTTTTCTATTAAAAGGAAATGGAAATTGAAATTAGAGGCTTTTTGGAGAAGAATGACAGTAAGTAACTACAAATCAAAAGCTATAGGATTTGGCTAAAGCAGTAGTTAAAGGAATATTTATGCCCTTAAATGCATTTATTAGAAAATGCAAAAGATTGGCAATAAATAGCTGTCAAGGAAAAAGTAATATAAGTTTGTGTAAAGAAGGAGGAAGCAATTGTTAAAATTTAAATCAGAAACTAATTATATAGAAAACTATCAGAAAGCATAGACCTTAATAATAAACCAAAAGCTCATTCACTGTGAAGATCAACAACCATGAACAGCTTCAAAAGTCTGATGTAGAGAGAAAAGGAAAAAGAACATTAAAATCAAGAAAATTATGCTTCAAAAATGGAGACTTTTGAAATTAAAAAAGAATATTATGTAGAATATTTTACATCTGAAAATCTAAATGAAACAGTTTTCCAGGAAAATTATCAAGATTGACTGAAGGAATAGAGACAGTAAACAAGGTAGAAATGTGATTTGTCTACTCCGAAAAACAGAATCTGGATCAGGAATACAACTGAAAGGGCGTAAGTCCTGACCACACCACCTCATAGAGATATGACTTAGACAATTATATCAGCTTCTCTGGGCCACTGTTTCTCCTTGGTAAAACGAGGTAATGATAGTAACTACTATCCATGACTTTTATGATGATTTAGTGGTTTATACATATGAAGCCTTTAGAACAGTACTTGGCAGAAAGTAATCTATCTTCTTATCATCACCATCTTGTATCATCATGCCATCACCAGGATCATCATCATGATCACCATCATGGTCACACCATTAATGTCATCACCATCACCCGTCACCATCATCACCTTCATCGTCAACCACCACCATCATCATCAACATTATCACCATCACTATCATCAGACAGTTTTACAGCTGACGTTTACCAAACCTTCTAGAAGAGATCATTTATGTGTTATTTAAACAGTTTCCGACCAAAGAAAAAGATGTAATGTTTCTGAACTCAGCCTTATGAAGCTGACATTACCTTGAAATCAGAAAGGAACCAGGTCAGCACAGAATCAAAGAAAGCCCATTTGAGCCTCTCCTGTAAAGATGGATGTGAAAGATGGCAAACCCAAATTCAGCAGATGAGTTACTGTGTCCCTCTTCAGTCACAGGAGTGCCAAGGGGCCTCCATTCTTCTGAGGTGCTGTTTCACACTCCCCTCCCACCACACTGCCTGGCTAAGCAGGAGGCTCCCAGATAATGTGTTGGGGAGATGCAAGACTGGTGGCTTCTGACCAAGGATGGGCTGAGGACTGGAGTGCTGTCTGAAAGCAAGATATTCTTGGAGGGGTGGAGGGGGGCATGTAAGGACATAGGGTGCTTACCCCTCCTGCGCTGTAAGCAGCTCAAAACAAGTACATCTTACTTATCTCTGTCATTACAGCCTTGTATGGGACTAGATATATTTGGTGTATATACATCCTTCTATTACAGACTTAACTGTTACTAAAAAAAATGTGAACAGATGTCATTATCTGGCCAGGTATTTGAAATCACTGTGCATCACCTTAGGAGACAGCTCAGTGCCCAGGGCGTCATCAAGTCAGGCTCAGGTTTTGTTTTGAAGTCAAACTTTTGTTGACTGTTCCTAATAGAGGAGGTATTTGATAGTGTGAGCTGAGTGGAGCCTTCCCATCATGATGGCAATGGGGGTGGGGGGGTTGCTCTGTTCACTGGTTATCTGCTTTGTTTCCTTCCCTGTGGGCTCACAGCTGTGCACACGCATTTCTGAGTTGCTTCTGAGCCTTCTGTGCATCGATATTCAGAGTGTTGATGCTCTGTTCTCTGTACCAGTCCTTCTGTCTCCTCAGTATCTCTGGCCAAACTCATTGACTGGAGGGTCTCTTGCAGTCTGAGATACCACCTGATGTCTCCTTAGATGTCTCATTTGAATTTCAGCTTTGATTATTCATTGTGGTTCGGCTCTTTTAATACCCCTGAACACTTCTCTTCTTGGATTAAATGAGGTTTTAAAGAGGCTTTGAACTTTTTAATGATTTAAAGGATGTCTCTAGACACCCAAGTGGTTCCGTTGGTTAGGCATCCACTTCTCGATTTCGGCTCGGGTCATGGTATCAGGGACGTGAGATCGAGCCCTGCATTGGGCTCTGTGCTCAGTGGGGAATCTGCTTGGGATTCATATTCATATTCTCGCTCTCTCTCGCTCTCTCTCTCAAATAAATAAATAAATATTTAAAAAATAAAAATAAAAAAGGATGTCTCAAAGAGGCATACAATTCTTATAAACGCTCTTATCTACCTTCAACCTGTCAGTAGCAGAATTGTAACTTAATTTTTCACATGATCATAGGAAGAAGTTTGCATGTTCATCAGCTTGGGGTAAGAATGGTCCCTGAAATCTTTAGGGAACCTCAGTAAACATTTAGCTGCATGATTGCTGAGAGAAGGTGAATCTGGCTGGATTGTACTGGGGAGGGTAAGGACTTAGTGTCTCCCTAAGTGAGCAGATGTAAGGAAGGGCCAGGAGGTCTTCAAGGGCAGCAGCTGCCAGGACATCAGTGGCAGGGAAGGGGCCACGTGCAGGCATTGAAGTGCTAGTTGCATAGGAGAGCCAGAAAAAGATTATTTTGCTTTCACAATGACCTGGTACTTGTAGGGCAATTTTGGGGAACCAGCAAGTTGACCAGACACAGTCGTGGACACATTGTTCTATGGACGTATTGTTGGTTTTAGCTCCATTTTCATTTCTCAAAAACTGAATGAGGAAAGAAGTCCTCATTAAATTAAGTCCTAATTAAGCCCAAAGTATTACTGATGGCTTTCCAGGATAATGGAAACTACCCCCACACTAACCTGTTCCTTTTTGTTTCCGGATAGAACATCGATTCTGGGGATCTCCTTTGGAGCTGCATTTCTCCTGCTCGCCTTTATCCTTTTCATCTGCTTTGCTGGACAGCTTTTGGTAGGTATTTCAAATTCGGAACTTACTTGAAAACTGTGCTCTTTGAGTGAAAACTGTTTTTTTGCTGGATGCAGGGGAGCTTGTTGATTTACCCTTTTAAGAGCTACAGGTCCCGGTAAAGCAACATGCACCCTTCATGTCAGCAGCCCAGAATATCAACTGAGGCGGATTGTGCACAGCTAAGACACTAGTTTGAAGATTATTTCAAGTGTTGTATGTCACACCATAAACCTATATTCATGTTTATTTATTTCTGTCATCACGTTGTATCCTCTCTGACTTTTCAGAGTATTTATAGCAGTAAGCACTAGTATAATAGGAGGCTTTTCACATACAAGGGAATTGAAATTTAAACCAATATGTCTTTTATATCCACTTTCAAGACATAAAATTTTGGAACATATGAAAATAGCAAATGTAAAAATACATTTGGTGAGTGTTTTAATTTAAACCAATCACTGCAAGCTGTTATGGTTCAAGTGCTAGTTCAGGATGTAAGAATCAAATCTAAGTGTATTCTTGAGTCAAAGCAAGTAACTCCATGAGAACATCATAAGGAAGCCAACAATGAGATGGAAGTCCAAAAAGATAGTCAGTGCTTTATCTTGTTCATTGGAGATGTGTGGAAACAAGAGAGGTCACCCTGAGCCAGCTCTCAAGCATCAGGTACAGTCTAGTCTGATGGGTTGAAATCTTTTTGCCAAAAAGCATTAAGATTTCAGTGTATGTCTCTGCCTCTCAACAACGGATGCTCTATACCATCTCTGCTGTGTACCTTTGCAAATTAATGTGGGGTTTGTTTGCTATATCATAATTTAGACGTTTCAAATTGGACTGGAAACTCTTCCAAAACTGGCACTGTGGTTTCAGATTTCCTGGAATGCACACACGGCATCTCAGGTTTCTTAAAAATCCCCTGAAAAACTATAGGGTATAAATATTGCCCCATGGGAATTGGTGTCAAGTTTCTAAAATACTTAATATACAAAGAAGTCTGGTTTTCCATGTTCACATGTTCCTTAGGTGGAAAAACACATGGGCTCCACTCTGTTTTCCTGGCCCTCAGAAAACTTCTGCAGCCCCCTTCTCAGGTTTTCAGAAAAGGAGCTATCCTTTGTGGGGTCCCACTGGAAACCCAAGTCCTGTTCGGCTGACGGCAGCTTCTACCATTGTGTCTAACGGGCCCCGTTTCTCATTTTCTGTTCCAAGGAATCCAGTCTTCAGGGTGGGGGAAACAGTATATTTTTAAGGTTTCAAGCTGACTTTTTCTTTCCACTAAGTTGCTATCGAAAAGAAACAGAGAAGTGGGAGCTGGAAAGAGAATCTCCAGAGCAACTTTGCTGCCTTTGAGAGAATGCTTTTGTCTTATGTAATATCTCTCCTCTCAGCCTGGATAGAATCCCACCAACCTGCCAGGACTCCTCGTCTCTCCCAGGCCCATTCTCTGGTGCTTCCGGGCCGTCAGGATCCCACACCCACGATGCCTGCTTCCTCCCCTTCCCAGGGGCTTCCTAAGACCCTGACACCCACACACCAGATGCAAGGGAGTCTGTAACTCTGCGTTGTCTCAAAGCGCAAATTTCAGTTCTGGGAATGAATTGGTGCCTGCCTCCCCCTCAAAAGAAGCCTGGATTTTGCCAAAGTGGTCAGGAAGACTAGGCTTGAGGACGTCTTTCTTTCTTTTTTTAAAGATTTTATTTATTTATTCATGGGAGACACAGAGAGAGAGGCAGAGACACAGGCAGAGGGAGAAGCAGGGTCCCTGCGGGGAACCCCATGCCGGACTCAATCCCGGGGATCCCGGGATCACACCCTGAGCCACAGGCAGATGCTCAACCATTGAGCCACCCAGGTGTCCTTAAGGACAGCTTTCTTTCTGAACTTGAATTGGTAGGATCAGTGAATGAGGCTCCCTCCATCCCCACCAGTGGCCAGCTGTAATCCTTGGTCAAGAGGTAACTGGTAAAATTCAAAAAGGAACTCTTCTCATTCCTATAAGAGGTTCTTTGTACTGTGTAAACAATTCTGTAAGGACTTTTTTCTAACCATCAATATCCATCAAATGAAGGCACAACCAGTCTAAAAAGGCTTTCAATGTGCTTTCTATTCTGTCCTCCAAATTCAGTCAAAAGTGAACATGTGTCACAGATAATCCTAGCGGTCATGGAGAAGAATCCTGACATCCTAACTGCTCATTCCCTGACCTCTTGAAACCCTACCAATTATATGAAGTGTTACCATGTTTTGCATTTCTCTTTGGATTAAATACTGAGTTTATGAAAGAGTACTTAATATCCCTGAAATATTGATATCCTTCATATCCTTCCATTACCATATGTTAACGTAAATGCCAGAAGCAACACTGTGGTAATATTGCTGGTACTAAACTCCCTGCAGGAAGAATTCAAGTAACATTCTTTGATAAAAGAGGTTGAGAAAACGTAACCCTGGGATGCCTGGGTGGCTCAGTGGTTGAGCGTCTGCCTTTGTCCAGCGCATGATCCTGAAGTCCCAGGATCGAGTACCACTTCTCCGGCTCCCCGCAAGGAGCCTGCTTCTCCCTCTGCCTGTGTCTCTGCCTCTCTCTGTACCTCTCATGAATAAATAAATAAAATCTTTAAAAAGAGAGAGAGAGAGAAAAGATAACTCTAACATTTTCTTTCCAAGAGCTTGACTTTTGTCCCATTGTGTTGCACAAAAAGGATCTGCTACTACCTGGTCATTTGGTACAGCGGGATTTGATAAAAAAGTAGAGACACGTTAAGATGGGCAAAAAATAAGAGTGATCATGAAATGCAGGGTTGTTTTTTTGTTTTGTTCTGTTTTCCTTTTGGTAGAAAAATCAGATACTTGTTCAGTCTGATAAAAAAGTCTGGGAACTTACTTGTTGCCACTGTTCCTATTATGAGAAGCCCAGAGCGCACCCCTCTCTGCCCCTCGCTCCCGCCCTCACTGCACTAGTGGCTCCCCAGCACTACCTCTGCCGCCTGTTGCCTGTTGCCTACTTCACTCTGTGGGTGGGTCCTGCAACTGCTTGCCTTCTAGAACCTTTTTCAGAAGCCCACCAGCCCCTGCAGTGGGCGCTTCTGTTGAGTGCTGTGGGACTTAGGATCTGTGCCATATAATTTAGCACTTGATTATGTAACAACTTAGTTGACTCCCCCTCTTTTTTTTTTTTAATTTTTCTGGTGAGTGTGACTGTTGTTTCCCCTACATAGAGTAGTTTTTTTCTGAGATAAGAATTGTTTCCCACACTGACTTTTGTCTCCCAGTGAATCCAGCAGAATGCTGCCCACAGGAATGCATGTAATAGCATGCGTGGGGGCACCTGGGTGGCTCAGTGGTTGAGCGTCTGTTTTTAGCTCAGGTCAGGATCCCAGGGTCCTGGGATTGAGTCCTGCATTGGGCTCCCTGCAGGGAGCCTGCTTCTCCCTCTGCCTGTGTCTCTGCCTCTCTCTGTGTCTCTCATGAATAAGTAAATAAAATCTTTAAAAAAACAAACAAACAAACAAATCAGGGGATTCCCGGGTGGCTCAGCGGTTCGGAGCCTGCCTTTGGCCCAGGGCATGGTCCTGGAGTCCCAGGATCGAGTCCCGCATCAGGATCCTGGCATGGAGTCTGCTTCTCCCTTTACCTGTGTCTCTGCCTCTCTCTCTCTCTCTCTCTATGTCTATCATGAATGAATAAATAAATAAGATAAAAAAAAAAAAGCATGCATGAAGGAAGCACTACTGGACTAAAGGCATCTCGGTGAGGCTCCCCTCCACTGTGTGCACTCATCCCGCTCCACGCAGCCCCTCCGCGGCCTCCCCAGCACCACCACCCGGCCAGTTAGGCGTCCCCGAGTGCCACAGGGATCTTCCCTTCTCCAGGTGGCCTGGCGTGGGCACAGGTTCTGCAGGTAGATAGATGTGTGAAGCACTGGTGAGTGGGTGACCATCTTCTTGCCACAGTGAAATGCCTTCTCACCCATGCTTCGATTCTTTGATTCTGATGTGCTTTGAGTTGTCTCCTCAGTTTGAAATAACCTCCCGGCCTTCCCAAACCAATTTGGCAGAGCCCACCTTTGTCACCAACTTCCCTCATACCTGCTGGTCGGGCTTCTCATCTTATATTATTTTTTGTGATCCTTTAGATGGAAAGATCACCAGCGAGTTCGCTTCAGCCCTGTTGTGTTCATTGTAGTACTTCCAGCACTTGAAATACAAGATAAATATTTAATCTCCTTAAGCTTGAAGGAACGTTGGGTTGCACCCAAAGGCAGCCTCCTGGCACTGCTGTGCAGAAAATGTCTTGCCCTCATTCTCACCCGGGTTGACTTTTTCTGAATGTGTGGCTCTGAATTCAGCCCCAGCCACCAACCCCTGCTGCCAGCACTGCTGGGCTCCTGGCCACTGGCACCCTGGCCTCTCCTGGGTCCCCACTTGTCAGGTCTCCACAGGCACTGCCGTGTCAGCGCCTTCATGAGGCACTTGCATCTACAGCAGATGCCGGTTAGCATTTCAGATTGGTAAAACTTGAGAGCAGACAGGGAACCCAGAGATAACCTTGTCCAGCCCCACATTTTGTGGATGAGAGATGCCAAACTCTGGAGGTACCACGTGCTTCAGCAAATTTCCACTCCAGTCACTTAGAGGAAAAGTTTTCCTCCACGATAAAGAATGATCATGATAAAGATCCTCCATGATAAAGAAGGACTTGTAATCTGATTTCTTGATGGTGGAAGTGAAGACTTTGGAGCAGGACCACCAGTTTGAGTGCTGTAAGACCAGCAAAGGTTTCCCTTTCTTGGGTAAGAACCTTCAGAATCCGTGCAAAGGGCCTGTGACAGGCAGGATCCCCACAAATAGCTCTGCGTCTAATCTCATCTCAGTTTACAGATAACCGTATTATATCAAAAATGATTTGCTCTGCTAGGCATTTTATGTATTGTGGCTCATCTCATGAGATCCCTTGGAGGAAATGCCCTTTCTGCAGTTAGTGAAACGGGTGCTCACAGATGGTACACATCCGGCCCTGTAGTATAGCAAGGAGGTTGGAATCAATCCCTAGGACCCTTATGACTAATTGGAAGGTGCCAGCCTGTGTGTGGAGAGTCACCAGCAGGTGACCACGTTCATGGTCGTGGGCATACCTGGCATGGATGTTGCCTTGCAGTGACGGCTAAGTATCCACTGGTCAAAATCACAGAGGTAAGTCAAGACCACCTCACAGAGAGCCACATTTGTATTTCCCTCTGGTCTAGTTTTGATAAACATTATTCAACTTTTGGCCCAATTTATTTAAAACTGGATTCTGGGGAAAGTACAGCTCCATTTTAAAGGAAATTTGATAAGGGATGCCTGGGTGGCTAAGCAGTTGAGCATCTGCCTTTGGCTCAGGGTGTGATCCCGGGATCCTGGGATCGAGTCCCACATCGGGCTCCCTGCAGGGAGCCTGCTTTTCCCTCTGCCTGTGTCTCTGCCTCTCTCTGTATGTCTCTCATGAATAAATAAATAAAATCTTAAAAAAAACAAAGGACATTTGGTAAGATGGGGAGGGGAAAGTTAATTTACAAGTGGATTTAGACTCTAAAATATTCTAGTAAGAAAGCACCTTTCATAATAATACTTTGCAAAATGTTTTCACATATATGAGAATCCTTCAAATAAGAAAATATATTATTTTACTTGATGACCAAAACACTCCAGTTCATACAAGTAGAAACTAAAATGGAGAATAAGTTTACGTTTTCATTACAGGGGGCAATAAATTAATAATGCTTGTCATTATAATATGAGTAATAATAAGTACAGAATTATGGCCAGATTGAATACTAGACTACCTGAGTGGATGTACATCTCTGGAACAAATACAAGAGTGACTCTAACCAAAATACCACAAAGAAAACCACCCCCAAAAGTGTCTCTTAGAACAGGGATGCCAGATACAGCAAATGAAAATGCTAGCACGCATCAGAAGAGACTTCTCAGTGTGTTTGCCCCCTGTTGTGTGTAGCAGAGATTATGTGATGCCAGCCCAGTGACCCTGTTCCCGGCAGGGATGAAGTCTGTCCTGTAGAAGGACATAGTGTGTAGGTCACACACTGGCTGATAGAAAAGCTCTCTACCCTACAGGAGTTTCTTCCCTTGAAGTCTATTTTCTCCAATATCAGTATAATTCTGCAGCGTTTTGTGTTTCGTACTTTCCCAGACTTCTTTTTTTCCTTCTTTGTATTTGACTTTTCCTTGTCAGTATGTGGGTTTTAGGTGTGTCTCTGGTTAAAAAAAAATCCAGTTGCAAGTTATTTCCTCTGATCTAACAGTCTCTGTCAAGTATACTTGTCAAGTATAACACACTTACGTGCATTATAATTACTATGACAGTCTTACTTTGCTTTTTCTTTTTTATTCCAGCATGTATCTTCATTGCTTCTATATATTTTTCCTCCTCTTCTGTGTCCCCTTGGATCCATGGAATTTATTTATTCTCTTTTATTCCCTATAGTGACTTGGAAGTTATGCATCCTATTATTTTCTTTTGACTAATTAACTTAAAATGTGTAATGTACACAAGACTAACAGAGCTCATCAATGGCTCCATCTTATTGTTGAAGAATACTGTACTCCAAATCTGATGTTCTTGTTCCATCTTCCATTCCATTCCTGAGTATGAAAGATGGAATAAGATGATCAGATTCTTGATCTGTCATTATGCTGAAGAAGGTAAGATGAGAGCTGGGTAAATAGCCTATAAAACAGCACAGAAAGATAAAGAGTTTGGGTTAAATTTTTCTAAATTTAAACTGCTCTTGTTATTCATTGTTTTCATTGTTGTCATCATTTTTGTTTATCAATTTCTCACTTTTCTTCCTGAATATATCATTCCTTCCTCCAGGATTCCATCTCCACATTCCCAAAGGATTGTTCCTTTTCTAACCCTTTGTTTTAAATTTTTTTCTTTATTTAAATTCAATTTGCCAACATAAAATATAACATCCAGTGCTCATCACATCACGTGCCCTCCTTAATGCCCATCACTCAGTTACCCCATTCCCTGCCCCCACTTCCCCTCCAGTTACCCTCAGTTTGTTTCCCAGAGTTAAGAGTCTCTCATGGTTTGTCTCCCTCTCTGATTTCTTCCCATTCAGTTTTCCCTATTTCCCTTATGGTCCCTTGCACTATTTCCTATATTCCATGTATGAGTGAAACCATATGATAATTGTCTTTCTCTGATTGACTATTTCACTTGGCATAATACCCTTTAGTTCCATCCATGTCAATGTAAATGGTAGGTATGCATCCTTTCTGATGGCTGAGTAATATTCCATCGTATATCTAGACCACATCTTCTCTATCCATTGATCTGTCAAAGGACATCATGGCTCCTTCCACAATTTGGCTATTGTGGATATTGCTGCTGTGAACATTGGGGTGCAGGTGTCCTGGCATTTCACTACATCCTTATCTTTGGAGTAAATCTCCAGCAGTGCAGTTGCTGGGTCGTAGGGTAGCTCTATTTTTAACTCTTCGAGGAACCTCCAAACCTCCAAACCTCTGGAGCAAGAGTGGCTCCACCAGTTCACATTCCCACCAGCAGTGCAAGAGGGTTCCCCTTTCTCCACATCCTCTCCAACATCTGTTGTTTCCTGTCTTATTAATTTTAGCCATTCTGACTGGTGTAAAGTGGTATCTCATTGTGGTTTTGATTTATACTTCCCTGATGACAAGGGATGTTGAGCATTTTTTCATGTGTCTGTTGGCCATGTATAGGTTTTCTTTGGAAAAATGTCTGTTCATGTCTTCTGCCCACTTCTTGACTAGATTGTTTTTTGGGTATTGAGTTTGATAAGTTCTTTACAGATCTTGGATACTAGCCCTGTATCTGATATGTCATTTTCAAATATCTTCTCTCATTCCATAGGTTGCCTTTTAGTTTTGTTGACTGTTTCCTTCTTTTTTAATCCTTTCAGTGAGAGCCTGTGCATCATGTACTCAGCGTTTGTATTTAAAAACTGGTCTGTTCTTTCCTTATTGAGAAAGAGTTTGTGATAATTTTTCTAATACTGTGAAAACATTAGTCCATATTTTCCATATTAACATATCAAGGAGAAATCTATAGTCTAATTGCTGTTTCTTGGTAGGTAATATATCTTCTCTCTGGTTGTTTTATAGATTTGCTCTTTGTTAGTCGTGGGCCAGTGATTTCTGGTGTTGAGGTACAGCTTTACTTTCATTTCCCGTTTGAGAGTCAGGATGTCTCATTAGCCACAGAGCTCGTTTTTTGCTCCAGGTCCACAAAGCTGTTTCTCCATGGCTCCATGTATTTTGCTTCTTTCCTGGTCTTTCTGTTTTCTTTTTCCTCAAACTTTCGTTACAAGTGTATTGGTTCTTTTTATTATCCTTTCTGTGACTCGAGATTCCTTTAGTGGTTTTTCATCCCTGTCTTTCTGTGCTGTTTTATGAGGTATTTCCTCAGAGCCATCCTACCCTCTTCAGCATAACTACTGCGTTTTTCAATATCTATATTTTCGTTTTCATCCCTTGAGAGTCTTTGTGGATAGTTTTTAAAATACATCTGTTATTTTCTCTTAAATGCTCATTCATTATTACTCTAATCCACCTTTGATTATTTTAATCTTATTTTGCAGGCTGTTTCAAATTGATATGATATGTGAAGATCCTGTGGTGCTAATTCTACCTTCTGTTGTGTCTGTTGTTTCTTCCTCTTATGGCCTGTTGTCCTATGTAGTTCATAATTTCTTTTTTATTTTGAGGTCATGTTCAGTGGGATTTGTCCTCCATCAGCTAGCAGGAACTCCAAGGACTTTCTCTGGTCTTTGACTCAATAACCCCTCAATTTGAGGTTCACATTATGGAGCATATAACATTTCAAACCCATCACTCGTATTTAGAATTAGAATTTATCATTGGAAGTTTATTGATACTTCCCTGAACTAGTGCATGGAGTTTTTCTAGACTCTACATGGCGGGAACAGTCTCCTGAGGCTTCTGGGGTTTTGTTTGTTTGTGTTTTTTTGTTGTTGTTGTTGAAGTATAATTAACATACAGTGTTGTATTAATCTTGGGTGTACTATATAATGATTCAACAATTCTCTACCCTAGTCAGTGCTCATATGATCCAGTCATTCCAATACTGAAACTTTACCCAGAGTAAATGAAAATAATTACTTGAAAAGAGATATGCACCCTGAGGCTTCTGGTTTTATTCAGGGATCTTGGTCTCAGCTGCCCATCCTTTGCAAGACCAAGGCAACATTTTCTTTCCTCCTATGGGCATCAAAAGCCCACCCTCCAGGTGTTATAGCTTGCATCCAGTTCCAGAACACTCCTAGGCCAACCTCACATCTTCAGTCCCTTTAGCAGTGAGCACCTGTGTTTCTGGCTGCTGGAAATTTCCCTTTGATTCCATGGTTAAGATAAAGAACATGTTGAGCAAGTATTTGTTGAGTCCCTGCTCTTTGCTCAACACTGTGCTGCTTTGGGAATACAAAGATGGGTATGATAGGGTCACCATCCTCAACCAACTCTCCTTGTGGCCAGATATAACACAATGTGGACAGGCTGTGAGTGCCACACAGTGGATGGATGGCTGAGGAATGTAGTTCACTCAGGGCTTATGGAAGAAACATGTTGATTTTGTAAAATATGATTGATGGAAATAAAGAAGCCTTTCTGCCAGAAATTCAAGTACAATTAAAGAATCAAAGTACACATGGCAGTCTCTGTAGCACTAAATGTTACAAGTAATTATTCCTGCAGCTTGTTGCTGCCATTCAAAAAGACAGTCCTTGGGGAATTAAAATGCCAAACTAGATGTTCCTTCAGGCAAATACACAAAAATGCGTGTTTATGTGATAAACTTAATGTTTTTTCAGACAAGATTTTAAGATGAGTTTTGTTTTTCTAATACTAAAAATTTGCTACTTCTCGTTAGATTTATAGCTTTTCTAAATGTGTTTCATGTTATTAAACTTCACTTAATAGAAACACCTACTTCTCTCTACTTCTCTAGATTTTATTTTTGAAAAGGACACTGGGGCGCCTGGGTGGCTCAGTCACTTAAGCATCCAACTCTTGATTTTGGCTCAATAAATGCCAAAATATTCTATGAGATGGGATTATTTATAACCTTTCATGAGGATGGTGCGAATTTTGACAAACTTATTTTTCCCTCAGAGACTTTACTTGAATACTTCACCCAAAATAGAATACACTGAACCAAATTATCACATCAGGATCCAGGCGGTACTTTTTATTCAGAGCCGCAGTAGAATCAGGGGTCTCCTTTTCCTTAATCAGATCCTCCTTTTCTTCTCTGCTCCCCATCGTTGGCATCTGCTGCTCCTGTGAATGTCTCCCCCGACCCCTGCATCGTGGCTCAGGGGGCTCATCTGTGTCACCCACTGTTTCCTTGTCCTTGTCACCAGCAGTGCTTACCAATTTTCATGTTTCATGACAGTTCTCTTCACCTGGCCTCGCCTGTAGTGAAAAGGAGGGGAAATGAGGGGTTTTTTGTTCATATTGATATGGAGCAAAGAGATTTTGGTCCTTAGGGGCGCTGGGTGGCTCAGTGGTTGAGCGTCTGCCTTTGGCTCAGGGCATAATCCTGAGGTCCTGGGATCAAGTCCCATATCAGGCTCCCCACAGGGAGCCTGCTTCTCCCTCTGCCTGTGTCTCTGCCTCTCTCTCTGTGTCCCTCATGAATAAGTAAATAAAATGTAAAAAAAGAGAGAGAGACTTTTGGTCCCTAAAATGTCTCTGAGAAGTATGATGTTTTCTTCATAAATGTAACAAGAAAGAGCTAAGGATTGTAAGGTCTGCCCCTGGTGCCTGATGTAGCTTTTAACCTCTTAGAAGACCAAGGAGCCAGGTATAACTACCCCATCTTAGAGATGAGGAAGCAGAAGTCAGGGAGGATAGCTAACCTGCAGAAAGCCTCTCAGCTGTAGGGGTTTGATCTTGGGCCACAGGCTGGTTCTTACTGTTCTGACCACCTCTCATTCTGTGTTGTAGGATCTCTTGATTTCACCTCAGGTCATGATCTCAGGGTGCTGGGATCAAGCCCCACATCCGGCTTGTGCTCAATATGGGGTCTCCTCGGGATTTGCTCTCTCCTTTTGCCTCTGTGCACCACCCCCCAACCCCGCTCACACTCTCTCTAAGTAAATAAATAAAATCTTAAAAAAAAACTAGTTTAATTGCTGTATCAGTGTTTAGCATACCGCAATGCTTCCATTAAAGCAGAGAGACAATGTGAAAGAGTTACAGAAATAAAACTGTTTATTCATGCTGTTGAGGTTTTGCTATTTGAGATTTATGGATGTCACACCAGATTTACCATTTTATTAACTAAGTAGTATGAGTCAGAAAGGTACAGTATGTTGGCCTTCTTTTAAAACTTTTGAAATCGTAACCTTTTGGGGGGTGTTTTCAGAACATGTAGCCATCGGGCCACCCCTTTGACATGAAGGTTAAAATATAAATCCCTAGAGAACTTTTATGTAACCCTTGTCCTCTTAGGAGCATCTGTAAATATGTACAGTAACTCCTGGCACAGGCAGTTTGTCATCCACCCCTTAGAACTCTCCCCGTCTCTGTTCCCCCACCACCTTGACACAAGTCCATATCAAAGGGGCTCCTCCCCAGAAAGGTGACCCCCAGGATGAGGTGAGCTCATCCACTGAAATCCCACAGAGCAGAGTCTGGCCCACTGAAAATGCTGAGGGGACATTGCCCACCATTCTGCAAAAGCCTCAGTCCCTTCTTGGATCCAAAGAGCTTCTCTAGCACCCACGCGCATTGGCACGTTATTCGCCATGGCCCAAAGTCAGAAGCAGCACAGTGTCCATCCATGGTTGAATGGCTAAATCAAATGTGGTCTATACATAATGCAGTATTATTCAACCTTATAAAAAGAAAATCTGGTCACATGTGACAACATGGATGAATCTGGAGATGATGCTGAGTGAGATGAGCCGGTCACAATAAGACAAATACTGCGTGACTCCACATTCACGAGGTACCCAGAGTAAGAGACAGAGAACGAGTTGGTGGTTGTCAGAGGCAAGGGGAAGGGAGGAGGGGAGTTCTTCAATGGGTATAGACTTTCCCATGGTGCGAGACCAGAAGTCACAGAGATACACTACACAACCCTGTGAATAGAGGTAACACAACTGAAGGTAACAACTGAACCGCGTACTTAACAATGAAGAGGGAGAATGTTCTGTGATGTGGGGGTTTTTTGTATATTTTTTTTATTGGAGTTCGATTGGCACGTATAATATAACCCCCAGTGCTCATCCGTCAAGTGCCCCCCTCAGTGCCTGTTATCCAGTCACCCCGACCCCCCGCCCACCTCCCTTTCCACTACCCCTTGTTTGTTTCCCAGAGTTAGGTGTCTCTCATGTTCTGTCCCCCTCTCTGATATTTCCCACTCATTTTCTCTCCTTTCCCCTATAGTGAAAGGGGTTATAGGGGAAAGGAGAGAAAATGTGTCATGTGTTTTTAAAAATTATGTTAAACACAATTAAAAATTTGGAAAAAAGAGCCTCCCCGAGTGGCAAGAAGCCCCTCGTGGGTGAGATGAGGTAAAGCCACCCCCAGGACACACGCCTCAGAACAATGAAGTGTTGTCTTTGGGGCATCAATCTGCTCTGTGGTCCATTTGTATTCTTAGGACGAGCTACCTGTTGATGTGTTTTCTGCCTGGATCAGCTAAATTTTTGCTTTATCATCACTGGGATCTGAGACCCAACACATCCCCCAGAGTGGTTTAATTAACTGACATATTTTTCCTTTACCAGAGAATTTTTTCTTAAAACATAATTTCAGGTCTATCTAAAAGGACATGCAAACTGTTCTACATTTATCACAGAAGTGTAATTAATTTGTTCTTTATTTGTAACAGTGATGCTAACCTAATTTTAATAAGGTTTGTGACCTGGTATGGGTCCCCCACGGGAGAGCAGAGCCTATTATTTGCTCTGCAAAGAATACTGATGCTTCTGGTGGTTTTAAACATCACAGAGAAACCCAGGGGAGTACATAAACCAGCAATGCATTTCCTTTTCTGTCTCCTCCCAGCAATGCAGCAAGAAGGCATCCGCCTCTCTCCTGTGGCTGTTGAAGTCGTCGGGCATCATCGCCGACCGGCCCTGGCCGCGGGTCTCCCTCACCGTCCTCACCACGGCCATCATTCTGACCATGGCCGTGTTCAACATGGTGAGTCAGGGCTCCCACCAAGCACAGCCTTCGTAGCTGCCGATGCCTGACTCAGTGGGATTTTCAAACCTCGGCCATAGCTCCACGGTGACACTGGTTACTGCCTATTAAATTCCACATCCAGCTGCTACACCAGCAGCTTCTCGAAGGCAAAGGATGCCTTGTGCAAAGAGAGAGGGCAGTGGCTTCCAGCAGCCTCCCACCTGCTGGCTTATAGAGGTGACACTGAATATCAGCAGGGGCACTCACCAAAGATAACAGAACCATCTAGATACAGAGAGGGCAGTGGGAGAGGTGGCCTGCTCTGGAGTTTAAGAGGCCCCATCTCAACCCTTAGCTCCCACTTTTCCAGCTGTGCGATTTTATTAAATTTCCACAGGCTCCATTTCCACTTCTGGAAAATGAGCTGCTATTCGAATACACTGATGTGGGGCCAGGAGCAAATGGTCCAGAAAGCATTTTGAAACATTTTTTGTGCAGAAAGGTCTCTTTATTATTATAGGATGGGGACAGGAGCCATGGGCAGAAAGATCTTCCCTGAGATTATAAGGAATAGCTGGTTCTAGACCTTTTAGTTGCTGGGGCTTAGGGGGAGAGCGTTAGTCTCTCAGGAATTTGGAAGCAAGACTGCCACGACCTTGCAGGGCTAGCTGCTGCTGAGATAAAGTTATTTACTACTGTCCAGTAGAACCTTAGTCTTGAGACTCTTCAGATGTAGATCGGTGGCCATATGCTTGGACAGTAATTGCTAACATAGATCCTGGGGGGGGGAGTGTTTACAGTTATGGAGGGAAGTTACACTAAGGGCAAAATTACAGTGGAAAGACATGGAAGGAAGCCTTGAGGAAGCTGTAGGAGTGTTAGAGCCTGTGTGCCCCAGGAATCCTGCCTGGAGACTACGCGCCCCAGCAATGTCTGGTCTTTGTTTCTTTCACTCCCATCACTATCCTGATTAGTACAGAACCAGGCGGTCTGTAAATATTTAACCTGGGGCCTCTCTTACTGTATCCAATTACCATTACGTGTATATCCTTTAAAATAGACACGTAGCTAATCCATGCTCCGGTCTATTTTAAAGACACATATCACGTTGCGATGCGTCCTTATTATTCTAACATTAATCTCCATCAACCATAAGCCATGAAGATACTTCGTATTTTGGATGTTTTGCTGGTTGTTGGAACTACTGAGTATCATGTACAGTCCTTGCCTTCCAGAAGCAGAAGATCAAGTCAAGGAGGTAGACCATATATAATAAATAATAGAGACTTAGTTTTTGCCAAATAGCTTTCATTTGGCATAAAAAGATCCATTGAGCATAAATGTGTGCCTGGTACATTGCTAGATGCTCGGTACCCAAAAGCCTGTTACCTGCCTCTGAGAGTTCATGGTGAGTTCTCGGAGCCAGTGCCAGAGATGTATGGAGTGGTGGCAAGGCGGGAGGGCAGGGCTGGCTGTGCTGAATTCCAGAAGATGGGTAAGAGTTTGCGAGAGTCGGGGGCGAGGTGGGGAAGGGGAGACATGAGACATCTGGAACTCAATTGAGGGCAGATGTTTGTTTTAAGAAGTAGTGAAGAGGCTAGCTGAAGCGGACCTCACATGTTTCTTGGCATCTGTCCTGCTCTTAGGCTGTAGAGCGTGCCGATCCTTCTGAAATATGTGGAGATTCAGGTGAAACTGGTGCCAACAGGAAGCCAGAGCTGGATAGCTTCCTCATTTGCTTCACTCTGCCAAGAAGCCCATCTTGAGGAGTCCTGGAAGGAGGGTGCCCTTGTCCTCGTAAAACCAGGAGTCATCACCTAATTTTCTATAAGATGGAACCTATGTGGGAAACAGATCTGATGGCATTTCATAGAGAATATTTAGTGTAACTAATACTTAGCCCATCACTGTCTGTAAATGTTTGAGATGCTGAGCATTTAGGTATTTAGGTGCAGATTTACTTTTTTTTACATTAACTGTTTCCATTGGAGAAGAAATATGTCCTCAGGACCAGAAATACATCTCCCAGTGTTGTGTTCCTTTCTCACAAAGAAAGGAATTTATTGCCAACCGAGGTAGAGAAGTCTGGGGGACACACATTAGAAGTATGATGGATGGCCCTCGGGAGAGAAATGAAACAAGGCTTTGCTTCACGCACCGAGCCACCTCCTGCTGCAGCAGAGGCTGTGGGCAAGGAGGAAGCCAGGTGACTTTTTTTTTTTTCTGTCCATCATTTTTATTGATACCTGGCGCCGTGAAATTAGCAGGTCTTTTCCATGCAGATACTCCTTTGGTATTTATTTCAGAGAAACCTCATGAAACAGTATGAAAGGCAACACTAGGTAGAGAATGGAAATCATTTCCCCTGATTGTAAAGGTTTCTTATGATTTCTTATTAATCACAGAAGGGAAAGCACTTGATCACCAAGGTGCGGTTTTTGCTGACATCCGAAGATTTGCAGTGGAATGCCCTTCCGCTACTCGGATCCCCACCCCCCATGTTGGGATTGCATGGACAGACACAGGGTGTCCCAAGTCATGGGCCACACCACAGGCTGCAGTGACCACACCTGGGTCATGCACATCACCAGGTGGTGCTGATGCAGCATGCAGAGGCTGAGCACCTGTGGGTGCCGTGCAGGGGAGGTGGGCCTTCAGGGTCACCCACTCCCCTTCGGGCCAGAGGACCCTTCCGCTGGGATACAGGTGCCCTCCAGTCTTTACCTGTACCACCCCATTAAGTGCTCTCGGCGTGATTTCTTGTGCCTTTTCTCCTAACCCTGCTTCAGATCCCCCTCCTGGAGAGGTTTCTGTTTAATTCAGCCCAGCTTTTAAAATTTGTTCAGTGCTTCCTTTGGGAACACAACTTCCAGACTAGCTGAGCCCCGGTCCCAACCTGTGGTTTTGCTGTCTTAGTACTCATTAGCCCAGCAAGCCTGATCCAGGCCTTTGACTCACACTTTAATAGGACAAGCAGCTCTTTTTGTGTGTGGGCTGGGGGTCGAGAGCTGCCTGCTTTGCTCAAGTCCCTGGGAAGAAAATTTAATTTTCTGTCTAAAGATGTTTCCTTTGAAAGCTGTAGCCCTCACTCAGGTCCTCTTGCAAAGCTCTTGTGATTTTTAAGTCTTCTCTTTGAGATAAAGCAACAATGCTTTCCTTCTCCTCCTTTCCTTTCTTTTTCGGTTTTTAATGTGTGTTAGTTTTCCTTGGAGTAAAATACACATCACATAAGATTAATCATTTTAACCATCTTTCAAGGTGCAGCTGAGTGGCATTGAGGACATTCCCACTGCTGGGCACCCACCACAACTCTTCTCCGAACTTTGTCATCATCCCGAACAGAAACTATGTGCCTGTGAAACACTAACTGCTCACACCTGCTCCCCAGCCCCCATAACCTCCACTCTATCTGCTGTGAATGTGCCTGGTCTAGACTCTGTGCACATGGGATGGCCCAATATTTGTGTCCTCGGGTCTGACTTATTTCACGGAGCATGTTTTCCACATTCTTGTCTTCCTTGATGCGCAGTCCCTCCCCAGCTGGGGAGCCTCTTGGTTCTCCCCAAAGGTTTCCAGCCTCAGGCAAGCAGCCCTCCTGGATGTTTCCCTAGTATCAGTAGCCCTCCCTGTCTTGGCCTCAGAAAGGAGAGATGTGTGGGCAGTGATGTGAGGGCTGGGGCTGCCCAGCGTCACCCTCTGCCACTGGCTGGCACATGGCCCTTCCACCCTGGGTCTCCAGTGCTTTGCTGGTTGCTCGTACTGCTTCAAACCCTGAAATTTCACAGCCTAGAGGCAGTCCCCATGAACAGTATGTTCAGAGGACTGCCTCCTTTAAATCTCCCTGCACATGAACATAAATGACAAAATGTTCAGGTCAGTTTTATTTGAAATGAACCATGGCAATTTTACCAGAATGTTTTTAAACACCTGGTGTTCACCCCATGGGACGCCAAACAACTCAGTAAGAAGTGGGGAAAAGCAATCAGGTATCCAGGTTTTTTTCCAGATATAGGGTTTGAGGGACCAACGCGCAGATGAGCCGTGTGTTTGGTTCTCTTTAGATCCCAGCTGACTCTTCAGAATCATGCATGAAAAGCTCCAATGAGAAGCTGCCATTTTTTTTTCTGACATTTTGCCCATGTCATCTCGTGACGTCCCTGTCATTTTACACTGTCTTCTGAGATACTTCCCAGAGAATATTATAAATAGTGAGACTTTTATGAGACGTATGGACAGGGAGTGAGCATGCTGAGCTAGGACGTTGTCATCCAGACTTCTAATTCCAACCAAATGACAAACGATGATGTCATCAGGCATTAAGCAGAACAGTAAATATAATGTTCACAATTTAATATCATTTGAAAAACACAATTCTGAAATCTTTTGAACTGCCCTGGAAATGTAAAATTCAAAGATAGAGCTAAAAATACGCAATACGCTGTATTAGAGGTCATTTTCCCAGTTCCTTCCAATGTGGTACAATAAGAAAGTGGGTCCAGAGAGGACTTCCCCCAGGTAACTAGGATGCCAGAAATGCGTGCTGTAGACGAGGCTGAGGCAGCTTAGCCTGGAAGACAGAAGGACAAGAGGCTAGTGACTCCAGGGTATTTGACTGGCTGTAATTAGGAGATGACCTGAGTTGTCGTTGTTTGTTTGTTTTTTTTAAGTGACTTTTGAGAAGACTGAGTAGGGAAATTGAGCCAAATCACACGGTGATGCCACAGACAATGGAGAGTTTCTTGACTGTGGGAGTTTTCAGTAAATACTTAGAAAAAGGGAGCAGAAAGGGTTAAGGAAGCAGTGTTGGGGATGGTGACTGAGGCCCTCTATTGTTTTTCAAATTCAAATCAAATCTTATTTATTGAATAGCCCCCTTGCAAGATTGAAGTTTTCACAGGATATATTCTACTATTTTGTACAGCAGACATTTATTTTCTTCTCTATGCTGATATAATCCAGAAGTTTTTATCAATACTAAGATCCAGGTGCTTAAGACTAGTAGCCTAGCCAGTTAAGCAGTCTTATTTTGTCACTTTTTGATTTAGTAATATTTAAATCAGTTATGTCTTGGGTTTATCAAATCTATGTGAAAATTTGGATCCCAGTGTTTGCCAAGCAATTACTCCATTGTTTCCCCCAATGTAATTTTTTTTCCCAAAGTATTAGCACATTTGTAATTTGACCAGGGCTTATGGCATTCTTTGATAACTTTTTTAGCAGTATATAAAGAAATCTGCATTTCCTTGAACTTTAAATTAGTATTTTGCTGCATGTTATCCAATGATACACTGAGTAGAAACAGTGTGTCCGGTATCATTCTTGGAATCCCAGAGGAATGTTCCCAAGAGTAAACTACATAAATGCCTTATCTACCACGGTCAGTTAGTTTAGGTATTTGACATCTGCCATCAAAGGAAATAAGTCAATAGAAACTGAAGCAATTACAGAAGCTATACAGGAAAGCTTTGCTTTTAGATCTTGGGTACCTATGGTTAGCCCTACACGGGAAACACAACCTACTTTTTGGATGAGATGCATTTCTTTCAGCCAAGGGAACCTGGCCGGAGTAATTCTCTGGTTTACCTTTTCCTGACCCTCAGCCCTGGTATGGAAAAGTGGCTGATCTGTGGTCATCCCAACAGTTTGTGCTTCAGCTTCTCCAAGAAAGAGGGACAGAAACAGAGAGAGACTGAATTTCTTCTACCTGGTAACTGGTTGACACTTTCCTTCTGGGTGCTGACGTAGGTGACCATGACATGAGAGCTAACCATCTTCATTTTATCAGGATTACTTTTTTTTTTTTTTAAATCAGGACCCCTATCCTACAGTCCTTACTCAGAGCATTCATCCTCTCAACATTTGATCCCTCAGGATCCTGAACCACCCAGCACTCACAAATAATACAAGTGCTGACACTCGTTACTTCATTTTGGCCACACAATTAATTTCTTATAATCAAAAAGTCCCTGGGCCCACTTAATGTTTGAAACGAGATGGGAAGACACTGCAAACATTTTTTTTTTTAATCCGAAGGCTCTGATTTCTTGGTAGGGTTGAATGTCTGGGTGCGAGGCGATGTCAACCTTAGGTAATTCTAACCAAGCCCTCTGCCCTGTACTTTATACATTTATAATTTAATATTTAACAGAGGTGTTTTTCTGTTTGCTTTACTATCAATCGTGTGGTTCTGGAATTCACTAGAATGGTGGAGCACAACTATAAGTAGTTATTTGCTTATTTAATAGAAATTCTCAAAGCTTCAAACAGGACAAGATAAAGCTATTAGCAATGGAAATACAGACACCAGATTGCCCACATAATCCTGCTTACTGTGCAGAAGGAACATAGCCATTAATAATTTAGCGCCAACCTGCTAACTCTTTCAGCTCCTGTGTACTAATTCATTGAAAAAACATTTTCTTTGCAGTTTTTCCTGAGTGATCCAGAGGAAACAATTCCTCCAACTGCCAATACATCAAACATGAGTCTGTCTGCCTTAAGTAATCAGGCAGCGATTCTGCGTGCACAAAATCTGTTTTTCCTCCCGGTAAGAACATTTCACTCATTATTATTGCTTTTGTTGTTTTCCCGTGAGTTATTCACCCATTCGATGTGATGGCCTCCACTTTCTGATCTGCTCTAGATTTCACCCTCAAAGAGGTTTCCTCTTTGCTGTGGATAACTGAGTAGGCCCTGAAAAGCTAAAAACTGCCAGCCTTGGTTCAGAGCAGCCCTGGCTAATGGACACCAGCTAGACACATGCAAACCTATGGTGTCATTTTTGTGCTCTCACAGATGTCTCTTGCTTTTATTCTCTTACCGCTACATTTTATACCATGGAACTCAGCATCTGCTATTGGATTGTAGGTCATTGAAGTTCTGTATTCGTGGCTTAGAGGCTTTGCTAATTGTCCCAGTGGATTCGTGTTGGCTTCCTGACTGATGACAGGACCACGTCTCGTATTTCTGCCTCTCCTTTGGCTGCCAACACTGCCCACTGAGGATAGCCTCAAGTAATCCTTGCCGACGGACTCATTTTAACCAATATCCAGAAGGGCCAAGATTGAGATTTCAAAACTTGCTAACATGTCAGTCTTTTAAACAAAAAAGGTTAAATCCCTTTTACTCATTTACTAGTATTATTTACTAGTTAGTAACTTCATGTCATAAATCACTGTGCCAAAAAAAGCTTTGATTCTCTCCTTTCCTGTGTAATCATTTAAATAGCTTAGATTATTCCCATTGAGTTTCTGGCCCATATAGTCCATTTCAAGAGTGCTAAGGGAACCATTTGGGGGATTGAAATTGGTAATTTAGTATGTATACTTTAAAAATTCTTTACCGGGCACATGGGTGGCTCAGTGGTCGAGCATCTGCCTTCAGCTCAGGTCATGATCCCGGCATCCTGTGATCAAGTCCCACATTGGGCTCCCTGCAGGGAGCCTGCCTCTCCCTCTCCCTCTCCCTCTCCCTCTCCCTCTCCCTCTCCCTCTCCCTCTCCCTCTCCCCCTCCCTCTCCCTCTCCCTCTCTCTCTCCCTCTGTCTCTGCCTCTCTCTCTCTCTGTCTCTCATGAATAAATAAATAAAATCTTTAAAAAAACAAATAATAAAAATAAAAATTCTTTACGAATCTTTTAAACTCCATTAGCTGTGGTGATAAAGGAGATTCCCTTCCTCATTCTTCTTTCATGGGTTTGTTCTCTTGCTGTTTGGCTTTGATCCTTTCCCCCATCTGTCTGCAGTTTCCTGGGAAGCTCCTAGGTCTGTGTACAGTATAGGGTGTCTGATGTGCTTTTGAGGTGGCTTCTGAGGCAAGCCGAACCAAGGTCCCTAATGATGGCCCCGCAAGCCCTGGAAGACAGACTGGCTTAAGCTCCATCCCTCGTCCAAGGGGTCTGGGCCCTCATTTAGACATTATCATAAACCCCCATGAGCATCAGACAGCATGTCTTCTATTTCAGTGAAGTGAATAGTGAGAGACAGGATGCACGGTAAGGGTTTAGTGGCTGTGATCTCACCGAGGACAGTTTGGAGCTGCCTTCTGTAGAGAAGGATCGAAAATAATAATAAAAATTCAAAGGTGCTTCCTCTGTGAATGGACAACACTGGCTCGCAGGGTGTCCACAAGCCCGCGGAGGGAGCATCCCATGCGGCCCTCACGGTGCACGTTCAACGGTTTACAGTGAATATGCATTTTCATAAGAAAGGAACAGAGAGCTGGCTAAGCATTTTTTTTAAATCTCTCCATCCAGTGTTTTCAAATGCAACAACTCACTATGCTTGGCATCATGAAAAGCAATGGAGTGGGTTCATCATTCTGAGTCTCATTTAGATAAGTCCATAGGACTTCTTATTTTCAAAAGAAGCAAATCATTAGAAACCCAAGATGGGGAAAAGTAGCATTTATTCAGTCTTAAAAGATTCTGCAAAACTCCGCAATACATTCTTTAAAATCTAGGTCCAACTTCGTCCACAAGCCACTTTTATTCCAAAGATAAATCCTCAGAAAGAGGATTGTGATGAGCTTTGCCAGGGAACCCCACGTGCTCAAGCACTGTCAACCAGCACACTAATAATGCTATATCTGTGCAAAGAGTCCCACAGGAACCTGGAAACATCCTGGCTTCCCCCTTAATAGATAGAAGGGAACATCCAGAAAGCCATTTGTGGGTGTGCATAACTTATACATTATTCTCTATCCCCCTCATGCATGGTATCTGAGGTTGACGAGGTTGTGGGAAGAGAGTCCACATTCCCTGCCACGGGTGGTATAAAGCGATATGACTCTGTCTTCCTAATGGTAATCTGCAGTAGCATCAAAAAACATAAAAATAAGCATATTTTTTACCCTGCAGTACTAATTCTAGAAATTAATCTTACAGGTGCAAACACTTAGAGACAAAGGTATTCATCAAAGTGTTTATGTAACCTCAAGATCACACAAGAAAGTAAAAAAAAAGCCAACAACAACTTAAAAGTTAGATTAAATCTAATTGTTTAAATATATTATGCTATTTTGTTATATCCTGCCACTAAACCCTGCGTCCTTTATATATTCCCTAAGATTTTTAAAGATTTTATGAAAGAGGGCAGCCCGGGTGGCTCAGCGGTTTAGCGCTGCCTTCAGCCCAGGGCGTGATCCTGGAGACTCGGGATCAAATCCCACGTTGGGCTCCCTGCATGGAGCCTGCTACTCATTCTGCCTGTGTCTCTGCCCCCCTCTCTCTCTTTCTCTGTGTGTCTCTCATGAATAAATAAATAAAATCTTTAAAAAAAAAAGATTTTATGAAAGGGAGAGAGTGAAGGAGTGGTGGCGAGCAGCAGAGGGAGAGGGAGAAGCAGATGCCCCCTGAGCAGGGAGCCCCATGCAGGACTTGATCCCAGGACCCCAAGATCGTGACCTAAGCTGAAGGCAGACGCTTCACCGATGGAACCACCCAAAAGCCCCTATATATTCCCTAATTTTTAACATCAGATGTATAATTCCTGTAGTAGGAAGAAAAAGTCATTTTAAAATGCCCAAAAAATAAATAAATAAATAAATAAATAAATAAATAAATAAAATGCCCAACAATATCAACCACAAAGGATTTTTGCCACGTCGGCAATCTATACCATGTCAGACATTTATATCATTTCATCCAAAAAACCTGCCCTATAAGTCCACTGTTCCTGGAATTCCCATTTTTCCAGGTGAGGGCACTGAGCCCAGAAGAGACTTAAGGGGTTAGTGGATAATAGTGGTTGGTTGTTCCTTTGGCGTTAAAATGCAAGTTGATTTCATCAGTTAGCTATATCAATACTGTTAATAACCATATTAACTAGTTTTAGCTTCATTAACTTAAGATTAACATTAATAAATGATATTTAGTAATTAAAATATTAATAATTAATTTTACATATTAATTAATAATGCAACCTTAACTAATATATCAACTATATCAGAATTATATAGAAATAGGTCATGAGTCTTTACATCCATTTTTTTATAAAGATTTTATTTATTTGAGAGAGAACAAGAGAGAGAGCATGAGCAGGGATCAGCCTCCTCACTGAGCAGGGAACCTGATACAGGGCTGGATCCCAGGACCCTGAGATCATGACCTGAGCCAAAGGCAGACACTTTACCAACTGAGCCACCCAGGGACCCCTAGTCATTACATCCTAATAGAAGTCAGATCAAGATCCTGCCACCAGAGCTCTTGCCCATCCACATTCTCCTTGGCAGGTGCCTTATTAATGGAAACAGCTGATTTTCAGAACCCATGGCCTGGCCTCCTCAGGCTGTGTCCCCCCCCCCCCCCCCCCCCCCCCCCGCCGTTCATACATCCCTCTACCGCTGTCAGCAGGCTGCCAGCCTACCTTTAATCAATTCCAAGACCACCTTGTGTGTGGCCTCCAAGTGTTCCAGAGAGGCTGTTTAATAAAGAATGGACTAAATGCTACTTCCCATTAACGTATATATTCTAGTAAATATTCCTATAATATGAAAACTTTTTAAAAGCCTAAGAATGAAGTTTAAAAAGTAAAACATAGGCATATTTGTATAGTTATTGGCACATGTTTCGTATGAAGAAAACCTTTACAATTGTATCTCCCCACTCCCACCCCACATGCACACATTGATACACATCGTGGCTCCTAATTCTGCTCCTTCCATTAGGCTGACCATGTTGATCATGTTCATTCTGTGGTTTTCAGCATGATTTTAGCAGCAGCATCCTGTCTGGACCTGAGTGCCTCCCTCCTTCCAGCTCCCAAGGCAATTTCATGGCTTTTAAGGAGCAGTTCTATAGTACTCTTGATTACTGAGTGAGAGAGACTGCTAGGTCGTAAACCAGGGCCTCTCAGACTCCTCGTGGAGAAGGCCCCATTTTCATTTTGCTTCATTTTTTTTTTTAAGATTTTATTTATCTATTCATGAGAGAGAGAGAGAGGCAGAGACACAGGCAGAGGGAGAAGCAGGCTTCCTGCAGGGAGCCCAATATGGGACTGGATCCCAGGACCCCGGGATCACATCCTGGGCCAAAGGCAGATGCTCAACCACTGAGGCACCCACACGGACTAGTTCGGCTTCTTTTTTTTTTTTAATTTTCAATCTGTCGTGGATTGATACTTTTGAAAAATGTAACAGTGAGTTAGCAGAAAAATGAACCTAAAGAAAGATGTGAGAAGTAGAAGCCTACATCTCATCGGATTCAGCAGGAACGAGCCTCCATGTCCAACTGCTGCGCACATTCCCTGGGCGGCCCTCCCCAGGCACTCGGCAGCATCGCCTGGGCCACATCCACTGGCTGTCCCCAGGCCCAGTGCCCATCCTGTCCGTGAGCCCTCGTGCCTGCCCTCTCTGGTGGCTAATTAGTCACTTCGAGAAGGTAACAGTGACAGGATTCGTGTGAATAAGAACTGGCTTCAGAGCACACGCCACCTTCCCTACCTCCTGCTCGGGGGCAGAGACAGAGCCACTGCTCCTGGCCACTCCACGGATGTCTCAATTGTGCCTTTCCACTCTGCCAGCCCATGCAGCCCCATCTGGACACATTCTTCTCCGCTTTTCCTCCTCCTGCCCTCTGCTATAGGACAGGTGGTGTCATGTAGTGGAGGACCTACATCGAGTTGATAATTTGGACCAAAAGAAATTATGCTTAGAACATGCAGTGTCCCATAAAATGCTGCCACCTGTAATGCTGCCTTGCTGGGGAAAGCTTCCCTGCCCCAAAGAGTGACCCAGTTGCTGTGTGATCAAGGACAATTACTGGTCTTCCTTATGAAGCTGAAATGCCAGGTCCAAGTCCTCACAAGTACGGGGTCTATGCTGACTCCTGCGGGGGTGCCTCCACTCACGGAGCCTGGCTCCCGCAGAGAAGGAGGTGCTTGGTATGACTGGCTCACTCCTCGCCTTCCTTTCTTCCCCAAGGACAGGATGGATGAGCTAATATCTCTAGCCTTCCAGATAGCTTACTGTGGACGGCCTTAGCCAGGGAAATAAAAGAACTAAAGTAACAAAAATAAGTAGTCCTTACATGGCTTATTCCATATAATGACACTAAAATTGAGTGGCTTACAAACTAGGCTATTTTTTAAAGACAGGGTTTATCAAACGTCAGTCAGAGCTATGCTTTATTAGAATTATTAAACTTTATTGAATGCTGCTTCCGTTCTAGGAGTGCTGATGGCAGCTAGCCCTGGTTCATAAAAACACGGTGGTGCAGCAGATAAAGGCTTTGTGCGACTGGCAACCTTTCATTTAGCAAGTCTCTCCGGGCTGGCATGGCTCCGGGCTCCCACTTTGCCTATTCTTTTAAGAGATTTTTTTTTTTTTAAGATTTTATTTATTTATCATGAGAGACCCAGAGGAGAGGCAGAGACACAGGCAGAGGGAGAAGCAGGCTCCCTGCAGGGAGCCCAGTGTAGGACTTGATCCCTAGATCCAGCTATCACAACCTCAGCAGAAGGCAGATGCTCAACCACTGAGCCACCCAGGTGCCCCAATTTATATCCTCTTAATAAATGAAAACTTGAAAGGCCAAAAAAGAGTCTGTGTACTATAACTTTTTAAAGTCATAAATATAACTTTTTAGGTCTATAAATGTCTACAAAGTCATATTGCTTTCATTTGCAAGAAGCAAATGCCATTTGCTTGTAATGACGTGCCTTCTGTATACATTGTTAAGAATTATTTCTGGGGACGCCTGGGTGGCTCAGGGGTTGATCATCTGCCTTCGGCTCAGGGCGTGACCCTGGGATCCAGGATCGAGTCCCATTCGGGCTCCTTGCAGGGAGCCTGCTTCTCCCTCCGCCTGTGTTTGTGTTTCTGCCTCTCTCTGTGTCTCTCAGGAATAAATAAAATATTTTTAAAAAATTATTTCTGTTCGGCACTCTGCACAGTTATCCTCAATGAACCTGCCCCAGTGGGTCAGCCAGCCATGCAATGAATAATTCTTTTTTTAAAGCAAAGGTGTTTGTGTATTTACCACTCTAGGTCAGAAAACAGAAAAGGGCCTCTGCTTTCACTGCCAGTTTAGAAGCTACTAGCAAACTCGGCCGTGATCCCCACCATTAATTCTCACTCCGGCATTTCCCAGAAGAGATCCTGAGCGTTTATCCGATCTTTTTCCCTCTTCCAGTACTTTATCTACAGCTGCATTCTGGGTTTGATTTCCTGCTCGGTGTTCCTGCGGGTGAATTACGAGTTGAAAATGTTGATCATGATGGTGGCATTGGTGGCCTACAACACCATCCTCCTGCACACTCATGCCCACGTCCTGGACGACTACAGCCAGGTCTTATTTGAGAGGTAACCTGCATCCTCTTCCTTCTCCTTGGTTCTTTCATGGGATGTTGATCACGTGAGTGTGTGTCGAGTAAACACTGATTAGCAATACCTTTGTCATTGGTAACATCGCGTGTGGGTTTCTTTAAGATGATGGCTCAGAAAGCTGGTATGTGTCTTCATTAGAGATTATGTAGAATGTGTATCCTCATACACACTTAGGAGGTAGGAAGTGGTTCAGTGAATTGTGTTCCCATCTGCACTGTATTGATAAGAATAACTTAGAGTTTCTCTTCCTCAGCATTGTTAATACTTTGGACTGAATAAGTTTCTGTTGTATTCCCTGGCCCCTACCCACTAAACGCCAGGCACAACCACCCACCCCAAGTCATGACAACAAAAAATGTCTCCAGACATTGCCAAATGTGTCCTACAGGGCAGAGTGCCCTCCCCCAGTTCAAAACAAATGAATCAACATACACGAAAATACCAGAATAATAAGTGGATATAGTCACAAGTGATAGTGTTAAAGTTCTTAGGGGAGATTTCCTAAACTACACTCTTATGTGGAGGGAGTACTGGAAATTGGCAACTCTGTGTTCTATGAAGATATTAACTCCCAAGAAAAGACACAACTGTGATAGCATCCAGTCCTTAGCTTGGGAAGGTCGGAAGAATGCTCCTCAAACCCCTCCTCAGGTTTATGAAAGGTTTCTTACCATCAAATTACTTCCATAAGCTTATAATGAATATTTATCCTCTGCTTGGAGAAAAATGTAATCATTATGCTATTCTCCATCTCACATCTTAATTGCAAAACTTTTGATATCAAGCATTAGTTTTATTTCTGGACCCACCAGACTTTGAGGTTTTTCTATACGCATGTTGCATAATCCTCCATAAAATATCTATATTTTTTTAGCATAAAATAAATGCCTTAACTATTTTCATAGATGTGTGGCTCCAGAAAGATGGTTTGTGTTCCTAGCACACTGCCACTTACTTCTCCATTGGAGGCTCAGTGACAAGAACGGTGGGCACCTCACTGTGTGCACGTTTCTTACCAATAAGAACGCTTTCAGAAATACAACTGCAGTGCATTCTCTTCACATAATTTAATTTCCATCAGCCTCCACACCATGAAGCTCAAATAATCTGTAATCAAATTGAGAGTAGTGGAGTTGCAAAAATGCATAATGGTATTAAGGAAAGTTTATGATTCCTTAGCAAGGACGAGAATGAAATCAGGAGTTAATTTCCCAATAAACTCTCAGAGTCACCAAGTAGACATGCTTTAATATTTCTCTCCTATATCCAGAGAGCCTGTATCAAATCCCCACATAAAAGTGGTGTTACTGATTTTATGCACAGCTGATGATACTGCTGAATTTCCCTTTATTAAATTTGAAGCTCCTGAATATGCTAAACATCCAAAGAAAAGGAGGAAATTAGATTAGCGAGTTTCTGGTGGAGAGAGAATTACTTCTGGGGACCTGAGACACACAGGATCTCGGCTTAGAACTGAGCAACAGGAGAGTAGTTACTTGGTTGAAGAAAAGAAGTTTTTACTTTCAGAGTCCTTTCATTTCATTCAAGATCCTTTATGGGTATTCTCCTAGCTTTGTCTTTGTAAGAACCTTACAGCTTAGGGCTGGACCTAGAAGCCTCAGGGACCTGCTTTCCCTCTGACAGAAGCAGCGTCCTGCCAGGGGGAGGGGCGCACCTGCCTCCCGGTCCTCCTCCTCACCAGGAGGTCCTGGCACTTCCACACCCGCTTCCTCAGAGCTGCCAAAGTAGCCCCAGAAGCATTCCTCCTCCAAAAGATGACCATTGCTGGCAGAACAGCAGAATACCTTGAAAAAAAAAATTCTTTGGATTTTATTTATTTATTCATGAGAGACACACAGAGAGAGGCAGAGACGCAGGAGGAGGGAGAAGCAGGCTCCCTGCAGGGAGCCCAACAGGGGACTCGATCCCAGGACCCCGGGATCACGCCCTGAGCCAAAGGCAGACGCTCGACCGCTGAGCCACCAGGTGCCCCTGAAAATACCTTGATATGAACAAACGTTCCCAAAGTCAGTTTAAAACTAACCCCGAGTAGTGGAAGGGGAGGTGGGCGGGGGGGTTGGGGTGACTGGGTGATGGGCACTGAGAGGGGCATTTGGCGGGATGAGCACTGGGTGTTATGCTATATGTTGGCAAATTGAACTCCAATAAAAAAAAAATTAAAAAAACTAAAGAAAAAAAAAAAAAAAACTAACCCCGAATGAGAGACTGTTAAGAGCAGGGGTTTCCACTTCCCTCCTGATTTCTCCAGCCTCTGTAGGTTTGATGTAACCTGTAACTCATGCCAGAGCCCAAAGCCATCAATGCCAGTTCGTTCTTTATTCTGTGAGATTCAAGAGATTTTCCCATGAAGCACTGGAGGAAGGTTTCCTCCTCCCTTGCCTGGTGTCGATGCTGACACAAGTCTTTCTGATAGGATGCTAGGATCCTTAGGGCAGTGCCTCAAGAGGGAACATCCCTAAATTCCAAAGCCAGAGGCGCCCTGCAAGGAGGGAGCTGGCTCATGGGAGTGCCAAGCAGCACGTCCATTCCTGATTGAGCTCATCCGTGTCACTGGAGACAAGTGTGGTCCTGTCCCTTCGTTTACTGATTTATTTCTGGTCTTTGCATCCTTGCCCTCCCCTTTCACTCCCAGTTTCCTGGCTCTTGTCCTGGTCTTCTTTCTGGAATGTGCGCTTGGCTCTGGCAGTGAGTATCCTCAGTGCCCACCTTGGCCTCTGGACTGGCCCCCGTGTCGGCAGCCTGCACTGCTGGCAGACCTACCCCAAGCTCCTGCTGAAGACCGAGCAGCCCTCTCCCCCTGCACACGTGGAATGGATCTCCCTGAATGAATCGGCTGGGGCTCTGTTGTCTGTTCTCTCCTTTTCTGTGATGCAGATAAGAGATACCCTTGAATTGAGAAAAGGGCAGGTCTGAACCAAGTGCCACTCTGATATCCACAGTGCCTATAACCGTGCCTGCCATCCTGTAAGTAGGTTCTCAATAAACATCTGTTGGATAAAATGAATACCAGCAGGTGCACTCCCGGATAATCGGAGGGGCCCCAATACTGGCTGGAACGAAAAGTCTCTCCTCACCTGCTTCCCTGAAGAAGAGGCTCACTGAAGATGTGTCTTCCCAGGGACAGCCTCAGTTTTATTTGGACTCTTACACTTCAAGGGGGAGTTTGGAGAGGGCATCTCTGTTCATAAGGCAGTGCCAGGCCATCTTCTGAATACACAGTTGGAAGGTACTGTTGTCCTATCTGTGAGTTCGCTGTGACCCATGTTTCAGGGGCCTTTTCAGAACCACACATGATATTGAACACGGAGCAGCCAACAGGTGGTACAAGCCAACAGGGCAGTTTTTGTCAACAGGGTTAGCAAAGAAAACAGGAGAAGAATGCACTAGAAAAGCTCTAGATCAATGAATAATTCAGAAAATGACATCAAAGAAACTCTTACAGATGCATGAATGTGGAAAGCCTAAAGGAGATAAGAAAACTACTTTGAACAATTCATGAAATGGAGGCCAGGGATGCCCCAGTACCTATCATTACCTGCGTTTATGTAATCCTGGGAAGTCCTTATGGTGCAAGAAGCTGAGACATTTCTGGCATTTAGAAGGTCCAGTGTGAGACAACTCCTACTTCTTTGGCATTTATAACACCCTCCATCTTTCCGTGAGTACAGGATGTTTTACTGAACCAATCAATAGCAATTCTAGTTCCTACCTGTGACACTGTCTCCCAAAGCCCTCAGCCAGCGCGGTCGGGGACGCCAGATGCTTCTCACAGTGATGGAGATGAGCGTTGATATTGCTGGAAGATGTTTTCGTTTCAAAGACACTTTCCCTTCCCTTGCCAAAGGCTTGCCACGGAGTCTGTAAGGCACCATCAGATTTTTCCTGTGAGTTTTTGCCTTACAAAACTGAAAAGTCTCAAGGGATGAGTGTTACCATTTCATATAGACCCAGAATTATGCTAATTCACCTGATTGTGGGAAATGTGTCTTTCATTCTACAGAGGTGTAGGGGTGGGAGAACTTGAACCAAGAGCCCCGCGGGCTACCAGCTCTGTTTGGGCACTTAGCCGAGTAAGACAAGTCCTCTGGGGACAGCATACAACGGAGGCTGGTGAGTAAGCAGTGATACCTGGGGCCCAGCCTCATCCAGGAGCTCTGGATCGTTGCTGGTGGAAACGACTGCATAATTCTAACATCCTAAAGCTCCGTATCAAGGATAGTGATGGAGACACTTGAACATAGATCAGTGAGAGTTCTGAGTTACACACATTCGATGTGGAATTGTCCTGCTTTCTCTGTTTCTTGTTCAAGACACAGAATTCAAGATTTTGCACCACATTTTGACAGTGTCCCAACTTGGGATAAGCCGATGATGAGTTCACTGAGAGTCTTGAGGAAGGACTGCAGCATTAATCACAATCAGCAGAGAAGCAGGAGAGCATCACCCATCCACCCTGGGGTGGAGGGTCTGGGAGCGGGGGGTGTTCCAAAGCCTCCAAAGTTCCTCTGAAGCCTCCTCTTTTAGATTGAAAACGTATTCCAAATTGGCTTTCTCACCCATCATATATCCAGGTGAATGTTGAAAAATTTTGAAATTACTTTCAAGCTTAATATCTCAGTTTCCCTTGCCTTTCCTGATTTCCCATCCTCGTGCCATCTCCAGAAAGTAAGGAACACACTGACACCCACTAGCAGCCCACTGGGAGGTCAGAAAAGGAGGTGGGTCATCCAAGCTGCCCATTCAACAAAAGAGCAAGTCTTCCTAGGGCTCCTCAAATTCTACTGAGCTTTCTTTTTTTCTATAAAAATCAACCATTCGTGAGCTACTTTATTATTCAGACTAAAAAATCTGCAGTGATGTGGATCCATCTGCAGGAGGACACTTGATTTTTAGGTTGTTTTGTTGGATCCTAAAATGGGGGGAGAAGGGAAATTCGCAGAGCCTGTGCCCACAGACCGTACAGGATACATAGTTCTCAGCACTTCCTCAGTCTCACCCATACACTCGTTGCTTCCCACTTAAAATCAGCTTCGCAGAACAAAACCATAACGACATTCATGGGGTGCATTATTACATCTGCGGCCGAGGCCGGCACCGTCTCCAGCCCCACATTTGTCATCTCTCCTGACCCACGGCTGCCTGTGGAGCTCGTGGAGCTCGTTCTCAGCGTGAGCTTCTCCCTCGGTGTGGTCTGCTCCAGCCCCAGAATGTCTTGCTTGGCATTTATAAAGGACACTCTGCGAAAGCATGAGGCTCTGGGCCATCTGTCCTTGGGTGACATCGGGCCATGCTCTCTGGAAGACTGCATAGGATTCCAGCAAATCTGTGTCCAGCCACAAGAGGAAAGAGTGTCTAGAAAGGAAACCCCTGAGGTTTCAAACCAACAGGATTGTCCACTTACTCATTTGTTTTTATAACACTTTTATTGAACCCCCTTTGTATGCCAGGCCTGATGGCTGGAGCCTGAGCACACAGTGATGAAGAAAGTAAAGTCTGCGCCATCAAGAAGATCACGGGCTCGTGGGTGGCTCAGTGGGTTAAGCGTCTGACCCTTGATTTCAGCTCAGGTCATGATCTCAGGGTCGTGAGATTGAACCCCATGTCGGGCTCTATGCTGGGTGTGGAGTCTGCTTAAGATTCTTTCTCTTTCTCCCTCTGCCCCCTCTTGCTCTCTCTCAAAGAAATAATCTTTAAAAAAAAAAAAAAAGATTATCACAAGAAGCCTCTATAAGAAAGTCAGGTTTCAGCAGAAGGTGGGCAGGAGACCTGTGGGGTTGTAGAGGTTAAGCTCATCATGAACCCCTTGGAAAGGATGAGGATGCGGGGCCACATGTGTGAGGAGGCTCCAGAGATGAGGGATGCTGGGAAGACCCTGAAGAACTGTGGCGATTCCAAAGTGCAGGGGACAAGTGGCTTTGGCATCAAGGTAGAGTAAGACCTCTCTTGCCTTTGCCCTCCCCACCCCCGCCCCAACCTCAGTCACAGTGATCTGACACTTGCCTTGGGACAGAAGCGCCCTTGCGGGAGCTGAGGTACCCAGCAACACACCCACAGGGTCCGGGAGGCATCTCACATCCTCGGGGATCAGGTGATAGGCCTCCAGTCCTGGCCGTGCACCCCGCAGTGGCCCCTCTGAGCCAGGGTCCAGGAGCCCCTGGGAAACACTTGACAGCTGGAGCGTGGGTGCAGGTCCAGGTTTCCAGAGCAGAAGCTCCACCCACTTCGGGAGAAGAAATTCAAGTCTGTGCACGCTGTGGCGGGTTAAGAGGAAAGGCTCCACTCTACCCACCGCCTCCCCTCGGGAGGGCACAGCCGAGGCCCCAGGGAGCTCTCCCACGCAGTGAGCATCCACTTCTGCAGCCTGCAGGGGCTACCCCCCAGCCCCCCTTCCCCCCAACCCCACCCACCCCTGCCACTCCACCCAGGCTGCAGAGGCAGAGCTGCATGTCCCGCTGCAGGGACACGGGAACTCTGGAAGGACCTCCCAAGGACACGGATCCTACTAGCCACATGGTGGCCTCCATCGAGCAGCCCGCCCAGGAGACATCGGGACCTCACCTGCCCCGGGTCCCCCCTGCACCTCCTGCACTCTGACCCTGGGGCGGCCCCCCACCCCCGCTGCCAGTAGTGGACAAGACAGTGGGCTCAGGCAGGTGGCTCGTGAGCACACACGGAGAACCAGCTCGAATCTGAGGACCAGGGAGAGACAGAGCACTTACCTGAGCAAGTTTTGTTTGTGAGAACAAAAGGAGGCTGTGGGTACCCTGCCTGGTGCAGGGCCAGCGGCGTGGAGAGGAGGCGCACATGCCCCCAAAGAACTCCACCACAGGAGGGTACAAGGGGCGCAGAGCAGGTGGACTGCAGCCGACTTGGGGGGCCTCCAGGTATTTCAGTCCAAGACACAGTCAGTGAACCCTTGAGGAGGCGACTGCTCTTTCACATTGAAGAAAGCAGTGAAACACTTCAAGGACCACAAAAACCCAAGGAAGAAAGGAACAGAAGAACTAAAAGAACAGCCAGAGAACCATCAATAAGAGAGCATGAGTAAGTCCTGGCCAGTCCATGGTACTCTCAATGGCCTGAATTTTTCACCCAAAAGGCAAGACTGGCTGGACATTGGCAAGGATGTGGAGAAATGGGACCTCTTACATGCTGGTGGGAATGCTAGCTGGTCCGGAGGGGTCTCAAAGAAATTAAAGATAGGATTATCAATGGAAGAAAGACCTAAGCGTGGGACAGGAGACCATCAGTATCCTAGAGGAGAACATAGACAGCAATCTCTTTGACCTCAGCTGCAGCAGCTTCTTGCTAGACACGTCTCCAGAGGCAAGGGAAGCAAAAGCAAAAATGAACTATTGGGAGACTTCATCAAGATAAAAAGCTTCTGCACCAGCAAAGGAAACAACCAATAAAACCAAATGGCAGCCTAGAGAATGGGAGGAGATATTTGCAAATGAAGTCCTTTATGAGGACTCAGATAAAGTGTAGTATCCAAACTCTTTAAAGAACTTACCACCCAAAAAACAAATAATCCAGTCGAGAAATGGACAGAAGACATGAATAGACATTTTCCAAAGAAGACATCCAGATGGCTAACAGACCCATGAAAAGATGCTTAACATGACTCATCATCAAGGAAATGCAAATCAAAACCACAAAGAGATACCACCTCACACCTGTCAGTGTGGCTAAATTAACAACACAGGAAACAACAGGTGTTGGTGAGGATCTGGAGAAACGGAAACCCTCTTACACTGTTGGTGGGAGGGCAAGCTGGTGCAGCCACTCTGGAGAACAGCATGGAGGATCCTCAAAAAGTTAAAAATAAAGCTACCGTATGACCCAGCAATTGCACTACTGAGTGTTTACCCAAAGGATACAAAATACAGATTCAAAGGGACACATGCAATCCAACATTTATAGCAGCATCGTCAACAATAACGAAATTAATAATGGATGGAACCCAAACATCTATCAACTGATGAATAGATAAAGAAGCAGTGGTGTGTGTGTACATATATATGCATACAATGAAATATTACTCAGCCATCAAAAAAGAATGAAATCTTGCCATTTGTAAGGATGTGGATGAAAATAGAGAATATTATGCTAAGTGACATAAGTCATAGAAAGACAAATACCATATGATTTCACTCATATGTGGAACTTAAGAAAAAAAAAACAGATGAACATAGGGGGGAAAAGAGAGGGAGGCAAACCATAAGAGACTCTTAACTACAGAGAACAAACTAATGATGGGAGTGGGTGGGGATGGGCTAGATGGGTGATGGGGATTAACGAGAGCACCTGTTGTGTTGAGCACTGGGTGTTGTATGTAGGTGATGAATCACTAAATTCTACTCCTGAAACCAATATTGCACTATATGTTAACTGGGATTTAAATAAAAACTTGAAACAAAAATAATAGAAATACTGTATAACCCTGAGTTTATTTAGATACTTTTCTCCTCAAAATAACAGAGGCTATTTCACCTAGGAAAACATAAAGATCTTAAATGTAAAATCATGTTCTTGTCTCCATGCCTGGACTGCTTTCTCTCCTGAGAATTAAAAATGTCACTTTTTACCTCAACTGAATCATTTGCCTTTAGGTTAGAGACCTGGTCCACCAGGCAATTTCTCCATATTGCTCATCTAATTTTTTAGGTTTCTTTCATCTTTTGTACTCTCCAAACCTGAGGGCCAGAATGCTTGCTCCATTAACAGCCTCAGGGTGAGGGCCAACTGTAAATTAGTGTGTGGCTACAGGCTCGTTTGGGCATCTGAGTCTCCAGAGCCCAATTTCAGGTACGAAAGAAAGCAAATTCGGTCACATTTTGCCTAGCCAAAATGTGAGTAGTGACACTCACTACTGTCAGTGAGTTAGAAACTTTCTCAGTTATATTAGTGCTGTGTTCATCCCTTCATCACTCGGGGATGGCACCACCAGACAAGGCAAAGTCCAGAGTGGATTTCAACCTTAAAACTAAAGGGGAGAGAGAAGGAGGCCTCATGCCCAAGTAGCTGCCATTTTTATATAAATGACCAACAGGATTGTTAAAGGTTGGACTGTCCCTCCCAAAAGAAGACATGGTGAAGGATGAGCCCTAACCCAGCGTGGCTAGTACCCTTAGAAGACGGCCATGTGAAGACAGAGACATTTGATAACGGAGGCAGAGATTGAAATGCTGGCATGGCAAGCCAAGGAGCACCAAGGATTGGTGGCCAACCGCCAGGAGCCATAACGAGGCAAGGAAGCATGTCTCTACAGGTTTCAGAGGGAACACCTCGATGTCAGACATCTGGCTTCCAGAACCTTGAGATGATAAATCTCGATTGTTTTGAGCCACCCAGGTTGTAGTACTTTGTCTTAGAAGGTCTAGAAACCCAATGTGATGATCAACACGATTGACTAGACTAGATCTTGGGATTTTATTCTAGCTGTTCTGGATGCTTCCTCTGCACTCCCCCCTCCTCTTCCTCCCGGCCTCTCCCACAGGCACACAAAGAGCAAGGTCACCCAGGAATGCATCTGTGGATGGACAGTTCTCGTTCAGACTGCAGGAGCCAGATGGCACTTGCCCATGCATGGCCTACACAGGAGAGGTGGGCTCCAGCGGGAATCAGCGATTCTTTTTGGCTATATGCATAAAAGAAGTTTTTGAGAAACCTAAATGAAATCCATGAAAGCATAGTGCAGTCCTTCTTAGTTGACAGAGCAGGTCAGGAGGGAAAAAAGCGTTCATGTGTCTGCCCACAAGTCTGTTCTACAGGTTGGATGTCTCTCATTATTCCTGAGAGCCATTTAGGTCCAGTCCAGGAACTGCTTGTCCTTCTGCCTCCAGGTCCCCACATCCTCCCACTACTCTTCCTCACTAAGGCTCCAGATCTGGGAGACAGGTGGAGCATAGCTTTCTGCCCCCTAAACCAATGTTCAGACGCATTAGTTGAGGAGTCCTGGAAAAGGATTGCTTGCCTGTATTTTCTGTGTGATTAACTGAAAACTCGGCCAGGCCCTGAGTGGCATAAAGAGGGTCCTTCATCCCCCTCTCCATCAGTGATGGGGGCCTGAGCTGGCTCTGCCTGTTTGGGACATCTAGTCCCTTACCTGGGAATGCAAGGAGGACCTGAGTTCTGATCGGTTATACTGATGAAGCTGCTGCAAGATCCTGACCTGGGAGTTAACATTTTACTATTAGTTTGGGGGTGACATAGGTCGGAGTAGAAGAGGGATGTCATACCTGCTTTCTCAGATCCCTGGAATCACAAAGTAATAGAAGGTGCATGAAGTAACATGGAAATGTCACACTCCACCTGCACATCTGAGAACGTTGGCTGTGTTGTACCACTTTCACTGACTGGGCAATGCTGGCATCAGTATAGTCAATATAGATGACGATGAGTTTAGAATTCACTGGAGCCATGGTGGTTTATAAACATGAGCTTCCCCCTATCCCTTCAGCTGTGCTATTAGACATAGCTCAAAAAGGAACAACTTCATTTCTTTTTTTTTTTTAAAAAGATTTTATTTATTTATTCATGGGAGACAGAGGGGGCGGAGAGAGAGAGAGAAAGAGGGAGGGAGGCAGAGACACAGGCAGGGGGAGAAGCAGGCTCCGTGCAGGGAGCTGGACATGGGACTCGATCCCGGGACCCCAGGATCATGTCCTAGGCTGAAGGCAGCACTAAACCACTGAGCCACTGGGGCTGCCCAACTACTTCATTTCTTAAAATCAATTCTGAGTAAACAGGACAGTGGCACCTCTCAGCCTACTTCGATCTCAGGAACCAGTGACCTCCTTGTGGCTGGGGAGCTCAAATGCTTGCAGCCCAGCTGGTTTACTAGGGAGGAAAGAGCCCCTGATGCAAACTTAGCCTTTCTAGGAGAGTTCTCTGAGGTCCTCAGCCCTTCAACCACCGAGACTGGCCATTCTGCCTCTGTTCCCTATATACTTGGGTCTTCCACTCTGTTAACGATCATTCACCATCCTATATTTTCATACTTTTTTCTCTACCTCTCTGGCTCCATCCCTCCCTTCTCACTCTGTAGGTTTTGTTTTTATTTATTTATTTGATACACAGAATGCACAAGTGGGTGGTGGGGCAGAGGGAGAGGGAGAAGCAGACTTCCCGCTGAGCAGGGAGCCCAACGTGGGGCTTGATCCCAGGACTCTGGAATCGTGACCTGAGCCGAAGGCAGACGCTTCACTGACTGAGCCACCCAGGTGCCCTCAGTCTCTAGAAACTCATGAGGGCCATGTGTCTCCCACGTGTCAGTATTACTACTTGACATAGTGACCAGAACAGCCTGTAAAAATGGGTACTGTGAACCCCATTGGCTGATCACAAGAGTGAGGTTTGGAGGGGTTAACCCAGGTCCCACAGATCCATAGAGCAGCAGACCCTCAGTTCCTCCACAGATTTTCTTACACCAAAGCCCACCTGACCTCTTTCACTACCACATGGATTCCTCTCACGTCATCAGCCTTTGAACCCTCTGTAGAGAAACGGGAAAAGCTCTCAGCAAGTTCATCTCACAAGCAGAAAGTAATTACCTGGTATTAATTTAATTTAATACGATCTATGCTGCTTATGTGACATGTGTCCATACATAATCAACTTTTCTTTTTCAAGTCTTATTTACACGTATATGTGGGGCATCACCATTTGTCAGCTACACAGGACTCCCCAGGGATGGCAGATGTCTCTTTCCATGCTGTATTAATCAGCATTCTCTAGAGAAATAGAACCAAAGGGATATAAATGTCCTATATAAATATATATCAGTAAGGAGGTTTATCATAGGATAAGGCTCATAGGAATTGGCTCATAGGATTATGGAGGTTGGCAAACCCAAAATCTGAACAGTGAGTGTCCCAGTTGGAGACTGAAGGCCAGAAGCTGCTGTAGAGCCAGAAAGAGCCAGTGTTTGAGCTAGAGGCAGTTGGGCAGGAGAGAATTCTCTCTGACTCAGGGGGAAGTCAGCCTTTTCTTCTACCAAAGCCTACAACTGATGGGATGAGGCTGACCCACATTGTGGATGGCAATCTACTTTACTCAGTTTACTGATTCTAGTGTTAATCTCCTCCAGAAAACACTCTCACAGGAACACCCAGAGTGACATTTAAAGGAATGGCTGGGCATTCCATGCCGACCATGCATGCCGACTCCGTGTATGGGGGTGACCATTGCCTAGAATGTTGTGGTGAGGACACGGGCAGGGATCAGTGACTGAGGTCTAGCTGAACCCGAGGGGGAATGGGGCAGTGGACCAAGACTTCCCATCTGCGTCTTGCCTTTGTGTTACAAAATCATATGAAAGAGGGCATAAGAACACTTGTCTGCCAAGGAAGTAATGAGAAACTATATAATGGGTAGGTCAAAGTAACTGATAGAAATTAAGTTCCCTGCTTCGTTTTTATACCTCACATGATTGTTAATTTCTAGACTCCTGTCCCTTTCTGAGGGTGAACCTTTTAAAAGTTGAAGGGATGTCAAATTATCCATATGGATCGCAGAAATATAAAGAAAATACTATTCACATTCCTCTGTTATTTCCTTTTTTGTTTGTTAGAGCTTGAGATAAAATAAGAAATCATGTCAATTTGGAAGAATCTTGTATTACTGAGTCCTCCCACTAGGTATTATTTTGTTTGGATGCAATCTGGGCTTGAAGATGTATTTGAAAGGTTGTTTGGCCAGAGTGACGTGCACTGGAAGTTTCTCAAATTGGTTGATATATGAATTCTAAGTCCTGTATGTATGTTGTTTTGTATTGTTTTTGTCTGTCTGTCTGTCTGTTCTCTAATAGACCAGGCATTTGGAAAGACCTGAAGACCATGGGCTCAGTGTCTCTCTTTATATTCTTCATCACACTGCTTGTTCTGGGTAGACAGGTAAGACAACCCCTTTTTCACATAACTTCCTCTCAAGTGCCATGTTAATAATACTTGTACATCAACTCTATTTCAATTTTTTAAAAAAAAGAGTCCAGTGATAATAACGATACTACTTTGCTGATGTGCATTGTAGCTGCTTTTGTGCAAACACATCAGAATGCTTTTATCGCATAAGAGAAACGTGTGCGTAGATACGGACAAAAGGGGAAAGGTCTCATTTTTTCCACAAAAGGCAAACTTTGTGGATGGTAGAGATGCGATTCCATTTCCTGTTAAAACTCAAAATAATGTCATGGGTTTTGTAAGCCAACAAAAGTGTTCTCTCAGTAGCTGACACCATTTGGAAAAATATCCCCTTCGCTGGGGGTTTATATGCATTTCAGAATACATGGCCCGTTTCTTTTTCTTGGAAGAGGGTATGAATACCTTTGCCATCACGTGCAGTCATTCCTAGAAAGACAGTCCTCTGTGCAAGAAAATTGTCTTTTGTGATTTGAATGGATGTGTTCCTCCGTGGACTCCTCCCTACTTCTTGTCTCCAGGGAGAGGCCGTGGGTGCAGGATTTTCAAGGACAGTATTTTTCCTCTAGCTCCACACAAGGACGATTTACCCAGAGAACAAACACTTATTCCCCACCACACACTCTGCCTTCACCAAAGTTTGCTTGGAATTCCTGGATGATGGATGATGTGACACGAAGAAGCAATTTATATAGAAATAACCAACTAAGTTACAAAGCCCATTAGATTATATGTATGAAAAAAAAAAAATTAAAAAAAAAAAAAAAAGATTATATGTATGTCCCCGAATGATTAAGCAGCAGGGAGTGGTTAATAATTGCACAGTGAGAGCAGAGGCCAGATCTGTGGCTGCCAGTCCAGCAGCCTGGAAACACTGTCCGCCTCCCGGGGAGCTACTGTGCAAGCCTCCGCAGTCTCCCTGGAGCTCAGCTGTTGTCCTGCTGCAGAGTTCTAGAACACCCCTGTCTCCTCCCCGTCCCTGGCACGTGCTTGGCTCTACATTCTCCATGCATTTGTCTTAATCCATTAAACCATGCCCTGTTCTTTTTTTCCTGGTTTCATTTGTTTCCCCTGAGACCTGGCTTTCTCCACTACTGACCTGCTTTCTGCTCTAGCTCACAGAGAAAAGTCATGTCCACTCTCAGGAAGCCCTATTAGAGGTGAAAGATGGGAAAGAAACGGGCTCCCACACAGAATATCACTTACATGATTGTTTCCAGAAACAAGGGAATGTGGCCGCCCCCTCTGCAGGGTCAGCTGCTGCCCCATTTCATACCAGGTCCTGCACTTTCTCCCACTGGAGTGATCACTCCCACTGTGAGTGCTTCACAGCAATAAGAAATAATAATATAATAAATTAAAAGACCTGGAATCAAAAAGTAAGGTCTCCCAACTTTTACTGATCCCTGAAACGATAAGCCTGAAGGACCACTAGGTACATGCTGCTGCATCCAGGGGCTGCCCCGACCTGTGACTCCCTGACTGACATCAGATAAACAATCAAATGTGTTCATTATTATGGTTGGGCATAATTTAACACAGTAGTTCTGATCCCCGTCCTACAGGGACCCCTTTCTTTTTTTTGTCACTAATGTTAGCAGTAGGCAGTATACACACCTAGGGACCTGCAGAGTCACTGCTCTCTGCGGGGGAGATGGTGTGAAGGACCATTCTTCAGCAGATGGCACCCGGGATATGCTGGGGTGAGCCAGGATCATTCAGCCCGGGCTTTACAAAGGCCCCACGTCTTCTGGGCTCACAAGAACATCCAAACGTGTGAGGTAGTACTTTTGCATACTCTCCTGAAAACACAAGTACATCACAAATAAATGTCCAGTATTTTAAATAAGGGTTTTTTAAAGATGTTATTTATTTATTCACGAGAGATAGAGAGGCAGAGACACAGGCAGAGGGAGAAGCAGGCTCCCTGCAGGGAGCCCTATGTGAGACTCGATCCCAGGACCCTAGGATCACAACCTGAACCGAAGGCAGATGATCAACCACTGAGCCACCCAGGCACCCCTTAAATAAGGCTTTTAAGTTTCATAAATACGCATGGCCTCAGGGTCACTTATTTCCGTCCAACAGTACGGACATTTTGCAACTTACTTTTGTTGTCACTTGTCCTAATGACTCCTCTGCCCCATGACCATCTTTTTTGAAACGGTGGTGATGTATTTGCTTTCTGAGCAAATTAGCTGTGCTAAGTATTGCTCTGGGTATCTGAGACCCCTTAATGAAATTATAACACATCTCCCGGACAAGATGTCTGTGATAGAAATGCCAGCCTGAATTCAAGGGCCTTTTTTGAAAAAGAAAGATTCTCTGTGTTTCTCCTGAGTTTAAATGGCCACATGCTGTCATTGAGGGTCTGCATTCTAGGTGAGCTCCTTCAAGATAGGGATCCGGGCAGGTGGCTGTCTGGTGGCCTCGGTTAGGCCGAGGTCACTGTGTGCAAGGCTGCAGAACCCAAGAATGCATGCAGTCACACACTGCCTGCACCCCTGCCCAGGACCGCCTCTTCTGTCCACAAAGGAGAGATGTAAATCCCCCCAGTCCCTCAGCTTGTTTTCAGAACTAGACAAGGCAAGAACTGCCCTCGAGGCTGTGTCCGGTGTGAAGACAGCAGTGATGCTCCCAGAGAGGGCCTGGTGCCTCCTCCAGGCTCTTTCTGTTCTCTCTTGTCATTGCCAGAGCAAAGGAAGAGAAAATTCCACATCTCTGAGTGGAATCTGGGCCCTGAGAACTGTCAAGTAGCCCCCAGATAGACTCTGAGAGTTGGAGGGAGATGTGGGAATTAAGGTTCACAAGGCAGGACTGCTGTTCTATTTTTTTATTTTAATTTTTTAAAGATTTTATGTATTTACTTGAAAGAGAGAGAGCACCAGCAGGGGGCAAGGCAGGCAGAGGGAGGGGGAGAACCAGATTCCCTGAGGAGCAGGGAGCCGGATTTGGGGCTCGATCCCAGGACCGCAGGATCATGACCTGGGCTGAAGGTTGACACTGTAGGATCCTCTCCTTGAAGGACAAACTCATTAGAAACTCATGGAAAAGCCCCCAAAGGAAGACAGGTTTCTCCCCCAAACCAGTTGAATGGATTCAACAGTATCCCCCAGAAAACAGTTCTAAGTCCTCATCTTCAGTGTCCATGACTGTGACCTTCTCTGGAAATGGACTCTCTAGGTGTCATTAAACATAAGAATCAAAAAAAAAAAAAAAAGTAAGAATCTCAGGATGAGATCGTGCTGGATTTAGGGTGATGCAGTAGCAGTCACCCCTTAGTATGGCTCTTGGAAACCCCACGTGGCCCCCTGCTGCCCTGCCCTCTGCTGGGTTTCTCCAATTTCCTTTGTCTAATCTCGAGTGTGCATCTGTGTCTTCTCGAAGCCACCATCACAGACTGCCAAGCTGTCCTGGTTTAGAACCAGCCTCACCACTGGTTTATCCCCCCAAAACCCAAACAAATAATTTATTCTCCAAGAGAGGCTTTCCCCAGTCAGTGCAGAGCCTGATTTCTGTAAGTGCAGAATGTGGAAGATTTGGCATTAATGTAAAAATTTAATATAAACAAACATTAAAGACACCTCTTTTGCAATCTTTTTTTTTTTAAGTCTCAATATGAAGTAAAAATACATTCCACACCAGAGGAGGAGGAATAATTTTTTAGCATATCGTGCATTGGTTTGAATCAAACCTAAATGATGAATGATCATTGTTCTTTCGGGTTTCAAAATGTGAAATTTTTTTAATTGCCATCTGTGCATGAGAGGCAAAGTGTGTGTGTGTGTGTGTTTGTAGGTGCATTGATATGATTAATCAAACCAATAAAACAAACCTTCAGAATTTATTTCTTCTTTGCTGTCCCCCCCACCCTCCACCCCCCTCCCGCCCTCTGCCTCAGGAAGTCACTATCTGTGCTGAAATGCTCTCCATTAGGCCTTGTGTTACAGGAAGATTCTTTGAGGGCTGTTTCACCATATTTAATTATTTATATCGTAGCAGATCGAGCATGATGCCATAATCAAAGAGACCCTCTGCCAGGAAATAGGCCCCCCTATCTCTACAACATTAATAACAGTTTTTAAAAACATTAAGTTTACATTATAAAGCATGAACACGTATGTTTTTACTAGCAGGCACCATCTTAATTAAATGATACCAGAATGAACTTTAGTGTAAATACAATATCATACTCTCAGTACAGTGCAATCCCAAATGAAACACACACACACACACACACACACACACAATTTTCAGTGAATGCTGAATCACAGAATTTGGTGGCAGGGGAAAACTGATTTTCCAGTCGTAAGGCAAACTGTCACAAAGGAGCACCATTATTTTTAAATGCAAATTATCCAACAGGGCACTCTCTCCACTAATCTATTTCCCATTTTTCATTTATTCATTGTTTATATTCTGTTATGCCTCTTCTCAAAAGCCATCTTTTATTAACCTACTTTGCAAGAAGCTTCCATGTCATTTCCATCACAATCCCCTCCTCTGTCCTGTTCCTGAGGCTGGTTCTTTCCCCAACTTGCTTTTTTTGCAAATGCAGGTGAGGGTTTGGATGGGAGACATTTGGGGGGAGCAGCGGGCTTTGTAGGGAGGGTGACCGTTCTGTATGGGGGTTCTTTTTTTTCAGTGTTGTTTCATTCTTTTTGTTTTCTCTTTAAAACCTCCACTCTCTGGCAGGACAAGATGCCTATTGTTTCTTTACCTCTGTGTCCTCTTGTAACAGAATGAATATTACTGTAGGTTAGACTTCTTATGGAAGAACAAATTCAAAAAAGAACGGGAGGAGATAGAGACCATGGAGAACCTGAACCGTGTGCTGCTGGAGAACGTGCTGCCCGCACATGTGGCCGAGCATTTCCTGGCCCGGAGCCTGAAGAACGAGGTGGGGCGCCACGGGGCGGTGGGCTGGGGAGGGCCGGGAGGTCTGGCCATGACCTGGAGGCCTGTGGCCCTGCAAACACGGAGTGCTCCGCATGTCCACTATCAGCCTGTGTTGGTCCATTTTTGAGAAGATACTGATTGATCACAGAGGCATCAGCTGAGGACAGTGGGTTAGCATCAACCCTGCACCTGTTAGCATGGCGTTTGTTCACAGTTCCTGGCTTTTCTTCCACCCATCCCATGAAGTTTTCAATGTGCAACGTGTGGCCCTGGGGTTCCCAATAAGTCACAAAAGGGGCCTCTCCATGGTGTGAGGGCCATGTCCCTGACCAGCATGCAATAGAGGCCAAATCAAGAGGCATAATCACAGCAGTGAGCATCATTGCTCCCAGCTTCCCTGAGAGCCTTTAAAGGCCTTAGAATTTCAAAGAAAGGGCATAGACAGAATTTAGAAGTTATCCACACAAGAACGGGTCAAAGACTTGCGTCTGCTCGCTTGAATGGATAGAAATGGGGATTTCTTGGAGTCTCTGAGGGAACAGATACTTAACTAGAACTAGAAGGATGAGGGTGTCGTTTTAAAGTCGAAATGGCTTATGAAATCAGATGTCATGACGTTTCTTTCACGTTCCTGACTTACAAGAGTTGGCAGATGGATTTACAGTGGGAAACTCATGTCTGAGCACCCACTGTGTGCACAGGCCTGTGGTTGGCACCGTGGGTTTTCAGAGATGAGCTGCATTCCCCGTTTGGGGGAGGTCTTCAGCTGGGATCCTGGGAACTTGCAGATGCATGAACTTGCTACTTGATAAGCCCAACCCCCCTGAGGCTAGAGTACGAAGCCATCTCAAGTGAGGAGGCTTGGAGCAGTATCTTCCTGTAGCATATTTCAATTTGACATTAGGTAGAAAGCGCCAGGCAGTGAGTGAGAAGCTGGACTTTATCGCTGGCTTCCTTCTGGAAGCATGCTGCACGTGGTGAGCCGGTCAGGGTCTCAGAGCAGGTCTGACTGACTGTGGACCCCTCGCTCCTCTGTATCTTCTCCTGCTGCTCTCTGCAGGAGGTAGGGTATTTGGCAGCCTATCTACCTGCTGGTCACAGATAATGAAATCACTGCATCTATTAAGAAGGAGCCATCTGCTTGCAGTAGCAACATAAAGCATCTTTATGTCGGTATGCCCAGCTATCAGTTCAGCTCATAAGGTCAGCATGTACCTAAGGTTCCCCCTGGCCTCTGGCCAGGCTGGTGCTGGGCCTGGAAGAGAGGTGAAAGAGACCGAGGTGGCCTTGCTGCCTGGAGGGGGTGGCATCCTCCTGTCTCCAGGCACTCTAGCAGCATAAATGTGGAAGCCCAGAGGGCCACCACTGTGGGGAAGTGGCTTCTGAAACTGAAAAGAAAGTACTAGAAACTGGCTGGGGGACGGAGGCCGGGGAGGAAAAAAGTGAGAATATTCTGGCTGCAAGAGGCTGCTTCTGGCCAGAAGCATGCCTGGTTCAAGCCCTGCAAAGGGCCCCCAGGGATCAGCCCTACACCTCGGAGACCCCTCCTCATGTCTCCTGACATCCCCCTGGGCCGGACCTGGGAAATCAGTGGATTCTCTGTTTCTCCTTCTCGGGCGGATTTATTCTAAGCAAATGTCTGAACATAGTTGCCTCTTTGGAGAGTATGAGAAACGGCAGGGTGGGCCTGGGAAGATACCCGGAGGTAGGTAGCGTGGACTTGAACCTAGACCACACCTGGACTCTGTCACATGAGCTTGACCCGCTGCATCTGCAGGCTGAGCCCACACCCCCCACTCATAAAAGGAGAATTGTGCCTGACTTTGCAGTTGCATTGGGTGGGATGTGGGACACGGCACATCGCATCACCCTGAGCGTCCCTCCAGATGAGGAGGGCATTTGTCAGGGCAAGACACAGAGTCCCATGTCCACTCGGGTGGGACATAGCTGGCAGGGAAGGCAGCGCTAAAGCGGCAGTGCTGGCAGCTGACGTCCACTCATCTATTTCCTGAGTGGCCCTACTGCATGCCAGGCCATTACAACTCCCATGTGCTCCCGAGAGAGGGGGGCCTTTCTCTTCAAGTCTCATTGGTGCTGCCATTTTAAGAATTGAACACATGCAGGGTCTCCTGTAGGCTTCACCACCCAGGTGGGTCCCTGGGAAAGGACTGTAGTGGGGGCAGGGTGGCCCAGTGGGCTTAGGTCCTGACTCTGGTGCTCCCTCTCTGCGTGGGCATTTGGAGAACTCTTTAGGAACAAAGTAGGAATCATTTCGATAAGTGTGCTCTGTGCTTTATTTCCTCCTTTGTCAGATAAAGAAAGTGAATTCCTTGGGGGGCCTCATCCAAGGCGGCTTCATCCCTGTGTGCCCTTGGAGTAATCCCCAGCTCTAAAGGACAGCTCGTTTCTTCCTGCAGGAGACAGAGCCCGGACCCAGGCCTCCGGCAGCCCTGTAGGAAAATTAGCATGTGCTCCATTTCGGAGCCTTTCAAACTCCCTGCCACAGACCTCTCCAGGCTCAAGAGCCACAGACCCACGTTGGGGAGTCTTTGGTTTTCACTCAGGGTCCCGTGATCCCCACACATCATTAGCTGATTTTTCTCTAGCTGCTGATTTTGCTCAGGAGGGTGGAGCGATGCACACTGAATCTTAAACTGGGGGCATGGGACCAGTGAGACAGCCCATGACACCGTCGCTTCATTCTGCGCAGCTGTGGGCTGCAAGGTGCTCTGATTTAGGCAGCCAACGCACATCTGCCCTTGGCTGTAACTTTCCGTGCTTTACTGCCAAGGTTTGTCAGTTAGGTTAAATATGGGGGAGCTACACAAGCAGCCACTGTAAGTCTTGAGGATTAAAAACTTTCAGGGAACCTCCCCCCTTCCCCACATAGGACACCATGCCATCAGAGCAGCCGGCCCTGTCTGCTCAAAGGCAGCATGCTGAGCAGGGCAGGTTTTGCTCTGCAGTTTCCGAAGATCAAACGGTGGGTGTAGGAGAGTCTGCTGGTTATATGATCCTCCTGGGGACAATCCTGCATGCCAAACAGAGCTCGCGCGCAGGGCTGAACAAGAAAGAGAATCCCTAACCCACCGTCTAACAGTTCTGAGCACCCCCATCGTGAGTCTCAGTAAAGGAACTATTATGTTTTTGAGGGGGGTTTCCCTCCCCAAAACTCCTACCAAGGTTACTAGAAGGAGACCTGTTTGAGTACACAAGCCATAGCAAAGCCCTGCCTGGTCCTTCTGACATCCTGACCTTGGCTGCCCACCTTTCCTGTCCCAGTCAGACCTGTCCTTGCCTGACCGTCCCCAGACAGAAGCAGCCCTTCCCCAGCTGGGCGAGGGATGATCCCGGCCTCAGCATCCCAGGCCAGCTGGGCCACTGCCGTGTGGCTTCTGCAGCTCAGCAGTGAGGGCACGTGTGCTGTGTGACAGCACAGATACTGTCCGGGATCTCGAGTGTCAGAGCCAAGTGGATGCCCCCTGCGTGAGCTCGCTCTCTCCCTAAGGCCTCCTGAGGAGCAGTTCCAGCTCTTGTGAGACGTGCGGTCCCTGGAGAGGGATCTTTCCTGCTGGATCCCCGACCAGGCATGACAGAGTGTGGCCGGCACTGGGGACAAGAGAGCCCTGCACCCAAGAGCAAGGCTGCTAGGAGGGGAGAGATGCTTGCTCCACCTGCCACGCATGGCTTTTCTGGGCCCCAGGCCAGCCTCCCATACCTGCTGGGCCCTGCTTGGTGGCTCAGAGCACAGGTCCGGTCCCAGCCTTGGCACTTCTGAGCTGTGGGCCCAGGCCTCCATCCTCTCAGAGGCTACAACTGATTTTAAAAGCAGTGATTCCTGCAAAGCTCTGGGAGCAGTGCCTGGCATGCAGACAATACTCAATTTTAGTTATCGTTTAAGCAAATATCTCAGATTTATGCAAAACTGAAGAATCACTGCCCACTGGAATTTATTAATAGCTTCAAGGAAGCCTTTTTCCCGCCCCCCCACCTTTGCATGGCCCCAATGGGATGGAGAACAAACCCAATGTAATCACTTTGCCCTCCTATCCAGCAGCACCTCCTTCCCAGCTCATTTCTGGGGGGTGGGCCGAGCACCCATGCCTTCGGAATGCAGAGACCCAGGGTTACTTTTGGAATTTGGCGGGGACAGGAGCATGCCTTTCAGATCCACCACAAGCATTACTGAGGCATGATTTTCTGGAACAGTCCTTGGAAACATGACCAGGACTCACGTTAACAAAGAGCCTTCCAGCCCACCAGGAGGATGTTTGGAGGAATTGAACTTCCCTTCAGAAGTCGAAAATGATTTAATCACAGTAACAGTCCCTGAAAGCTTTGGTTTTGATGAAAACCTGTTTGCTCTGCCTGTGTTCCCGGCATGTGGGCAGAGCCCCTCCTTGGGTCTGCAGGCACCTCTTCCTTCCCTCGGGGCCTGAGTGTCGCTGCGCACTTCTGCAAGCTTCTCCATCGCCAGCTGCCCAGGGTGTTGACCAGATCTGGGCATCCGGCCATTCAGGCTTAGGGAGCGGGCCCTGTGTGCCTGGACCGGAGCCCTGGAAACTGCCGTGTGGTAGCAGGAGCGTTTCAAGAGGCCTCTTGAGCACACATCACAGCTAGCTTTCATCACTTGAAAAGCCGACGTTTTGACCCTTTGCCGAGTCGCCAGGTGGTCAGGATGGCGTGTGATTCTGAGCCAGGTAGCCTTGGTGCGGGAGAGCTGAGACTTGATCAAAACAGGACACAGATGTCACTGTGGGTATGCAGGGACTCACCAGGTGCGAGCCCCCGCCCCCGCCGCCTCCAGACAGACCCCTCAGCCAGGTTCCTTGTAGACTCAGGCTAGAATACCACCCGGCTTTCCAGAGCTGCTTTCTAATACTCCCCTGAATAAATTAGGCATTAGATGACAGTTGGGGACACAGGTGCTAAATGGTTAGCACATAGGTCAACTGGGGGGGGGGCTGTGGGGATGGGAGGCTCTCCTGCTATAGAATGAATCAGTAGGAGAGAGCACTGATGTGGGAGTTTGGAAACTAAGTGCTCGTGGCAGTTCCAGACTTTTTCTAGGATACCAGGCAGACAGGTCCACACCTGGGCCTGAGCAGCACCAATCACACTCTGTTCTCACGTTCTGTTTACTTGCTGTCTCTCCAACTAGACTCTGAGCTCCTTAGAGCACGCTTGTGTTGGTCATCTGAGGGTCCTTAACATGTGTCCTGAAGCCTAGCAGTCCCCCAGGAGGGAGGGGTGTGTGTGTGTGTGCCTGCGCGTATGCACACCAGATGCTAAAGTGAATTTCAGCCTGTGACACACAGGAGCTCCCATGGTCCAGAAGGGATGCAAAACCGTTTGCTCATTTACAAATGTCCTGCTTGAAAACTGGTTGCATGATCCTAGGCACTCCCCTTCTAGGAAGCATAGGAATGGGAGGAGACTGGAGGCCAGAAGAGGGGTGCTGGACAGAGCATAGTGAGAAGTCAGCCCCCTGGGGATCTTCCCTTCACCTCTGGCCTTCTCCACAGGCCAGAACCTAGCATGTCTACGCTTGGGGCACTGAGTGGTGTCCTGGGAAAACCCCTACCTCTGGGGGACACACAGGTGATAGGCAGGTCCCTGACCAGTGGAAACTGCAGAGGGTAGGGGCGGATTGAAATGTCTGGGCTGGGGCAGCCCGGGGGACTCAGGGGTTTAGCACCGCCTTCAGCCCAGGGCATGATCCTGGAGACCCGGGATTGAGTCCCACATCAGGCTCCCTGCATGGAGCCTGCTTCTCCCTCTGCCTGTGTCTCTGCCTCTGTCTCTCTGTTTCTCATGAGTAAATAAATAAATTAAAAACAAAAAAGTTTAGGGCAGCCCCGGTAGCGCAGCGGTTTAGCGCCGCCTACAGCCCAGGGCGTGATCGAGTCCCACATCGGGCTCTCTGTATGATGCCTGCTTCTCTCCCTCTGCCTGTGTCTCTGCCTCTCTCTCTGATTCTATGAATAAATAAATAAAATCTTAAAAAAAAATAAAATAAAATGAAAGTTTAAAAAAATGAAATGTCTGGGCTGAGAGAGTTAGGGCTGCAGGTGGGGATGTAATGGGACTGTTGGGCCATGTGAGGGCAAAGGATGCTAAACATTGCTCAGGGACAGAGCAAGAGAAAGACAGTTGGCATAGGGTTCTCTGAGATTCTGCTTTACAGAACCACCTGGCGGGGTGAACAGGCCCCAGCAGAGAATAGCCAGAGAGCCTGGGGCAGAGAGTGGTCACGAGCAGGGCAGAGTGTACTGTCCACAGCAGGGGAACCTCAGGTGGGATGTTCACGGATGGAGGCAGCAGCAGGGAGTCTTCAAATAACCTATGGCAACATCCACCAGGTGTGAGTGCCAGGAGAGCATGATGCAGTCAGCGGAGCACTTTCCTGCTTTATCAGACACTCCTTTCTCTCCCTGTCCTGCACCCCTGGGTGTTTGGAAAGCCTGACTGAGCAAGTTGGGGAGGGTCAAAGTAGAAGCATGAGTAGAGCAAGTATAGAAGCCAGTCATGCCCCCTCCCTCACCCTGCAGACCTCCCCCACTGCAGCAGGCCTGTGCTGTGGAGGGAGAAGAGCCACACATTCAGCCAGGTTCCGAGTTTCGACCACTTGTTGGGCTGGACACTTTATTGACAAGAGGACTTGAAGTGACAGTGAAGTCATCCAAGAGTGGCAGGAAGTCATGGAGTTGCCCCAAGTCTTTGTTCAAGGTTGGGTTGGGGAGGAGAAGCACTGGTCTCAGCAAACTAAAAGGGACAGTGAGCACAGAGATCCTGTTGTGTTGTGATTATTTTTTAATTACTTGAGCTTGTTTGGCAGAGTGGTTACATGTGAGTGGGTGTTGAAAGTTCATTTCTAAGCTCATTTCTAACTGCAAAGCTTGATGATCCCTTCTGGCAGCAGTGTGCCCAACAAGAGTCACCCATTCTAGACTTTGAATTCCAGAATCTCCTCAAAGGCTGCCCACTTGCCCTACCCCCATTGCCAGATCCTGTGGAAATATGAGACAAGCTCAGGTCATCAGCCAATCAATCAGCTTGTGGTCCTCTCTGACCCCAAGCCCAACCCAAAGACCTGAGGGAACCTTTCATGAGTTTAGGGTATGACTCTAAGCCCTGCACTTTTCACTGGCTCCAGAGAATTTACGAAGCTTGCCATTGGTGAAGTTTCCCTGTTCCTCAAGAATAGTCCTTGAGCCCTGAATCAGGGACTAGGGGACCAGAGATCCATGCTTATCCTTGGTTTTTCTCCAAAGGTTCCAGTTGGCTGATCTCTAGCGAGTGGGTGAGTGAGCAGTTTGCAGCCCAGCCCCCAGCAGCACTCACCACCTACAGAGTGCCCGACCAGGGCTCCAGATTTCAGTCCTATGACAGTCCTATGGCCCCTAGGCCAGCCGGGAACCTTGGTGTGTCACCCAGATCCTCTGACTTTCCATTTCCTCATTTAGCCTATGGTTCTTAACCAAGGCTGCACAGCAGAATAACCTGTGGACCTTTTCCAAAAGATGCACATGCTTGGAGCCAACCCCAGATGACATTTGGTTAGGAGGAGACCCACTGGGGACTGTCCCATGCATTCCTATTTGAGGACAGCAGAATGAGATAATGTGTCAGACTCCTTTCAATAAATAGACTTTGTTCTATTAGATTCCAAACCAGTGTAGTTAAAACGGACCCTCATCTAAACTATCAGTTGGTTCAGTCTTGCGTTTCATTGTCTCCCATTCCCTCACACCCTTAAAGACCTCAGGGGCGGGGGGAGAGAAAGGTAATGTGACATGACCTGATTGGAAGCCCATACCAACCCTGAATCCAGGTGGCATGGCCTGCGGTCATCTGGAGATGCAAGTTGAAGTGTCAAGTGCAGTGTTCGTAAGAGTGAACTCTGCATCAGACTTGGTAACTGCCCTCTGCCTTAGTCTCCTCTTCTGTACATTGAGAGTAATAGCACCAGTCAGAGGCTGGTAGTCAGGGTCAAGTTAATGCCTGTGGAGTGTTCAGAGGTGCCCTCCTGCCAGGCAGCAGGCGCCGAGTCAGTGCTGACCATTACCAGCCTTACTCTTGTCATCATCATTGGTCCCCAGACAGTCACCCTGGCCACTGTCAGCAGACAGTGGGGAGACGTAGGTACAGAAAACCTTTTCTTCTCTTGTCAGATGTGCTTCTTTTTCTGAGGAGCGGGGAAGTCAGGGAAATTTATATTTCTTTTTTAAAACTGACATTTTTAACTAGAACAGGCTTCTAGGGGGTTCTCTCCCCTGGACTCTCCAGCTTAGTCAGCATTACTAGAACATATGCTTGGTGGTCACATGTGCCACACGTTGTCTTCCCAGTTCTTCACAAAAACAACTTCTCAGAGAGACAAAGTACAGGTCTGTGCAATGAGCCAGCTCAACTGTATTGAGAGCCAAGTAGAAAAGAAGAACCTTGATACCATTGTTCATGTATTTTGTAAAGATTGTGACGCAGTAGCAGAAGGCATTACAGGGTGATTGGCCCTGAAAACAGGAAGCCGACATGAGTCTAGCTTTTCCAGGAAGTGGATGTGACCTTCCTTGGGTCACCATTGCCCTGATGTGTTTGTTATGAGACCTCAGGGGGAGAATGGTTCTTCTGAGAGGCCACAAACCTTGGAGTTACAGTGCTGTTGAAGTGCTCTCTCCCTGCCGAGGGATTCATCTGGGTGCCCAGGAGAGCGGAGCTCACTATAACATCCATGCAGAGTGGATTCCCTCACCCTACCAGGCACACAGGAAGCCCCAGCACCCGCATTCTTCCTCCACTTGGAGGTCGGCCATCTTGTCTAACAGAATGTTCCTCACATTCCCTGGTGGGGGGGTGTTTCCCACACCGTACTGCACCCACCATGGCACCTGGCCATCCTGCCCATGTCGTGCCACCTGAAGGCCCTGACGAGCCAGCACCAGTGGGAGGACAGCTCCTCACACCCATGACCAGCCCCTTTCTTTCTGAAACCATCATCAAACTTGGAGGTTGTATGTTGAAAACATTATGGAAACACCTTAAAGTTGCATTTAAAAGACATCATAATTTTACTCGTGTCTGTGGATGAAGAACTGCGAGCGTCTTTCTATTTAAAAAACAAAAGGCTATCTTGAATAGATAGTGTTGGTGTTTGATTCTGTATGAATAAATTACCTGGGGTTGCACTGGTTCTTGTGTAATTATGAAGTACCTTGATGGGTTTCATCTCCTCCTTTCAGGAGACACTAAAGAATAAATGGCATAAATGCAAAGGATGTAGCCATAGAAGTAATTTTAGGCCAATATAGTAGTTTGGGAGATCATTTTATTTGCCTTCCATTGCTTAAAGAATGCTTCTTTCCTCAGCCAGAAGTCTGTGATCCCTTGTAATGGTCTAAGGTAGAGATCACAGAGAGGTTTCACCAGAAGGACACTTCTGTTAGCTGGTAGTGGCCATGGAAGCACTGTGCTGAGGTCTCAGAGCCTGCATCCTGCTTCTCAGAAGCCTTCACTCGCCGTCAATGGCCAGGGTCTAGAATGGGTTTTGGGCTGGCTAGGAGCAGGTGGATTGGGGTGCTGGGGGATTTCCTCACTGACTCTAGCATAAAGAAACACTTGCCCTAAGTGTGTATTTACTGAAAAGGTTTCCTGGTGCTCAGCTCTTCTTTTCCTCCTGGGCAGGACTTATACCACCAATCCTATGACTGTGTCTGCGTCATGTTTGCCTCCATTCCGGATTTCAAAGAATTCTACACAGAATCAGATGTGAACAAGGAGGGTTTGGAATGCCTTCGGCTCCTGAATGAGATCATCGCCGACTTTGATGATGTAGGTACTTGTAGCCCCCATCCAACGCTTCAGCGTTCTTATGGCCATTGCATTTAAAGTGAGTCCCATCTGGTGGCATGTCTTATGTCTTTTGGTGTAATTTGTGGTAGCCAACTAAAAATTAAAGCCTTTTGCTCTGTTACGGTACTTGACTAATTTTGGAACAATAGATTTTATTTGTGAGATAGTATGAGCCCTAGAAACAAGTACCAAAATCAATATCAGTAAAATGGCTTTCCAGTGTGCTCATGAATTTTCTCAAAAAGCTTGATCTCCAAGGAAAACATGTGCTTATCTCTTGATATAAAAAGAGATAATGTATTTATCATAGTAGATTATTGGCATGTCTACCTTGGCGTATTCCAAGGTTAGATATCAGCTTGAACTGTGCGGGGATGATATGTTTTATTATTTAAAAAGCAGTATGTCTGAAGAATAATATATTTTAGAAGGGACAAAGTATATGTTTCAGAATTTGAAATGGGTGTCATTTTTCAATTTCCAAAATGCTGCCTACATAGAGAATAATGTGTTTTGTTTTCTGGTGAGAACAAACACACCTATGGTTTTAAGAATGTTGCTGCTATATCATTCTTATAAATATGAAGCAAAATATAGCAAAATTGACATATGTGAACATGGGTTATCATGATTCATGGAACTTTGAAATACAGAGATGAAATTATTCATGTGGTATGATGGTTACAGGCCAGCCTTCTAAATGTCTTGTATGACTTGTGCATTTCTCTGTTACCACCATTGTCATCATGAGGTTGACTCAAAACTTATGGTGAAGTAATGGCAACTAGAGATCCCTACCCATTTGCCAAATTCCTAGTGAGAACTGCAGACAGGAGCAGTGTTACAGCTGCTCCTCACTCAGATAAATGTTCCCCAGTACTGACAGGTGAGTGGCAGTGCTCTTTTGGGTTGGATTGGCTCATGGATATGTGGTGCAGGGATTTGCTAATCTACCTTAGACACTCTGGCATGGAATCTTGAAAGAAGCTCCTCAGAAAGCAGGAATAAGATGTTCCCAGTCTTCACTTGGTACCAATGTCCTCCTGAGCTGATAGGACCTTCCAGAGTTTTCTTCTCCTCTCTCTACCCCTTCTCTTTCCTACAGCGTCTGCTCTTATTTTTACCTGTTCTTCATCCCACTTCAAGTCCTAATGTATTTGATGGGGAAGAGGCCTGTAGGAAGCTGGTAACTGGTAATTGGGACAAGAAATATTCAGGTCAGAGCTGATGGGGGGAGCCATTCTAGATCATGATTCCTTTTACATCTAGAGCTCAGAGGCAAAAGCCAGTTCTTAGCACTGTAATTGGTCATAAATCACCTTCACCATGCAAGGAAGACCTCCCTCACTGAATCATACTTTTCTGTTTAGGCCTTTCAAACACAGAATTGGGAAATTTATTTGAGGCGATTGTCACTTGCATCATAATCTATCCTAGTTCCTTCACTAGCAGATTTTAAAAGGTAATTCATGTTAATTGGAAATAAATCATTATACTGCACTGCCTTCCAAGGACACACTCTTTGTGGAATGTATAAAGTGTTCTTTCTCAACAAAGCCCAAGGTCAAAATGTGAATAAACAGTGGTTGAAATAAGTCATATTCCCATTACTGTGAACAAGAATTTGAGAGTGTCTTTAGAAAGTGCACGCAGTTGAGTAATAGAATGGTTGTCATTGCTTTACAGCTGCTGTCCAAGCCAAAATTCAGTGGAGTTGAAAAGATCAAGACCATTGGCAGCACATACATGGCAGCGACCGGTCTGAGCGCCGTGCCGAGCCAGGAGCATGCCCAGGTACAGATGTATCGGCCACACAATAGCACTCTGAGCCTCAGCTCCACCCATAGATCATCCCTGGAGTCAAAACGGCCATGTACTGCCTCATATACTCATACCATGTGTACAACCTAAAACCTCAGTGATCACAACCTTATGAAAAAAAGAGGAGAATTCCAGAGGCTTCTGAGGGTCTATCCACAGAACTCCTTTCTCGAGTCAACAGGGGTAGGAAAAAACAACCAATCTGGTAGCTGCTTGATACTAGATAAATATACAAGAAAGTAGAAGATTAGGGCTGTTTATTTTAGGATGACGCATTAAAAGATGGCTCCTGGCCTTTTGATTAAAAACAGTGTGGTCAAAAACCAAGCTGACCACCTAGAAATTAGATTGAAAAGTGGTTTGGGCAAAACGGAATGTCTTCATTCAATTAACTATAGTTTTGAAGGGGTTTTCTGTTGTGTTTTGCTTTTGTGTGTGTGCATGGGTGTATAGATATGCTTGTGTAGCTTGTGATTCAATGAAAAAGCCCCCCCCCCCCCACACACACACACACACACTTCCTTTTAGGGCAGTGGGCTCCCTGATGGCACCAGTACAGGTTTGCTACAAGGCAGAGGTGGTGGGTGCAACTCAGAGGAACAGAACTTACCAGAGCACAGCTTGCTGTAGGCAGGCCGATTCCTCCCAAGAAAAGAAGGGCTGAACCCATATGCTCTGCTCCCTCTCCCACACCCACCTCCCACAGACTGGATGGAGTGAGAGAGGGACAGAGAAACAGCGTGCTAAACAGAGCTCCCTCTGCTCTTTTTCCTCAATATTCATGGGCAGAGACTGAAACGTCAACCATCTGACTCAAAGTTAATGCTAGCAGTTTTCCAAGTGAATGGGGCAATATGTATTCCATTTGCTCTTCTCCTTAGGTGTTTGCTTCCAAATTATTACTTTTTAATGGGTAGGCATTACTTTAGTAATAAGGAAAAGTAAAATAAGTGAGAAATAAAAGAAACCGTAGAAGAACCTTATCTTGGATTGTGAGCCGTGCCCTGAGGAGTCCTCTTGTTGCCAGAGGTAGAAGGAAGAACGTGTAGCCCTGTAGACATGGTATTGTGTATTTTCAATGGTTGGATTGGATTTTTATTAACAGAACATCCTAGAATTTGAAAAGCTATTGGAAAATTGTAAAATAGCAGTAGGAAAGTGTATATAACATTATTTTAAGTCCCTTTTAAGTGCCATAATGATACCAAAAACAGAATGATGAGAATTTTATTTTCCAGGCTTTAATGAAAGCACATCTGTACTTTTTGAGCACCTTTAAAGTTATGGGACAAGTTAGTCACTAAAGAAGTAACAAAATCTTACTTATGGGAAGGGACATTTCTCCTTTGGCCTCAGGCTATGAGGTGTTGAGCACTTGCTGTCTCAGTCAGCCAGGGCCGCCACAACAGAACACTGTGGGCTGAGGGGCTCAAAGAGAGCTCATTGGTTGTCTCATGGTTCTGGAGGCTGGAAGTCCCAGATGGGGTTCCTGCAGACTACAGGTGCTGGTGAACTCTCTTCTCGCTGGTCCATGGCCCCCTTCTTACTGTGTCCTCGCATGGTGGAGAGAGAGAAAAGATCTCGGTGGGGGGAGGGTTTTAAGGCTTCAAGATAGGAGTTTTGGTGGAGGAACGATTGATTCCACATACTTATATTTAAAATGTTGATATTTTAGTTCATTCTGGATTTTTCTGCTTTAATTTATATTTTCAAAATATTGCATTAGCATGTCATGTATCATGGTTGTCATGCTTTTTTGCTGCCTCCTGAAATTCTGTGCCTAAGGGGAGTCCCTTACTCACCTTGCCTAATCCCAGCTCTGCTTCTGAGGCCTCTCCAGCCAGTCTCCCCTACTAGGCCATTTAGGGCACTTGACCTGATCACGCCCACTCCAGACCTCAGGTCACCCATAGCCACCTACAGATTCCTTGGTGGAGCCCCAGAGCGGAGATTTTCAGAGGCGCCGCTGCCTGAAGACCCATTCAGCATCAGTGCATGGGTTGTGCTGTCCCCCATTGTCCCCGAAGGCCTCGTGTGTCTGTGTGTCCTTCCTGTCAGACTCTGTCTCCTCCAGACCCATTCCTCAGGGTCTCTCCCTTCCCACGGGCACGCCCTGTGGCCTGAGAGGCCTCGTCCACCGCCTTCGCTCTGCACCTCCGCCTCCTCACCAACACCCACACCAGAAACCCCACTCTTGAAGATCAAGAAGCACTCCCAGATTCCAGAATCCAGGTCCAGTTGTGTGCTCCGAACGCTCATTCTCGGAGTCCTGCCCTCGGCCTCTGGTCCAGCTGGTGGTCACCTTCACCCAGAAGTCCCTCCTCCTTCTTTGGTCCTTCACTTGGCTGCCTGCTACCTGCGGTGCCTCTCTGCGGAACACGTTCGTGTTCTTCCCCTGACACTTCCTCTCGGTCAGGGGCCTCACCTAAGACTCCATCCATGATCCATCCCGTCTGTATCGTCAGCCCCGGCCAGTACCATTGTCTGCCATCCTGCCCATGGGCCAAGCCTACATGTCCAGCTCTCCGTGGCCAGCCTCATCTTCTTCCTTTCCTCCCTCCTCCCCAAAATAGGGCCCCAGTCATCCCCGTGTCTCTGAAGATGGGGCTGGAAATCCCCATTGCCACTAGTTTTCCCGGGTGGTTCTGATGTGCAAGGAAGACACCCTGACCTGAGGAACCTTGCCTTGTTTCTCATCCACTATCCAGATGATAGGAGGTGCCATGTCTGATGTGTTCCCCAAAATCCCCGGCAGGGGGCAGTGTGCACTGAAGTGACCTGGGTTTGTTCAGTGGAGCACATGCCCACCTTACTGCCCAGAACAGCATTTCACTTCCTTCCTTCTGTTGTACAAACCTGCTACTTGGGGTATAAACCCTCTTCTTTTTCCCCTGATATTGTGAGCACTGACAAAATGCCTCCTTAGCCTGCTTTTAACAAACCTAAGAGATTCCCATGTCACAGCTGGAAAAGGAGAAACTGAGGCACAGCAGTGCAGTAACTTGCCCAAGGTCACAGAGAGGACAAGCAGCGACAGGGCAGGGCTGCCCCGAGGCCAGGAGCTCTGGTGCTGCTCCATCAGCCCCTTCATCACCAACCCCTCCCGCACGTGCTCACATCTGCACCCAGTTAGGATCTGCACAATTAAGTCACTGCTGCTTCCTGCCTGACCTTAGCACACCTTTGCTGTCCAGCATGCCCCATCCCTCCTGCCCTCCTCAGCTACAGCCATCAGACTGGCCTTCTTAGCTACCCTTGAGCTGCTTCCTGACTCCTTACCAGGCACCACGGTTCATAAGTGATTATTTACCTGACGCTGGAGTGACTTTCGAGTGAGACCACTCATGATTTACTGTAACAGCTAAGCTTCCTACACCCCAGATCCTTACATAAAGTGGTGAGCCTGCCCATTTCCTAAGGCTATTGGGAAGACTGCATTAATATGCAAAATACTCCGTGGCCTGAGCAGGTAATAAAAATGCTAATAGCCCTAATAATCAGTTGTGACTTGTACACTGTTTTGCATATTGATACCATTGCTACCTCCAGTAGAACAGCTATAAGGGTTTGGGATATAAATGTAATATGATACGTCGTCATGTCCAGGTGGAGAGTTTACTCAATATGAGCCATTTTGGTGTAGGGCATTTAATTAGATCTTACTAAGGTCACCCTAGAAATATTTTGAAGTGCAGTACAAGTCTTCTGCAAGCAACGTACCTTATGTTTGATTGGGGTGGGGGATGGTAACGCCCTTGATGCATATCAATGTGGACATTTTATTTTTATAAGAGATGAGTGTCTCTTCTGCCTTTTGTAACCTAGCTAGCTGTATCCTACCTACTTATTTTTCTAGTTATAAGCCAAGAAACCTTTCTGTTTATTGTTCTGCCAAATATTTAGTTTGGCAACAAAAGACATTCAATATTTGCAAAATATATTGAGTTTATCAAGGATTAATGTGCTTTTCTTAAACCCAAGAAGAGGCAAAGGTATCTGGATAAAAAGCCTTTGCAAATGTAGCTCTTATTCATAAGGTCCTCCCCATTTTCTCCCAGTGGGAGCAGCATACTTACCCACGGGAACACAGACGCATAGCAGCCTGTCAACACCTAGCCAGAGCGGGGCTTTTATGTCTGCCTTTGTTTTGCTTCGTTTGTATTTCTTAAATGAAACAGTGCGTTCTAATTTTAAGCTTGCAGACAACATGACTAAATGGTTGGTTGCATTATGCATAACAACTGACTGTTGTTTTTCAAAGAAGCAGGCGCTTGTCAAAAAGTGAAATGTTAGACTGAGAAAGGGCTGGCGTTCTAACCCCACTCACACTTCCATGAACGTGCAGGATAAGCAGATGTGCTGTGCTGGAAGCCGCTGGTCAGCAGCCCTCCCCTCCACTGCCAGGACCCCACCTGCTTCCAGGCCGGAGCTGCAACTCCTGCTTGTTCCTTGCCTTGGCCTTCACACTTGAAGCCGTGAGAGCAAATTGTGGTTAAAAGTATTTTTTCTTGACTTACAGAGTATTAGTTTTAGACAAAGGACATTTCACCAAAAAAACTATCATTTCCAGGGCACCTGGGTGGCTTAGTGGTTGAGCATCTGCCATCAGCTCAGGTCATGATCCCGGGGTCCTGGGATCGAGTCCCACGTCAGGCTCCCTGCATGATTATCATCAGGGATGAAGTTCAGGTAGATAATCTACCAATTTTCAAGAGAAGCTGGAAATGATAGTTTTTTTTTTTTAATATTTTATTCATTTATTCATGAGAGACCCAGAGAGAGAGGCAGAGACACAGGCAGAGGGAGAAGCTTCTCCTGAAAATTGGTAGATTATCTACCTGAACTTCATCCCTGATGATAATCATCATCAGCTGGAACACAGAAGCAGCTGGTTCTTTTTTAGACCTGGCTTGTCCGCAGTGCGCCTCCTCACCACTCCGTCTGGCCTCGCTAGCCTCACCGCACACTGGAAGCTCAGCACTCAAGCCCTGAGAGGCTCTAGGGGCCCTATCATAGAGGAAGTCCATCCTTCGTGCCCTAGTCAAGGATCACGGTTTCTCTGGTCTTGGCAGTTGTGTACAGGGTTCTGATCTTTTTCAAACAAATATTATTAAGAACTTTAGTAAGTTGAACCCAGAACACAAGAAGGAAAACGTTCATTCAGATTCATGCCTTGATTATATTATTGGTGTAATGAGCCCTTCCTCTGGCTCTTATTCACAGACTCAAGTACATTGATATCCATGGCCAGAAACACTTTGAGAAGAAATAATTTGTTGTACCAGAAAAAAAAAAAAAAACAAAACAGGGGGGCGGGGGACAGAGGCAGGTGGTGGCAGGAATATTTTACTCATCACCATGGTATGAGGACTAGTGCTTTTCAAAATTTTTATAAAGCGGGTGTCTTCTTACTCTTTTGAATTACTCAATGTAATTATTGATTTGTTTTATGTAAAAATTACCTGATTTTAAAAACATTTAAAAATAAGTTTAGTATTTTATTTTACTCATTATAAAATAATAATTATTTTTTAAATTTTACTAAAAAACAAATCCAACAGCAGACCCAGGGCTGTAGGTTGAGAGTAGTTACTAAACTTTTTGTCCCATCTGGTTCTTGCTGAGTTTGACCTGGAGAGACACCGCTGCTGCTAGCATAAATGTTTCTCCTTTATTCAGCTCCCTCCCTCCCCCAAATCAAATCCCAGGCCCCATGTGATCCACCCATGAGATGGATTCCTATACTCGCTCACCCAGTGTATTAGCAAAATGGAGCTGCCAACCAAGCAGTGGACAGTAAACATTTCCCATCTGCATTCACTGACTCAGGTTAATGGTTCTGTGTCTGGCTTGGCTGTTCTAGATTTTACTTAGCTAGTAGGACATCCAGCAGAGGTTTCCTCTCCCCACTGTGATAAGTGCCAGGTACTTGCCAGTGACTTGCCCTTGGTAGCAGCACCGCCCCCCCACAGCCCCGAGTTTGCAGTCCAGGAAAATCATGTGTGCAGACACTTTCAATGCACACAGGTGCATTGAAAGTGCACACATTTCAGGTGATGTGGAGAGTATCTGAGAATATTGGAGACATCTTAGCACAGGCTGCCCTAACAAACTGCCAGAGACTGGGTGACAGACAACAACAACCCTTTATTTCCCACAGCTCTGGAGGCTGGTGTGTCCAAGACCAGGGCACCCTCAGATCAGGTGTCTGACGAGCACCCTCTTGTCCGTTTGTCGATGGTGTTCTTGCCGTGGGTCATGGGTGGAAGCAAGCTCTCCCCGGCCCCTTCTTGTAAGGGCACCATTCAGGAGGGCTCCCCTCACATGACCTAACCACTCCCTAAAGCCCCCACCTCCTAATCCATCCAACACAGTGGGGATCAGGCTTCACCATAAGAATTTTGAAGGGGCACATTCAGCCCAAGGTGGAGGGACCCTGCCAGACTGACTAGGGAGGAAGTGAGGAGTCACGCTGAGACCTGCCGCCGTTTCATGGTAGCTAAAGCACATTTTGAAACTAATAACCATAGTTTCCTTTCCTGGAAAAGGAGAAAATAGTTTGGGTCTCTGCTGAAATGAAAAAGCAGTGCCCTGGTGCATTGTACTTTTGTACAAACTCCAGCGCTCCCATGATGTGTTGTAAGCAGAGAGAAATCTCCTCCTGCTTTCATGCTACTGACAGGAACCTGAAAACTGAGAGAAATGAAGCTATGGCTCTGCACTAAATATACAGAGAATCTCAAAGACACAGGGAGCGTCAGACACTTTGGTCATTGTCAGAGCTGTACATCCCTGTAGGTTGCTCAGTGTGTGCAAAGGGAGAATGTTCTAAACTGGGTCCTAAGACAGCTTCTGACTGGCATTTCCTCCTAGATGCTTTCCGTGTCAAGCAGAGTAACATGCTTCTCTAAACCATCATAAAATCCTAAATAAATCCTGAGCCCTAGGGATACAGGCTGAATTCATGTAACCACTTCATTTCACCTTGCCCACACCCCTGTGAGGTAGGTGGTTACTGTCCCATCTTGGATGAGGATACTGATGCCTAGAGAAGTTATGTGACTCAGCCAAGGCCACACAGCTGATGGTTATAGGACCTGGGGCTGAACCCAATGCTGCCCAACTCAAAGGTACCAGCAGTTATTTGGGGAACTTCGTACCTTCAGACAAGTAGTGGTCGGAGTCTAAAGCATGGGCCTAGGAAAATGAAGAGGTGAGTGAAGGAAGTGTGCTCATGGGAGGCAGACTTAGGAGCTGAGGGGTCGGGAGAGGAGACGAGGCACAGAAGGCCAGGCTGCCAGCACCTCAGGCTTCTGATTCACGGATTTGTAATTAATGGCGCCATTAGCAAAGCAGAAGAGTCAAGAATAAGAGCTGTCTTTTGGGAGGTGAAACAATATTAGTTTTAGATACACAGTTTGTGCTCTAAGATATCCAAGTATCATTTCAGCCTTCCACACAGGTGGCGGCTAGTTCCAGAGTCATTAATGAACGACTCCTGGTGATAGCTCCCCATCAACTGAGTATCTCTTAGACTCATCGTCGTCGAACCCACCTGCCACCATTTACCAGCAAGACGATCAAGGAAAGCTGCTTACCTGTCTACATGTCTGTGCATATCTTACGTAAATCTGTCGCTGAGGAAGCTCACAAAAATGAATATGATGCAAATGTTTTAAAACTAATAAAGTGGAAGGAAAGTCAAAGATGTGATGCAAAGATGAAGATGATACATAAAATGCACACCGCCAAGTTCCAACCATGTTCTAGATGCACATTTGGGGGGAAGATGGCAGTGCTGCTAAGACGGGACCCAGGGTCAGACTCCTGGCTGCAAAGCCTGGCTGTGCCACTTACACAAGTTATTAGCCCTCCGAGGTGTCCCTTTCCCCATCAGCATGATGGGCACGAAGACAGGAAGTCCTTCATGGGACTCGCCGTGAGCATTAAATACATACATGCGCGTGCTATTGCTGTTCATTGGAGATTTCCAGCAGCCAGCAACTACAGTGCCCCCGTGTTCATGGGGACGACCCTATCACTCATTCATTAATATATGGGAAAACCAGGCCACATAGGGTACAGGCCCTCATATCCACGACAGTGGGTCTGCAATGAGCCATGTGCTTGGTGGCTAACTTCCTTCTGGAAATTGGTTTAAAATACGAGGGCAGGGGTTGAGGGGATGCTTGCTGGAACATCCTTTAATGTGCATTTTAATAAGATGCGTTCTCTATAAAATGAGATGGGCTGAAGACCGTGAGAACCACCTAAATCCAGGTTCAGTGAATCTAGATGGGTCGATGGATGGCCTAGCGGTCAGACTGTTTCCCATAAGTATTTTTTCGTGCGTTGGAGTTGTGTTAACACTGGGAAGTTGTGAGTCGCATTCGTGCCCTCCAACAGGTGCCTGACACTCAGGTGTTGGGAGCCACCACGTGATCTTTGGCCTGTGATGATCAGCTCACTTGGGACAGAGCAGACCATCCCTTTGGGAAGCACTGCGGGGGAGGGGGGGCTTCGGATCTCCCAGGGGTGTCCGGGGGGAGAACAGTGCCTAGGCAGTAGTCCTAAACCTTCAACACCAGACAGCTGCCAGCACAGCAGGTGCTCCGTGGATATTTGATGGGTGGAAGAAGGGCAAGGAGGAAAGAGGAGAGGTCAAGAGAAGAAGCATATGTTTCAGCCTAAAAATTTAGCTCGGTTTTTACCAGTCCCTTGGGTTATAAAATGACCTTGATAAAGATACTTTTGCTTTAAGTGGCGTTCCTTGCTGGTGGAGTTTCCAAAGCAAACAGCTTCCAGAATGTGTTCAGGGACACCAAATGTGTCTGCTCACCGTGTCACTGGAAGTCCGTTAAATATTTGGAGGCACCTAACAGAAATCATTTGGATCGTGGGAGAAAGAGCTGCTTTATATTGTCATCAAATATTTATTAAAAGCTCAGTTAGAAGGACATTTTGCAATGAACTGAGCTCTTCTAAAGACTGAACATAATTTTTTCCAGGATTTACTAAGCCCAAGTGAGTTATCGATGTTGGAGTTAAACCCCACTTGCAGTGAGTGCAAGTGGAGTTTTCCACTTGCATGAAACCAGATCAGGGGATAATTCATCAGGGAGAGAAGCTCGTTTGCTCTTCTGAGGTTCAGTAGAAAGCCCCCGTGGCAAATCTGTTCTTGCTGGGACGGTTGTGATGTGAGCGACACAGGATCCTGCCTGTCGATCCAACAGTTCGCGCCTCCTGTTTCCAGAGGACTGCATGAACCTCCAAATCACGCCTTCCCGGGGGCATGAGACAAGAGACCCCAGGGAGCTCTGCTGGAAGAACAGCACTGTTGTTAAGAAATGACTTCATTTGCACTGACATTAGCCGATGGTTGTCATAGTTCCACTTGTTTAAATGGTTTGGATTTTTCTCGCACAATTTTAAGTTGAGGATTTATGGCAATGGTAACATTTCATTAGTCTTTCTCTAGAATGATAGAATTTATCTGAGCAGAGGAAGAACTTTCTGAACAGGAAATTTACTGTTTCTTCTCTGCTCATGATTATATTACTGAGTGCGGTGGTCTCGGGGATATTGGGCAATGTCTAGGGACGTTTTGGGTTGTCACTCGTGGAAGGCAGCTGCCACTGGCCTGTGTGGGCAGAGGCCGAGGTCACTTCTCAGCATCCTGCAGGGCCCAGGACAACCCCCAGGACAAGGAACCATCTTCCCTTGGAGCCCTGTCCCACTTTAGCAGGTGCTTGAATGCCCACCTCCCCAGGCGGATGTACCCCCAAATGAGCCATCGGTTGGCTTTGACCCCTCCGCCAAGCTTGGCGATGCTCTCTGCTCCTCCTAGACATTTCCTCTTGGCTACCCGACAGGCAGTCTAGGAGCAGCCTCTCAACAACCATGTATCAGGCGCTTCTCCCCGGCCACTTTGATCTTGTGGAGACACAGATTAATGGAAGACATTCTCTGCCCTTGGGGAGCTCACAGACCAGTGAGGGACATAAAAGACGGCACTGATTCTCGGGCTGAGATGGACACCGGGAGCCAAAGCCCCAGACTCATGGGCATGTCACCCCACATCCGCATGCACCGAGTCATTGATGAACAGGGCAGAGGGAACCTACAGGACATGTAAATACATCTGATGGATTATCTGCATATACTAATAAAGAATCTGTGTTTAAAATATAACCAAAAAAAGAAATTCTAGAAAGATGATCTTCAGAAGGAATTACAAATGTAGTAGGTGTTATAAATTCATAGTAAATAAAAATTAGTAACAGAAATATAAGTATAAATTAATAGTAAATAGGAATAGAAATCCCCACTTACCTTCATTGGAAACCTTGAACTTGTCCTTCCTTCTGCTCTGTATGTGTGGTGACTGTTCCTGGAGGGATGATGTGGATGCCCAGGGACAGGAGAGCCAGGACTCGTGGTCTCCTGTATCAGCTGGCTAGGGCTGCCGTAACAGAGCGCCACAGACTGGGGCCTTAAACAACAGAAATCTGTTGACTCCCAGGTCTGGAGACCAAGTCAGAGGTCGAGGTGCTGACGGGGTTCGTTTCTTCTGAGGCCTCTGTCCTTGCTGTGTAGACATCGTCTTCCTCGTGTCTTCGTGTGGTCATCTTCATGGGTCTGTGTCTTACTCTCCTCTTTGTATAAGGACACTAGTCATACTGGATAAGTCATACTAATCACCCAATTTAATCTTGATCCCGTCTTTAATGATGGAGAGAAGAATCTCCAAATACAAATTCTGAGGTATTGGAGGTGATGAATTCGGGGGAAGGGGGATGCAGAACACCCCCCATTGGGGCAAATGGAAGATGTGGTGTTTCCAGAACCGAGGTGAGCTGTGGCAGGTGTGGAGTGGGGAAGAGGAGGAATGGACCCCAGCCTTCTCCCCTGCGCCCCCTGACCTTCCCTGGCCCCTACCATCGGTCAACCCAACAGAAAGCCAGAGGTCAGCAGCAAAGTGGGGAGTCGGGGATGAGGGGCAAGCCGAGAACCAGGAGCCAGGCCCTCCTCGTGGGGTCTTCTCTTGGCAGTTTCTGCCTGGGTATCCCATGTCTTCTGGTGTCTCAGATTACCCCACGGCCACAGAAATGAATTGGGGCACCAGGCCTCCTTGTGATGAGGGGGGCTCCTCACAAAACGTCTGCCAGGGCTGTAGGGCTAAAGTGCAGTAGCCGCGAGCATCCTTTCTGCCTGGAGCCCAGTTCTGTGACTCAAGGGACCGTTTCCCTGCTCGTGGAGCTCTAACCTTGCTTGTGTGTCTCTCTCTGTCCAGGAGCCCGAGAGGCAGTACATGCACATTGGCACCATGGTGGAGTTTGCCTTTGCCCTGGTGGCGAAACTGGATGCTATCAACAAGCACTCCTTCAATGACTTCAAGTTGCGAGTGGGTATGTTGTGTAGAGAGATGTGGCCTGTAGGTGCGGGGAAGGTGTGGCGTGAGGGACCAGCTTGTGTCCTGAGGGCAAAAAGACTGAATTTGCTGGGAGGGGGCAGGCTCAGGGAAGTTAGGAGCCTCTGAGGCACTTTTGCACAAATTAGAAAACAAAATACCCTTTGGTTGGACCCTGGCTAAGAGCACTGTGTTTAGCAAGTGGACCGTGAGCTGGATTTCAGCTCCGCTGCCTCATCCACCCAGCCGGGGTCCCTCTGCCAGTCATGTGCATGGCCTTAAGCCATCCTGAGGAGCTCACTTACGCCACCAACTGTAAACCACTCCATTATTTTAGGGACTCCTGCTGGTGAAATGAGCACCTGCCAGCGGTCGTGAGATGCATACAGACTTTGGAGATCCAAAGATGTAAACAAACAAACAAAATCTTAAAGGCATCTTTGTTGAAATCATCACACACCCCTGAGGTCACAACCTCCAAGAACCCCAAACCTATGTCCCAGGTTCTGAGATAGCCATAGCTTTTCTGATTGAAAGTTCAAATCCAAGAGAAAAGGCCAACTTTCTTTAAAATTTAAAATTTTCTACTAAGTTCTTCTCTTCAAGTTGACTCATGAGCGTGCTTCATGCTTAGTTGGCCTTTTACAAATGTCTATAAAAATACAAAGTGTGCTTTCAGCTCTCAGCTTAGCACACAGCTGCCTTGCTATGTTTGCACTTATGGCCGTTCACAACTGGTAAGAGCTGCTTTGACCATATTATGTCCCTCTTGGCAACACATTTTGCTTCTTCTGAAAACAAGTCCACACAAGAGTAGTTCTTTTAACAAATTCCATCGGAAAGGCTTTTCACCTCTATTGCATACAGATTTCAACTTAAAAAAAAAAAACAATATTTAGAGTGATTTTCTTCCTTTTCTCTTCTGAATTTTAAAACCCAGAAATAGGGCAGCCCGGGTGGCTCAGAGGTTTAGTGCCACCTTCAGCCCAGGGCGTGATCCTGGAGACCCAGGAATGAGTCCCACGTCAGGCTCCCTGCATGGGGCCTGCTTCTCCCTCAGCCTCTGTCTCTGCCTCTCTCTCTCTCTATGCCTCTCATGAATAAATAAAATCTTTACAAAAATAAAACCCAGAAATTTTTTACATCTCTTAAGCAAAAGGTGACCTCTTTGCTGCTTCCATTTGCTGTTAATTGTTAGCATCTGGACACATTTTTCTTTGTCCTCACCTCCGTGGGCCTCCTTCACGGCACTACCTTCTACTACAGAGATGAAAAGAGCCAGGCAGGCTGGGGGCTTCCCACAGCCTGCTGACCACATCAAGTGCAGAGGTGTCCCCTTGGCCCTAGGGCCTCTTTATTGTTTTGACAGCTTAGAAAATGAGCACCTCAAACTATCAAACTACTCTCATCTAAAAAAAAAAAAAAAAAAAATCTATTACCCAGCAGCATGACCTGCTCCATTGTCAAGCATATACAAACAAACCAGAACAACACTGTCGTTCATTGTAAGATGAGGATAGTCATTTGCTGGTCACCTGTGTTACATCCAAAAAAGGCTGGACCATATTGGTCTAGACCATTACTGTGTTTTCCAAATTAATGTGAGTAATTGAATAGATCCTCTTCAAAAGGAATTTATTGTGTGCTTACTTTACACTGATTATTGAATGACTAATAGTATCTATCTATACACTCACCCCACACGCCAGTTCTTCCAGATTTCTAAAGAAGCCTAAGCTCAATGTTTCACCAGCCTCTGGGGCTGCCTTCCTTTCCCCACTCATGGGCCTCGCTTTGGGCGGCTTCCCTGCTGCACCTGAGTGCACGGTGCCATCCAGTGGCAGTTCATGGTAGGAACGTGGAAGAGTAATAGTTTAAAAAAAAAAAAAAGATAAACATAAGAGCTGAATTCGCCCCTAATGTCCTTTTCTGCGTGTCAAGCTGCAGAATCAGTCAGTTAACAGAGGTCAAAATTCGAGCACATTCCTGCACTAAGTAGAGATTGACCTGTGCCAGGAATCATCAGCCCAGGCTCTTCCTGTAGCCCCCCCACCCGCCGTCCCCAGGCGCTGACCAAGCAGGACTCAGCAGCCAGCAGAAAAGTTGATGCCACAGGGGCTTGAGAGCACCAGCCAGCAGCCAGCATCTGGAATCGATTATTTGGGGTGTCTGCAGCAGAGTGTGAGCTTTTGACTACTCGGCAAAAGCAAAGCAGAATTTCTTTCCCACCTCTTGCACACCTTCAAAGATTTTGTAAAATCGTGTTCGTATTGTGTTTCCTGCCTACCCTTCCATTGCAGAGAGGAAGCTGTGCCTTAAGTCTGTAACAAACCGTAGCACACTAAGCAGTTCAGGACTGGGAAATGGGATCACTCAGAAACATCACCCTTATCAGTCTATACAAGCTGACTCCTGCAGTAAGGCAGGGTCCTAGATCCACCAGGAAACGTAAAGGGCGTCATTAGCCAATGTCAATATTTCTATTTCTGTTTCTGTGGCCTTCCTCCGCACTACTCTCAGAATAACAGGGTCTGCCTGTTTGAAGTGAGATGCTGGGACTAGGGGACTCCTCCTACCTGGTGCACGGTAGGTGGAGGAAGAGTCCAGGCCTCTCTGCTTAGAGAAGTTGATCAGACTTCTCAGGCTTCAGCTCCAGGAGGCAGATGGCATGCCCAGGTCTCAGGCAGCGCGAAAGCACACCCAGAGCCCAGGTGTCCACATGTAATAACCATGAGTTTATAATTGCCGTTAGTGAGCTGGGGTGCCTGATTAGCTGGGAAGTCACATGGCAGGCCGGAGAGCAAGAAATCCGTCCGGCCAGCGAGGTCAAGGCCAGCTGGGCTGAAGAGAGGCGACTCCTGAGTTTCTCCAGCACCCTTTTGATGGCTCTCCCTGGGGAATCACAGTTGGTGAGGGGGCTTACACCAGAGGTGGGGTTGTTGTCAGTCTGATATGGATGCAGAGCTGTAAAGAGGGTAGCTTCAAGTGGGCCAAGAACCCAAGCGACAAAGCCTGAGAGACCTCCCACCGCTTGCCTGGAGACCCTCTGTGGGTCACACCCACCTACTGGGGCCAGCCTGTCTACCCCAGGATCTGCCACAGTCCTATCAGTTGTGCCTTCTTGTGTCGTAGAATTTCCTGAAATCTGAATCTGTGTGGCCCATAAGAAGATTTACTGTTGTTTTAATGCCAACATGGGTAGACTTCCTCACTAGTACAGTGCATGTTAAGGGAGTCCTTTGGAAGGTGGTTTAGCAATGGAAATGAAGCACAAACATGTTCCTCTGGAATTCAGTAAACTTGCCATTGAGATATTACCAAGGCAATGACCCTAAAGGTGGGAAGAAACCTTATGCAGGGGACACTTGTGGAAGAAAGAGGAGGGCAGCATCCTTACAAGCAGGGGCCTTGGAGCGAACTGCCACCTACCACCTGTCTGATGGCACCATCCCCTGCTTCCTTGCCTGAAACTGGAAGTGTTGGTGACAGTACCCACCCCATCGGGCTCTTCTGAGAACCACAGGAGTTTATACATGTGAAGCATGTGGAACAGTGCACAGCAAGTAGGAAACACAACAGTGGTATGGTGGCAGTGGTGCATTCAGCAAGATGTTGGCATGAACCCAAAAGTCCAGCATGGCACAGCTGCTGCTAGGGCAGTCCATCCACTCAGCTATTTAAAACAGAAAGATGGGGCACCTGGGTGGCTCAGTGGTTGAGCATCTGCGTTCAGCTCAGGGCATGATCTCAGGTCTGGGGATCAAGTCCCACATCGGGCTCCCTGTGGGGAGCCTGCTTCTCCCTCTGCCTATGTCCTTGCCTCGCTCATGAATAAATAAATAAAATCTTTTTTAAAAATTTAAAAAAATAAAATAGAAAGATGTATATTTGCAAAATTAACATTGACTACCAAACTATTGGAAAACACAATAATCGTCCCTTGTCTAAGATTACGTAGCAGCATAGAAGACTGTCCCGTTTAAGTTTTTTTAAAAGCATAGCCAATGATATGCTATTATGGAATAATCATGGTAGATGGGCACATGAGCACAAATCAAGATTAACAAGGGAAAACAATTATTTTTCTTTGCTCTAGAATTCCATGAGTTGGGCTAATGTTTGTTTAGTAACCGTGATTCAAAAACAGCCTTGTAAAACTTTTGCTGTAACTTGAATCTTGTTCACCCAGTTCTTATGTGTTGCAGGTATTAACCATGGGCCTGTAATAGCTGGTGTGATTGGAGCCCAGAAGCCACAGTATGATATCTGGGGTAACACGGTGAACGTGGCCAGCAGGATGGACAGCACCGGCGTGCTGGACAAAATACAGGTAATGCAGTCTGCTCTGTCAGCATCGGCCAGTTCTCTCCTCTTGGGAACTATGAATAAGTATAATAATGATGACATTAATACATTTAAAACAAAGAAACTTGAAAGTTAGTTAAATCATGAGAAAACCTTGAAACACCTTGAAATTGACATAAAGCCTTTTTCTATTGCGGCGCAACGTTCACTCATTTTTGCACTCGCTGTTAACAATAGTTTAGAAATGTAATACTATAAAGATTATTGCATTTGTGAAAGCCAATGACTGCAATCACCAACGCGGCAATCGACACTTGGGCGTGAAGTCAAGGCTGGACCGTTGTCTCCTCTTCCATCTCCTGGCCCCAGGTGCTTTGCCAAGGAGGGGAATGGTATAACCCAAACCAGACATAACCCCCACACTTCCTGTCCCGGAGGCTGAATTGGGAAGAGGCAGGAAAAAGCCTAGTGGGGAAAGACAAGGGGTAGGATTCTGGGTGATGTGTATGTAGTGGCAACGCCAAATCGAACCAGCATGGGGTTTGGACATCTAGAATGATGGGAAAGTGTTGGAATCCACCCAAGGGAGGATGCTTGGGCATGGTGCCAGACACCTAAAAGGAGAGACTGTCTTCTCCTAATGAGAAGAATGTGTGCACGTGTGTGGCTATGCAGAACCTTCTATCTGCCTCACCCTCAGAAAGCCGTGGTTCTGCATTTTCCTCCAGCTTTGTTATATTCTGGAAAATACATTCCTGCCAAGTGGCAAATTTGTATAAAAACCACTGGACATGGACACAAATAATAGGCTCTTTTTTTCTTTTTCTTTTTCTTTCTTTTTTCTTTTTTTTTTTTTTTTGATTGCTTGTGGAGAATTCCATAAGTCCCCGTTCTGTGTGCCTTGGTTTGGCCAGTGTCCTCAGGTAACCGTGCCCCCTAACAATATGGTAGAGGTTTAGAGTTCTTACTTCTGTAGGAGACCTCAGCTCCAATGTCATTAAACTGCTTACTTGCTTTCACACTCCCCACCTCATTCATTCAAGAGGATTCCATTTCTGTGAACTTTCCATAGCATAGCCTTAATCTTTATATGGCATGGGACCCACATTACTTCTAAGTGTTCATCTTCTTGCAGCCTGATGATTAGTGAACAGTTGCTGAAAGTGAGCAACCGAGCACCAAAGAGAAGGGAGAGATGGCAAGTGATGTGGGGATGAGTGGAACGTCCAGGGCTTCCCACCCAAACCACCGTTGCCAGAGAAAAGAGCCAGTTGGCTGTGCCCAGGAGATCCATCCAGACGAAGCTCGAAATACAAATGGGGCTGGAGTGGTGGTCACTGTCTGTGGAGATGTCCCACTTGCCTCCCACCTTGGCAGCCTCGTTGAACCAGGCCCTGTTGGCACCACAGCCTCCAGGCTTCCTGCATGTGTGTCACTGGCAGCTCCCAGTGTCCAGGGATGCTCCGGCAATCCTGGACCACACAGGCTCTTCTGTTTGGTGTGGGGAGAGGGTGCTTCTATCAAGGACACATCGTCCCAACTGTAGGCCATGCTAGGCCCCCTCCACATGCCTGGAACATTCAGAAGATGGATGAGTGACCTTAGCATGCTTCACGACTCTCCAAGGGGTTTTCAAGTACTTGGGATAAGTACCAAAAACAATTTAAGAGAGGCTGGTCAGGGAGAGCGCTCCCTCCTGGAGGTCGTAAATCCCCTACAGATCAATGTTTCAAATAAGCTTGAGCCCTTGTGTGTCTCCAAGAAGATATTGGGTGTCATAAAACTCCAGGTGATTTAGTGCTGGGCAGCCCCCTGGATGGTCTCTGCTGCTCAGAGCCTGGAGGAAATGAGAAGGGGTTTTGGCTGTCAGGAGAACAGCTCATCTGCAGGCGTGCGTGCTCACACAGCCCAGCAGCTGCGAGGTCTGTGTCCAGCAGATTCCTTCTCCTGTGGGTGTGGCTCACCCTCCTGCAGTAGCTTTGCGTTTCTGCTGGTGTGCAAGAAAAGTAGTGAGATGCCAGGAAAAGTAAGTGGTGCTGAGATCATTAAAAGTTTCTCCTGGGCCTGAGGAACAGGTTCTTTTGATTAAAGAGCATTTCACTCCCACTGCGTGTTCTCGCCTGGAAGCCCAAAGAGCAGCAGAGAAAGCCCACGTGTCACCCAGCCAGGCTTCCCCCGGACTTGCAGGAATACTGGCTGGTGCTCGTTTGGGAGACAGCTCCCTCCTTCTCCCGTCACAGTGATTGTGAGGTTGGCACTACAAATTCCACCAGATAGCTCCCAAATGCCGGTGGTGATACTCCATGCCACTAAATACCTCAACCACAGAATGAACCCCCAAGGCTCCAAAAGACAGGCTTGTTCTCTGTGGAAGGTCAGAAGTCAAATGCCTATAGGATTCTCTAATTCTGATTACTGCTGAGAACTCTGATTGTGAGAATATATCTGTAATACCTGAGTTTCTTGACTTTGTCCATATTCTTTCCATTCTTACCCAGGACCCAAAATCCTTCCCAGGCTGCTGGCTTCATCACCTAGCTACACCTGTCCTCCCCCAGGACTTGGACCCAACCCTAGGGGAGGAGAGGACATGACCATCTGGCACCCATGCCCCCCTTCTCTTGCACTGGTAATTAGGGTCCCAAGGACCCACACACTGGCCCCTGTGCTGGGGGCTGGCCACTGGGTCAAATTACAGGAAGAGAGTGATTTTTCTAGCTTCTTTCAATAGCCTGCCCTTGAGAGCTTTTTACAACATACTTTACTCTTATTTTTGTGGGCCCCTGGACCCTCTTTCAGCCACCAAGCTCAAGAAGGCCGGCTCACCGCTGCTGCCACTGACCCAGCACCACACGGTCCCCTGATAGTGGCTGCTCCAGAAGCAAAATCATGTGATAACATTGCTGTGCTTTCCACAAGCCTGCCCAGCATGTGTCACCCACACACCTGAGGTGGCCGGACCGCACAGGCCCCATGTCCATGTCCCTTTGATGAAGTGGGAAGAAATCCCTCCTCCTCCTCCTCCTCCTTCTCCTCTGCTTTCTCACATGTTTCCAGAGCAGCATTACCATTATTTTTCTGGAAAAATAGCTCCCACCCTCTCTGCTCAAGACCCAGATACCTCCTGGGAGGCCTGACTGGGGGCCATGTTCCTGACATAAGGGTCTTCTCTCACCTCCAAAGCTAAGGCCTATTCTTAGTCACATCTGTTCTCACCTCACCCGTTCTCAAAGCAGAGGCTCTGAGCGTTCTTTAGCGGGAGGCTTCACCAGCATGCAACCAGATAGGCCCCAGGCAGGTCTGGGCTGCCATCCCCCCATCCCCAGACATGGCTCCCAAGGAGAGCACAGCACACACTCAGGCTGAGATGGTGCCAGGCTCAGTACAATCCATCTCCCCTAAGACAGGGGGGGCATCCTACCCGGGAAGTTCCACTGCCACCTGACTCAGCAGGATCTGAATGTGATTCTACACTTAGCATCCTTGCCCCACGGTCCAAGGGCAGGAGTCACCAGTGCCATCACATCGTCAGGCCACAAGGGAGGGGCCCAGCCCTGTTAGCACTCCGTGTCAATTAAGTGAGGGGAGGAAACTTCCAAGACCTGACTCTGTGGTCATGCTAAGGCTAGGGCAGACCCCTAGTGTCCTTGGAGTTTTATTCTCGAGCATTCAAGCTAGAGTGTGTGGCCATTTGCAGGAGCCAGTGGTCTTCTTGGGATATCTTCTCCCATCTGTATTAAGATCTGTTACTCATATTTATGATTCCATGAAATGACACCCATGACAGTTGTAAAGACCATCCCGAATCCCACCACTCCAGCATACCTTGATTTACTTTGTTTTCCAGGTCTCTTGTATGAGAATACATGATCTTCCTATGGCAAAATCACAGTGTGGGTCCAGGCTTCATGCTTCCTTTGGGGTGAACTGATCCCACTTTATTTCATGGTCTCATCACAGAGCATGACAGCCTCATGTTTTACTTCACCCTGGAGATCACTTGACTTTTAGGTGGTTTATAGTCTGTCACTGTCGCAGCACGAAACTACACACTGTCCTTCAAAAGCTCTTCTTCTGCATTATTCTGTCTCCTCATTTCTCAGGAGTGGAATGAGTGGGTCAAAGAACATGCCTGACACAAGGTGTCTTTTGGCTCCTGATCTCTGTGGCCAGATGACCATCCAGAGGCTGTGTGGCCTAGACACTGACCACTTCTTCTCTGTCCATGCGCTTCTAGGTCACCGAGGAGACCAGCGTCATCCTTCAGACCCTGGGGTACGCATGCACGTGTCGAGGGATAATCAACGTGAAAGGCAAGGGGGAGCTGAAGACGTACTTTGTAAACACGGAAATGTCAAGGTCCCTTTCCCAGAGCAACTTGGCATCCTGAAGAGTCGCCTTCGTTTTCAGTACAGGCCAGAAGACTGTATTTTCAGGAAGGTACCATGCACTTTCTGACTGCAAGTTCTGTCTCTCGTTTTTGATGTGCGTGCTCTGTTCTGTCCTATGGAGCCTTTTCAGACTCGTTCCTATGACCTGGTGGCATACCGTTTGGTGTCTGACGTGTGCCAAGATCGCTCTGCCACTTGCACTGTGCTTACTCCTGAGCAGAAGGAAAAGGAGTGTGTGTTATAGGAGAAATGCATCTGAAGAACTCACAAAGATGACAGATGTGAAATAAACAAAAATTCTTAAGGCAATAAAACTAGGGGGTGTATATTATCTTCCGGTGCATGTTCTTTTCTGGAAAATATGGTAGCTCGCCAACCGCATCCGCTAGTCTGATATTAAAACACACAGTATTTGTGAATAAGTTGACTCTGTCACCCCACCTGGAATTTGACTGTGTTCCCCGCGTGTGTCATCGCCAGTGGCTGTCCGCGGGCCCCAGCGGGATCCGTGGCTCTGTTGCTTCGCTCTCTTGTGTCTCGTGCTAGCAGCACGTTGCCATCCGTCACCAGAATTAGTTCTCACAACCTAGAACCAGTTTTGTACCAAACACGTCCGATGTTTTGATGCCATTGTCTTTTGTAAGGTTGATTCATTAAAAGTTTTACGTACTTTGGATTAGAGTCTGTATCCTTACCCGCCCCGCGCTCTTCCTTCTCCTGTGTTTTTGCGCCAGCATTGGGGTTTGTTTTCCATTCTCCTCTTGGACGGTTGTTTCAGAAAGAGCTCCCCAGAAGCAAAGGTTGAGATCTCCGTGAGTAATTGAGATCAGGACAAAGTCCGTGGTGCAGATACTTGATTTTGCCGCTCCCTGGAAGTGCTCCATGTGTCATGAGGTGCTCCGGGAAGAAATAGTTTAATGGTAAAAGGATTCTCTCCCAGCACCCTACCCTCCCTGTCCATGTACTGTGGCCTGCCATCAGCCGAGGGCTGCAGGAGAATAATTTGGCACCGACTGTGTACATCAGCAGCCACAGTAGTTTGAACTCGTCGGGAGAAGCTGCCAGGCCCCGTAAGATGCCTGTTATGTCTGAGGAGGCTTAAGAGGGCACAGAGCCAATGTTACGCATTTTTGAAGAGAGAAAACTTGGGAAATTTTGTTCACGTACATCCAACTCTAGAGTTTGGGGGCTCTATCTTCACATAAGAAAATTGTACTTTGCCAAAGGGTGAAAAATAGAGCAATCATGTTTAATCTGATGTTTAAAAGCAAAGCTGCAGGTGCCAGCCTGGTTGGGCACACCCGGCTGTTTTCACAGCTCAGGGCAGGCCAAGGACCCCAATCTACCAGGAACAGCTTGTTCTGGGAACTCAGGCCCCGAGCACCAGCCCTCGTTTGATTCCCGACTGATTGTTTATTGACTGTGTGACTTTGAATGTATCTTTTAATTTCTTTTATGGGTGTTTCCTCATTGATAGCTTATGGGATCAGTTATGACTGAAAGAGCTAATGACCATGAGAGATCCTGGCATGTACTCAGCACGTTGTCTTGCCAGAGCTGCGCTGCCAGGGCTTGGACTCAGACTCAGGTAAAAGCACTTGTCAAAACGAGTAACTGGCCTTCGTCACGCAAGTGGGAATACAGCATGACTTGTGGCATTGTCTGCCCTAGTCGGGAATTTTTTTGATCCTATCATTACCTCTCAGCCTTGGCCTTGATAATTGCCTAATTCTTATAAAGGTGACCGAAGGAAGAGAACTAGTGTCAGGGCATCTGTCTTCGCTCTAACTGAAATCTGGCCTGGGAAGCCCTGGGGTTTGAGTGACTTTGGACTGGCCTTCTGTATCATTTGTAACCATGGTCAGCAGCCATGTCCCACAGGTTCTTCCTCCCTTAGAGTCTGCAGTACCCATCCCAGGGTGCTTTATGTCACCTCCCCTTAGGGGACACCCATAGCTGGGGGATTCACCAAGTGCTCTTAAGCACGGCTCTTTGCCCCAACCAGGGATGTGAATTTGGTGAAAAGAATTTGGTGGATTTGGTGAAAAGAACTCAAAAGGAGGCTTGTTTTTTTTCCCAGAACTGTATTGCCAGGCTTACCAACAATACATTTTTTTAAAGCTATCAGACTCCACTTTGCAAAGGTCTGTGCACACACGGTTCTTCCAAAATATGATCCCCAACAGAGGCAGCAGTGCCACCTGGGGACTTGCGCATTTTCAGGCCCCAACCTGGACCCACCAGGGCAGAAGTCCTGGCTGTAGAGACCAGGGCATGTGCTGTGTTTAGATGACAAGTTGTCCAGGTGACTCCAGTCCCCAGTTGCACCCCCTCTGTGCAAAAGAGAAAACAGGTGCAGAGAGTTCCCAGTGATCAGTGACCAAGATGAGCCTAGAATTCAAAACTGCCTCCTTCCTAAAAGTGTGTCTCCCAGTCAAGGCTTCATAAGTTCCGGAGCTACAAACATTCCGGTGAGCAAACCATGCAGACAGGAGGGCTAGCAGCCCAGTGACGGTGGCAGCAAGCAAGCATCTCTCCTTGAAGCTCTCCTTAACCTTCAAGTCTTGCAGAAACCCCTCTCTCATAAAAATGCCTTGTGTAGTCCCCCTTAAAACTGCAGCGTTTCATACATCTGTTTAGAAATGTCTGCATCGTCGTGAATCCTCCACGTTGCTCTTCCCCGGGCTCAGTGTGTGCTTTCCTAAGGACTGCAAGCACTCCACTTTCCAAGAAAGATTGACTAACCATGGACATTGGACAAATTGAACATATTCAAAATCTTTGAATTCAAAGATTTTGAATATGTTCTCTTTTATAAGGGCACTCGTGAGCTTTATGCTGTAAAAGTTCAGATGCCAACAGACATACATTTAATTTTCCCCTGATGCCTAAAAAACAGGAGGTCTTTTGAAACCTTGTCCAATTCAGGCCCTGCCTTTTAAAAGGAGAAGGTTAAGGGAGTGGGATCTGACTTAAAGTAACTAAAAATAACTTAGTTTAACATAGATTTATCTTCACTTTCAGATGAAGGCATTTCTTAGAGACGCCTTGTCTTTCTTGGTAGTCAAAACTGAAGAAAGAGTAATTTGTAAAAGTTTCCACAATCCAAACTTGGCATATTTTCTATTATTTTTTTTAAACTTTATTTATTTATTCATGAGCGGCAGAGAGAGAGAGAGGCAGAGACACAGGCAGAGGGAGAAGCAGGCTCCATCTCCATGCAGGGAGCCTGACGTGGGACTCGATCCTGGGTCTCCAGGATCATGCCCTGGGCTGAAGGCAGCACTAAACCGCTGAGCCACCTGGGCCACCCATATTTTCTATTATTATTATAAATATAGCTTAAGGCACTCAAAGGCATTCCAAATAAACTACTGCTGTGTTTGGGAGGAAAAATAATAAAAGGCACCTACAGTGGAAAAAAAAAAAGTTTCAAAAGAATAAAGAAATACTAAGGGGTCACTCAGCCCTGAAGTTGTCAACAAGTCAATGTCATATGTCCTTAGAGAATCCAAACAAAACCAGCCATGGGGGGATCAGCAGAAAAAAATGAATTAGATCACCTGCTCATTAACCACGAAGCTGTGGAAACTTTCATTGCAGTAGGTGAGGAATGATTTCTTCCAAGCGATCCATTCAGTAAAAATATAGCCAATGTCTTAATATTTGAGTCAGTTTCAAATTATCTCCAAAATAAACATTTCCACGTTGGGTTAGGAACAGGTGATTCCAAAATGAAAACTATCCAGACTAAAGTCCCAGCCCCGATGGTGGCTGCCTTAGGACCACTGATCCCTGATCCCCCACACACACACTCCTCACGGTTCGGAATTCCCACTCTGAAGAAATGTGGGCTTAAATCAGCGACATGAACGGCTCTGTACCATGCTGCTGGGAACGCAGGAGCCAGAATTTTACCCGAGTCTGTTAAACACCAAAGCCCAGCCTCTTCCCATGACCTCTGGCGAGGAGTGACAGTGGCATTGCTGGCCACGAAGGCCACCCATCCCTACTAGGGGTCCTCAACTATGGACCTATTCTTTATTCTTTATTCTCGGGTGGGGAGGGGGATGTTGTAGTATCTAGAATGGAGTTATTCTAAAAGGCGATTTCATGATATCTCCTCTTGGAGGAAGGAAGACTCAGGCAGCGCTTTGCCAGCAGGCAGTGGTGGTTTCAATGGCTGGTGAGGACACCCCTCCCGGGAGCATCCCCTGGAGTCTGAAGAAACAGTGAACAAAGTCACCAGACCGCTATCAAGTGGGAACAGTTTTCTTTTTATTCAAGTGCTCACAGTGGATCAGTCTCTAGCATCATTTCAGCTGACACGATCACACGTGGAAAGCATCACATGAGATGTTCATCACAGGGTCTTGGGCCAGGGTCTTCCCCACAAGCCCCAGGAGGGGAAAGGAGCTACCGGGCCCATCCCCCCACCCACTGTCAGGTGCAAGCAGCTTCAGGGCTGCTCCCTGGGAGCTGTGAGGGGGGGACGGAAGGCCCAGGCGCAGCCCATCTGTGCTACCCCCACGGTCCAGGCCACCGCGGGGGCGTCAGGCTGGAGAAATGTGCCCAAAGCTGGGCGCCTTGATGCTGGGGATGTCGTTCTTCCTGTAGAAGTCAGCCTTCACGTGGCTGGCACGGCCGTGGTCCCGGTTCAGGGGCTCCACGGGCTGGTGTACGCGCCTCCCGTAGACCGAGGACATGAGCACTCCCACGGGCCGCTGGCGCTCCTGTGTGGGGGTTACAGGGACCCCGGCTCAGCTAACGCCCACGTGGTCACACCACCTACCTGGTGTCCGGGAAGCTGCCTCGACCTGGCTCAGCTGCACACCTGCAACCTGCTCCACTCGGGCTTCTGACGCCAGGGGGACCTCGTAACCTGTGTCACACCTGCCCCGTGTCCTCAGGGCCGCTCAGCGTCCCCAGGTCCTTCACGTCATTCCAAGGAAAGGCGAAGACCCTGGGTGCCAGGTGCCCTCTGACTTCAGGCTGTGTTCTCGGTCCCTCCCTTCCCTCTCCTTGTACGCCTCCTGCCTTCTCTCTTTTCCCAAAAGCACACCTTTCCACTGCCCACCTTGTCCTCTCCCTGCACCCCATATCCCTAGCACCCCCACCTCCCCTGACCACCCCGTCCCCCCAAGCCCCCTCATCTCCCCGCCCCCTTCCCTCCCCAGCACCGCCCCCCCCATCTCCTTTCACTTTCCCTGTCCCCTTAAGAGGCTTTATTCCTCTGCATTCCACTCCTCACCACCTGGAGTCCGTTCCCTATGTATATGACATTAAGTCGGCTATTTCCTCATAGGAATGTCAGCTCCAAGAGGACAGGGGCTTTGTGGTCACCCCCTCTATGCTCAGCGCACACAGGAGGCGCTCAAACTCTGTGGCTGATACAAGGGTGCAGGCGTGTTCTTATGACAGGGAGGCACTAGCGTCACTGCCCACCGGGAATGGACTCACATAAACTAACACGATAGAAAAAACGTGGTGTCTGTGACTTAAATAGTAACACCTCATAGTTCACCACCTAATTTCCCATCGAAATAAAGTTTCCCTGGAAGTGACAGGGTGGTATTCTTAACAGTAGCAGCCAGGAGCAGGAGTCCACTGACCAAGAAAGAAATCCACCAGAGGCTCCTATGTTCCGATTTCTATGCTTTGTAGAAAAGATGATATTTACCCATCAGCTGGCTCTTAAACATACTGTCCTCGGATCAGACTCTGTGGAGACAGTGTCCCGAGTGCACAAAGGCACAAGGAGGGTCTCAGTGCTAAGAAGATGCACAGCTTCCTCGCACCTGCCACCTGCTGTCATGCTGCCCTCCTCTCCCTGGGAACTGGGAGTTTGGCTCCTCACACACCCATGCAGCGAACCTCAGGCAGAGGCCTCCCTTTCAGAAAATCGTGCAAACATAAAGGAGGAGCTGCCCTGTAGGTGGAGGTCCGGGGAGGCTAGACTTGTGAGTGCGATTCCATCCCTGCTGCCGGGGACCCTGGGAGAACTGAGAGAGCCAGGACTCCGAAGTTAAGCAAAAGGGCGCCTGGGTGGCCCAGTCAGTGAAGCGTCTGCCTTTGGCTCAGGTCATGGTCTCAGGGTCCTGGGATCGAGCCCCGCGTCGGGCTCCCTGCTCGGGGGGTGGGGGTGGGGAGCCTGCTTCTCCCTCGTCCTGCTCATGTGCACACTCTCGGTCTCAGCCCCGGGTGCAGCGAGGGAGAGGAGGGCCACACGCCGGAGTTAGCGCAGAGCACGAGCACGCAGTCGTGTAGATGCACACACACGGCTCTAATCTGTTAGCGCTTTGTCAACAGCCTCTCTTAACATTACCTCCTCATTCACGTGAAGTCCCAGGCTTTTTGCATGCTCTCTGTCATCTCGGTGCAATTTCTGATTGTAGCCTGGGTTCCTCTTAAAAATGCAGTCGTACAGGGAAATGATTCCCGTCTGGGAATAAAAAGAAAAAGGTGCGGGTTCACTGGACGGCTGAGCCACAGAAGCCCTTGTGCAGCTTGGAAGCCAGGCTGCTCCCCAATGGACAGTGGAGAGGTGAGTATCCGTCCGCACTGAGTGTGTGCTCGGGATGACCACCCCTGAGCAGACCCTCGGCGACCAGAGCAGGTGTCCGGGAGGCCCAGCGAGGCGGGGGCACCTCCATGGCTCCTTTTCTGCACCTGTCACAGATCCCTCCTTGACCCAGGTGGCTCCTGTGCTCTGACTCCACCACTAGCACACAACCTTACAATATTAGTAATCCACTCAGTGTATGTGTTTTCCTCCTGCATTTCCACCTTTCTCATAGTTCTAAGATTTTCTGCAATAAGCTTGTACTGCTTTAAAAAAATTAGCCATAATTGAGCACTGAAACAATATAACCAAAGAGAAGCTAGCCAATAGATGGGCACCTGGTACAAATCCCTCTCTGGGGAGACAGAAATACTTCCTTTAATCGGATGTGGTAACCCTAACGAATGTAATTCATAAGTGCATGGATATATATGACCCATAACATACATACATATATAATATACGCATGTCTATCAGACATAAAAATATGCGCACATACACAGCTGATGTATTAGAAAATTATCCCATTAACAGATTTTATCCGAAATATCTCCATTTTTTCATCCCAAATTTCTCTTGATACAAAATTTATCTGCCTTATCTGGTACCTAATAAAAGGAAAAGAAATCCATGTGTTAGTTCATTGTTATTCTTCATCTGTAGGTCAGGCCTGTCCTCTGTGTTCCTCTGGCCAAGTGCCAGCTGCCTTGAGTCCTCCAGCAGCAAACGCAGACACGACATCTTGCTGGCATTTGGGGGCACAGGGTGTCTAGCCTGTGCTTGCTTGCTTGCTTGTTTTCCAGGGTAATAATGCTAGAACAATTTCCTCCAACTGCAGGACCCAGAGGAAGAAGGTAAACAGTGAAAAGGATGCACGGCATGGGCTTAGTCTGTTGGAAAACATGGACTGCCCGTTCTCACCGACCGCAGGGCTCAGGGTGGCTGGTAGCAATGGAAAAGCCAGAGGGTGCTGTGGCTTCACCCTGACAAATCCCTCATGGGTCGTGTGTCCTATGCAAGACACGCCACTCCTGCTGGGGAAGCCATGAAGATAGCTCAGACACCTGGCCACTCTCCTTGTGCAATTAGTCCTCTAGTAAGGAAAACAAGGCAAGCTTTTAGGATTATTTTAGGTTCCTGAGAATTTCAATGGCAACACACCTGCAGCACTTGTTCACCTGTTTTTCCTAAATTCAGAGTCACTCCAAATGACTTAGAGGCAGGAACTGTGGCTTTAGGGTCTGTGCCCCAGTGCCCATTTAATGAGGTCACAATGCAGAAGTTCCCTGTTGGCATTGTCCTCTGTCACCTGCTGGGCTTCTGCATCTGCTCGTGCATGGTTTTGCCTGGCCTTGGCCTCCATTTGTCCTGAAAGCCAACTGGAATACAGCTCATACACCCAGGGTTATAAAAACAAAAAGGCCCAAATCAGTGGGGTGGGAATACCTTATTCAGTTTTGGTACTGTAAAAATCAACCAGTTATTTGGGAAAACCAATAAACCTGGGCCTTCACGTCGCATTATCGTCAAAAGTAAATTCTGGGTAGATTAGAAACACAAGTGAAAAGAAAATCCATAAGGGACCTCCTACGCATAAAAGCATCAGGGAAAATGTCACAAAGAAAATATCAATCACTTTGGTTATATAAAAAAAATCAGACATTTGATAATCAAAGAAAATTAAGACTACAAAAAAAAAAAAAAAAAAAAAACCTGTAGGAAGGATTGTGATATCGCAGCATCTTTAACATACAGTGTGTAGGATGTCCGCAGAGGCTGAGGGCCTTGGCTGGGTGCTTCTAGTCTGGGGATGTTAAGCACACCTTGCAGTAAGCCTTTTGTGGGAAGACACCAAGCCAGAGGGTCCTGCAGTGACACAGAGAGGCTCAGTGCACCACCCACTCTGCCAGGACGGTGGGACGGAAATTCTCCAAAGGAGGGGATGCTGGCCTCTGCAAGGGGAAGCCCGCCAGGCAGACCCTTCTTTTCGGGGTGCAGAGTGGAGCTGCTGGCCAGGCCCAGCTGAGGCCAGCAGCTGACTGACTACCCCGTCACCCCCACGCCAGCTCCCTACACACAGGGTCCTCCTCTAGATGTCCCGTTGGCATCAGAATACCTCCTGGCCTGGCTGACCCGGTGAAGTGGGTGTGTTTTGGAGAGAGCAGCTCCAGCAGGAAGGCCATGTGGTGGCGGGTGCTGGACAGTGCCGTCCCCCTGCGTGCCCGTCCCTCTGTGCCCGTTCCGGCCTGAACTTCCCGAGTTGAGTCAGCCCCTGGGGGTCCTGGGCTTGTTCTGGAGACAGATATGAGGAGGGAAGAATGTGCCCCCAAACAGAACGAGCAAGCAATGAGGGAGGCAAGGTTCCTCCTCTTGTCCCTGCGCTGGAGAAGCCCACCCCGGTGCGCAGCTTTACAGGCTACTGCTCTCCCCTCCTCCCGGCCTGGTTCTCTTCAGGTCCCCTAAATACTCCTTCAAAGCAGCAGTAGGGGGCGCCTGGGGGGCTTGACCGATGAAACGTTTGACTTGATTTCAGCTCAGGTCATGATCTCGGGGCCATGGGATCGAGCCCAGCTTGAGCCCCGAGCTCAGGGGAGATTCTCTCTCCCTCTGCTCCTCCCCCTACTCATGCTGTCTCCCTCTGTCTCTAAATAAATAAATAAAATCTTTAAAAAAAGAAGCAGCAGCAGCAGCAGTGCTATGAGAAGCAGTGGTGCCCCTGCCCCAGGGTTAGTTACCTATCTTGCCGTATGTCAGAGCAGTGTTTAGGAGGGCTCTCACTGCACCTGCAGGGTGTGAACAGTCTCTATCTCTCTGCTTGGCGGGGTGGATACTTACTACTTCCCAGAGTAAAAACGAATTTTTCTGTCACTGAAAAATAAGTGGGAAAAAAAAATCCCTCACCAGGCTGGCAGCCTCACTTAGCAATGTGACTATGCATTTCCAACACGTAATCAGACTGGAAATCTGTCTTTTCCTGAATATTAATTATTAATCTTTCTTCTTTCTTTTTTGTCTTTCATTCCTTCATGGTTTGAAGCAAAACTGCATTAATAAAAACCAATCTGGATTTAGATGCTATCACAAAACAGAGCTTCTGGGTTTACTAGTATTTTGCTATTGAAATCTCTCAAGAGATCTCCTGTCTCACACGTGATGCTGCTTTTTAAACAACAAAGCAAGGGGCACTTGGGTGGCTCGGTGGTTGAAATCTGGCTCAGGGTGTGATCCTGGCGTCCTGGGATCGAGTCCTGCATTGAGCTCCCCGCATGAAGCCTGTTTCTCCCTCTGCCTATGTCTCTGCCTCTCTGTCTCTCATGAATATATCTAAAATAATAAGTAAAAATAAATGAAAAATAATAAACAAAGCAAAACAAGCCCATTTATTTTCTGTCCAGTGATCTCCCTTTGTCCCTTGCATTTTGAGCGTTCAAATGTACTATGGTCATTCTGGCCATAGTGTCGGATCCCTTGCCTTCAGCTCCCCTATGGTGGAGCTGTTACTCCTAACACTGCAAAATAGCTCATCTGGTGGCCTGGGCCGACCCCATGAGTTGAGTGGAGACCTTCACTTTTTTCAACCTCCAAAGCATATGGCTCTAACTATCATACAAGGCAAGCACCCAGCTAGGCTCCGGGACAGAAAAGGGAGTCCCCATCTTGGACATCACAGCATGAGAGTGGAAATAAACTCACTAACCACTCAAGGTAATACCCATGGAGCAACAGAGGTACGCACAAAGTACACTGGCATGGAAGAAGAAGGATCGGCATCTATCCGGGCTCCAGCAGGAAGTCCATGTGGCTAAAGAGGGGCTGCACTGCACCAGTATGGCCAGAGGGCACAGGGAAGTCACCTCCCTGGGTGCTACAGGTTGAATTGCATCCTCCAAAAAATTCATACGTTGAAGTCCTAACCCCTGGGATATCAGGAGGTGATTTAGAAATAAGGATGCTGAAGATGTAATTCAGAGGAGGTTAGAGCAGGGTAGCGTGGGTTCCTAATCCAATAGCACTGGTGTCTTTATTTTAAAAGTTCAGAAACAGACACAGATATGCAGAGAGAGATGTGAAGAGACACAGGGAGAAGATGGCCATCCACAGCCGAAGGACAGCAGCCTGGAGCAGGCCCCTCCTCATAGCCTCCAAGGGAACCAACCCTGCTGACACCTTGACTTCTGGCCTCCAGAACCAGGGGACAACAGACATTTGGTGTTTAGCCCCTGCTCTGTGGTACCTCGTTATGGTGGCCCTAACACACACACACTTGGTAGGGAGCCATCTCTGTCTTTTAAACAATGGAAAGTAAGAATGGACCTAAAGCACTCTGCTTCAGGTAAACTGAGTCAGTAGACCATTCAACCTGGACAACCGGGGTAGACATCACCAATATTCAATTCTGCTCTACTCCTGACTCCACGGAGGATTAATCTCCTCTGCCCCTTCGGGCGAGTGAAGCCAAGTGACCATTTCTAAGCAATGAACTATGAGAGGGGGTGGCACGGGACTCCAGGCAGAAGCCTATGGACTCCTGAAGCTTCCTATGAGGTGTTGGCAGCTGCCATGGTGGTTGCTGAGTGACTCTCATGGCCAGAGCCATCGCTCTGATCCCCGTTAGACATTTAACATGAGAAATAAGCCTTATTTGGGGCATTGAGACTTTGGAGGTTGCTGGTCACTGTAGCGTAACCTCATTTTTCATGCCTAACTCAAGCAGATACATGATGAAGCCCTGGCCTACCGCCTCCAGCCTACAAGGGTGCGTCTCTGGGTTGTGGGCTTCTACTGTGCCCACAGCCCCCTCCCAGGGGTTATACACACTCTCACAAGGGGGTAAGATCTCGAGCAAACTGGGATCTGAGGTCTTTGTTTCCTCCTCTCTTTCAGATCATTCAAATATAAATGTGCTGTCCATTGTCAGTTCAAACTAGAAGGAAAATAATGTTTTTCTCATGGTACTGGGGCATGAGTAATATTATATAATTACCGAACACATCTTCTCTTCCAGAATGAACAAAAGACTGCAATCACCAGGTGCCATGACAATTAGGTGGGGGCCCAGTGACTAGCTCTGGCAAAGAACTGTGGGTGAAACCAACAGGCATCACCTTCTAGGCCTGGTCCATAAAAGCTCTCAATGTCCTGCATGTTCTCTCCCCTTGCTCTTCGGCCAACAAGTTTAAAGGATCCAGTAGAGGACTGCAAGGTCCCAAAGATCCACAGGTCCTGGCAATAGTGGGGCCCCTAAAAAGGAGGAGCCTGATTTTCCGAGTTACTGTGTTAAGAAAGCCAGGCAGGAGAAACACACTTCCAGTATGTCAATAAGGCCAGGGTGTGGTTCTGGCCACAAGCTGCCCTCTGGACAAACGAGACCTGATTTGTAGCATTTGCTCATTTCCACAGCAGAAATACTCTCACCGTGGCTGATTTCAGGCTTCCAACTGAATGCAGAGTTCAGACAAAATGCTATAATTTGGCTCTTTGTTGTTAGTATGAGCAGGCTCTGACACACCACTAGTGAAGACTCTCTCAGGGCTCAGCGTCTGTTTGTTCCCAGAGCACATCCCAGGCCCCTTGACGGAAATGATAATCAAGCCCCATCATGGGCTGCATTCACTTCCTCTCTCCCTGGGCACAGTACTGTTACCTCTCATCTGGAGGCTTCCAGGCACTGTTTGCCTTCCCAGTGTGTGATCTACTTTTAAAAATGAAAATTCTTAAGGTGATCCAAAAAGGGTTTCCTTTGATTCATAGGGGCTTCGTTTTACTTCCCATAAGTCTAGTGCTTCTTTCTCCCCCGGGGGGTCCAGCGATATGCGAAGCTTAATGAGGACATCTTCATTAATTTTAACATCATTCCATTCTTGGAAGGACTGTAGTTTGTCAAGGACATAACGTTAGCTCTTTTATTTTTTTAATTTTTATTTATTTATGATAGTCACAGAGAGAGAGAGAGAGAGAGAGAGAGAGAGGCAGAGACACAGGCAGAGCAAGAAGCAGGCTCCATGCGCCGGGAGCCCGATGTGGGATTCGATCCCGGGTCTCCAGGATCGCACCCTGGGCCAAAGGCAGGCGCCAAACCGCTGCGCCACCAGGGATCCCACGTTAGCTCTTTTAATAGGACATTACTCAGCTCTTCTCTTTGGTTCTTCCATGGCAAAGCTTCTATTTCTTCTCCTGGTGCATTAAGATCGCAAGCTTTGGAAATTGTTATAACTTTTCCAATGCTCAGAACATTTTATCAGTTTAATAAGAATCATATCACAAGCAGCCTTGTTAAGGCATTATTTGCACTACTTTTAAGGGATCTGCTGTTGGCAGAGGCTGCCCGAAGCCGGAGCCCTGGAACCTGCCACCTCTACCCTTGAGCTGAAGTGAACACACACCTGCCTTTCATCTCACGTGTGCTTCATCCTGGAGGGGTGTTCTGAGCCCGTGTCACCAAGTGGAGACTCAGAGCCACTCAGTCCCACTTCCACTGACACCAGCCCCACACACACCGCTTGCCACCCCATGTTATTCACATCATGGGAGAAAGGGGGAGCCACAGAGCTGAAACTCGGTCAGATAGACCAGGGATGACGCTCTTCCTTTGTGTCACTGTGTCCCTGGAAAGGGCATGATTTTGAAAAAACTGTCTAGGACACAGTGTCATATGAAAAAAAAGCTGCAAACACATTTGTGTAGTTGTGTGATCTGCGTGTAAACAAACATGTTCTTGTAAACAAAGTTAGACACATGCCACTGCAGTCACATGCGCACAGGGGACGGACGCGTACCACATGTTCACTCCGGCTGCTGCCATCCACATGGGGGCCTTCTGCCAGAAGGAGGGGTGCATGGCCTCTCCCCTCACCCCTTCCTCCCTCCCTCGGGGTGACCTGCCCCTTGCTGAGCTCTACTTGCCCTGGAGGAAGGCATGCCCCCATCTCTTACGCCCACGGCCCTTCAGTTTTCCAAGGGGCAGGTCACCGGACAGGGAAGATGCAGCAGTCCGGATTCGGGAGCAGCACCGTCCCCTCGCACTGTCAGTCCCCGAGGGGCAGAGCAAGGCCAAGGAGAGCCCGGGCAGCAGATAATGCCAAAGGGAACCTCCGTGTAGCCCAAGAGGCTAATCCTGCAGGTCAGTGACTTATCCTGGTTTGAATAAACTTTGCATCCCATTTCTGCCTTCCTCTGTCATCCACCGCAGCCGGGATTTGTGAAGCGCCCACGATGAGATGGGCACTGTTGATGACAATAATCCCTGTCCTCATGAGCTCATACTTTAGTGGGAGAAACAAACACCAAGACCCGTAAGTAAAACGTCAAGCGGGTTGACACCAAAACATGCACGGACAGAAAAATGGGTGGGGTGGGAGGGAAGGAAACGTCCGCGGGGGTGGTCACAGTGTCATTCAGCTGGCGCTCATTTCTCTTGGAAGGCATGTGGGTGCCGGAGTCAGCCTCGATTTTAAGACGGAAAGGAGGGGCACCTGGGTGGTCCAGCAGTTGAGGATCTGCCTTTGGCTCAGGTCATGATCCCGGGGTCCCAGGAACGAGGCCCACATCAGGATCCCCACCAGGAGCCTGCCTCTCTGTCTCTGATGAATAAATAAATAAAATAAATAAATAAAATCTTAAAAAAAAAAAAAAAAAGAGTGAAAGGAGCACCAGAAGCGGAGCCGACCTCTCTTCCAGCACCCTGAGCAGGGCCTGGGTGTGAGTGGCAGACGTGCTCAGTGCCTACGGCTTACGAGGCTCCATCTGGGAGGGGCTGGGGGGGTGCTCCTACCGAACACCTCCTGTACACCGGGAGTTGGCGCAGGCCCCTCGGAGATCCCCCTCGGCACCTCCGGGCAGTCAACATGCACCTGTTATTTCCAAAGTGCTTGGCTGCCTGCGGTGAAGGGCAATTCACTGGTCAGCTGGGGGGTTGGGGGCGGGTGGGAAGAAACAGCCCCTGGCTGCTGTGTCTCCACCACACACCCAGAAGGGAAGTGGGTTCATCTCACTAAAGCGAGGTGGGGAGTTCGGAGCTGAGCTCCACTCAAGACAGAGCTACCCCACACTCCAGCTCCCCGTGAGAGGAAGCATATTCTAAAACCACCTAGCAATTTTTTTTTAAGATTGCTCTTAGACTTTGAGAAAGTTAATAAAATCCTTCATAAAAGGGCATTGTCCTTTGACGTAGCCTTTCCATTTCAGCAGCAGAAACGTTGCACAAGGCAGAAGAAGGAAAAAAGTAATTTAAAAACATCATTGGACTCAATCTGCCTTACTGACACTCGAACAAAATTTTATAGGGAAAGCCCACCCTGCTAGAGCCCCCTAGGGAGCAGTGCTGGAGTTGATCACATTTTAGCTGGCAGCTTTCCATGACAAATTTGTCTCAGGATCCGAGGCATTACTGGGGCTTTAAATAAGCGTGCTGCATTGAGAGCCTTAACTTTGGGCTCTCCTGGGGGTGGAGGAGACGTCTTAGATTAGAAGGCACCAGAATGACACTCAGATTACCTGCCTCACCTGTAAATCTCGGGCAGTCAACAAGGGTGCAGGATATAAGTCACCTGCCGGAAACTAACCCTCGGTGAGAGAAAACTCTGATAATCACTAACAAAAGCAAATAGTGATCATAACAGCTCTACTTACATGGGGCTTGCGGCATGTGATGCTTTATATCCATTACTTAGATTAATTCTCATAATTGCTCCATGAAGCTGGTACTGTTCCAAAGTTGGGCAAAGTGACCTGGAGTGTGTGTGACTTGGGCAATCTGCACAGCTAGCAATAGGGAGCCAGTATTTTTACCCAAGCCTCCCCGGCCTGTGTTACTAAGCGATCACTAAATGTGTCAGGCCGTAAGTGACCTGAGAGCTAATCCAGCCATGCTTCTTCTCAGTTTTGAGTAGGGCCTGTATGTACAGTTAACTCGGGGGCAGCTGAGTCCTCCGGCATATTTGCCGTACAAAGTTCATCCTCTTCAGTCCAAATGATGGCACGGTAGAGAATGCTTCTGCAGTCCCCCAGCTGGTTAAAGTAGTTCATAGGATCCCCAGGAGCACCTTATTACCATTGGTGGCTATGCTGCAAATGTACTTTGAAATGCCTTTTGTTTTTCTTGCTGCTTTTACAGCTTTCTTATTTAGGTGTTACTATTTCTGCTACATCAATTTCTCCTGAGTGACACTAAAGGCCCCAGGATTTGAATTTGCCTGTGACCCCAACTATTAACACTATACTGTATTTTTTTTTTCAGAAAGTCTGTTTTGCATTAATTTGTTCTAAGGCCCATTCCTACCTCCCAGGGACAGTAATATATCACAGCAGGGGGTGGCAAACGTTTTCTGTAAAGAGAACGATAGTCACTGTTTAAGGCCTTCACATCTCACGGTTTGCTGCTCAACTACATAACTCTGCATGGTAGCCATAGATAATACTAAATGAATGAGTATAGGACCATGTTGTAATAAAGCTTTATTAAAACAGGCGATGGGGGGCAGCCCGGGTGGCTCAGTGGTTTAGCACAGCCTTTAGCCCAGGGTGTGATGCTGGAGAACCGGGGTCGAGTCCCACGTCGGGCTCCCTGCATGGAGCCAACTTCTCCCTCCACCTGTGTCTCTGCCTCTCTCTCTCTCTCTCCTCTCTCTCTCTGTCTCTCTGTATCTCATGAATAAATAAATAAAATCTTAAAAAAAATAAAAACAGGCAATGGGCCAGATTTGGCCCAAGGGCCTTTGCATGTGCATCACTGAATTAGAGGGACATACTTCTTGCCCACTCCTGATTTCCTTCCAAATACAGAGCCGTGGGCACCTCGTACCTCAGGCGTCTCTCTGCACGGTCCCAGATAAGTAGAGCCATATATCAGATTGGTGACTTTAGGAAGAATAAACCGGACCTGCCAGGTTCAACTGTTCTTTCTCTGTTGGCAGTATCTGGCCCACAGGGGGTAGGGGTTCGGCTCTGCTTTTTCTGGGGCCCACAGGTGCAGTGGCTAGGTAGGTCTGCAACCCATTTTTGCCCAGAGTCCTTAGCAGTAACCTGCAACCTGGCTTTTATCTCTGATAAATATGTATCCTGACCTCCATCTGCTTTAATCTTTTATCTTATTTCACAATAGTTTCAAAGTGTACTTAACAGGACTCCTCAAAGATACACATAAAATGATGTATTTGTGAAATTCTTTTTTCATTTTGTCAGGAAGCCATACGAAATTTATGTTCTCTCAATAAAACAGCATGGACCAACTTAAAACATCGGGATTCCCGGCCTTTTGGCTGCTTCTCTCATGCTGTGCAATAATGTTCTGCATGAATCACAAATTGGCAACGATACAGGTCTTGCTTACTTAAATTGTAAAAATTCATTTAATAAATGAGATTATTTCCAGAAAAGTCCTTCCGAAACATATTGCTCATGGGAGGAAACACTCTGGGGTCTGTGGTGGCAGTGAGGTTGGGCACCACTGCTCTAAATCTCTCCAGTATTAATACTGAGTGGATATTCATGCTTAGGAGCACAGCACCCAGGCAGCAAAGACAGGAGAGCTACGAATGTTCTTTCTTCCTTCTGTCCACCTGTCCTTCTGTATTGCTCAAAGCCAAACAGAGAGGTGCTAACAGATATGAAGTCCTCCTGGTCAAGGTTCATGCGTTAGCTTGCTCAGGCTGCCAAAACAGAGCACCCAGACTGGGGGGTTTAAACGACAGAAATGTACTGTCTCGCAGTTCTGGTGGCCGGAAGTCTGAGATCAAGGTTCGTTCCAGCCTCCCTCCTTGGCTCGGGGAAGGCCATCTTCTCCCTGTGTGTTACTGCTGTCTTCAATCTACGCATGTCTGACTCTGGGTCCATAAGGACACTGGTCATACTGGATGAGGGCCCCCCACCCAATGACCCAACTTTGATTTGATTGCCTCTGTAGACTGTCTCCGAGTATGCTCACATTCTGAGGTGCTGAGGATGAGGATTCGAACATGATTATTTCAAGGGGATATAATTCAACCTGTAACAGTTGCTTAACCTAGAAACCACTGCTTTTGTTGGTAAGGCTAAGCTCCGGGACGTTCTCCTACATTTCACGGGGGGCAAGTCCTCCCGTGTGTGCTGACCTGATCTGGATGGGATCCATCTGGGCTCTGGGGGTGGTGGGTTGGGAGGAGAAGAGGAAAAGAAGGATGCATTCTGTGGGAGTCCCTCACACATCATGAGGGAAAGCCCTCCTTCCTCCCAGGCACTTGGCTCACCTATACCCTCGCTGAGCCACTCACTGCAGGCTGAGCATCCTTTTAATAATGATGCCCCGCACCCTGAACCCCAAGACACACTGCAGCAAGACACAGCACAAGGTACATTGGAGACATTTAGTGGAAATGGCTTGACCACAGGAGTAGAAGACTCCTGACAAGTTCTGAATTTGCTTCTTTTCCTTTGGCTTCTCTTCCTGCTTCCACTGCACGGTGGCCTTCACAGACCAGCAGGTTGTCCCCAGGAGGCCTGTGTGCCTGCTGGGGCCAGGCCAGAATCTTTTTTTTTTAATAATAAATTTATTTTTTATTGGTGTTCAATTTGCCAACATACAGAATAACACCCAGTGCTCATCCCGTCAAGTGACCCCTTCAGTGCCCGTCACCCATTCCCCCTACCCCTGCCCTCCTCCCCTTCTACCACCCCTAGTTCGTTTCCCAGAGTCAGGAGTCTTTATGTTCTGTCTCCCTTTCTGATATTTCCTACCCATTTCTTCTCCCTTCCCTTCTATTCCCTTTCACTATTATTTATATTCCCCAAATGAATGAGACCATATAATGTTTGTCCTTCTCCGATTGACTTATTTCACACAGCAGAATACCCTCCAGTTCCATCCATGTCGAAGCAAATAGTGGGTATTTGTCGTTTCTAATGGCTGAGGAATATCCCATTGTATACATAGACCACATCTTCTTTATCTATTCATCTTTCGATGGACACTGAGGCTCCTTCCCAGTTTGGCTATTGTGGACATTGCTGCTAGAAACATTGGGGTGCAGGTGTCCCGGCGTTTCACTGTATCTGTATCTTTGGGGTAAATCCCCAGCAGTGCAATTGCTGGGTCATAGGGCAGGTCTATTTTTAACTCTTTGAGGAACCTCCACACAGTTTTCCAGAGTGGCTGCACCAGTTCACATTCCCAGCAACAGTGTAAGAGGGTTCCCTTTTCTCCGCATCCTCTCCAACATTTGTGGTTTCCTGCCTTGTTAATTTTCCCCATTCTCACTGGTGTGAGGTGGTATCTCATTGTGGTTTTGATTTGTATTTCCCTGATGGCAAGTGATGCGGAGCATTTTCTCATATGCGTGTTGGCCATGTCTATGTCTTCCTCTGTGAGATTTCTGTTCATGTCTTTTGCCCATTTCATGATTGGATTGTTTGTTTCTTTGGTGTTGAGTTTAATAAGTTCTTTATAGATCTTGGAATCTAGCCCTTTATCTGATACGTCATTTGCAAATATCTTCTCCCATTCTGTAGGTTGTCTTTGAGTTTTGTTGACTGTATCCTTTGCTGTGCAAAAGCTTCTTATCTTGATGAAGTCCCAATAGTTCATTTTTGCTTTTGTTTCTTTTGCCTTCGTGGATGTATCTTGCAAGAAGTTACTGTCTAATGCAGGCTCCCTGCCCTGCTCTCCCTGCAGGCGGCTGTCCAGATCTGCCCATGGTTATCTTCATTTTGCAGGAGGGCTCTCCAAGGGTTTCTGTACCCTGGACTTTCTGGGCACAGTCGCTGCGGTGAGGGACTAGCCAGTGTGGTGCTCCTGAGACCCTCCTTCAGATCCAGGGCAGAGGGGTCACCTTGCTGCTCCTGGTGGTGGTACTTGAAGCCCAGTGGCTCCCAATACCTTCCCCTAAGAGCACATGACCCTAGCCCCCCCCAAATAGCTCGCAACACGGGGTGAGCATTGTCACACCCCACCCTACCTTGTAGGCCCTAACCCCAGGGCCCCATCCCAGGTGAGCATACCCCCCACCCCAACACACACACACACACACACACACACACACACATGGCTCAGCCCCTGCCCATCCTCTACTGAGGCGGGAGGTCCACCTTACTCTTATGGTCCTGGTAACTGTTACTCTTTGGGGTCCAGGCATCCCAGAGAAAGGCTGCTCACCCACTTTGCTTCCTCCTGTGACCCTGATGCCCCCTTAGTCTGTCTCCTGGGGTCCTACTCCAGTGCCTTCACAGGCTGTGCAGCCCTGCTTTTGTCCCTACCCTCCACTCCCATCCTTTCGGGTTTGTTGTTGTTGTTGTTGTTGTTGTTTTTAAGATTTTATTTATTCATTCATGAGAGACAGAGAGAGGCAGAGACTCAGGCAGAGGAGAAGCAGGCTCCATGCAGGGATCCCGATGTGGGACTCGATTCTGGGACTCCAGGATCAAGCTGGAGGCAGATGCTTAACTGCTGAGCCACCCAGGTGTCCCCACCCCACCCCTTTGAAGCCCCATCTCCAGAGTCCGACCCCAGAGTTGCTTACCAGTCCCTGGGATGCCCAAAAGTGTAGCCCTGGGCTGCAGCTCCCCTCACCCAACCTCCCCTGCCCTTCTCCCTAGACTTGGTCCTCGGGAGCGAGGCCTCCAATGGATCCCCAGCAGAACTCCAACCCAGACCCACAACCGCGCAGGGCTGCCTCGACCCTATCCCTCCTCTCCTCAGCCTCCGTCTTAGCTCCGCACCCCCGCTCGCATCCCCTCTCCCCACCCCCGCCCACTCACCCCCGGCCCCTCCCCGGCCCCCCCGCCTCCTGCCCGCCCCTGCGCCCCGCCCCCCCGCGCAGCCCCGCCCCAGCACGGCTCACCCGGCCCCGGCGGTGGTAGTAGCTGTGCTCCGTGGGGTCCAGGCGCCGCGGCGGCACGTAGCTGAAGGCGGACAGCGCCGAGAGGGGCAGCGGCCGGGGCCGGCCCCGCAGCGTGTCGGCGGTGATCTCCTCGTCGTCGTCCTCCATGCCTCCCGGTGCAGCCCGCCCCGGCCCTGCAGCCGCCCGCCGCCCGCGTTCCGCGTCGCCTGGAGACCGGGGGGCGCGACGCCTGGGCCGCGGGGGGGCGGGGCCGGGGCTGGGGGCGGGGCTGGGGGCGGACCCCCTCCCGCGGCCCCTCCTCCCCCCCTCCCCTCGCCCCCCTCCCCCCTCCCTCCCTCCCTCCCGGCCCCCGGAGCCCCCGCTGCGGAAGGTTCCCGCGGGCGGAGATGCGGCGCGACGAGCACCTCCCACCCTGCCGACCCCCCGCGGCGGCCGCTCGGGACCGCGCTCCTACCTGCGCGGCGCGGAGGTGCGTCCTGCAGCCCGGGCTCGTCCGTGGGGCTCGCGGTCCGCGGGGAAGGGGAGCGGCGCCTGGCGGGCCCGGAGCAGCCGCGCGGGGGAACGCAGCGGAGCCACACACGGAGCTTGACTTTCCGGTAACCACACCGAAAAGGTAAAAAGACACAGGTGAAGTCCATGGTAATGGTATTCATTCTACTCAGTCCAGAACATTATCATTTTATCATGTAGCCACAGTGCAAGGGCAGGTGGCCGCATGCGGCTGGCAGGTCGGGCCGCGGAGGTGTAAAGCGCCCAGGAACTCTCGGGGTGTCCGCGGCTCCGCCTGGGGCCCCGGCGCCCCTCGGGTCATCCTCTCTAGGTCGGAGTGCGGCTCAGCAGGCCTGCTCCCCTGACCGGAAAGTTCATGGAGCGGAGGTGCCTCTCCAACCTCCTGTAAAGAGGTAACAGGTGATGAGGCCTATGAGGCTTTGATTTTTTTTTTTTTTTCATTTATTTATGATAGTCACAGAGAGAGGCAGAGACACAGGCAGAGAGAGAAGCAGGCTCCATGCACCGGGAGCCCGACATGGGATTCGATCCCAGGTCTCTGGGATCGCGCCCTGGGCCAAAGGCAGGCGCCAAACCGCTGCGCCACCCAGGGATCCCGGCCCTCAGGCTTTGAAAATCTTCCTTAGGTACTTCGGTATCGCGGTGTGGAAAGTGGAAGTAGCTGACACCAATTAGCTTGAGAAGGCAGCTAAAACTGACACTGAAATAATTTGATCATGAAATCCTGTCCCACATTCTAGGGATGTGAATCTGTTACTTGTCTCCGTAGGTGACATTTAATTATGGGCTAAGGTGACATTTAATTATGGGCTACACTGGGAGCTCTGGAGGGCAAGGCGACACGCATACATCTGTTCCTTCTTTGATGGCTCAAGTAGGTCCTCAGGAAATATTTGGTGACTAAATAAACGGATGCAGTCACCACAGCTTGGTTCCCTCTAAAGGTACAACTAGGACAAGGGCTTGAGTGCTCTGGTCTTATTTGGGAGATAATCCCAGGGAGCATGAATGAAGGACCAGAGGAGCGAAAGGAGCAGGAGAGGAGGTATAAGGATGAGTTATCAAGGTCATGGCAGAGGACAGCTGGAGCGCTGCCATGCCCAGAACTTTCTGGGCAGCATGAAGTGGACTCTCAGAATTGCCTGCCAGACAGACCTGGAGGTGCCTTTTATCCCTGGTATGCAGTCCTCCTGGGTTGACACCTGCTCTTGGATCTTTTACTCCTGACCATGTATGACCCCTGCCCGGGGCTATACGGGCTCCCCTGCAGACATCTCAGGACCAGAGAAACTCTGGGTTTCACAGCAGAGGGCATAGGGCATCTACTGAGTGGTGCTGCTGTTTCAGGAGGTGAGTGGTAGCCTCGAGGAAGGCTGCCATCCCCGAGGCTGCAAGGACAGGGACCTAAAGGAGGAGAAGATAATAGGTAAGACATGCTTTGCCCGTTTCCGTTATCTAGAGGACCAGATTCCTTTAAAAACTTTTTTCCTCCTGTATGATCCTATTATGTATTCCAGGTATGAGTGAAACCCGAAGTCAGAGTCTAATTTGTGTAGTCCTTCACGTCTGTAACTTGTACTTAGAAAGTTCTATGCAGGAAGGAAAGGGAAAAGAATGAACAGGTAACTCTCAAAGGAAGTGAATTGATCACGCAAGCACGCACACACCGCCTGTGAGTTAACCGTCCAGGGTGCAAGTGACAACCTCAGCCTCAGTCCGTCTCGTGGGGCCAGTGCAGCAGAATGGGGTTGTTGCTGACTTTGGGGGGATCATGTTGCCCCACTCCGGCCCAGGCTGACTGCCACTGTCTCGTGACGGTCCACGCAGCCTGCGGTGCTCACCCGGCAGAACCTCTGCTACCTCTGCAGGAACGGGAGCCAAGTACTTGCGGGGCGGCCTCTACTGCATAAACACGGCTGCTCTCGGGAGTGTGGGAGGTCCTGAGTTCACATTGCAGCTGGAACCCTGTGCCCTTTCTCCTGACATCTGGACAGACGTGAGCATGGGGAGGCCCAGCAGGAAGTGCTCTTTATTGACGTCAGGCAGGGAAGGAGAAATCACAGAAGAAGCCGCCGTGTCCCAGTTAGCATGTCACATAATATGCAGCAGTGGCTTCAGTGGTATGTAATGTTTATCAGGACCTCTCAGAAACCAAACCCTTCAAGGTTTCAGGCCAGAAAGGAGCCTCTAGGTCTTTGTGCTGATGAGAGAGTGGCGATGTGGCAGGGTTCTGTGCAGTGCAGGGGACACAGCCAGTGGGGGCGCCTGCAGGAGGGTGTGGGAAGCTCTTGGGAGAGAGACGGGGCCTGTCTGATGGGAGGGTTTTCTTTGTAGGGCTTCGAGACCATCCAGAGATGCAGCCAGGGCCCTACTAAGCACAAAGCCTCATGCTGCATGTGGAGGTTTCAAAACAAGGGTAAAAAATAATAATAATAAATATAAATAAAATAAAACAGGGTTAATATCTCCATTTTGAATATGAAAACTTTTACAATTATTTTGTCTTTAAATGTCAATGTGAACTCACTTAAGTGGCTCTACATAATTGGGCTTTAATTCACAGGCTTTAAAACATCAGAAAACTGACTTGGATTGAGTGCTCCTCCACATTTGGCAGGCTGAGAGTACAAGGGACATAAAAACACCACATTCGACACCAGCTAGGAGGAGAGTGCATCAGACTTCAGGGGGCATTTTGACGTCCAGGGCTATGAAAGGATGCTCTCACAAGCCCAGATAGCTGCCTGCACGGGTTTCCAAAACCCGTACCAGTGCTGTCTGATGGTGACAGCAGCAGTGTGGCTCTGGGCGTGGAATGGGGCACTGCTGTCTTCCAAACCATCGTAACCAGATCATGAGCATGCTGGTGGGCCATGGTGGGACTGGACAAGCCTTTACCTTCCTGGACACCTCTTCCCTGGTAAAATGACATGATCAATGTCAGTGGATTTAGAGAGCATGTCTGTCATAAAGATTTTCCTGTAGGCTGGCTCATTAAATTGAAGGGGGTCCCTGTGGTCACTTTCAACATCAAACTTATGAATCAACATATAAATGTAAATTTCATTTTGGTTTGTTCACCTTGTTTTTCTTTAAAGTTTTTATTTAAATTCCAGTTAGTTAATATATAGTGTAATATTGGCTTCAGGAGTAGAATTTAGTGATTCGTCACTTCCATATAACAGCCAATGCTCATCTCAAGTACCCTGCTTAAGGCCCATCACCCATCTAGCCCATCCCCCGCACACCTACATCCCTTAATTCTCAGTTTGTCCTCTATAGCTAAGAGTCTGATTTATGGTTTGCCTCTTTTTCCCCCCATGTTCATCTGTTTTGTTTCTGAAATTCTACATATAAGTGAAATCATATGGTATTTGTCTTTCTCAGACTAACATATTTCGCTTAGCATAAAACACTCTACTCATTGACATCATTGCAAATAGCAAGATTTCATTCTTTTTTATGGCCAAGTAATATCTCATTGTGTGTTTGTGTGTGTGTGTACATGCGTATACATCTTCTTTATCCATGGACGTTTGGACTCCTTCCATACATAATTTGGCTCTTGTAGATAATGTTGGTATTTACATCGGGATGCCTGTATCCCTTTGATTTAGTATTTTTGTATCCTTTGGGTAAATACCTAGTAATGCAATTGCTGGATTATAGGGTAGTTTGATTTTTAATTTTGAGGAACCTCCATATTGTTCTCCAGAGTGGCTGCACCAGTTTGCCTTTCCACCAAAAATGCAAGAGAATTCCCTTTTCTCAGTATCCTCATCAACATCTGTTGTTTCCTGTCCTGTTAATTTTAGCCATTCTGATTGGTGTGAGGTCCCATGTCATCATGTTTTGATTTGTCTTTCTCTGATGATATATGATGTTGAGCATCTTTTCATGTATCTGTTGGCCATCTGGATGTCTTCTTTGGAGAAATGGCCATGACTTATGCCCATTTCTTAACCAGATGATTTATTTTGGGGTTGTTGAGTTTGATAAGTTCTTTATAGATTTTGGATACTTTATCAGATATGTCATTTAAAAATACCCTCTTCCATTCTGAAGATATTTAGTTTTAGTGTACTGTTTTGTTGATTGTCTCCTTCCCCATGCAGAAGCTTTTCATCTTGATGAAGTCCCAATAGTTTATTTTCACTTTGTTGATTTTGAAATAAAAATGGTGTGATTTTATATGATGCCTAAAATGAACATTTTCTGATACAGCTCTAGCAATGAGTAGCACCACCCTCCAGGAACCAGGTTCTAAAGAGAGGGTTGCCCCCAGGTCTGAGACCGGAAATGGTAACAGGAGCCTGGAGCATTGTGTTGGGCCAAGAAATTTCCAAAAACTAATGTGTCAAGTCAAAAAGACACAGGGGCCAACCTAAAGGGTATCTCATTGGTCTACGAGGAAACAATTTAAGTATCAAAAAGGTGACTGCAATACACTGAAACGTATCAATATATATATATACATATATTTCATGAGCGGGTAACTTTCTAAGACAGAAAACACCTGTCCAGACCACTAACATTTTATTCAAAAAATTGATACAAGGAAGTAACATTTTGCTTCTCATATTTTTTTTTTTCTGTATAAACCTTAGTTTAGGGCATGTAAATAGTTGATGAGAGAAATTTCTTCTTTACAGATGAATACAAGCTAATAAAGATAAAAGTGATGACAGAATTAGGAAATCTTTTTTTTTCCCCCAAACACCTACTGGGATAATGGATCTAGGCAGCCATCACCCAGAGGGGGTAAAACCAGGGAGTGAAAGGCTGATGGTGAACTATGTAAGTAGTGTTCGGTCAGGCTGGTAATTCAGGAAGCCCCTGATCAGTTTTAGTAACTATTGCTAAGGGGACAGCGGGACATGATGGTATGACACAGAGCAAATGCACCACTTCTGAAGCAGGCGTCCTTGACGACAAATCTTAAGCAGAATCTAACCAAACCTGTGGATCGAACTTTTAATTTAATAGGAAATACAACAATTGGAGGAATAAGGTAGCTAACGCCAAATCGAGAGTATGGGACGTTTCACAGGGCAAGTCCTCTAACTTCTCTAATAAAATAATGATGTGACTAGATGAGCGAGGGGGCAGTTGTAGATGTGAGACTTAAAGCTTAGTGCTAGAACATCCAAATGTAATATGTGACCTTTGGAGCCTGATTCAAACAAGCCAACAGTTAAAAATGATCTTTGAGACCGCAGAGGAAATTTAGAATATAGACCAGGTATTTAGTGGTTGTAGAGAATAATTATTAGTTTTGCTGTAATAATGGTAGAATAGTTAGATTAAAAAAAAATGTTTGTTGGGGTGCCTGGGTGGCTCAGTGGCTGAGCGTCTGCCTTCGGCTCAGGGCGTGATCCTGGGGTCCTGGGATCAAGTCCCGCATCAGGCTCCCTGCAGGGAGCCTGCTTCTCCCTCTGCCTGTGTCTCTGCCTCTCTCATGAATAAATAAATAAAATCTTTAAAAAGCAAAACTGAACACAAAATACTGAAGTATTTAGGATAAAAGTAGATGATAGCTTAGATTTCTCTACAAACTTTCCAATAAAAAAAGGAAAAGAAAGGGAATGAACAGATGAAACATAATTGGAAAATTCTGCTAATTTTTCATGCTGAATGAAAGGACTCACATGGATTCATTACGCAGTTCTGTCTCGAGACGTTTTTTGTGTGTGTTCAAAGTTTTCCATAAAAAAAAAGTTAAAAATGTTGTGCCCAAGATTGCGAATCCAAGAAACCACCAAGGAGCCGACACCGATGCAAACACACGAGGGTTTATTTACAAGCTCGGGCTTGGGTCCAAGTGCACCCGACACAGCAGAGCAGGGACTTGGACCCCGAGACTAAGAGGCGTAGCAGCTTTATAGGGGCCAGTGGCCCATGGGATACGCAGAGAGTTGCACAGTCATGTTGGTCCACAGGCAGGTGGCCGATTGAATTACACCTTACCCTATAGGATCCCCTTGAGCTGGCCTATTACTTTGGTCAGAATCGGCGCGCAGTTGTGGCGGGCACAAGGCGGGGTTACATTGTTATGAGCCGATTTCCGATTAGGGTGTGTCCAGCGGCTCGACTAGGGTGCGGCAGCGCCTTAAGCAATAAGCAGGTCATGTGGGGGTGATACAGGAGGTGGCGGGTGTAGCACAAAATGGAGTTAGTCCTGCTCTGCTTGTCCAGGGGTAGGGGATTTTTGTTAAATTTCCTGGGTCCCACAAAAAACAGTAGAGTCATTAAGAGATACTGTTTCTTGCAATCAGAACCCAAAATATCACAGAGTATGCACCAGATGCTGGGGACCCTGGGATGGTGCGAAGTTGAGGTGAGGGAGACAGCACCCCAGGAGAACCAAACAGGAAGGGTGGCCAGGGTGATCAGAGGGCTGGGGTAAAGCTGAATGAAGCTGGGTTGCGTGTAGAAGGGCTAAACATCAGGCCTGGCCTGAGAAGCGGACCTGGTGTCCTCGAAGGTAAGGTAAATGTGGGGTGTTGTGTCCAACCCCCTCCCTGCTGAAGCTCTGCGTCGGGGTGGAAATGGAGGCGGCTTCTGTGTCAGAATCACCTATGCGGCTCAGATCCTGCAGGCGATAGAGGAATGTTCCATTCCTATTGATTCGGTTTCAAATAGCAAAGATTTTACAGGGAGGATTCTCAGCACCATGTCCTTGGTGCTAATTAACAAAAGCAGCTGCCACAGGTTCACCAGGTGAAGGCCCAGGAGGCTTCCCCAAGTGCGCCCTTGCCGCCAGGTGACACGGGCACCACCACCCAGAGCCCACGGGTCTCTCCGAGCATTTACTACTTTCCAAGCATCCTGGCCAAACAGTATCCAAGGTGCCCATTTCATTATCCTGCGCGAAGCAGTTAGACTCCCAAGGGCGCGTGCATGCTCCCAGTTTGGGGACATCTCAGCGTTGGGGGGCTAATTCACCGGGCTCGCCGGCACGGAGCCCGGAGGCCCTCGCTGCCCTTGGACACAGTCTTCAGGTGGGTGCAACGCCCAGAGAGGAACGGAGGGGCTCCCTGCCTCCCCAGAATCCTGTCAGACACGCTGAGTTCTGCTGCTTCCACCCAGCGGACGTTCACCAGCTGTCCAGACACACCTGGCCGCACGGCACGGGCAGGTCGGGCCCTGGTCTCCCAGAAGTGCCCCCCCCCCGGCAGGCGCCTCCTGCCCCAGCGTCCTGTTTACCCTTCATGCCTGGGCGGGCCTTGTTCAGGCAAAATGCCTTCCTTCTTTGGACGAAGGGAAGGGAAGGCGCCCGTTTGCTTCTGGCAGAACAGTCAGCGGTGCTCCCGCAGCTCCTGCCCCCCGCCCCCCCCAGGCGCCCGGCCCATCCTCTGGCCTCCGGAACTCTTCCCTCTGCAGGCGGCAACCCTGGGCGCGTCCGGAGCTCTGCTGCCCCCTGGAGGCCGGCCTGAGGAATGTCATCGTGTGCGGCTGGCGTCCTGTCTGCAAGTCCAACTCATTTTCCCCATTTTTTCTTTCTGTCTCCTTCCTTTCCTTTTTCCTTTCTTTTAAAATTTTCTTTGCTTTTACTTTTGGAAAGCTACAGCAAGGTATTTAAAGAGATCATCGATGTATGGTTAACAAGAGCTAGGAGACTGGATATGTCCTTCCAAGAATAGCATCACTTTGGCTTGTATGGGTCAACATTTCAAGTCAGAGGCCCGAGGGCTGAGTTGATGAGGACTGAGCTTTATCATTTTACAGCGTTCATCAAATTCACTCCAATTGGTGAAGCCAGAGACCTTGTATGTATTAGGCCAAATGATCCTTATGGCATACTTGCTCATTTTCAGGATTAAAATTTGCTTAAAACAGAAGTGGCAGTCAGACTGGCATCCTATGGTGAGGCTGCCCTGTTTTGTGCTGCATGCTCTTTGGTCAGGCCGTGCCTGAAATGCTCTCACCGCACACTCACCGGCCTTCGTCTAACCTTGGGCTCACAAGGCTTTCCAGGAACGCTGCTCTCCCTCTCCGGCAGGCCTGGAGGGTCCTGCATTCTGAGTCTTGCACACCCTCCGGGAGCCGGCTGGGTTGTCACTGTCATCATCTGCTCCTGGATCTGCCTCATTTGATCCTAGCCCCTCCAGGCTGGGCCCTTTCCTGCTGCCCTCTGCAGTTGCAGCATTCAGGCCCCCGCCCAGGCATTGGTGTCATCAGAGTGTTTTAAAGTCTGCCAAGCCGACGACGGGTAGGGGAGAGCCAAGGAGACAGAGGCCCACCAGATGATGGTCTGAATACGGGGGCGGGGGTCTGATTCCCATGAGAGGATGAGGGAGAAAAGGTCCCGACAGGGGGAGAATTCACAGAAACAGGAAAGGTGGAGGGAGAGCACTCTGGGCCGTACTTTCTTCTTGTAGCATTTGGAGCAGTCATCGCCTGTGTGTGTGGCTGTTTGTCAGGTCTTTCCTTGCTTTTCTCACTCCTCAGGCTGTTCCCCCACCTGCCCAGGGATGAGCGAGTCACATCCCTGGAGGCAAGGGAGGGAGCGGCAAGGTCACAGGGGCACAGGGCCCACAGCCTCTGGGCACCTCTCCCTACCCCACCCCAGTTTGCCTGTCATCTATCCTCTGCAATCAGAGCCATGCCCTTCACTAGCTAACAGGCTGTCAGCTTACTCTGCTCTGGGTGCTTTCCCAAGTGTTTTATGTATTTTAACTAATTCTCATTTCAACCTGTTATGGGTTGAATGGTGTCCCCCCCACCAAAAAGCTAATCCCCAATACCTGTGACTATGACCTTATTTGGACGTAAGGTTTTCGCAGATCAATCAAGTTAAGATGAGGTCATTGGGGTGGGCCCCAATCCAATATGGCTTGAGTCGTTTAAAAACATGGGAATTTGGGCACAGAAATGCTGCCCAAATGGACATACCCCCCATCCTGGGACAACAGCCGTGTGAGCGGGAGACTGGCACTGGAGTGATACAACCACACACCAAGGAAGAGCTGGGGCCACCAGAAGCTGGAAGAAGCAAGAGATCTTCCCCCAGAGCCTGTGGAGGGAGTATGGCCCTGCTGACACTTTGATTTCAGACTTCCTGCCCCCAGAACCGTGAGAAAATACATTTCTATTGTTTTAGGCCGCCCAGTTTGTGGTACTCTGTGGTAGCAGTCCCAGAAAACTATCTGCAGCCCTGTTATTACTTATGATTATCCCTGTGGCAATGTAGGCCCAAGGTCATCAGTTAGAAGGGGAATGGCTGGAACTCAAACCCAGGCTAGTTTTAGCCACCATGCTCTACTCCTCAAGACTAGATTCAAATCCTCATTCATCTTTCGTGATGAATGAGATGGGTAGGACACTCGAGCTCACGGAGTTGATCCATGACCCTGAAGAGTGGTAACAAAACCCAAATGAGGCCGGTCTCGCAGGAGTGTCAGGCTGCACAGCTCAGTGGGGGCTGGGCAGGGCTAAGAGCAACCTGTCTCCCTGTCCCAGGTCACAGAAGTCCCTGGTGGAAGAGCCCGAGTGCCCAAGTCCAAAGCACTCTCGACCCTCTACCAGCCAGCCTCCTCGTCCTCTTCTCCCCGGAACTTTGACCTGACCCCCATGGGACGAGGATGCATCTGTACTCAATGGAAGACAATTTGATTCATTCTGGTTTCAAAATTCAGAAGCTTCTCTCTCCATCAAATGCCCCTCCCAAAACCCCACCCAAATAAGTTAACCTCCACGTCTTTACACTTTACAGGTTTCTTTTTATATTTGTTACAAGAGGAAACACAGGTCTTGAAAGAAAATATTCTCAGCAGCAAATGACTATCACTTAAAAATGTGATAGTGATAGACACTTAAAAATGACGACACTCATTATGTTCCTTTATTGTCCTTGGTCAATTGCTTCCTGTATAAAAGTCCCTGTAATAGCACTTATTAAATAAAAATAAAAATTTATTTTAAACTGACCCCTGAAAAAAAAATAAAAATAAACTGACCCCTGGCAAGTGTATACATGGTATAAGGAAAACTAGACCCTTTCCAGCTCACCCCAGGCCATGAGCAAATGTACATTCTTTTTTTTGTCCTGAGTCCCACAAAACGCAAATTCTTCACTATTTGCGTCCCAAAGGTGGTATTCCTTCTTGTTACCAACAAACGCCCGTGCTTTGAGGAAAGAGTTTTCTTTGCAAATATTCCACGAGTTCACCTCTTGATTTTAGCACCTCGATCTCATAATAGGGGATCTGTAAAGGGAGGGAAATACCAGACATCATCATCTGCCATGTTCTGAAATCACCTGGTGTTCTGTTTCTCAGACCCTCCCCCCTTGGCAGAATGGGAGCTCCTGGAGGGCAAAGCTCACAGCTAGTCATCATGTGCCCCCAGTACCTCCAACAGTGCTTGGCACAAAGTAGGGCTCAGTAAATAAGCCACAGAACATGCAGAGCAAACTGGCGCTCTAGCACAGAGGGAGGCTCACATTTCAGATTAGGGTGGAAGGGGAGCCTGAGCCAGGAGCCGGTGCTGAGCTGGAATTTGGATTCAGAGTGGTGGAGACCAGTCAGACGGTGGCAGCAGCATGGGCAAAGGGAGAAAGGCAAGAGAGTGTGGAGAGGGACGGGGGGCAGGAAAGAGACAGCTGAGCTCAGACCTGGGGGAGTGTGTTGTGTGCAGAGATGTAGAGGGGTTTTTGCTTTATCCTGTAAGCAGAGAAGGAAAAATAAAGGTTTCTGAACATGCACTGGTGCGTTAATTTTAGGAAAATTAGTCTGGAGATGTAGGTAAAATATGCCATGGAAAAAGTAACCAGACAGGACAGCAGAGAGCACACTGGCAGACAGCTAGACAGCCGGGGGGCTCCATGTAGCATCACCGCGGACTCCCCACAGGAGCTTTGGTAAGTGATAGATAATGCAAACAGAAATCAGGGCTGAAGCATTTAAAGTGTCGGTGAGGATCCTGGTTTTAATGGGTCATCTTTTCTATTTCTATTCATTAAATTGAAGGAAATAAAAGCAAAACAGATATTCTAATAATTTAGTAATTCTAGAGGTAGAGATTAATAACGTAGTTTATAGAGAATGCAGAGATGCTTCACTTTTGGAAAAAGGAAGATTTGAATATTCTGTATATGAATTTAGAGACCAAGCCTAATGAATGAAGTTAGGATTTAAACTTGATGTAAGATTCTTGGTCCACTGGGCTGACATCCTACCTAGTACCCTAGGAGAAGCAAGTCTAAAGTAGAAATTGCTTTTGAAGCAAAGGAAACAGAACTCGTACCTGAACAACCTGATAACCAAGCAAGCGCAGGTGTCTCTGTTTAATAGCTTCCTTTCCCAATAAGTGTTTGCTATTCAGAGAAAATCGTTTTGGATCATCAATGCACAGTGCTACCCTGAAAAATCAGAGAGGGAAACTCAAAATTTTCATTTTTCATTTTTTTTCCAATTCTTTACTTAACTTCAATTTAGTTAACATATAGTGTATTACTGGTTTCAGAGATAATTTAGTGGTTCATCAGTTGCATACAACACCCGGTGCTCATATCACCACGTGGCCTCCTCAATGCCCATCACCCAGTTACCCCATCTCCCCCAACCTCCCCTCCAGCAACCCTGTTTGTTTCCCAGAGTTAAGAGTCTCTTACAGTTTGCCTCCCTCTCTGTTTTTCTTATTTTTTCCTTCCTTTCCCCTATGATCCTGTTTTGTTTCTTAAGTTCCACATATAAGTGAAATCATATGGTATTTGTTTTTGTCTGACTTACTTCGCTTAGCATTATACACTCTAGTTTCATCCATGTCATTGCAAACGGCAAGATTTCATCCTTTTTGATGGCTGAGTCAATATTCCACTGTATACACCACGTCTTTATCCATTCATCTACTGATGGACCTCTGGGCTCTTACCATATATTGGCTTTTGTGGACATTGCTGCTATAAACATTGCGGTGCAGGTGCCCCTTCAAATCACTGTTTGTATCCTTCAGACAAATACCCAATAGTGCAATTGTTGGGTTGTACGGTAGCTCTATTTACAACTTTTTGAGGAACCTCCATACTGTTTTCCAGAGTAGCTGCAACAGCTTACATTCCCACCAATAGTATAAAAGGGTTAGCATTTCTCCACATCCTCATTTGTTGTTTCCTGACTTGTTATTTTTACTCATTCTGACAGGTGAGTGGTATCTCATCGTGGTTTTGACATGTATTTCCCCGAGGCCGATGATGTGGAGCAGTTTTTCATGTGCCTGTTGGCCATGTGTATGTCTTCTTTGGAGATACGTCTGTTCATGTCTTCTGTTTATTCCTTGACTGGATTATTTGTTTTTTTGGATATTAAGTTTGAGAAGTTCTTTATAGATTTTGGATACTAGCCCTTTATCTGGTAAGAGGGAGAAACTTAATTTTTAAGACAATCCAAAATATTTATACATTTTTAGTGGCAAGGCTTTACTTGGGATTTGGCTATTCCTGTGTGTCAGCATTATTTTCATGGAACTCATGGGTGTGCTACCTTTTCCTGTGCTGAAAGAGCACTCAAGTTTTTAAATATTGTTTATGTTACATGGAATTTCCAAAAATGGGGTGCTGCACTCTAGTGTCTTTACTTCCAGAACCATGTCCACTTTCCCCCCTTGAGGAAATAGCATTGATTATCAAGCCCGCTGAGTCTTATAAAATTTTCTTTACCTTTTATGCACATCTTCATGGACTGCAGATGGTAGTACTAATCCTTCTTCATCTAATTTAATTTCAACATCTGGTGAGAGAAGGAAGGACACATTCTACGTGTGATACCCTCACAAACACTACGCGCCTGTCCTCCTCCTCCTTCTGTTTTGAATTCTTCCACAATGCAGTGTACCAGCTGCACTGGAGGCTGCAAAGTAATGGCCACAGCAGACCATGGTGAGGATTTCGCTGTAACCAGCTCTATGATCAACTAAGTCAGCCTTAAATTAAGGAGGCTCAACCACATGTAAATCAGAAGTGGGTCCTCAAGGTAGTGGGCATGATGAGAACCTCACCTGCTTTCTCCTTCTCCTTGTAGTAAGTGGTGGGAAACTGAAAGATGAAGAAAATTTTCTTCACCCAGGGTGAAGAAAATCCTTTAACTGAAACAAGGGTATAACCTCCACAAGTCAAAAGTTTCATCACTGGGGCTCCCAGAGCCACCAGCGTTGGCAGTGCCTCCTGACCCCAACACGTAGTCTCTGGGCACAGTAGGCCCCCACCCCTTCCCTCCGTGTCCTCCTGCCATTCCTTTTGTAAAAAGAGTTCCTAAAGGAGGAGGTGAGCTAGGACCACCTGAAGCCTATATGACGCTGTCTCCTTTAAGCTGATTTTCTTTTACTTGTTAATTTTAAAAACCAGTGAAGGGGCAGAGGGCCTCAAAGTCTCCAGTCAGCCCTGTCCAACAGCACTTTCTGCTGGGAAGCACGTGTTTTCACCCCTGCTGTCCAGTGCGACAGCCACCAGCCCCCTGTGATTCTGAGTGTTGGACACAAGACTAGTGCAACCCAGGAACTGAACTCTAGATGGATTTTACATTTTAGCTAATGTAAACTTTAGCAGCTTGAGGTACTAGCTCCGTGTGTTGGACAGCACGGAGCTAGAGTACCACAGCAGCTAACAATGATCCAGTGCTTACTACACTCCAGGTATCGCTCTGCAACACTCACTTGGTCCTGACACAAGTCTGGGTCACTATACTTCTTACTCTAATTTTATAGGAAAAAAAGCAAGCAGGAAAAGGTTACTCTGCCCTAAGACATCCCACTACCATGTGGTTACCACATGGGACCCCCCTGCTCCCAACAGTCTGGACTCTACAGCCTTATTGTTCACCCACTGTTCCAACAGCCTTCAGGAGAGGGCCACCTCCACTTCACATTTCCAGATCGTCCAGTGGCTACTGAGACCCACAGAAACCCACATGTTCCCAAAGAGGACGGCATGCCAAGGCTGGTAAGCAAGGACAAAACTCCCTCCTACTTACCTATTGTGTAACAATAGGGTGTTAACACTTTTGAGGCAAAATACAATCTTGCTCCCAAAAGGTCAATTAGTCCAGTCTTCACAGATCTGAAAAGCTGAAAATCCACAGGTGTTTCCAGAGAACAGCACGGAGTAAGAAATGACCTCACTTGATATTTAGAAAGAAGTTTCTGGCCCTAAAAATTGGATGTTTAAAAATTGGATGAGAAAGAAAGATAAGATAAAGAAACAGAAAATAAAACAGGTTACCACCTGAGCATAAGTCTGATCAGAACTACTTATAGGCAGGATACTTTTCCAGGGTTAGGAACAAATATCTTCCTTGAAGTGACAACAAAAAATATTCTTATGGTAGTTCAAATCCAATACATCAATGTTATCTTTTAAAGTGTTTTAAAAGTAGTCAGTGGTCATAGAAAGAAACGAAGGAAGGGAACAACGATGCTATTACAGCTCAAGAAACGTCCCTGGAACTCTTAGAATTGTGTTAAGGGCCTTGAGGACACTCACGTTTTTAGTAAAGGACAAAATGATACAGGTGATGTTTCACCTTAGGGAGAAAAGGATAGCTATGTAGTAAATGGTGCAACTGGTAATCCAACTGGAGAACCATGTGAAAGTTCTAGCATACACCATGGATTACCACAAATTCCAAGTGAGTTAAAGAGCTAAATACAGGAAGGGAAATGATACTTTTAAAAATTTAGTAAAATATTCATATTATTTTAGGAGTGGTAAGATATTCTGGAGAGAGCAAATCCAGAAGTCATAAAAGATAGAAAGATTTCACTACAGAAAACTAAAAGGTTTTTGTATAGCAAAAAGATATAAACAGTATTAAATTAAAACAAATGAAAAAATAAGAACTACAGGGGCACCTGGGTAGCTCAGTCAGTTAAACATTTGACTCTCGGTTTCAGCTCAGGTCATGACCTTGGGGTCCTGAGATCAAGCGCCCCTTGTTGGGCTCCGTGTTCAGCATGGGATCTGCTTAAGTTTCTCACTCACACTCTGCTCCCCTCTCCCTCTGCATATATGTGCACATGTGCTCTCCCTCAAAAAAAAAAAAAAAAAAAAGACAAACTACCCAATAGGAACCGGAGTCAGGAGGTCACAAGAGGATTTGCAGCAAACATGCATGAACCAATAAGCACTGTGATGAAAGTATGTTTGACTCATTATTTTTCATTAAACAAGTGACATGGTTGTCTTTTCCACGGAGTCAAATGACAACAATTAAAGGACCGATAACACGCAGCAAGAGAAGAGGCAAAGCCACAGCCATCTTCATTTCCTGCAGGACAAGGGACATGTACAACCATTAGGGGCAAAAGTGTGTAGGTAACGCAGTTATCTCACTTTCAGGAATCTAGTCTCTAGATTGAAAAACAAAAAGGCTCCAGTAGGGAAGGACATGTAACAATGTTTACTACAGCCCGTTGACGGAGAGAAATGCTGGGAGAAACCTGGAAGTCCAACAATGATGGAATGGAATAAATACCTGGAAATAGCATGCCCTTCTTAAGAAGAATACTTTATGTATTGCCCCTGGGAGTGTACATGATGTGCCAGGTGTATAAAAGCACACTGTCCTTGCAATAGCCCCAAGCCTAGGCATGAGAGAAACAGGATAGTGTTCGTGCCTGTGTGCACAAAAAACTGCTGCCAACGCTGCTCCTTCAGGGATGGAAGGCTGGGGGTAAGTAGCACTGGCTTCTATGTACCTTAGCACTATTTAAGGGGCTTTATAGCAAACAGGGGTATCTTTCCATTCTTACACACTACTCTGAAATGAGCTATGCTTAAAGGTGATTCAGTCTAGCCCAGGGACCAGGCAGGAGTGAGCAAGTCTGGAGGTGCTGTCTGTTATCCTATACAAGGTGCCTGAGTTAAGGCAGGAGAACGAATCTGTAGAGCACTAGATGGGGAAAGACAAATTGTACCTAACCTAAACCCTATCAGAGATGAATGAAACTTCTGGCTTGGCTTAAAAATGTTCTCAAAATAATTTAGGATTTGCTCAGTCCAGGGATTCATACTTTTGTATCTAACAGCTATGGAAGTGCTAAAGCCCTGCATGGCCCTCAGCATGCATCCAGGGCACTCTGACTGCGGCACTTGACAAAATATTCCAGGACAGCAGGAAATGGGTCCTTCAAGGACAAGCCAACAGGATTGGGGCCAGTTAATCTAAGAAAAGGCTACCTGGTGGCAAGTAACTCCAAGTGGATGCAAGTTCTGCCCTCTGGTGAGGTTACTGAGACAGATCCAAAGAGGAGAAAACTTAAAAAATTGGGGGGTGGAGGACAAAAGAAAGCTGTCCCCACAGGGAAATAAGGCAACACACTCACGCTCTTACCTTATAGAAAGGGCATTCTAGGACTGAGGTTAAGAATAGTTGGGTCAGCTGTGCGAGGCTCAGTCGGTCCAAATACAATTCTTCACCTGAAATAAAAAGCATTCCAGTTGTAGTTAGGTTTGGATTTTGGTATGTGTGACCCAACAAAGGAACATCCAGGAATGCACAATGAACACTAATGACTTCGGCAGCCATGTACTTGTACAGGACCCTGGATGAAGAACTTGTCAGAATTAATCATGCCTTCTTGCTTGCCATCAGTGAGATCTCATTTTAACTTCCAAAGAACTCAGGCTCTAAACTGCAGAACATAATGAAAAGTTAGAGGTATGTTAAAATCCATGAGAATTTCCTTTATTTTTTTTTATTTTTTATTTATTTATTTTGAGAATTTCCTTTAACTATGGAGATAGGGACACCTAACACATCTGGGTGGCCATCAGTGAAGATGACCAACACTATCCTTTCCAAAACCAAGAAGTCTACAGTTGCTCTTGTGGCTTCTGACATGTTGTTCTCCCAGTGCCAGGTCACATCCCTACACAACTCCTGGCTGGCAGTCTGTTTACCTGAAACTGTTTTCTCTGTGTGGTGTTCCATCATTCTGGAACTCTGTGCTCACACTAGCACCTGACACTTCAGACCTCCTCCTTCGGTTATTACGGAAGTGAAAACAAAGGCAGCGTATTGCTCAGTACACAAGTAGATACACGACTTGAAAACCTCACACGTTCCAGGGCTACTTTTCCCACCCTCAGAAGTTATAACCAACTCACCTTGCAGCTTTTGAAGAAAATGAGGGCTGAATATTTTTGCCATGAAATTGACTGGATGGCACTCAATTAGCGAACACGAATGGAGAATTTTCAATAGTGTCTTGGGTGGGAAATAATGGAAATGGGTGAGCAACATATTTTCCAGCTTTCTAAATAAAGTAGAGGCATTTGGGGGCAAGTAATTGAGTTTTCCAAATGGTTCTATTAGCTCAGAAATCTGGTGAGGTGAAAATTTTTCTGACTGGCAAATGAAAGTTTCCGCCACTGCATCGAGGATGGGTTTTGAAAGGATCCGTTTCCTACTACAGTACTCCATGACTTTGCTGACAACGTCAGGACCCAAAGTGAGACACGCAGAAGCTACGTGCTGCTCCAGGGCTTTTGTAAAAAACCTGTCGTTGTGCCCAAAGTATATGAAAGCCTCTAAGACTTTTCTGAGCTCCTCATTAGTAAAATGAGGGATATGCTTCACAACAGATTTTCCCAATTTTATAAACAGAGGAAGTGCTTGAGTTTGATCAAGAACCACGAGGGCACCGAGCATCTGGCTCATCAATGCAGGACTCAAACTGTAAACTACTGACAGAGAAAAGGTGTTGATCCTATTTAGAAATGCCTGGTGTTGGTTTACTTTTACAGTACAAGCCTGCAGTATTCTATAAAGGGTCACAATATCCTCAGGGGTAAATTCTTCCAATTTTTCACCTTGCAGTTGACATATAATCAGTTCTAGCGTCGCACAGCCTGGACCTTGAAGTTTAATCAGACTTTCCCCAAGAATACAAAGACTGTGAACTTCCAGGCCACCCCTTTGGAGACGACGCTGGCATTCCGCCACCAGGTTCAGTAACAAGCTACTCTGGGGATCCGCGTGCAACAGAGTCAGAGCTTGCAAAGCCGTCACCAAAACAGGGTCTGGCAGACTCGAGGATTCCCGTTCAAGCTGAACGCATAAGGCTTGAAAGACACTATTCTTCAGTATCTCTTTGGGCAGCTCTTGATCACCATCTTTTCTTTCCATGTCACAAATCCGCTGTAAGGCCCCTGCTGCCAGAGTATCAGGCAAAGCCTGCAGCGTACTTACAAAGCTTAACACTTCTTCTGATGAGGTGAGGTGGTTTAGTCTCTCGTAAAACGTCTGCTCATCCACCCGGCTAGGGTTTTGTTCGGGCGTATCCCAGTCGTGGGCTGGAGGGAACACCAGCTCACCAGCTGGATGGAGGAGGTCGTTCCCATTCTCTGAATGGAACTGCTGGCCGCAGGCGTGATGGAACCTGACCCTGACAGGCTCCGACGGTAGCGGACAGAACCACGGAGGCCGGCGCTCCTCGGCGATCTTGTGAACATGGCTTACAGGATGGTTTCTCAGGGCAGCCAGAGCTCCGTGTATGCGAAAGTCGGATAAATGGCAAAGGTTCCTCCGCAAGGTGATTAGAGCCATGCCATCGGACTCCCCGCTTTTCTTGATCTGTGACTAAAGGAAATAGAAAACACGGTGTCCAACACACGCTGCGTCCTCCTAGGGCGGGATCCATGAAGGCCTCGCGCCGGAGCGCAAGGACCCAGCTCGGGAGAGCGGCTGGCCCCGCTCCCCCGCCCCGCGGCACCCAGGAGGCAGGACGAGGGCACGGGCGCCCCGGGTCAGCCGAGGGGCGGCGCCGGGACCCACGCTCCCTCCGGGGCTGCCGGAGCGCGCGGCCCGCCGCCAGCAACAGACGCCGCACAGCGACGGGTCCCCGCACACCAGGGTCAGCAGACACGCGCGCCAGCGGGTCGAGGCCCGGCCGGGGCTGAGCGAGACACGGGGCCAGCTCGGCCGAGGGGAGCAGGCCCCAGAGAAGGGAGGCGGCGCGAGGCACGGAGCGGGAGGGGAAGGCCCGCGGACACCGGGCGCCCTGGGAACCGCGTCCTCCCCGCGCTGGAAGGACCCCACGCGGGACCTGCGCTCAACCACGGGCGCCGCCACGCCGAGGACCCACGGGCGCCGCGCGGGGACACCTACCGCGCCGGGGGCCTCCCGCGCCGACGGCCGCCGCGCCGAGCAGGGCCTCGCGGGCCTCCGTACGCGCGCCCCGCCCCCCGCAGCCCCCCCCCCCGCAGCCCGGCGCAGGCGTAGGGAGGAGGCCACGCCCACGCCCACGCCCACGCCCACGCCCGGAGCGCTGTGATTGGCCCGGTCCTTCCCCGGCGCCTCCGCGGTCCCGGGCGAGGGCGGGGCGCGCGCCGCGACGGAGTGCGCAGGCGCCGGAGCCGGGCAGGCTGTGTCCCGCGCTCTCCGGGAGCGACCCCTGCGGTGGCCCCTCAGGTGGGACCCGGTGGCTGCCGTTCCCGGGGCGGCGGCCCGCCTCCCTCGAGCCCTCGGGGCCCGGACCAGGGCACCGGCCTCCGTGCCCCCGCGTCCCACCTCCGGCGGCCTGGCGGGGCGCTCGCGGGTGTGCCGGGAGCCTGGGCCCCGGGGCGCCGACCCCGCGGGTCGCTGTGGGCCCCCGTGGGCGTCTCCGTCCCGGACACTTCCCTAGACTGGGGGGGGCGGGGGACGGGGCGAGGGGCCGCCGGGCCGCCGGGAGGGGGAGCTGCTCCCGGCCTCTCCCGTGCGCGGGCCCTGCGGGGGCCGGGGGGCCGCACACCTGCTGGCTGCGGGGGGGGAGCTGGAGGTGGTGGGCTGCGGGGGGCCGGGGGGCGGGGGGCACTGGGGGCCGTGCCCGGAGCCCGGGAAGAGCTCGAGGTCCGTAGCTGTAGTGACCCGGGCGGCGACCTTTGCCTCGCTGCCTCCGCGCTCCTCGTGTGCCGTCTTCGTAGCCTCCGTTTACCGGGTCGTTGGTTCAATCCGCGGATTTCTTGAGCACGTGCTCCGTGCCAGGCGCTGTTCTCTTCCCTAAGCGCGTTCCATGGTCTTAAACATGTTATCGGGCACGATTCGTTTAATTTCTTTATGGCTTCGTTTGTCCCTTCGCGTGGTCAGGTCAGGGGAGCATAAAATTACTGAGGGCCGGTTCCAGAAAAGCTAGGATTTGATCCTGGTTTGTCGAAATCTGCCCCTGCGAGTTGACGACAGTCTCCAAGTTTTATTTTATTCTTTCTAAGATTTTATTTATTTAAGTGATCCCTCCACCAACGTGGGGGCTCGAGCTCCCCACCCCCGATGAAGAGTCTCACCCTCTGGGACTGAGCCAGTCGGGCACCCACCAGTCCCCCAGCTTTAGAGACTGGATGAGTATGGAAACAAGTCTGTGTCCCATGGCTGCTTTTCCCTTCAGGAAAAAAACATATTCTGAGCTTGACTGTGCTTATATACCCGTGCACTCACTTGTGTATTTGATAGGGAATTAAACAATAGGGTACGTAGTTTGATTGACTTCAACGCTGTGATTCCTTTATGTGGTATTACGACCATGTAGGAACAGAATCCTACACTTTCAATGGAATTTTTACTTTTTCTTTGTTAAGGTTTTATTTATTTGAGAGAGAGCATGCCCAAGAGCCAAGGGAAGGTGGGGAGAGGGAGAGGGAGAAGCAGACTTCCTCCTTGCTGAGCAGGGAGCCCGAAGTCAGCCGCATCGCAGGACTCCTGGCTCATGACCGGAGCCGCAGGCAGACGCTTAATTGACTAAACTGTGCAGACTCCTCTTATGTTTTTTAAAATAAAAATGTCTGAGGTGTATTGAGCGCCACTGTGTCTCAGCTCTGCTTCAGGTCTTTGCAGCTGGCACGTCCTTGTCTGTTGGGTACTGCTTTCCCCATTTTAAGGGTAGGGGAGCTGCAGCACAGATTATTTGAAAAGCTTGCCTGAGGTTCTGCAGTTGCACGTGACGGATGCTGGATTCAAGTGCAGGTAGTCTGACCCCAGCGTTGGATTTCTGAGCCATGGGCTTAGAGCTTCACTGCGGTATTTTCCCTGGTTTGATGAATTCTGTCTTTCTTAGACTCACTGACAGTTACTGTAACACCGAGAAGTCTATTTCATATTATATGTGGATATTGTTGGAACCTTTTAAAAAAGATTGTGAGGCAGGATTAATACCTGAGGTGTACTCCTTAGTGAAAAAGAAAATCCCTTTTTCTCTCCTGTTTTTCAGGTAATTGTTAATTTATAGCCTATGCTGTGAGGTGATGAGGAGGTTTTTGTTACTCTATGCTACACAGAAAGGACAGGCAAAGGCCATAGCAGAAGAAATATGTGAAAAAGCATTTGCACATGGATTTTCTGCAGATCTTCACTGTATTAGCGAGTCGGATAAGGTAAGCGGTTACTCATTTTTACTGTATTTTATACGCGAAGTATTTTGGTTGAGAGGCGATGTTAAACAGCAAAGTAGGCTACTGAAAACCTCCATGCTCCCCCCCCTTTTTTTTAAGACAGAAATTTTGTTAACTGTGTTGTAAGATTTTTGTCTTTTTTTTTTTTAACACATAGAAGTGTAGGTTTGAGTTAGAACGGTGTCAAAAACAGACCAGTAACTACTCCTCAATCATGGGGAAGTAGTAGTGCTTGCCTTATCTCACAGGGTGGCTGTGAGACCTAATGAGGTGGTGTGTGTGTGTGCGCGCACGTGTGTGCCTTCCTACTCACGAATCCCAGTGCCCTGTTTGTATTTCCCCAACATAGAAACCTTGCCCTTCATGTCAGAATGCCTCCAAGTGAAGGACCATGCAGTGCTTTTGTGGAGTAGAACTTAAAGTAAAAGCGTAAGGATCTAGAGAAGAGTCAGCTTCTTTAGGTCAGGGACTGCTTATTTTTATGCTCAGTCTCTGCAGAAATTCCTGCCTTAGGTTACATAAGGTCATAACAGATCTGTATTCTTCTCTCAGTTGTCTGATTGAGTTCTCTAGATTCTACTGCTTTCTACAATTCAGTCCATAGCCGTCGGCAGGAGCTTCTATATAAGCACAGGTAATGTGCCAGCCACATATACGTCAAATTTAGCTCAGTACTTTAACAGTTACCCTGCTGGTACACTCACTCAAGTTCATAACCTCCTCTGGTCTCTAGTCCAAAAGACTAGATGTCAGCAGCACAAGTGAATTATAAACTCAGTTCATAGGAAAACCTTTATGTGTCAGGGTCAAGATGACCTCAGATGTAGCCACTCACCCAACACCACCCTCAGCAGGTCCTGTCATTCTGCAGTAACTTCAGTGTTGGCATTGCAGGTACCACATGCTAGAATATAATCTGAATCTGTTACTACAAACAAAGTTGTCAGCATCATTTAACTAGCCCTGATTTGGCCCTGTGGGGTCACATCACCACCTAGGCCAGCAGCTATTTGAAAATTAGTGAGTAGTACATGTTTGCTCTCCCCAGCTGATTGATTTCTCCAGTTCCTGACCCAGGTCTAAACAGATGGCTCTCTACTTCCTAGGTCATGGTAGTCCTTTCCAGATGAAGGTACTTTAACAAACTGTGTCATTTTGGTATACAGCTTGTGCTGTAGCCTGTAAGCATTGAATCACCTGGTAATATGGTAGCTCAGATCCTTGTATCTGCGTGAAAGATAAGTGAATTCCTCAGAGTTATGAGCAGTGGAGCTCGTGGGATCATTAGAGATAGAGATAGTGAAGTACTCTTTTTGGAATATTTAAATTTAAGTGAGGATTAGAATGAAGAAGCTTGATCTCTGTTTATCCCCTCGGTATTCCGAGCTCCCTGGACCCTGAGGGAATGAGGGTAACATTTGCCCTTTCCCAACTTGGAAACGCTCTGTGCCCTCTGTGCTGTGAAGCCACGTGCAGCACAGATGACTGGCTCTGGGTATAGAAGACTGAGCTGGTTGCCTTGCTGATGTGTTAAGTCAAAACTATGTGCAGCCATAGATCCCTGACATGCCATCCTTGTTTTGTAGTATGATCTGAAAACCGAAACAGCACCTCTTGTAGTGGTGGTTTCCACCACGGGTACCGGAGACCCACCCGACACTGCACGCAAGTTCGTGAAAGAAATACAGGACAAGGCTCTGCCCATAGATTTCTTTGCTCACCTGCGGTATGGATTACTGGGTATGGACTGTGTTTGCCCTCTGCCTATGTTCAGCTATTACTGGTTTTAATTCTGGTATCTGAATGTATATAGTTGTATAGGTTTTGTTCTTAGCTTTTTATTTACACCTACACGTTGTATGCATTTTTATAATGTGCTGTGTTCTGTGAATGCCTCCCCTATCTCCATCCCACAGCAGCACCTCTGTGAAGCCCCTAGAATAGCATTCTTAACCATCAGATTCAACCAGGAAAGTTTTCAGAATATCAGCTGCTGTTTCCCTACCACCCTCCACCCTAAAAAAAGCCCTGAAGGAACAACTGTGAATGCTGTTTTATTGTTTTCTTGTTTTGTTTAAAAACAAAACAAAACAAAACTCCCATGTAGATCTGATCTCCCTAAGAACCAGTGCCCTAGGATGATTTCTAATCCTAGCCACATGTCAAGATCAGTGGTGGGGGGCACCTCCAGTGATCCTTACATAATTGTTTGAAGGTGGGGCCCTGGCATCAGTGGTTTTAGAAGCTCCCTGGTCATTTTAGTAATTTTAGTGTGTATCCCAGGTTAGGAAACACTGGCTTGGAGCTCTGTAAAGTATAGGTTAGAAAACTATGATAAAGATCAGAAGGACTAGCTCAGCAAGATAGGACACTAGAGAGAGAATTCAGAGCCTATATTACTAGCTCGTGATCTATGTTCTTTGAATCTTCTTTGAGAATTATTTGGGGGGAAAGTATCTGGTAAAGATGAATTATGCTGTGATAAGTAACTGATTAGAAAATTGAGGTTATGACCCTGGCTAAGATCTGTCTTTGTATAACTTACTCAAGAGGCTATTTTAGAGGGGCATCTGGGTGGCTCAGATGGTTGAGCATCCATCAGCCATCATCCATCAAAAGCATGGTTGAGCTTTTGGCTCAGGTCATGATCTCTAGGTCCTAGGATCGAGTCCCAAGTTGGGCTCCCAGCTCATTTGGGAGTCTGTTTCTCCCTTTGCTGCTCCTCCTGCTTGTGTTCTTTCTGTCTTTCTGAAACGAATAAATAAAAAAGCTTTTAAAAAAGTATTTTAGAGTATATTTTTTATTCAAGTTTTTTAATTTCTTTATTTTCTAGAATGAACATGTATGTATTGCTTTAAAAAAATTCCTCAAAAAAAGAATCCAACTGGAGGTACCTGAGTGGCTCATTTGGTTAACTGTCTGTGTTCAGCTCAGGTCATGATCCCCGGGTCGTGGGATTGAGCCTTATTTCAGGCTCCCTGCTCAGTGAGGAGCCAGCTTCTGCCCCACCCCCTGTTCATGTGTGCATGCATGCTCTCTCTCTCTGTCTTAAATAAAAATCTTGAAAAAAAGTATCCAACCATTCTAGTCACTGTTATGCCATTTATGGCCTCACATTGCTCACTCTGTTCTTGTTGGGAAAGTACATGGAGATGATTAAACAACTGAGATATTGACACTTTTAATTTTTAAGGAAGATATTGACACTTTAACATTTTTGAGGAAGCATGAAAGCATTAGTCCATTTTCTGACCAGGAAACAGAAGTAGTTCCTCATTCACCTAACACAGAAATACAGGAAATGATTATGTTGCAGATGCACCTCTCTATGCTCTTGATTAGGGGTCAGTAATTCAGTAGAGGCCAGGTGGTAAACATTTTAAGTTTTGCAGACCATGTGTTCTTTACAACAACCACTTTGCTGTTGCAGCTGCCATAAACTGTATGTGAACAAATGGACTTGGCTGTGTTCCAACACATCTTTATTTACAGAAGAGATACTATATTTATAGAAGAGATACTATTTATAGTGGTATTTGACCCACTAGCTGTAGTTTGCAGACCTTTGCACCAGATCAGAAAAATCTGCAAATACAGATGTTACATTTTTTTAAACTCACCTAATTCTTGTTTTAAGGTTTCCATTCTTTTTTAAAGATTTTATTTATTTATTCATGAGAGACAGAGAAAGAGAGAGGCAGAGACACAGGCAGAGGAAGTAGGCTCCATGCAGGGAGCCTGACGTGGGACTCAATACCTGGTCTCCAGGATCAGGCCCTGGGTTGAAGACAGTGCTGAACCGCTGAGCCACACGGGCTGCCAAAGGTTTCCATATTCTTAGATTCAAGGTTACAAAAATGTGAAAATACTTCTCTTAACAATGGCCAAAAAGTGTTTTTTTTTTGTTTGGATGCATTTGATACTTCAACATTGTGAAATAGAAGACAGTTATTTGCATACTTAGTATTACTTCAGAAAAAGTGAAGGTGTGTATTATTAATCAGAGCGTGGGATGATATTGTTTCAAGTATTTATCTCCTCTGTAATCTTTAAATTTATATGTTACTATGTGTGCACTAATAGTCTATCTGGGCTCTTTAGGGCTGGGTGATTCAGAATATACATACTTCTGTAACGGTGGGAAGATCATTGATAAGCGACTTCAGGAGCTTGGTGCCCAGCATTTCTATGACACCGGACACGCGGATGACTGTGTAGGGTAAGAACAACGTGCTTCTCCTCTGCCACTTCCAGTCAGCCTTTATTTGTACTAGATGAAAGTTTGTGAGTTTATGAAATGTGATTTTTGACTTGGCACTGAAGATTTTATTTTGAAAGTGATATTTTCATTTTGTTAGCTTTTTTAGCCCTAGGACCACAGATCAACCTGAGCTTGATTTACATTTGTATTCCGTTGACTTTTTTAAGCGCCTCACCCATCTCCATACCTGCTAATGGAAGAATTTTGAAAGGATGCCACAGGACAGTTCTCTATCTTGAAATGTGTAGGCATTTGTAGGGGTCCACATTTTCTTTAGGAACGTTAATAGCCTTTATGTTTGTTTCTCTGCCATGTGCACAGAGTGACTGTGGGTCTTCACAGGGAAGGTGCCCAGCAGGCCGTGCTTCACTGACAGAGGACACAGACCAGGGGCCTTTAGGGATGCTACGTGCTTTGGCTCTCTCCCTTAACATCTTAATGAGCACTTGCCACGGTGCTAGGTAGAAATATAGTCCCCGTTTCCATTAGTTTACTCTTGTTTTTATAGTTCAGTATTATACCCTGTGTGCCATCTTTCAAATCCTCTTTATGTGTTTATTAAAAGATCTTATAATAGATGTTGTCCAACATAGTTTATCATTTAGCCTTCTGCTATTTCAGCAAATAACAGCACACCCACTTGATTTTTTTTTTCCTTCTTGGTGCATATATTAACTTCTCACTCACTTGACCTTTGTTTATGAATGATGACAAATTCAGCAAGTGCTTGCTTTTCTGCACAGTACCACCTTGCGTGGGTGTGCTGGGGATGCTTCTCTTCACTCAGCCCACTGTCCACATCCACTTTCTCCATCATTGGTAGGAATGAGCTGGATTTTTTCCACATCCCCAGCACACGTGTTCTGAATTGTGACAAAGCTCTACTACATTGCCTTGCATGTTTTGTCTGTCTATATTGATCTTTTTGTGCGTTTTTTTGTGTTTTTGGTTTTTGCCAGAATCCTGTTGCCATTAAGTGTTTTTTGTCTCATATGAGCCATTTACTTGCTAACTTCTTACAGAACCCGTTGGGCCTATCACTGAGTCCATATTTTTCTTCCTACAGAGGCTTTCAGTTTTCCTGTTTATTCACTGGATCCAGTTTTAAGATTCTGGACTGTGTTTTCCTCAACCTAACCACCTCACTTGAATTTTCCCTCTTCTAAAATTATTTTTAAGGAGATATCCTGGCTTATTGTACCAGCCAGCACATTGATGGGGTTAAGAACACAGAGTGGAGTCTAGTTACCTGCTTGCAGATCCTTGATTACCCCCCACCTCCCCTTCACTGACTGTGAAATCTTGGTCATATTACTTACCTTTTGTGTGCTTCACCTTTACAACTCTGTGAAATAGGGGGAAATAGTGTGTGTTCTGGAAAGTTTTGGGGAGGAACAGATGAATTGATACACGTTGTCCTCTTAGAATAATGTCTACCCTCTACTAAGTATTTTGTGGATGTTAGCTCTCTTGCTGGGAGGGTTACCGTCTTAATATGTCTGAGCTGCAAGAATGGCATTTTAAACGTAGCTGTCATTGTGGAACCCAGAATTTTATGTACTTGCTTTTCCAAAGGCTCTGAGGGAGGGATGTGTACTAATGAGATTATAGCCAGAATCATAACAAGACCGAGGTCTAAAATATGCCTTTTCCTGTTATTTAACTTTATGAATTAGAATTTAATTGATATGTCCTTTGAATTGTGATGAAAAATGAGAAGGTTGGTCTTTCCAAGATTCTGATGGATGGTTTCTTTTTATTGTACTTAAAGTTTCACTGTTCAGGGAATATAGGGAATGTTGTTGCTGGCTTATCCTACTTTGTTTATTAGTAAATATGCTACCATATTATAAAACATACCTATGATTCTTTCAGCTTTTCTAAAGGAAAATTAGTGTGGTTTTTTTTTTCTTCCTTTAGACTCCCTGGAAATACTACCAAATGTTCAGGACTAGTTGAAGGTTTGAACTATTTACTTAGTCAAAATACTTAGTATTAATCCAGAGTGATATCCTGGTGATACTTTAATCAATAGGGGAAAAAAAATTAGTAAATGAGCTAAGCAAAAAAAATGGTACATTTGACATATGTAAATATGTGATATTAGAGTAGACTTGGATTTGGGTTAAGTGTCTTAGCCTCATGAGAATTTTACATGCTTACTTAAAATTACGACTTTTGAAATAAAGATTACCAACTACATTTTAAGAAGCTAAGAACAATCCTATTCCTGTTACTATTACTAAAATGATTTCATTTCTTTTCTGACCGTTATGCTCATTTTATTTACAGCTAAAATGCTAATGAACACAGAATAATGTTTTTAACTTAATTATAAGTATATTATGTTTTCTGATAGTCATTATTTTTGGTGTTTTTGACATTTGCATAGCATTCTGCCAAATAGACTGCCATTTTCCTATTATATATTTAAATGGAGAACTTAGGCATTTGTTTTTTTTTTTTTTTCCTTTTTTGTTATAACCATCAGTTTAGAACTTGTGGTTGAGCCATGGATTAACGGACTTTGGGCTGCTCTCACGAAGTACTTTATGTCCAGTAGAGAAAAAGAGAGGAATGAAGCTCTCAAGATGGCATCTAATGCCTCCCAAAGGATGGAACCTGTGAAACCAGAATTATTATATATTGAATCACAAGTTGAACTTCTGAGATTAGATGATCCGGGGAGAAAGGATTCTGAGGTTCAGGAACAGAATGCAGTGAATAGAGATCAGTCAAGTGCTCCGACAGCGGAATCTCAGTCCTCACTTACCCACTCGATAGCCCCACTCTCACAAGCCTCTCTGAGTATTCCCGCCTTACCACCAGAATATTTGCAGGTGCATCTGCAGGAGTCTGTCGGCCAGGTAAGTGGTTTTACTTTATGCCGCATGCTATAGAATATTAACTTATCAAGGGTGCTGCTTTGTTGTTGTTTATTACATTACAACAGAGGTCAACAAACTGGCTTGCTGGTCAGATGTGGTTCACCCCGTGTCTTGGAAGTAAAGATTTATAGGAACACAAGCCTGCCTGCCCATTCACATGTTGTCTGTGGCTGCTGCTCCACTAAACTGGTGGAGTTCAGTGGTTACCAGGAGGCTGTCAGAGCCTGAGATGGTTGCTGTCTGGCCCCTTACAGAATGTTTGCCTGTGCCTTGCAGAAGTGCTTGTATTACATCTGTCTTTGAAGCAGCAGATACTTAAGAACTCAGTTTCTCTGTTATTTTGGACAATTGTTTCTCATTTTAGGTGTGAGTCAGGTGGTGGCAAGTTGCTGTGGGCACTCGGGAGATTACTTTAGCTAAACTTGAAGCACTAATTTACAGTCAGATCTCTTTTCCAGCATGGACTTTTGATATCCTGGGATGCTTCACTTTGTGGATTATTTTTTATCTTGGTAATACCTTATAGGCTAGTTTTTGCCTGTATGAAATAGTTTTCTTTTGTCAAGTGTATTTCTTCTACCAATAAAGAACTACATCTGAAACTAAGTATGTACTATATGTTGGCAAATTTAATTTAAATAAAAAAGAAGTGCCTTTAAAGTAGTCTGCAAATTTTGAGCATCGGGTTGAATAACAGCTGATGTCTGGCTACTGTGTCAGTATCTGGCATCCTGAAACTCCTTCCAGCGTGCCTAGAATAAATTTCCATTGCAGCCAATCTTTCCATGAAGAGCCACGCCCTCTTTCTTTAGAGTGGCTGATTGTGGGGTTTCACGTAAACCGCACCCCCTCAGTGCAGGATCCCTATTTGTTTCTTGATTCACTTTTAATGAAGCAAGGCTTAGACATCTGAGAGGCAATTTAAATATAACTTTCTAGTACATTAGAGCTGTTTGCCAACACTTGTTAGGATAGTGTTTTTTTTTTTTTTTTTTTTTTAACATTTCTTTATAGTGTCTTCTAAAGGATTCAGATAAACGTGTTTATAGAAACAATTATTAGGTATTGTTTCCCACTTATGCCTCATTGTTGGGCAAATTTAAACGTTAAGTGAGGTAATTACAGGTTTGGGACTAGACCTGAGTGCCCTAGTAAACATAGGGTTGGATGGTGGGTGTGGGGCGATGGTGGGCATGGAGTGCACAGGCAGGGTGGAGAGCCCCATGTAGCATGTATGGATGTGTGTGGCAGAGGGATGTGGAAAGTGATTTACCTGCCAGGGCAGTTCAGCAGGAGGAGGCTCTGAGAACTTTTCTGTTATGGCAGGTGTCATTAAACAGGCTTCAGTTGCTGGTAATGTGGTTGAAAGATTTTAAAAATCTCAGCTAGTTAAGGCCTATTTGGGTATGTTTGCTCAAGGGATACACTTGGAAAAGGGGTTGGAAAAACATATATGTATACTTTTTTGGGGAGAGCATCCTCTTGGGATCCTCACATTAGGGAACCAAGAAGGGGAAGGGGGAGCAACATTGGACAGAGTGGGCAGTTGGGCTTTAGTGTTGGCTCAGCCAGTTCCGCTTCATACAGCATCTGGTCCCCATTCCTGGTGTCTCTTTGCCTGTGGGGTCTCCTGTGGGGTCTCTGGATCATGTGGTTATAAGCAGCAGGGCCTCTTACCATACCATCCCTTTGATTTGCCGCACAGCCCTTTCCTGCTCTGCACCCCTCTCACAGCTGGCTGTCTGTTGTGTCACCTGATGTCTGGGTCGGAGCAGTCGTCCCAGTTAGTGGAAGGCGTTGCTCTAGATCCTAAACGGCCTTCCAGCTGATAAACTCTCCAGGTGAAGTGAGGTACAAGATGCCTAGTCCGTTACTGGAATGGGTGTCCTGTTACACCCCAGGATGTTGGACTCCTGGACATTGTATTTAGAGCACTGGCCCCTCGGTCTGCACAGGGCATGGGCCTTACCAGAAACTCTCATACACAAGCCACTGCTTGCACCTTTAGTCTGATTAGCAAAATGTCTCTGATGTAGTGGGCTGGTGTGATGTTTTGCTGAATGTCCAGATGTTCTGTGTTGATTCAGACTGTTAAAACAGCTGGCAGGAGCATTAACACAGTCTTGTAGCAAAATTGTAAGTGGAAATTGTTCCAAGTGAAAGTGTGTGGTCCTTTTTAGGGATAGAGATGGGAAAGAGCACAATGGCTCAGTCTCTCCAGCTGCCATGTGCCTGAGGCTATATTAATCTGCTCCAGCCCAGGAAACCATCCTGCACGGAGGCTGCAGTTGGGGCTACTGCTGGCTTGTGTTCCTTGTGGTTCATTGTCCTCCCCCAGGATCCGCTTGGGTGTTGCAGGGACCAGGTTGGTCAATTAGATGGAGACCATACCTTGTTCTATACATTTTTAGGGATGCTATTGATACCTGCCCTTCCTCAGGATGCTGTATTTTTTACTTTCTGCCTTGGTGAGGGGAGAGGAAGTGTCATATTCAGAGACTTCCTTTTGGCCTCCCCACTATATAGCCCTTAACCATAGGCCAAGAACTGAGTGGACCCAGGGCACCGGACCTGGTCCAGGGCTCCTGTTTACTGCCTGGCCCTGTAGGCCCCACTCCGGTGCATGACCCATGATGACACTGGGAGTTCCTGAGTAACACATAACTTGGACCCTCTTCTAGAGCTTCCTGGGTTACTTGGTGTTCCCCTTGGCCTAGTGTACTTTTACCCTCTGAGAGAAGGACTGGGAAGCCTTATTGAGTACAATTTTTGGGGTGTTGCCAAGTCTCCCACCTTTCCTGCTCACTGATAATTATGCCTCCCTCCAACTCCCGCAGGGCCTTGCTGGCTAAATGCTCCTACCTCCCTCTCTTCTTTGGTGGTTTGGGCTTTCCCAGTGTTGGCCCAGCCTGTTAGCTCTGGCCAGCAGAGTGGCCAGCGCTGAGCAGCTTTGTGGTGCCCCTCACCAGCATTGTCCTGTTGGCCTTGGCAGTGGTATATGCTCTGGGTGCACCTGGGAACATCATCATCTGATAGATTTTGGCTCTTCGTAGTTTCATCCACTCTACTGTGACTACTTCTGAGCCTTTTAATCCTGTCTTCTAATGTTGGCCATGGAAGTCCCAGCAGTTCTGCCTCATTTAGTGTGGACTTTTGCTTTCTCCTTGTCCTCGTAGCCATCTCTGAAGGCTGCGGCCAGGGTGTTAAAGCCAGTGTCCTAGGATAGTGTTCCCAGTTAGCACATCCCTTCTGTCCAAGTTGATGTTCTACTCTCCTTGGTCCAGGACCTTAACATTCTGTCCCATGCATACTTTGCTGGCTTCTGCTGCTGTGTGTGTGGCTGCGCCCAACACTCTTCAGAGCGTAGCCCCTCGCCTGTGTTAGCTGGCCCAGCACATCTGTGGCCTGCTGTGTCGTGACTCAACCCTCATTGGCCTGGCAGTCGGAAGAGATGGGATGCAAGAGTGGGGCATGGGCGCATCCTGTAGGTAGAGGTCTTAATGCAAGAAGGAAGTCTTGCTCTTCATAGGAGGAAGTCATTTCTGCAGGCTGAGCAGGTTCAAGGGAATCTAAGGATTCAAGATTATCAACCCACGTGTCCTCCCTCCGCTGCCAGGAAGCCATTCTTTGCCCGTTAGGCCTTTAGCATTCTGTCAGGCTACAAGAGATGAGCAGCTTCTTTGTGTGCTACAGAGGATGTTCTCTGGCTTCACACTTAGTGTTTAATTGTTGATTAATTTTTCTCAGTTTTTTGCATAATTTCCAGAAGTGTCAATGAGGTTTGGCAAAACCCACAGTTCTGCTGGTCTTATCAGTGCCATTTCCCCATAGATCTCACGCACTAGCTGTAGTGTACTGGCTAATTCATTCCCTTTACAGTGCACCATCCCGCTTTGCTCTTGCACTGTCACCTTGTGATCTCACCGGTGTTGCGTGCTCACTGTCAGCCAGGTGGGTAATCCAGCTCCAAACTCCCATTTTAGCCTTTTTTCTTGAAACCACTCTAGCACCGGCTGTTATAGACTGGGTTCCTTTGAATCAAACTTTATGATTATTTTTTAGGTTATCCCCTTGGGATCCTCACCTTGGGGAATGGAGGGGACAGAAACCGGAGAGGACACAGTGAGAAGTGGGCTGTGATACGTCCCAGCAAAGGCCCCAGCCACCCTCACGGGGTTCTCTGGAGCTGGGATGGCCCTTCAACATTGTCTTGATTTGGGGCAAAGGGGCTGGGCCTTTATAGTCATGGATTAATCATTGGATATGGGCTACCTTTGAAAGGAGGTGTGACCTGGAAATGCTGAAGTCCCTCTCAGAGGTGACCATGAGCTGGCCGAGGGCCCTCTGTTGACAGCATTCCCAGCAGCCTTGCTGAAGGCTGTCTTAGGTGGGGGGCATTGCTAGTGCCCCATATGTGATGATTGTCAGGCTCTAACCCTTTTCCCATTTTTTCCACATAGCCATTTATCCAATATTGACTGATTAGCATTTTGTAAGTTTCTATCTGCAACAGAACTTAGGAACATCAAGTTAGAAAAGGAGCAGAAATAGTACAATGAATTTGGCTTCTTTGCAGTTTCCCAAGGCCTGTGCTATCTAATACAGGAGCCACTAGCCATACATGATCATTTAAATCCAAATAAATAAAAATAAAAGAGTTTAGTTCCTCAGGCACATGTGGCTAGTGGCCTCTGTGTTGATCAGTGCAATGTATTGATCAGTGCAGTGGCCGCCACTCTGGGTTCTTATGAACACCTGTGCAGGGGTCTCCCAACTTCAAACATGTCCTTTCCTTTAGAATCTCCTTCCTAAAATCATACATGCATATAGTCTCCTTTTGCATGGTTTATTTGGAAGATTATTAGACCTTTATGTGAAAATGCTAATATCTGATATTTCCAGTAAATATCCCAGAAATTTGTCTAATAGCCAAGGAGTTTAAGGTATGGATGAGCTGCCTTTTCTGAAAGATTGAAAGACCATTGTTTGCAGTCATTTGCCTTAGAAAAGAATACTTAAATATCTAGGATATTTTATAAGATCATGTAGATCTTACCTAGACACTAAGTGAAGCAATGGTAAGTAAAATTGAAACTGCATTTAGTAATACTTTATCACATTTGTTTCTCAAGGAGGAAAGCCAAGCATCTGTGACTTCAGTGGATCCAATTTTTCAAGTTCCAATTTCAAAAGCAGTTCAACTGACTACAAATGATGCCATAAAAACCACTCTTCTGGTGGAATTGGACATTTCAGTAAGTTAGAGAATTTATGTCTCAGTACCGTTATGTTGTCAAGAAGTGTGGAGCCTTGTGTGTTTTTGTAGTCTGCACACTCAGGGAGGAGAGCCTCTGGTAGGATATCTGATCTGTCTGTCCTCCCCACCTCCCACCTGTTCTCTTTTCACTTCAGGAAGGGGCTAACATGAGGAGTGACCCTGGAGGTGACTCAGCTTGAAAAAATGGTGTTGCTCCCTTACTCAGGAAGCCACGAAAGAGTTCTGGAATCAGAGCAGGATTTTCCACGGGAGAAGAGGCCTGAGAAAGGCACCTGCTCGCCTGAAGTCAGCCAGCAGTTAGAAATAGAGCTCAGACCAGACAGGCCTAGAACGCTTCATTTCTCATAGTGGTGGTCCTCATTGCTTTGAGAATCTGGAAAGAGTCATGGTCCACCCCTGCTCCCCACACCCATGCCTTATGCATAAACATTTTGTATATACAGGGCCTTACATGCTGACTCTCTCAACTCCATCCATGAGCCCAACCCCTGCCCCAAACCACTAGCCTCAGTTAAGAAGCTAATTGCTAATCCTGTAACCTCAGTGCTTAAGTACATCTTCAAAGTTACTCAGCTGTATTTCAATGGAAGGCCTGAGAAGTGGGTTGTGCTTTCAGAAAAGGTTGTGTCAGGGCTGTCCATGTAGATGTCATTGAACTTCTAATAGGGGAAAAAAATGACAGGCATCAAAACTACATGGTTTGCTTGTGTATCATTGAGTAGTTTTGCTTGTGTATCATTGAGTAGTTTTGCATTCCTTTGGAACATTTTAATAATCCATATTGTTAAATATTCGTTGTACACTAAAGCATTTTGCTTTTTATTCTGTTCTATACTTTTGTCATAAAACGGTGAAGGTTGGCCAGTAGGTGGTTTAGTCTTTGCCCCTCACAGGCCAGGGCTGTGAGCATGTGGGGTCAGAGGTCTCTCCGGATCCTGCCCTTGTTCTGCATCATGTTATAAATAGCCATGAGGTGGAAGGTGGCTCCTCCAGCCCATCTTCATCACAGTACCAACCAGGTGCTGTAACTTTTATGTTTCGTAAGGAAAAATAACGTGTCATCTCTCACCCCTCCTCTTCCCCTAAAGAAAGGAAACAGAACAAGTGCAGACTGCCTTCAATAGTTTCTCTCCTTCATAACGTATGTTTTCATAAGAGGGATTTTTACATTGATTGTTAAAATATTACCTAGGCATCTTTTTTTTTTTTAATATTTTTTTCTTTATTTATTTATGATAGTCACACAGAGAGAGAGAGGCAGAGACACAGGCAGAGAGAGAAGCAGGCTCCATGCACCGGGAGCCCGACGTGGGATTCGATCCCGGGTCTCCAGGATCGCACCCTGGGCCAAAGGCAGGCGCCAAACTGCTGCGCCACCCAGGGATCCCACCTAGGCATCTTAAATGAGAAAGATTTTAACTAATGTAAAAAATACTGAAGTGATATAAAGCAAAACATTGGATGACTTTGATTTTTTTTTTTTTTTTTTAAAGTAACTCCTGGGGCAGCTCCGGTGGCTCAGTGGTTTAGTGCCACCTTTAGCCCAGGGCGTGATCCTGGAGACCTGGGATTGAGTCCCACGTCAGGCTTGTCGTGCTCCCAGCATGGAGCCTGCTTCTCCTGCTCCTCTGCCTGTGTCTCTGCCTCTCTTTCTCTCTGTGTCTCTCATGAATATATAAATAAATAAAATCTTTAAAAAAATAAAAAAATAAAGTAACTCCTGGGGCATCAGATGGGCATGTGACTCTTGATCTTGGGGTTGTAAATTTGAGCCCCACGTTGGGCATACAGATTACTTAAAAAGAGAAAAAAGTAACTCGTAATGAAAGTAAATTTGTTCAGTTGAGCTTGTTTTTTTGCAGTTAGAATCATTTGTTTCTAATTCATAAAAGGATCATATAATAAAAAACATTATTTTGTTTCCCCACAACGAAAACTGTTTAATATGGGCTTTTTTTTTTTTTTTTTTCATGTTTCTTCTTTAGAAAACAGATTTTTCCTATCAACCTGGAGATGCCTTCAACGTGATCTGTCCCAACAGTGATTCTGAGGTACAAAACCTACTGGAAAGACTGCAGCTCACAGACAGAAGAGAGTACTGTGTCCTCTTGAAAATTAAGGCAGACACAAAAAAGAAAGGTACAGCCCTGATCTCTTCTTAGGATGTCATTGGGCTACAGGTTGGAGGTCACAAGTGCAGGGGACCCCCTCCCTGCACCCTAGGTGACAGCTACACAGGTGGTCCGAGCACTTGCCATGGGTCAGTGGACAGAACACAGGCACTCGCTGGCTTGTGGGTTTTTTAACTTTCACATGAGGTATGGTGAGTAGGATGATAATAGATTTTATGCTTATTTGGACAGTGTTAGACAGTAAAAATGCATGTAGCTGTAGTCTCGAAGAAGCTGGTAAGTTGTTGGGCTGGTTTGTTAACTTTTTGCAGTTAGCTTTATTTTGTTTTTGAGTTACATAAGAGTACTACAGTAAACTTATTATGTGAATTTTAAGTTTTCTTATCATGTGTATTTCTCATAGCATATTTATTGCTTACTTAAAATTTTATTTTCGTGATTAAAGGAAGTTTTATATATATATAGTTTATATATATATATAAGTTTATATATATATATATGTATATATTTGCATACAACCTTGAATTGGAGTTCCATCAGTTCTAAAATTCTTTTTGAGAATAATACACAGTGTTAATGGACAGGTGCCATCTCTTGGCTTTTTGTTCCTTGGCTTCGGATAATTTCCCTCTTAATTTGGTATACCTAGATTTGGTATCCTTACCAAAGATACTAAAGATCTATCTTTGGTAAATTAAGGTGTGGCTAATAATACTATTGAATTTATAATTCTTCTATTTTTTTTTGTAAGGTTTTTTTCCCCTTATGTTCATTTTGGAAATTTTTTTGACTGCATAAACATTGCCACAAATCATACTGTGTACCTTGGTAGCACAGTAATGTAAAGTATACAGTTGTGTTTTTAAGAATGCAAAAACATCTTAATCCTTTACTTTCTTTGTAACGGACTCTCTCCTGTCTACCTGAAAAGGAGCGGCCTTACCCCAGCACATACCTGAGGGACGTTCTCTCCAGTTCATTCTGACCTGGTGCCTTGAAATACGAGCAGTTCCTAAAAAGGTACTTTCCTTTGGGTAACTAAAAGTATACTTAGCTCTGTGTAGGATTTATTAAATCTGGTGTTTGCCCTTTGAAGGCTTCCAAGTATGGCTTTTATAGCATGTTTTCAAAGTAGTTCCCCAAGGTATATGATATCTTTGCAGCTGTCATAGACAGATATTTTTATGTTGTGTTTATATTGAAATTTTGTTTTTTGTTGAAATGAGATTTTTTTTAAAGTTTTACTAGATATTTTTTATAATAAATTTATTTTTTATTGGTGTTCAATTTGCCAACATACAGAATAACACCCAGTGCTCATCCTATTTTTACTAGATATTAACTAGATGTGCTGCATTAATTAGTGATTAAAGTGACCTCAGATGATGTTATGTTATCCAGCTGCACTTGACCCTTTTTCTAATTGATGACAGAAAGCTTTTGAGAGGGCAGGCTTTCCCCTACTTGCCACCCATTTAATATTGAGATCTCTTCCATGTGAAAGTATGTTAAATCAGACTCTTCAGGAAAAATGAAAAGTTCTCATGGATTATATTGATGTTTAGATGAATGTGGAGGGAGAATGATCCACTAGATGTCAGTAGGATGCTGGGAACTGTATTTTAAAAGATGGTTGTAAATGATTCCTTCTAACCCGGTCCCTCGAATGGGCATGAATGGGGGTGACTTCCCAACTGTGCTTTGCCGATGCTCATAAATAGTGCTGAATAAATAGCTGAATAGCTGAATAGCTGCCCTCCTCAAGGCCTTTTTTATGGTCTGTCTTACTAATGTGTTTGTTCCATGCAGTCATTGGGAAGCAAACTCCTTTGGAGAGAAACTCAGTCCTAGATATAATTTGAATAAATTTAGACTTCACTGTCATGAGAACTTCTTGATTAAATACAGCAAGTTTCACAATTTTAGTTCAGCTCTACTATTTAATGAAGCATGTATATGTAAACGTGTTTTTCTATATCATCATAAAAATTCTGGTGGACACAAAATAAGTAACATGGGAAGTCACAGTCTTTTATAATCAAATCCTTAGGGTTAACACTTGAATTGTGTTTTGCTAAACAAAAAATGAGGTCCTCTAGCATATGTGCTGTTCTGTGACATGCCATCTTTACCTAAATAGAAGTTGAGAGTTTGTATGCCCCCGCGTGGAAACTGTACCTTACCAGGGGTCTGCGCAAAGACATGGAGTGCTTGCTCATCTCACATGGTTTCCCAGTCTTGTCTCGTGTTTGGTTCCAGGCCCAGCATTTTGAAGAAGACGTGCAATTTGTTGGTCTCAGGATAGTTTAGACAGGGCTTCCAAGCTGAGCCACTGGAAACCTGTGACCCTCACAGGAGGAGTGATCTCATCCACCCTGTGAAGGGAGTCCAGTACACGAAGATGCTTAAGCCTTGGAATAAAAAGTACCTGTTAGCATTTCACTTAGCATTTGGTGTACATAACTTCGTTGCTTTGTTCTTTAAGAAGCCTGGAGGGGTAAGAGCTCTATATGTCCTATTTGGAATATGTTGAAACCAAAAGTCGTTATTAACAAATTTGGTCTTTTGTCCAGGAGTTTGGACTTGCCTCTGTCTTTGGAGCTTGGGATTCAGGATATTATTGCTTTGCTTTCTTTGTTTATATTCTTCTCTTTCTACAGTGTGTCTTAGGTGACAGAGAGAGTCCACGTGCAGGAGGCTTCTTGATGTTCTGGCCCTGCCTGTCTTTTCAGCCTTTGTTCCATGTCCGCATTGCCCTGTACCCATATTGAACTGCACGTAGCCCCAGGAGCCCATGCTTTCATGGAACTGGGCCATCTGCTTAGTTCCTCTTCACTTTTGTTCCTCTCCTGTGGCCAGCCTTCATCTCAGGCTTGCATCTGGGGTGCAGAAGTCCCTGGCATTCTGCGTGTGTTCCTGTTTGGGTCGTTAGCCTATTGCACACTGTCACTAACCAGCAAAAGAAGTGTTGTGCCCACTGCCTGTTGTATAAAGAGGACTTAACAGCTGTCAAATGAATATAGAAGTCTAGCTTGTAATCATCAGCTAAGACGAGCAAATATTTGTCTTGAGTTAAAACGAGTTTGAGATTTCTGATTCTTGCTACTCAGAGTAGACATGTAATTTGAGATCATGTTTGGGACTGATTAGATTGGTTTAGGAAACAGGAAAGGTAACCTAAAGTAGAAGAACATGGAGGGTGGTTTTCCTTAACAGATTGACATTAAACCAAATAGTAAGTTAAATTCTCTTTTCCTGATCCACTCAGAAGAGTGGTGTCACTTTTTCTTGGATAATTTGGCATGTCCCCAGGTCAACACTAACCAGAGATTGTAGCAGCCTAACCACACATGGTACTTTGTCTGCTTGCTTTGCCATGGCCACAGGCATTGTTGAGAGCCCTCGTGGACTACACCAGCGACGGGATAGAGAAGCGAAGGCTGCAGGAGCTGTGCAGTCGGCAGGGTGCAGCCGATTATAGCCGTTTTGTGCGAGATGCCCACGCCAGTGTGTTAGACCTCCTCCTCGCTTTTCCGTCCTGCCAGCCGCCGCTCAGTCTCCTGCTTGGTGAGTGGCCATGCTCCCGGCCCCTGCACCCAAGGAGCCTTTTTGTACAGAGCACTCTGGAGTCTGTCTGGCTTGTGAGAATGTGTCTCTGGGAGGAAACATTGGTTTGTCCTCAGGGCCTCCAAGAAGTTGGAAAGAATCCTTCTGCCAGCATTATCTCTTTATGTCTTCCCTCTCCCATTGTCACTAGCATTTGCTCTCTTACTACAGCCAGTCTTAATTATCTTTCTTTGGATCAGCATTTAGCATCTTTTCTATTAACTTAGATATTTTCAGAAAGAATTTTTTTTAGTCAAATATTACCTAAAAGTGAGTGTCCCAAGGAAAAAAAAGTTTTTGTTTTTTTTTAAAGCTGATGAACCCTAAATGTAACTGACAAAGGATAATGAAGTATATTGTCTATGCAGAATACAAAAATGTCGCCCTCTGGGCAAGTCTAGCTCCGTGTTCTCCAAGGGCGACGGGGACCCTTCATGTTGTACCAGTGCAGGTGGCCTTTTCAGGATGGCTCCAGGCTTGAAGCTTGCGGGAGACTTGTCATCAAATAGTCCAATATAAGATGATTCTAGTTTTTGTCCTCATTGTCTCGTGGGGTCTTCATTCCAAGAAGAGAGAAGATCCTCTCTGCAGTGCTGGCCAGGGGAGGGCTTTCAATGGCAGCCTCTGTAGGAATTGGAGACACTGACAGAGGGCAATGACTGAGAATTCGACAGGATTATTAAACCTTGAGAACTTTCCTGTGCTGGTACTTTTCTCCTTTCCTCTCTCTTTTCCTGTAGTGATAAGTAATAAAATCTTTAAGATTTACATTTATCGGGCAGCCCAGGTGGCTTAGTGGTTTAGTGCTGCCTTCAACCCACAGTCTGATCCTGAAGACCCGGGCTCGAGTCCCACATCGGGCTCCCTACATGGAGCCTGCTTCTCCCTCTGCCTGTGTCTGTTCCTCTCTCTCTCTCTCTCTGTATGTGTGTCTCTCATGAATAAATAAAATTTTAAGAAAAAAAAAAAAAAAAGATTTGCATTTATCCTTGGTGATAGGAAAACGTGTATCATGTTTTTTATTTTTAGGCCACAGGGTCTCCCAATGTCCAGTACAGTTAGGGGTGCTCTCCTTTATTAAGACAGATTGTGCTTTCTCTCACTTTTACAATTCCTTCTCAAAAAGGTGAAGTTACTAAGTAAGGTGGCTCTTCAAACACACATACTCCTCTCTGTCTCAGTTGAGTCTTTAGAGTGAATACAGGGTTGGGAGAATAATCAGAACATCTGTAGGGAAGTTGTAAGAACTCTTGTATAGCTATCCAACATGTGAGAATATGTTTTAGTTCCTTTCATGGATTTGCTGTTTTCTTAGCTTTTATACAGCATTTATTGTGTAGTCTATAAAAAACTAATGAAGGCATTCAAACTTAAAATTTATTGTGTACTTTTTTAAGAAAACTTAATGTATCTAACACTTAGTATTATGTTGAGCCCTCTGTTAGAAAGGTCTTTCCAAATTTTTTTTAAATTTTTATTTATGATAGTCACACACACACAGAGAGAGAGAGAGGCAGAGACACAGGCAGAGGGAGAAACAGGCTCCATGCACCGGGAGTCCGATGTGGGACTCCATCCCGGGTCTCCAGGATCGCGCCCTGGGCCAAAGGCAGGCGCCAAACCGCTGCGCCACCCAGGGATCCCGGTCTTTCCAAATTTTTGTCAGATTGATTCTTTGACCTTTTACAAGAGCTCCAGTGTATCTAGAAACCACTGGGTTCTGGATAACTTAAAGGCTTTACCTCTACCCTCCCATTTTCTGTTGTTATAGAAATATAAGAAGGAAAAATATTTCCTTTCTTTTATTAAGGAGGAAAAAGATTTCAAGCCTAGGTATTTCCCATAATCCGTAAAATAGTGATCTTTTGGAGGTCATGATCTTATTTCAAACATGAAAACTCCAGACACTTCAGAAAACTGTGTACACACAGAAAATTTAATGGGTTTCTTGATTCTGAAGCCCACTCATGGATGCTTTTATTATCCTTCTGTTTAAGACCAGCCTTGAGAAGGACGCTGATTTCAGGTAAAGAAATGCAGTATGTCTGGTTTTTAATGTGAGGAATTGGGGAAAAAAAATAGTAATGACTTACTTAGTTACAGTGAATTTACAGCTTGCTCTAAAACATTTAAATTAAAATGTTATTTTGGGTGTTCTAAACAAGAAAACGAAATGCAACTCAGACTTGAATTTTTACAAAACCTTACATCTAATTTATTTTCAGTAGTGGTGAATTAATTGCTTATCTTTATTTTTTTTTCTAGAACATCTTCCTAAGCTTCAGCCCAGACCATATTCATGCGCAAGGTACTGATATTTTTTAGCACATAGAATCTTTCTCCCAAAATGTTGTGAATCTTTGGCTTCCAAATCCTTATTAGTTCTGAATTCACCTGGTAAAAACGTACCTAATTAGTGGAAGACAGTAGCAGGTGTGGTAAGGAATGAAGGGGACCGGTCCTGGGACTCCTGTTCTGCAGAAGTTCAGAGAGCGTGGAATCTCCAGCGGCAGCCCTAGTCCACAACCACGTTTCCCCACATAGGGCTGCTGAGTGCCCTGGTCCTCTACCTGCTGCCTTGACTATTGTGCCAGACCATCTCCACTGGACAGCAGAGGTGGGCAGTGCAGAGATGGAAGGTTGTATAAATCTTAAGAGTCCTAAACTACAACATGTGATTGGAAATTTTTTTTGAATATCACAAAACAGGGGGCAAGAGAGGAGGAGCTTTTCAGTAGCAGCAGAGCTCTTTTCCCTGAAGATTTAGAAGGTAGATTAGAGCCCATGGGAAATATCCATCAATTCAGGAAGAAAGACTGTGTCTGGCTTGAATGCGTTAGTCCTGATACAGAGTTTAAACCTGACCTGTGTCTCTTCAGCTCAAACCTGTCTCACCCAGGGAAGCTTCATTTCATTTTTAACATTGTGGAGTTTCTGTCTAACACCACCGTGGAGGTTCTGCGGAAGGGCGTGTGCACAGGCTGGCTGGCCATGGTGGTTGCGCCAATTCTTCATCCAAACACACGAGTGTCCCCTGCAGAAGACGGGAAAGCCCCGGCTCCTGAGGTACTGGGAGTGTGCAGTTGGGCATTATTAAAATTATGCGGTTTGCCTCCTTAGAGTCCTTGCTTGGCGATCAGTTGACAACCAAAGATTAATTTTATATCCTTTAGTTTGGGTATTAGGGTTTTGCCCCATTTCTTCCCTTTTGTCTTAGACGTAGTATAAAATCCAAGTTAGTACTATAGTATGAAGGCGTGATGAGAGGGAAAGCACTTTTAAAACAGGGAGGATGAAATGTGACTTGATTCTGTGAGCAGACTATGGACAAATTTGTATCTGGACTTAGTGCCATCCTTCATGTTTTGATACTGCACTTGGCAAATCTTACTCAAGGCCACAGCATAAGGAACAATTTCAAGTCCTTCCTTGCCCATAATAAAGATGGTTGAAATTAAAAAAAAAAAATTCAGGCTTTATCATGAAGTCCTCTGTGGTATTGAAAAAATGAACATGTCATTTGTAGCATTATCTTAGGACTAGTTTGGTTGCTGTAAGTTATTGGAGTTGAAAAGTTCATGCCCTAAGGGGAAGGTAAGACTTCAGTATATACTTGAGAGGGCTCATGGGAAGCTGCTGCTTGAAATTGCCCTTTACTGTGGTATTTTCCCAGGCAGCAGCCTCACACAGGTGCCTGAGAGAGAGAGAGAGAGAGAGAGAGAGACCCCCACCACTCCCTCCACCATATTCCTAGGTCACGATGCATCAACAAAATATTAAGAACCTGAGACGCTGTTCCTTTTCTGAAAAGGAAAGAATATTACAGTACTGACATAAGAGTATTATGTCATTTTATGATCCTATAAAAATGGATGATCTCCAGAAAGTTAAATATATATAACATCACAAACACCCATCATGGATGCCACTCACACATTTCCTCCCTTCTACCTTTTTCTTTCTCCTTTCTCCATTTTATCAGATCTTTATTATAGACTTTCTAGTATTCAAAGATTAGAAATATAGGAATAAGGATACAATTTAAATTGAATGGTGTTTAGTGCCATATGCATTTTATTAGGACGTGTAGGGAATGTTAATATTCACACAACCCACCCAAATCCAACCCCAACTGGCAGATGGGACAACTGCTGACAGATATGCCCTGTCTTTGGGAGGCATAGACGCCCTGCCCATCAATGTGTAGTCTGACTGTGTGACCGTATTCTGCTGGAGAGATGTGAGCAGACAGGATATATGCTCCATCTAGGCAGGAGCATTGAACTCACTGATGTGGCTTGCCTCTTTCTCCTCTTTGACTAAGGATGGGATGTTGCAGGTCAGGGATGCTCCTTGGGCGTGGATGCAAGCAGAGGAGGTCTTTGGTGCAGAACTGTAGCCCACCTGTAGCATTTAAGGAGAACCAGGGAGAAGTGTTTGGTAATATAAACCGTCTGAGATTTACTGCAGCAAGAGTGGACTAATCCTGCTCTCCTTGCAGTCCCTAGTACACAGGCCATGTGTTCTCACTAGCACACCCCTGTCACACCCAGTGTAAACTATCTGACTTTACTTCACGAGTCTTATCATTACCAGTCATTTTACAGATAAATGTTTGATTATTGTCTCTTCCTCCACTAGAGCATAAGTCCATGAGGACAGCGATTTTGTTCATTTCTCTATCTGTAGTGGTTGTGTTGAGTACCGTCAATAAGACTGGTGAGTGAGTGGGTCAAATGAGACGAGTGTGAGATGAATTACAGTCTTGTTCCAGAATGCAAACCCTCATCTGATACCACTCTGCCAATTCTTCCTTTACAAGGTCTGGTGTTCATCCTGTTAATGAACAGGTTTTCCTTACATTGAAGATTAAAATGTATACAGTTACACAGAGAATAGATTCCTGCCACTCAGTAGAACTCATGCACTTGGTGAAGTGACACTGGAACTGAAATACATTTAGAAATGGATTCCTTGTATGTACGTATCCCTGGCACGTAATTTAGAAGGGAAATCTTTTGAAATTTTAGCAAAAAGATTGTGCTTATCTGTGTATACTATTTATTCTTCTAGTTTTGCACAAACACATAACATTGAACCCAGATTAGCAAACACAGCACAGCTCCTCAGCATCCTGGGAGTGACTCCCCTCATTTTTCCTTCAGGTGTCAATTTGCCCCTGAAACTCTCACTCCATCTTGATGCTGATCTTCATTGCCCCTTACATGCAAACAGAGAATCTTTTTTTTTTTTTTCCAACAGAGAATCTTAGCTTTAGTTTTCTTGCATTTCTCCATAATACAGATAATGGGTTGCCTACTAGAAAGCAGACCTTATTCATAGGCCTAGGGAAAGAATTTGATTGTATCTATTCAGTGTTCTACCTTAGAAATATGCCTGTCATTTTTTAACGACCTTTGATTTCGATGGGAAAGAAAAATTTGCAAGACAAACTTGTTTTTTTTTCTCAGTAGTGACAGGTGCATTCATGGTTTCAGTAAGATTTAATGCTATTTAATTTCTTCAGCAAAAATCATCTTGGTTGTATGCCTTTGTCTAGGTTTTCTTTCAGACTTATGAATATTGGTTTAACATTCCAGATATCCATCTGTCCTCGAACAACCAATTTCTTCCATTTACCAAGTGACCCCTCAGCCCCCATCATAATGGTGGGTCCGGGAACTGGCATAGCGCCCTTCATTGGTTTTCTGCAACACAGGTGTGTGCTTTCTTTGACTAGTGAGAAAATGTATCCCTTATGATCCTGGGTGGAAATATAATAGCTTTTTTTGTTTCTTCAGTGATTTTTTTGGATATTGGACTTTGGTTGTAAAATTTTTATTTTAAAAAATTATTATCAAATGTGTGATAGCATAGCATAATTTGTCACCATGGGAAAAGTAAATGTGATATCTTCCAGAGGTTTTGTTTTGTGTCAGAATTTCCCTTTTTACTGTAGCACTTTATTTTTCTTTTTTTCCCCCAGCTGCAGTATAGTTTATAACATACGTAGTTGGGGACAAATTTCAGGCATACCTTTATGCTGTGATGATGTACATACTGTTCCATCTCTCCCTTAACGAGATAACATTGCTACTAACAGATCCAATTATAGCAAAAGTTCCAGAGTTAAACCCAAACATCAGTAATTTTCAGTAGATTGGTATTACCAGATGCATCTTCATATCCTATAGAACTATTTGATATAAATTGTACTTCTCTCCCTGCTTGTGAAATAATGAACAATTCTTTGTGTGCTGGTCCCCAGATAGTGGTGTAATATCCTTTGGACAGAGTCTTTTTGTTGTTTTTATTTTGTTTTTAGTTTTTTTTCTTTAAAGAAGCATAGAGTAATGGCAGACATACTTGGCATGTCTCCTTGGCGTGTTGTTTCTGAAACACTTCACAGCAGATCATTCTACCATTTGAAGCCCTGGGCCACGTTTCTATAACATTAATTGAGAGTTAATAGCAACTTTGTGAATAAAATTAATATTTAATGTAGAAATTAGAGTAGTTTTCACACTGTGATATTTGATATTTGAATTACCCTCATAGATGCTATGCAGAGCTTGCAGGTGTCTGTAGCTCACAGATGTGGGTGGTTGTCAGAGTGTCTGCTGGAGGGACTGAGGAGCCCTGTGGGCAGGACTTGCAGTGATGGCGAGTTTGTTGGTGGTATTTCTGATCAAATAGATTGGTTTTATGTATTCTTTGTATCAAACATCTCAACTTTCTTTTCCACATAGAGAGAAACTCCAAGAACAGCATCCAGAGGGACACTTTGGAGCAACGTGGTTGTTTTTTGGCTGTCGACATAAAGATAGGGATTATTTATTCAGGTAGTGTACACTTCTAGTATTGTGAGACTCTACAGTGGGTATACAGTCTAATTTCAGAGCTTTTAACTTTAAATGATAAACCTTTCAGTACACTAACCCATTATACATTAAATTTCAGAGAAGAACTCAGACATTTCCACAAGCGTGGAATCCTAACTCACTTGAAGGTTTCCTTCTCAAGAGATGCTCCTGTTGGGGAAGAAGCAGCCCCAGTGAAGTATGTGCAAGATAACATCCAGCTTCACGGTGAACAGGTGGCAAGGGTCCTTCTTAATGAAAGCGGCTATATTTACGTGTGTGGGTAAGTGACCATCACTCAAATGCCAGGTAGGAGAAGGCTGTTGATAATATTTGTTAAATGAACTAGGGACTGTTAATAATCTGTTAAGCAGGTTAAGTACAGGAATAGAAATACAAGTTCTAAAATGCTTCTAACATACATTTAGTTGTCATTATCAGGGAAATACAAATGAAATCAGTTCTTGCATTTCAGAATGCGTTGTGCCATATCGAAGAGCCTCTGAAAGTTTTATTTGTTTTATATTTGGTGTTAGGATGCTAATCATTTAACTTGAACTCTCAGGATTGATTTTCTTGTATCCAAATATACGTGATTTGTGCAGTTAACCTGGCTCAGGAAAACCATTATTTTTACTCTGAGAATGTGGATCTAAAGATCCTTTTTTTTTTTTTTTTAAGACATAATTTGTAATGTCAAAGTTGTCATAAACCAGGAATCATTTTTATGTTCTTTTATATACTTTCTGAGGCAAAATTTGTTATAGAAAGCCAAAATTGCCATAAAAAGAAAAATTATAGAAACTTACCAACTTGTTTTAATGGAATTCAAAAAAATTATGCTAACTAAAAAGGACTTTCGAGTAAGAAATAGCTCTTTTTAATTCTGATGCATCTCAGGCATTTAAAATACTTTGTACATCACCAAATCAGATGGCTTTTTCTTGTTTTTTGTTTTTAACTGTGATACTAAAGAGGGAATACTGTTACAGTGACATAGAATAGGTATAATAGAAATAAGTTTTATAAAACAGAACTTTTTTTTTTTTTTTTTAAGATTTTATTTATTCATGAGAGACACACAGAGAGAGGCAGGTTCCCTGCAGAGAGCCCGATCCCAGGACCCCAGGATCAGGACCTGAGCCAAAGGCAGACACTCAACCACTGAGCCACCCAGATGCCCCAAAACAGAACTTTTTCTATTTATTTCTCATGACATTTTGTGATAACTTCTTACTGTTTTTTGTTTGTTTGTTTTAAAAAGCTGATTTTGCCTCCTAAGTTGATTTTACGACCTATTAATGGATTTTTTACTCTTACTTGAGAAACCCTGCTTTATGTTGATAAAGGGCATAGATTCTGGACATTGTGCTGGTTTATGTTTTCATTTACCTTTTAAAGAAGTATTTGACCTTCACTTTGTAGAGGGTAGAGCTCTCAACGTTGAAAATGCACCTCCAGCTAATAGAGGCAAAATCACTTGTACAAATATGTGAATAACTGGTAAATGAGAACTTGGAGGATATCTTAAGTGTCCAAATTCTTAACATGTTAACCCAGAAATTTCTCTTTTCAATCACTGATGCTTCACTTCTTCCGTCTGTCTGCACGGTGGAGTTGGTAGTGTTCATGACAATGGTCAGTGATGGGGGCTCAGAACAAGAAAGACCTCATGGTGCCCTCACCAGGACCAGTCCCTCAGCAGGAGTGAACTTGTCTCTAAGCCCAGGGGACACTGTCCCAAGCTGGGGAGCCTTCTGCTGTCCAGAGGAGACCAGTAGGTTTGGCAGTTAGCAGCACTGTGCTGTGGGGAAAGGGCTGTGGGGATGGAAGCTCTGTTGCAGTGGCTGAGGGGAGAGCATGACGTGGAAGTCAGGGTGGCCACCAGAGATACCTTTTTCAAGAAATATTACTATAGGGGTAGAACAAGTTCTGTTGACATTAGTGTCCTGTCCTACGCTTTCACTCATTCAACAGCATTTGGTGCTTCCTGAGTGCTTTGGCACAGTTCAGATGTTGAGAGATGTGAGGTGAAGTGAGACACATTCGCTGCCCGTAGACAGCTTACTCTCCCTGGTGGGGAAGCCACATTAGCAGGTGCTCACATATAGCGGGTGGTCACTTATAGCAGGTGCACATCGCGGCCTGCAGGGGCACACCAGAGGGCTCCTCACCCTGTCTTGTAAATGAATAAGCTAAAGCATGTCAAAGCACTTCAAACTAGTCAGGCCCATAGTTGAGTTTTCAGTAATTGTGTCTTGTGTGCATGTGTACACACACGTGTGTGTGCGTGTGTGTTTGTGTGTGTATTTGAAGGCTTATACGTGTAAAACATTGTTGCCCTTGGGAATGCAAGTTTCGCTGTGTGCCAGTAGACTGAAGGGAGGGGATGAGAGAGATGAGCAGGAGCCAGGTTTATAAGGTCCTTAGATGCTTACTGGAGACTCGGCTGTTCCTGAAGCATGGATGCCTCTGAGGGGTTTTCAGCTATGAATGATGTGGTCAGCTTTGCAAATTGGATACGTCACTGGGTGGAGGCCTGATGGGTGGCGGGCTGGGACACCTGTTGGGACGCTTCCCAGAGAAGTAGAGTGCCAGGGTGTGGGGGTGGTGGAGTCAGTGGGAATTAGATTTGTGAATTATGAAGGCTTTGGTAAAAATTCTTGTTTCCTAAACATCAGTGCTATTATTTTTTCTAGAGATGCTAAGAATATGGCCAAAGATGTCAATGATACCCTTGTGGAAATAATAAGCAAACAGGCTGGAGTTGAAAAACTAGAAGCAATGAAAAGATTGGCTACTTTAAAAGAGGAAAAACGATACCTTCAGGATATTTGGTCATAAAATCAGAAAATGAAGGAAGAGAATGATGCTTTTTTGGCTTAAAGTACTAAAAGACAGTTTTACTGAAATGGAGACTTTTAATTTTTAAAATTAAAAACAATTTAACTTTGGAAGAAGTACAGTGGGAGTGGACCACTTACCATTATAGCAGACTTCCCATGGGTTTTCCATCAGTGCCTCTGTGCTCTCCACACTGAGGGGCAGCCCTTCTGCACCAGCACCCCCATCCCCACCCACCATGGCCACTGCATCCTGGAGAATCACAGGAAGTACGTCTGCATGTCTGTGATGAGGCTTCCCAGCACAGACATGGACATTAGCCAACCACGCAGATGGTTAAAGCTTCTGAACTTACTGTTGCCAGTTTTTAAAAATAAGGTAAAAATAATTTATTCTGACATGAACTCTACTGTAAAGATTATTCCTATTGTATTAAAATTAACTATGCAAAGTATATCTGATACCTTGTTTATACAGGCAGTCCCTGACTTAGGATGTACGCTGAATGTGTATGAAAGCCAAACACATTCAGTAAGAACTGTAGTTCAGATTTTTTTTTTTTTTTTTTTTTAGTTCAGATTTTGAGTGTTTTCCCAGGCTTGTGGCAGATGATAACATACTCTGTCCTGGTGCTGGGCAAGGGCAGGGTCCCAGTGTCAACAACCTTCTGTACCCACACAACCGTCTTGTCACTTTCGGTGTGGTATTGAGTAAATTACATGAGATACTATTATGTGACTGTCCACTCATATAACTGCTCTGAGCACGTTTGAGGCCAAGCTGTGAAGTCCGGGGTATTAAATGCTTTTTGACCTGTTTTCAACTTACAATGGATTTATCCATTATTTCACTATAAGTTCAGGAAGATCTGTATAACTTCATCAAATGTTTATTTATTACCGAAACTATATTTCTGATAAAAAAAATCAAAGTAATACTTAGATATTTTTAAAATGATTTTAGAGATGTGTATTATATTTTAAGATTCTATTATATAGGACTTTTATCACGAGTACTTCTTAATATAACAGTTCTAGAATTTAGGGAAATCTGCATTCAGTTTATAGGTGCGAGCAAGTACATAGTTTAGTAAAACACCCCTCCTCTTCCTCTGTGCTCCTTTTAGCATATTTTTAGTTTTTCTACATTGTCTTAACCCCATGATGTCATTCAAATTGTATCCTAGGCTTAAAATGCCTGCTTAAATTAACATTCTTGTATTTTTAAAGTTCCTACTGCATTCTGAATATTTATGTCTCTCCAAACTTATGTGTTCCAATGCTGACCTCCGTTATGATGACAGTAAGAGGGGGGGCCTCGGGAGGTGCTTAGGTCAGGAGGGTGGAGCCCTTGGGAATGGGGTCAGTGCCCTGAAGAGAGGCCCCACCGAGCTCCCTGGCTCCTTCTGCCTGGTGAAGACACAGCATTTGCAGGCTGCAGCCACAAGAGGGCTCTCGCCAGAACCTGACCACCTCTGAACCCTGTGCTTGGACTTCCAGCATCCTGAACTGAGACAGATAAATCCTTGTTCATGAGCCGCCCAAATGGATGACGACAATTCCCAGTGACAAATCCTCTGAAAATTTGTCAGAACAGAACAATGATTAATTTTTCTAGGCTCTGGTGTATATTGGTTTTTTATTCAAGAGATTGGCATTTGAAAAACATCTTCCTGTCCAAGGTTTCTGGTCATCTTGAAAAATAAACCATGTTAAGACTTGATAAAGCTTTATGGCTGTTTAATCTCTAGTCTTATTTCATATACTTTGTAATGGAAACAAATCTAAAAAGCAGAACATAACCAAGCACATCTAGTTATAGACTTAATTATATATGCCTGTGCTGTATCAGCAGAAACAGACAAGATGAGAACGTTAAAAAACAATGTGCTTTACTGGTAACTAACAGGATGGAACAAGAATTGGTGTTCACCTACGAAAAACGTCTATTAATGTGACCCCAAGCTGACCTGTGAAGAGAAACGGACGCGCCATACAGTGGGCGCTGGCACCTGCCCTGAGCCATCTCGTCTCTACAGCATGCAGGTTTTTTCTCTCAGGCAGAGTTAGCGCCAACTGTCAACCCTGTCAGCCTCACAGTGGATGGCAGTGAAAACAGCGAGAGACAGCTCCTGCAGCCTGTTAGGGAAGCGTGGTGGACTTCTAGGTCTCTGTACGTTCCGGGACCTCTGAAGGGAGAGTTCCAGGGACAGTATTGTGTCCCTCTTGTCAGGGGCCAGACACAGTGCTGCTGTAGGGATGAGCCTCAGGCACACCCCAGGGGCATCACCAGGTAACCTGACCTGTACATGGGGGTGGGAGCACCCCTGAATACTCTATCTGAACTCCATCATACCTTGAACAACACTAGTTTTATGAATGAGAGACCTTTCTAACCTCAGTCACTCTTAAGCCACTGTTGGACCCGTTGTTTTCAGGAACAATGTTCATCAGCCTTAAGGGTAACGAAGAGCTCGCTGTCTGCAATGGGGCCTTTCACTAGAATGTTAACTGCACCCAGAGGGTTCTTTACTTGGCATAACACAACTATCTGTGCCGAAGTATTCTACACTGAATCAGATAAAATATGAGAATTTGAACTTGGCAATTAGAAAACTAGATGTATATGCCACATCCAACAAACTGGCCACCCTCCTTGCTTTCCAGTGTACTTGATTGCAGTTGATTATGAACTAGGCCATACAGAAAACAGTTGCATAAAATAAGGCATTGTTCTCTGACCCTAACGGAGTTAAAAATGAACTATACAGAGCAATTCACAAAGCCCGTAATAAAAAAAACATGCAAATGATCCATGGCATAGAAGGAAATAAAAGTGGATTACAGAATATTTGGGGCTGATTTCTTTTAGGCTAAATGTAGATGTGGGGTAGAGCCCAAACCATTTCACAGGTGCTGAAGAGCCTGCTTTGTCAGGTACTGCTCAGTACGGTGGGGATGGCAGTGGACAAACCATGAAGCCCCTCTGTTCTCAGGAGCTTATGCGTCTGTATGTTGAGAGATGTATCAGTGAATAAATTGATGTACCAGTGTGTATGTGTGAGAAAGGGGAATAGGCTGTGGTCTGAAGGAGGTCTGCTCTACAGTATTCCAGGGCTGAGGCAGTCTTGGGGTGGTCAGGGACAGTTTCACTGGGAAAGGGAAAACCTGAAAGGGACAAGGGAGCTGATGTGGGAAAGGCAAAAGGAAAATTTCCTTACCACCTACAGCCCATTGATGATGTGTCCTTGAAAACAGGCAGAGCGACCTTCCTTCCCTAGGGACTCAGCTGCCTTGATGTTAATACTTTGCTGAGGGCAAAGGCAATCTTAGCCCAACCCTCAGGATCCTGTGAGTCCACTTTAACATATAAACATTCCTTTGGAAACTTCTCTCTCTACCCTCCAAGGTATATGTTGGCAATCATCCAAGCATATGACCCACTGACACACATCTGAAGGGTCTCGTGACTCAGGTTTTATTAGATGGTAATACATGACTTCTTCCTAACAACAGCTAGCCTCCTCAAGGGGAAACCTTGCTTCTAAAATCCTGTAGAAATCTACTCTATCCCTTACTGCCTCCCAAGTCTATAATGGGCCACTCCTCATGACCCCAGTGCAGCTCTTTCTGCCCACAGGTCCTGTCCCGGTGCTTTAATAAAACCTTTTTGCACCAAAGACATCTCAAGAATTCTTTCTTGGCCATAGACTTTGAACCCTAATGTCTTTCCTACATCAGAGCCAGCCACCTTGGATTTCGTCAGGTTCAGGGGAACAGGACAAAGGCTCTGAGGGTAGAACAGTGTTTGGTCAATGGGGGGCGGAGGGGGGAACGGTGGAAGGAGGTCTGATGGTGCACATATGGAGACCGTCATAGCTTATAGCGTTTACCAAGTGCCTGGAGAGCCATTTTTTTGGAGGACCCGCAAGATCTAGCTTTACACTCCTGAGGGCTTACTCTGTTGTGGGTGAGCCAGAAATCAGAGCCACAAAACCTCTTAGAGAGCTGACAATGTACAAAGGGTCAGATCATCAGATCAGTCTCACAAGAGTCAGAAATCTTAACCAGTATCTACGTTTACTTAAGTCATGTGTGCAGGTAATTTAAGACACAGATAATGCATGGAGAAACCCAGGACTGCCTCCACCACTCCTCATTCTTCCCCCAGTACTTAAGCCCTGGCTGAGATTTAACATATGCCTATGTTACATAGGGGGGCATCACTTATACAAGAGGAGCTAGTTAGATCAGGGAATGGCTTCATTTTACATGACAAAAATCATAATTACTGGAACATTTCCTGGAAAGCTGAATTTCATAAATCTTCCTATCCTGGGTTTATTTACAGAGCGTGTGCTGAACAAACCAAGTACCCCCTGTCCAAAGTATTCAGTAGTTGTATTAAGGGTATGAAACAATCCCAAGTCAAAGAAAGAATGTTAAGCAAACCCATCCATATGCTGTTGAGAAGATCCAAGACATACTTTAAGTTCGAAAGTTTGAGAAAGGACATGCCATGCACACAAGAAAGCAGATGCACTTAACATAAACAGGAAACTTAAAGAAATACTAGTAGAAATATTTTCATGGTGACTAGAGCTAATAAGGAAGACCTGAAAATCCTATGTATGCACTAACATAGCTCCAAAATACATACATTTGTCAGAAAAGCTAAAAGGAAAAGCCAAATCTAAAATTCCGATTGGAAAATGTAATACAACATTCTTAGCAGAAGGAACAAGCAGACAAAACAGTAAACATTTAGAAGATTTTTAGCAACAAAACCAATGGGATTGATAGACATACAGAGCATCCTGACACCAGCCCCTTCAGTACAGGGTTCTGTAAACAGTTCTAGTTTACACTAAGTGTCTGCCAGAGTAGATCAACTTTCAAAAAGGTGGAGACCATGTGACAGGTTTTCTAAGAATCCAAAGTCAGTACCTAAATGAAACTAGAAGCTCCCCCCCCAATATTTAAAAAATAAGCAACACACAAAATAGCCCATGAATCATAGAAAAATCACAAAGGAAATTAGAAAATATTTTGAAGAAGAAAAAAAGGGACATACCAAAATTTGATGTATGCGGCTTCATCACTGCTCTCTGGGTCTCCATGCATGGATCTAAATTCTTTTTTAAAAAAGCTTAAAAGTCAATGATTTAAGCTCATATGTTGGGAAGTTAGAATATAGCCAGTCAATGAAACACCAAGAGTATGGAAGGATATATTGAAGGTGAGAGAAGAATGGAATAATTCTTTTTAAAATGTGCAGTGGAAGAAATCAGAAAGCCACAGGAATTGTTCAAAATGTTCCCAGCTTTACTGAGGTATAATTAACAAATAAAATTGTATGTATTTAAAATGTACAGTGTGATGATTTGATATACATATATTCTGTGAAGTGATTATCACAATCAGGTTAACACATTTATCACCTCACATGGTTACCATTTGTGTGTGGCAATGAGAATACTTGATTTCCTCTTAGCAACTTTCAGATACATACTACCAATGTTATCATCTGTCGTCGCTATACAGCACGTGAGATTCTCCAGACCTTATTCATCTTGTAACTGGAGACTTTATTTTTTAGAGATTTGTTGATTGATTGATTGATTGATTGATTGATTTGACAGAGTGAGAGAGAGAGAGAACACAAGCAGGTGGAGAGGCAGGGTGAGGGAGAAACCGGCTCCCTATTGAGCACAGAGCCCATTGTGGGGCTCGGTCACGGACCCTGGGATCGTGACCTGAGCCAAAAGCAAATGCTTCACGGACTGAGACACCCAGGTACCCGGTAACTGGAGACTTTTAACCTTTGACCAGTGTCTCCCATTTCATCACCCTCCAGCCCCTCCCTGGCAACCACCATTCTACTCTCTATTTCTATGGCTCTGACCCTTTGAGTTTGTTTTTTTTTTTAAGGCTCCTTGTATAAGAGAGATCATACATTATTTGTCTTTCTCTCTCTGGCTTATTTTACTTAGCATAAGGTCCTCTATGTTCATTCATGTCATTGCAAATGGCAGAATTTCCTTCTTTCTCATGGCTGAATAGTATTCCATTGTATACATTGGTAAAGATAAACTGAGGCATAGTGAAAAATTTTAAGATTTTATTTGAACAAAAATCAATTCAAATGGAACAGTATCAAAACAGAAGCTGTTAGGACCACTCCCCTGGCAGGAACTAGGAGAAGGACTTTTCTAGAAAAGAGAGGGAAACAAAGTGAGGAAATTCTTTGGTTGGCTATGGTGTAAGTGGTGGAATTATTTGGGATAGCCTAGTTGACTATTTGTGATTGTGATTGGTTGCCCTTAGATTTTCGTTTTTTCTTCATTTTTTTTTTTAAATTTAGATTTTCATTTCTTAACCCTGATGCACTATGGCAATTCTCCTAAAGACTTCAGCCTTGATTCCTTTTCTTAGAAAACCCCTGACAAACCACTGATCTTTTCAATACCTATAAGTTTGTCTTTTCCAGACTGAGATATGATTAGAACGATACAACAGGTGGCTTTTTGGGTAAGTCTACTTTGATTTATCAAAATGTCTTTAAGATTCCTCCATGTGGTTGTATGAATTGGTATCAGGTTCCCTTTTATCACCAAGCAGTATTCTGTTGTATGAATATATGGCTGCTTACTCATTCACCTATCGAAGGGAGTCTTCTGTGTAGACATAAGATTTCAATTCACTTGAATAAACACGTAGGAGTGGGATTTCAGGGTCAAATACTAAGTATTTATTTTCCTTTTTTCTTTTTCAAAAAAAGTAACTTCTAGGAAACTGCCAAACTGTCTTCCCAAGCGGCTGTCTCATTTTGCATTCCCACCAGTGATGAGTGAAAGTTCCTGCATTTATTTTGAGAGCAAATTTGTAGTTCAGCATTGTTAGAGCTTGCTTTGGGTTCACTCCATGCCTCCAGCCTCAGAATTATATATTGCTGCATTTAAGCAGGAAATACAAAACTTAACGTGGTAGCAATAGATACTATGAACACAAAGAAACAGAACTTGAGTTCCTTAAGTTCTGTTATTGTGTGACCCCTTGAAGTTTTCTTTCCTGGTGGCTTTTTTAACATTTGGAAAACAATAATTTATTCCTTTCCATCTCTTTTTATAGGTGAAAAATGCTCTAAAATAGAAGTCTAACCATGAAAAGGCTCTCCCTGCTGAAATGATATGCTCATTATGAAGCTCTGCATGGAGCAAAGGCAAATGTTGAAAAGTCTACCTAAACCTTTGAAGTGCATTGCAATCTGAACATCAGCGCGGCCACCAGAGGTGCTTCTTAGATTTTTGTTCTCTGCTGTACGCAATGTTTTCTCTGAGCCATCTTTTTTTCTGATGTGAAATTTTAAATCAAGTAAATCAGTAAAAAATATTTACAAACATCCCGAACCAACACTAAAAATCATATAGTAAACTCAAGCTTTAAAATCACTTCTTGAAGATCAGTGCACAGACGCAATGGAGAAAGCCATTAACTCTGTAACCATAAAATACAAGCAAATGGAAGTTTACACAGAAAAAAAAAAAGAATCAAATTTCAAGGCAGAATGTCAGGGGAAAGGACAAAAGATACTGTCTTCGTGTTGCCAGAAGGAACAGCAGGGCTTGTTTGAATGGTTTTTATTAATTTCACCAAGAACTGGACACTTCTCCAAAAGCCATGGCTTAAATATTCTCAATGTTTGTTAACATTCAGTCATGTTCTCAGATTCCTTTGGATATCTTTCCCTTCACAGAAGTTGATCGTGAAGTTTCTGGGGCAGATATCTTCAGGAAAATACTTCAACTGCAGAGACATTTGAAGCCTTTAGACTCAATCCTGAAAAACAAAGATACCAACTCTATTTCAACTTCTGGAATTTATTGTGAAATGTGATTTTCAGAAATCTCTGACAAACTCATGCTTGTATGTAAGACTTTTCCTAACAATTCTTAAATCTGTTCGCTCGTGTGAAAAAAAAATTCGTAATTAAAATTAGGAAGTATTTTTTGATTAGCTATGGGTGAAGAAATCGGGCAAATCTTGTTCTATGTCACATTGAACATGAATGTGCTAAGACGTAAATTTTGACAAATATGCCAAAATTAAGAGTCAACATTAGACACTGCAATGTAATTCATTCAGGTATTAGACCAATATGTAGCTATAAGTTCCCCTTGTTTTTCAAGAAAATGTATTAGTGGCTTAACTGGCACAATTATATACACATAGATCAAGTTCAATAAAAGGGAATTTTCACTGTGTTTCTTTCCTGCCATTATTATCATTATGTATTTCATTAACAGAATTACTGCTGGAAATGATACAGGAGGTGATGCTAAACGGTGATCTACTTGGGGTGTGAAATGTACTCAGTAGGTCACTGCTGGTCCCAACTATGGCTTCAGGAAGAGCAAGCGGTGTGGGTCATAATAATATATAACACAGCTTCCTGAGGAAAGAGCTTTCTATCATGTGGGAGGGAGAATTTCTTTAAAAAAAATGAAAGAAAAATAAAACGTAAAAATGTTACCATTTTCTGCACATGCTTTGTTTTCATTACTGTGTTAAAATACAGACCTTGGAACATACAGAAAGAGCATCTAACACATGACTGTTCTTTCTTTCGTTTCTGTCATTGACAAAAAGTGCACTTTTTTCATTGTTTAGCATCTGACATTGCCTGAAGAATGACACATGCCTGGGTGTGAGGTTGCTGAGGTGGCATTTTAAGTCTGTTGTTGTATGTGGGTGAGAAAATGAAGGGGAATTTGGTCAGGATGGCTTCATTCCCTTTGACTTGCTGCGTGGCCACGTGGGTCGCCCCAGCTCTGATGGAGCCATCTGCCAGCCACGAAAACCGAGGGGGAAGATAGGACTGCTCACGGTCACGGTCACATCTGCCTTTTCCTGAGCCCCTGCCACGCGTGGCCAGGGAGAGCTGGCGCCTGCTTGGGGGACTCAACATACGAAGGTCCGTGGTGACAAGGGTGATCACTACTCCCGACCTCTATCCAATTAGAGCAAAGCAGTTAGCCCAGAATCTTTTTGTTTTTAAGTCACATCAAATTGTAGAGAAAATGCACAATGTTACTTCTGTGTATATTAAATTACACTCTGATGTCTGAACCCTTCTTCAATTTTCAGAAACATGTAACCAAAGCTGATCTTTGTCGTAGATATTAGACTAGAAGCCAAGCCACAAACGCAATCCTCCTTTTCCAACAGCAGATGACAAACATGGCTTTAAAAGGTCCGGCTACTTTGGGTGTCTTTATGTCTTCGAGTTCAACTCACCACACCATCCACGCCTTTGGTATGGGTTTTCTGAAACAAACAACCAACCAACCAACTACACACCAAAAGAACCCCAGGGCACTCCTTCCCTCTGACCGTGCAAGACAAGACCCAACTGCCCAGAATCTCTTTAGTGGTTACTGATGTGTATAAAGTGAATGGTGGAGATAGAGTGACACTTCTAGTTCTTTTTCTCTGAACAGGATCTTGACAGCATTTTGAGCTGGAGGCTCTAGGGAAACAGGCAGTGGAAGCCGAATGGTACACCCACCTCTCTTGGTCTCCATTCTCATGACCAGGAACTCTGACTGGCAGCCTGGGGACGAAACTCTGTCACGTTGTCTAGCTTTGAGAACATTTAAACATCCGTACTAATATTGGCCACTGGGGAGAAGTTTTAACCTCAGTGAATTAGGAGTTTTGATGGTGGCCCTATCACCTGAGTTAGCACATGTGAAATGTCAGAGTAAAGTATGCATTTCAAATGGTGTTAGTATGGGGGTGCCTGGGGGCTCAGCCAGTTGCGCATCTGGCTCCTGGTTTTGGCTCAGGTCGTGATCTCAGGGTCCTGAGATTAGGCCCTGAGCTGGGCTCTTCTCTCCCTCCACCCCTCCCCCCATTCACACCCACAATCTCTCTCTCAAAAATAAATCCATCTTTAAAACATTAAAATAAAATAGGGTTAGGATGTGTTACTGCCACTGTTGCTACTCTTACTATGATTACTGTCACTGCTACAGTTGCTCCTGGAGAAACATTCTGTGGATGGGTGTTCTCTGAATTTCAGAGGAGCCTTTGATGTATGGCAAGGTCATTCTGATGTGTTTTTAGTTCCCCTGGCAAGTGCCCAGCCCACCACACGGCTCCAGAGCAGACATCCGTCTCCATGGTCCTTGATTCAATAGCAGTTAACTCAGCACCTTCCAGCAGCTTTAATTCACTTTCCAAAGGTTAACAGGTAAAGGAACAGGTTCAGAAAAGGTCTAAATCATGTTTCTATTTTTCCGAATGGATGACTTTAACAAAAGAGCGTGACTCCGTTGTGTATAAGAGCAGTTAAATTTTGCTTTTATTTCAGTACAAATCTGTAGGTTGTTACGATTTTTTTTCTTCCATATTTTCAAGGGGAAGTGAGAAAGTTGTATCTTCTTTGTAAGAAGTTGCGAAGTAAAGTATGTGAACTCTCTATCACAAGACCTACAACAGCTACAGGACTTTGCCACATGGACAGAGCTCTTTCTCACGTGCTCCCTTGTATAATAACAACTACAGATAAATAAGCTAGAGTTGTGGCAGGTTATTGCTCACCTGCATTTTTTGCCTGAATGATGGTCAAAAGGGATGGGCTGGTGAGGGTCAGCTTGAAGCTGGACTAGAATCCAGAGGAGGAACATGATGTAACCTATGGTAATATAATCCGATAATCCCCCATATCCAATAATCTGGGGACACAATGCTGTGCAAGCAGCCATCTGGGCCTCTTAGTGATGCATGTGCTTGGATAATTTCGGACCCAGTGTCCAGCACTTGTTACGGTTGTATGTACAATTGTATGTACAAAGTCATTGACCATTAACTGAAAGATCAAGGGGAAAACGAAGGGAGATACTTCTGGCCTACTTTCTTTCTAGAATATCAAAATATCTGCAGGTCTGCTTGCTGGCCAAACAAAATCTTAGTAGCCAAAACTCAAAATAGTCCTCCTCCTAGTAGTAAATGTGCTGCCTTCCTGGAGGAAACTCAAAGAGTGCCTGAGTGGGGCTCGATTCCTCCTTCTGATGTGCCAAAGGTGACCTGAGCTGAAGCCCCAGGTCTGCTCAGCCCATATTATAACTCCCTGTCTCTCAGTTTTCCTTCCTGACAAATAACTGGCATCATCTGGGAGACGTATCCTTCAGGGGAAGGTGAACCAGAGCACAGAGAATGGGTAAGTATAAAACTTTCATCGGAATTCCAGAGCTTGACACCACTCTCAGGGATGTTCTGCCTTAGGGAAGAAGAGTTGAGTTTGTCCAGAGCCCTAACAAGTAGGTCAGGCTAAGGTTAGGTAGTTTCTGGAATAGGTGGTCAAAGATGTTCTCAAAAGAAGGAGGAAATTTTTCTGAACCGATCAGCCTTTGGGCAATTTGTGTCCAGCAAGAAGGGGGTTGTGGGGTTGAGGCTTATGAATATAAAAACAGCCAGAGGATCGTATTACTGGGTGTCTCAGAGATGAGCACTGACCTTTGCACTCAAGGACCAGAGCAGCATCCAAGCGTTTGGCGGAGTCTGCATGCTCTGCTGACAGCAATGAAGACACATGTCTGGAGCCTGCGGCGGCGAGGTTGGATTGAGGGGTCCTGACATTCCCTGTTGCCCTCCCTGCTCCAGTTTGTAGCATGGACCCTACTCTCATGATGTCCCACGAAGGGTTCCTTCCCAGCCTTGGGGGAAGAATCCTTCCACTCTTCGTGCTGGGGATGTGGGAAAAAACTGGCTCTGTGACCTTTCCCTGCCCTTTGGCATCACTTGGCCAAGAAAGCAGGGTGGTTGGTGGGAAAAATCTCCTGAAGCTGGAGAAATCTTGCAGAGAAAGCCCAGGAGGAACAGAGTAGCCATAGAAGCAGGGAAATTATTGGGCTCCTCAGATACAAAGTTGGGAACTATGTATTTTCAGTTTAATGTAGATATTTATTCATCCATCCGTTTGCCTGTCTATCCACACATCCCCGTCCATCCAACATCTATGCTTCGTCATTCACCTATCACCCACAAATCCACCCACTCATCTGTCCATTCATCCACTCAGCTATTATCCATCCACCTATTCATCCATCCATCCATCCATCCATCCGTCCTCTCATCCACCCATCCATCCAACAATGCTCATTGAGCAACTGCTACAAACCTGCTCCTTGCAAGGTGATCCTCAAGGAACGCACAATCTTGAGTGGGAAACAATTATGTGAATTGACAAGTAATGTAATAATAAATTGGTAAATGCTACATATATTCAGTATACTACTAGGTACTGGAAGTATTGAAAATATATGCCACTAAAAAGAAAAAGAAAAAGAAAAAGAAAAAGAAAGTATATGCCCCTGCCTATCCTCTCACTTTCACAATCACTACTCAGATCTCATTTTGTTCTCCAGCACTGTAAAATTGCTTGTACCAACTTTAAAAAGTGCTATGCCCCCAGGCTTCTGTACCTTTAAAAACACTGGACCTGGTGTTGGGAATGACCCCTCCCCCATTCCTCATCCCTGTTCCTCTAGTGGGCCAACTCCTATCTGTCCTTCACCACCCAGCTCAGTGGCCACCTGATGAGGGTAGCTGCCAGGACTCCAGCTCCATGGGTCCTTGGCTGATGCAGTCACTACATCTTGTCACCAACCCAATAGCCAGTGACCATACTGGGTGGACACTCTTCACAGGATGCCTCCTCATGGACTCTGGGTTCCTCTCTGACCTGGATCACATCACTGTGCCCGCGTATTACCCTGTGGATGGTGCACAGTGAGCTACCCAAGAATGTTTGCTGACAAAGTGGAAGGAAGGAAGGAAGATCAAGTAACCAAGTGCTTGTTTTCTCATCATTCAGCAAACGGTCACTGATCGCTGTTTTGTGCGCACCAGGCCCATGCTGGGACCTGGGGGCACTGCAGTGAGCAGGACAGTCACAGAAGTGTCTGGAACCCTCACCAGGTGGAGTCCAAGGCAACATGCCCAGCCACCGACAGCACTTGGTGGCCACGGGGCATCCATGAAAGAGCCTCTGTTATGGGAACAACAGGTGGAATCAAATCAGGTGCCAGGGCTGTGCCCAGAGCTGTGACGGGAGGAGCACAGAGATGGCTAGAGCACTGCACTACAGCAGGCAGCCCTCGGGACTGTGTCTGCACACAACGTCCCGTCCAGGAAGATGGAGGCTCTTCCCACTGATGGTGGAAACTCCGTGGGCTGCAAGGCCAGCGTCCGGACAATTGGCAATAATTGCTAAGAGATGGACAGAGAAACAAGTGTGAAGGAGCGCAAAGCCGAGCTGCTTTGCAAGGGGAATGAGCATAACACTGATGAGGCATTCGAAGCTCTCCAATTTATCCGAATACTGGAAACAGCGACTTCCTTAGCTTTTTGGATTTAACCCCAAGGGCAATGCAATTGAAAATGAGAGCAGGGTAGTGTCGTGTTTACTTTGAACCTCACATGTGGGAATGATTTAGGAACCGGATTATGTTACAAATGTCACATAATGTCTAGGCTCCCTCACTGGGCTCACATTTCAAACAGCTGTGTGCTCCGCATGGCCCTGGGAAGCTGCTTTGCATGGGGAATGGATTATGAGGCCTCGAGACCGGGGAGGGGATCTAGTAGGTTAGATCACTAACTGATTGGTTTTGGTACTTGGTTGAGAAACGGTTTGGGATAAATACTGTTTGAAACACCACAAGGGCGATCGTACGCATTAGCTGCCTGGTGTAAGATCGTTCGGTGTTGCTTGATTGTAGGAAGACTGTGAATGCAAACACTTGGGCTTTTATCTCTAGGGGCATCATGTGATATAGATGCCAAGGAACCCCAAACTACAGGGCTGGTCCAGGGTGGACTCTCCACCCTCTCGATAAGTCACGAAATCCCTCTGAGACCCTGGGCCCTCTCTATTCATTCAGGCAGCCAAGCTCTGGGACATCTGAGATTTCTCTCCTGTAATAAATGCTATGGTTTTCCTGCTCCTTAGCATGTGGGTTAGTCAAGCTTGAACTAACCTTATAGATGGAGAGGGGAAAAAGCTACCAGTAAATCTTCTATTGAGATAGAAGAGATCTGTGGGATTGCTTTTGAAAATTAGAAAATTCTAGCAAACCTCGTATTCTTCCTACTGATGTAACTCTTGTCAAATATTTGATTCCTCCTTATTTTCTTACATATATTATAAGACAATCAAAAGCCTAGTAGGGATTAGAAAGAGAAGATGTCGAATTCTGCATTTTTATGCATGCAAATTATGACGTTAGTCTCCTAGGCCTGCTGTAACACAGCGCCACAGAGCAGGGACTTCAAATGGTCACATTCCGGGGTCCTGGGGATTAGAGCTTCAACACAGAAATTTCGGGGAGACATAACCTAGCCCATGATGGTTATCGAATCATAGACCTTTTACTTCGGGAAAAAAAAAACACTAGTTTTTTTTTTCTTTTTTACAGGTTTTTGTTTTGTTTTGTTTGTTTTTGTTTTTAGAGCGTGAATGGGGGAGGGCATAGAGGGAGGGAGAGAGAACCCCAGCACGGAGCCCGATGTGGCGCTCAATCTCACGACCATGTTCTGAGCCCAAATTAAGAGTTGGATACTTAATCAACTGAGCCACCCAGCCAGGTGCTCCCCCCCCCTTTTTTTTTTACAGTTTTGTTGAAGGATGACAGACATCAAATAAAATGCATGTTTGCCATGTGCACAATTTGATGATCATTGCCATAAGTGTGTGCTTGTGAAACTATCAAAAAAAATCAAGATAACAAATTCCAAAAATTTTCTTGTATCCCTTTGAAATACAAGCCTCTCTTTACACCAACAGCCCTATCTCAACCACTGAGCTGCTTGATGTCATGATACATTACTTTGCATTTTCTAGAGCTTTCTATAAATGCATTTTCTAGAGCTTTCTATAAATGCCATCATATGTTATCTACTCTCTTTTTCTCTAGCTTCTTTTGCTGATCCTAATCATTTTGAAATTTATTCACAGTGTTGTATGCAATCAATAGTCTATTCCTTTTTCTTGCTGAGTATTATTCCCCGTATGGGTAGACCACAGTGTTCACCTGTTGGTAACCATTGGCGTCTTTCTAGGTTTTGGCTATTTGGAATACAGCTGCTATGACGTTGGCGTACAAGAGTTGTACAGATGTACGTTTTTCTACTCTTCAGCAAATGCTTAGGTATGAAACACCCGAGGCATATGGGGCTGTGCATTTAACCAGAATCTGCCAAACTGCTTTCTGAGGAAGTTGTACTATTTCACATTCTTTGGGCAGCATGAGATACCTCCTTTGGCAGTTGGTATAGTCAATCTTTTTAATTTTTAGCTATGCCTGTGTTTGGGTTGTGATATCTCATTGCGCTTCCCCCACCATTCCCAGTTTTCTTTAAAGACTTTGTTTTTATAGCAGTTCTAAGGTTTACAACAGAACTGAGAGGGAGGTGCAGAGATTTCCCATCACCCCCACACCCCACCCACAGAGCATCCCTTGTTATCAACTTCCTGCACCAGAACAGTTCCTTTGCCTCAGCCTGGGGTCAACCTTCACTGGCACAGTGTTATCACTCAAGTCCATGGTTCACATTAAGATTCACTCTTGGGTTTGGAAAAATGAATAATGGCATACGTCCATTATTATAATAGGATTCAGAATATTTTCACTGCCCTAAAAATCCTGTCTCTCCTATTTTTCTCCCTGCTCCTGCCCTTCCCCCACAAACACTGGTATTTGTGCTGTCTCCATAGTTTTGCCTTTTCCAGAATGCCATTATTTGGTATCATATAGTATGTACCCTTTTTGGATTGGCTTCCTTCACTTAGGAATAGGCGCTTGAGTTTCCTCCATGTCTTTTCATAGCTTGATAGCTCATTTTTTTTTTTTTTTTAGTGCTGAATAATATTCTATTGTCTGGATGGCCCATAGTTTACTTATCATTCACCTACTAAAAGACATTTTTTGCCTCTTCCAAGCTTGGGTGATTATGAATAAAGCTGCTATAAGACATGCATGTGCAGGTTCTTGTGTGGATATGTTTTCAACTTCTTTGGGTCAATACTAAGGAGTGTGATTGCCAGACTGCATGCTAAGAGTCTGTTTCGTTTTGCAAGAAACCGTAAGACAGTCTTCCAAAGTAACTGTACCATTTTGCGTTTCCCAGTGATGAGTGAGAGTTCCCATGCTCCACATCCCTGCCAGCGTTTGGTGTTGTCAGTGTTCTGGATTTGGGGGATTTGAAAAAGTCTGTAGTGGTCTGGCCTTGTTGTTTTAATTTGTATTTCTTTGATGACGCCACGTGGAGCATCTTTTCCTGTGCCAATTTGCCGTCTGTATATCTTTGGTGAGGTGTCTATTAAAGTCTTTGGCCCATATTTTAATCAGGTTGTTCATTCTCTTACTGTCGAGTGTTAGGAGTTCTTTGTATATTTGGGTTAATGGTCCTTTATCAGACGTGCCTTTTGCAAACATTTTTTTCTAGCCTGTGTTTTGTCTTTTAATTCTCCTGATACAGTCTTCTGTGGAGCAGAAGCATTTAATTTTCATACAGTCCAGCTTATCACTGACTTCTTTCATGGATTGCGTCTCTGGTGTTGTATCTAAAAAGCCACTGCTTGCTCCAGGTCATCTAGGTTTTCTCCTATGTGATCTTCTGGGCGTTTTAGTCTTTCATTTTCCATTTAGGTCTGTTCCATTCTGAGCTGATTTTGCGAAGGGTTTGAGGTCTGTGTCTAGTTTCATTTTCTCATTGTGCTTGTAATTTGCATTTGTCTAGTGAATAGTGGTGCCCCTGCTGATCTTTCAGGGACATCCTGAGATCTGGTTGGTTACCCTCTGTAGGCAATGGGGCAACATGGGCTTTGATGCAACAAAAGAGCAGGGGCAGAGAGCACTGCCCAGGATTCACAGCGGGCAGTGAGCGCTCTACCATAAATCCAGAATGGGGATCCGGCTGGGTCTGATGCCATGGTTTCAGCCCAAAGGCAGCAAAGGACTGTATCCTCCCCTCCTTTCCTCAAGCATCCTGACCAAGATTAGCCATATAAACAAACATAAAACACAAGAAAAGAATTGTCATCTACAAATTGTAGTTTTTACTATAAAACAAGCTTCCAGAACTTCAAGTCCTGTAAAAAAAAATAAGTATTCTTTTATCTATTTATATACCTAACATCTATCTATTTTTTTTAAGAGAGAGGGACAGTGAGTGGGAGGGGTAGAAGGTGAGGGAGAGAGAGAATTTTAAGCAGTCTACACACCAGCATGGAGCCCGACACGGGGCTTGATCGATCTCATGACCTGAGATTATGACCTGAGCCAAAATCAAGAGTCAGACACTTTACCGACTGAGCCACTTAATCATCCCTCAATACAGGTATTCTCAAAGAGAAGCATTAAAGGAAGCATTAATGTCATCATCCTTCCATGATATTGTTCTTCCAGAAGGGTCGTTGACAAGGTCCATAAGTAGAAAAGAGGCTTAGAGGTAAGTTTTTCTCTCCACTGTGAACTTACCTTCCAATATTTTCTGACCATTCTCCCCGCCAACCTTTTATATCTTCTTTTGGTGGCCATGATTGACAGAATGAAGACACTCCAATGGACCCCAAATACCCTGATATGTTAATTATACATATGCCAGTTTAAGTACTTGGCATCTAGATGGTGCCCAGGGGTGAGATGGGATTGAAGCATTTAAGGACACCTGCACTGTAGCTTCATGACAATCACAAAAGTCTCTAGCCCTTGGATGTGAAAATTGTAACAGGGCATGAAGTTTGCCTATTATCTGAGGGGAGCCTGTCAACTTTCCATTGCCCTGGATGACAAAAACATTCTCAGGTTCAAACCCACTGTAACTTTGGACTTTTCAGACTGGGCCATCTGTAGGCCAGTAAAGTGCTTGTCTGTGTCCCACACCTGCTGTGCGGAAGGGGCTTACTTGGGCAGCAGATATCCCCCTGCTGGCTCTTGCTGCATTAGGATACGGGTCTCCCCCAAAGCCCCGAGCACCAGGACAACATGGTGCAGAGCCCACACCTGTCCTAAAATGCCTCTTCTGTGTGTCACAAACCGCACAGCCCAGAAGTATGCCTTGTGGCGATGTTCACTGAAGTCACAGGAACTGTACAATCCTCAAAAATGATATGAGAACTCTTCAGGCTGCTGATGTTAGCACATTAACAGAGGCGGGTGAGAGGTCAGATGGATCTCATCTTAGGACAGGTAGGTAAAACTAAGCAATTATTCAACAGCAATTGTTTAGAATTGTCGTAGGAAGACAATACAGACTGCTTTCTCTTTTCATTGAGAAATAAATCAGACTTTCACAGAAAATCAGTTCCCTAAACCTATGGGGATGGGGAGGTTTCCAGGTCAGCTTACTGACCAGTAATAGCAAAAAAACATACTTCAAGGAAAGAGCCACACTAAGCAAATCCAAAAGAGATTTAATAGGCACTATTTTCTCCTTATGCAGAAAGGTGTAGGCCGTCCTGAAAATGTTCAACTTAGCTATTTTAGTTGCTAGACTATATAATCCTCATAAAGATGTCAGCTGGCCCCGGCCTTCCCCGGGCACCTGCAGGCGTGATTCATTGGACTAATGACAAAGTATCTGCACATGGAGAGCATCATATATCTTTCATACATTATAATCAAATGTTATCAGTGCAGCAGGAAGTCCTTTTATCGGTAGATGGCATTGACCCTGGGACTCAAAGTGGCTAAAGTATAAAACAATGACAACACGTGTGAAATCTGCTCTTGCTCACCTGGAGCACAGCTTCAGTGTTACAGTAGACACTTCCGGTGGCTGCTGGTGGGATGCCACCCGGATGCTTTGTCCAACCAGCCCAGGTGGGGGGCCATCCAGCTCTAGAGCTTCAGACAAAATCGGAACAGGCTGGAGATTCATGAACTGCTTGACCAAAGAACCAAGAAGTGAAAACCAGGTGGATGTGGGGGAGCAGGTGATACTTGTGGAATATTCTAGTAAATCCACCTGGATTATCCAGGGCCTAGTGCTGCAGACATTGAACTGTGTTAGGAACGGGGTGGGAGTGAGTGGGTTGCAGCTTACAGAGAACCCAGCCTCTGCATGCTTTGCTCCCCTGGGGAGGCAGTTCGAGCTCTCAGGGGTCCTGGGAGTGCAGCATCTGTGAGCAGCAAAGGTTCATGGCCTAGAGGGAGACGTCAGGGTGTGGGGACAGTGAGGGTACCCCACCTCTGCTGCGGATCCAGGTGAGGCCGTGGCGCTCCCCACGGGCCTCTCACCCCCCAGGCTCAGGAGGGACCCAGCAAAGACCTGCAGCCTGTGTCTCCGGCACCTGCACAGCACCTGCTGTTTTCTGCACCTGCTGATGGAATCGTTCAGGGAGGGAAGGGCAGACATAAGGGGGAAAAGGAACAAGACAGGAAGAGGAAGCAGAAAAGGAAGAAGAACTAACTTAGTTTTGATGCTGTCGTCCACGTGACTGCTGCAGGTTGAGCATCTCCATCCTCGGTGACAGCGGCACACACTGCCTGTGGACCAGCTGCAAGCCTAGCTCCCGCCCCCACCCCTCAACCCCTCACCAACATAATGATGAGTCACATCAGCGCCAGACAAGTGTGACTCAGGGGAGGCCACCAGGGTCAGGGCAGCAACCCCTGTAGCCAGGCATGCAAGGAAGGCAGGTGGACCCTAGGGCTATTGGCAGAGGCCAGTGGCACAGGTGACAGGGTGGGGGGAAGAGAAAGCCCTCCCCCCCAGCTGCCTTCTCAGTTTTGCTTTGCCCATGAAATGGCACATCACCTTACTTATATAGGTTTTAAAAGAACAAGGGAAACGCAAGAAACGAAGACCTGCCCAGTTTGGGACAGTTGCCCAGCGCCCGGATGCGTCTCAACCTCAAACTGGGACAATTCTGCATGGGAAGGTGGGAGATGTGCTCTGCTGCCCGCAGGCCTGCGCCGCTGGAGGCTGGATCAGGAACAGGGTGTCACTTCGGGGAGCGCCCCCAGATGGCGCCCTGAGACAACGTTTGCATTATTTGCACGTCTACACTCCAATCTTTCAAGTGCAGTGAAGGCTCTTTGCACAATAGAAGGCGAAGCTTCACATTTCTGGAGTGAAGCGGCGCGTTCTGGTCCTTCTTTTCCCAAGGGGCAATTGGACCAGGAGTGTTGAAACTAGACCTTCGCGTGGATGGCCAGTGCCCTTGTTCCCAGGGAGAAGCGGGAAAGGAGCGTTAACTTTGGACCTGACTGACCTGCATAACCTTAGGCCGTTGCTCACAGCCTCTGAGCCTCCATCTATAAATTGCAGGCCCGGCTTCCAGAACCACTATGAGCACCAAATGAGATACTTTCTATATAATTCCTTGATGAGCATATGGCACATACATTTTATTAAACTGGGGTCTCTGGATTTGCGTGGTGGTTCAGAACACTAGGCTTGGAACAACACAACCTATGATCGTGTCTATTAGCTAAGAGGTGCTGAGTCATTTATTTGGCTTCTTTGATCTTAGTTTCTTCATCTCTTCAATGGGTCTAACACCATTTAAAGTAATAATTTCCACATTGCGCTAAGGTGTAAATGGGTGGACGTGCATAAAGCCCAATGGCCAGCAAGGAGCGGCTGAGTACTGCTAGTGTGCGCACACTAGGGGCTACAGGTACTTGGAAAGGCATCGAGGGCTGTGCAACCTCCAGTGCCACATACAGGAGTGAGGAGAATTCTCCTGAACAAAGTAAACTAAATATAGATTTCCTTATTTCATTTGAGGATTTTTAAAAAATACCTAAGGAGTGTTTTGAGGGCCTCTCTGTTCTACCCACGGCATTTCTCTTGCTTCCAACCAGTTCGTGTTTGCCCTCTGGGCCTCTGATGGAAGCGGGATCCAGAATCCATCAGCTTCTCACAGAGTCGGACAGGAGAGCTGGGTGTGAAGGAGCTTTGTGAGTGACGTGCTTCTCAGGGACCCCAAGAACTGAGTGCCCACAAGAGGAACAAACTCGTTTCACAGGGAGCACCTGCTCACCCGCACCTAAAGGCTACTGCGGAGTTCTCCAGCACTTTCCAAATGAATTTCCAGAATGATAAAAATAGGGTTTGTCTGAATGTGATTCCAGCGTGAGGGCTGCATGGCCCCTGATTTGGGCAACCGTTTCACTCGTCCTTGGGGCTCGCTGGGGGTGTTGGAGTTAATGGGAATCTGAATGCAATTTACATTAAATACTCATCTACATCTTTGTGAGGCTTGATAGCATTTCTTCTTATTGCCGATTAATAAATACCCCATCGAATGGATGTACCATAGTTTGTTCACCCATTTACCTACTGAAGGACACCTTGACTGCTTCTAGATTTTGGTAATTATGAAGAAAGCTGCTATAAACATTTGTACACCAGCCATAAGTCTTAGAATCAACCAGTTGAGAAAAACCTAGGAGGACCACTGCTGGATAAGGTGAGGAGGCTCTGTGTAGCTTTGTGGAAATCTGCTCCTTTGTCTGCCAAAGTGGCTGCAGGATGTCATTCCCACCAGCGACGAGTGAGTGTTCCTGTCGTTCCACATTCTTGCCAGTAATTGCGAAGGGCCATTTTTTGGAGTTTAGCTGTATTAATGGGTGTGTAGGGGTACATCATTGTTGTAATCTTTTAAAAGGGAACCTCGGGGCACCTGGGTGGGTCAGTCAGGGGAGTGGCTCTTGATTTCAGCTCAGGTTGAGATCTTGGGGTCATGAGATCAAATTCCGCATCAGGCTCTCCACTCACAGGGAGTTTGTTGTCCCTCTGCTCCTCCCTGTGTCCCATTCTCTGCTCTTTCTCTCAAATAAATAAAAAATAACTTTAAAAAATAATAAAAAAGGATTCCTCAACAGAAGAACAATGGGTTTAGAAGAATTTTAGCTATAATCTAAGTATTTTCAGCTCCTGTAGAATATCTCTGTTTTCCCATCTCTGTATAGTTGCTGCTCACCCGTCTGTGCCTTACTCCCATGGTTGTAGCCTGAGTCCCAGGTGAGCTTTCAAGGGTGGTGCCTACCACTTCTACTGAGGTGTCCTTCATAAAGCAGCCCTTCTTTAGCCTGGAATGTTTGGGATTCCTGCTGGAAACCTCTGGGACGCTGGTCACACTTTTCATTTCTCTGTGACTTTGTCATTCTTTTTTGTTTTTCTTTGTAATTAATTTTTTTTTCAGCATGACAAGTTCACTTCATCCCCATCATGTGTTTCCACCATCCATCTCAACTCTACCTCTGGTGACTGTCAGCATGTTCTCTGCAGTTAAGAGGCTGTTTCTTGATTTGTCTATCTTTTTTTCCTTTTTCTTGCTTGTTTCTCAAATTGTACATATAAGTGAAATCATATGGTATTTGTATTTCTGACTGACTTATTTCACTTAGCATTACACTCTCTAGCTCCACTCACGTTGTTGCAAATGGCAGGATTTCATTCTTTGGTATGGCTGAGTAATATTCCATCATATATACACCGTGTCTTCTTTATCCACTCATCTGTTGATAGACATTGGGGCTCTTTCCATAATTTGGCTACTGTTGATGGAGCTGCTATAAATACTGGGGACGCATGTGCCCTTTAGAATCAGCATTTTTGTATTTTTCGGGTAAATACCTAGTAGTGCAATTGCTTGAACCTAGAGTAGCTCTACTTTTAACTTTTCAAGGAACCTCCATAGTGTTCTCTAGAGTGGCTGCACCTGACAACACCTGCTGTCACTCTTTTCTTTTTACTATAAAAAGCATAATTAGAAAGTAATACTTTTAAGGTGCGCCAACAATTTAATCCTGCTAAAGGAAAAATCAAATGACATTAACGTCAAATGACAATAGTCACGGTTTAATCTGGAGGGCTATTTCTGGGTAGGGGGGCAGCTGGCCCGGTGTTCCCGAGGAACCTGGCCCTGGGCTCACGCTCACACTCTGGGAGGGAGTCCCAGGGGCAGGGCTGCTCAGGGTCCCGTCCCCAAGGAGCGCTGCGGGCCAGCGGCCGGAGGAGCCCGGCTGTCACCCTGAGGACGGGGCTGGGACTCGGGACGAGCTGGGCCCCCGCCAAGCCTCGCCCACCCCGCGGCCCCCGGACCCAGCTCGCCCGGCGGGGAAGGGGCGCCCCGGGGCTCGGGGGCGGGGGCGGGGGTGGGGGTGGGGGACCCGGGTCTGGGCCCGGGGACTCGCCGAGTGATGCCAAGGAGAGGAGAAGCGACGGTGGGGAGAGGGGGCTGGGAACGTGGGGACCCGGTGGCTCCGAGCTGAGCGTGTGGCGGAGGCCGGACCGTCCAAGGGCAGGAGGTGGCCCGACGGTGGCCGCAGGTCCTTACAGCTCTGCACGTGGGTGAGAGCCGTGGGACTCCGAGCCCAGCGTGGGCGGGTCCCCTGGAGGCCTGGGGAGAACTCGTGGTCGGACCCGCTTCCAGTGAGGGGCAGAGGCCCAGCGGGGGGCCCCGTGTCCCGGGCTCGGGGAGGTGGGAGTGCATCGGGTCAGCACTCAGCTAATCCCTGCATAAATGCACACTGAAGGGGAGTCTTTTTTTTTTTTTTTAAGATTTATTTATTTATTTGACAGAGAGAGCGAGCGAGCACAGCAGGGGGAGCACAGAGGAGAGAACTCGGGGAAGCAGACTCCCGGCTGAGCAAGGAGCCTGGCCCAGGGCAGATTCCAGGACCCCGGGATCATGAGCTGAGCAGAGGGCAGATGCTCCACCAGCTGAGCCCCCCAGGTGCTCTAAGGTGCCTGTGTGTAGTGTTTGGTTCACAAATATCCTGATACTTCCTTCTGACGTTTTTTTCCTTGCTTTCAGAATAAATTGTGAACCTGTCTTCTGCACTGTCACAGCACCTTCAGAGCAGACTTTGCTGATGGCCAGAGACATCCTTTGGCCCCGGGATGCCTTTCATACTCCGCTGGGGTTTTCTGTGCATGTATTTTTGAAGTATCTCTATTATATGTAAATTCAGCATTTCTACCTCAAAAGACAGCTCCGGGGCAGGTAATAGGCAGAAAGCAGGTATCATGAATGGATACAAGGGATTCTGTTTGCCTCAAAGCAGCCATTCTCATGGGGGGCTCATGCTCTAGTCTCATTGCTACAATACTCAACCTCCACATAAGTAGAGTGTTCAAAGGACACCCCTAATCAACTCATTCGCAAACTCTTTGCTGTTCTTTTAAGATGATTGCATTGGTCATGCCCAGTACCTCCATTCCTTCATGGTGTGCTTGGTGTTTTCTGTCCGCATGACATTGCCAATAATTGATTATTCATCAATGGATTATCTATGGCAGACATCAGAAGGCCTTCTGACTCCCTTGCTTCTTTGATCAGTGGTTGTGAACTGAGGGAACATAAAATAATATTTATTTTGACCTGAGAAGTACACCAAAGGTAATACTAAATATTGTACAATGCATCACCATGTAGGATAGAATATTTGCAGACTAGGTACCATTTTGGAATTTATTTTTGCTGTTTTTTTTTCCTATTGAGAGCACTGCTAATAATTGATTTATAAGTGAGTTAATGATGTTTTGTAACTCAATAAATACTGGACCAAGGCATTCAGGTTATTTGTTTCTAAACTACAAAACCAAAGAAAATATATTGTTCTAATCTTTGCTTCTTTCCCCTTGGAAACAATTGAAAAACAACAAATGAGATGCATTTTTCCTACCTGATTGCTTCTCTGCAATGCTCAAGTTCTGATGGTGATTTTTAAAATAACAGTATTCCTACTTTTTTTTTTAATGGACTTATATCAAAGATGAATCATACATTTCTTTTAGCAGATGGAATAAAATTTTATTCAATTTTAATATAGTCTATGATCAGAAATTTGACATTAAAACATTAGGAATGAAGACCTGCTCTCTTTTGAAAATCTAGTTCACACTGCAAAGTGACTTACAGCATCATAAAAACCTAATCAGAGTTTGATACCAATTGTACAGTTCCTAGCAAAAGTCACTTCATATAGTCTTTTCTAAAGATCATACTAGCTCTGCCATTGGAAAAAAATCAGGCTTGTTACCCATGACAAAATTTGATATCAGATCTAATTCAGATAAACCTATTTTATTGTGTTGACAAGGTAAAGCTACCCAGTCAAGCACCCTTTCAGACCAGAAAGGAGAAAAGTGGTGGAACTTTCATTACCCATTTCCAGTGGTAGAAAATGTCTTAACTCAAGGGTAGGTTGGCCAGGAAACTGCTCCACCTCTCCTAATTTAATCAATGATCAGAAACCTGGAGTTCAAACGTGCTTCCTTTCTTTCTCAACTCCTGCTAATTTAATCCTCCACAACAAGAAAAACTTGCAAAGGCTCAACATTACAGACTCACAAGCTGAGAGGGAGATCTGGATTCCGGGACATCCAAACCATCCTTTGTCATATTAACATCCCTACTGTAGATTAATTTCCTATGAAAAGTTACCAGTGCCTTGTTTAAGGTGATGATTAATCATTACACGTGGATATTATTGGTTCCAACTAGAGGCAGATGATTGACTGGATATACTTTAAAGAAATTTACTCTTATGACTCTCTTTGAATCCAGGAATAGAAAACCACTGACACAACCCTAGTCAGGCTCTGCTGGGGATGCAGTCCCAGAAAAAAGGCAATTTAGAATTTAGGTTAACCCAGCCTCAGACTTCCAGAATCTGACTCCATCCTAACTAACATTTACATCTTCCAAAATCAAACCAACCACCCAACCAATCAACTAACAAACAACACTCATACCACAGTAGTGTCTGTTCTATAGTAGGAATGACAACGTGATGCCTAGGGAAGTTAGAAGTTTTGTTACTCTTCTTCTTCAGGAAAACCCATAGATCAGGGAAATCACACGCTGGCTGATGACAGCTGCCACAGATACAGTGATTAGTTACATGAGAACCACCTAGAACATCACCTAATTTTTTTTTTAAAGTAAATTTCAAACTGCTTCAAAAGTCTGTAAGTGGCATCAGCCTTAGCTTTGACTAAGAAAATTGTTTTTTCCTGTTAAAGTTGATGATTTTTGCCCTGGCCATGACTGCTAACCAATATCAGACTCAAACTTCCATGCTGTGAAGAGAAATACACTAAGAACGTCCAATCTGAGCATCCAGAGTCACCACCAACATGACATCATCTGCAGATAATATGCATAAACTTGATCCACTGTAGGATTCTTACAAAGCGTCTGACAATAGTTTGTGCTGTACCATTTGAAATAACTTCTAAAAACATTATGCAATGTTAAATGCCTCATTTTGTGTTAAATCAGGTTGCATGTTTTGTGATACAAAATCAATGTATTTGGAATTGTTTTATTTTGTCATTGGCCATTCTTGAAAGTCAACTTTAAACCTTGGCAAAAGTGCAGGAAGTTACTGACGTCACTTCTCTCAAAAATCATTAATTACAATGGAGCTTTTATACAATGAAATAGCATGTCCCTTTTCATTTGAATGAGAGAGTGATTTTGGTTGTCCTGTTGGAATGCTCATGTTTTGCTGGGTATTTCCTCAAGGAGTCATTGGATGCACCACACATTTTCTCAGTCTTTATGATTTTAATTATGACAGCTGTTTGAAATCTTGTTGTTAGACATGAGCAATATAAATTTCCAGTTTAATTCATTGGAGAGCCTTTGAAAGCTGTCCTGTTCTACCTGTAAAAATATTGTTTAATGACACCACTCAGAGACATTCACTGTTTTCAAAAGTGAGTTTAGAACATCAGTCGCAGTCGCCTGGGGCTGCCATCTCATTGCCTGTTGCACTGGATCAATTCTGGAAGTCCTGAGAACAGGTGGGAAGTTATCCCAACAGTCTACAGAAACCACTCACACCCACTTATGCCCCAACTCTGTTTTTTTTTAAAGATTTTATTTATTTATTCATGAGACACACACACACACACACACACATACACACAAAGAGAGAGAGAGGCAGAAACACAGGCAGAAGGAGAAGCAGGCTTCATGCAGGGAGCCTGACATGGGACTCGATCCTGGGTCTCCAGGATCACACCCTGGGCTGAAGGCGGCACTAAACCACTGAGCCACCCGGGCTACCCAAACAATGTGTTTATAAGACAAAATTAGCTATTATTACAGAAGTGAAAATTTGCTCACTCACTGCTCTTAGTGAATTGCCAATTTCTATAACTCAAACTGATTCATCTTAAAAAAAAAAACCCATAATGAATGATCTGGAGTATTGCTAACAATTCTTAAACTCTTCCTTTTGTAACACTCTTGCTGTCTCTTTCTGCCAATATTTTTCTGAGCAAAAATTAGAGAATCCTAGTTATGTACATTATAAATTGTATCAAATTGTTTGTACTTAAGTTTTATGTAGTTTGTCTCATGCAATTGTCTGTAAGTATTGAAAAAAATCCTACCATTTAGGATACAATTTGATGGCACACCTTTTTTGCATAGCCTCAAAAGGTGCCATGTCCCCAGATGTGCTAAGGCACCATGGCTCCTTGACGATTCCCATTAAAAAGTACATTCATCAGAGTGAGACTGGAAAAGACCTCCTGGCCAAACCCCATAATATGCTCCTGTGTGAACTTCAGATCCCTGAAGCCTCTTGCCTGGGCACCTGGACAGCTGCATGATGATTCTGTGATGTCCTAAACAATTTTTAAAAGCATATCCATTGGCAAAAGGAAATGTGGGACAAGGAAAGCCAATCAGGTTTTTAGTTTGCAAGGAGTTCATATCTGGTCCTGTTGCTGATTGATTTATTAAGTTAAATTGTACTAATTCTCTAACACACCATATTCCATTCTTTCTTGTATAATAAGGGTTTCTGCTTTGCTCTTTAAACAGGTTTATTTAGATGTAATTTGTATACAAAAAAACTCTACATTTTTAATGTATCTGGTTGTATGACTTTGGACATATGCTTATATTTTGAAACCATCATCACAATCAAGGTAGTAACCATATCCACCAAAGAAAGCTTTTCTTGGGCAGCCCCGGTGGCGCAGCAGTTTAGTGCCGCCTGCAGCCCAGGGTGTGATTCTGGAGACCTGGGATCAAGTCCCACGTTGGGCTCCCTGCATAGAGCCTACTTCTCCCTCTGCCTGTGACTCTGCCTTTCTCTCTCTGTGTGTGTCTCTCATGAATAGATAAATAAAATATTAAAAAAAAAAGCTTTTCTTGAATGAACTACTATCAGTCACCATGAACATATCTAGAAGATGCCTGGCCCAGGAAAACCACCTTATTAGTGAGAACCATATTTCAATATTCATGGTTTCATTATATATATATATATATATGTTTATTTATTTTATTATTTTATTTATTATTTTATTTATTTTCATTAATATATATATGCCAAAATGCTATATGTGTGTGTATATATGTATGTGTGTGCACAAAAAACCCAAACTCTAAGTAATAAAATGTTAAACTTCCAAAGAATTTCTTTTTTTTATTAGTTTCAGAGATAGAATTTAGTGATTCATCAGTTGCATATAAAATAATATTTTACATTTTTCTATAAGAGATAGACGGGTAGCAATTAGAAAATTAAGAGCTCAGGAGAGAGATGGAGGCTCTCCATTTCACCAAAAATGGTGAAAGAACACCTTGGGAAAAGTGGAGATGTAAGAAGAAACAGGTGGCACATGATTTAGTTTGATATATTTTAATTTGAATCTGATTGGTTGGCAGTAAGTTGCTTGATGTGACAATTTGATTAAAGCAATGATGGTAAAAAATGAATCCTCAGTCACAGTTCATTTTTTTCTAGTACTAGTTATTATAACCACAACAAAAATTATTTTTCAAATTTTGTGCATCTTTGATAATTTTTCATGAAATTAAATGTGCAGTAAGAAAGATAATAATATAAGACTCCACAACTCTCACAACTGAGTCCATAAACTTGGATGTGCAAGAAATAGCTCACTTTTTTATCTTAGAATCAGTTAAAAAACCTTCAACCTTGGTTATTCTGGAGATCACCCCCACCCCATCTCTCTTCCCAAAATGGTGCAGAGCTTCAGAGATCCAAAGAAGACATGTCCATAAATCAAGGGAATTAGGGGATAGAGGATACCACTAGTGCTTCCTTGCATCTAATAATGCTGATTACAGCCAAGACACCCATAGACTGAGAGACCACATGGTCCATTCAATGTTCCAAGCTGTGTTCAGGGTATGTGGGGTCTTTAGTAAGGGTAGGGTCCCATGAACTGAGCCATTTATCCTAAAGAGCTTACGTAGTCATACCCTGAGGTTGGATCCTTCCCCAGGATATCAACATAAAGTGATGTGTGATTTTCTGCTTCTCATGGGAATTCCAGCCACACATCCTTGATCCCTATCTAAAAATCTTTTAATAAGTGCAAGAAAGGAAATGTGATTAATAAAGAATTTTGAATTATTGAAGGTGATCTTTTATTCTTTGCACATAAAAATATTGCTATATGGGCAGAGGAATCATCATTTGCTTTAAATATTTTTAAAAAATAAATTAGAGACAAAAATATAAATTTTGAAAAAAATGACAGAACTCTGTTATATATTGATATTTTCCTTTCTTTAAAATTACAAATGCATCGAGTATTTCTTATGAAAACTCAGAACATTTAGAAAGGTAAAAATACTACAAATTTATGTCCACGATCCTACCCACCCAAAGTTAATAAATACTGCCACGATGTATGTATCCTTCCATATTTGATTTTGTCCATAATTATAATAGCTGATGCTCAGTGAGTGTTTCTGTGTTCCCAGACTATTCTACAGGCTTTACATGTGCCAGATAATTTTATCTCTATAATAATCTTATGAAGTAAATGCTATTATTATCCCAATTAAGTGAATGGAAAAAACTTGTGCACACAAAAGAAAAAAAGAAAATTTTGAGTTAACTGAAGGAAGATCTCCAAAAGTTTGTTTCTTCATAAAAGCAATTAGAACACTGTCAAAAATTGTTAAAAATCAACTTTTTCTTATGTTGCTAATAAACCAAAGTCTTGCAGTAATTCAAGGAAAAGTAACTGAATCATGGTAGAAACAGTGAGTTTTGGGGCATTTTAACTTGCTCTATTCCCATCTCTCTCTCTTCAGGCCTAAGATAACCATGAAAACCCATAACCTTGCAACCATGGTAATTCTGAAAATTTGCAGTCTAGTAGTCACTGGAAGCAGCAGAACGGGGTTAGAATTCCTAAAACAAAAACAAAAAACAAATGCATCCCTACATAACTTACTTTATTTAATCTGTCTGTAAACTCTCTGGAAAAGTTCTATTGTCAGCCCTGTCTTTACTCAACTTGACTCAGAGCTTGCTCAGTATGAACCTCCTGATCACCATGCTGTTTGTTGAAAATAACCAGCAGCAATTGCTTAATTTACAGCTTCCTGAGGCACTATTATCAGCCAGAATAAACAGGAGACTGATAAAAAATTAAAAAGAAAATCTAGAAAATGAGATGTTTATGAGATCTTTGAAAAGCTCTGATATATTTCCAAGAATCTAGAAAACCACAAGCATGTGCAGTGCTGTGTACATCCTCAGGAAATATCTAGAAAACCCTAATCTCTCACCTGTAGCTTATTTTGAATTTTGTACCAGCAGGAAATAAAAGCTAAGCCAGAGTTATAAAATGATGAGCTTGGAAGGTGTTCCTAAACACACACAGAACCCCTTTGTAAAAGTTAATGAGAAACTTAGGATTCATGGCATTTAAGGACATCTCTGTCCAATCATTAGCTGACCACCAAGCTAACTGAGCAAAGGCTTCAGTGCCCAGATGACAGGGAATACAGAATGTACAGAACCAGTCCAGTAAAGTCACTAAGCAAATAGCAACAATAAAACACACATGTGACAACAAATGGCAACTACAAAAATCCTCTTGGGACTGTGGACCTGATTTCTAGAGTTGCCACATTATAAAATTATAAATGTCTAGTTTTCAACAAAAAAAATTCTGAGACATTCAAAAGAAACATGAAAGCATGAGTGGTTAATGTGTAGGAAAAAACATCAACAGAAATTGTCCCGGAGCAAACTCAGATGTTGGATTTACTAGACAAAAACTAAATCAACTATTGTAAATATGCTAAAAAAAACTGAAGAAAACTGTCACAATAGTTTTAACCATTAAAGGAAAGTAGGAGAACAGGGTTTTATCATATAGAGAATATAAATAATGAGATAGAGATTATAAAAAGGAATAAAATAGAAACTTACTTAGAGGTTCCACTCAGTCAGTGCTGAGCTGGGATATAACACTACCTGTTGAATATTGGGGCCCATGCTTTTTAAAGAACTGTCTGTGGATCCACCCACACACTATGCATACACAGATGTACTTTGTTTCATTCTAAGAAAAGTTACATTATAAAAGTTTGAGAACCTAATCTGATTTACTTATTAAATTACCAATTGGTAGATAGTTCTTTTCTTATGTCTTTTTCCTACATTGCTGGATTTTAGGTATTCCCATACATTTTCTCTAACACAGTATAGAACAAGAATAATTTACTAAAATTAATTTGTAAGGTAAAAGTGAAAAATTCTATACCACTTTAAGTTTAGGAAAAGATGACAATTACAACATAATTCATTATATATATGAAAATCAATGAATATACAGTTTATGCTTTTATCAAATTGTTTTTATTGCCAATTTATATTTGACAGAAAGGTTATTTCAATAAGCTGCTTTTTACCAAACTTTCTGGGACCCAGATCGCTTTTAAACAATCTCTGATGACTGAAGGAAGAAATACCAAAGAGGGTCCAACATTCTTTGTGCCCTTTTCTTTATGACATTTGCTAGTTCAGAAGTTGCAAGGAATTTAGAGGCTTGTCAAAAAGCAGCAGCTCAGAGCTTTTATAAGTCTCATAGGGTTAGAGAATCATATTTGGAGGTAAGGATGGTCAAAAAACAACAAAATGAAAACAAAAGCAGACAAAATCCAGGTGTGTGCAATCCATAGTTCTTCTGACAAGGCAACTGCAAATAAGTGAGCACAATTTTGTACGCTGTTTTCCACCATGAGGTTTTGATTATTCTGAAGCCACATAGAATACTTTTTTTTTCTTTTTCTTTTAGCAGTTTTTCTAGCATGTGTCTAGATGTGGTTGTATTTGTATTTATGATGTTTGGGATTCACAAGTTTTCCTAAATCTGAGGCTTTTAATGGGATGGGGTAGACCTTGGAGAGAAGTAGGAAGATGATTTCTTATAAAATAGGGGAAAAGGGAAAGGGAGAAAGGAGAATCACGGCATGATTGGATGAAAAGTGTATCTGGCACAAAAACAGACACATAGATCAATGGAACAGAACAGAGATTCCAGAAGTGGACCCTCAACTTTATGGTCAACTAATATTCGATAAAAAGGAGGAAAGACTATCCACTGGAAAAAAGACAGTCTCTTCAATAAATGGTGCTGGGAAAATTGGACATCCACATGCAGAAGAATGAAACTAGACCACTCTCTTTCACCATACACAAAGATAAACTCAAAATGGATGAAAGATCTAAATGTGAGACAAGATTCCATCAAAATAATAGAGGAGAACACAGGCAACACCCTTTTTGAACTCGGCCATAGTAACTTCTTGCAAGATACATCCACGAAGGCAAAAGAAACAAAAGCAAAAAGGAACTATTGGGACTTCATCAAGATAAGAAGCTTCTGCACAGCAAAAGAAACAGTCAACAAAACTAAAAGACAACCTACAGAATGGGAGAAGATATTTGCAAATGACGTATCAGATAAAGGGCTAGTTTCCAAGATCTATAAAGAACTTCTTAAACTCAACACCAAAGAAACAAACAATCCAATCATGAAATGGGCAAAAGACATGAACAGAAATCTCACAGAGGAAGACATAGACATGGCCAACACGCACATGAGAAAATGCTCTGCATCACTTGCCATCAGGGAAATAAAAATCAAAACCACAATGAGATACCACCTCACACCAGTGAGAATGGGGAAAATTAACAAGGCAGGAAACCACAAATGTTGGAGAGGATGCGGAGAAAAGGGGAACCCTCCTGCACTGTTGGTGAGAATGTGAACTGGTGCAGCCACTCTGGAAAACTGTGTGGAGGTTCCTCAAGGAGTTAAAAATAGATCTGCCCTACGACCCAGCAATTGCACTGTTGGGGATTTACCCCAAAGATGCAGATGCAATGAAACGCTGGGACACCTGCACCCCGATGTTTATAGCAGCAATGGCCAAGATAGCCAAACTATGGAAGGAGCCTCGGTGTCCATCGAAAGATGAATGGATAAAGAAGATGTGGTTTATGTATACAATGGAATATTACTCAGCCATTAGAAATGACAAATACCCACCATTTGCTTCAACGTGGATGGAACTGGAGGGTATTATGCTGAGTGAAATAAGTCAATTGGAGAAGGACAAACATTATATGGTCTCATTCATTTGGGGAATATAAATAATAGTGAAAGGGAATAGAAGGGAAGGGAGAAGAAATGGGTAGGAAATACCAGAAAGGGAGACAGAACATGAAGACTCCTAACTCTGGGAAATGAACTAGGGGTGGTGGGAGGGGAGGAGGGCGGGGGGTGGGGGTGAATGGGTGACGGGCACTGAGGGGGGCACTTGATGGGATGAGCACTGGGTGTTATTCTGTATGTTGGTATATTGAACACCAATAAAAAATAAATTTATTATTAAAAAAAAACACTGAAGCTGTTCACACCTAATGGCTTCTTAGTTTCAAAGAAATGTACAGGAGGAGCATCTATGGTGAAAAGGTTTGGGTGGATGGGGGAATGGACTTTTGGAGAAAAGCAGTACCAATACAAGGAATTAGAAAAAGCATTAACCAGAGATGAGTGAGGGGCCCCTGGAGCTGCCCTGAGGGTGGAGATGAAAGGAGCACCCGAGTCTAGAAAGGCTCTGTCAGCAGCTGTTGACTTCTCACCAGCTTGCATCCCAGGAGTGGGCACTTGATCTGACCAGGCCTTGGAGGTAAATGTACAGAGCAGGTGACAGAGATTCCACAGGGGGGTGATTTATACAGCTTTCATGAGATGAACTTGAAGAGACTTGAGCTGACAGCCAGTGGTTCATGGAAGAAGTACAGCTCAGGGAGTGTGAGTGTCTGGAGAATGGAAGGAATCAATTGCAGTGAGTTGAACCACAGTGCGTGGGAACAGGGCAAGGAAAAGGCCTGTTTTCAGAGCACAGAATTTCAGAACTGGACCTTTTAATGTGGAATCATACTAGATAATGACACCATCCGGGGTGTGGCCATGCCACTCAAAGACAATGAATATCTGGAGGTAGATACCACTGGAGTGGATATGATGTTGTTGATGAAGTATTAATGTGGAGGCTCTAGGAACTCTGGTCTTGGCAAAGGATGAGGTGGAGGCAGAACACTGAATCACGGCAGAGTCCTCAAAGAAGAGAGGGGTAGTAGAATGAGCAGTGACCCACCACCATGGGGCACAGGGTGCCCAAGGGAGAAGTAGGAAGGAAGATGGCGCAATATTGCTGGGACTGCTCTCCAGAAGCCAGGAGGAGGGAACTTTTTCTTCTTCCTCCAAGGTGGAGGAAGAAGGCACTTGAGAAAGCAGCCCCAGCTCAGCTTGAGGGGTTTCTATGAAGGCACAATGCCTGAGGGAATGATCTCTGGAAGGGATCTAAGGTTTCTGTAAAATACAGTGGAGGACCTAAGGAGACAGTGGATTCTCAGAGAAGGAGGTGGCCTGGACAGGGGAGAGAATTGGAGAGGGTGGCTGTAAGGATCGGAAGTGAAGCAGACTTCCTTTGTCCCCCATCCTGATGGAGGTAGGTGGGGAACTAACAAAAAAGGATTGATGTCAGCCCAAGAATCATGCTTTTATCTCATTTATCGTACAGGGGCTTTTAGCTGTTCTGTTTTCTTTCTTAAAGAGGCACTACCCACTTCTGAACTCTCTTTGAGAAACCAATAAGCTGTTTTGTTTTTCAAATTTATGGTGATGGTCCAAAATCTTCCCCAGATGTCAGACAATGCATGGGAATGTGCAGTAGGGCATGGGAGATTGTACCTGTGTTCTCAAAGAAAGATTGCCATATACTTTTTCTTCTAAAAGGTTTAAAAGATTAAACTTATCAACCAAAATACTAAGAAATCATTTGAGAGATTTGAGGCCTAACTGACACACCAGAACACATACAGGGTTAGGAACTTTTCCATATTTAACTCAAAGTAAAATACTAGGCAGGTCTAGAGTGGCATTATGAGACATTTCCAAGGGGTTGTAGTTACTTTTGCTTTTATTTATTTATTTTAGAAAGACAGAGAGCACGAGTGTGTGTGGGGGGGTGGCGGGCAGAGGGAGAGGGAGAGAGAATCTCAAGCACACTCCTCACCGAGCATGGAGCCCAGTGTGGAGCTCAATCCTAAGACCCTGAATTCTTGACCTGAGCTGAAAAGAGTCATACACTTTACCAATTGAGCCACCCAGGGACCCCATTACTTTTGCTATCAAATGAAGTGTTTATATTTTAAGACTATGATAAACATTTTATTTTATTTTTTATGTTCTTAAATATATTTAAAAAATGTATTTATTTGAGACAGTGAGAGACAGAGGGCACAAGGTGGAGGGAAGGGTCAGAGGGAGAAGCAGACTCCTCACTAAGCAGGGAACTGATGCAGGATTTGATCCTGGACTCCAGGATCATGACCTGAGCCGAAGGCAGATGCTTAACCAAGCCACCAGGTGCCCCATCATAAACATGTTAAACCATATAACATGTTATAGAACCCGATGATTTATATAATTAAAAAATCTCAACTCAGAAAGTATAAGCTATGTAAGTTATTATAAGCATACTTAGCGCTATTTTTTAAAAAAGATTTTATTTATTTATTCATGAGAGACACACACAGAGAGAGAGGCAGGGACGTAGCCAGAGGGATAAGCAGGCTCCATGTAGGGAGCCTGATGCAGGACTCGATCCCAGGACCCTGGGATCATGCCCTGGACCAAAGGCAGGCACTCCACTGCTGAGCCACCCAGGTGCCCCACATGCTTAGCACTATTGGTTTAATATGTCAAGTGAACCAAGTCCATACATTAAAATTAAATATCTCACTGTTTTTCCACTCTAGTGATTGAGTCAAGCTATGGAAAACACAGCTTCATTGTTTTCATCTAACATTTCAAATATCATCAGCTCCTGGGAGAAAACTGCTAAGCAAATTAGTTTTCCAGTTCTAGAGATATGTCAAAACAGACGTTGGCATTTTGCTATTTATAAAGAGTTACTCTAACGTGTTTGTAGTCTTTCTTCCCTTGCTCTTGCCCTGATTTCTTTCTTCCTCTCTTCCTCCTCCCTTTTCCAACTTGCAATTTGACTTATATAGCATTTAAGAGTGTTTGATGTTAAGTGATCTCCCTCTAAGGTTCTGACCAGATGGAAAGGAAGGGCACTAAGACAAGATGGTGCTGAGCCTGGTGGGGAGTGGAAGGGATGGTCCTGGTTTCCAAGCTAACAACAGGTGGAAGCTGATGAGGATAAAATAGAGCTATCCAGGGAATTCCCAGAACCAAGGGCTTCCGGGTATCGCCAGTACCTTTGGTTCCAGAGCACCTCCTGGTGACCATTTAGGGATTGGCTACTCCTTACCCCTCAGTTGGCCTCCTCTTGCCCTCCATCCTTGCCTTCCTCTCTTCTGGCTTCCTCTCCTTGCCCTGCCCCCTCATCTTTGGATTTCCCATGTGGAAATGAACAAATGCATTTGCAGTAGGTCAGTTCGGTTGGGAGCTGTCTGGTGGTCATCAGATCTGGGATGAAAGTGGGTGGCATCACCTCCTCCAGAGGGCCATCCTGACTGTTGAGCTCATGTGATGCAGGCCAAGTTAGACCTGGTCCTCTCTGAGATGCTCTCTTTCATAAACCTTCCAGGCTGAATAGCTTCCTTCTGCCTTTTCTTGATTTTCTCTCCTGGTCAGCCCTGAGCTGAGAGGAGCACTATAGGCCTTCACAATGCTGATGCACTTGCTGAAGGCCAGGAGCAGAAATCTGGCTTAGGAGGAGGGGAGGAGCTTGCTTGACAGAGTATTTACCTATGGCATTCAGGACTCATGAGACCTGTGTCCAAGTGTCACCTGGGGTGGGCAGCCTTGTCTCATGGGACAATCACAATCCACACTGATTAGCACACAGACCTGAGTTTTCTCATCTCAAACCTTCAATCATAGACATTGGCTCCTTCTAGAGCAGTCTGGAACACTATAGGTCCCGTTGTAGGTCTTCTCCTGCTGTAATAACACAATGTAACATCCATTATGGACTATTGAGGGATGGTATTTCTTGAGCCTCATCCCATATTGTCCTAAGGCAGCTCCACATGGGAGTTACTGCCTGCCAGACATATCTGTATGACACATAGTTCAGAGAGAAGGTAATTTGAATTTTGTTTGATGGATATTTTCTAGTATAGTAGCTCCAAGTACTATTGAAATATGAACATCATGTCTTTGGGTAAGAAATTGAATGGAACTTCTTTAATTTCACTCCAGGATGGAGCCTCATCACTACAGATGCCACCAGTATTTAAGGTAAGGGTGTGAAATGTCAGCTCTGTGTGTTGGGTGACCAGATGTCCATCTACTGCATGGATGTTCTTTTATGAATAAACCCTAAAGACCAACATGGACGTCCTGGTGATTTCTCTACAGACCCTGACAAAGGGCAACCAAAGCTGTCACTGACTGGTTTTGAATGAAAACTGCACATTCAGAGAGGAATAAAATGCTTTAAAAAGGAAAAAGAATCTAAAATGAGTGTGAGTCCAGTTGTCACAGTTAGTCTTGACCTTTAATGTCAGTAGAAACAAGAAAGGAACAAAAGAGGAAAACAAAGTAAATCCTTAGCCAATAGAGATATAATAAAAGCAGAAAAATTTAGAATGCTGATTTTTATAAAATTGATATATCACTGAACTTTTGAAGTTGACATAGTAGTGGTTGAAGGAAGCTCAGGAGACAATGAAGCTCAGACATGCAACATTTTCTAGATTTGAAAGGCTTTTGCTAACTCCCTCTCAAGAGACTGAGGAAGATGCCGTCCACAGGGTGAGAGGCAAGAAAACTGTTAGTTTTAAAAGGGCCCGTGAGAGGCAAACAGTGTCTGACTGGACAGTGTGAATGAGAAGGAGGCAGTAATTGGGAGCTCCAGTCCGAAGCTGTTCGGTTTTGAGGCAAATTCAGATGTACAGAATATTTTACATTTTAATAGTTTGGGAAGATTATGATCACATATTCTAGAATATTTTTCCAAACATTTGGTATGATATTCAGTGTTTTTTCAAAATTATTTAACTTATAATATATTGAACATACATTTAAGAAGAAAAAATTTTAAAGATCTTGGATGATGCTAAATAAAAGAGCAATATATTGTGTTTGTATATTGGCTTTAAAGATTTTATTTATTCATTCAGAGAGAGAGAAAGGCAGAGAGACACAGGCAGAGGGAGAAGCAGGCTCTGTGCAGGGAGCCTGATGCGGGACTAGATCCCGGGTCTCCAGGATCACATCCCAGGCTCCAGGGCTGCCCTGTATATTGGCTTTAAATCTTCCAAAGGGCATCCTTGCCTCCTAAAAAATGGAATGCTCAGGGACGCCTGGATGGCTCAGTTGGCTAAGCATCTGACTCTTGATTTCAGCTCAGGGCTGAGATCTCAGGTTGTGAGATTGAGTGTGCTTGAGATTGAGTGTGCTTGAGATTCTCACCCTCTCCCTCTGCCCTCTCTCACTCTTAAAAAAAAAAAAAGGGAATTCTCAAAATAATCTGGCAAGTTGTCAAAGAGAACCATGGTTGCTCACTCATACGAATGAAGCCGGTTAAGGACTCAAGCTGCCTGGACTCAAACTCCGGCTCTCAGGTGCTGCCACTTCCTGGGTCCCTGGGGTTTTAATGAACCCCTCTATGCCTCAGTTTTCCATCTGCAAAATGGGGATCATTGTAACACTGATTTCATAGGGACATATTAACAATTCATTGACTTAATTCATACAAAGCACCTAGAAAAATCCCTGGCCGGGCAGAAATGTAGTTTCAACAAATGTAAGCGGTTGTTACTGATATTATTAGACTGAGCTCAAATACAAGTAACATCTCAAGAAGTACTATTTCATCAAATTGTCCCTGTGGTAGCTGGGAGCCTGCACAATTATAAAGGGAAAAATGTGCAGCATTTGAAGAGTGGAAGGACACTCTAACACGAAGAACAAACACATGTCCATAACGAGAGACAAGCTGTAACTTCTGGGCAGAGATGCGCTCTTGGGAGTCCTTAAGAGTTCCACAAAATCATAGACAAGCTGCCATTGCCCATCGCAGAGGTGCCAATACGGAGGGAGCCATCTAGATTTTCTGTTGTTTTGTGCGATTCAGAGAAATCTGTCAGAGCAAAGCCATTTCCTGCCCTCAGCGATGACGGAAGAATTTGCGTGAAGACGGAGCATTTGCATTGCTCCCAGGAAGAAAGGTTTTCTCTTACAGCTGAGGGAATATATCCTCATTAGTGGGCATTCTTCAAAAAAGAGCATGAGATACTTTAATTCACTGAGAAATTATGGCCAAGACTGCTGTGCTCAGTCAAGGTCGTTAATTAGGCTCTCTGCACTTGAGAGAATTAGAGAAAGATAAGAGTGTTTGAGGCCAGGTAGATATTTTATTATTTTATTTTATTTTATTTTTTATTTTATTTTGTTTCATCTGTTTTCTTCTTGGCAAAAGAAACAGTAATAGACATCTAGAGTGTTGCAGCTGTCAGGTTAAAAAATGACCTTCCTATGCATCTATTTTACATGTTTATATGCTTTTCAAGGCTTCTGGGGAGAAAGGCAGATGCTGTGGAAAGTCCGGGCACCGCCGGGGGTGGTGTGCCTGGGATGCCAGCAAGGAGAAGTGGCAGAGGGAGGGCGCCGCTGCCCGAGCAGCCCTAGAAGTAGGAGCCCAGGCATGGGGCGCTGCGGGGCTGGGATCTGGGAGCTCTCGGGAAGTCACCCACGGCAGCGCGGGGGCCCTTCCCTGCGGAGCCCCGAGCTCCCTGGCCCCCGAGGCCTGCGGACCGGGGACGAGGGTCAGCGCCCTTGGCGTCACCACCGGCTCTCGGAGTGGGGTGCAGAGTGGTACGGCCCCGGGCAGACGGAGGGCAGGAGTCGCTGGGTTGAGGGAGGTGAGGAGACCAGGGGCCCTTCGGGTGATGGGGTGGGAGCCGGCTCTGCCCTGAACGCGGCCCGGGGCTCCCGACGCCCTGGGGTGGGGGAGGGCTGAGCCCGCGGATCGGGTGTGCGGCCCCCGGGCATCTCCCGTCCCCCGCGGGGCACCTGCGCGGCGTCCGAGGAGCACCCACCCGTCCCCCATGGAGCACCCGCGCGGCGTCCGAGGAGCTGCTGGGGTAGGACGTGGTGAACCTGCTGGTCCGGCAGCCGCCTGAGCACACCTGCTCCGACGCACCTGCTGCCTCCTCTCTCTCCAAGGAACCGGGTCAGAGAACGCTCGCACGTGAGCTCCAGCTGCGGATAAACGCAGTGAGTGAACTCGGGGCTCGCAGGGGAGCAGCGTCACCTCGCCGCCCGTGGTGGTGGAGTGAATGTGGGGCTTTGTCCGCAGGACACAAGGACACAATCCCTGCGCACGTGGGGAGGGGCCCGAAAGCCCCTTCAGGACAGTCTGGCACAGGCGGGGATGACAGGAGGGACGAGGCCCAGTCTGAGCTCCCATTTCAGGCGTGTGGAGGGTTTAACAGTTGCCGCCACACGGATAGGATCCGCATTCAGTAAGGAACACCCCAAATTAAACGCTCTTTTCTTCCCCCCCTCCTCACTTATCCAAGTTTTATTGTCCTCTCAGAGGGAGGCACCTGCCACACCATCTTCACTGACTCCATCCAACCACTCACCACGGACCAGGGACCTGCACCTACTCAGATAAACATAATTTAGCAAAACCAACCTTTTCACAGCCGCCAGGTGTAAATACGAATCTACTTTTGGGTAGGAGCAATCTCATAGGAAGATGCCTTTCTGAAAATTCTGATCTTTATGTAACATTACATGGAAAGAAGACTCTGTGAGGCTGGAATTAGTTGTCAATGAGGGATCGGTTCCTGGGTGTCAGTGCTGTGGGGGTCAGGGCCCAGGGAGGCCCCTGAGATGGGAAGGGGCCCTGACCAGAAAAGGCAGGAATGGAGCAGATGAAGGGTGGGGGTTGAAAACCAGCAGTTGGGACATTTTAGGCAAAGCAGGGGCAGGGCCAGCAGAGGAAGTGAGGGTGTCCCAGGATGGTGCAGGGAGGCTGGGGAGTCTGGGGAGTCTGGGGAGCAGCACATGTGTGGGGAGGAGCTGAGAGGAGTCAGGTCAGGAAGAGCCTGAACAATGAGGGGCTTTGGATACTTTTGTCAAAACACAAAAACAATTCTTACCCTGGGGCCGAGTGGCTTTAATCTCTTGTTGTCAGTTGTGGGGCTCCCTACCTTTTTTTTAGGTAAAACAGTGATGTGAAACAGGGGTGTGTAGAAAGATGAAGGGGGGCAGAGGTACAGCTGAGACATGGGGAGACCTGCTTTTGCTGAGCTGTTACCAGGGCCAAGGGCACTGGTCCCAGTCTAAGCCTCCAGGTCAGCCTGCTGCTGAGGGATGACTCTGCTGGGCCGGGGTGGTGCATCCACAGAGCCAGAGGTGCCCAGGTGAAAAAGGGGGTGCAATTCCAGAGAGAGAGAGAGAGAGAGAAAGAAGGAGGGAGGAAAGGTCAGGAGAGAATGGAGGGCCCTGGGCAGGGCTGAAGCCTCCATTAAGGAGGGCCTTGGGGGGTGGCAGTCAGCAGCTGTCCCCCCGACAACCTGGAGAGCAGGATGCAGGGTGAGCTCAGGGCTTCGAACGTGGCCAACTATCTTGTGAACCTGCAAACCAATCACTGCCAGCTTTCCAATGTAGTCAGACTATTTTCTGGAAGCTTCTCAGAAAACAAGTTTCAACAGTGCAATAAAATTACAATGGGATCTGGGTAACAGCAAATCCTCGTGTTGGACTGCAGATAAAGTTTTGGAGCTAGTGAAGGTTACCCTTTGTGAGGGAATGCCAAAGTCATTTGGAACCAACAATGAGCTCTTATCCAGCCCAGGTAGGAGCAGCATTCTACCCACCGTGCCCAAATCTAATACCACCAATATAAAGAAAAAGATTACGTGTTTGGAAACAATGCACAGGAGGGGATTAAGGGCAGAAATCCCGGCATGTCTCAATCCTACATTCATCCTACCAGAATTGGGCATTGATGTTTACAGCATTTTGACAGCTGGAGGTGGAAAACCAAGTTAATATGTCCAACTCTAAAATGGCTGCATTAGAAAGAAGGTTGCCAATTTTGGCCTCTTTTGGGAAGAAGATCATTGTATCTGCTAAATTACACTGGATTTTCTTCTTTGTGATAGGGTGAGTTTTGAAGAGAGAAACTATTTCCTCTGGGGAAGCTGGTCTACTTTGCTTTTATATCACCTCAGAGTACTGTGACCAGCATATCCCAGAACTAAGCCTTCTTTTTCCCTGCAGCTCGCTCTACTAATGCTCAAAGAATAGCTTTAAGAAAATAATAAAAAAAAATTCTGAAAAACTTCTGATACCTAATGCCTTACCATCCAAAATGCTGTGTGAAAACAAAATGCCTGAAGTCCCTTAAACTACATTATTTGTTAAAAAGGAAGATTTTGCTAATTAGAATTAAGGCAGATTGTATTGAGCTGATGCTGAGAAAAACACTTTGCTTTCCATGTTTGAATTACTATTGTTTGATCACATTACATAGTTAAAATGACTTTTACTAGTCATGTTGCATCAGGGCCCACTCTAATGACCCCATGTCACCCTAATTACCTCCTTAAAGATGCCATCTGTGAATACATCCAAAATCTGAGGTCCTGGCAGTTAGAGCTTCAATGGCATGAATTTTGTGAGGACACAATTCAACTCATAAGAGTCACTGTAGAAAGTCTCCTGACAGTGACTCTGTAAGTGACTCTAGGTTCACATTTATCTTCTGGAGATTTTGAGACTGATGATCTGCCTTTACCAACTCTCTCCTTATCCTGATTTTTCTGTTTCTGCTTATAATACCTCAGTCTCTTGAGGCACCAGGACAAAAATGAATAAATAAAAAGCAAACAATAACAATGAAACCAAAAGCCCTCAATGTTAACTATGACTTCTTTCTCCATATCTCATTTCTAAGGCTTAATGACTATTCCTTTGAAATGACTTTCACTTCTGTCCCCTCATAATTTTACCCCACTTAGCCTCTTCTCTGTCTCACATTATGGCCAGACTACTGGCTTATTTTCCTGACTGTAACACAGTGAAGATTCTAGCACAGTGCTTGAATAAGTAGTGCCATAGTCTTTTCCCTTCAAGAGTATTTTTCTGAACTTCCTGTGATTCTAGGGGGCTGTACTTTTCACAGACAATTTCTTTTCTCTTTTCTTTCTTTTCTTTTACTTATTTGAGAGAGAGACAGAGATAACAAGGGAGAGCAGGAGCAGTGAGGAGAGGAAGAAGTAGATGCCACACTGATCAGGGAGCTCAACATGGGACTCAATCCCAGGACCCTGAGACGATGACCTGAGCTGAAGGCAGATGCTTAACCAACTCAGCCACCGAGGTGCCCCATTCACAATTTCTTGACTCCTCTTTGGAACACGATAAGGTTACCCTTTCTGCCTCTTTGAAAGTGAGTGTTGACTTCCTCACCTGATTTGACCAGTGAAAGGTGAAAAGAGGTGACAGACGTTTCTTCATGGTGGGCTGCCAGTCGAGGGCCTCACCCACCTCACCACAGGAGCATAAAATAACTAATCTGATGACCCCTCTTCCTCAGAACTCAGTGAAACCTGGGGCCCCAAAGGGACCCATCTGAACCCATTCTCTTCCCATCTGAGCCCATTCTCTTCCTTTCTGATATTTACATCTGGATCCTGTGTGTGTGTGTGTGTGTGTGTGTGTGTGTGATATATGCTTTTTTGTGTTTCAAGGTTGGAATTGGGTTTCTTATTCTCATACTGGCATTAATTTCCATTTCCCCCCAGCACCCACCAGTAAGTCTGTATGACTGCCTTTGAGTCTATAGACCAAAAGTCTATAAGAATCTTCCAGTTGACTCTAGAAATTACTAATTCTGTCTCCCCCTATTATCTTAAGTATTTCCAATGATTGCAACTTTTTGCAGAATGAATTGCTAAGTCTAAGCTCTAACTTACACTGCTCAACACCTGCCACCATCTATCTACGGTCATTTCTCCCTGTTGCTCTGCAGGGACATAGGGTGTTGCTCGTGAGAAACCTGAGCCTCCCTTACACGTCATGCTGTCCCTCTTCCTGCCCGTGCCCATTCATCTAGAATGCTCGACACTCTCAACTCCATTAAGAGAATTCACACTTGTTCTTCCAGACTCAGAGCAAAAGCCAAACTTTCTGTAAGCTTCCTTTGGTTACTAATCTTGACATTGGGAAATAATGCGGATCTACTCTCAGTTGTAGAGGCACCTTGAGGTGTTCGAAGGAAGTAAACCTGCATATCTTGATTGCTGACTTGTGCTTGCATCCTCACTGGTTAATATTGAGAAGTATCACCCAGCCTTTTCTATACTCTAAACTTATTGAGAAAATCAGCAAGAATTAATGTTTATTAAGAACAAACCATGTAGACTGAGACCAACTTCTAGTAATACTTGTCTGTCATCGCGTAGTTTTGTGGTTGTGTGTGCATCATGTCTCATATGTTGTAACTCCTCTAAGGACAGACTGAGGTGGCATGTATGATTAAAGTGCCTTGCAGAGAGGTGTCTTGGAGAAAAAAGGGCTTTAATACACTCCACTGCATCGATAAACTAATCAAAGAAAAATATGATTAGAAGATAGCTACATCCAACAGTACTACTTATACAGTATAGATTTCAGAAATTGGAATCGCTAGATAAGCATCAATTCCAATGAGAGTTTATAGAACTTTCATAATCTTTAGGAAAATGATATCTTTAGCAAAATCAATGTAAAATGTTTCTGTGCTTTAAAGTGACCATATCAAAACATATTTTGATATTGTTTCTTTAAGTCCTGGCACCTCATTTTTTCGCCCTGGATTCAAGGTAGTGTAATTGGTATGACTAAGAACAGTTTTCTTTGTAAAATGAAAAAAAGACAAAAATTACATTCACAACTCTATTCCTATAAGTGCTTGTATTTCAGATTGTGCTGCATTGGGACATACACGTCTCTTATTTGTCTTTCAAGAATAAAATCTATGAGGGCACCTGGGTGGCTCAGTCAGTTAAGGGTCTGCCTTTGGCTCAGGTCATGATCCTGAGGTTCTGGGATCGAGCCCTGCATCGGGCACCCCACTCAGTGGAGAGTCTGCTTTTCCCCCTGCCTACTGCTCCCCCGCTTGTGCTCTCTCTCTTTCTCTCTGTCAAATAAATAAATAAAATCTTTAAAAAAGAGAATAAAATCTATGGCTTTTCGATTCTGTACTCTTTGGAGAAAAATAGAAGCCTTGGGGTATATTTTCTTGGCCATGCAATTATTTATGATCGTCTCTGAGCTCCTCAATCACAGGAAACCTCTGACTGCACCTGCAAACATCTCCTTTTCTCCTATTAGACAGAAGCACATTCTTTACCAAGAGTTATAAAACTCTTGGGCATCTGATAAGACTCCAAATGACCTGGATTTGTCCCTAATGCTTGAATGAAATGAATAAAGTACTGAGACTGGCATTGCCTTTCAGGCTAATCTAGATAAAGTCCTCTCATTCCACCCTTGAGGAAACTGAGGCAGGAGTGGTGAAGTGACTTCCTAGGCCACAGGTCTCACTGGGGCAGAGTCAGGGCTGGGACTCCCCCGACCCCCACATCTTCTTGCATTCAGTGTCCTGGGATGGGGTCTCCTAAGTGTGTATTTGTCCTAGCACCTGGAGCAGCCTGTGTGTGAGGATCCACGTGGGCTATCTCCTCCCAGTGTCACCTAGGTCCCTAAGAAGGTCCTCTCTCTCTTCAGCCAGGCAGCTGGGCATGAAGTGCCCCAAGCCACATAAAGCCACAGCTACTCATGACCTGTCCTCAGCACTGTCTTTATTCTTAACCTAGTTGTCTATAGACAAGACTGATCTTCTGACCTCGTTAAGGAGATGTATCAATACACTTGTCTCCTGGGGTCGTCACATGTTCACAGAGTTCTGTTGTGCCTGATGTGGGTTTGCAGTATTCTAAAGAACCAGGAGTGCTGAAATAAAGAGCATGCCATCAATAAAAGCCAGTAGATTGGGGAAAGTATATTTTATCAACGGAGCAGGGAGTGGATTTATAGTGCACCACTGTGCATTATGACAAGTAAAAATAGCTTTTTTTTTCATGTTCTGGAGAAATTTCATTTCTTAACTACAAGGGAAGTTTTCACAGTTTGCTATCACCCTGTTGAGGGTAGATATAGAGATTAAGAGCATCTGTGAGGATCCTGGAACTAATTATTTTACATTCAAGAAGCCACCGTGGAGAGTCTTCCATAGGCAAAGCATTGCCATGGGGGTTGTTTGGGATCTGAGATGATCACAGGCTCTGCCCTCCAGGAGCTCATAATTCATTAGATGTTTATGTAAGAATTCAAGAGAGACTTTGACAAGTTCCAAAGGAGTGGTAAAAGCAGTAACTTAAGTCAGAGGAAGGGGTAGCCAGGTTCCCACTGCATGTGTAGCAGGAAAGAAGGAAGACCCTTTCTTCACGTCTTTTGATTTCAGCAAAGTAGCATGAGTAGAGTATCAGGAGGGCAAACTACACCGTGTGCTTTCCTAAGACTCAGATTGGGAAGAGCCTTTTACCTGAGCATTCCAGTGTCAAACATGGACGCTCATCACAGTTCTAGAAAGTCATCGCTTCACTCAGCAGAGATTCTTCTTATATTGAAGGTTGTGTGTGAGCCTGCACTTAAGAATATTTCTAAGTAAACAACAATTAATTCTTAAAATTAGGGAGTTCAAGATTCAAGATTTTCAAACATTATGAAAGTTTTAGAATGATGTTATCTGAAGTTGGGTTTTAAGCGATACCTTTGATCTAGGCCTCTGTGGGACCTTCAGAGGTCCCACAAATTAACCTTTCCCAAGATCCTATGTTGATTTTTATCCCATTTTCATTGGGAATGCCCACTATGTTAGATCTAAGGACAGACATTAATGCAGAAGTGAGAAAAATCAGAGAGCTATTTGAAGAGGTGGTGTAAGGCAGCCTTAGCTCGCAGATTACTTTTTTTTCTGTTTAATATATGCATATTAATATATACATATTTTTCCCTTCCAGACTCTGTTTTATTTGTGAAAGGAAATACTTTATCCTAACCATATCTACCATGGTTTATGGCATACAGCAGTTCCTTCCTGGGAACTAGATTAAAAATGAATAAATGAATGGATGAATGAATAAATGGGAGAATGTTCATCATTTCCACTTTTTAAAATTTAAAAAAAATTAAAAATATTTATTTATTTATTTATTTATTTATTTATTTATTCATGAGAGACACAGAGAGAGGCAGAGACACAGGCAGAGGGAGAAGCAGGCCCCATGCAGGGAGCCCGATGCAGGATTCAATCCCAGGACCCAGGGATCACGCCCTGAGCCGAAGGCAGATGCTCAGCCGCTGAGCCACTCAGGTGTCCCCATCATTTCCACTTTAATAATGAACCAGTCATTCATATTACAAACACTCCCGACCCCACAGAACTTGAATGTGCACAAAATTGTAGGTTGATGTTTTGTGATAACCGCATACCGCACACACAGGGCTGAATTTACCATGATGACACTAGCAGGGGGCAGTGTCCAGGCTTTTGTAAATAGTCATGAAACTTGAAGTCTAGTGATTTTTTTGTTTAATTGAAGGAAAAGGAAATGAGTAACAGAAAGCCATGTGAAAATTTAGGGGCGTGAAACAACTGTGAACTCGTGTGTCAAGGAAGGACTAGGTCACATTGAAGCTGGTATCTCTGATGGGATTGCTTGGGAAGGTTGCATGTTTCTCTGAACACGCAAGAGCACATGATTATTCACAACAGGAAGGACACTCTTAGGTATTGGAGAGAACTTTTCATTACACACTTTCGAGAATTCACTGTCCAGGCTTCGTTAACACCAAGGGCATGCTGGTTCTCACTCCACCTTCATCATCATGATTAGCCACCCTACGTGTTCAGTCAGATCTTATTTTATGTCTCTGTTTCCAGTAAATGATGATACAGTGAAATTAAATTGGCCTCCCAGAACCCATGAGAACCCTAATTTCAGCACAGCACTAAAACTTACCCCCTGAAGTCTACTCGGAAAGAGTCTGCATCTCATTCATCTATGAAAATGCATATTTGACAGCTCAGCTCAAGTGAGGCCATCAAATCTACATGATACATGAAGTCAGGGGATTAGAGAAAGATCTGTGTCTAATGGAAACAATAAAAAGATGCAGCCATGAAAAGCAGTTTACAAGTAGCAATATAATAGCATATTGTGATAATCTCGTCAAATAGTATCATTTATTTGGTAACCTTGGTCGCAGGCAAAGGAACATTGCACAATGAATCCAATAATATTCATTTAAGCCCAGAAATAGGATAAACCAAGGGGCAGCTGCTGAGATTGCGGTAAGCAGAATAATGCCCCCCTCTTCAGAGACGTCCACATTGTAATCCCCAATCCCATATTGGAGCCCCAATATGTTAGGCTCCACGGCAAAGGGGAACTAGGGCAGCAGGTGGAATTAAATTTGCTAATCACATGGCATTAAAAGAAAGAGATCCTGGATTACTTGGGTGGGTCCAGTGAAATCACAAGCATCCTCAAATGTGGAAGATGGAAGCAAAGGGGAGGTTGGGGCCAGAGAGAGATTTGAAAATGTGATTCTGGTGGCTTGAAAGATGGAAGAAGTGTCCTCAAGCCAAAGAACACAGGCAGCCTCTAGAATCTGGGAAAGGCAAGAGACAGGCTCTCCCCTGGAGCCTCTAGAAGGCAGGCAGCCCTGCCCACGCCCTGGTTCAGTCCACTGAGGCCCACTTGTGCTTCTGACCTCTAGAACTCTAAGGTAATGAATTGGTATTGTTTTCGGCCACTAAAGATGTGGAGATGTGTTGTAACAGCATTAGGAAACGAATATAAAGACATTTTCATAAACTGTAGACTACATATACAATAGTACCTTCAAAGAAATTAAATGAGGAACAGATGAGAGTGAATTTTCAAACCTAACTTCTAATTTCTAGTCAACCATGAAGACCTTGGGTTGGATCTAGAAGGGACGTATTCATTCCCTTCTGAAGGGGACACTGGGTGGTGGCAGAAGTCTGTCCGGTGGGCACAGCAGCCGGGCTACAGAAGGGAAGGCTCGAGAGCCTTAGGCTGGGGAAACATGGGAATCCATACATGCCCTCTTCCTCACATCAGCAACTCTATAAATAAAGCAAAACTTAATAAAAAACTATGTCAAAAAGCCCAAGAATGGGAAAGATGTACAATGCATTGATATGGTATTAAATAGTAAAAAGGCATCACAAAAGTTGTGAAAGAAAAAAATTAGGTAAAAGTGGAGATAGTGTGTGTTTGCTTGCATACTCACTCCTCTGATAACCTTGGAAAGTTTTGTGTGTGTGTGGGGGGGGGTGGGGGGAATCATATGTCTGACTCTTACTCTGCCCCCTGGAGACCACATCTCTCAGATCTAACAGCAGAGCCAGCGGCTGGGTATGTCCAGTTCCTGTCAAGCAGGGGTCTCTGCTTCTTCCTTTTGGAACAGAAACCCCCAGCACAGGGGAGACAGTTGTCAGCTTCCAACTTTAAAAAAAGAGCATAGGTTGAGGCCCACACTCTATGGAGGAAGCCGGATTCTGAAATCCTACAGTAAGAGGATTATGTTCAATTCTCATTTTTACTGATATTTTATTTTATTTATTTTATTTTTTTATTTTTTTTTATTTTTGATAGTCACACAGAGAGGGAGAGAGAGGCAGAGACATAGGCAGAGGGAGAAGCAGGCTCCATGCACCGGGAGCCCGACGTGGGATTCGATCCCGGGTCTCCAGGATTGCGCCCTGGGCCAAAGGCAGGCACTAAACCGCTGCGCCACCCAGGGATCCCTTTACTGGATATTTTAAATCTTGCTCCCTTGACCATTTCCAATCCTAGTGCTCTACATAGGCTAAAACTTAGTTGTCACTCATTTCTGGTCCACAGGTATTTACCCTGATTTTTATTAAAAAAATAAGGGATCCCTGGGTGGCTCAGTGGTTTAGTGTCTGCCTTTGGCCCAGGGTGTGATCCTGGAGTTCTGGGACTGAGTACCGCATCAGGCTCCCTGCGAGGAGCCTGCTTCTCCCTCATCCTCTCTCTCTCTCTCTCTCTCTCTCTGTCTTTCATGAATAAATAAATAAAATCTTTAACAAAAAAATAAAAATAAAAAACCCAAAGTACATCTATATGTGTCTATATACATGCATATATGTGCATATAGGTATGAGTGTGTGTGTATGTGTATATATCTCTATCTTTTCTCTGTATTCGGAGTAAGAGGCTCTTGGGTACCTTGGACCAGAAATTTAGTCTTTTTTTTTTTTTTTTTTTTTCAGAAATTTAGTCTTAAATGATGGCTGATCTATGGGATGTCAGGTAGAGGGAAGGAGTGACTTTTTGAAGAGAACATGGAGAGTACTTTTTGATGGCTCATTATATGAGAAAGATATCTTGAACTTTTTATTTTATGAATATACACAGAGATGAAAAGGTTTGAAGAATCAACAAAACAATTTTAGTGAGATTTGTCTCCAACTAAACTGGATTGTGAAGAAAGAAAAGCCTTGACTCTTAGCCATCTAGTTCCATGTTCTGGAAGGAAAGAGACAACGCTGTCTCCTATAATTGGAGGCATGCTAAAGCAAATCAGTGTAAGGCTTTTTTACATTTCATATTATGAATTAATATAAATACATCCATAAAAATTCTTTTGTTTGTTTTGGAAATCATTCTTTTTTTCTTTAGCATAAATAAAGATTATTTTTTATTTTTATTTTATTTAAGTAGGCTCCACGCCCAGCACAAAGTGCAACACAGGGCTTGAACTCATGACCCTGAGATCAATACCTGAGCTGAGATCAAGAGTCAGACACTTAACGGACTGAATCACCCAGGCACCCCTATACATAAACATTTTTAAAACAATTGATTTAGTAATCAAAAACCCACCCCCAAAAAACTAAGTTCTTCAGCGGCTTTACCAATTCAGTTTTCCGAAACAATAAGGGAACTTTTTTTTTTTAAATTCAAATTCAATTTAGTTAATATATAGTGTATTACCGGTTCCTGGGGTAGAATTTAGTGATTAATCAGTTGCATATAACACTCAGTGCTCATAATGTATGGGTACTGTGAGGCTGCTGTTCTGGGACTGGCCAGTGCTGGCTGTGCCACCAGGTTCTCCTTGGGGGAGGGGACTGGGTCCTTACCTTGCCAGGCCCTTTAAAACTTGAATCGCAGCCACCAGCCAGAGATAAAATTGTTATTTTTTCTTAAAAAACTGTTCTAACAGTTGTCAGACTTGAGAAGCACACATAACCTAAGAGTACAGCTTTTAATGAGGAAGCTTACATGATTATTTCATTTCTATTTCTGCCTAGCTGTGCGATCTGTCTACATGTATTTTCTTTTCAGTAGGCTCCATGCCCAGCATAGAGCCCAACACAGGACTCAACACAGGGCTGGAACTCAGGACCCAGAGATCAAGACCTGAGCTGGGATTTTTATTTTTATTTTTATTTTTATTTTTTTATTTTTATTTTATTTATTCATGAGAGGCAGAGAGAGAGAGAGAGAGAGAGAGAGAGAGAGAGGCAGACACCACAGGCAGAGGGAGAAGCAGGCTCCATGCAGGGAGCCCGACGTGGGACTCGATCCTGGGCCTCCAGGATCACGCTCCGGGCTGAAGGCAGCACTAAACTGCTGGGCCACCCGGGCTGCCCTGAGCTGGGATTAAGAGTCAGATGCTTAACTACCTAAGCCATCCAAGTGCTCTCTACCTACTTCTGCCTAGCTGTGTGACCTAAAACAATACAACAGATCCTTTGTTATTTACACTTTCTCATGCTAATGAAACCGCTGCTTTCTTATTTATGCCACAGGGAAGTAGTCAGTCTGTAAGCATATTTGTTGGAAATTGTACATCACGACTGTGTGCGGTGAGAGTCATTAAATCTCAATTTCTTCCTTCATAGATGTGCCGTGCCAAATACTTTCTCTTCCATCTACCCCGACTGAATTCAATCTATAAAAACCTGTCTCCACTCTCACTTATCAAAATGTCCTTTCTGAATGAAAAGCAAAATTAATATGCACCTGCTTTTATGCTCTTTCCCTCCTTATTCAGTGAACGTTCCTTGAGCTTATGGGCTAAGCCTATGCTTTTGCAGCCTCTGAGCGTTTAGAGTAACACAGAACGCATGGCAGAGAACAGCGTAAATCAGCTTATCCACGGCCGCCAGCTCCAGCACTGGTGGTAATAGTTGCAACTGCATAGACATTTTGAGCAACTCCACCATCTTAAAGTTTGCTGCCTAACCCTTCCTAAGTTTTACTTTAACTGGGGAATCACTAAGGGGATTTGTAAAATGTTTAGCATTTGTGAAGTGTTTTGCCAGTGGAGAAATAATTGCTTTTCATACAGCAGAATTGCAAAGAAGACTTTCCTCTTTAACCTACTAAGATGCAAAGCCAAAAACTAAACTATATTTAATTTCTCCATTCCATTTAATTCAAATTTACACATATGCAAGTAATAATACATTTTTTAAGTAACCATATTTGAAAGAAGACACAGGAGTCTTGGACGATTAGGTTAGAATTTTTCAGTTTTAAGATATTGAAATCAATGCTGGTTAAATCAAGGACAGAGGAATTTTTTTTATAAGGCTGTGATTTAGACAAGGAAATGAAAGAGGAAACTGAACTGGTGGGTTTAGTATCTTCAGAGACCTACCTTGGATGTGCTGACCCTGAGTGTCCCTCCTCTCCAGGTCATCATTCCAGGGTAAGGGGGGTGATCCGTCTGGTTTGGGTTGCATGTATCCAATAAGGAGAGAGTTCTTGAAAAAGCTGTTCTTTATTTTTTTAATAAATTGATTTTTTATTAGTGTTCAATTACCTACACACAGAATAACACCCAGTGCTCATCCCATCAAGTCGCCCCTCAGTGCCCGTACCCATTCACCCCCACCCCCACCCTCCTCCCCTTCCACCACCCATAGTTCGTTTCCCAGAGTTAGGAGTCTTTATGTTCAGTCTCCCTTTCTGATACTTCCCACACATTTCTTCTCCCTTCCCTTATATTCCCTTTCACTAGTATATTCCCCAAATGAATGAGAACATACACTGTTTGTCCTTCTCCGATTGACTTGCTTCACTCAGCATAATACCCTCCAGTTCCATCCACGTTGAAACAAATGGTGGGTATTTGTCGTTTCTAATGGCTGAGGAATATTCCATTGTATACATAGACCACATCTTCTTTATCCATTCATCTTTCGATGGACACCGAGGCTCCTCCCACAGTTTGGCTATTGTGGACATTGCTGCTAGAAACATCGGGGTGCAGGTGTCCCGGCGTTTCATTGCATCTGTATCTTTGGGGTAAATCCCCAACAGTGCAATTGCTGGGTTGTTGGGCAGGTCTATTTTTAACTCTTTGAGGAACCTCCACACAGTTTTCCAGAGTGGCTGCACCAGTTCACATTCCCACCAACAGTGTAAGAGGGTTCCCTTTTCTCCGCATCTTCTCCAACATTTGTGGTTTCCTGCCTTGTTAATTTTCCCCATTCTCACTGGTGTGAGGTGGGATCTCATTGTGGTTTTGATTTGTATTTCCCTGATGGCCAGTGATGCAGAGCATGTCCTCATGTGCGTGTTGGCCATGTCTATGTCTTCCTCTGTGAGATTTCTGTTCATGTCTTTTGCCCATTTCATGATTGGATTATTTGTTTCTTTGGTGTTGAGTTTAAGAAGTTCTTTATAGATCTTGGAAACTAGCCCTTTATCTGATAGGTCATTTGCAAATATCTTCTCCTATTCTGTAGGTTGTCTTTTAGTTTTGTTGATGGTATCCTTTGCTGTGCAAAAGCTTCTTGTCTTGATGAAGTCCCAATAGTTCATTTTTGCTTTTATTTCTTTTGCCTTCATGGATGTATCTTGCAAGAAGTTACTGTGGCCAAGTTCAAAAAGGGTGTTGCCTGTGTTCTCCTCTAGGATTTTGATGGACTCTTGTCTCACATTGAGATCTTTCATCCATTTTGAGTTTACCTTTGTGTCTGGTGCAAGAGAGTGGTCTAGTTTCATTCTTCTGCATGTGGATGTCCAATTTTCCCAGCACCATTTATTGAAGAAACTGTCTTTCTTCCAGTGGATAGTCTTTCCTCCTTTATCGAATATTAGTTGACCATAAAGTTGAGGGTCCACTTCTGGGTTCTTTATTCTATTCCATTGATCTATGTGTCTGTTTTTGTGCCAGTACCACACTGTCTTGATGACCACAGCTTTGTAGTACAACCTGAAATCTGGCATTGTGATGTCCCCAGATATGGTTTTCTTTTTTAAAATTCCCCTGGCTATTCGGGGTCTTTTCTGATTCCACACAAATCTTAAAATAATTTGTTCTAACTCTCTGAAGAAAGTCCATGGTATTTTGATAGGGATTGCATTAAACGTGTATATTGCCCTGGGTAACATTGACATTTTCACAATATTAATTCTGCCAATCCATGAGCATGGAATATTTTTCCATCTCTTTGTTTCTTCCTCAATTTCTTTCAGAAGTGTTCTATAGTTTTGAGGGTATAGATCCTTTACATCTTTGGTTAGGTTTATTCCTAGGTATCTTATGCTTTTGGGTGCAATTGTAAATGGGATTGACTCCTTAATTTCTCTTTCTTCAGTCTCAGTGTTAGTGTATAGAAATGCCATTGATTTCTGGGCATTGATTTTGTATCCTGCCATGCTACCGAATTGCTGTATGAGTTCTAGCAATCTTGGGGTGGAGACTTTTGGGTTTTCTATGTAGAGTATCATGTCATCGGCAAAGAGGGAGAGTTTGACTTCTTCTTTGCCAATTTGAATGCCTTTAATGTCTTTTTGTTGTCTGATTGCTGAGGCTAGGACTTCCAGTACTATGTTGAATAGCAGTGGTGAGAGTGGACATCTCTGTCTTGTTCCTGATCTTAGGGGAAAGGCTCCCAGTGCTTCCCCATTGAGAATGATATTTGCTGTGGGCTTTTTGTAGATAGCTTTTAAGATGTCGAGGAATGTTCCCTCTATCCCTACACTCTGAAGAGTTTTGATCAGGAATGGATGCTGTATTTTGTCAAAAGCTTTCTCTGCATCTAATGAGAGGATCATATGGTTCTTGGTTTTTCTCTTGCTGATATGATGAATCACATTGATTGTTTTACGGGTGTTGAACCAGCCTTGTGTCCCAGGGATAAATCCTACTTGGTCATGGTGAATAATTTTCTAAATGTATTGTTGGATCCTATTGGCTAGCATCTTGTTGAGAATTTTTGCATCCATGTTCATCAGGGATATTGGTCTGTAATTCTCCCTTTTGGTGGGGTCTTTGTCTCGTTTTGGAATTAAGGTGATGCTGGCCTCATAGAACGAATTTGGTAGTACTCCATTTCTTTCTATCTTTCCAAACAGCCTTAGTAGAATAGGTATGATTTCTTCTTTAAACGTTTGATAGAATTCCCCTGGGAAGCCATCTGGCCTTGGACTCTTGTGTCTTGGGAGGTTTTTGATGACTGCTTCAATTTCCTCCCTGGTTATTGGTCTGTTCAGGTTTTCTATTTCTTCCTGGTCCAATTTTGGTAGTTTGTGGCTTTCCAGGAATGTGTCCATTTCTTCTAGATTGCCTAATTTATTGGCGTATAGCTGTTCATAATATGTTTTTAAAATCGTTTGTATTTCCTTGGTGTTGGTAGTGATCTCTCCTTTCTCATTCATGATTTTATTAATTTGAGTCTTCTCTCTCTTCTTGTTAATAAGGCTGGCTAGTGGTTTATCTATCTTATTAATTCTTTCAAAGAACCAACTCCTGGTTCTGTTGATCTGTTCCACAGTTCTTCTGGTCTCGATTTCATTGAGTTCTGCTCGAATCTTTATTAACTCTCTTTTTCTGCTGGGTGTAGGATCCATTTGCTGTTTTTTCTCTAGCTCCTTTATGTGTAAGGTTAGCTTTTGTATTTGAGTTCTTTCTAGTTTTTGAATGGATGCTTGTATTGCGATGTATTTCCCCCTCAGGACTGCTTTTGCTGCATCCCAAAGATTTAGAATGGTTGTATCTTCATTCTCATTAGTTTCCATGAAGATTTTTAATTCTTCTCTAATTTCCTGGTTGACCTCTCATCTTTTAGCAGGATGGTCCTTAACCTCCACGTGTTTGAAGTCCTTCCAAACTTCTTGTTGTGATTTAGTTCCAATTTCAAGGCATTATGGTCTGAGAATATGCACAGGACAATCCCAGTCTTTTGGTATCGGTTCAGACCCGATTTGTGACCCAGTAGGTGGTCAATTCTGGAGAAAGTTCCATGTGCACTTGAGAAGAATGCGTATTCAGTTGAGTTTGGATGTAAAGTTCTGTAGATATCTGTGAAATCCATGTGGTCCAGTGTATCATTTAAAGCTCTCGTTTCTTTGGAGATGTTGTGCTTAGAAGACCTATCAAGTGTAGAAAGCGCTAGATTGAAGTCACCGAGTATAAGTGTATTATTATCTAAGTATGCCTTAACTTTGGTTATTAATTGATATATTTGGCAGCTCCCACATTCGGGGCATATATATGGAGGATTGTTAAGTCCTCTTGTTGGATAGATCCTTTAAGTATGAGACGGTGTCCCTCTTCATCTCTCACTACAGTCTTCAGGGTAAATTTTAGTTTATCTGATATAAGGATGGCTACCCCTGCTTTCTTTTGAGGACCATTTGAATGGTAAATGGTTCTCCAACCTTTTATTTTCAGGCTGTAGGTGTCCTTCTGTCTAAAATGAGTCTCTTGTAGACAGCAAATCGATGGATCCTGCTTTTTTATCCAGTCTGAAACCCTGAGCCTTTTGATGGGGTCATTAAGCCCGTTCATGTTCAGAGTTACTATTGAAAGGTATGAGTTTAGTGTCATCATGATATCTATTCAGTCCTTGTTTTTGTGGATTGTTCCACTGAACTTCTTCTTAAAGGGGAATTTTAAGAGTCCCCCTTCAAATTTCTTGCAGAGCTGGTATGGAGGTCACATATTCTTTCAGTTCCTGCCTGTCTTGGAAGCTCTTTATCTCTCCTTCCATTTTGAATGAGAGCCTTGCTGGATAAAGTATTCTTGGTTGCATGTTCTTCTCATTTAGGACCCTGAATATATCCTGCCAGCCCTTTCTGGCCTGCCAGGTCTCTGTGGAGAGGTCTGCTGTTACCCTAAGACTCCTCCCCATAAAAGTCAGGGATTTCTTGTCTCTTGCTGCTTTAAGGATCTTCTCTTTATCTTTGGAATTTGCAAGCTTCACTATTAAGTGTCGAGGTGTTGAACAGTTTTTACTGATTTTAGGGGGGGGGGTCTCTCTGTTTCCTGGATCTGAATGCCTGTTTCCCTTCCCAGATTAGGAAAGTTTTCAGCTATGATTTGTTCAAATACATATTCTGGCCCTCTGTCCCTTTCGGTGCCCTCAGGAACCCCAATTAAACGTAGGTTTTTCTTCCTCAGGCTGTCGTTTATTTCCCTTAATCTATCCTCATGGTCTTTTAATTGTCTCTTTTTTCCTCAGTTTCCCTCTTTGCCATCAACTTGTCTTCTATGTCACTCACTCCTTCTTCCACCTCGTTAACCCTCATCGTTAGGACTTCTGGTTTGGATTGCATCTCATTCAATTGATTTTTAATTTCTGCCTGATTGGATCTAAATTCTGTAGTCATGAAGTCTCTTGAGTCCTTTATGGTTTTTTCTAGAGCCACCAGTAGCTGTATAATAGTGCTTCTGAATTGGCTTTCTGGCATTGAATTGTAATCCAGATTTTGTAACTCTGGGAGAGAGGACTGTTTCTGATTCTTTCTTTTGAGGTGAGGTTTTCCTTCTAGTCATTTTGCTCAGTGCAGAGTGGCCAAAAGCAAGTTGTATTTGGAAAAGGAGAAAAAGAGGAGAGAAAGAAGGAAAGAAAAGAGAAAAAGAAAAAGATAAAAGGACGAAAAAATGGGAAAAAAAGAGAAAGGAAAAAAAGGTGGGGGAAGCAAACAGAAATCAAAAAGAAAAAAAAAAAACACGGGGGAGCATCTTCTGATTCTGTAAACTTTAAGTCCCTTGACTTCCCCTGGAACTTGTCCGTCTAGCTGATCTTCTGGGGGAGGTGCCTGCTGTGCTGATTTTCAGGTGTTAGCACTTGGGGGAGCTGCTGTGCCCCTGCCTGGTGCCGGGCTCAGTGGGGGCTGTTTACCCCGTGAGGCCCTAGGAGGAACAACCGCAGTGGTGGAGGCCAGCTCTGGAGCCCTGGAGTCAGCTCCCGCAGTAACTCTGGAGCTCTCCGTCTGCAGGGCCTGGAGGCTCCGGGGCGGGGCCGCTGATCTGCTCAGCTCGGAGCAGGAGCATCCTTGCTGTCCTGGGCCCTCCCGGCCTCTGCCTGTCCCGGGGGGAGGCTGGATCCTGGGCTGTGTCCTGGCGCCCTGTGCTCCAGGGCCTGCGCTGTTGGATTTGCGCTCCCGGCCGCGCAGCCCCCTCCGAGGAGCCGCCGCCCGAGCCCCCCGAGCTGCTCCAGGTCCCGCCGCGCGCTGCAGCCCTTAGGGAGCTCGGCGCACTCTCCCGGGGTGCAGGTGTCTGTTAGTGTCTCAGGGAGCCCGAGGGCATCCCTGCCCTCCCGGGGTCCTGCTCTAAATCCCTGCGGGCGCCTTTCCGCCCGGGAAGGTCGGTGCAGCTCCTGCGTCTCCGGGACGCGGCTCTCCTGTCCTGGGGACACTCGCCCCGGCCTCAGCCCTGCTCCTCGCAGGGCCCCTCCCCCTTGGAGGCCTTTTGTTTCTTTATTTCTTTTTTCCCCGTCTTCCTACCTTGATAGAAGCGCGAACTCTTCTCACTGTAGCATTCCAGCTGTTCTCTCTTTAAATCTCAGGCCGAATTCGTAGATTTTCAGGATAATTTGAAGGTTATCTAGGTAATTTGGTGGGGACAGGTGATTTGGGGACCCTACTCTTCCGCCATCTTGCCCCTCCTCCCTCATGAATTTTAGTATCAAAAGAAATTTAAGAAAGAAATTACATTCTGTTCAGCAATGTAGTTATTTATTCTGCCCCCAAAGCAACAAGAAAATGGCAGGTAAGAGACATTGCACATTTATATGACTCTGAGATAACGAATGTTTAAACCAATGTGCCTTGTGATATTTATTCAAATTGGCTTCAGTGAGACAGATGGTGTATAGACCAAGACCTGCTTCTAGAGTCATCAAGAAAAGGGAAGGATGCCTGACAACAAGTAAGTTATAGGAAAGGACCCAGTGGTAGCTATTTTTCTGTTGAAATGTCTGGCTTTATTTAGAATCTTATAGATTAATCTGGGGGAGATAATAACATGTAAGGAAAATTAATAGGAAGCCGTCATAAGAAATGAATATTACTCGATTATACTTCAATGAGAAAAATAAAGTGCATTCTCCTGTAAAAAATGAGTATTATAGTGGAAAGAATCTTAAAGGATAGGAGTCTAATAGTCCATGCTAATACTTTAAATCAGGGAAGGGCAGCTTGGGAGGCAGAATGTAAGGAATAGATTGCCAGAAGCTCATCTTCCTTGTTTATTTTAACACTCAGATTCCAGAATAATTGTCACATTGTGGGCATACCATAAAAAATGCACTGAAAGTGAATAAAATAATCAATGGACGATCACTGAAGCACAAAATGCGAGGGATCCGAGGGTCATATTCTGGTCCCATTTCTAAAACTAGCCGCATGACCATTGTAACCTTGAACTTTTCCAAACTACTTGTTAGACAAAGAAATTGAATTAGTAACTCTGGGGAAGATAATATTGCTTCCAGTTCTTTCTTTTGTGGTGTATTCTTCCTTCTAGTTATTTTGTCCAGTGTAGAGTGGCTGTATGAGCGAGTTGAGTAAAAAATACCAACCACAACCTGAATAAAATACACTGTACATAATTCTGAAGAAGTCAGAGACCAGAAAATAAAAGAAAAAGAAGAACAGAACAAAATAAAACAAAAGGACCACTAAAGTGAAAAACAAAATTTCAAACAAAGTAGTAAAAATAAAAAAACATAAACCAAAAACAAAAAAAGAAGGAAAAAAATAAAATAAAATAAAAGGAAAAAAAGGGGGCAGGGATGGTGGCAGTGAGGAAGTGATCGTGGAGAGAGAATGTAATCTCCCTGAGGGGACCTAGAGGGTGATCCTCCTGGTTCTGAGTATATTTTGGTCTGTATGTTAGAAGATGCTGAATCCCAAATTAATAAAAACCAGCAATACTTATATAAAGCCCCAACATCGACCACAAAAACATAAACAAGATAAAAGTGGGAGCAGGATGGGAAGGAAGAGAGAATACAACCTCACAGAATGAACCAACACATATTCCACTTGGTTCTGGGTGTATGTTGGTTGTGTGTTAGAGGTACTAACTTCCACCATTGTAAAACAAAATGAGACAGAGAAAACAAACAAACAAACAAACAGAAAGAAGTTGAATTAGATTGCCTCCCAAGTCTTTTTCAGAGAAGTTTAGTAAATAAACACGGAATCATCATATCTCAGGCATTCTCCAGCAATGCTCCTAAATCCCACATTATCAGGCACATGCAAGCTCAAACCAAGCTAAAAAAAAACAAAGGAACATAAAACCTTCTCTTCCCTTCTCTATCCAGGCATGGTCCCACTTTCTTGCCCTCCATTGCTGGTAGTGAAGAATACTATGTTAGTGGATGAGAATTTGAATCAAGGACCCTACAACAATGGACCTTTGAAAATTAAAGGTGGGTGATGTGGATACTCTGAGTAGAGGGCTGTGTCCAGCAGCAGTTCTATGTCAGAAAATCTCATGTCTCTAGCTATGTGTGTTTGCATCTTTTCATTTTTTCTTCCTAAATCTGCAAGGCATGAAGTATCCATTAGCCACATTTTCTCTTGAATATAGGTCATATATTCCTTTTTCTTTGTATGTCTAGTAATTTTGTATTGTTTCTTGGTCATTGTGACTATTAGGACATAGACCCTATCTTATGTTTCTCTGAAAGGGTGTAGAATTTTTTGTTTGTTGTTTTTGGAGACAGTTAATTTGATTGGACTCAAGCTCCAAAATCTGTCTCCCTCACAGTGGTCCACAACCAAAATATCTGGTCAGATACTACAACTTTAGCTGTGCTGCTTGGAGTCTGCCTGCAGAGAAGTAGCTCAGGGCCAGCAGGAGCTTTGTGTAGAGTTTGTACCCCAAAACTGGGGCTCCTCATATGTGACCATCCTTTCAGTGACTTTCCACAATAACAATTAGCTCCTGCGGTTGCCCCAAATTCTATCCTCTGTTTCCTCAAGCCTGTAATACAGTAGGTTTCTATATGAGTTTTAACCACTAGTAGCAACTGATTGAGGCCTGTTCTCTGGTGAAAACCTACAAAGAGAGGGGAAACTTGCACTTCATACAACACCATTCTGTTTTCCCACATGCCTGGCCCTCTAGCACTTGCCTCCTTCTGGCCAATCTCTAGTCTCCCCAAGGTGTTGTTTTAATATTTCATCCAGAGTTTATATAGAAATCTTCAGGAGGGTTGATCCAGTCGAGGCATTTGGCCATAACCAGAAGACAAACTGCTGAGGCAAATCAAGATTAATTATTTCATCAACCAAATGAAGAAAAAGTTTGTGGGGATAGCAAGGAAATCTTTTCCTCTCCAAATGGAGTATATCTGTACTGCTCCAATCAAATCTCTTGTGAGTGGGCTATTGTCCTGTTATTAACAGAAAGTAAGACCAAAAAGAATTGGTGTCAGAACCAAGATTCCCTGTTCCCAGGGACAGAAATTCCATGGGGAGTTCCATCCGGCTCTGGAAGGCTTATAGGAATCATATAATGAAAGTGGTGTACCTACCTCCCCAATCAGAAAAAATAGAAGAGTCATCCCTTGATGTAGTATGCCTGCTATTAGTCTCTGTGTTTCCCAGGTGCACACACCTACAAGGTCCATCTGAGAAGTTGGATCTTCACAGGCTTCCCTAATTGTGCCTTAGAATAGAAGCAATTGGTTTTGAGACTTCTAAGTAATGATGGTCTACATTTTTTTTCTCTCTCAGAGTAAAAAAACCCTTCACTTCATATTAGGAAGTTACTCCCCCATCCCTGCTTCTCACACTTAAGCAAAGGGCCACAGGGGACCACAGGTGAGTTCAGGCTGGCCAGATGTGAAGAGTAGAATGTGCTCCTAGTTATTAGCCAGATAACTTTTAGCATGAACCAGGACACTTTTGGCACTAATGCTAATTACCCCAGGACAATTGATATACACTGGGAATGTCTTGAACACATATGACATGTGTCTCCTACTGATTCAGTTCATTTCTGTATCTCCTCTCCAACCCTTCACTGAAGCAGGCTAGGGCCATGAACTCAGTATATTTTGCTCTTCCCTGGAATAGCTCTGGTTGGTGGGCACTGCCTCCTTCTAGGTGCTGAGAACTTCATTCTCTTTGCCATGTCATGGGCTTCTGTAGACTTGAGGTCTATACACACCTCCTGGCCTTCTTCCTAGGATTTTATCTCTGCAAGGTTAACAAGAGTTTTCCCCTGGAATGCATCTCTTACTCATTTCTAGGATCAAGGAGGCTGAACACTGGAGTCTAATGCAATCCTACCTTTTAAAAACTTCTCCCCTAATCATTTACTGGGGACAACTGGTGCACATTCTTGTCTTTATCATAATGTAAAAAAACATGAATTTAAGGCACAGAGAAAGAAAGTGAAATTAAATCTATTATCTCCAGTGATTCCCATGGGATTGTTATATGAACAACTGGGAACCATTGAGTTTCCCAGCTGTGGATCTATTCTTCCATTTCAACTTAATATTCTCCAGTACTGTTAAACACAGTCCTCTATCATCTTTATACAGCCCATAATATTTTATAATTTAAGCAAAGAGAAGTTATTCTTTAATTTTGTTCTGTAAACACATTGCAAAATAGAATCCAGTGTTTAAATACTCTGCAGACATTCATAATTTCACTTTGGCGTTCTAATTTTAATCTTATGGTGGCTGTAGACCCACTGTAATGGAAAGGAACACAATACTTTAACCTTTAAAAATGTAAAATACCATACTAATAACAAAATCTAAAAATGTATCTAATTAGAATATTTATACTAACCAATTCTTATTTCACTACTGTTCTGTATTGACTTTCTAATGATGCTATTTCATTTAAATTATTTTACTTTTGAAGTTTTACAGGCTACCAGTTTAAAACCTGTTTATTCAGAAGGAGCACTAAAAACTCCTCAAACTCTTCTTCTTTCTTTTGTATATTTTTTATTGAAGTTCGATTTGCCAACATATAGTATAACACCCAGTGCTCATCCTGTCAAGTGCCCCCTTCAGTGCCCGTCACCCAGTCACCTCATGCCCCTGCCCACCTCCTCTTTCACTACCCCTTGTTTGTTTCCCAGAGTTAGGAGTCTCTCATGTGTTGTCTCCCTCTCTGATTTTTCCCACTCATTTTCTCTCCTTTCCCTGATAATCCCTTTCACTATTTTTTATATTCCCCCTATGAGGAAAACCATATGATGATTGTCCTTCTCCAATTGACTTACTTCATTCAGCATAATACCCTCCAGTTCCATCCATGTCAAAGGAAATGGTGAGTATTCATTGTTTCTAATGGCTGAGTAATATTCCATTGTATATATAGACCACATCTTCTTTATCCATTCATCTTTTGATGATACACCAAGACTCCTTCCACAGTTTGGCTATTATGGACATTGCTGCTACAAACATTGTGGTGCAGGTGTCTCGGCTTTTCACTGCATCTGTATCTTTGGGGTAAACCCCCAGTAGTGGAATTGCTGAGTCATAGGGTAGCTCTTCTACACAGCAAAAGAAACAGTCAACAAAACTAAAAGACAACCTACAGAATGGGAGAAGATATTTGCAAATGACATATCAGATAAAGGGCTAGTATCCAAGATCTATAAAGAACTTATTAAACTCAACAGCAAAGAAACAAACAATCCAATCATGAAATGGGCAAAAGACATGAACAGAAACTTCTCCAAAGAAGACATACACATGGCCAACATGCACATGAGAAAATGCTCCACATCACTGGCCATCAGGGAAATACAAATCAAAACCACAATGAGATACCACCTCACACCAGTGAGAATGGCAAAAATTAACAAGACAGGAAACCACAAATGTTGGAGAGGATGCGGAGAAAAGGGAACTCTCTTACACTGTTGGTGGGAATGTGAACTGGTGCAGCCACTCTGGAAAACTGTGTGGAGGTTCCTCAAAGAGTTAAAAATAGGCTCTTCAAATTCTTCTTAAGCAGTTGTACTTTTGACTGAACTTTTAACAGTACCATTCCCACTTGATTTTACTGCAGACATTAGGATGAGGGTTACAGCTCCTGGCAGGGAAGTTTTGCCTGTCCAGTGCACGCTTGGTGACATGGCGAGAACTCCCAGGTACATATCAGGCATTTTTTTTTCCTCTGGCAGATGTGGGTCCCTCCCCACCATGCCTTATATTCAGGGGACTCACACATTCAGGTTATTTGCTCAGCTTGTGGACCTTCCGCTTAACCCTCTGCTATGGAAGTTCATTTAATATTCCAAAGAGACAGATACACTGAGAGGGAGGACTTTCTAAAAACTATTTGGGCAAAGTCTCTCAGAGAATTGAAAACAAAAAGCAGGCAGACGAGCAAGTCTCAAGTTCCTTCTCAACTTCCAAATCTCACAATTATCACCAGACTCACCAATGAGAATTTGGGATGCAGGGACATGTAGCTAGCTCTCCAGAGCCCAGGCCTCATGGTCAGATGACCCAAATCTAATCACTGACTCCATCCTTTACTCCAGAGCTGGACATACATTATGTAAAGAAGGCTTAGTATCTTACTCTATAAACTAGGACTTCTTGCAGCATCATATTAGGATTAAATGAAATTCAGTAAAGTAATGAATACTACCTGTCGGCCTGCCATAGAGTATACACAAGTGGACAATGGCCACAGATCATATATTCAAACAGAACTCTGAGCCACAATCTGCCACAATCAGCTCAGAAAACTAACCATAATCTATGTAATCAGCCCAGGAAGCAAGCCTGCTCTCTATAAGTCAGACTTACTGGAAGTCAGGCCCTTATGTCTAGTGAACAATCCGAGAAGCTAGGCAAGAAGTCCTGTAACAATTGGTTCTAAGTGGGCAGCTTCCCCAATTTTTGCCCTGCTTCCAATTTAGGGTCAGCCATAGAAAGCCAACTGTGTACTCTAACCAACCACACAGGATGTCTGCTTCTAGTTAGCCCACCTCCAGCTTCTTCACACCAGTAGCCTGCAATCAAGGCACCCTGACCTATCCCTTTCCCCCCATAGACCTTTCCAGCTCCTGAGCCTGCCTTTGAACCTCTGCCAAAGCAAGTAATGCCAGCTGACTCCCCAGCTCTATAGCAAGCTCTGTATAAATAGCTTATGCTTTTTTAAAATTTGTTTGGTCTTCATGTCTTTCTGCAGTATCATTCAATAAGTATTGTGAATCATAATAACTAAAATAATTGCTGAATTAAATATTAAATCAACAAATCATCAGGTAAAATATCTCCAGAGGACTCAGAATTAATTTTTCTTAATTTTAATCGAATCATTATCAATAACCTCTTCTTAAATTCATTGTGCTTTGGCTAAGCTTGATTTTCTTAGTAAATTATTGATGGACATTATGCCAGGTTCACACCGCCAGCTTATTGGTGTGCAGTGCTGCTTAATTTACCGTGATTTGCAATTCTATTCTAAGATCACAAGAGCCAAAATTTCTCACTCACTGTCAGTGAAAAAGAGCCACACACAGGAGGGGACAGTGGCTTTCACAGCAGGCTGGGTCCTGTCTCTGGCTTCTGCTGATCCTTCAGGCTTGTTACAATACCCAGGAGGAAATTGCTTTGGGCTTTTGAATGTATTCTTCACAAAGCCCCATGGATTTTTTGGCCTATTCCCCTATAGTTGTAGAGTTGTGTACAAATTGATTCTTTGATGATTCATTCTGGTGTTTTTAATGGGTATTGAATTTGAGCTATTCATGTCTAGATTTCCGATTTCCTTTTTAAATTTTTTTCCTCTTATGTGAAGAAAACGCACTGCTTTTACTGTGCCTTATCAATCCCTTGGATCCTATCTGCTTTTACAATAACTGCTGAAAACCCAATAATTACAACTGTACAGTCAATTTTTAGAGGCCCGTGGTTATCCTACTCATAAATGTTCACTTGGGCCTCACTGAGACTTCTCAGCAACATTATGCAGGTAAAACACAGAAACGCACATTCCAGAAGTTATGTATGCCACATCTGACCCTTTCTATTCTGCAACCTTCCTGCTCAGAAACAACCAGAATCTGGATGACCAGATCTCTGGCCTCTGACCAACTGTAATGTACAAGCCCTGATGGAAAAGATGATCAAAGAACAATTAGGTTATTACTTAATCTGTGACATAAGACTCTTCTACCCTTAAACCCAGGGGAAAACAAGAAGAAAAAAAACCCAAATCTCTGAATGTGATTTCGATAGTGCCAATTAAGTGGGAATACTTAAAGCAGTAATTTAGTTAAATTGTTGTTCGTAACAATGAGGGGTCTGGCGCAGAGCTCGTTAGAAGTGGAAATAATGTTAGCCTATAATTTTGCTGTTAATTTCAGCCTTGACAGATGCCAAGTCTCAACAGAGGGGAGTCCTGGTCAGTGGGGAGAGACATGACATATTTTCAGGAACTATGAAAGGCGGTGATGTGCTTGGGATACTTAAAGAGAATTACAGCTGTGTGTTTCTTTTCATATGATCACAAGCATAGGTATGAAAGGAGGGGGCGATAAGGCTCATTTCATTGGGTTTAAGGTTCTGCAACATGAAGGAAATAATAATGGGAAAGTAGTTATGGGAGAAAGGAACTTAGCTCCAATTTCTATATGTGTTAACCACTTAGCCTTACCTTCTGCCACTCAACTACCACTCAAAGACCTGAGACCTGCTGTCATTTGTGGATGAAATACAGGCTGTACTTATAAACTAGAAAATTACTTGTTAACATGAAAACATGCCAGGCCAAAGTGCTCCAGAAGTTATCAGTGTTTCTAAATATTTTATTTTTTTAATTTTTTTAATTATTATTCATTTATGATAGTCACAGAGAAAGAGAGAGAGAGAGAGAGAGAGAGAGAGAGAGAGAGAGGCAGAGACATAGGCAGAGGGAGAAGCAGGCTCCATGCACCGGGAGCCCGACGAGGGATTCGATCCCGGGTCTCCAGGATCACGCCCTGGGCCAAAGGCAGGCGCTAAACCGCTGCACCACCTAGGGATCCCAGTGTTTCTAAATATTTTAAAGAGAGAATAAATTGGTTGTATTAAGGGGCTATATACCAGGGCACAGGGAGAAAGCTGAGATAGTGCTCATAGTGAGACCAAAAAGAGGGGCAGAGTGTCAGTGAGGTAGAAGTAGGAATTCTCTGCTCCTCTAGGAGAAAACATGCTTGTTCTGGGATATTTTCTCTACAGCAGTTTGCAGGAGAGAATATAGGTGCAATCTCCCTGGATTGTATCAGGAACGCCAAGCAGAAGGAAGGGTATATATACTGTCAGAGACTGAAAATGTGTTTACTTTCTTGATGGGCAATGATCTGATATGATCTGCAATATTTCTTTAAAAACTCAAAATTTTCTAGCATTGATAGAGAATAAAAAGCTGAAGAAATACCACAAAGAGAAAATGAACAGATTCATAAGTAAAAAGAGTATAACATATCAGATACAGGGCTAGTATCCAAGCTCTCTAAAGAACTTATCAAACTCAATGCCAAAAAACAGATAATCCAGTTAAGAAATGGGAAAAGACATGAATAGGCACTTTTTCCAAAGAAGACGTCCAGATGACTAACAGACACATGAAAAGATGCTCAACATCACTCATCGTCAGGGAAACACAAATCAAAACCACAATGAGATACCACCTGATACCAGTGAGAATGGGGAGCATTAACAAGACAGGAAAAAACAAATGTTGGAGAGGATGTGGAGAAAGGGGAACTCTCTTGCACTGTTGGTGGGAATGTGAACTGGTGCAGGCACTCTGGAAAACTGTGTGGAGGTTCCTCAAAGAGTTAAAAATAGACCTGCCCTACGACCCAGCAATTACACTGTTGGGGATTTACCCCAAAGATACAGATGCAGGGAAATGCCAGGATACCTTCACCCCAATGTTTATAGCAACAATGTCCACAATAGCCCAACTGTAGAAGGAGCCATGATGCCCATAGACAGATGATGGATAGAGAGGATGTGGTCTATATATACAATGGGATATTACTCAGCCATCAGAAAGGACGAATACCCACCATTTAAATTGAAGTGGATGGGACTGGAAAGTATTATGCTGAGAGAAATAAGTCAATTGGAGAAAGACAATTATCATATGGTTTCACTCATATGTCGAATGTAAGAGTGCAGAGGATCATGGGGGAAGGGAGGGAAAATTTAATGGGAAGTCATCAGAGAGGGAGACAAACCATGAGAGACTCTTAACTATAGGAAACAAACTGAGGGATTGCTGGATGGGAGGTGAGGGAGGTGATGGGGTAATTTGGTGACAGGCATAAGGAGGGCACGTGATGTGATAAGCGCTGGGTGTTATATGCAACTGATCAATCATTGAACAGTACATCTGAAACTAAGTAAGTGCTATATATTGGCTAGTTGAATTTAAATTAAAAAATAAAAAAATACACTAGCATCTTTATATTTGAAAAACAAAACAAAACAAACAAACAAGAGTATACCCTCATTTTTCTACATCATGACTTCAAGGTCAGCTATATGCAGACCCTTCCAGGCACAGTTCTCCAGTGGCTAGAAGCTGTGTGTTACTGTATTTGGGCACATTTTATTTACTTTTTGTTGTAACTGACCTTAACTTGCTTTTTCTTACATGGGGCTGGCTTGTAGGATCAGTGTATGCTGCAAGGAGGATTTCTTAAGGAAACAGTCTGTTGTCCATGTGGCAATCATAGAGGGAGAGATACACAAGCCAACTCAAATTAGCTGAAGGTAAAAGAGAATGTAATAGCTCATAAAACAGAGAAGTGGCTACATCCAGGGGCTTGGACATTGTGGGTACCTCTGACTTTCCATCTCTCGCCCCCAGTGCCCTCTGAATGGGCATTATCCTCAGGATCTCTCTCCTCATGCCACAGCTGAGTGGCCTCTGATGAGCTGGAGACCTCATTGGTCTATGGTGTGCATGTATAAAATGAGCTTAATAATTCCTGCCCCACAGGGGGTTATAAGTATTCAGTGAGACACTGCAGATAAAGAACCTAGCACAGCACCTGCTGCAGGATCCTTAAAGAATCTAATTCAGTACCAGCACGTGGCAGAGCTATTTCTGTGTTTGTAAACATCGTCATCTGGCCTTCCTGGAGTCCCCGAGGTCCTGTAGAGAAATTAGACACTGTTCTGATTGCAGGACTTTAGGAAAATGTCTCATCTTGTGATGACAAAGCATCAAGGAAGACGGTGGCATGATATCCGAGGCCATGTTCAGAGGAGTGGGCATTCAGCACGGTTTCTGTCTGTTGTTGCCCTCCGCAAGTTTGCCTCTTCTCTCTCGGATCGCCTGCTCTGTCCCCCCACCTCCAGGCCTATAGATCATGTGGCCTGGTGACAGCACAGGGAGCCCATGGAGGTTTTCCTCCCAGGGCCCATCTGACGGTCTCACGAGCTCTTGTATACACTAGTCAGCCAGCCTTGGAGGACTCCCCTCCAGCTCACTCCTTCATCCTGGCCTTGTAGATATTGCAATCCTTACATATCTTAACTCACAACCAGTGAGGATTATTCATTTTATTAAAAATTAATATGTAGCTGTATCCTGACCACTAAGGGAGGGATTTAAGAACGGCTCCAAGATTGGTCTCCCTGCTGTCACCAGCCTTCCATTGTTAAGGAAACTGACTTTGTTTGGGTAGCCACCAGTCCAGCTTGAAGTCTCAATTTCCTAGGCTTCCTTCCAGCTAATAATGACCATGTAACAGTTCCATCTAGTAAGACATAATCAAAATTGTCATGGGTGGAACTTTTAAGGAAACCACTGTTTTATCTGAGAAAAAAGGAAAAGACTTAGCTGGTGCACTGTTTGGCCTCCTCTTTTATTATTGCTGCCTGGAATGTAGATGTGGTGCCTAGAGGTACAGCAACCATTTTGTGAACACGAGGATGAGAACCACACACTAAGGATGGCAGAGCAGGAGAGTGGGGGGAGCTTGGTTTGCCCAGGACCATTTGGAGGTACACTTCCCATTCAGAATATGTATACCTCTAGATTTCAGTTATTTGAAAGAAAAGGGATTAGATAATTAACTTTGTCAAGTTTATGTTACTTGTACCTGAAGAAAACCCTGAGCGGTACTGACTCTAAAATATTCCAAGGAAAAATGGAATGCCAGGAATCTTAGTAAACACCATGGAAGACACCAACAAGAATGGGGCATGGGTACTTCCATAAGAAAGTTAGAAAAAGTAACCCATACCCACACACAAACACACACATGCACGCATGTGCATGTGCACACATGCTTGCCCGTAAACACACATACACATGTGCACACACACACAGGCACACATGCACACACACAAATACATGCATACACACACAGACACATGCTTTTCTTATTTCCTTTTGGTAATTGATCACTGGGCATTAATACTTTACATTGGAAAATGTCTTAAGATATGTCATTTTTTAGTAAAATCAGAGGAAGGATGGTATTAAAATTTTCCCAGAAAATTTGTATAAATGCCCAAGTTAGAGCTAGCACCTTGGTGGTTTTCCTTATTGTCTTATGGCTGGATCAAATGACTTCCTATGTTGCCCCATTATTGTAAAATTGCAAGGAGCAGTGACCATTGATAATCGAAGCATGAAATGGAGGCCAGTTTTGCCTGATTTGTAAATTCAAGCTATCAGCCCTAGAGATGATAACTGCACAACTGCCAGCCCTCTGCTGCCATTGGGACCAGCTGTCAGAATTCATGAGAAATCAATGAGTTGTCTGTATACATAGAATGCTTTGTACGTGTTTAATATTGCTAAGTCAATAGCACAAGCTATGTATCAGGGCTGATTGTGCAGCCACCAGGTGAGAAGCACGCAGTAGCTCACTACCCACGAGGGACCCGGGTGGATCTTACTGGAAACAGTGTGATGCACACAGGAGCCACATTTGCCTTTTCTCTTCCTTGACACTCACAGCCTCTCTTCTAGGCTGTGGAGGTCGAATGCACCATACCCGAGCGGGGAGTTCTGTGTCCTCCTCTTCCTTTGGTGTCACAGGCTGAGGGAAAAGAAAAACACACAAAATAAAGAGCTGAAGGAGGAAAGGTGGACAGGTAATAAACACCAACAACAAAAATTTTTAAGCACAGAAAAGACTTGAAAGAAACTGCTTAAAGTATGCGACTTTCGGGGCACTCTTAAATAACAGATTTATTTAAAACAGCATTTCAGAATATGAAATAACCCTTTGGAGAGTTTAAGCCTTTCAGAAAAGCTGCAAGGAATTGGTGTTTGAAAGATTGCATCTGGCTGACGTCAACTCAGAAGGAAAAGTAAACAGGACCCCAAGGTCATCTTTATTCCTCCCTCTGAAAACAAAGATGAAAGAATGAAAGCAAATAGAGTTGTGACTTTGGAATAGTTTCTTGTACAAAGTTTCTTAAAAAAGGACTGTAGGCTTCTAAATGATTGCCATTGCCTAAGTGGCCTTTTGTCAAACTACCTGGAAAATTAAAAATAACAAATAATACAACAGTAATCATCTTTTAAAATAATGACAGTCACAGGTTGGGTTTCCTGAAACAGACACTGGGATGATGTTGAGATGGAAAATGTTCATTTGAGTGACCACCTGTGAAGGGAAAAGGGAGGATCCGGGATTGGGCAGAGGGGAAGATGATGTGTGATGCCACCTGACCAAGCCTCTGCCATGGCAGGGAGCCCAGGAGCGGGGCGAGCAACTGCAGTCATTCTGCATGGGGCTGAATGGTCCAGGTGATCACCACCTCCCCAGATGTAGGTGCCCAGAGAAGGTATGGCTGCGGATGAGGAAGCTCCCCAAACCTGAGGCAGACCCCCAGGACCCAAAAGCTGCAGCAGGTGTCTGCCTCTGGGCAATGATCTCCCTTGAGGGGAGATCTGGGGGTGCATCTTTGTGCCCACAGAAGTGAAACATGCAATGTTAAAATTTTCAACAGTGTGAATTCCCCTTGCTTTACATTAACCAGCAGTTTAAAGGAAGTGTGCCCTAAAGATCACACACACACACGCACACACACACACACCCCACACTGTTAGAAATAATCATTTCAGCAAAGTTGCAAAATACAAAATCAACACCCTCAAATCATTTACATTTCTATATACTAACAATGAACAATCAGTAAAGGCAATCAAGAAAATTGTTCCATTTACTGTAACTGCTACTTTTAAAACTATAAACTTTATAACTATAAACTTTACTAAAACTGTTTCATTTACTATAACATCTAAAGGTTCCAGCACCCAATGATTCCAATGTTGGGGGATGACGGGGAGGGTTTTTCTCACACCATCACCAAGTAATTCTCGCCCACCAGCTGGATGTCCTACAGTTAAACTCAGTTCTGACACTATCTACTCTCATCTTTTAGGGCACGTAGAGTGATAGCACCGAAGTCAGGGTTTAGGAAGACTTTCCAGATGACTTTGTTAGAGGCTGGGGGTGGGGGTGGGGGAATCATGGAGGCAGGGAGGCTAGGAGGTTAGTCGTATCTTCCAGGCAGGGGTGGAGAGAGCTGGCGTGAGGGCAGCTGTCTGACAATTGCCAAAAACAATCCCTTGTCAGGTCCAGATTTCTGCATATCACTGCTTTTTAGTACTGAGATTATGTAATTGTAAAGAAAGAGTAAGTGTTAGGTGGTCATGGGCACTGGGGGCTAATGAGACGGCCTTGCTGTTCATTTCTGCACCCTGTCCCTCACGCTTCAATACTGTCCCCACCTGGAACCAGCAAGAGGAACAGACAGACATTCATCAAAGTGACAGTTCTACCAAAGTCAGAGAGATTGGAAGTACCTCCCAGTTCACTATAAAGTAAGACCATGATCTCCTTACCTTGAGGACAGATGAAAATCAATGACTCAGCTTCACTGAAAAGTCATAGTCTGTCCTAGAATGAACTAGTAAAACACTCAGTCTGAGTAATTCATGGCCCTCCTAATGTCTACCCAGCCCAAAAGCCGGGTCTACAATGATGCTGACATTTCATCAACGATGATGTTACATTTTTCTATTGTACCTTCAGTTATTTTTACTTGATTATGCTTTGATGATACAACTCAACAGCAAGATCCAGACAAAGAATAATACACAATCTGGGTGCATTCTTTTTTTTTAATTTTTTTAAAGTTTTTTTTTAATTTTTATTTATTTATGATAGTCACAGAGAGAGAGAGAGAGAGAGAGAGAGAGAGAGGCAGAGACATAGGCAGAGGGAGAAGCAGGCTCCATGCACCGGGAGCCCAACGTGGGATTCGATCCTGGGTCTCCAGGATCGCGCCCTGGGCCAAAGGCAGGCGCTAAACCGCTGCGCCACCCAGGGATCCCTCTGGGTGCATTCTATTGGTTAACATAACAAAACCATTTTCACAGATTTGTATCCATTTTAAAGAGTTTACAAGCCAACAAGACGATGACAAAATAATAGAAAGATAGCCAAAGGATGAAATTTGAATAGAGGAAGTACAAAAATCCAGTACACATGTAGACAAAGGTTCAACATCACTGGGATTCAAAATTCAAAACTCAATATCTTACTTACCATGTTGATCAAGACAAGAGGGAAAGGTAACATCTGATAATGGCAAATGTATGGAAACTAGCTCCCTTTTAGTAGAAATACAAGCTAACACATTTTGGGGATAGTTGCAAATATCTTTGGAAAACCCTAAAATTTTTCTTGGCATTGAATCTACATCATTGTTTCTGTAGAAACAGCAGAATTCCATAAGGAGCAGGAGGAAAAGCTACTGCCTTATGGGATTCAGGCCAACACCATCTCTTGCTCAATTTCTGGTATGAAAAACTAGGTGGAACATGGCATCATTTACTTATTGACATTGTGAATGAACGCACAGGATCAACTTGCAGGAGGAGATCTGGAAAACATCCCCTAGGTGTAGCCACAGGTGGATCACTGGGCGCTTTACAGATAGGTTTCAATTGCATGTTTGGGAGGAAAGAGATAAAAGTTGAGGAGTGGAGGTGGTGGCGAGGAAGTGAGAAAGCAAAAGTAGTAGGATTTTAAGGAAGTTTATGGTGGAGAAAAAGACCCCCATGAGGAAAAGGGGAATATATCGGTTTTAAGGCTTTATTTTTTAGAACATTCATGAGCAATACTTAATACTGATAAATAGACAAAGAAGATGAGGGAAGAAATGATATACTAGAGGGAAGAAAATGGATAAGACAAGGTGTCCAGGGATTGAGAGGTGGCTGGATGAGCCCCAGAGAATCTAGGGAGGAGTTAGAGAAACAGGACAGGTCACTTTCTTCTGGTTAAGAAGGAGGACAGAAGAAATGATAAACAAAAATGCAGGCAGGATTATCTCATTGTTGATGAAAATCTGAGATTAAGGTCAAAGGCCAATCTCATGGAAGGTTGGAAACAGAAACTACTGAAAACCACGTGGAGCAAGAGAAATACTTGGAAGTGTTGTCACAGAAAATGGTTGTTGGTTCTAGTTTATAGACTCATGAATTATAAGGAGATGAAGTCTCCTTCCATTCTGGTTTGTTTTATTTTATTATTTTTTATTTTTAAAAAATTGTATTGATTTATTTGAGAGAGACAGATGTAGTGACAGAGAGCAGGAGTGGGGAGGAGAGGGAGAATCAGGCTCCTTGCTGAGCAGAGAGACTGATGTGGGGCTCCATCCCAGGACACCTGGGATCATGACTGGAGCCAAAGGCAGACAACCAACTGAGCCACTCAGGCACCTCTGGTTTGTTTTAATGCAGAGAAAATTTTCTCTTGAACATTTCTAGGTTTATTGTAAAACCACACCATATTTTTTATTCACAAAGTTTTGTAATGATGGTGAATGAAAATACAAAGGAACTCCTCCACTGAATATAATGTGACTGCCTACTAGTTATTGCTTTTCCCACTTCCCATTCTTTAAGAAGCAGGTAGAATTGGATAGAAAGCCCATTGGTTTCATAAACAAATACAGACTATACCGAAAAAATTGAACAAATGGAAAAATCAGTAATAACAGTTTCAACCCCATTACTTTTGCTTGGATAGAAAAGTGACTCGAAATGTCATGTTTGATCTGTGTAATTTAGTGTAGAAAAATAGTGAATGGAAAGACAATTCAAAGTAATAAAAATAAGCTACATTGCTGAACACCTTTATAAAAATATGAATGCTTATATACCACTAAGAAGTATTGTAACTTTCATATATCCTCTCCTTTTTTATTTTACTACAAATAATCATAATTGTTGATTTATGATGATTTGGTTCAGGTGCCAAGGAGACTTACCTAAACTCATGTAATCAATTCTTTCTCTGTGGGGCATCTGTCTTTCACTTTTTAATTTGTCAGATTTTAAAGGAATTCTGGATACAAAATTTTTGTTGAATATATGTATTAACACCTTTTTTTTCATTCTGGCTTTTCACTCTGAAATATTCGAAGGAAATTCATAATTTTAATGTAATTGAATTTATCAGTATCTTCTTTTATAGTCAATGTTTATTGTCTTCTGCTTAGAGAAAGTTAGCCTATTCCTAAAGTCAAAAACTATTCGCACACACAAACACACATACACAAATATCCTTACAAAGAATACAGAAATACTGATTAAAAGGCACACATACACCCTGTTGCTTATGGCAGCATTATCTACAATAGCTAAACGGTGGAAATGGCTCAAATGTCCACATACATAACATGTGTTATATATATATGATATATGATATCATATCACATATATACATATCATATATATTACTCATTCATAAAGAAGAATGAGATTTTGCCATTTGCAACAACATGGATGGAGCTAGAGAGTATAATGCTAAGCAATAAGCCAGAGAAAGACAAATATCATGTGATTTCAGTCATATGTGGAATTTAAGAAACAAACAGATAGGCAAAAGGAAAAAAAAAGAGAGAGAGAGAGAGAGAGGCAAACCAAGAAATAGACTCTTAACTATAGAGAACACAGTGATGGTCACCAGAGGGGAGGTGGAGAGATGGGTGGCTGAAACAAGCAATGGGGATTAAGAAAGCCATTTGTGATGACCACCCAGTGTTGCATAGAAGTGCTGGATTTTTTAAAAAAAAAGTGCTGGATCACTATATTGTATACCTGAAACTAATATTACACTTTATGTTAAGTAACTGGAATTTAAATATAAATTAAAAAAGAGAGATGCATATCCTTGCATATTATTTTGTAAAAACTGTTTTGTTCTTCTATCCCTTAGATCTGGAATCTACTTAGAATTGATTTTTGTCAGACAACAAAAAGACATTAAAGGCATTCAAATTGGCAAAGAAGAAGTCAAACTCTCCCTCTTCGCCGATGACATGATACTCTACATAGAAAACCCAAAAGTCTCCACCCCAAGATTGCTAGAACTCATACAGCAATTCGGTAGCGTGGCAGGATACAAAATCAATGCCCAGAAGTCAGTGGCATTTCTATACACTAACAATGAGACTGAAGAAAGAGAAATTAAGGAGTCAATCCCATTTACAATTGCACCCAAAAGCATAAGATACCTAGGAATAAACCTAACCAAAGATGTAAAGGATCTATACCCTCAAAACTATAGAACACTTCTGAAAGAAATTGAGGAAGACACAAAGAGATGGAAAAATATTCCATGCTCATGGATTGGCAGAATTAATATTGTGAAAATGTCAATGTTACCCAGGGCAATATACACGTTTAATGCAATCCCTATCAAAATACCATGGACTTTCTTCAGAGAGTTAGAACAAATTATTTTAAGATTTGTGTGGAATCAGAAAAGACCCCGAATAGCCAGGGGAATTTTAAAAAAGAAAACCATATCTGGGGGCATCACAATGCCAGATTTCAGGTTGTACTACAAAGCTGTGGTCATCAAGACAGTGTGGTACTGGCACAAAAACAGACACATAGATCAGTGGAACAGAATAGAGAACCCAGAAGTGGACCCTCAACTTTATGGTCAACTAATATTCGATAAAGGAGGAAAGACTATCCATTGGAAGAAAGACAGTCTCTTCAATAAATGGTGCTGGGAAAATTGGACATCCACATGCAGAAGAATGACACTAGACCACTCTCTTGCACCATACACAAAGATAAACTCAAAATGGATGAAAGATCTAAATGTGAGACAAGATTCCATCAAAATCCTAGAGGAGAACACAGGCAACACCCTTTTTGAACTCGGCCATAGTAACTTCTTGCAAGATACATCCATGAAGGCAAAAGAAACAAAAGCAAAAATGAACTATTGGGACTTCATCAAGATATGAAGCTTTTGCACAGCAAAGGATACCGTCAACAAAACTAAAAGACAACCTACAGAATGGGAGAAGATATTTGCAAATGACGTATCAGATAAAGGGCTAGTTTCCAAGATCTATAAAGAACTTATTAAACTCAACAGCAAAGAAACAAACAATCCAATCATGAAATGGGCAAAAGACATGAACAGAAATCTCACAGAGGAAGACATAGACATGGCCAACATGCACATGAGAAAATGCTCTGCATCACTTGCCATCAGGGAAATACAAATCAAAACCACAATGAGATCCCACCTCACACCAGTGAGAATGGGGAAAATTAACAAGGCAGGAAACCACAAATGTTGGAGAGGATGCGGAGAAATGGGAACCCTCTTACACTGTTGGTGGGACTGTGAACTGGTGCAGCCACTCTGGAAAACTGTGTGGAGGTTCCTCAAACAGTTAAAAATATACCTGCCCTACGACCCAGCAATTGCACTGCTGGGGATTTACCCCAAAGATACAAATGCAATGAAACGCCGGGACACCTGCACCCCGATGTTTATAGCAGCAATGGCCACGATAGCCAAACTGTGGAAGGAGCCTTGGTGTCCATCGAAAGATGAATGGATAAAGAAGATGTGGTTTATGTATACAATGGAATATTACTCAGCTATTAGAAATGACAAATGCCCACCATTTGCTTCAACGTGGATGGAACTGAAGGGTATTATGCTGAGTGAAGTAAGTCAGTCGGAGAAGGACAAACTATATGTTCTCATTCATTTGGGGAATATAAATAATAGTGAAAGGGAATATAAGGGAAGGGAGAAGAAATGTGTGGGAAATATCAGAAAGGGAGACAGAACGTAAAGACTGCTAACTCTGGGAAATGAACTAGGGGTGGTAGAAGGGGAGGAGGGCGGGGGGTGGGAGTGAATGGGTGACGGGCACTGGGGGTTATTCTCTATGTTAGTAAATTGAACACCAATAAAAAATAAAGTAAAAACAAAAACAAAAACAAAAACAAACAAACAAAAAAGAATTGATTTTTGTCTATGGTATGAAGTTTAAGCCAATATATTTTTTTCCATGTGAATATCCACTTGACCCACCATGATTTATTCAAAAGACTGTTTGTTTTCCTACTGTGGGCAATTCTTTTTTCATATTTTATACTTTTGTTGCCCTTTATTTTCATTCTCCTATGAAAATAAAGGGCAATAGTTTTGAAACTATTGTTTAAAAGTCAATAGAATATTATTATTTTACAACATCCATATTCCTTTAGATTTACCAATGTATTTATCATTTTTCTTGCTTTCTGTTACTTCTATTGTCTTTATTCTTCCTTCTGGGAGTATTTTTTTAAGGAGGATCTTCTGGTTACAAATTCTATCAGATAAAACTGGAGGGTATTATGCTGAGTGAAGTAAGTCAATTGGAGGAGGACAAACAAACATTATATGGTTTCACTCATATGGGGAATATAAGAAATAGTGAAAGGGATTATAAGGGAAAGGAGAAGAAATGAGTGGGAAATCAGTGAGGGTGACAAAGCATGAGAGACTCTAATTCTGGGAAATGAACAAGGGGTAGTGGAAGGGGAGGTGAGCGGGGGGACAGGGTGACTGGGTGACAGGCACTGAGGGGGGCACTTGATGGGATGAGCACTGGATGTTATTCTATATGTTGGCAAATTGAACACCAATAAAAAATAAATTTAAAAAAGCAGGGATAAAGGGGGTTCAGGGAGAGAAAGAGAGAAAGACCTAGAAATAGAAGGATTTCCAAAATGGTGTTTTTAATGGGTAGATAGATCTAATGTGACATTTATTTTCTTTTAATAATTTGAATATTGCACTCTCAGATCTTCTGGCCTTCTTTGTTTCTGCTGAGAAGTCTTCTGGAAAATCAGGTGTGAGTCCCAGAGATACATTGGACATGATGAAAAGGTTTGACATATATTGAATTATGGGTCTAAAACAGGAAAAAAATAAGTCTGAAAAAGAGAAATACCATATGACTTCACTCATTTGTGGAATTTAAGAAACAAACAGATGAATATACAGGAGGGGAAAAAGAGAGAGAGAGAGAGAGAGAGAGAGAAGCAAACCATAAGAAACTCTTAACCATAGAGAACACACTGATGGAGGGCATTGGGTGGGGGATGGGGTAACTGGTTGATGGGGATGAAGGAGGGTTCTTGTTGTGATGAGCACTGGTTGTTGTATGTAAGTGATGAATCACTAAGTTATACTCCGGAAATCAATATGACACTATATGTTAACTAGAATTAAAATAAAATCTTGAAATAAAAAAATAGGAAAAGAGGACAAAAGAGGATAGGCAATATTTGAGTAATCAAAGCTTAACACTTTAAAAAACTGATGAGTGATGTAAGGCATAAAGTGCACAGTAAATCCCACACACACTTCATATGAAGAGAAACACACCAAGAGTTAGCATAGTAAATTAGACACAGAGAGAAAGTCATAAAAGAAGACTTTGAGTTGAAGACAGACAGACGGATACACACACACACACGCACACATAGTTCTTTATATGTTTCTCTGGCCTTTCTAGTTGTTCTTAGTGGGAACAGTCGATCTGCAATAAGCTAATATACAATGACCCAAATTAAGAAAATATGCTAATAGCCTTTTTTTTTTTAAACAGCCAGCTCCAGATGAAGTGAAATCATTGAGAGAGATGCTGAGATAATTTAGTACACACATTGTTCTCATTCGTCCTTTATCTGTCTACAGAACCTACCCTGGAGGGGCATGGAAAGACAACAGTCCCCAGGGGTCAAGGAGTCCAGAGGCGGCTCCTGCTACGGCAAAAGGGGCTGGAACAGGGAGTTGGACAGCCTGGCCGGACCTCACTGAGTGTGAGCTTTGAGGCTTTGGCAAAATCACCACCATGTTTTATTATTTTCCTCACCTGTGAAATAGGGCCAGTAACTGGTCTCCCTTCCCCATGGTACTGGCGTGTGGATCAAAATCAAAATGAGAAACTGATAGGAACCTTATATAAGCCTTGAAGTGTTATAGAAAGGGGATTTATAACTATGGTTTTTCTCCTTACAATTGTGTTGTTTAGCATAGAGGGCACAGATATCCATATGAGAAAGCAAAATCAAATTTATTCCTTGTATAATAATGTTATCTGTAGACCAAGTTTACTTAAAATGATCATTTTCCCTGCCCTCAAGTTTAGGTGAATGTTAGAGGCCGGGAGAGAAGATAAGCTAGTTTGACATCCCTGGCCCAAACAGAGTAGCTTGAGGTACGGTGGGCTCTGACCAGTCTGAAAACATGAAAGATGCTAAGAATATCTATACTCTAGGTCTGTATCTCTTTCCTGGAGAGAGCACTTAGGGAGGGCGTGGTGTCCTAGCAAAGTCACTGCTGAAGCTCTTGAGAAGCTGGAAGCATCTGTCTCTGAACCTTAGGAGGATTCACTAGATTATTGGTTGGAAGAAAATCACTTATCTCCTTAGAGCAGGTTGATTCTTAATTGCTTATTACTTCAGTCGCATTTCAAGGTTTGGAGAAGAGACTTAACGCAAATATATGACATTATTGGTGTTGTCACTATAAGCCTATTTCACATGGATTTGATATAAACAGGATCTTTAATACTAGCAACAGATAGTGACATTACTATATCAATGCAATAGTGTATTGCAATTTTTTATTTTTATGTGAACAAGGGTGAATGAAGGATGCATTACAAAATGAATCAATCATTTCACAAGTTGAAAAGAAAGGAATTTATGGAAACATTTGCTGTGAGAAAACCACTTGGAGGATGAGGAATTACAGGCAGCTTATGAGCTCCTTGTGAGAGAAGAAGCAGCCTCCCTTCCTGCCAGCTCCTGAGAACAGGGTATTATGAGAGCAGATAAAACCGAAAGACATATTTTAGAGGGTACTAATAATGAAGAGCAGATGACAGATTGAAATGTGGTGATGATCGAAACCTGAAAGTATTGTAACTCCAAATTCTGCTGGCTGGTATTTTATTGGAAAAGTCTATCAGGTTTTATTGATGTACCTACAGTCTCAAGTTCCTTTCATGACTTCTGTCCTTGGGAAAATGGTTGAAATGTTATTTTTATTGTGTTGAAGTTAAAGTTATGAAAACCTGCCATTTCTTATAAACTAATAAGATGCTTCCCACAAAGGCAAATGAAAAAAAAAGAAAAAAATAGGATATAAAATAGGAGAGGTAGAATTAAAATAACTATGATTACTTAAATTGAAGGAACAAAATACAAGTGGTTCTGTGAAAGGCACATGTAGGGAAACTTTAGAAAAGTTTCAAAGGCATAACAACTTATGGTATTGAAGTTGAAGTATAATCACAAAGTCTTATATTCAATTCGCATGAGAGAAATACAATGGTAAGCTACCTTGACTGTTTAATATTGAGTAAAATCGTGACTAATTTTCTCTCCCAACCCCAAGCAATGCCTTGCCTTCATTTCTTGCTGTGAAATTGGTGGAGTTACATTACTCTTCCTGTAAGAAAGTGGAAGAATTATCAAAACATTTCAAATCAGACTTGCTAATAATTTTCAAAAGTTATTGGTCTAGCAAAAACTTTTATTCAAAAAGATTAGTGCTACTTCCTCCTGCTTATATTACTTCTTTCCCCATACAGGGAGGTGACCTTGCCACCTTTGCTTATTTGAGCAAACCCACCTGGCCAGTCCATTAGCAAAATATATCTGACCCCAATATATATGCTTCCTTCCTTCCCTCTGGGTCCAATCCTCTCCCGTCCTGTCCTGGTGGCCAGGATGCTGTCTTTCCCACTCTCCTCCCAGCAGTGAGATGCTGACCTTGACACTCAGTCTAAATCAGCCCCCACCCCATCTTAGAAATGCTTTTTCATGACTGCTTATTCTTTTTGTTCAGAACTCATCATAGTTTAAAATAATACATGTATTGGTTTACTTGTGTGTTTGGCATCCATCTCCCTTGATTTATGGAACATTCTTTGAAGTCAGGAGCCAAATTCCTCTCATTAATCAAGGTAGACTTTGTGCCTAGCAAAGGGCCTAGAATCATTTCTCTAAATATTGGTTGAATGAATATATGAGTCCTCAGTCACTGCAATCTGAATTCCCACACAAATCCAGTGATCTGTTTCTATTACAACCCAATTTCTCTTTTGACAAATTGCAAAATGCTTTTGTGTGTTGCTTTTGATCCCACAAACATCTGTGATTTCCAAAGAGGTAGTCAATCCCTTTCACAGATGAGGAACTTGAGGTCAGAGATAAAAGAGCTGGTCATAAGTTCCACAGAAAGTGGCAGACTCTGGTCTTGGGCCCAGTTCTTTTGTGGTCAAGTCCAGTAATCTTTACAGCAGTGATCTGTAGTTGAGTAAATACTGATCAAAAGTTTACTTTGCTTTTGGCCCTGCTACCAAAAGAATGTTCTGAGTATCCTAATACATAGATAAGTGAGAATTCACATCACAACATTTGCTTCCTAAGCAGCTCTGGCAAATTCTGGTATCCTGGAAGCCTATGAAATCCCAAAGAACACCAAAAAATAATATTGATTCTCTTCCAGAAACTTTGAATACAATATCACATTTCCCTCAGCAATGAAGAGAGGTATAATTTTCTTCCTGTAGAAATGAGAAAAACTGACACTCAGAGAAATTATGGAAATTGCCTCTGGTCACACAACTAATAAATATAAGGTTTGGAATTCGAGTCAGATATCCATGACTTATTCCAAACCCATACTTTCCCCAATGAACTGGAGACTACTAGACATTAGAGAGTAACCCTTTGTGACCACAAACCTCTCAATAAGACAAAATACTTTGACAGCCTAACAAAGGATTTTCCTATCACATAAATATCCATATGAACAATGCCCTCCAGATTCTTTAGTAATACCTACTAATTTGTAGGCCTTTAATTGCTGATAATTCATATTTTTTCCAGAAAGATGATCATTAATATTGGTGAGATGGCAAATAGACTTGAATTAAGGGAAACAGACAGGCTCTATTAGTCAGCTCGGGCCACCATAGCAGAACACCACAGACCGGGGGCTTAAGCAACAGAAATCCATTTCTCACATTTCTGGAGGCCAAAGGTCCAAGATCAATGTGCCTTCCAGGCTGGCTTCTGGTGAGGCCTCTCTCTTTGGCCTGCAAATGGTGCCTTCGCTCTGTGTGTGGGGTGGGGAATAGAGAGAGAGAGAGAGAGAGAGAGAGATCCATCTCTGGGGTGTGTTCCTCTTATTATAAGGACACCAGGCACGCTGACTTAAGACCCCACCTCCTTATGACCTCCTTTAACTTAATTACCTTCTTTTTTTTAAAAAAGATTTTATTTATTTATTCATGAGAGACACACAGAGAGAGGCAGAGACACAGGCAGAGGGAGAAGCAGGCTCCCTGCAGGGAGCCTGATGCAGGATTTGATCCCAGGACCCTGGGATCGTGCCCTGAGCCAAAGGTAGATGCTCAATCACTGAGCCACCCCAGTGCCCCAGCTTAATTATCTTCTTACAGGCCTTATCTAAAATTGGATTAAGAATTCAATATACTTTGTGGAAACTCATTTCAGTACATAATAAAGGCTCTCTGGTTTGCTTGCAGTCTTCTTGTTTTGCACTTTCTGTTGATACAACAATTGCCTTTTGTAGGATTTGCCTACATCACTAAGGTGTCTGTTTGTATAATAACAGGATAAAGAGGTGCTTTCTGAAAGTTTATATAAATGTAACTGAACTTTGGGGAGTTTAAAGTGGACCATATTCATTTTACTTATTCTTGAACCCTGAAAATTCCTTGCATGCCACCATTTTGGGAGAGGTTGGTATTGTGTTTACCTCAGTGTTGGGGTGTGTCTCAACATTGATGTCATCACATTTGTATTTGCAAATTTGAATAAAAGGCATCTTTAAGGGTTGAATTCCTTTTGAATGCATTCCAGGATTTTCAAGATTTTTTCTTCTACCTTCAACTACAATAATCAAGAATTAAAGTTAATTTAAAAAATATTCTATTTATTTATTCATGAGGGACACAGAGAGAGAGACAGAGACATAGGCAGAGGGAGAAGCAGGCTTGCTGTGAGGAACCTGGTGTGGGACTTGATCCCAGGACCCTGGGATCACGATCTGAGCCAAAGGCAAATGCTCAACAACTGAGCCACCCAAGTGCCCCAAGAATTAAAGTTAAATTTATTTAAAATGTTTAAATTAGGTTATTGAGGGGCACCCGGGTGGCTCAGTCAGTTAAGCACCTGCCTCTTGATTTCTACCCAGGTCATGATCTTGGGGTCCTGAGATCAAGCCTCACTAAAGGGCAATCTGCTTATCCTTCTCTGTCTGCCTCTCTTCCCCTCCCCCATGCTCTCTCCCAAATTAAAAAAAAAATCTTTAAATTAGATTCTTGAATTTGGGCATTAATCTTTTAATAACAATTCACTTTTTCTTTTTCTTTTTAAAAAAGGATTTTATTTATTTATTTACTTGAGAGAGAGAGAGAGAGAGAGAGAGAGAGACGGTGACAGAGACAGAGATAGAGCATGAGCAGAGGGGAGGAGGCAGAGGGAGAAAGAGAAGCAGACTCTCTGCTGAACAGGGAGCCTGATGTGAGGCTCTATCCCAAGACCCTGAGATCATGACCTGAGTCGAAGGCAGATCCTTGATTGACTGAGTCACCCAGGTACCCCAACAATTCAATTTTTCAAACTAATTTGTCACTGATGGCCTCTGGCATTAGTTTGAATTTGCACTCCAAAAGTGAGGTGGTTATTCAAGTATTTTTCCCCATATCAATTAAAAAATACATAGTTTGTGGTGATAGCTAAATTGTTTTTGCCATGGAGCTTCTAAGGGCAGAAGGCACCAATGTTAGGAAGATGGTTCTTGTTTCTATTTTTTGGTAAATATACTACTTCAGTGAGGAAATTGTCTTAATTCAGGAAGTAATTCTAGAATGTCACCTCATGTGTCAATCACTGTGTTGGTGCTGCCAAGGACTATGGCCCTTGCCTTTAACTAGCCTAAAGCTGAGTCTGAATAAAAAGGCATGATTCTATATAACCACAAAACACATTATAATTGATGAAGCTATAACAAAGGAATCATGGAGGGCGATACTGGTTGGGAAGATGGGAATGTTAGTTCTCACTGCGAATGAGGCTTCTTCATGATCTATGAAGTAGGCCGATTCAAAATATGGCAGTTCTTTCTCACTGTAGGGAACTGGGTAGCCCAAGGGCATGAGCCCAGGCAGGGGAACAACTGGACAGGGGAGTATTTTGCAGTCTCAAATGTTCACACAGTGCTGGGAGCTTACAGTTGGAAAGGACCCAGGGACCTAATTGTGAAGAGCTTGGACAGTGGTCTGAGAAATGTGAAGACCATGAGTAGCCATTATGCAGGACAAGGAATGTCAGTCCTGAAATACATACACATCATTGTCCAGAATCTATGCTGGCGGAATGTGACTGTTCCTTCCCTTGAAGGTTTTACTTTTTAACATGGGAGATGGCCACACTGGTGGAGTTGACATGATGAGCACATTCTAGAGATGTGCACGGGATGTTGGGAGAGCCTCAAAGAGAGGTCTCACTCAGCCCAAGGGAAGACCAGAGGAGTCTTTCTTCCCCCACCCCAGAGGAGTCTTTCCTGGCAAAGAAAGTGGATTAGTTATAATATGGTTGTTAAAACAAAGAATGGTTACTATCAACAATAGTGTATTTATTTCCTTTTCAAAATTATATTTCAAAGGGAATCACAAATCATGAATTTCAATCAGCTTACATTCTTAAATTTCTTTCTTTCTTTCTTTCTTTCTTTCTTTCTTTCTTTCTTTCTTTCTTTCTTTCTTTCTTTTTTCTTCTTTCTTTTCTTTTCTTTCTTTCTTTCTTTCTTTATCTTTCTTTCCTTCCTTCCTTTTTAAGATTTTATTTATTTATTTATTTGAGAGAGAGAGTGAGTGAGAGAGAGCATGAGTGAACAGAGGGAGAGGGAGAAGCCGGTTCCCTACTGAGCAGGGAGCCCCAGGTGGGGATCAATCCCAGGACCCTGAGATCATGACCTGAGCTGAAGGCAGACCTTAAGTGACTGAGCTACCCAGGCACCCTTCTTATATCTCTTTATTCTAAAATGATGTCTGGTAAATCATGATTCCAATAACTGGCTTTCCCTAATTGGGAGTGAAAATATTACTTTTAATCCTTTAGTTCAAAATGTACTCACCCCAACAAAAATGAATGATATTCCTCAAGTTGAAATTTACGAATGCCAAATCTATAATTTACTTCTGTTATTAAAAGCTTTTGGAAAGTTTCTCCTTCCCATGGAAAATATTCAGTCATATTAATAATTCATTGTTTTAAACATTGTACAAGATGAGAGTCAAGAGCAGAAAATATTCAAATTTACTTACAAAAATTGTAACCAGTTTCATGCTATTTGGTTTGTTAACTGTTGAATAATTAGTTCATTGTTTTAGAAATCCAGGAGCTAAACTGAAATGCTAAGGCTGTGTATTCAGTCTCAGCAATTAAGATGCGTTGTTAGATTCCAAACTGGTTTCATATCCTCCTGCATGAGGAGAATTTAAACCAGGACTTCCTCTCGCGGAGCACTCAGTACACTGAACATAAAGTTCATCATGCCACAGGGAAAAGGGAGCCCGGCCATTTGTCATAAATACACATCAATCTGTTTTGCTTAATATGTATTCAATTTCAATCATTTACTTACATGTCATGAAGATTTTACTTTACATGAGGAAAAATGTTAGCTACTGAGAGTAAGACAAAATGCTAAGATAGGAAGACTTTCCTCATGAGCCTACAACCTATTAGGGATATTGGGTATCTCCACAATTGTCCATGATGTAAGAGAAAGCAAGTTCCATTAGAGAGTCCACACTGGAAGACAGTCAGAGGGAAGAAAGATGAATTCTACCTGGAGAGTCAATTATCTTTCGGAAGGAGGAGCAATTACGTTTGTCCTCCAAGGATGGTGTCAGGGTGGAACTGTTCTGTCCCACTCCTGATGTTCCCTGTTCTGTGGGCAGAGCACAGATGCGTGTAAGCCTCTGTCCCACTTTCCTCTCTCTGCCTTAGGATTTATCACATTACTAAGTTGGTGAGTAAGAAGAATGTCTCCATTGGCTAAACTCCTCTTTTCTTGTTTTGAGAGTCATCGTCCCTGCAGGGAGTACATTTCTCAGCTGCTCAGGCTCTAGTTCTTACCTGCGTAGGGGGCTCAAAGTCCAGGGCCTGTCCAGTTTGTCATTACTCATGACTGAGTGGACTCTGGGATTGTCAGTCCCATCTAACCTTGACTTTTAATCCTTTCATCTTACTAACTGCACCACTGTGGGTGGCACATTTATTAACCTCTATGACCCCCAGTCTCTTCATCTGTAAGTATACAAGGTTTCTACCTCCTAGGGATATTGTGGAGGTTAAGGGATATAATTTACATAGATCATGTGGAAAAAGTTGGCTTCCAGAAAGTGATAGATCTGTCATAGGTACCATCTAAGTTGTTCGTAATGATGGAGATGGCGCTCTCCGCTCTGCAGCTGGTTCCAGGTAGTGTCTGTGGGTCCAGAACATATGCATAAATCAGGGAAACAGGTATGATAATTCAGAAGCAAAAGGATGAAAATTTGTCCCAGAATGGCAACATTGACAAGGTGATTTTTTTTTGGAGCAAGGAACTGAGAGACAGGGACTGAAGCACTATCGTAGTCTCCCAGGGCTGCCATGAGAAAGCACCACGGATGGGAGCTGAAATTACAGAAATGTATTGTTTCACAGTTCTGGAGGTTCCAAGTCCAAGATCAGAGTGTTGGCAGGGTTGCTTTCTTCTGGGGCCTCTTTCCTTGACTTGTAGATGGCTGTCTTCTCCCTGTGTTCTTACTCGGCCTTCCCTATATGCATGTCTGTCTATGTCCTAATCTCCTCCTTTTTTTTTTTTTCTAATCTCCTCCTTTTTAAAAAGATTTTATTTATTTATTCATGAGAGACACAGAGAGAGACACACACACACACACAGGCCGGAGGAGAAGCAGGCTCCCTGTGGGGAATCCGATGCAGAACTCGATCCCAGGACTCTGGGATCATGACCTGAGCCAAAGGCAGACACTCAACCACTGAGCCACCCAGGTGGCCTTAAAATCTTTGAAATAGTGTCTGGCATGTGCTAAGTATTCTGTTGCTGGTTCCTTGTTACTAAATGCAAAGGTTACTATTCTTTCCTCTCCAACAGAGTCAGCGAGATTTCTCCAAGACTGCCAGGGAAGGGAGTTCATGTTCTCCATGCCATAGTCTACATAGCTTTATCTGCTCTTCCTGTAATCTAGTATCACACCCCTTAGGTGAATATCTAAATATTTAAATATATATTCTCAGTATCACACATCTGACTATATTGCATTCAGAATTTATAGTAAGCTATAAATGCCACCTTTGTGAAACCACAGTATTTCAAAAGTCTGTTGAAATATTTGTGCCATTATATCTAATTGTGTGGTTTTTATTTTTCCTTAGTTATAAGTGTCCTTCGATATCTGAAATGAAATGCATTTAAATCAAGAATTTAATTATAAATGCTTGATAACAACAAAGCACAAATGGAACAGTTGCTTGTCAGTCTTGATTTGTACTAGTTTTGCAGGCATAGTAGCCAACAACAATCCTGACTTTGATTGCATTTTGCTAAACCAGGACTTCTCAATTCGGTTCTTACAAATCATTATATTCTTGAATTCACGGATTTTTCTGCCAACAAATGCATACTATATGAGTGATAATTTTAACAAAACAATGAGTTTTCCCATAATTATCTTCTCTTGCAACATTCAGAATAAATTTAGTCACTCTGTGATAAACGTTGAAGTAAATATTTTCAAATGGGGCCATTTTGCTTTCAATTTCCTATGGTTTTAAATTCATCAAATGACCATTTCTTTTGTTCTTTCCCAACATTGAAAATGAATCTCTACAATAAAGACATGCACTCAGGCCAGCCAGTAGTGTTTTGGCAAAGGATAAGGTATAGTAGCATTTCACCAGATGGATGGTGTCATTTACAGCCCACCTTGGGCCTCTGTCACTCCTACCCATCTTGTTGAGTGGGTCAACATCTCAATGCCTTGACTGTTTTTTCTCCTGGCCATGTCTCAGGATTGTCTTCAGCTTGTGATTCTTGAAAAGTGAGGGAAGCAGAAAAGAATGCACTACATGGTGCTTGCTGCGCTCGATCTTCATGCCTGGGTGAAGCCAAAGGCAGATTTGCTGGCTGCTGGCTGCCTGCTGCAGAGGTGATGGATTCGCTAAGCTCAAGGTCCTTCTGTGGTTATGCTCCACTGCACATGTAGCCTCCCCCTAGACTTTGGCCTTGTCCAGTGGGGTTTCGGCCTCAAGGAGCTAGCAGAACTCAGGTAGAGCCTGCTGCTGCTTTAACTGTTAAGTCCTTCATTTCTGTCAGCATCCATGGAACATGGCAGGCTAACTTACTAGTTTGTTTTCATTTTGGTGGCAGTCATCCTTCAAACTGCCAAATTGTCAATACAGGGTAACGTCCTCACAAGAGGATTTCTGAGAGACCATTTCATCAAAACCTTCCCTCCCATGGGACACTTGTCAAGCTGGCATGAGCTGGTTCAGAATCATCTAGTGGTTGGAAGCGACTTAAAAGAAGAAACATAAAGCCTCTAAATGGACTATAGAGAACTTCCCTTACTTGGTATTTCTCACCAAAATTAAAAAGAGAGAGAGAGAGAGAGAGAGAAGACTCTTGGCTCCAAGCACAGGCTTTGTCATTGGGAGTGTAAATATTCTCATACCCACCTTTCTTCCAGCATCCCACCTAGTGCTCACCAGAGCAACACAGGAGGGGTGGTGTCCTCCTTTGCTGGGACCACATGGCCAGCTAGGGGTGGACTGGGGTCAGCTGCATGCTCAGCCATGGCACTAACAGCCTCTCTAGCAGAGACGAGAGATGAATCATGCATAAACCCACAAGAAGTCAAGAAAATCCAACTTCTCTAGTTCATCTACAAAGTAATTTGTTTTAACAAAAATGACAAAAGGGACAAGGATGAACTGTTTTGATATGAGAGTTTCATTTTATGGCTCAGCAACATATACTTCTAAACTCAAAAAAGTGTCTTCTTCTATTCTGCTGTTTCATAAAGATTGTCCTGTACTGCTGTCAAAGGAAAGAGGGAAAATGAATTAAGTAGTCAATTCCTTTTATTGGGGAATAGACGAGGAATGAAAGCATTAGTGACAGAGAGAGAGGCCCAAAGTTTCTGTGGCCACCGTGAGAGAGAGCATTGTACTGTGCCTCCCTGTCCTCAAGAGACCTTGTGTCTGGTCAGTGAGAAAACAGGCAGCTGTGGGGAAGTCACCCTGTGGAGCACAGTTGCGAGCTGACACAGCCAAAGGAGCAGGTTGCACACTGTGCTGCCCGTGACACGAAGCCTGTGACAGAGGCACAGGTGAGGATGGTAAGGGACAATGGTCAGAAGTTGGCCCTGAGGCAGGTCTAGACAGAGTGGAGGATTTGTTAGCAGACAAGTTGAAGTAATCCCCAAAGGTTAAACTGAAACCAAACTCAGCAGGATCTTGAGGATTAGACTGAGAAGATGTTAGTGTCTAATGGATTGTGAGGTGGAAACAGAAGAAAAGACAAAGAAAATAGGAGGAAAATGATGGAAATCACACACTTATGATAAGCCACTACAGTTATGGGTGTTAAACATACTATTCAGTTGACTCCCACAAATCTTGACAAGGCTAAGTTTATTTCCCATTTATGGGAAAAGAGATGAGGCTCAAGTATGGTGAAGTGCATGCCAGTTGGTTGTAGCCAACTTGTTGGGTTGCATTTATGCTTGAATTTTTACACTACTGGACATTGGCAGGTCCAAATTTCAAAGCAAACCCAACCAACTCCAAAATGTGAGCTTCTGCAATTGCACTGCCCTGTAGAGAAGTGATCTGATGACATGAATAATAATGATGATGATGATGATAATAATAATAATAATAATAATAATAATAATAATAATTGCTGTCACGTCTGGCACACACATGTGCCAGCTACTACCACAAAATTCTCCCATCTTTCAGTAATGTACAAGTTAAGTGAAATAATATACATTTTTAAGAAAATGAGAGTTAAAGAGGTTAAAGAACTTGCCAGAATGATAAAACTATCACACAAAGCATGAAATTTGAACATGGATCTTCCTGGTTGCTAAGCTATTGGATTCAGTTCCCTTTCCTATATCTTGAGCTATCCAAGTGAGCTCTCAAGAGCAGATACAGGCTGGAAATGGTGGGGATGGAAGACATTATGTTACCCAGTTGATACCTGGATCAACCTCCCTTGCCATGATTCTCCTTGGATACAGCAACAAAGTTAGGAGTCTTCCATGTTCTGTCTCCATTTCTGATATTTCCTACTCATTTTTTCTCCTTTCCCCTTTATTCCCTTTCACTATTTTTTATATTCCCCAAATGAATGAGATCATATAATGTTTGTCCTTCTCTGATTGACTTACTTCACTCAGCATAATACCCTCCAGTTCCATCCATGTTGAAGCAAATGGTGGGTATTTGTCATTTCTAATGGCTGAGTAATATTCCATTGTATACATAAACCACATCTTCTTTATCCATTCATCTTTCGATGGACACCGAGGCTCCTTCCACAGTTTGGCTATTGTGGACATTGCTGCTAGAAACATCGGGGTGCAGGAGTCCTGGCGTTTCATTGCATCTGTATCTTTGGGGTAAATCCCCAGCAGTGCAATTGCTGGGTCGTAGGGCAGGTCTATTTTTAACTCTTTGAGGAACCTCCACACAGTTTTCCAGAGTGGCTGCACCAGTTCACATTCCCACCAACAGTGCAGGAGGGTTCCCTTTTCTCCGCATCCTCTCCAACATTTGTTGTTTCCTGCCTTGTTAATTTTCCCCAGTCTCACTGGTGTGAGGTGGTATCTCATCGTGGTTTTGATTTGTATTTCCCTGATGGCCAGTGATGCGGAGCATTTTCTCATGTGCTTGTTGGCCATGTCTATGTCTTCCTCTGTGAGATTTCTCTTCATGTCTTTTGCCCATTTCATGATTGGATTGTTTGTTTCTTTGCTGTTGAGTTTAATAAGTTCTTTATAGATCTTGGAAACTAGCCCTTTATCTGATACGTCATTTGCAAATATCTTCTCCCATTCTGTAGGTTGTCTTTTAGTTTTGTTGACGGTATCCTTTGCTGTGCAAAAGCTTCATATCTTGATGAAGTCCCAATAGTTTATTTTTGCTTTTGTTTCTCTTGCCTTCATGGATGTATCTTGCAAAAAGTTGCTGTGGCCAAGTTCAAAAAGGGTGTTGCCTGTGTTCTCCTCTAGGATTTTGATGGAATCTTGTCTCACATTTAGATCTTTCATCCATTTTGAGTTTATCTTTGTGTATGGTGCAAGAGAGTGGTCTAGTTTCATTCTTCTGCATGTGGATGTCCAATTTTCCCAGCACCATTTATTGAAGAGACTGTCTTTTTTCCAGTGGATGGTCTTTCCTTCTTTGTCAAAGATTAGTTGACCATAAAGTTGAGGGTCCACTTCTGGATTCTCTATTCTGTTCCATTGATCTATGTGTCTGTTTTTGTGCCAGTACCACACTGTCTTGATGACCACAGCTTTGTAGTACAACCTGAAATCTGGCAATGAGATGCCCCCAGCTATTCTTTCTTAATATTCCCCTGGCTATTCGGGGTCTTTTCTGATTCCACACAAATCTTAAAATAATTTGTTCCAACTCTCTGAAGAAAGTCCACGGTATTTTGATAGGGATTGCATTAAATGTGTAAATTGCCCTGTGTAACATTGACATTTTCACAATATTAATTCTTCCAATCCATGAGCATGGAATATTCTTCCATCTCTTTGTGTCTTCCTCAATTTCTTTCAGAAGTGTTCTGTAGTTTTTAGGGTATATATCCTTTATCTCTTTGGTTAGGTTTATTCCTAGATATCATATGCTTTTGGGTGCAATTGTATTTGGGATTGACTCCTTAATTTCTCTTTCTTCAGTCTCATTGTTAGAGGAAGATGATTTCTTAATCAAAGATGGAATTTACTAGAACCCTCTCAGGAGCTCAGAGAAAAAGCTGGAAGACAGGGCTTGGGAACTGGACAAGCATCAAAGCGGGCTGGGCAGCAGTGAGCAGACCAGAGGTCATGCCATGTGAAGAGTTTGTTTCTATAGTATTATTACTGTTTCTGAGAATGACATAATTGTCAACTGGCTCCATCTCTTGAAGTCATTTGCTTAGGAGATAAAGCTCAGGGAGAGAACATTTCATTGGGTGCACCTGTCAGTTGCTTCAAACTGGTTCACAAGAACATGTCCATAACATAGTGTTCCTTCCATAGGTGCAGAGGTTTTACTGGTCATTCCAAGAAGGTGTGTAACTAGTCAAATAAATTCCTTGGAACCACGACCAGACCAGAATCCACATATTATGAAGTTTGATTATAAGCATATTTATCTTGGAATTTTACTGGCATGCAGTTTTGAAGAGGTGTATGAACATACTTCATCTCCTACAGGGGAGTTCCTATGGCTGACTTCCAAATGGAATACATTTTAAGTCACAGCCACTGGCTGATTATTAATAACGCTTCAAGGGAATTTACTGAAAACTGCTATACTATTTTAGCAGTAACTCAAAGTCTTCAAAAACTTGCTTCCTTATGATGAATCAGACCATGCTGGGAGTGTAATAAATTTAATTAGACTTTACATTGTGTGGGTATTGCCAGTCACTTACATGTCCTATGGAGTGCTTTTTCTTACCTGATTGAATGTTGAAACTAAAGAATGACCAAAGCACATAGAGAGGAAATAACAAATTTGTCCATAATTAAAAGGTAAACTGGTCCTTGGGACCAGATCTACTTAGAGCAAACTTCTGACTTAGTCCACTGGGCTCCTTTGTTTATCAGTATACATTATCTGCTTAGTTAGAACAACCTGATTCTCTCAGCATGGAGGAGGTATGAATATGTGGCGGTGATTCCAGAAGTTAGAAGGAGAAACCCACCCCTAACTATACTTAGTGAGGAGGTCAGGAAGCCCCCAGACTCACTCCCAGGAGGGCTGAGGAACCGCTGGCCTTGGTGCTGATGAATCCCCTGGCCCAGAGGAGTTAGAAGGCACCCAGGCTTTCTGTCTCCCCAGTCCCTGGTCCACAGTCCAGCTCCGCCCGGGGTCTGTTCCCTGAAGGTAGAATCGTTAGGCCCTGAGGCTCCAGGGATCCTCATTCACACCTGCGGATGGAAAGGGCTGCTCCTGGGCATTCCCAACAGGGCCTGCCTCTGAAGCCAGCAGCAAACCTGTCCTTATGTGTCACTGGTCCATGTGGTACCACGTTTCCACTCTGGATCCCAACAGTGGCAATGGGGATAGAATGCTTTTGATTGGCTTATTCAGGGAGCACACCTGCAGTGAAGAGTGAGTTATTGAGTTGATGTTTAATACAATATTCTGAAATAATTGGTGTCTGGATTATAGCAAGGTGTAATCTAGCATTAATTCAAAATCATCTGAAAACTTATTTTTTCATAATGAATCAAATCAAGCTGGAATCATGATAAATTTAATTATTATTGATTTCATGTGAGTATTTCCATTCATTTACATATTTACTGAGTCCCATGGAGTTGAAGCAGCAGAACTGACCTGCATGCAGCAGGGCAATGCTGTGGCTTCCTCCTTTGGTTGATGAGGGCCCATTCAGATTTTTTGTTTTTTCTAGTGTTAGTTAGCTTCATATCAAAGAGTTTGTCCATTTCATCTAGACTTCCAAGTTTATTGACATAAAACTATTCACGTTATTCCCTACTGTTCTTTTAATATGTGTAGAATACGTGAGGAGGGCCCCTTCATCTCTGAGATTAGTAATTAGTGTCCTTTCTATTTTCTTGAATATTCTTATTAGAGGTTTATCAATTTTATCAATCTTTTCAAAGAATCAGATTGGTTTCATTAATTTTTTATTTGTCCATTTAATATTTTATTTATGTGCTTATTGTATTTTTTCTTAGCTTCTACATTCTCTGCAGTTAATTTGCTCTTTAATTTCCAGATTCTTGTGGTAGATAATGAATTTTACATGTTTCTGCATTTCTGATATAGATTTTTAATGCCATAATTGTTCCTATATCCTTTGCCTTAGCTGTAATCCACAAATATGGGTATATTTTCCCTTCGTTCAGTTCAAAATATTCTAATTGCCTTTGTGAGTTCTTCTTTGCTCCATGGGTTATTTCAGAGTGTGTTGTTGAATTTTCAAATATTTGGGATATTTTTCAGGTATCAATCTTATTTCTATTTAGCTTTGTTGCTGTGATATACTATGCTTTGTATGATTTCAACACTTTTAAAGTTATTGACACTTGTTTTTAGAATTCTGTGACTATAGCATAGCAAGGATAGGGCAAGAATAAGAAAATGAAATGATATCTGTGGAATGGGACTGTGGTAAATGATCTTGTGTTATTTGATGGCAGTTGGGATTTATCTAATCAGGAAGAGAATTTGAAAGATGACTAATGACATGATCAAATCTACAATAACTTTTAAACTAAATAAATTAAAATACAAGTAAAAAGAACATTTGTAGTTACTGTTAAAATTTGAGACCAAGATTGTTTTAAAATTTGCAACAGCAATCATTGCAAATTGTTGATAAAAATGATGTATAATAGTCTTTAGATTTGAAAAGAAACAAAACAAATCTCTGGATTACTTCAACAAATAAGTTAGAGGTATCCATAAAAAATTCTTTCTGAACTCCTAACTCTGGGAAGCGAACTAGGGGTGGTGGAAGGGGAGGAGGGAGGGGGGTGGAGTGAATGGGTGACGAACACTGAGGGGGGGCACTTGATGGGATGAGCACTGGGTGTTATTCTGTATGTTGGTAAATTGAACACCAATAAAAAATTAATTTATTAAAAATAAATAAATAAATAAAAATAATAAAAATAAAAAAAAATTCTTTCTGAAAACCAATATCTAAAACAAACCCAGTATTTAAGGTGAAAAAATCTGTGATGATAGTAATATGTACAATAAACTAAAAATAATACTATTGTATTTGACTAAGAGCCTCATGTTATAAGGAGAATGCTAGAAATCACACACCCTGCCCCAAGATTCCATGAGTTAATCTCTGAAGCCTGTGGACACGATGAGATATCATGCTTATAAATGTGTCACATGACAAAGAGATTTTGCAAATGTAGTTCTGTTTTCTAATCATTTCACCTTCAAATAGGGAGATTATCCTGAATTAGTTGGATGGGCTAGAATGTCAGAGCTACTCCAAGTATGAGGAGAGTCTCACAGCTGCCACAGGTTTTGAACATGGATGAAACCATAAGCCAAAAACAGCAGGCTGTCTCTAGAACACAGAAAATGATGTGGCAGCTAACAGCAGGAAGAGAATGGGGATCTAGACGACCTGAATAGACATGCAGGTGGGTTCTCAGAGGCTTCAGGTAAGAGCGCAGACTGCCTGACACCTGGATTTTGGCCTCATGATCCTGCTCAGCCACCTGGACTTCAACTGCAGAAAAGTGAGATAGTGGGGCCCCTGGGCGGCTCAGTTGGTTGAGTGTCTGATTCTTGGTTTCAGCTCAGGTCATGATCTCAGGGTGGTGAGCTGGAGTCCAGTGTCAGCCTCTATGATCAGTGGGGAGTCTGTTTGAGATTCTAACCCTCTTTTTCCTCTTCTGACCCCCCCTTACTCAAGTTCATGCTTTCTCTCTCTCTCTCAAAATAAATAAGTAAATATTAAAAAAAAAGAAATATGAGATTGTAAACAGGTGTAAGTTAAGCCATTAATTCTGTAATAAATTTTAATGCAACAATAGAAAACTAACACATCTCATTAAATTAAAAACTTATTATTAGTGGTTAAACCAACCCCATGATGTTGAGGAAGAACTCTGAGGGAAGAAACAAAAAATGTACCTCCTCTAATGTGTAGGATAGATTTGTTTTTCTTTTCTGGAGTTCTCCTGGTATTGAACTCACTAGGTGTGAACACTTCATAGGCAAGGAGCCTGGGGAATCTGGGGTGGGGGCATATCCTGCCCCTGGAATGGTGTACGGACTGAAGGGTTGTTTGCAGAGCCATTGAAGATATCAGGCTGATCTTCCTCACAGATCTCCAAGTTGACATGGCCCTTCAGTATTGAGGCGCTAGTATTGAGGCAGTTGATTTCCCTAAAGCAGGAAACCAAGTAGAGAAAAATAAAAATTAAAAGTAGAAATGTCAGCTCTGGATTAGGAAGCAAATGGTACTCCAGTTGAAGAGGAGTGAAAGAAATAGGAAGAGAGAAAAAAGGGAATGGAGGGTTTATCTTCTTTCTTGGAGTCATAATTTTGTTAGAGATACAAGATGGTGAAATCAATGACTTTTCCAACATGGGCTCCCCAGCAATGGAATATTCTTGGTATGTCTTGTTTGTGAAATCTGAGGCTGTCCCCTGCAGAATTTCAGTTAAATGTGGGCATGAAACAGAGTTAAATGCTAATGATTCCAAGTAGGAAAGTTAATACACTTGGGGAGACCTTTGCAAGGAGCAAGGCTTCTGATTCATTCTGATTTCCACTGTGTCTGGAGGTTCTTACTTCTATGTCTCTCTACAGGAGTTGGCAGGAAAGTTGGTTTAATTTATTTAAAGATTTTATTTATTTATTTGTTTATGAGAGACACAGAAAGAGAGGCAGAGACATAGGCAGAGGGAGAAGCAGGCTCTCTGCAAGGAGCCCAATGTGGGACTTGATCCCAGGACCCTGGGATCACACCCTGAGCCAAAAGCAGACACTCAACCACTGAGCCATCCAGGTGCCCAGAAAGTTGGTGTTAAATGTTTCTAAGATTCAGGGCTCAGGTTTTGTGTTTTTTTGGGGGAGTGGCCTAGCATACATCCAGCTATTGATTTTGACTAAAATTCATTTTCTCAAGATTTCTCATTCAGTCTCTAAGAATATCCAACTGGTTTTCTGATGGATCTGATTTAATTTAATTGGCCATCAGTTTTTTCGTCCTTTTTTTATTCCCCTTGTGGTAATCTTCATTAGTATTGTACATGTCACATATTTTCCCCATTTTGAGTCAAACTACTATCAATGCACTTGATATAAAGCTTGCACAATTCTATTTATGATTGCCATTATCGGTTTTTCTGTAGGTTAAGTTACTGAGTATTTAAAACAATTCACTTGTTTGGAGCCTTCACTTCAAATATTGAATGTATACAATGAATCTTTCCATCATCTTGTCATAGAGAACGTACCTAATATACTGAAACCTCCAGAATCCATTACTTAGATTCCTCAATAGTCAGAGCCATCAGTTCTTGACCTTTTGGGTAAGATCAAGTACCGCCGTACAGTTAGAGCTTTAGATTTACAAACTCCAGGGAAAGGTGGACCCTGAAAAATAATAATAATGCAAATAACAGGCATTTTTCTCCCAGGAATTAATGGCTTTCTGTCAGTTTTCACAATTATTTTTATTTACTTATCTATTTTTATTTATTTTATTTTTTAAAGTTTTTTTCAATTTATTCATGACAGACTCACAGAGAGAAAGAGAGAGAGAGAGAGAGAGAGAGAGAGAGAGAGAGAGAGAAAGAGAAAGAGAAAGAGAGGCAGAGACACAGGCAGAGGGAGAAGCAGGCTCCACGCAGGGAGCCCGACGCTGGACTCGATCCCAGATCTCCAGGATCACACCCGGCGGAAGGCGGCGCTAAACCGCTGGGTCACCGGGGCTGCCCTCACAATTATTTTTAAAGCTATTTCAAATACCTGACCCTTCAAGAAGCTTTATCTGATAAAAATTTGGGTCTCTCCCTGAACACTCTGGAGCATTTGAGTTTTCAACCATCTCAGACACTTAACGTTCTATTTTGTGTTACAACTTTTCTGTAATCTCTCATAACCCCCTGACTCACAGTTTTCTCACTATAAAGAAGAGATATCTAATTATAGCCTGTTATCAACTAGTGAAGAGCTTAGAATAAATAAGATATTGGATAACCCTTTTGGCTTGGAATGCTCATGACCTATCACTTAAACATACACAAAGAATTTATCACATTCTAAACATAAGCTGGGTCTGGGGAAATATTGGCCAGGCCAGTCTATTGTTGGACTGAATCCTGCCTTTTGGACTCATGAGTGAAAAGGTTGATTTCCATGGTTCTATGGCAAAAATGAAGCTCTAAACAACCCATCCCTGCTCCCTATGTGTCTCTTCTTGTTTGATGAGCAGACTTTTTGCGGCTATATTGCTTCACTCACGGCAGAGAAATGCATGTCATTTAGTTAATAACTAAGATGTAGGGCACTTCATTACTGTATTTAACTTTCTCTGATCTATTAGGTGTAACTACATTATATTACAGACAGCATGGCCTAAGAGGTAAAGGTGTGGTCTCTGGTGCCAGTATCTCTGCCTTTTTTATGGTTCCAACACATAGTCCCCCAAATGCATGATTGCTTAAGCATATTAGAAGATCCTTTCAGATTTATGTAACAGTTTTACACTGAGTTGATTTCTGGCAACATTGTGAGATGTGTTGAAGTTTGTTTTCTTCCATAGGGATACCTTATGGTTCCAACCTTATGGTTGTTGAAAAGACTTCTCTCTCCAATAAAATATTTTATTACCTTGTTGAAAACCTCTTGAACATGCATGCATTCTGATATTTCTGGATTGTCTAGCCTGCACCATTGGTCTAGATACCTACCTTTATGCCAACATTACATGGTCATAGCTATTTAGCTTTACCATCAGTCTTGAAAACAGGTAATTTAAATTTGTCAGTTTGTTATTCTTTTTCTAAGTTGTTTTGACAAATCTAAGTCTTTCCCATGTAAATTTTAGAACTAGATTGTCTACCCCTACAACAACCTGCTGGGATTTTGATTGGAATTGTATTAAATGTATAGATCAATTTGGGGAGAACTGACATTCTTAGACTATGCCATCTTCCAGCTCATTTACATAATACATCTGTTTATTTTCATAGGCCTCTAACTTCTCTCAGTTGCTTTCAGTTTTTAATGTGCAAGTCTTGACTACTTTTGTTAATTTTGTTCTTAAGTATTTCATGATATTTCTTTGCCATTGTAAATAGTGTTGCTTTAACTTCATTTCCCAGTTCTTAGCTGCTTTCATATAGAAATACAATAAAAACCCTCACATTTTAATCATAGTTGTTTTAAATTCATGGTCAATAATTCTGACATCCTTATTGCATTTGGGTCTGGTTCAGATACTTGTTTTGTCCTTCACACTACGGTTTTTTGTTTTTGTTTTTGGCTTTTTTTTCCCTTTTAGTATGCCTTGTAATTTTTTGCGTAAGGGCAGACAGACATCATGTACTAGGCAGAAGGACAGTGATAACTTGGTCTTAGTAAGGTGGTGGTAGGGTGTAGGGGGAAGGGGAGACATTCTACTGTCCTAGGATTAGGTCTCAGTCTTTTAGTGAGCCTATGCTCCTGACTATAAACTTCACGAGTGTTTCTCTGTTTTTGTTTTTTGTTTTTTTTTTTTCCCCAGTCCTATAGGTGAAATGAGATGGCTCACAAGGGCTGGAGGAGGTACTTTCCTTCTCCTACTTGGAAGGTAGGTGGGCTTGAAGTTGGGTATTTCCCTTACCCCAGGTGAGTTAGGCTATGAGAGAACTCCAGTAAGTTAGGCTCTGGCAAAATAGTTTCCCTCCAGAGAGGCCTTGTTAAGTAGGAATGGTCTGGTGTCTTAAGAAATGTTTTTTTTTTTTCTCCTCCCCCTCTCAGGAGCATGGGAGACTCTTCTCTGATCTTCACTGTGACACCTGGTCAAGCTGCTGGAGGTAAAACTCTTGAATGTGTATGTCCTCCCACTTCTCTGCCACTTCCGCACCATGACTGTGTTCCCTTGGAGATGCCTTCAGTAATTCATCCATTACATTCCAGGCTTTCCTAACAACACTCTGTTCCTCTCAGCGGTCTCTGCTCCTGGACTTCTGTTTCGGGAAATTGTGATTCTCTGTATCTGCTTGTGTGTCTCTAAAATTTTGAGGGCCCTGGTTTGTCCTGTGACCTCCCTCCTTCAAGGGATCTAAGAGGAGCTGTTGAATTTTCAGTTTATTCAACTTTTTATTTGTTGTTAGGATGGAGTGATGGCCTCCAAGCTGCTTACATGCTAGGCTGGGTTTCATTACTATTTATTTTCTATTTTGGGAGTTTCTGCTCTCATATTTCTTATTTCTTTCCTTCTACTTTGCATTTAAATTGTTCTTCTCTTTCTAGGTTCTTATGGTGAAGGCTTACGTCACTGATTTGAGCTTTTTATCTTTCCTAATATAAGTGTACAAAACTATATGTTCCTTATCAGGGCTGCTTTAGCTGCATCTAATATTAAATATATAGTTTTAAAAAATATTTTATTTATTTATTTGAGAGAGAGAGAGGAGGAGTGGGACAGGAGTGGCAGACAGAGAGGAAGAAGCAGACTCCTTGCTGAGCAGGGATCCTGATGTGGAGATGGATGCTAGGACCCCAAGATGATGACCTAAGCTGAAGGCAGATGCTTAATGAACTGAGCCACCCAGGTACCCCTAATATGTATTTTTAGATTCATCACCTAATAAAATATTTTTAATATTTCTTATAATTTTTCTTTGATACTCATGTTATTTAGAATTGTGTTGTTTAATTACCAAATATCTGAGGGAAATTATTCAAATAGTTTTATTGATTTTTCATTTTAATTCTGTTGCAGTCAGAGATCATACACTGTATAATTTCAATGCTTTACATTTCTTGAAAGTTGTGTGATGGTTAGGTATATGCATTATGATCTTGGTGAATAATCATTGTTCACTTCAAAAGAATGTATACTCTGCTCTGTTTGGGTGGAGTGTTTTATCAAGGTCAATTAGGTCAAGTTGGCTGACAGTGCCATTCCATCATCATTCAAGTGTCTTTAGTCTTTATTGATTTTTTTTTGTCTAATACCACGGCAGTTGAGATACTACTGATAAAATCCCCTACTATAATTGTAGATTGATTTTTTAAAAAATCCCTCTATTTGTGTGAGTTCTTTCTTAATGTATGTGGAAGCTCTATAACAGGTATATATGCAGATAACTTTTAAACCTTCTTGATTTATTCACTGTTGCGATTATTTGATATGTATCTTTTTTCATTATCTTGAAAACTACTTTATCTAGGGGCACCGAGGGGGCTCAGTGGTTGAGCATCTGCCTTGGGCTCAGGTCATGATCCAGAGGTCCTGGGATCAAGTCCTGCATCGGACTCCCCCCAGAAAGCCTGCTTTTCTCTCTGCCTATGTCTTTACCTCTCTCTCTGTGTCTCTCATGAATAAATAAATAAAATCTTTAAAAAAAGAAAGAAAACTACTGTATGCGATCTTAATATATCTTTAGAAGCTTGTTATAACTAGTATTCACAATGGCATTTTTTTTTCTGTACGTTCACTGTGTTTTTATCTTTAATGTCTGTCCCTGTAATCGGCATACAGTTTTACTGAGCAGCTTTAAAAAAAAAATCCTGAACTAAACTGTTTAGGCAATTTTATTTAATTTGTTTTAGATCTTGAGATTTTTATTTTTTAAATATTTTATTTATTTATTCGAGAGAGAGAGAGAGAGAGAGAGGCAGAGACACAGGCAGATGGAGAAGCAGGCTCCACGCAGGGAGCCCCATGTAGGGCTTGATCCTGGGACTCTGGAATCATGACCTGAGCCAAAGACAGATGCTTAACCACTGAGCGACCCAGGCATCCCAATAACTGAGATTTTTAAAAGATAGTCTAGACTGTTTAGATAACTTTAATTTAATTTATGCTATTTTGGTGTTTATTTTCCTTCCTACCATTTATTTACTATTTATGCCATCTGTTTATTCGTCCTTTTGCACTTTTTTCCTGTCTTTTTGGGGATCCAGTGATTAACATTGGCATTCTGTTTTATCTTCAATTTTGGTTTATTAACTCTCTCCTTTTCTTTCTCCCTACACCTCCCACCCAATATACAATTTTGATTTATTGCTTACTTTTAAATTGATTATAAGACTAGTGGAGTGTGAGAACCTTGCAGAAGTAGACTTCCATTTCCTGCTTCCCAACCTGTATAGTATTTTTACCCTTCTCCATATGTTACAAATTCCAAAATACCTTGTTATTATCTTTGCTCTAAATCAATTTTTCTCAAAATTTGGCCCAGAAATTCTTTCAGGTTGTTCTTGAGTTTTAAACTTATTTTTAGAATACTTCTAAAACCTTTACCTTTTTACTTTCACTCTTTCATGAGGATATATTTGCATTTTCAGAGGCTAAAAAACATATGGTATTGTAACAGATTGAATACAGGAGAATCTAGCTGTCTTCTCTTAATTCAGACATTAAAGAAATTTGCAAAAATATAAAACAGTTCCATACTTTTTGCTAATGATTTTGTTTTAAAATACAGTTATATTTTCTTTAAAAAGATATTACTCAGCCATTAGAAATGACAAATACCCACCATTTGCTTCAATGTGGATGGAACTGGAGGGTATTATGCTGAGTGAAATGAGTCAATATTCATTGAGGACAAATATTATATGTTCTCATTCATTTGGGGAATATAAATAATAGTGAAAGGGAATAGAAGGGAAGGGAGAAGAAATGGGTAGGAAATATCAGAAAGGGAGACAGAACATAAAGACTCCTAACTCTGGGAAACGAACTAGGGGTGGTGGAAGGGGAGGAGGGCGGGGGGTGGGGGTGAATGGTGACGGGCACTGAGGGAGGCACTTGACGGGATGAGCACTGGGTGTTATTCTGTATGTTGGCAAATTGAACACCAATAAAAAAAGATGTTATTTTTATTAACATATGTAAGATTCTTATTTTTTAGTGAATTTATATATATAAAGTGAATATATACTTATTGTACTGTTGTACTCTACATATTATATATATTCACTTTATACATATATTTATTTTATATGTGTAAATATTATATATTCACCTTATATTTATAACTTCAATTGAAAATAATAAAAAATATATACACACATATATTATTTTTTAGTTTTAGTTTCTAATATGCGAAATACATAAGTTGCTATAATTCACTTAAACAAAAGCTCTTTGGTGTCTTCCATTTTTTTTATTGTGAATGGACCTTGAGACCAGAAAGTTTGAGAACTGATTCTTTACACTTTAAAGTGAAATTTAAAGGTCTGTCATATTTACTTACATAGCTATCACTTTCATGATTTTATCTTCCTTTTTTTAAAAATTTTTATTTATGATAGTCACACACACAGAGAGAGAGAGAGAGAGAGAGAGAGAGAGAGAGGCAGAGACACAGGCAGAGGGAGAAGCAGGCTCCATGCACCGGGAGCCCGACGTGGGATTCGATCCCGGGTCTCCAGGATCGTGCCCTGGGCCAAAGGCAGGCGCCAAACCGCTGCACCACCCAGGGATCCCTATCTTCCTTCATGTAGATATAAGTTTTATGCATCGTCATCTTCCTTCAAACTGAAGAATTTTCTTTAATATTTTTTATACAAGTTGCCAACTGGACTGTCATTGCTTGTGTTTGCTAAAAATGTCTTTATTTCACCTCCATGTTTAAAAAAGCTGCATATAAAATTCTAGGTTGACAATTGTTCTTTTAAAGAAATTTGTGGTGAACGTGGTAATGCCCTCCTCCTATTCTGGATTCAGAAAGACTAGTTGCCCCATCTTCTGGGAATGGATATTTGAGAAGGTCAAAGTCAGTTGTATATTAAGGAGGTAAGGCAGTTGGAATGAAGAGTGAAAAAAAGCATTGCATCCATCTTTAATTTAATGGGATAAAAAAATTGCCCTTTTTATCAATTTATGCTCCATTCGCAGAAACTGGAATATTTTGAATTGAGTTCTCCTATAAATTTTATTTCTTTGCCCTGACCTCAAATCTTGAAAACCCTTGTTCTCAGAAATCTACATCTGTCAACACTTGAGTAATGGACTTTTTAGTTAAATTTAAAATCCTAACTTATGTTAATGGCATCGTAATTTTGGTGAAAAGATATAAAGAAGCAGTTGAGTGACCTTTTACAATTTTTTTCCTCTTAGTATTTATGTTGCTAGCAGTGACATCAATAAGCCTTACTAGAAAATTATAATTCTTTACAGAATGAATAATAGAATTATAATTCTTTATAGAATTCTTTATAGAAAAAATGATATGTTTTACTTGGAGTTTGAATACAGGTGTTTTATTAGAATTTTAGAAGGGACTAGTCAGTTCTCCTTGAAATTGACAACCTTAGATCTATGTTAGCAACAAATCAAAACCCAGGTCTTACAGAAGAAAAAACACAAATCCAATTATTGGAAGAGAAAAAGTGGGATCTATCCAATAGTACCAAACAAAGTGGTGATAAATGTTTAGAAAAATGTGTTATTTTAAAATAAATATATTTACCAGAATGTGTGCTGACTCAAGACTCCCATTTCGAGGAAGCAGTGCATTTAAGGAGAGGCGGAAAACCTTTGGGTGAAGAGAAAAAAATATTAGAAAGGGTCTTTGGTCCACTTCGTCTCGGTGTTCTCGGATTTCCTGGTGACCACTGTCCTGCAGGTGTGGGTGCCCCTGGGAGGGCGGTGGCGGCGCTTCCAGATGCGAGCCCTTTGCTCTCTGGGCAGATGTGATCCACGAGGGCACATACCTCCGACCCCTGCAGGGCTTCTTACCACCCAGGCACCCCACACGGCTCCCCAAGCCCTGCCTTCGCCGGGGGCCTCAACACACCGGTGTGTCCAGCTCCGGGGCGGCCTTCAGGGCCCCACCTGCTTACCCTGCCCCCCGTGGAACCGTCCGCGGACCCTGGGTGGACTTCGTCCTCTTCTCCCCGCGGGGCAGCAGAACCATGGCTTTACTCCGGATCAACCCTGTCTGGGTTGGTGGGTTGCTTGTCTGCACACCTCCTGAGCCCTGCACAGGGGTGGCTTTCAGACAGCGTGAGCCCCTGGTGCAGGTGGAACGTGGGGCTTACCTGGCAGGACTCAGGTGCTCAGAAGTAGTAGAGCACACACACCTGCATCAATTCATCTGGGCGGTGATGACAGGTCACCACACACTGGTGGCTTATAGACAACATTTATTTCTCACAGCTCTGGAGGCTTGGATGTTCAAGATTAGGGCACTGGAATGATAATGTGTCTGGCAAAGACCCACTTTCTGGTTCCCAGATGGCCCTCTTTGTGCCCTCACAGGGTGAGAGGAGACCAAGAAGCTCTCTGGGACCTCACTGATAAGGGCCCTAATCCCATTCAACGAAGCTTCCACTTTCATGACCTAATCAACTCCCAGAGGTCCCATCTCCAAGCAGTAACACATTAGGGGTTAGGATTTCTACATATGGATTTGAGGGGACCCAAACATTTGGTCTGTAGCAACCCCATGAACTCTTACTATCCCAGACCTTAGTCTCCACAGCCCACAATCAACCTGCCAGTGTAGTGTCCCTGTTTCTTTGGTGTTCTACATAGAGGACCAGGGGTCAGGGAACACCTGTGTGGCCATTACCAATGGGTGCTCTGAAGATTGACAGTTGGCTTTGTCAGGAAAGGTGAGCAGTGGCTGGTGTCAGCTTGTTCTTTTGTGGAGCAGATTCTGACATGCTGTGCGATCCCTCTGCTAAGCTATCAGAAGAGAGAAGTTGCTTTTAGGGTCAGTTCTGTTTCTTAGTAGGAAGTTTGTAAAGAAGGGCAGGCCTTGTGGATTTTCCTACCCTGAGTCCTCACACAGAGATGGCCCAGATGAGCATCAAGATCCCAAATGTTAACAACACATGGCTGATATGGACAGAATAACTACATTCTCAAATCAAGATGTATCTGGAAGTCTGTGACAAATGCGTGAAGTATAACCTTCATCAGAATATTCCACAGACATTGCTCTTGGTTTCCACCAAGTTATCAGTGATCAAACAATAACTCAATAGGTATTAGTTCAGCCTATCATCAAAGGGTTCAGATTCCACAAGCAGCTATCCTTGTGGCAAGACATACTCTTTGCATTTAAGCCTTCATAGTCCTGCCAATGCCCTAATTGTGCTCATGTGACTTCCCTCCTTGCTTCCACTCTTGCTTCAAACTCCATGTCCTGAGCAACTGTTATTTTTGTTACAGTTCCTGAGTGCTTTCCTGAGGACATAAAAAAAGAAAAAGTTTTTTTTTTCTCATCTGCTTTACCATCTAATTCTCCAATGCCAGTGTACACTGTTAAGACCAATAAAAAAAATACAATTCCAGCTACCAGACAAGTTATAGGTCCTGCTTTGGCTCTGGTAGCTAACAGTCTTTTAGTACCTTCAGCACAAGAAAGAAAATGCAAACAGGATGTGTTCGCTGTTGTCTCTGCTGTTGTTCCAAAGTTCAAATGAGGACTGACGGACATTTCATTGCTCTACTTTATAATGCATGAACCAGAGGCAAACATATAAGACATTGTATGAGAAAAGACAGGAGTACTAGGTAGAGCTTTGAAAGACTCATAAGACTCATCTAGACAGAAGTCACTTGTGATTTAAAATTTATGTGCAACTAATATTCGATAAAGGAGGAAAGACTATCCATTGGAAGAAAGACAGTCTCTTCAATAAATGGTGCTGGGAAAATTGGACATCCACATGCAGAAGAATGAAACTAGACCACTCTCTTGCACCATACACAAAGATAAACTCAAAATGGATGAAAGATCTAAATGTGAGACAAGATTCCATCAAAATCCTAGAGAAGAACACAGGCAACACCCTTTTTGAACTCGGCCACAGTAACTTCTTGCAAGATACATCCACGAAGGCAAAAGAAACAAAACCAAAAATGAACTATTGGGACTTCATCAAGATAAGAAGCTTTTGCACAGCAAAGGATACAGTCAACAAAACTCAAAGACAACCTACAGAATGGGAGAAGATATTTGCAAATGACATATCAGATAAAGGGCTAGTTTCCAAGATCTATAAAGAACTTCTTAAACTCAACAGCAAAGAAACAAACAATCCAATCATGAAATGGGCAAAAGACATGAACAGAAATCTCACAGAGGAAGACATAGACATGGCCAACATGCATATGAGAAAATGCTCTGCATCACTTGCCATCAGGGAAATACAAATCAAAACCACAATGAGATACCACCTCACACCAGTGAGAATGGGGAAAATTAACAAGGCAGGAAACCACAAATGTTGGAGAGGATGCGGAGAAAAGGGAACCCTCATACACTGTTGGTGGGAATGTGAACTGGTGCAGCCACTCTGGAAAACTGTGTGGAGGTTCCTCAAACAGTTAAAAATATACCTGCCCTACGACCCAGCAATTGCACTGTTGGGGATTTACCCCAAAGATACAGATGCAATGAAACGCCGGGACACCTGCACCCCGATGTTTCTAGCAGCAATGGCCACGATAGCCAAACTGTGGAAGGAGCCTCGGTGTCCAACGAAAGATGAATGGATAAAGAAGATGTGGTTTATGTATACAATGGAATATTACTCAGCTATTAGAAATGACAAATACCCACCATTTGCTTCAACGTGGATGGCACTGGAGGGTATTATGCTGAGTGAAGTAAGTCAGTCGGAGAAGGACAAACATTATATGGTCTCATTCATTTGGGGAATATAAATAATAGTGAAAGGGAATATAAGGGAAGAGAGAAGAAATGTGTGGGAAATATCAGAAAGGGAGACAGAACGTAAAGACTGCTAACTCTGGGAAATGAACTAGGGGTGGTAGAAGGGGAGGAGGGCGGGAGGTGGGAGTGAATGGGTGACGGGCACTGGGGGTTATTCTGTATGTTAGTAAATTGAACACCAATAAAAAATAAATTAAAAAAAAAACACATACAATGAGAGCACAGAGAAAAAAATAAAAAATAAAAAAATAAAATAAAATTCAAATCAGCCCAGGATGATGGCAGCCAGAAGACTGCCTTAGTAGAGCTCTGGTTCTCTGTTTACAAAGACTGAACATTGCTTCCTGATTCCTGATGCTCAGCTATGTAGACTCTATGGCTTCAGGAACTATTTGATCAGAAATCATTCTTCACTTCTTCTGTGTCTGTTTACCGATTTCTTTGATGACTGTATTATACCTTTGGACTTTAGAGTCTGAAATGGATCTTCCTGTTATATGATAATCATCTGTATTGGAAGTGTATCTCATTAGCAAGCAGCTGTGCTAAACAACCTTGGTATTTTAATTTTTCATGTAATTTTATGCATATGATCCCAATTGCATGTCATTTTCTTAGTTCATTGCTGTAAGCATTAGCTAATAACAAATCTCCAGTACAGAATACTAAGCCGAATAAAATAATCCCAAAGGGGAAAATTGACTTTATCATGTTTCTATGAGCATTCTCTGTAAATTCTCTTGAAATCCCACTTGCTAACCACTGAATTCAAAACTACCTCTTGCTACAGCTTTGTTTGCTGTCACTTTAGAGCCATTTTTCCAAAAGAACCCGATATTTTCAGCCTCAGAATCAGAAAACTTGGGAACACACTGAAATCTACAAGTCACATTTGCCAAAACCCAGGAATGGCCATATGGGGTCATAATACATTTATAGTTGTCACACAATAAAAAGGAACATATCTTTTTTCATAAGTGAAACACATTTACTGTATCAGAATCATCCTTCTCATTGTCATCTATTGTCTTAATCTCAGTCAAGCAACAAAACATTTTAAGTTTCCAGAAGTTGGGTTATAAGGTGTCAGTCAGAATATGTTTTATTGAAGTAACAGATAATCCCAAAAATCTCAGTGGCTAAAGATAGCAAGTTTTATTTCTCAGTTGTAAGACTTCTCCAACATGTGTTGGCAGGGATGTTCTGGTCTTTATAGTTATCTAAGGATCAGATGGTCAAACATTCACCTCACCAAGTTTTCACAGTTGCCCTAGTATGTCAAAGGGAATGTGACAAATCATATATTGGCTCTCAAAGCTGCTTCTTCTTCTTTCTTCTTCTTCTTTTTTAAGATTTTTTGAGAGAGAGAAAACAAGAGACAGAGCATGGGAGGAGGAGGAAGGGGCAGAGAGAGAGGGAGAAGCAGACTCCCCACTGAGCAGGAAGCCCAACACAGGGCTTGATCCCAGGACCTTGGGATCATGACCTGAGCCAAAGGCAGATACTTAACTGACTGAGCTATGCAGGGGCCCTGGCTCATAAGGCTTATAACCTGCAGTAATATATTTCATTTCCTTTCACGATCCAAAGGTCGAAGCGAGTTATACGCTGCTCTCATTTTTAAGAGAACCAGCGGAAATTCAGCCTTGCCATATGTTGGGAAGAAGGACATGATGCATACGTCTCCTCTGCCTTCCCAGATGTGGGATTTTCCTGCTTTAATTTTTGAAATTAGTTTTGGGCCTGATTAAAATCTAATCTAACTAAATCAGGGACTTGTAATCCTGGATGGACCACACTGTAATCTGGGAACCTTTAAAAAAATATTGTCATATCCAGGGCTGACCACAAAACAAGGAAACTAAAACCTCGGGGTGAGGCCCAGCAGGAGGGAACTTTATCCCAGGGTGAATTTTTTCTGTATGAATTAAAGAACACAGATTCTCTGCCGTATCTACACAAGGACTGAAGTATCAAAGTACAAAACCAGTGGTTCATCTTAATTGTCACAGGTGTACCAGGTGAGAAGGAGGGTGATCTCCATGGTAACTGAGCTCTGCAAATTCAAGAGTAGTTCAAATTAGTGCTTCTTGCTCTTATGCATTTCTGCCTACAAGAAGATTGATTACAGAAGCCAGAAAACTCTTTCTTTTAATTTTTATGAGATGCTAGCCATCTTCATCAATTTAATAAGAAAGCATTACTTCTGCAATTTTTTTCTCCTAGAATGTTATTTAGTCTCTTGCAAACAAAGGGCTAAAAGTAGACAAACAGGTGAGGCTCCTCTCACTGAAGGTCCCCGACTATGTCCTTGGCTACCAATGACTACATTTAAAACACATGTTCAAAAGCAAAATCAGAGAATTTCAGGATTTTTCAAATTGATTTCATGCTATGGTTGTATCCATTTCTTCAAAGCATACATGAATATTAAAGCATAAAGAAAGAAAATGTGTGTACAAGTATGACCGCCGAAGCGAGGCTTGCTGACCTCAAATCTTGGCTGATTATGTCATGTCTCCAACAAATGGGCAGGTGCCCAGACCCAGAGAAGGCAGAAGCAGACACTGGTATCTGTTTTCACACCAATCAAGGGATAGAACAATCTAGAGAAATAATGGTCTCTAGAAATTCCAGGAAGTGATGAATCACTGGAATGGGAACCTGTGTCAGGAGCAGAAGATGGGAGAGGGGCTGAAGACTAAGGGTTAAACCGCAGGTGAGCTGGGCTCAGCAGCCAACGTCTAGGTACAGATGCATCTCCATGCGTAGGTGCATGGTCCCTGTGCCTCACAGTGAGCTCGGGAGTCCTTGTAACACATGGCCCAATCCAGCATCTATAATTATGGCCAGCCTCCCACCTAGTCCTCATTCCTAATCCTGCTGCTCTCTTATACTCCCCCTAATAGCTTCCATCCAAATTTCTCTACCCACAACCTGTCATGCCCATTGCTACGGGGATGTTCTATTTAAAATCGATATGATAATACCACTTCTCTGATCAGAAAGCTGCACTGGCTCCCTTCTGCCCAGAGGAAGCCCAGTTTCTTTTCCCCAGGCAGAGCCTAAGGACAGGCTTCCCCCTTGGGAAGATGTCAATTAGCGTTGCATGTGTGCATTTGAAATCTCATCCAGGTTCCCTCAGGTGAGGGTGAAGAACATGCATAGTAAATAGGCCTGTGGGGGTCCTGCTGCTTATTCCTGCCAGAATGAAAGGCATAGTTTGATAGCATGGGATAAAGAAAAAAAAACAACTAATTTGCTATATTTGAGAAAAATAATTCACTATTATAGACACAGCCATGAAGATCACAGAAGTCAGAAAACTGTCTTTTCATTTTTATGAGATTATGTATACTTTTAAAATTTTATGTGTGTATACTTATATCTTAGAATTTAAAAAATTTTAATTCCAGTGTAACAAATATACACTGTTATATTTCAGGGGTACAGTATAGTGATTCAATAATTCTGCATGTTACTCAGTGCTCATCATGTTAAGTATACTCAATCCCCTTTACCTATTTCACCTATCCCCACATCCACCTTCCCTCTGGTAACCATCAGTTTGTTCTCTAGAGTTAAGAGTCTATTTCTCATTTGTATCCCTCCTTTTCTTTGTTTTGTTTCTTAAATGCCACATATGAATGAAATCATGTGGTATTTGTCTTTCTCTAACTTATTTCACTTAGCATTATGTTCTCTAGATCCGTCCATGTTGTTGCAAATGGCAAGATTTCATTATTTTTATGGCTGAATAATATACCATTATATATATATATATAATACCATATATATAATACCATTATATATAATACTATATATATATATATATATATAATATCACACTACTTGTATATATATATACACACACACACCACCTCTTCTTCATCCAATCATCTGTCAATGGACACTTGGGCTGCTTCCATATCTTGGCTATTATAAATAAACATAGGGGTGTGTGTATTCCTTTGAATTAGTGTTTTTGTATTTTGGGGGAAAATAAGCAGTAGTGTGATTACTGTGTCACAGGGTAGTTCATTTTTTAACTTTTTGAGGAGTCTCTGTATTGTTTTCCACAGTGGCTGCACCAGTTTGCATTCCCACTCACAGTACAAGAGAGTTCCTTTTTCTCCACATCCTTGTCAGCACTTGTTGTTTCTTATATTTTTTATTTTAGCTATTCTGACAGGTGTGAGATGCTATCTCCTTGTAGTTTTGATTTGCATTTCCACGATGATGAGTGATGGTGAGCATCTTTTCATGTGTCTGTTTGCCTTTGTATATCTTCTTTGGAGATATGTCTATTCATGTCTTCGACCCATTTTTTAAACTAGATTGGTTGTTTCTTGAGTGTTGAGCTTGACAAGTTCTTTATATGTTTTGGATACTAATCCTTTATCGGATATGTCATTTGCAAATATTTTCTTCTATTAAGTAGCTTGTCTTTTAGTTTTGTTGATTTGTTTCCTTCATTGTGCAGAAGCTTTTAATTTCAATATATCAAAATTATGTCCCAATAGTTTATTTTTGCTTTTTTTCCTCAAGAGACAGATCCAGAATAATGATGCTACAGCAGATGCCAGAGAAATTACTGTCTGTGCTCTCTTCTGGGTTTTTATGGTTTCAGGTCTCACATGTGACCTTTAATCCATTTTGAGTTTATCTTTGTGTATGGTATAAGAAAGTGATCCAGTTTCATTCTTTTGCATGTATTTGTTCAGTTTTCCCAACACCATTTGTTGAAGAGACAGTCTTTCCCATTGCAGATTTTTTCCTGCTCTGTTGAAGATTTATTGGCCATGTAGTTGTGGGTTTATTTCCAGGTTTTTTATTTCGTTTAATTGATCTATGTGTCTATTTTTATGCCAGTATCATACTGTCTTGATTACTACAGCTTGGTAGTGTATCTTGAAATGCATATAGTTTTGATGTTCTTTTTCAAGATTGCTTTGGCTATTTGGGGTCTTCTGTTGTTCCACACAAATTTTAGGGTTACTTGTTCTAGTTCTATGAGAAATTCTTTTTAGGATTTTATAGGGATTATATTAAATCTGTAGATTGTTTTGAGTAGTGTAGACATTTTAACAGTATTTGTTCTACCAACCCATAAGCATGGCAATCTTTCCATTTGTTTATGTTATCTTCAGTTTTTTTCTTCTATGTTTTATAATTTTCAGAGTACAGGTCTTCCTCCTCCTTGGTTAACTTTATTCTTAGGTAATCTATTACTTTTGATGCAATTGTAAATAGAACTATTTTCTTAAATTCTCTTTCTGCTACTTCATTAATAGCATAAAGAAATGCAAGATTTCTGTATATTGATTTTTTATCCTGCCTTACTGAATTCATTTGTTAGTTCTAGAATTTTTTTAGTGGAATCTTTAGGATTTTCTATATATAGTATCATGTCATTTGCAAATGGTGAAAGTTTTACTTCTTCCTTAAAAATTGGATTCCTGGGGATCCCTGGGTGGCGCAGCAGTTTGGCGCCTGCCTTTGGCCCAGGGCTTGATCCTGGAGACCCGGGATCGAATCCCATGTCGGGCTCCCGGTGCATGGAGCCTGCTTCTCCCTCTGCCTGTGTCTCTGCCTCTCTCTCTCTCTCTGTGTGACTATCATAAATAAATAAAAAAAAATTAAAAAAATTGGATTCCTGTTATTTCTTTTTCTTGTCTGATTGCTATGGCAGGGCCTTACTGTGATATGTTGAATAATGGTGGTGAGAGTGGACATTCTTTTCTCGCTCCTAATATTAAGGGAAAATCTCTGTTTTTCAACACTGTGTATGATAACTGTGGGTTTTTCATTTGTGGCCTTTATTATGTTGAGGTATATTTCCTCTAAACTTACTTAGTTGAGGATTTTTATCATGAATGGATGTGTACTTTGTCAAATGCTTTTTCTATATCTACTAATAATCATATGGTTTTTATGCTTTCTCTCATTGATGTGATGTCATATTGATTTATTTGCAAATATTGAACTATCCTTGAATCCCAGAAATAAATCCCATTTGATTGTAGTGAAAGTTTTAAAAAATGTATTATTGGATTCAATTTGCTAATATTTTATTGAGGATTTTTGCACATATGTTCATTGGAGATATTGGCCTGTAGTTCTCTTGTTTTATAGTGTCTTTATCTGGTTTTCACATCAGGGTAGTGCTGAATTCTTAGAATGAATTTGGAAGATTTTTTTCCTATTTTCTGTAATAGTTTTAGAAGAATAAATATCTACTTTTCAATAAATGTTTGATAGAATTCACCTATGAGGCCATCTGGTCCTGGACTTCTGTTTATTGGCAGGGGTCTTCTGTGACTACATGGCTGAGAGCAATCCCCTAAACCAGTGCTGAACATGCTTCACTGGCATAGGAATCACCTGTGGAGAGTCTGTTCTAACACTGTGTGGTTTGTGACCTAGGTTATTTATACTGATATGGGTGTTATTTAGGTGTACTCCTGGGATGAGGTAAACTTAGGATCCTTCTATTTTGCCATCTTCCCTGGAAGTCCAACAAATTTCTTTTTAGATTCTACTACATTTGAAAATTGTTTTGACGGGTGTGTGCACGTGTGTGTGCATACACAGTTTTTTATTCTTATTATTTTTAAATTTTTATTATTATTTTTTATTGGAGTTCAATTTTCCAACATATAGCATAACACCCAGTGCTCATCCCATCAAGTGCCCCTATCATTGCCTGTCACCCAGTCACCCCCACCCCCGCCCACCTCCCTTTCTACCACCCCTTGTTCGTTTCCCAGAGTTAGGAGTCTCTCATGCACACAGCGTTAATCTAATTAATCATTCACTATCTCAGGAGTATGCAAGACACATCTCCTGTGGCTCACACTTGGCCGGGGGACAGAGATAAGGACAATGACTACTGAATGGGGACAAGGATTGTCCTTGCCAGCTCTAGGCTCCTTTGCTGTAGTTGAGTCAAAAAAACTGTTCCTGGAACATTCCTGGCACCTGAAATGCTGAAGGACATACTATAGAGGCTCATACATTCACTTCTGGGTAAGAGAATGAAGTATAGGGCAAATCCGTTCCAAGTCAAGACAAATATCTGTAACACAACAGAAAGAACTCTTTCAAATTAAAAGACAGAAACATTGTTAGAAAAAAGGATTAATCAAATGTATAGGAAATACTTAAAAGAGGAAACTTAAATGATGATACAATTTGATCAGATTAGAGAAATTTGTAAAAAAAAAAAAAGCAGTAACAGCATTGGCAGTAGAACAGGCAACTTCATGTTCCTCAGTGAAGTTTTTTTTTTTAAGATTTTATTTATTTATTCATGAGAGGCACACACAGGGAGAGAGAGAGAGAGAGAGAGAGAGAGAGAGAGAGAGAGGCAGGCTCCATGCAGGGAGCCCGACGTGGGACTCTATCCCGGGTCTCCAGGATCACACCCCGGGCTGAAGGCAATGCTAAACCGCTGAGCCACCGGAGCTGCCCACTCAATGAAGTTTTATTCAACAGAAACTTTAGGAGGGCATCTATGTCTCTCATTAAATCCCTTTGCCTCTGCACATCTCACCTAGAAAAATTGGCCAAGTGCTTTGAGATGGATGTGATGGCCATCATGCTACCATTTATGTTATAGGGAATTATCCTATCTTTCCATAAATGAAAACATCAGTTGAATGAATCATTGAGGTGAATGTCCTCATGGTAAGCTGTAAATCAATCAGTCCATCAAAGCCTAATGGGCGGAGGTGTCCCTCTGCCTTAAACCTGTAGCTCCTGCTGCTATGGGCAGGCTATTTTGTGGACCAGTGAGGAAGCACCTGGTTGGCCTCTCCTCATCTGGTGCTTTGGCATGAGAAAGTCCATGAGCTATGGATCCAGAGCTTTGGAAATTGCACCCCAAAGAGCTAGCACTGTTTTTTTTTTCTACCCATCTAAGTAATTGGTAATTCAGATTCAATACTAGGTGGAGTCACATAAAATGCAAGTGTAGTTCTCACAATGCAAGTCTGTGGATTGAGTTTGTAGCAGATGTTGGGGGCATCCCTGGATCTAAAGAGTGGGGAATATCAAAATTCCCAGGTAAGAAAGATACCCTGTTATATTTGTTTACAAAGTGACAGAATTTCATTGAAATAGTTATGTTTACACTACATATAAGTAGTAAGAAATCAAGACATGCATATTATAATAATTGGTGTGGATAGTTATCCATGGACAGTTTATTGAATCTTCTTATTCTCCCCACTAATACAAATTTATTAAAATTTTTAATGGTGTTTGGGAGGAATGGTGTTTATTAAACAAATAAATTGTAGATTCTAGCACTCAAAATGTGGTGCTCAGGCTCCTCAGCCTCAGCATTCCCTGGGAGTTTGTTAGTCATGCTGAATTGTGAACCCTGTCCAAGATCTCCTGAAACAGAACATCTCCAGGTGAGTGATTCCTATGCCAATGGAAGTGTGTGTGCAGCACTGATCTAGGGGTTTTCTCTCAGCCAGATAGTCACAGAAGAACCCCTGCCAGAATGCAGGTCACAAACGGCAATTCCATTTCACTTTTGGCTTTAGAATAAGAAAATATAGAGACTAAAGAATAAGACCTTTCAATGGAATTGCTTTGAGCTAAACATAAACCTCAATTCTTGCTGCATATTAAAGTCACCTGAGGAAATTTCTGAACATATTGTATCCCAGCCATCTCTAGCACTATGCATCCGGGCCCATGCCATAGGATCCATCTGGATTCTTTAACAACCCACGTGGTTCTAACATGCAGCCAGTGTTGAGAACTCCTGAATTCAGAGCTCCACTGAGTTGCTTCTGCTCCTCCTGACCCACTATTATAATCATTGGGAAAACAAGTTCCCTCAAGTAAATTCATCTGGTCTCCTTTAATGAAAGTGGCCACTTGGAACATACTGCGTCTATAAGTAAATTGACTTCTACATTTCACTCTACTTACAGCAGACACTTTTTTTAAAAAGACTTATTTATTTATTTTTAGAGATGTGGAGGGAGAGAGGAAGAGGAATAGAGAGAATGCTCACACAGACTGCCTGGTGAATGCAGAGCTTGATCCCAAGACCCTGACTGAGATCATGACCTGAGCTGAATCAAGAGTTGGCCACTTAACCAACTGAGCCACCCATGTGCCCCACACCAGCCATGTCTTAATCAGCCATTGCTGTTGTTGTAAGAGTCCTTGATATTTGCATTCCACCATTTTTCCTTGGCACGATTCTGAAACAATGTAGAGATCAATTTATGAAATAATTTTCACTAATATAGGCACTGTTCAAGCTGTTAATCATATTTAATATTTTAAGCTCCATTCTTACTTTCGTGTGCTTCCTAAACTCATCAGAGCATGTGACTTTTTAGAAAATTAGGAGGTATTTGAGTGGATAGATGATCCTTACCTGTGCACTTGGTAATGGCCAAGCCACATCTTTAATAAGAATTCAGAGCAGATGGAGAAGGCATGTTGATTTGAGTAAAGGCAGCAGGTCTAATCTAAAATTACCCACTTAATGGGCTTGGATTAAGCAAATTAACCAGCAGCAAAAACATGTTTTAACTATGAAGAGTTAGTTTAGTTTGGCCTCTGCATGCTAATGTCTGATTTCGTTGGCAAGATTCTATAATGTCAATTTTGCCAAGTTCTTTTGTATTAGTGAAAAGCCATGAAATACACAGATTATATGAAATGCTTTTAGAGCTGAGACATATTAAAATCAGGTTCAAAACATATGGGGAAATGGCCAATTAAATAACTAGAACAATTCAGACAGAGAGGCAAGAAAAAAAATCATTTGTATGAAAAGATTCAGTCCATATTATGTGATGGATATTAGATAACAGACATCACCATACAGGTTTTCTCCACTCACCAAAAGGGGAGTGTTTCTATGAAATCTTTCGTAAGCCACAGTGGTGTGAAGAGTACATTATAGAGTCACAGATAAAAAACAAAAACAAAAACAAATAAAAACAAAAACAAAACCTTTTCTTTTGGTAAAGCAAGCATCCACTCTGGATTGCTTTTGTTTAGTGAAAACAGGTACAAATTATGTCTTTTGCAAAAGTGAAGTGCATAATGTGAACTTTTGGAAAGTGGAGAATACATGTAAAATGCAGAGAGCTTGAATTTGTGACCTCAGGTTTATCTTGGCATTTCCTTTAAAGTGTTTCAACTTTAAAATAAAACTAAACAACAACAACAACAACAACAAAAACAAACAAAAAAAACCAAACAAACCAAAAACCAAAAAACAAAAACCCTATGTGAGAACTATCAATTGTCAGATATAAAAATATGTGTATTTAATGTTCAACATGATTTCTAGATTTTCCAGCATTGATGATGAATTTAAATAATGCTCACTTCCAAGTGGCCAGAACAGGTAAAAACTTGGGTATGAAAATCTGAAGAAATGCTTCTTCTCAAACACAATAGTTATTTGGTACCAGGAAATTAATCAGGACCTTCTGCCCAAGGAGCAGTAGAACTTTCTACTCCCTGGAGGGAACAATACATTATTTCAGCATATTTTCCTTTCAGGATACAAGGTAACTAGTCTTCTATTTTGGTGCCATCTTTTCTGAGGAGCATGAAGCTGGAGCACATGTTCCCATCCATCCTCACTGCTTCCTGTGAGAAACTTGGAGAAACATTACATCTGTTGACAGGTGAATGAAAACCCAAGGTCACTTAACACATTCTGTGACAAACACTGGAACATGGGAAAGCAGAGTGGGAGAACGGAACAAGCCCATTGCACCGCCACACACCACCCACCAAATATCCACTTTCAGCTTTGAATTTTCTTTGAGTACGTCTCCTTATATCAGAACAGATTGTGTTCATTATGATCAAAATTTTACTTATTTCTTCTTACCCTATGTGAGCTTCTTTTTTTAAGACCTTACATTAACATCAAGCTTCAGAAGTATATATTTAATAAATATTAAATAAATGAGGGACTTCCATGGCTATTACTTCCAGACTATGAATCAAAATCTGCCACCCTCATTTCTTTTCTTCAGGAAATTTTTCCAATCCAGGCTATGATGTTAGTAAATCACCTGACTGCTTCATATCCTTTCTCTTAGTGTGGAAATGCAGTTACTAATATGCAAAAATAGATATATTATATTATGATATAGCTATGTAATATGTAGATTCATCTTCTGTTATTCACACTTCCTACTTCACTCAAGAAAAATTCCTTATAGATTTTTGTCAGCTATTCTTACAAAGTGAGATGGAACAGGAACAGAAACCCGACTTCATGTAATGAGCACTGAATGTTATATACCACTGAGGAATCACTAAATTCTACCTCTGAAACTAATAATGTAGTATATGTTAATTTGAATTTAAAAAAATAAAAAAAGAAACCTGATTTCCGTGGGAATGGAACAGTGAGAAGGCAGGAAATGATGAACTCGTGTCTGTGAAACACTTTAATGTGGATGTTTGAAAAATAATTAGTCCTAAATATCTCAATTTGATTTTGAGCCTTATGATCATCCTACAATCTGAGTGTTGGCATCACTCGGCTTTGAAACATGAAGACAGAAACAGTAGAGGGACAGGCCCTGATGCATCTAAGATATGCAGGATGGGAGTCCCACCCTCAGTGTTGGATTCAAACTGTGCTCTTCGCCCTCTCATGAGGGAGGGGGCTTGGGGCTCCTCTCACTTGCTCTGACCAGAGGGAAGATTTTACACTGGCCTTGAATTTCCCTGAGTGCAATGAGTAAGATGTTGAGTAAACCCCAACAATTCGTTTGTGCCGTTTCTACCTATTATTGTAATCAGTAATATTTTTAAGGTTGGGAAGATCATATCTTTCCATTAAAGTGATTCTGATATCATCGAATGAATTTTCTTTTTGCCTCTGAATTTAAGCCAATACATTAACATTTTTTATACCTCTAAAGCCCTTTGGTTTCAAATGAAATTCTCCCTGAAATCAATTTTAGGTTGAAGAATGAGATATACGTTGGTTGAAGACACAGTGATGTAAGAGCTTGAGCCTGCTAGAAGGAGACAGAACTCCAAAATGGAGACATTCGTGCCTGCTCATGTTGATGGAAGTGTATTTAGTGATCTTGCTGTGTAGTGGGCACTTTGGCAGCCCACGGTGAAGGCAATGGGAATGCGGACCAGGTTAATGGAACTTTAATGGTTCTTTCCAGTGAAAATGCTTTGAAGTGAATATTCAGATTATTTTAATGAAGGATAAAAACTTGCCAGAGAGGAAATATGAGACTTGATATGGAGGAGTCTGAGCCCAGCTTAATGTCATTATTTTCACTTAATGGGATTCCTTTCTTTCCTTGTAGGTCTCTGCATAACTGTACTTTATTCCCTTCTACCTTCACCCTCACCCTTGCTTAGAAAAAGTTCTTTTATTTCTTTTTTATTTTTTTAGGGAGGGAGAGAAGGGGGAGAGGGGCAGAGGGAGAGAGAGAATCTTAAGTAGGCTACCCATCCAATGTAGAACCCGACTTGGGGCTTGATCTCACAATACTGAGAACATGACTTGAGCCAAAATGAAAAGTCAGACACTTAACTGACTGAGCAACCCAGGGACCCCTAGAATAAGTTCTAATAAGCTTATTCATACTAACGTGTACTCGACTGATAAATGGATCACTGACTTGTCACTCAACAAGTATTTTTCTAGTAACAGAAATCAAGAGACTTAATCTCTGAATTTTTATTTAATTAATTAATTAATTTATTTATTTTAAAATATTTTATTTATTTATTCTTGAGAGAGAGAGAGAGAGAGAGACAGAGAGAGACAGAGAGGCAGAGACACAGGCAGAGGGAGAAGCAGGCTCTCTGTGGGGAGCCCAATGAGGAACTTGATCCCAGGACCCCAGGATCACACCCTGGGCTGAAGGCAGGTGCTAAACCGCTGAGCCACCCAGAGATCCCCCAATATCCGAATTTTTAAAAGTGGACCCACTTATCAGAAAATACAGGGAGCCATACGATGAAGATGATAAAACTTCATCAATTTTTCTTGAAGAGGATGTAAGAGAAGTTTCCTGGTTACTTAAAAATGCTATTTTCATAAAAAAAGTGTGATAGCACTTAGTACTGTAAACATTCTCATGACATTTACAGATGAAATATGAAGATTCACATATGAATTTCAGTTTTTCTGAAGCTTTACACTTGCATCCCCATATCTCAGTGGTGCCGTTCTTTTTCCTTTGTCCTGAAAGATATTAGGTATTGGGGGAGAATTTGAGAAGCACTGCGACAAGACATAGAAATGGCTCTTTTGATGACAGTAACTAGAAAAAGAGAAATGTTTATTACCAGGGGGGATGGGATCAGAGGTTCTGAGTGACGCTGTAGTCATACCACATTGTCAACCGTCCATTGTGCACTCAGGGGGAAGACAGAAATATGCAATCATAACCCTCTCTGGAATGACCACGCTGTGGCAGTGTCCAGGAGGGAGAGGCTTCCTTTCTTTCAAGCCTTCAAAGAAAGACAAGCAGGGCTGCTCTCTAGAAGCTCTACATTTTAGTGTTCAAGATGTCTTATGGCTGATGCACTCTTATGATAATCCTACTGCAGGTAGGCAGGTGTTTGTGGGAAGATCCTTGGTTAATGGCAGCATCTTGGAGAGTCTGTGGTGTTACAAGGCAGGCATTAATTGTGTCTTTGCCCAAATGGAGAATGAGTTACATCAGACAATACCTAGGGGCTCAAAGCTGAGTGGAGAATGGTGGCTTACTTCCAGGGATTGTCTGTAGCAAATGGGCAAAACGGGTCCACAGCAAGTTGTACTCCATCTTCAATAACTCCTCCCCTTATGTCAACTGGTGGAAGGACCAGCTTGATGGCTGTAATGTGGGTGGTTCCATAGGCCTCCACATTCAGAAGTCTCGCATTTGACTTAGGGCTCTAATGTCACTACCTAATATATATATTTTTTAAGATGGAAAGAGCTTTTTCGTTTTCTTTTTTTTCTTTTTCTTTTTTATTGGATTTCAATTTCTCAACATATAGCATAACACCCAGTGCTCATCCCATCAAGTGCCCCCCTCAGGGCCCTTCACCCAGTCACCCCAGCCCCCCGCCCACCTCCCTTTCCACCACCCCTTGTTCGTTTCCAAGAGTTAGGAGTCTCTCATGTTCTTTCTCCCTCTCTGATATTTCCCACTCATTTTCTCTCCTTTCCCCTTTATTCCATTTCACTATTTTTATATTCCCCAAATGAATGAGACCATATAATGTTTGTCCTTCTCCAATTGACTTATTTCACTCAGCATAATACCCTCCAGTGCCATCCACGTCGAAGCACATGGTGGGTATTTGTCATTTCTGATGGCTGAGGAATATTCCATTGTATACATAGACCACATCTTCCTTATCCATTCATCTTTTGATGGACACCAAGGCTCCTTCCACAGTTTGGCTATTGTGGACATTGCTGCTAGAAACATCGGGTTGCAGGTGTCCCGGCGTTTCATTGCATCTGTATCTTTGGGGTAAATCCCCAGCAGTGCAATTGCTGGGTCGTAGGGCAGGTCTATTTTTAACTCTTTGAGGAAACTCCACACAGTTTTCCAGAGTGGCTGCACCAGTTCACATTCCCACCAACAGTGCAGGAGAGTGCCCCTTTCTCCACATCCTCTCCAACATCTGTTGTTTCCTGCCTTGTTAATTTTCCCTTCTCACTGGTGTGAGGTGGTATCTCATTGTGGTTTTGATTTGTATTTCCCTGATGGCAAGTGATGCAGAGCATCTTCTCATGTGCGTGTTGGCCATGTCTAAGTCTTCCTCTGTGAGATTTCTGTTCATGTCTTTTGCCCATTTCATGATTGGATTGTTTGTTTCTTTGCTGTTGAGTTTAATAAGTTCTTTATAGACCTTGGAAATTAGCCCTTTATCTGATACGTCATTTGCAAATATCTTCTCCCATTCTGTAGGTTGTCTTTTAGTTTTGTTGACTGTTTCTTTTGCTGTGCAAAAGCTTCTTATCTTGATGAGGTCCCAATAATTCATTTTTGCTTTTGTTTCTCTTGCCTTCATGGATGTATCTTGCAAGAAGTTACAGTGGCTGAGTTCAAAAAGGGTGTGGCCTGTGTTCTCCTTTAGGGTTTTGATGGAATCTTGTGTCACATTTAGATCTTTCATCCATTTTGAGTTTATCTTTGTGTATGGTGCAAGAGAGTGGTCTAGTTTCATTCTTCTGCATGTGGATGTCCAATTTTCCCAGCACCATTTATTGAAGAGACTGTCTTTTTTCCAGTGGATAGTCTTTCCTCCTTTGTCAAATATTAGTTGACCATAAAGTTGAGGGTCCACTTCTGGGTTCTCTATTCTGTTCCGTTGATCTATGTGTCTGTTTTTGTGCCAGTACCACACTGTCTTGATGACCACAGCTTTGTAGTACAACCTGAAATCTGGCATTGAGATGCCCCCAGCTATGGTTTTCTTTTTTAATATTCCCCTGGCTATTCGGGTTCTTTTCTGATTCCACACAAATCTTAAAAGAATTTGTTCCAACTCTCTGAAGAAAAGTCCATGGTATTTTGATCGGGATTGCATTAAGTGTGTAAATTGCCCCGTGTAACATTGACATTGTCACAATATTAATTCTTCCAATCCATGAGCATGGAATATTTTTCCATCTCTTTGTGTCTTCCTCAATTTCTTTCAGAAGTGTTCTGTAGTTTTTAGGGTATAGATCCTTTACCTCTTTGGTTAGGTTTATTCCTAGGTATCTTATGCTTTTGGGTGCAATTGTAAATGGGATTGACTCCTTAATTTCTCTTTCTTCAGTCTCATTATTAGTGTATAGAAATGCCACTGACTTCTGGGCATTGATTTTGTATCCTGCCACACTGCCAAATTACTGTATGAGTTTTAGCAATCTTGAGGTGGACTCTTTTGGGTTTTCTATGACTGTATCATGTCATCTGCAAAGAGGGAGAGTTTGACTTCTCTTTGCCAATTTGAATGCCCTTTATTTCTTTTTGTTTCCTGATTGCTGAGGCTAGGACTTCTAGTACTATGTTGAATAACAGTGGTAAGAGTGGACATCCCTGTCTTGTTCCTGATCTTAGGGGAAAGGCTCCCAGTGCTTCCCCACTGAGAATGATATTTGCTGTGGGCTTTTTGTAGATGGCTTTTAAGATGCTGAAGAATGTTCCCTCTATCCCTACACCCTCAAGAGTTTTGATCAGGAATGGATGCTGTATTGTGTCAAATGCTTTCTCTTCATCTATGGAGACAATCATATGGTTCTTGTTTTTTCTCTTGCTGATATGATCAATCACATTGATTGCTTTATGAGTGTTGAACCAGCCTTGCATCCTGGGGATAAATCCCACTTGGTCATGGTGAATAATCTTCTTAATGTATTGTTGGATCCTATTGGCTAGTATCTTGTTGAGAATTTTTGCATCCATTTTGCTGTTTTTTCTCCAGCTCCTTTAGGTGCAAGGTTAGCTTTTGTATTTGAGTTCTTTCCAGTTTTTGGATGGATGCTTGTATTGCGATGTATTTCCCCCTTAGGACTGCTTTTGCTGTATCCCAAAGATTTTGAACAGTTGTATCTTCATTCTCATTAGTTTCCATGAATATTTTTCATTCTTCTCTAATTTCCTGGTTGACCCTTTCATCTTTTAGCAGGATGGTCTTTAACCTCCACGTGTTTGGAATCCTTCCAAACTTCTTCTTGTGATTTAGTTCCAATTTCAAAGCATTATGGTCTGAAAATATGCAGGGGATGATCTCAATCTTTTGGTATCTGTTAAGACCTGATTTGTGACCCAGTATGTGGTCTATTCTGGAGAAATTTCCATGTGCATTTGAGAAGAATGTGTATTCAGTTGCATTTGGATGTAAAATTCTCTAAATATCTGTGAAATCCATCTGGTGTAGTGTATCATTTAAAGCTCTCGTTTCTTTGGAGATGTTGTGCTTAGAATACCTGTCAATTATAGAAAGCGCTACATTCAAGTCACGAAGAATAAGTGTATTATTATCCAAGTATGTCTTAACTTTGGTTATTAATTGATTGATATACTTTGCAGCTCCCACATTCGGGGCATAAATATTGATATTGTTAGGTCCTCTTGTTTGATAGATCCTTTAAGTATGATATAGTGTCCCTCTTCATCTCTTACTACAGTCTTTGGGATAAACTTTAGTTTATCTGATATGAGGATGGCTACCCCTGCTTTCTTTAGAGGACCATTTGAGTGGTAAATGGTTCTCCAACCTTTTATTTTCAGGCTGTAGGTGTCCTTATGTCTAAAATGAGTCTCTTGTAAACAGCAAATAGATGGGTCTTGCTTTTTTATCCAGTCTGAAACCCTGAGACTTTTGGTGGGGTTATTAAGCCCATTCACGTTCAGAGTTACTATTGAGAGATATGAGTTTAGTGTCATCATGATACCTATTCAGTCCCTGTTTTTGTGGATTGTTTCCTTGGACTTCTTCTTTCTTTTACAGAGTCCCCCTTAGTATTTCTTGCAGACCTGGCTGCGTGGTCACATATTCTTTCAGTTTCTGCCTATCTTGGAAGCTCTTTATCTCTTCTTCCATTTTGAATGAGAGCCTTGCTGGATAAAGTATTTTTGGCTGCATGTTCTTCTCATTTAGGACACTGAATATATCCTGCCAGCCCTTTCTGGCCTGCCAGGTCTCTGTGGAGAGGTCTGCTGTTAACCTAATATTTCTCCCCATAAAATTTAGAGATTTCTTGTCTCTTGCTGCTTTAAGGATCTTCTCTTTATCTTTGGTATTTGCAAGCTTCATTATTAAATGTGGAGGTGTTGAGCGGTTTTTATTGATTTTTAGGGGGCGGGGATCTATCTCCTGGATCTGAATGGCTGTTTCCCTTCCCAGGTTAGAAAAGTTCTCAGCTATGATTTGTTCAAATACACATTCTGGACCTCTGTCCCTTTCGGCGCCCTCGGGAACCCCAATTAAACATAGATTTTTCCTTCTCAGGCTGTCATTTATTTCCCTTAACCTATCCTTATCATCTTTTAATTGTTTGTTTTTCTCTTTTTTCCTCTGTTTCCCTCCTTTCCATCAACTTGTCTTCTCACTCTATTCTTCTTCCTCATTAACCCTCGTCATTAGGAGCTCTAGTTTGGATTGCATCTCACTTAATTGATTTTTAATTTATGCCTGATTAGATCTAAATTCTGCAGTCATGAAGTCTCTTGAATCCTTTATGCTTTTTTTCTAGAGCCACCAGTATCTTTATCATTGTGCTTCTGAATTGGCTTTCTGACATTGAATTGTAATCCAAATTTTGTAACTCTGTGGGAGAGAGGACTGTTTCTGATTCTTTCTTTTGAGGTGAGTTTTTCCTTCTAGTCATTTTGCTTAGTGCAGAGTGACCAAAAACAAGTTGTACTGGAAAAAGGAGAAAAAGAGAGAAGAGAAACAAGAAAAAAAAAAGGAAAAAGAAAGGGGAGGAAGCAAACAGAAAACAAAAAACAAGGGGGAATATCCTCTGATTCTATATACTGTAAATCCCTCGAGTTCCCCTGGAAGTTTCCAGTGCTGCTTGGTCAATAACTTGCTTTTCCCCTGTCCTTACAGCTGGTATTCTGGGGGAGGGGCCTGCTGTGCTTATTCTCAGGTGTTTGCACCTGGGTGCTGCCCAGCCCCTTGCCAGGTGCTCGGCTCAGTGGGAGCTGTTTATCCTGTGAAGCCCCTGCTCAGTCCCAGGTACAAGGTGACACCAGGAGGAACAGCAACAGTGGCGGGGGCCAGCTCTCCTTCCCTGGAGTCAGTTCTTGCAGTAACTACAGAGCTCTCAGTCTGCAGGGGCCTGGATGCTTCGGGGGCGGGGGCGCTGATCTGATCAGCTTGGGGCGGCCTGTCGGCAGGAGTGTCCTTGCTGTCCTGTGCCCTCCCGGCCTCCGCCTGTCCTGGGGGGAATGCAGGATCCTGGGCTGTGTCCCCCAGCACCCTGGGCTCCCAGCGCCGCTGGAATCGGGCTCCCGGGCCACGCAGGCTCCTCGCGGAGCCGCTGCCTGGGCCGCCTCCGAGCGCTCCCGGGGCCCCGCTGGGTGCTCGCTGCAGCCCTTTAGGGAGCTCTGCGCGGAGTGTGGCACTCTCCTCGGGGGCACAGGTGTCTGTTAGTGTCCCTGGGAGCTTGAGGGCATCCCCGCCCCTCCTGGGATCCTGCTCCAACTCCATGCCAGTGCCTTTCCCTCCGGGAAGATTGGTGAAGCTCCTGCTTCTCTGGGTCGGGGCTTTCCTATCCTGGGGACACTCGCCCCGAGGCCTTAGTCCTGCTCCTCGCAGTTTCTTTCTTTCTTTTTTTTTCTTTTTCCGTCTTCCTACCTTGATAGAAGCGCGAACTCTTCTCACTGTAGCATTCCAGCTGTTCTCTCTTTAAATCTCAGGCTGAATTCATAGGTTTTCAGGATGATTTGAAAATTATCTAGGTAATTTGGTGGGGACAGGTGACTTGGGGACCCTACTCTCCCCCCATCTTGCCCCCCCACTACCTAATATTTGTAATAATTTTTGAACAAGGGACCCACCATTGGATTTTGCACTTGACCCTGGAAATTATGAAGCCACCCTGCTGGTGAGAAGATATTGATAGAAGAACAGAAGGTGTGGAGGGTGGGGCCCCAACCTTCCCAAGCTGCATTTTGTGATGCTAAAACTTGGCATACATTGGTTTGTTCCCTCTTTCACCCCTACTTATTAGATCTTCAAGCATCTGTGCTGCAGTTCCAGGTGCCAAGAGTGCATCATGTTTCTCAGGTGGTATTGGGGCAGCAAGTTCCTACAAGGCAATGGTTTAGTACAACACTCACTAAATGCATTTAACCTCTGGTTTTTTAAAAAACCTTAACACTGTGTCTGATGCTCTGGTCTAGGAATCAGGAGGCTGGCTATCATGAGATCACAGTTGCCTAGAGAGGAGAGAGAAGAAAGCATGAGTTTCTGTCAGCAGTGCTTGGCGTGGTTTCTCATCACTCCCCTAAGGAGGTGAATATAGAGTTACCCTTGAATATGGCAGTTTTTTAATGATGCACAACACACTCAAGCCCACTAGTTCATGTGGCTACTTTCTGTTGCATATTGAGAAGTCTGTAGAGAAGGGCATGGGTCGACAGCCTCCAGGAGCCTGGGCATCAGCTCTATGTGGGGGAGGGGAGTGTATTATGAAGTAGTCCACACCCCCTCGGCCTCAGTGCTGGGAAATATGGAAATTACTGGAAGAACAGGACTCAATAAAGCTGAAATCAAACACTTGATTTGGCCACATTTAATTGCTGATTTTCATCATTATTTCTATCTCCATAGCGGCCTTTTTACTTGGCTACAGTTGGGGAAAGATGAGAAAAGCTGAACAAGTAGAGATTAAATATTTGATGCCCATGACCTCTGGGGAGATGAGTGGAAATCAGAAGCTCCAGGAAGGTCCCCTGCCTGCAGAGATACCTGCTCATGGAAGCACATTGTCCAGACTAGGTGGGGCGCCAGGCTGCTGATCTGTGGCATAATGGGATACAAGATACCACGGTGAGACAGAGCTTCATCCCACATGCAACAGAAGGGAATGAAGGGGAAGAAAGCAAGCAGCAAATCTCTGAGTGGATTTAGTAACCTGATAGCATGATTGTTCAGTGAGCAGCTTAGAAACAGTCATACTACCACAGAGGCACAGGAAATTTCATCCTCTGGAGAGGAACTAGTGAAGAGTGTGACAAAATGAGCTAATTCAGAGTTAATGAAACTAGGAAGGGAGATGATAATATGTTTTGAGGGTATGTGGTTCAATAGAGGAGGCAAAATTCCATTTCCTATGGCCTAAAATGTGAAGGAAAACTAATAACTATTAACATTGTCTTTTACAAAAAAAAATAATGCTTAATTAAATGTTTTAAAATAAAATATTATCCAAATAATGCTTTCATATCACATAAGCAAAAATAGGAAACATGTTCTCTTGCTCACATAAAAGTGAGGAAAGGTCATAGAGAAGAGGAAAAACATAATTAATAAACAAGCATCTGCAGAGAATTAGGAGTGGGGTCCTTCAGAGGAGACACCATGGGAATCTGGGGAATATGGAGGGTACGTTGAAGAGAGTACCTTCAGCTCATAAGAAGTGCAAAAGATAAGCCATTGAAAGATGCTTATGGTTACATTTGGCAGCAAGAAAGATGAAGGGATAAAGGAGGTGTGATCTGTGATCTATATATAATGGGATATTACTCAACCATCAGAAACGACGAATACCCACCATTTGCTTCAACATGGATGGAACTGGAGGGTATTATGCTGAGTGAAGTAAGTCAACTGGAGAAGGACTAACATTATATGGTTTCACTCATATAGGTAATATAAAAAATAGTGAAAAGGGGCAGCCCCGGTGGCCCAGCGGTTTAGTGCCACCTTCAGCCTGGGGCGTGATCCTGGAGACCCAGGATCGAGTCCCACTTCGGGCTCCCTGCATGGAGCCTGCTTCTCCCTCTGCCTGTGTCTCTGCCTCTCTCTCTCTCTCTGTCTCTCTCTCTCAGTGTGTCTGTCATGAATAAATAAATAAAATCTTAAAAAAAATAGTGAAAGGGATTATAGAGAAAAGGAGAGAAAATGAGCAGGAAAAATCAGGGAGGGTGACAAAACATGAAAGACTCCTAACTCTGGGAAACAAACAAGGGGTAGTGGGGAAGGAGAGGTGGGGGGGGGAATGGGGTGACTGGGTGACAGGCACTGAGGGGGGTACTTGACGGGATGAGCACTGGGTGTTACACTATATGTTGGCAAATCAAACTTCAATTAAAAATATACAAAAAAAGAACAATTAATAACTTCCCTTTTTGGAATATTGTTGATTTTGAAAAATTTTTTCCTCTTTAAAGATTTGTTACAGAAATCTGTTAGTTATGCTTTGAATTATAGCATTACATAAAGTAACAAATTATCCAACACGCATATTTTAAAAGTTTATTTTCATGGAATAATTGCAACTATGAAATTGCAGTAGATTGCCAAAATATAAATCATTCCAGGCCTATCATTTGCTTATAATTTTCACTATGTTGAAACAATGTTGGATTCGTTTAAAAGAAACTTCTACATAGTATTTTGAGTGAGAGGTAATTTTATCATGAAAGCATAAATATTCCACTTAATTCTTTTTTTAATTAAAAAACATGCCACAAATTTTATGTCATTGAATTCTTATATGAATTTTAGAATCAACTTTTCAAATTTTATAGGAATGTCTGCTTAGATTTTTATAATTTATAGATAATTTGGAGAGAATTCACATTGTAATACTATCAATTTTTTTGATCCATGAACATGGTATATTTTCCAGTTTATTTAGCCATTCTTTAATTTCTTTTTAATGTTTTGTAGTTCTCAACTTACGGGTTCTGCACATAGGTTGTTCAATTTATTCCTATGTTTTTTGTGTTTTATGATGCTATTTTACTTTGTATTTTTTGGGGGGGGCAGGAAGGGCAGAGGGAGAGAAAGAATCTTAAGCAGGATCCATACTGGGCTCAATACAAAGCTGGATCCCGCAACCCTGAGATCATGACTAGAGTTGAAATCAAGGGTCAGATGCTTAAATGACTGAGCCACCAAGCGCCCCATGATACTATTTTAAATTTTCACTTATTTCAATTTTCTGTTGCTAGTATATAAAATAGTTGATATTGCATCCTATGACCTTGAAGAACTAGGATCCTTTTTATAGATTTATTTGTTTCTTTCAGCAGAGACCCTGCCTTCTGCAAATAAAGATAGTTTTATTTCTTCCTATCTGATTTATCTATTTCTGCATAACAAATCACCACAAAAATTAGTGACACAAAAGGACAAACATTTATTATGTCACAGTTTCTGTGGGTCAGGAATCTGGATGTGACTTACTTGGTTGGGTTCCTCTGGCTTAAAGTCTCTCATAGGATTCCTCTGGGAACAGTTATGCTGTTGGCTTGGGCTGTGGTCTTACATGAGGGCTCAACCCAGGTGAGGAGATCTGTTTCCAAGTTTACTCACATGGCTGTTGGCAGGCTCTGGTTCCTTCCCATCTGGAATCTGCTATAGGCTTCCAAGGTGACCTCATATCATGGCAGCCGGTGATCCACCAGAGAGGGATCCAGATAATACCCAACAGAAGCTATAGTCTTTTTAGAACTTCATAGTGGGAGTGACATCCTATTACATCTGTTACATTCTATTTGTTAGAGGCAGATTAATAAGTCCAGTCCACACTCAAGGGGTGAGATTATGTAATGGTGTAAATGTCAGGAATTGGGAGGACCATCTGAGAGGTTTCCTACATACTTTCCAGTCTGGGGGTATCATGTATGGCATGGTGACTGTGGTTAATAATACTATATTACATATTTGGAAGTTGCTAAGAGAGTAGATCTTAAAAGTTCTCATTACCAGAAAAAAAAAAGGATAACTATGTATGGTGATGGATGTTAAGGAGACTTATCATGGTGGATATTTCACGATACATACAAATATTGAGTCATTATGTTGGATTCCTGAAACTAATACCATGTTATATGTCAATTATATCTCAGTTTAAAAAAAGAGAGAGTGATTGTAGTTGGAGGACATGCAGGCTGATAGAAGCATAACTCCTATTCCTTGACAAGTCCATTTTTTGTTTTATTTTATGGCTGTGTGCTTCTACGGAGAAGGACACTTCCAGTGTAGACCCTTGCGCTCCCCCTGCAAATTAAAAAGGCAGAGAGCAGCAGGGACTGTGCCCGATCTGCTCCTCTAGTTTCCTAGCCCATTCTCTCATGCATACAGACTTCCCAGCATACATGTGCCACATGTCCTCAATCTCAGACACATGAGGATAAGGCTTGAACCTAGTTCTTTTCTGGCTCTTAATAGTGAGAGCTCTTGGTAAGAGATAAAACTGCAATGATACGTAGTTAAAAGGTAGTGCAACTTTCTATCTGCCCATTAGATATTTATGCATTATTTTCCCAACCAAATTATAAACCCCTCATGATATACCATGCTGTCTTCCACATACTTAGCATAGCAGAGAAGCATGAAAAATTGTTTGAATTAGTCTAGTGCTGTAATAGCTTTTTAGGGCTGTCATAGTAAATTACAAAAATAAATTTTTGTAAATTTGTTCGTGTTTGTTTCATGACAGAAATGTATTCTCTCACAGTTTTTGGGGTTAGAAGTCTGAAATTAAGGTGTTGGAGGAGTGAAGGTTCTGGGGAGGATGTTTTATTGTATCTTCTTAGTTTCTGTTGTTTGCTGGCAATCTTTGGGGTTCCTTGCCTTTTGGACTCATCACAACAATCACTGTCTCTACTGTCATGTGGTGCTCTCCCCTCTGTGTCTGTCTCTGTCTTCATGTGGCATTTTTCTCTCCATGTGTCTATATCCAATTTCCTTGTCTTAGAAAGGTACCAGTCATTGGTATAGGGTCCACCTTAATCCAATGTAACCTCATCTTAACTTGATGACATCTGCAAAGACCCTATTTCCAGATGATATCACATTTGTGGGTACCAGAGGTTAAGACTGTGACACATCTTTTTTACACATCTGATCACCTCGCCACAGCACCTTATTCTGTAGTCCTTAGAACTAGAAAGAAAATGAGCCCTGGTATGTATGATTAAGATACATGTATTTTCCATAAAAATTTCTCTCAAGAGGCAACATTGTAGTGAAAACATGACATCATTCCTCTCACCAATATTCTGAAAGGATGATTCTCCTGTTTTGTTGTCTGACAAATGGAAGTGCTGGTATAAAGTGGATTGCGTTTGGGGAGTGGTAACAGGGTCAACAGCAGAATTACAGACCCCCCCTACACCCCCGCCCCGATCTGAGAATCCACTTGTTAGCTTGGACTCCCTCTGGCCTGTGAACAATTTGTGTGGATCTGTTCCTGCTCACTTTGACATGAACAGTAATGAGCACAGAAAATACCTAATGAGTCTGATCACTTAAGGAGACCCATATTGCTTCTCAGTTGCACATTCTGTTCAGGGCAGTTGCTGGCAGCTCTCCATGTGGAGTTCAGAAATATCCAGCAGTGTTATTACTGAGCTCCCAGGCCACGGGTGCCGTGCAGCCTGCATTTAGTTGGGATTTTATAGTGACTGAGAGGAGTCAACGTGTGTGCCAAGAATGCACTGCTTTTTAAAGGAATATTAGCAGTAACTCTGTAACTGCAGTATGTCAAGAAGACCTATCTTTCCCAGTGGCTCTTGATTTAGTGAGGTCTTTGAAACTATTTGAAGATTTCTATATTATTTTTCTGATGGAATGATACAAATGCCAGGGAACATGGCAAAAAGATTCTTGATGCCTGGGAGAGCAGTCTTGCATTGTTTAGCCTAATTAGGTGACAGGAACAGGGAGCTGCCTGGAACAAAAAATAAATAAAGACCCTATTTGTTGATAATTAGCCTTAAGGATGAATTAAGATGTTCATGCTCCAGGCAAGGTGTTATGGGTTGAATAGTGCCTTCATCAAAAAAAGGTATGTTCAGAATGTGGCCTTACTTAGAGATAAGTACTTGAGAGAGGAAATTAAATTAAAATGTGGTCGTGGGGTGAGGGGAACAGCCCAGTGTGATTGATGTCCTCATAAAAAAAGGGGATGTTTGGGCACAGAGATAGGCATTCATAGAGAGAAGACATGTGAAGACACAGGAGGAAGATGATTTTCTATAAAACCAAGGAAATTGTCTTGGAGCAGATTCTCCCTCACGGCCTCAGAAGGAACCCACACCTTGATTTCAGACTTCTGCCTCCACATGTGTGAGACAGTACATTTCTGTTCTTTAAGACACTCAGTATCTGGTACTTTGTTGCAGCAGCCCTGAAAGACTGACACAGAGGGAAAATATTTGTCCAAACTTGGAGTATTTGGTCCCAAAAGGTACCCAGCGCATCTCCAACAGGGAGGCGTTTAGCACTGGTCCCCAATTGTTAACATATATATTTTTGGTGTAGAGAATGTTCTTTCTTTACCAAGGTGATGTCACTACTTTGCCCATAACTTTAATTTTTTTAGGCTCTAGTCTAGGCTAGACTCTAGATGTATAGATACCCTAAAACAGAAAGGTAGGGTGTCTGTATTCAGAGATATATATTATTTAATTTTTTGGTACCCAAATCTCTCAGATGTTGGATGCCTAATGAAATTATAGTTTGGAGAATCCAAGATCCCTTGAGTTGTTTACATCTCTTTTAGCTTTTCCTTTCTCTTTCATGTTCACCCTTTAATTAGGTTTCCTTAGCAATGAGTAACTAATTGTTCAGCAGAGCATCCTGTGGAGAAGAACCCAGTATTAATTGGTCAGAGCCTATGGATGCATCACCCCAGAAAATTAATTGTAGTGTTTTTTCCTTAAAGAACACACCTTTATTTAAAGGCTTTAAAAAATTTTTTTTTGTAATAATAAATTTATTTTTTATTGGTGTTCAATTTGCCAACATACAGAATAACACCCAGTGCTCATCCCATCAAGTGCCCCCCCCTCAGTGCCCACCACCCAGTCACCACCACCTCCCGCCCTCCTCCCCTTCCACCACCCCTAGTTCGTTTCCCAGAGTTAGGAGTCTTCCATGTTCTGTCTCCCTTTCTGATATTTCCTACCCATTGTGACAGCTCACTTACCGTAGTGCCACAAAACTTAAATTCTCTGCGTTATTTGGAAAGGAAATCCAAAATGTCTCAAATATGTTATATCTCAATTTGAAAGTCTAGAGAAAAACATCGGTAGGAGAAAGCAAAGCACAAAGCCACCAAATCAGTTTAATTTGGGGATGCTAATTTTGTCTCCACCTCAACACTCTGAGTGCAGGAAAAATTTCCAAAGGTGGCCAGATGCATTTTTGGCATACTCTAATTTTTATGTAGTTCTTCCTTATATTGAGAGAAAAATGCCTCCCTGAAATTTCAAATAGCTTTCATGTTTTGCACCTCAGTACTACAAATATATAATATAAAGACTGTCATTTTAAGTGACAATTTGCCAGAGACGGGGATTCAGTAAAAGATCTCCTTGATGTCCTCTGATCCTGGAGCTAAACATGCTGACCTCCTTCAATCTTTCCTCATGTGGCAGTACTGTGTGTGTCCATCCAGGTCAGTTGGCTGGTGAATACTCCTCAGTGTGGCTTTGTCTCTGCAAGGAGGGCCAGGGAACAGAATTCAAGGTTTCACCATGTTCTCTGTGGTATGAAGTAGAGTAGAAGGTGATTGCCACCCATCTCACATGAATCTTGAGCTTGTGCTGAGACCACATCCAACATGTGAAGGTGAGTCAGTGTCCCCAAATAGCTGAAGGCTTTGGATTCTGTGGAGAGTCACATATGGTTTAGAATATAGCTTTGTATTGCAAAACATCATCAGCAAACTATAGCCTGAAAACAAATCTGACCCACCATTGTTTTTGTAAATAAAGGTTTATTGGAACTTGATCCCATTTATTTATTTGTGTATTGTCTGTGGCTGCTTTCCTGCTCTAATTGTGGCATTGAAAAGTTGCAACAGAGACTCTACGCCTGCAAATCCTAAAATATTTACTCTCAAAATAAAAGTTACAAAAACACTTTGCCAACCTCTTGTTATAGGATATCAGGTTTATACTCTTTTCCTCTGAAACATCTGACAGCTTTATTTTCTCCCTCCATAATGATAGATAAAATTGTAAGATACTAGGGGCCTAGTGAGCCTGGAAATAATGTCGCTTAATGCCTATGTAAAACATGACATTGAAATATCTTAAAAATATGTATTTATGTAAAGGAATTGTTACTTCATCAAAGTTAGATTTGTTTGTAGATCGGAGCAAACCAAACTAAATCATCTCATGCTTCCAACGGAGTCCTTCAACTCAGTGAGGTAGGTATGAGGCTTTCCCTGACCTTTCCTGCTGCAAACTGATCCTCTAGAAGGGGCTCTTGACCCCTCCAGTTGTCCCCCTCTTCCTCGTGTGCTGTCCTCACCAATGGCTCTCATCTCTCTGGCAGAGTTCCGATCTCAGCTCTGAAGCTGTTTCACTGACACAGACCTCAGGAGGGTTCTCACATTGTACTTTGCTTTGGGCTTATTAGAAGCTCCAAGTTTAGAGCGACGACATAAGGCAAACGGTTTCACAATCTCTCTTGGAAGCAGCTTATTGAAAGTTCTAAATATTCATCTGGTTTTATAAACCTGAGTGCATCTTCTACCTCAATATTTTTATTCCTGTAATTAAGTTGTGTTCTAGAAATGTTTCATCTAACAGACTAAATGCATGCTAAAAAGAGAAAGCAGATAAATAAAAATTGATTTCTAAAAAAAAATCTTGTTTTGTTTTTTTAAAACTAATATTGATTTCTATGTTCAGAGCTGCAGATGCAGATTATGAGGATTTGCTCGGCTCTCCAGGGTCAGCCCAGATGCTGCGATAATCCACAAGACATCATTCACAATCTGTGATTCTTTAAGATTTGCTTCATGTTGTAACGTTTCATAAAAGATGTGCATTATGGCTTAAATAGCAGTCAATTTTAAATTAAATAAAGTAGGGTGTTTTGGTGGTGTACAGATAATTCTAAGAAATATCACATTTAAATTTATTTCTGCTCTGGGATATATTCAGTGAATCGGAAAAGAAACCCACGGTGCAATGAATTTTAAAATAGGACTTGCTATAGAGATATTCTGATTCTTCTGGCACTGTACACATTTCTTTTCTGTATGATAATTGCAAATTAATACAAAAACATGGACTCACAGTCCTTGACAGCTGTGAGAACACAGGGCTTGCAGGATTGGCTGCTTGATTATCAAACTGGTTTTGGAAAGCCAAACAAAAGATGCATAAAAATGAATTGCAATAAGAATAAACACAAGAAGATAATAAATATTTTTGAAATCACTAGCCTTAGTGAAGGGAGCTTTTGAGGACATTAAGCTGCATTCACTGGCTGCCTGCCCCCCCACCCCCTCAGCTGGCATTGCTCTGGGGCTAGCGAGCCTGCATAGAAGTTACAGTAATTATTTGTTTACCCTTTGGCTTTGCAGTCCACCATTTGCTTCTCTTCAGCATAAAGCAGGTCATTACAGTACTTTCATTGTTTCCATCCACAATTTCCCCTCAACATTCCTCTAGAGAAACAAAGGAGAGTTACTGACCAGGATAAGTTCTAGTAAGTAATTAGATGTATTGGCAGTTTTATAGATTTGTCATGTATGTCCAAGGAGCTGATAATATTATTTACATTGTGTAGCCTTTTCTATTTCTGATATCTTTAGAATATTTGTTGTACTCTGAGCTTCAAATGTATTTATTAATGATGCTAAGTTCTAGGGCTATCTTGATTTAATATAATTCCTGGGAGATATTGAAGAGAGAGAGAGAGAGAGAGACAGAGACAGAAAGAGAAAGAGAGGAGAAGAAGACCGTTTGAGCATATGGAAGAAAAGAGAAGATAGTAGTATATATTTCCCATTGGAACTATGGTTAGAACCAAAGGAAACAGAAAATGTCCTGAGAATTTCAAACATAGAGAGTTCAATACACGGAGATCTTTACAAAAATGTTGGAGGAGCACCTGAGTGGCTCGGTGTGTTAAGCATCTGCCTTCTGCTCCGGTAAGTTCCCGGGGCTCCCTGCTCAATGAAGAATCTGCTTCTCCCTTTCCCTCTGCCTCTCCCCCTGCTTGTGCTCTCTGTCTTATAAATAAATAAATAAATAAATAAATAAATAAATAAATAAATAAAATCTTTAAAAAATTATGGAAAAGTCAAGAAATTCAGTGGGAATCCATAGGGACATCTCAGAAATGGTTCAGCCACACAGAATGCTACTACCCTCGCTGTCCCCCAGCTAGAGGCTCAAAGGCAGGATGTACTTATCAGAACCCAGGGCTGGGGTCACTCAGAGGCAGAGGCAAGCACAGAATTCTGTCTGGATATACAGGGGACACTCAGCCATTGTGAAAGACTCCATCAACTATAGAGGGAGGGAGAGAAATAACCTCAGTTTTCCTTTCTTTCACCCTTCCATTTTCTGTTGGAGCCCCTTACTGGTAGGATCCTGCCAGAATAAAGCTGTCATGGGAGAAGATTCTTCACTGAAGAGCTGGAGGTCACTCACTGCGAGGGCTTACCTCGCCCAGTGCATGAGATGGAACTCACAATGACTTGTTTTTCTTTCCAGCTTCCTTGACACTGATAGTTTCTTATTACTCCTTCATCTCAATTTGTACCCATTTCTCACTCTTTTGCCTGATTTTCTCTCTTCTTCTCTCCTCTTCACTCTTTCTTTCTCCTGCCTGGTACCCACAGTTTGAATTCTCACTTAATTATGTGAAATATTCAACTCATCCCAGGTATTCTTGCCAAGCTCAGCTCCATACCTGCCCTCACATAACACTGTGTTTATCAGATTGACAAGGACTTTGATATTACAGGAACTCCTCAGCAGAAAGTTGCCAGCTAATTATTAAACAAAATCATTAATTGTAATATGAGGGATATAGGAGGAGGAAAGGCTAAGGTCTAGATAACGAGATAAGATTTTGGGATTCAAATAAATTTGAATTTATTTTAGGATATTCTGATAAAGCTATTGTAGATGGAAACCTCAGGAAGGAGATCAGATATTCAGGTAGTTTGACTATTGGTCACTGATAGCTGAAGACATGAGAAAAAATAATTTTTCCTGGGAACTGCATGGATACTAAGACCCATAAATAACCTCAACCTGCATAAGAGCACAGAAGAGGAAGGGCAAGTATGACACACTGATGGGTGGAACAGGAGAAAATGTTGTCATTTGAATAAAAGTTCTAGAAAAGGATCATAGCGGATCATTGTCAAAGGCCAAAGAGATCCCACCCCCTGATCATTTATCTAATAACTGGATTGGTAGATGTCTCCTGAATGAAAAAAAATCCAAAGTGGGTAATAATTTGTAGGACCCTGAGGACCTTAACCTGAGTGATTTTAGGAGATGGATGGGAATTACAGCATTTGCAGTTTGGCCAATGAACAGAAGGGAAGGAAATAGAGATGGGTTACAGATGACTTAGAAATTTGACAGGAAGGACAGGGAGAAATAGATTATTGTATAAGGAGGAAGGAAGTTAAGGTTTAGGAAACATTTTAAGTGTTGTAAGAGGTTGAGTATGTTTTCATGTTCATGGAAGGAAGCAACAGAAAGGGAGAAACAGATGACACAAACCATAGATGTCACGTCTGGTGGTGCAAAGTAAGATAAACCGGGGTCAAGACCACCAGTTGAGGGAAGAGCCTTCGTCATGAGGGCTGATGATCTTATTCTCAGTGATGGAAAGACACTGATGAATGGCTGAAGTCCATGTCCAGGATCTTTGCATTCTCCACTAGCTTCAGGGCCCCAAAGGAGATAGGAACACAGAGCACATTTAGCTTACTGTTTTCAATGTGGGCCGGTAGCCCTCTGAGGGAATGATGAACCTGATGGACTGTTCTGGACTGTGTAAGATACGCAAACTAGGTTCTGAATGAGGCAGGAGGGCCAAAGCATCCTTAATGCAGCAACCTTGTTTCTTTTTATTTTATTTTCTTTTTTTTCAGATTTTATTTATTTATTCATGAGAGATGCAGAGAAAGAGGCAGAGACACAAGCAGAGGGAGAAGCAGGCTCTCTGAGGGGCCTCCTGACGTGGGACTCGATCCCAGGATCCTGGGATCATGCCGTGAGCCGAAGGCAGATGCTCAACCACTGAGCCACCCAGCTGTCCTGCAGCAACCTGTTTTCTGCCTCTTTGTGCCTTCATTGCTGTGCTGTACCTCTGCTACTGGGTGGAGAGATGCTGTGAGAGAAATACTGAGGAAAACGATCTCAGGGGACAGAAGCCTCCTCCTTGAATGTTTGTTGAAGTCATGCACTGTTTTCCTCTTCTCCTCTGGGTTCTGCCTGGATACTGGTAATGTTGCAAAACAAGAGGGCCCTTTCCAGGCATTGGCTATGTTTTTAGAAGCCAAAAATAAATGAGACCTGAAATATCTAAGCTAAAAGATTAGTGAGATATTCATTAAACCAAAAAGGGAGGGATGGGTATTATGTGCAGAAGGAGAGATTACAAAAACAGAATCTCTAAGAAGAGAAAATGGAGAGGAAAAAAATCCTAAGAAAAAAAGATTCTCAAAGGAACCCCCTGAGTGGATTCTAGAAGCTTTACTCCAAGAATCTACTGATTGCACCATCATGTTACACAGTGACCTTGACTTTGAGTGTTATCCTGGTCATCCCAGATAAAGAAGTGGGTGCCACTAATTAAAGGAGGGCTTGTGGAATGTACAGGATTGTAGTGGTTCACCTGTGGGGTGGGGAAGGCAGGATTGGAACAATAGCAATATTGAATGGGGGGAGAGGAGAGTCCCTCAAGTAACATCATATATTTGTATTTCATTCATTCATTCATTCATTCATTCATTCGTTCATTCTTGAGGAATTGGAGACATGTATACCCACATGTAACACACACTATGTGCCTATTTTTGGATCTGGCAGTGAGAATATGCATGAAATGATTCATCTGTGCTCTTGAGAAGTATCCATCATGGTGGGAGGGACAGTTAAAACTTAAGTTATATGCAGTGTGAAATGTGAGATTATGCCTTGACTGTAAGTGCTCATTCCAGTCTGGGGAGGTCAAGGAAAGCTTTCCTGAGAAGGTCATGTCTAATCTGAGTTATGAAGATACATATTTATGTGAAAAAACTGGTAACAGTCCACCAGTGCAGAAGAGTAGAACAGGGCATAGATCAGGGAGTGCAAAGACCCAGAGGCAGGATGCTCTTGAGAAACTGACCCGGTCTGAAGGCAAGGATGATTTGAAGCCAGGAGTCTAGGAAATGTCTATTTTGGGTTAGGGTGCAGAGTGAAGCAGAGTCTAGATTTGGGAAGTCCTTGAATTGATTTCCATCTTTAGAGGAAACCCTTTGGATTTTCTGGGGCAGAGACTGAAGGAAGTAGACCAGTGCCCAGGAGAATATTTAGGAGGACAGGTGAGAGGTGCCCATACCGAGGTTGTATCTTGAAGGAGTTAAACAAATTTGAGCCATACTAAGAAGGGAGAATTGACAGAGGAACTTTTAGGAAAATCTCATCATAGCCTTGTCTTACTTGCTTTTACTTGATTGAAGAAACTCCATTATCCTTGTCCAGGACGTTCTGATTTGACTCTGAGTATCTGCAGACAGATGGAGTGGAGGGCAGTGCGCTGTGACATATAACATCTGACTGGTTAATATATGAATAACTATCAAAAAACCACAACTGACTAAATATACATTGGGTTCAACATGACAATATTTATATTAGTTCCCAATATCTGCCAGGTACTTTATAGATTAATCTCATCTTACTTAATGGCCGTATTTAACTGCTCTGCATTTATGTATGAGGAACAGCATCTCATGAGAATCAGGCAGCTTGCCCACTTTATGGGCTCGTAAGTCTTGGGTCCAGAGTCAAGACCAGGGATGTCCCACCCTAAAGCCCTTATGCCAGGGGCATAGCCTTGACCAACCCTGAATCTTCCACCTGGGGAAAGGTGCTTCCTCCCCCCCCCCTTTTTTAAATATTTCATTTATTTATTCATGAGAGACACACAGAGAGAAAGAGGCAGAGACACAGGCAGAGGGAGAAGCAGGCTCCATGAAGGGAGCCCGACGCGGGACTTGATTCCGGGTCTCCAAGATCACGCCCTGAGCCGCAGGCAGCGCCAAACCACTGAGCCACCCGGGCTGCCCGGAAAGGTGCTCCCTTAGTGTGATCCCTGGCTTCCCTCCACTCTCCTCACTGTGCCCAGGACAGAGCTGTGTCTGAACTCTGGGAAGAATGAGCTGAGCAGCCCAGTGCTGCCTGTCTCCTGTCCCCTTTGGGGGCACCCGCTTGCCTCAGAGTGTCTACCCTGCAGGTCATTCTCTTGGCCTGGGTCAGAGAAAGGAGAGTCTCTGGCCCTTGGTTGGCCCAGCCTCCTTTTCTAGGAGCCAGTGTCCCCACAAAGCCTTAATCAGGAATGGGTGTGATGATCCAATCAGACATCTGCCCATTACTTCCCAGTCCACGCAGAGCCCAGTTTGGGGAACAGGTGGATTGTGTGTGGGGTGGGGGTTCTCTGACATCCAACACCTGATCTCGCCATCACAGCACTGCCTGTCAGAGTGTGACAGAGCAATGTGTACCATGTCCACTCTGCTTTATGTGACCTCGGTGCTGGCAGCGAGGTTGGAGCCAAAGACCCACCCTCACCCTGTCCTGGATGACATCACTAGCCAGTGGCTACAGATTGCTGACGTCATGCCCTTGTGTGACCTCAGAGGAAGACCTGTGGTTAGGGGAGAGAATCGGGATCTGAGGCCATGATGCCAATTCTGGTGCCATAGCTTCCACTGGTGGGTAGTCCTCTAAACCTTGCCTGAATCTTTTGGATTCCTTTGAAAATATTAAAGGCAATTTGTAAAACATTTTTACAAATGATACTCAAATGCTATAAAATCAAGACATCAACATACAATATTTGCTCAGGGCAGGTTTTCTCATGTTTAATACTTCCTCTCTGTCATATTCCTTTCATGGTTCCTTTTCATGTAAGCTTTAGTGCTTCAATTTTCTTTTTGCAGAAGTTTTGCCTTTGCCAAGTCATACTTTAGAAAAAATAGAATTCAATTTACTTTACTCTGAAGTTATCTTACATTAGAAATTTTCTCTAACAAATGAATAAAAATCAGCACTTTCTTGGGAATGCAAATTACAGTTTTTTTTCAAACAGTTTTGAAAAAAATGTATTAAGAAACAAAAACGTGAAGACAAAAGCAACATAACCAGTATTGGGAACACTGTACCTTGAATGTCACTGCCTTGTCTGGAGATGAGGAACACGCAGAGTACTTTCCCCTTTGTGGTGTTGGCTGCAACCAATAATTTGACTTAAACTAAAATTGTATGGGGCCTTAAGCTTGTTGTTGTTGTTGGTATTTCTCTGTATTCTCAGGACTTTCCTGTGCAAGTGTGTTGAGAGTTCCTTTATTCTTTTTTTTTTTTTTTTTAGTTCCTTCATTCTTTACTCATTGATTTGGGATGAAGATTTCTGAAGCATCAGGGCTAAGCCCTGATATTGAGCCATCTGTCTTGTGTGGGACCAGATCAGAATATATTTCTTAGAAATGCAACCTGGTTTGTAGGAATGATCCATAGTGCTTGATAAAGATTTGATTTCAGCCAAATATGAATGCAAATGGTTTGTGCACTTACAGAAATAAAGTGGTTTGCTATAAAGACAAATAAAATGTAGACGATAATCATCTTAGCTTTCCCCTATTGATTTAAAATGGAGGTTGTGTCTGGAGGTGAGAGGCAAGGCATTAATTTTTTAAAAGCTCTAACACAGTCCATTATAATATAGGAAAAGATGTGTACAAAGAGACTGCGTGATCTATTCTCACATATTAAGCAATTACATTTTTTTCAATAAAAATGTCAATAAAATATCTTAACATTTTACCTAGTGGCATGGATAATATACACTTATTCTACAGACATAAATGTCAGAAATTAGAATAATAAAGAAGGAAGAAACAAATCACTAGAAATTTCAGTCTTCAGTACACAGGCAAGTTCAGTAAGCCTTCTTTTAGACATCTACACATATGCACCTAGACACTGCATGGGTATGATCTGTCTATAAATACAAATCAAATGTTCACTTAATATTGTATATAAATATACACATATGAAAACATGCAAAATGCATGGGTTTGGAAACAGAGTAAATCTAAGTAAATGGACTCAAAATGTAGTCTTCCTGACGTATGTATGTATGTATGTATCTATCTATTTATTTCTAAAGATTTGTTTATTTATTTATTTGAGAGAGAGAGAGAGTAAGTGAGCACCAGCAGGAGGAGGGACAGAGGGCAAGGGAGAGGGAGAAGCAGGCTCCCCACTGAGCAGGGACCCTGATGGGGGGCTCAATCTCAGGACTCTGGGATCATGACCTGAGCCCAGGCAGAAGCTTAACTGACGTCCCTATCTTCCTGATGTATTTTAAAAAATGATTCAGAATTACTTAACTCTCAACAATCTAAACTCAAATTCTCAAATGGAAAAAACTTTCAATAGAAAAAATGGCTAAATCTTTTGTATTATTTGAAATTACTACCTATAAATGTTTAATTCTTTTTTTTCCAAATATTTTATTCTTGTATCTCTTCTAGAGCACTGGAACGATCTGTGTCATGTGGTCCAGTTCACCTTACACAAAGCAATCTTAGCTTCTTAGCTAAAACCTGCAGTAGGAAGAAGGCATGTTTTAGGAGCAGCACATTCTCCTCACTGTCCATGGTTTTTCTCAGTGTCGACAAGGATGCAAGATCCATCCACAAGCTTCAAATGCAGCTGCTTGTTTCAGAATATATGGAGTCAATATCAGCTTGTCCAAAATAATATGGAGCCAGTGGCTATGAATAAAAACTAAGATGGCTATAATACATTTAAGACAATACAAGAAAAATCTTATTTTAATTTATAATTAAATAGATGTGTCTGTGTTTAATGGAAATCTAATTTACTCTTCACTGATGAGTAATTAGACTGCTTGCTTTGCATCTTTATGTCACCTTACTTAGTGTTAAAGTTGATGTATCTGAATTTGATTTTTCTTTCTTTCCTAGCCCATGTGCTAAAAAATCTCCATACATTGCAGAAACATCTCTGTGACCTTGTCAAGTGTTTCACCAGGAGCACATCATTTATATCCTGAGTCCAGAAATTTGGAAGACTCATTTGTTGTTTTCTCTACAAATAGCATGTACTGATTTATTAACATTTATTAAGGACCAACAACCTAACTTCTTTTCAAACATTTGTAGTTTTTTTTTTTTCTTTTTTAAGTAATCCCAATGTCTAGCATAGGGCTCAAACTCACAACCCTGAGATCAAGAGTCTCACGCTCTATTGAGCCAGCCAGGTGTTCCAACCTAATTTCTTCTCAATGAATAAAGAATCAAAACCAGCTTAAGGGGAGACACTTGCTCTTAGGTTCTATTGAAGGAGATGCATTTCTCATTGGGCACAAAGCCTGCTTATTATAAAACAATACAGGAATTTTTATCATCTGACTATATTGACCTAATGATGAAAAGTACTCTAATGCCCCATGTAGAATCTTGCTTTTGTCTCCCTTCTTTCCTTCTCAATTCTTTGTGGCACATACCGAATGAATGAGAATGTTGAGTTGCTTCTCTGAGGCTGGAGGAAAACCAGCGCCTGTCCATAGGTATCCCTGTAGAAAGATTAAGACGGGCCCTCCAGGGTGACCCAGATAATTTTCCAGAGGTGTCATTAATATGTAGAACTGCACTCTCCCTCACATTCTTTAATCAGGAGGTTGTAAAATCCTGCCAGGTCTCTATTTTAAGGCAGTAGGAAGTGCTCAGGGGCAAGAGTCTCCGCCGGAGGTGCTGTTCTCGGAAATGAAAGTATTTTGGCATCCTAAAATGTTAGAAATGACAGTAAAAATGTCTTTTACCTAGTATTTTTCCTTTGGCTTTGGGTTTACTCTTAAAACCACACAGATCACATAAGTGAAAATTCATAAAAGAAAACAAATCAGAAGGAATATTCTTCCAGTTGGTTCAACCGTATTAAGTTTGACACAAGGACTGATATGAATAAAGGACAGGCATCACTTGCATTTTTCAGGAAAGAAAAAGCAGCCAGTACCCTGGGTCGAAAGTGTGGGGTCACAACTTCTGGGAGCGTTGAGACCCCGGATTTCACTCTGTCTTCTCTTTGTAGGTCATCCCCTGACGTCACGGCAGCAGGGCTACTGCATGCAGCTGCAGAATGGAGCAGACACAGGGTCTCCATCCCTGTTCGCCCGGGGCTGTGGCTCAGCATCACGATGGTCGCAGGAGCCCATGCACCTCGAGGTGTCACCACGGACAGCTCTCAGGGTCTCAGGTGCGGAAGTGAACAAGCTCCCCGAGGTGCTCCTTCACGCTCCCGGAGAAAGACAGGTTTTCTCAAACTAGTCATTGAATGCATCTGCATGGGGCGTCAGGATTTTTCAGCGTGGACACTGGGGACGAAAGCCTGAAGGTGAGGACTGGGTTGACTCCCTGCCGCACGTTCTCACCCTCAGCGTGGAGGGCTCCGGCCGCCTGTCCTCTGTCCGTGTTGCGGCATCTCTGGCTTGTCCCCAGGTGAGCGCTTCCTTCTCGGCCTTGAGAGAAGCCGAGCCGGGGCCCGTGGGCTGCCCCCCATTTCCTCAGAGAGACCTGGGGGGCACGGCCGTGGCGGCTGCCCTCGGCTGCTCCCGGCGCCCCGGCGCCCCTGCTGCGCGCACCTGCCCGCGGGGGACCGTCCTGCCCGCAGGGGAGGCGGTGCGGGGCGCGCCCAGGCCTCGGAGCGGCCCTCGGGGCCCAGTGCTGGGGCTTCCCTCGGGGCCCACGGGAACAGCCAGGTCAGAGACCCTTCTGGGCTCTTCGCCGATCCTGCTACCCGAGCTGCTCGCCCAGGTGGAGGGAGCAGATCCAAAAGCAGCAGAGAGACCTTTCCCCAGTCATTTCTCCTGGAAAGTCACTGAGCCGAAGCGATGGGCCTCACGGGGCCTGGAGGCCTGCGGGGGCGAAGGGACGGGCTGCAAGGACAAGCAGCAGGGACAGGAGACCTGCGGGCGCCGCGGGTCCCGCGGACTGTGTGCCCCCCCCCCCCCCGCAGCCCCCGGGCGGCCGGCGGCGCGGAGGCAGGTCCCCAGGGCGGCGGCGAGCAGGAGCACCAGGACGCTGCACCCCGGGGAGTCGGGGCCCGCCTCCCCCCCCACCCACAGGGCCTCGCACCCCCGGCCCGGCCCTGCAGGGGCGTCCGTCCTCGCGCCGCGTGTGCCCGGCGCCCGTGTCCCGCCCCGAGCCGGCGTCGGCGGGCGCACCTGCGCGTGGAGGGAGGGGCTCGTGCGCCTGGGCCCGGCTCGGGTTCGGCTCCCCCGCCCCGGGGTCCTGCCGCTCAGCTGGGGCGCCGGGGACGGGCTCCCGGGAGCGGTGCGCAGACCCCCTGCTCACGCCCCCCCGCCGGGACGGTGCTGCGCGGACGGCGGCGGGGCAGCGGCCCGTGGCCCACCGGGAAGTGGCCCCATTTTACAGTATCATCTGCCACAGATTAATGCTCAGTAAGTGTTTGTTGAACTATCTTTATTTTTTATTTTAATAACTCTGCTTTCATCATTACACCATTAGTCTGCACGTATCTGCTTATAGGGCAGTTTTTTTGCATCATTGTGGAGTACTATTTAGCCAGGTTGCAATCCTGGGAGGGCCTGGCTGAGCTGGAGAGTTTGCTCCCTTGGATACTTGCTCACTTTGCTGGTGAACTGACGCTGACAGGGAACCTCACTCAGTTCCTCTCCTCTTAGGACTTGTCACAGGCTGGTAGTGGCCTCACATCACGGTGGCTTATTTCCTCTAGAGTAAGCAATTGAAAGGACCAAGGTGGAAGCGGCAATGTATTTTATGACCTAGGCTCAGAAATCATGTACTTTGACTATTCTCCACTGGTTAGTCCTGATTCCACGTGGGAGGGGATTACACAGGCCTACGTCCCAGGAGGTGGTGATCATCTGAGGCCATCTTGGAGTTGGCTCACACATGCCACACTTTGAACCAATGCTTCATGCCTCTCCATATGAAAAATCGATATGGAGATTCATGTCTTTCCATATGTCATCACCCCTTCCAACGCCCCCCAGGTCTCAACCCTTTATAACATCAGCTCAAAATCCAGGATCTTATCATGTGGCTCAAGTTCAGGTGTGGATGAGGCTCTTCAGTATGGTTCCTGGAGTACATTCCTAACCTCTTCATCTAAAGACCTATGAAGAGTTATCTTTTCACCTCTGCCCCCAGCACCCAACATACACAGGTAGGATAAGTATGGGATAGATGCTATGAACTATCTTATTCAAAAAAGGATAAAATGGGAGACACAACTCAGTCCACAGTAATTCTGAAATCCAACTAGATCATTAGTTTGGCAGTGTGGCAGGAGCATGGACACAATTTAAATACTGAGAACTGGTTTAAGAATCTACTGATTACTATCCTATGCCACTTCCTGAGATTTAACATGGTTTTGTAAATTTTTAAGAAAGGCCTGAACTATGGAAGTCCATTGTCTTACTCATCACTATATTTTTCTTCTTTCACTGCTACTGACTTATTTTATGGAAGCTTCATTTTCAGACATTAGCTTCAGATTTACTTCCTTTGCATTTTAATTTGCTAGGAGGATTGTTTCAGACAATATCCAGCAGAAACCTTCAGTGGACCAACTTGATGAACTAACTCAAAAAGTATTTTGGGAACATTAATATGCTTTCTTTATCAAAAACAGACAATGGCTATTGGTGAGGAAGACGATGATACCCCAGATAAGAGATACTATGGTCCATCCCAGGTATTATGTTGCTCAGATTGCTTCTTGTTATGTGTCTTCTCTTCACAATTCTTTATACACCCTACTGAAGAAAGTCACCAGGTTTGTTACCAAAGATCAGAAGGAAGAGGGATTACTTACTCTGTATGACTGTAATGAATGGGCCTATGAACAATAGGTCAGAAGTAAACATGATGGACGTTGTAATGAATGGGCCTATGAACAGGTCAGAAGTAAACATGATGGGCTTTATGCACTGATTTTACAACAAAATTCTCTAAGAATAGAAAGGTTATCTAAGGAGGTAGTGAATATTTGTTCACAGAGGGTTTATGCATAAGCTGGATGACAATGTGGTATGAAGTGTCTCACTGATTAATTAAGCAAGTATTTAGCAAGTGCTTTCCGCATGTGAGATACTGTATTCTGTTCTGGGGATTTAGCAGTGTAAAAAACAGATTAAAATCCATCTTGGGGACTAAATTCTAGAGGAGAAAAATACAGCTCATTGGAGAGACTAATACATCCAAGATAATACTATATTTTATTACATATAATATAATATAATTTAATATAATATTCAGGATAAGTGTAACAGAAAGAAATAAAGTAGTATATGGGTGATGGGGGTATGAGAAAAGCAAGCTTATCTATCTAGGTCCTGGCAGTGGACATAGAGAGTGCAATGGCCCTGAGGTTAGAGTATGTTTGTCATTTTCAACAAATGCAAGGAGGCCAGGGTGCCTAAGGCAGGAAAATTCTAATGGAGGAAGATAGTAGATCAAATCAGAAAAGTAACAGGGAGCCAGATTGGGGGGCACTATGGAAGATGGTGCAAACTGGTTTTTACTCTGAGTGAGATGTGGGGCCGTAGAGGATATTAGGAAGAATGTTGTCATGATTTTACTTGCTCATTGAGAGGATTGCTAAAGCTGTTGGATAGGAATAGCATGTGAGGGAACAATGTATAGAGACCCATTTGGAGGCCGCTGCCATGGTCTGGAGGAGAGATAGTGAGGACTTAGAGCAGGCATGTATTTGATGTATTCATGATCTAAAGCCAGCAGGATTTGCTAATAAATTGCATTATGGATGTAAAAGAAAAGAGTCAAGAATTATTCCAAGGTTTTTGGTTTACCCAACTGGGAAATGGAGCCATCTTTTACTGATATGGGGAAGAAATCAGCAAAAACCTTTTGTGTGTGTGTGTGTGTGTGTGTGTGTGTGTGTGAGTGCACGCAAATCAGGGGCTTTGGAATATGTTAAGTTTGAGGAGCTCCTTACCTGAAAGTGCAAAATCTCAGAAGAGAGTGAGGTTTACAATCTGATGTTCTGTGGAGAGATCCAGGCTTGATATCTTGATATAAATTTATTAGTTGTCAGGGTATAGGTAGTAGTTAAAGAAACAGGTGCAAATGAGATCCCTGAGTGCATGAATGTAGACGGAAATAATAAGAGGTTCACAGACTGAGCCCTCAGAGGTTCCAGGAGTTAGAAGTTCAGGGTGATGAGAAGGAGCCAGCAAAGAAGAACTTTCCAATTAAGATGCAACAGAAGAAAAAAAAAAAAGATGCAACAGAAGAAATGCAGGTGAGAGCCCTGGAGGGCAAGGAAAGAGGCATTTCTGAGGAAGAATAAGTGATTAACCGTATCAAATATAATGAAAGAGAGGTTTGAGATGGGCTGAGTGGGTGTAGCAATGGAGAACTCACTAGAGGCCCAGGATAGAGCAAGTGTGTTGGGGCATAGGCAGGTTCATGCAAGAGAAGTAAGAAGGTTCTGGAGGCAGTGGGTGGAAGAGCTTGCTTTGAGGGGAATGGAGGAATCACATGGTACCCAGGACGGAATGTGGAGTTAAGAGACTGCTATGGATTTTTTTTCTTAAAGATGTGTGAAACCAGTGATTGTGTCCTAATGGAGATGATACAGTAGAGAAAAACTGGTGAAGTAGGAAGAGGGGGAGAATTGCTGGGATAAGTTCCTTAGATAGGGAAAAAAAACGGTGGGCTCTAGCTGGCAGGTGGAGGACTTGCTTTAGGACAAGTCATCGTGGCACCAGGAGGGAGGGTGGAGTGGCAGGCAGAGTTGTACAGGCCTCTCAGTGAATCAGGAAGCATGGGTGGGTGGTGTGGGGGGAGGAAGTGTCAGAGTTTGAGGGAAATGGGGAGAAGAGACAGAGTGAGTGAATGGAAGAGAGAAATTAGGACCACCAGGAAGCTGCTTGATGTGAGAAGTCACGAAATTAAAGTGTTTCTGTACTTCTGTCCAGCCTCATTCAGCTTTACTGATGCTGAGCTGGCTCAGGCAGGGATTTTTGTTTTTCAGTTTATATTGTTTTTGTTTGTTTGTTTGTTTGTTTGTTTTTTTATGAAACAAAACCAGAGTGAGCTGGGGAGTATATGAAATGCCTTGATTAAAGTGGTAGACTACAGGGGCATCTGGGTGGCTCAGTGGTTGAACATCTGCCTTTGGCTTGGGTCATGATCCCAGGGTCCTGGGATCGAATCGTTCATTGGGCTCCCTGTGGGGAGCCTGCTACTCCCTCTGCCTGTGTCTCTGCATCTCTCTCTGTGTCTCTCATGAATAAATAAATAAAATCTTTTTAAAAAAGTGGCAGACCACGGAATTCAAGATAAATAACAAAGGCTAGAGCACAGTACCACTGTGGGGCAGTGAAGATATGGGTAGATAAACAAAATTGAGGTCCTGGTAGGTCAAAGGACTTCTGGTGTGGGGTTGCAGAAGGAGTAAGCTAGAAAACTTGGAGGATGGCTCTTGGAGACCAGAGTTCTTTGACATTGAGATCATGTAGGTATTGCAGTGGTTGGAAACAACAAAATCAGGGGGTTGGCCATACAAGGGAGGTACAGAATTCATGTGGAGCCGAGGTTATGGAGGACAGGGACCAAACAAGTGAAACATCATCTTCATAGATGGTGAAGAGTTACGGCTGTAGTAGTGTTGGGGAGAGCAGGTGAGTGATGGTGAGCAGGTTAAAATCTTCATGGAGTTCAGGGTTAGTCCAGGGTTTGGTAGATGATAGTAACAGAGTGGGGGTTCAGGTGGTATATTATGATATATAAGATTCAAAGTTGGGGGAGCCAAGAAGGAAAGAGGAGCATGATCTGGAAGCAGTGATGAGCAACAAAGAACAGGGAGCCATTTCCCTAAATCCAGGCTGAGGGCATGATCTGGTGTTATGGAGGTGGGCGGAGAGACTTGTCTAGGGAAGTTCTTCCTCCAAAAGCAAATGGAGATGTTTAAGGGGAGGGTCTAAGCACCCAGTGTATGACTGGTTAGAATACATAGCCTATAAACTAATCTACACAGAGAGAGACAGAGAGACCACACATACAGAGTGAGAGAATAAGTAGTCTAAATTGTTTTTTTTTTCAGTTAAAAGCAATTTTCACCTATTTAATTCCTATTAATCACACAGAATTCCTATTTAATCACAATGTGTAGGCTCCTTGTATATTTACTATGCAATCCCCACAGTAGGTGATCAATAAATGCCTGTTTATTGACTGATAAAAGAAAAATCTAATATTGGGTGGACACTTAAATGGTGTATAACATCATGGAAAAAGTGTAGCTAAATATGATTTGGAGAAAACTGCAGATTCATAGGCTTTATACTCCTGGAATGGAACCAGAAGTTTGCAGAACCTTTTGGCACTTAAAGCTTCTAGAGACATAGAACAGGTCATCTCCTGTGAGTGGGAGTTGTTTGAAACTACTGTGGATCTAGCGCTCTGTTAAGGATTTTGGCAAGGGTGTGAAGACAAGGAATTGGCCTTAATCCTACTTGTCTGTGAAAGAATACATCAAGAAGGACATTTCCAGAGTCCTCAACCTCTGTTCTTTCCATCATATGTGGGTTCTCAGAAGTCCAAGTAACTCCAGGGTTGGTGGAGGGCAAAATATGTCTGAGTTCTGTGTTTCTGTGGCTTCTATCCTGAGTGTTGACTTCTGTTGGACTCTGCCCACTGCAGTGGCTGCAGCCTGCCCATCAGATGCCTCTTCCTGCAGGAAACATCCCCCAGCTCACAGGAGCTCCTGCAAGGGCATTTCAGCCAGAAATCTGCAGATCTGGTGTTCACCCAGTAGGCAGAGTCCTTATGTCTCACAGAATCTCCAAGTCAAGGCTACCCTCACCCCTTCAGATCATCACTCAAAATAAGGCACTCCCTCCTGATGGAAACATTTTTCACTCTGTCCCTCATCTATGGCTCCTCCACCCATATCTGGAAGGTTTTTGTTTCAATTCTAGGACACTGATGTGAAGCTCCCCTGTGATCTGGTCAATGAGCTCTCCTGGTGGACTTCACCCAGGAATCCTCACCCAGGATGGCCAGCCATAGACAATTTCCCTCCCCGTTGGTGTTCTCCAATTCTAGAGACCCACCAAATACAAAATCATCTTCTTGGGAGCAGAGGAAGACTGCTCTAAAGATCCCAGGTCTTTCTGAATCATTGGGGGTAACTTTGAGGGCACTTCTCACACCCCATGGTGCAGATACTGGCATGTTCTGTTTAGCTTACTCTTGTTGTATAACCATACTGTGAACAAAGCCATCTGACCTAAAATATTTTCTTGTGGTGATTATATTTGTGTGCACCTAAGTGTTTGAGAGATTAATTTTTTTATTATTATTATCTGGAGAGTTCAGGGCCTGTTGAATCCAGTAGACAGTAAAAGGAACTTAATTCTTGTGCTATTCTTCTCCAGACTTGTCACAACATGGTATGCTGCAGAGGGTTACAAATTTGATAATAAAGAAGTCAGAGGACCTCTTTTTATTTAGATGAAGGTTCAGAAGACATTTATAGAAAATTCAGCATCTTTTCAAAATGTGGCATGGGGGATAATGACCGCTTTCTCCTGTTTATCAATGTACTAGAAATTAAAAACTGAGTCAGAGGCAAAAAAACAACTGAAACTACCCACTGAGAAAATAAAAAGTAAACCTGGTCTATTCTGCTGACTTTTTCTAGTCAGTTTTTAAGTAGTTTCTCCATTTGGATTCTGAAAGAAGCTTCCATGAAGTGGGGTCTCAGTATAATAGGAAGCAAACTGACCACTATTCAGGCATTATTGACTCCAGCCAACTCTGCTACCAGCTCTCTGTGGGATTTTGGGCACAAAACATATTATTTCTTTCCTATATTATTATTCTGTGAAATGAGAACATTGGTCTAGATTTGAGGTCTAGTAGATATATAATGTGGGTCACATTTTACATTTTCTAATTGCCACATCAGGTAAAAAAGCAATAGGCGAATTTTAGTTTAATGATACATTTTATTCAGTTCAATGTATCCAAGATATTATCATTTTAACATGCAATCCATATAAAAGTAACTATTAAACAGTTTTCCTATTCTTTTGTTTGTAAAATCTGGTGGGTATTTGTCCTAAGACCACATCTCAGTTCAGACAACCCACAATGCTAGCGCTCAGTGACCACATGTGGGAGTAGCCACTGAACTTAGCAGTTAAGGTGTAGAAAGTATCCAGGATCCTTTCTGGTCTGACATTCTGGGTATCCAAGTCCATGCCTTTAGAGAGATAGCTTTTGGTTTATTTTCTAAATTGTCCTCTTAACATAAAGTATCAGGAGCTGTAAGACCTATGAAAGAAGAATTATAATAGTTTATTGGTCCTGACTATATGCCAAATATTGTTTTTAGTACTTAAATACATTAACTTACATAATTCTCCTGGTAATGCAAGAATGTGGATACTATTCATCATGCCCATCCTAGAGATGGGAATGCAGAGGCATGGGAGGTTTAGTAAATGGCCAACATCACATCCAGGGGTGATGAGCAGAGATTTCTTTTCTTATTTTTTTTTAAAGATTTTGTTTATTTATTCATGAGAGACACACAGAGAGAGGGAGAGAGAGAAAGAGAGAGAGAGAGAGGCAGAGACACAGGCAGAGGGAGAAGCAGGGTCCATGCAGGGAGCCCGACGTGGGACTCGATCCCCGGCCTCCAGGATCATGCTCCGGGGTCACACCCTGGGCTGCAGGTGGCGCTAAACCACTGTGCCACTGGGGCTGCCCAATGAGCAGAGATTTCAATAGCAGAGTCTACTCCAGAGCCTGCTTCAGGACCCTCTCCAGTTCAAGCTTCTGTTTCCTGGAGCAGAAAGTGGCCAGACTCGTGTCCTAGGTACGAGTGCCATTAGTTTTGTCACTTCTTTCTGGAGGCTTTGAACTTCAGACCTTGCTTTCACCTAATGTGAATTGTTCTATACCTGCTGGGGTCCCATGGACCCTCATGCATCACAGGGACTGTAAGGCATAGGAGTTCATTTTCTTTGTCCATTTTTTAGTTCTCCTCACAAAGAGCAAACTGATAGGGATATAATTCCTTGAAAATGCCTTTGTCCTTATTATTTAGATATTTTCCTCCTTGTTGAAATTGAAGCTGTAGCTCCTGATGGCTTCCCTGCTTGTTGTCCCTTTGCAAAAATGGAAGAGCTCTGCCCAGTGGAGAAAAGTTTAGCAATCTGAACCTTCGAATTGGAGGATTAGTAGATGCAGTTGTGATAGATTTGGATTCTCTTGGGGTGGCTGCTTTTCAGTTAATAACACAGTTCCTTTCTGGAGACAGTGATAGTCTCCGAATGGCCACAGGCCATCATTAGGTCATTAGGTTGGCTTTGGAAGTAACACAATTCTCTTTGGCTACCTCTTACAGTTCAGTATGTTCTACTTCTGGGTTTTGAAGATCCCAGGGTGTTTCTGAACCATTTAGGGAGTCGACTCCAGAATAAGAGGCTCAAGGCATAGTCGACTCCACGTGGTGTAGGCCAGAGTTTGCTATGGTCTTCGCGAGGGTCCAGACTATGATTTGGTTCTCTACAAAAGGATTTAGAAAGTGGAAGCCTTCTTGGTCATGCCCCATGAATTTGTCCCAAACTGAAGATGATATAATATGAGTAGAGGTGAGAGAAAGTGAGTTCAGAAGGAAAGACGGAAAAGGATAAAACAGACAAATAATGTTTATTAAAGATATCATATACATTTCCAGGCTTCATATGTATAAAAAAGTTGAAAAAACTAAGTTTAAAGAGGCTATTTTTTATTTATTTATTTATTTATTTTTGTTAAAACTACATTCTGGATTGAATTGTATTTTTTTTTTTTATTGGTGTTCAATTTACTAACATACAGAATAACACCCAGTGCCCGTCACCCATTCACTCCCACCCCCCGCCCTCCTCCCCTTCTACCACCCCTAGTTCGTTTCCCAGAGTTAGCAGTCTTTATGTTCTGTCTCCCTTTCTGATATTTCCCACACATTTCTTCCCCCTTCCCTTCTTTTCCCTTTCACTATTATTTATATTCCCCAAATGAATGAAAAACAGTTAAAGAGGCTATTTACCAAAGATCAAGAGGCTAAAATCTCTTTTATTTCTAAACCTTTGATGGCAAGCCTTCTTCCTCTGACATGTTTGTGGTCATCCCAAGAGTGTGTTCCTCTCATTCTCTACCTTGGTATGATGTGCTGCCTTTACAGTGCATAGCACAAATTGGGACTATCTGTAAACCTTGAAGGTCTTATTGTGTCACAGGATCTAGCCTAGGCCTGGCTAGACCTGGTAAAGAAATCTGTGGATCACTGACTGGATGAGCAAATAAGAAAGTTCTCTAGTCTTCAAACAGCCTAATGATCCTGAGAAAGAGAAGGGAAGGAAGGAACTTATTTGGCAATGACACATGTTCTATATTCTGAAAATTTCCATTTTGTTTCATGGTTCAGAGGGAGTATTAAACTACATGGTTAAAAAGCATGTAAAATGTCAGAAAGAACATTGCTTTTTTTAAAAAAACAAACTAACTATAATTACACTTGGTTTAATTTTAAATGTTGCCAAATAGATCAGATCAAGATGCTTTCTATAGCCACCAGTTAATTTTTGAGTAAGCTCGCATGAGACTTCTTTTCGGGCAGTGTATATACAGTGCCCTGGTGCAGAATGTTCTAGGTTACTTCTGCTTCAAATTAGAATCTGTGAAGATGTCCATGCCATGAACCTCAACAGATCTTTTTGTGTACTAGTACAGGATTTTATGCAAAGTTTTTAAAGGAGCATTTGATGTTACCAAAACTATTTCTATTTTGTGATATATTTCTTTTAAATAATATTGTTACTAAAGACATTAGCTTCAAAAAATAAAAATATGGTTACACAGAAAAATGTGGCTATATGGGAAAAACTCTCAAATAAAGATCTTGATGGATTTTAGAACCAGGAATGCTTTTTCAGTTCGGAATTGTGAATTAATTTTTTTGTGGTATACTGCTCACAGAACATTACACATTAGAATAAAAATCTCCCCCTTGTGTCTTAGTTTATGGCATATTGTGATCTTAATTTAAGAATGACAAGGATTTTCCATATCCACCTTTTCCATAGGATGAATAAATAATAATCCTTTGGGGTACCTGGGTGGCTCAGTTGGCTAAGTGTCTGACTTCATCTCATGATCCTGAGGTCCTGGGATTGAGTACCACGTGAGGCTCCCTGCTCAGTGGAGAGCCTGCTTCTCCCTCTCCCTCTGGCAGTCCTTCTGCTTGTGCTCTTTCTCTCAAATAAATAAGTAAAAATCTTTAAAAATTTTCCAAAAAATAATCCTTTAATCTCATTCTCAATTTCAGAAGAACTATCAAGTTGATTTAATTGCATACTTCTTTTTTATTGTAAAAATAAGCTATTTTGAGTATTCGTTAATGCAAGCAAAAACAACTTGAAAGTTTGCATTTCATTTATTTTGTAAATGAAGGCTCAAATTAAGAAGTGTGAGTTGAAAACAATATATTTTTGTTATGCTCTGTAACCTATAACAAAAATAGTTAAGATTACATATAAGAAATTAATTGAATATACAAAAATATCTCAATGATCTCTCGATAAACTTTCCTGAGACTTCTGTTCAATTACATGTAGGATATACTTAAGGCTGAATCTTGATGTGTAATTTCAGATATCTCCTTCTTTATCGGCCCTATAAATAACATGTAAATTTCCAGCTTTCACTTTTTTACAAATTTTTGTGTGTGTTTTTAAATCTAGAGACCATCCCAAGTGAGCTAGTCTAATTTAACACAGGGTATACTTAAAAAATATTAGATCTTGGCCTGTGAATTTTCTTATATCATCCTGTAGAGTGTGAGTTCCCACGAGGGCAGTCATCTCTGCTGTTTTGTTCACTGATGTATACCAAGTGCCTAGAATAGTGCTGGGGACATGGTAGGTCCTCCCTACTTGTTTGTTGGATGAATGAATGACCTCACTGGGGAAACATCTGGGCTCTCAGGCACCTGTGCACTCGCTTTCTTTTTCTCTCTGTACTACCCTGATTTTGAGTCACAATCTCTAAAACTTCAAATCAGCTTCTTTCGCCTCCCAACAAATCAAATTAATATGTTTTTACTTTCATTTTTAATGACATGATATAAGGAAACCCACGTTAAGTGAAATGTTACCCCCTAAATCAGAATCCCATTATTTTCATCAGTACACCTGTATTGCAAACTATTAATCAATAGTTACCACTCTGTTCTAATTTCATTGATAGAAATTTGTGAAAAACTTTTTTCTCTTGTTATAGAAGCACTTGGAGAATATCCTTGGGTTTTGCCTGTTAGCCCGTAGATTGGCCAAATATTGGCCAAAATATTCAAGGCTTGGAGACAAATTTGTCACTTTAAATGAAAGGATTCATAATGATGATTCAAGTTTCCACCTTGAAAGCTAGATAAAGAGCAATTAGTACTGAAAGAGCAGAAAGATGGAAAGATTAGAATTTAGGATCAAACACAGTATTCAAAACCAGTGGTGGAAAAAATTCAAACTGACTTATGCCTCCACAACTATGGAAAATGTAGCCACATATAAACTCCAACTGATAAGAAACAATTCCAAGAAATTCCAAAACACAATATTAAAAAATGAATAGCTTAGAATTAAAATTCCACATAATTTTTTAAATGCATGGGGGTGAGAAGAATTTGATACATATGAGTATGTGACTGACTATCCTGTTCAAGTCAGGGGGATCTAACACAGGGTTCCAGAATTGATGTTAAAAAGAAAGTATGTTTAAATGTTTTTGCTAAGCACTAAGGTGAGTCAACTGAAGAATATAAAAGACTATGTATTAGTTTTCACAATAAATTTTTTTTTTATAACTTTTTTTTTTTAATATTTTATTTATTTATTTAGGATAGTCACAGAGAGAGAGAGAGAGAGAGGCAGAGACACAGGCAGAGGGAGAAGCAGGCTCCATGCACCGGGAGCCTGACGTGGGATTCGATCCCGGGTCTCCAGGATCGCGCCCTGGGCCAAAGGCAGGCGCCAAACCGCTGCGCCACCCAGGGATCCCAGTTTTCACAATAAATTTGAATGGGAGAGATTTATTGCCAGTTTGGGACAAAATAAGAATTCAGCTAAAAGACGTTTACAAGGACACATACCAAAAATAAAACAAAGACACACGATATGCTGAGTATGTTAGAAGCACTAGACCAATCTTTTTGCATGGATCAGCTCATTTAATCCTCAAAATGACATTATGAACTAAGCACAATTACTGACCCAAGAATGGACTCCAGAGACTGTACTTTTAACAGCTATGCTGTATAAAAGCAAAAAGTAAATGCATGGCATAAGAAAGATCTATCAGGAATAGGTTAATAAAAAAATAAGAAGCCTGGCAAGTATAAAATCAGAAATCCAGCTGAAAATCATTAAATGGGACAAATAGAGACAAAAATTATATCCCATGAAGAGCACAGATAATACTCTACCCTTACTAACAGAGTTTCTAAGAACACAAAACAAAACTGGGTGACTAGGAAGAAATTTATAATCCAATTTGAATATTATAATGCCTAATTTTCAGAATTAATTTTTCAAAAAAAATTTGAAAAAAAAACCCCAAAGTTGTAACTACAATTAACATTTGATCTGATAGACACACACAGGATTCACTATAGCAATGGATTAATGTTAATAATGTAAGCTGAACCCTTTCTACTCAATAGACAAATGGCCACGTAGAAAAGCGTACTTACCATTTACACTGGTGTGGATGGAACTGGAGGGTATTATGCTGAGTGAAATAAGTTAGTTGGAGAAAGACAATTATCATATGGTTTCACTCATATGTGGTATAAGAAACATCACAGAGGATCATAGGGGAAGGGAAAACTGAATGAGAAGTCATCAGAAAGGAAGAAAAACCAGAAGAAACTCTTAACTCTGGGAAACAAACTTCGGGTTGCTGGAGGGATGGTGAGGAGGGGGATGGGGTACCTGGGTGATGGGCACGAAGGAGGGCACGTGATGTGATGAGCACTGGGTGATATATGCAACTGATGAATTATTGAACACTGCATCTGAAACTATATGGCTGATTGAATTTAAATTAAAAAGTGTACAAAATATAAACAAGCACATCAACAGAAAAAGTTGAAATGTTAATACAACTATGAAATCACATGTTATCTCAGTTACTGGGGAAACAAATGATAAAATCAATGATATATATGTATATCAGTTACACACATATATGTTTATGTTTGTGCATAAACAGATTGATAATATGAATATGCCTTGTCTAAAGTAGTGCAGAAATGGACACTTGCATTTTTTCTTTTTTCTAAGATTTTATGTATTTATTTATGAGATATATATAGAGAGAAGCAGAGACATAGGCAGAAAGAAGTAGGCTTGCTGTGGGGAGCCCGATGTGGGACTTGATCCCAGGACTCTGGGATCATGACCTAAACCAAAGGCAGACAGACACTCAATCACTGAGCCACCCAGGCATCCTGAGAGTTGCATTTTTTTTTTAGTAGGCAGCTTTTCACAGACCGTGTAACAAACAATTTGGTAACGTGTCTCATATTAAGTACACGTCTCCCATGACCAGCACTTGCCCTTTCAGCATCCACCACACCAAAGGAATAAACCATGTGCGGTAAGGCATGTGCATGAAAAATCCTCTGCAACCTTGTTTGCATTAATGACAATCTGAAAAACACCTAAATGTCTGTCAATAAATGAGTGGCTGAAAATCTAGTAAATCCATATTATGTCATGCGTTAGTTATGGAGACATTAAAGGGAAGGGGTATAGCAGAATGTGCTACTATGAAAGACTGCTAAGTCATTTTGTTATGCTAACAAACAAGAAGGTATACATAAGAAATTTCTCTCTCGACTCCTTACTCTGGGAAACGAACAAGGGGTGGTAGAAAGGGAGGTGGGCGGGGGGTGGGAGTGACTGGATGACGGGCACTGAGGGGGGCACTTGATGGGATGAGCACTGTGCGTTATTCCATATGTTGGCAAATTGAACACCAATAAACAATAAATATTGTAAAAAAATTAAAAAATTAAAAAAAAGAAATTTCTCTCTCTATCCATGCTGTATTACTATGGACAGATACATATTATGAAGAGTGGCTCCTCTTGGGGAAGAGATAACAACCCGGTGACAGCATGAAGCAGGGGGAGTGAAGGAAGAATTTCCGTTTTTGCTCTAGTTCTGCATGGTTCTATTGTTTCACAAATAGCATGATGTCACATATTAATTTTGCAAGTAAAATAAAACAAATATACTAAGGACATAATCAAATATTTCTTGAGTAGGTTAAAATTGTTTTCTGTTACCATTTAATTTTGCAGATTATAAGAAATACATTTTCAACATTAATTTGTGAACGTTTTCACAACGTTAGGAATTTTAAAATCTACTTCACTGCTAAAGGGACGGCCAGTGACGTTTTTGACTCTTTTGGCTACTGGATTATTATTTGCTTTGCACTTTCGAGGATTTATTTTCAATTTTACTAGATACTGTGCTCTCCCATATTTTTATCATGTGTCTGGCAACAAATTTGTGGAGTAAGTTGTCATAGTAACACGGTAACAGCTGCAACAGGGGAAAATGAGTTGGCCTCGATTCCGTTTTGCTTTCGTTGTACTGAGAGCTGAATCAACCTGTGAAGACAAGGCAGCTCTTCCACAGGTGATTCGTTCTGGGTCTGTTCTGCATATTCACACAAGCAGCGTGTACAGCATGATTGGTAACGCCCCTCCCTGTGTGGTAAGATCTCCAGGACGGTGCTTCTCTAAGCAGAAAACCGCCCCGCCGAGCCTCTCCCGTCTGTTGCCCGACGGCCGCGCTTCCCGGGCGGCGCAGGTTCTGCAGCCCCGCCCCGCTCCGCACCTGCCGGCTGGGCCTCGGCTGCCCGACCCCGCCCGACCCTGCCTGACTCTGCCCGGGACGCGTTCGGCCTCTAGTCCGGGCTCGCTCATTCGCCGCCCCGCCCCGTCGGGACCCGCCCACGCCCCGCGCCCTCGGGGCTCCGAGGCCGAGGCCGGGGACGGGCGCTGACTCCGTCTGGGGACCCGAGCCCTCACCGGGAGTCGGGCGCAGGGAGGACACAAGCCCGCCCCCGCCCCGTGCGGAGCGGGGGGAGGTTCCAGAAACCCCACCTGCAGCCGCCCGGAAGGTATATCCGGCTCAAGGACGCTCCCTGCTGGCGTTGTCTCCAGGCCCCAGAACCTAAGGCCATGCCCACCTTCGCTCTGGTCCCCAGTGCGTGTACTCCACAGGGGCCGGTGTCCCTCGGCCGCCCGCCTGTCCCTGCCAGGCGCCCTGGGCTCCACCTGCACCAGGAGGCCCTCCTGAGGCCGGTGTCCCTTGTCTCCACTGCGGGGCACCTGACCGGCACTCGGGCACGACTTGGTTTCTCTTCCACCTTTTCTGGGGCTGACAGAGACTCATTGTATTTGCCATAATCAGTCTCCCAGAGGCTCTCTTTTTATTCTCCCAGCACATTTCTCTCCATGACTCATTATTATGCAGCAGTATGATTCAAGGGCACAGAAAGTGGCATCCATGTCAGGCAGGGACCATGACAGGGACTTGTAGTGGAAGAGGAGGTAGAGAAGTAGGAGAATGCGCCAGCAGATGGGCCAGAGGGTGGGACAGGTCGGCCCACCAGGGTGCAGGCAGTCCTTGGAAAGAGCCATCAGTGTGCAGGCCTGTGCAAAGTTCTCTAACGTCCAAAGCCAGGAGGACTGGGCTATGAGAACACAAAATTAAGACAATAGTTTAGCTCTGATGGATGATCTTAAGCCACATACAGGGAGGACCAGCTTGGTTGACTCACCGTGAGGAAGGCAGGCAGGCACTGGGAGGTGAGGGCCAAAAGCAGAGCATGGTGGTCAGCTGGGGAAGCTGGGAGGCCTGAGGGTGGTGGGCAGCCTGGTGTCAGGTGCACCTGGGTTTTTTCTTTCTGCACCTGCTCAGACATTTAAGGGACATGGTTTGAAAAATCACTCATGCAAATGTCATTCTGTAATTAATGAGTGTAAAAATAGCACAGCTTCCCCCACACTTCAGAAATGAAAGTCTTTTGTTAAAAATTGTCTCCTTAAGCCTTGTGTACCCACCTCCCCTTATTCTTAGCCCATTGGGGAACAATGATTCCTTGACTTCTGAGGTAAGTCTGGTGACCCCGAACTCTTCGCCTGTGTCTCAAAAAACACTCTGGCTGTATAACTTTACACTATAAAATAACCCCAGTCTATAATATGGAGAGAAAACCTGCTTTCCCAGGCCTGAGCAGGTGCTCATGGTTTGCCACACTGAAAACCTCTCTGTCCCCCTGGTCTACCGTGTCCCCTCCTATAGCTCAGCCCACCTGTGCCCAGAGGGTCCCAGCCCAGACCTCTCCCCTGGGCTCTGCCTGATATGTCCATCCCCAGGGGAACACATGCTCCCAGGTATCTGGTGAGTGCCAGAAGTGTTAACACACTGAAAGCCCCCACCGATGCGTGTTTTTGCATGAGTCACCATCTCTCCCTCCACCCAGTCAGAATGTGAGAACCTTCTTGCCAAACTCCCTCTCTGCATCCACATCCAGGTAGCGCTTCTGCTGTATTTTCCCTATTGTCTCCTTCTTCTCGCCCTCTCTTCTCACCACTGCCTCAGCTCCTCTCTCAGCACACGACGCGCCCTTCCAGCTGGTCCCTGTCCAACCCCAGGTGTCAGGCAGACACCTGCTTCTGTGTCTCTGCTGCTTTAATCCCATCCACACCTGTGCATGCATGTTTCCCTTTGATACGTGCACCTGCACTTCTTGTATATGTGTGTGTATGTGTATGTTAGGAAGGTGGCGTGTGTTTTCCATTTCTGTGGCAGGTATAGAAAGGGAAAAAGGGTAGAGAAGGCCTGCACTTCTGAGCAACAGATTTTCAAAGGCTAAAATAATACCTTTTAAAATAAATCAAAGCATCTTCATGTGTAAAATTGAGAAATGGTGAAAATCAACTGCTAAGAACAATTTGTCAACTATCTCCCTATCTACATGTCCCTAACTCCTAAGTTGTGGGTTACGGAAACATTTAGCAAACAGTCTGCACTTGGCATGGGACACCCATGGGGGTGTGGGGGGACTTTGATTTTCTTAGTTGCTGCCACTAATTGTGCTGCGCCAAACCTTCCTTACCTGTTTAGCAGCAGTTTCTTCAATATTGTCTTGATCCCATCTGCCAGCTTTACAAAATCCAGTTTCAAATTCCAGTCTGATGTCCAGCCCAAAGTTGTTTTCTCTATCCTGGATGGCCAGGCCAGTGGCTCCAGGGTCCCGGAGTGGGGAGGGTCTGGTCTGTTCACTCACTCCTTCATCTTCCTACTCCAGCTCTGGTGAATGGAGGAAGGAGTCAGAGCCCAGTTCTGTGACATCTCCTTCCCTTAATCTTTGCGGAGCCTAACTCTTCTGGCTAGGGGTTACGGGAAACCGTGGATAGGGAATGTTGAGTATGCCCTAATTTTATGGACATGGCGCCATCTTAGGTCTGTTGGTTCTGGCCTCTGCTGCCTCTCTGGAGGCCCTCTACTGGCCATCCGTATCCTCTCTGTGTGAGGGGGGCATCCAGAAGGTAGAAGCCCAGAGTGAAGATAAATGGAGCCCTCAGGACGACTGCTGGCATAGGCAGAGAGCACAGCTCTTCTAGATTTTTGGAAAATGTGAAAACATGAGGGCAAGATCCATGCAGTCTCAGGATCCTCAGCTTCCTTTCTGTCCAGAGTGAGTGTGTAGGTGTGGGGGAAAGCCATTCCTTTTTTGAGGAGGCTCATGCTGGCCATGTCTGGCTGAGGCTGATGGATGAAACCATAAACCCATCTCTGGCAAGAATGGTTACACATGCAGAGTTGCTGTCTTTGAACTAACATCTTGGAAAAAGCATCTGAGTCCCCAGGGTTGCAATGCAGAATACACACAACTTCACCTGAGTAGGAGGAAGTATCCTGTGTGTGCGCACGTGCTTGGAAACGTATAGAACACAGCAGGAGCTTGTTCTGGTCATGTGACTCTTGGGATGCTAACCTGAGGAATGGGTGTCGAAGACTTAATTTCTATTATTTGTCCTTTGATTTTATTGAAATCTTGGGTCACGCCTGTGCATCACTTAGTTGAAACAAAAGAAAATGGAAAACAGAGAGAGAACATAATGTAAAAGTAGGAGAACTGCCATATTGCCCAGCTGCTATAATTAAAACCAAACACTAGAGAATGGAATTTGCATAAGAAAAGACTTACACCATAGTTACATGAGTACAGAGAATCCACAAAGGCAGTAATGTTTCAGTGACTGAACTATTCTGTTTTGCTTACCTGCAACTGTGTCAAGCTAAAGGGTATTTAGTGAAAACCCTTTCAGGTTACCCATTACAGTGTTTCAGAATAATATATTTTTTCTTTCAATGCATTAGAAAAAACCCTTTGATTTATGCATAAATAACAACTAACAAGAAATAAGGGATTTTTTCCCTCTAGATTTTTCAAATAAAAGTTATCTTTGGCTTGAAAATAGCTAGTAAAATTGGAAGCGAGATTTTTTTTTTTTACAAGAAGTTAAAAGTGTCTAAGAACAAGAGTTTAGCATGAAAGTAATTCTTCAACCATAGCTAATGGTATTCCACCAATCTTTATGCAATTCAGAAATGCAGACAGAAAATTATACTAGAGAACAGCCCAGGGGAGAAAATGAGCCTTTTTTTAGTACAACGTGGCTTTCTCATTTGAACTCAGTATGTCAGATTTATTTACTGATACATCTAAGCTCACATAAACCTCTTTTTCTCCCTCCCGCCCTCAGAATTGAAATGGACTTTTAAAAGATATGCATTCCTGGCAAATGTTCTAAATAATTCAGAAAAAAGTTACAGTCTCTAGTAAGCAGCATTCCCAGATACTCAGCCTCCCTATTCCCTTCATCAACTGCTTTTTCACTGAATGCTGGCACGTAGAGGTCTGCGCACTGCCTAGCACTAGGTGTTATCGTGTACATGTGCAAAACTGTTCAGTCTTTGATGTAAGGCCATTTAAGATATTCCCCAGTCTTTGTTCTGATAAAATAATTGTATATGCGTCTTCAGGCATGCTCCCATTAAGGTAAGGATATTTTTATGTTGGCTTAATATTTATCTCCACCTGATTTCCTGAACAAACTTTTTCCAATTGTGGTTGCCAGTGTAAAGAATCACATTGTACGGCAAGCGTATTACTTAGATTAAATGTATTTAAGAGTATGTAGATTATACATAGCCAAGAATATTTAAATTTTTTTAATTGCAGAGTACTTCTCAGGCACCATATGCAAATTGCAGTTCCTTGCTAATTGACGAGTTCTCCCAGAAACCCGGATTTGGATCCAAAGTAAAGAGAGTAAAAACAAAAACAAAAACAAAAAAAAACAACAACAAAAAAAAACAAAGTAAAGAGAGTATGTAATCCACATTACTTGGGATGTTACTCTGTTGTGTGTTTTGTGCTTCTGATATATAATAGGAAGGATTTAGCATATGTGTTGATTTGTCTTTTAATCTATTTGTGTGTATATATATATATATTATTATTATTATTATTATTATTATTATTATTTACCTAAGTGCTGTTACTGTTCAAATTCACACGATGCTCCAAAGCTGAGTCCATCTTAGCCTGGTCAGTGGCATAAACCTCAGAACTCCATGGAATTCAGACAGAAGTCCCATTCTTTCAAGGAAATAAGCAAGCTCTGTGGAGAAGTATTTCTCTGGGGCCCAAATGGGGTTAGTTATAAAAACAGGTGCTTCGAGTTTTGGTTTTGCTGAACCAGCAATAAATATGAGTGAAAGACAAGTCCAGGTGTTCTTTAATACATTTTTGTTTTATAGTGTAGTGTACCCTCTAAAATAGGGCTAGCAAACTATTTCTGTAATGGGCCAGGTAGCAAATATTTTAGATTTTGTGAGCCAAGAGACAAGATTGAGAATGTTTTGAAGGTACTTAATTGTTTTTCAATAAAACTATATTTATGAGCTTTGAAATTCCTAAGATTTTCATGTGTCATAAAATATTTTTCTCCCTTAGACTTTATTTATTTAGTGTTTCAAGTTTTTATTCAAATTCTACTTAGGTAACAGACAGTATCATATTAGCTTCAGGAGTAGAATATAGTGATTCATCACTTACATATAACACTCAGTGCTCATCACAACAGGTGCCCTCCTTAATCCCCATCACCCAGGTAGCCCATCCCCCACCTCCTCTCCAGCAGCCCTCAGTGTGTTCTCCATGGTTAAGAGTGTCTCTTATGGTTTACTTCTTTCTTTTTTTCTTTCCCCCTATGTTCACCTGATTTGTTTCTTAAATTCCACATATGAGTGAAATCATATATTTGTCTTTGACTTATTTTGCTTCCCATAATACCTTCTAGTTCCATCCACATCATTGCAAATGGCAAGATTTCATTCTTTTTGATGGCTGAGTAATATTCAATTGTATATATACATACCACATATTCTTTATCCATTCATCAGTCAATGGACATTTGGGCTGTTTCCATAATTTGGCTATTGCATATAATGCTGCTATAAACATCGGGGTGCATGTGCCCTTTCGAATCAATATTTTTGTATGCCTTGTAGTATAATTGCTGGGTTATAGAAAGAGGAACCCTCTTATACTGTTGGTGGGAATGAAAACTGGTGCAGTCACTGTGGAGAACAGAATGGAGGTTCCTTGAAATGTTAAAATAGAACTATCCTATGGTTCACCTTTAGATTAAAAAAAAAAAAACCTTTTCAAATATGAAAAAAAAGTTTAGTTTGCAGATTATACAAAAATAGATCATAGGCCTGTGGAGCCTCCTCTAAATGTAGAGCCTAAGGCAAGTCTTCCTCTTGATAGAAATATATTCCTGGATCTTTATAAAAATCTAATGTGGGAGTTATTCTACCCACGATAATAATGAATAAATTGTTTCCTGTTCTGGGGGGATTCATTTTACCACCTCTTTTTCGTATGTTATACTTACCAAACTTGGTGACAGTATAGTTGAGAACATTTTTTTAAAATTAATACACTTTATCTCTTAGAGCAGTTTTAGGTTTATTTATTTAAAAGATTTTATTTATTCATGAGAGAGACACAGAGAGAGAGGCAGAGACAGAGGCAGAGGGAGAAGCAGGCTCCTTGCGGGGAGCCCTATGTGGGACTCGATCCCAGGACCCTGGGATCACGACCTGAGCTGAAGGCAGACGCTCAACCACTGAGCCACCCAGATGCCCCTAGTTTCTGGACTTCGTAATTCGTTTCTCTTTACCACTGAATTCTATCCCATGGTATGGATATAACACAATTTATTTATCTACTCACCTGTTGAAGGGCACCTTCCTTGCTTCCACATTTTGGCAGTTATGAATGAAGCAGCTATAATCATCCATGTACAGGTTTTGTGTGGACATTAAGTTTTCAATTTGAGTAAATACCAAGGAGTGCAATTGCCAGATCCCACGGTAAGTAAATGTTTAGTTTTGTGGGAAACTGCTAACCTGTCTTCCAGAGCGATTACACCATTACACATTCCTACCAGCAATGAGTGAGGGGTCTTGTGTCAGCACTCGATGGTGTCACTGTTACTAGTTTTGGCCATTCTAACGGGGGTGTAGTAGTATTTAATTTATGTTTTAGTTTGAAATTTCCTAATGACACAGGATGTTGAACATCTTTTCATAGGCTTATCAGTCAACCGTATACCTTCTTTGGTGAGGTGTCCATTCAGATCTTTGCCCATTTTTTGAATCACGTTTTTTGTTTTCTTACTGTTGAGTTTTAAGTGTTCTTTGTGTATTTTGGATAACAGCCCCTTAGCACATACATCCTTTGCAAATATTTTCTCCCAGTCTGAGGCTTGTCTTTTCAATATCTTAGCAGTGTCTTTCACAAAGCAAAAGTTTTAAATTTTAATGAAGTTTATTTCTTTCATAGATCTTGCTTTTGGTGCCATATCAAAAATTCATCACTGAACTCAAGGACACCTAAATTTTCTCCTATGCTCATTTCTAGGAGTTTCATACTTTTGTTTTTTACATTTTGGTCTATAGGCCATTCTGAGTTAATTGTTGTGACAGATGTAAGGTCTTTGTCTACATTCATGTTTTTGTATGTGGGTGTCTCATTGAAGAGACTATCCCTTTTCTATTTAACTACCTTGGATATTTTTTCAAAGATGAGTTGACAACACAGTTGTTTCCCCCTGACCCACAGGGTGTGTGTTCTTCCAAGGTCCCTAGTGGACTATTGAAATTGCGGATTATAATGACCCTGTATATTCTATGTTTTTTTCCTGTACATACACACCTATAATAAAGTGTAATGTATGAATTAGGCAAAGGAAGAGATTAACAACAATAAATAATAGAAAAATAAAGCAATTAAACAATATGCTGTAATAAAATGTATGTGAATATGGTCTCTTTCTCTCTCAAGATATCTTACTGTATTGTCCTCACCCTTCCTCTTGTGATGATGTGAAATGATAAAGTGTCTATGTGATGAGATGAAGTGAAGTGAGTGAGGTAGGCACTGTCACATAGCGTTAGCCTACCGTTGACTTGTCTGTCAGAGGGGAGATCATCTGCTCCTGGTCGCTGTTGACCTCAGTAACTGAAACTGCAAAAAGCAAAACCCTGGGTAAGGGGGGACCACTGCAGGGTCCATTTCTAGGATCTCTATTCTGTATCATCAATCTATTTATCTATTCTTTCACCAGTATTATTTTGTCAATTTTTCATCCATTTTCCTGTCTTGATAATTGTAGCCCTACAGGGAGTTTTGCATTGTTCTTTAATATTGTGTTGGCTGTTCTTGGTCTTTTGCCTTTCCATATGTTTTTTTAATTAGTTTGTTGAGAACATTTTTTAATTGAGACCACAATCATGGAGGCATTCATATGGGGAAAATTGATTTGTCTACTTAGTATAGTTTAGTAATTAAAATTTCTTTCCAAAACAGAAACAGTATTAACAAAGGTAACAGATGTGTTATAAACATCACAACAGTATTTGCAATAGCTAAGCTGATAATGGATTAATTTTGGAGCATATAGAAGCTATTTACGTAAGAAAATGTAGGGGAAAATATCTAAACAGACAATTCACAGAAAGGAAATCCTGAATAAATTACTAATAAGTACATGTGGAGAAGCTCGATCACACCAACAATCAGGGAAGTGCAAATCAACAAAACTTTGGGAAACCACCCTGTCAGTTGGCAAAAATTACTAGCTCTTGTCAAGTGACTGTAAGAGTATGGAGTCTCAAACATGAAACACAGTTGGTAGGACCATGATGCCACTAATTCAGGCATTATGAAAAATAAGTTGGCAGTATGGAGCAAAATTACATATGTGCAAACACTAAGATCAATATGTTTCATATATTCATGTTCCTGAAAAAGTGTATTATGATAATTGTTGAAGCACAGCTGGTGCTTATAGAAGCAAGGAGTTAAACTCAACCTGTGTATCTATCTTTATAAGAATGGACTAGACACCTGTGACATATGCATCAGGTGGAATAGTATGCAACACTTTAAAAAATGTAGTAAAATTAAAACATATATAAAAACATAAAAATGTAGTGATGAATAAATTGGGAGTATGAGAATTAAGTCTTTAAGCTAAAAATAGACACACATAATACTATCCCCTTTAAAGGATACACAGCATCTAAATAAGCTAGAGACAGATGGTGGCTTCATAAGCTGCAGACTGAATAAATGAGAGTGGGTTCCTACGGGTGGGAGAGGATTAATGCTTCTGATAACAGTGAATTTGGAACGTAGACAGTTCTTCTGCTGAGTGAATTAGAAGTATGCTTGAAATATAAAACAGGCCTTTTTGTAATTTATGAAATGCTAAGGATGTCACTAGAAATCACAAAGCCCACAATAAGGAGACTAACAGAATCTAGCCAAGCAAGCCTAAAACTCAGGTACTCAAGGCCATGTTTATCTCCGCAGTATTTGCTCACAGGAAAGTAGCAGATTTAGACTGAACTGACTTGCAATACCGAGCAGATTGTTTTAATAAATTTTTCATTCAAAATAATTTTTGATTTGCAGAAACTTGAGAAGATTCTCTACTTGTTCTTTAGTGCTCCCCATTTCCTCGATGCTGTCATTTTACCTAAGTATGGCACAGTTGTCAAATTTAAGAAACCAACTCTCCTGTTTTCCATTCATGGAACAGTCTAGCTAACTTGTTAGGTTGTAAGTAAGGCAAATTCTCAGACCCTTCATATTTCTTGGCAGGAGACAGTAAAAATTAAGGACTGAATAAAAAATCAAGTTAAATGGCAGATTAAGCCCAGTTAAATAGACAGTTGGTGAAACAACTCAGAGGATATCAAGAATGCAGCATAGATAAAATGATGATATATAATGACTAGATGGAGGTGATAAGGAAGAAGAGAGTGTAATCTAACATAGATTTAATTAGAATTCCAGAACAAAAGAAAGAAAAAATGGGCAAAGGAACTCATTTGAAGGGAGAATTTATTTTTAAAATTACATAAAACACCCTATTGTTTTGCACACTATACAGCAAACTACCCCCCTAATTTACTGGCTTAAAACAAGCACATTTTATTACTTCTCATAGTCTGGGGGCTCAGCGTGGCAGTTCTCCTCCAGTATGTCCCTGGGGCACCAGTCATCTTGGGGCTTGATTGCGCTGGAAGGTCTTTGATAGTTGACTTAAGTGACTGGAAGTGTTTTATGGTCATTGGCTGGGAGCCTAGTGGGAGCTAGAGGAGCACACCTCAGTATGGCCTTCTTCTGAGCTTTTGCTGTCCTGGCATGGCAGCTGGGGGCCGGGAGGGACCACCACAGAGGGAGCGCAGAGTCTTGGATATTTTATGACAACAGTAGTTTTGAAGCCAGAGAGGACTAAATGGAGTTAAAATCCTGAGGATATGCATTGTCTAGAAGGATTGTAAAAAAGCAATATTTTAAATAATGTAGGTATAATCTCATAGTTCATATCATGAAAAGTTATTAAAAGCACAGAAACAGAATCTTTAAAAAAGGGGGGTTACTTTGACATTAAAAGAGATTATAAACGAAAAGTGAAAATGAGTGTGTTAAAAGAACAGTGAACAGGAGGTTCAAGTAAAAAGAAAAGTATAAGACACTAAAACATAAATGCATCAGTAGGCTGAATGTTTTTGTTGGAAGAAAAAGTCCATTGGTGTGGAAAAAAAGACAACTATTTACTCTTTATCAGAGACATATTCATAAGAAGCAGGAAGGTACAAAGAAAAAGAAAATATGTGGAATACAAACACTAACCAAAACATCCTCTAGTGTCTATATTAACAAAAGAGAACATAGATTCAGGAAGGAGATAAGGGAAATATCAAACGATGAAAGATTCAATTTATCAGAAATATATAACAAGTCAATTTTTATGTATCTGATAGTGCTCTGAATAAGGCAAAATTTGACAAACTACAAAGAGAAACTGATAATCCCATAGTCAAAGGGAAATATATTAATATACATTTCTTAGAAAGCAACACAACAGGCAGATAAAACAACAGGTTACAAAGGATTTGGTTAACATGATTAACAAAATGGTCTTAATGGAAATGTAGAGAAAGCTGTATTCAACATCTACACATTGCTTTCTATAATGCATGGAATTTTTTAAGAAGATTTTTATTTATTTGAGAGAGAGAAAAAGAGAGAGAGCACAAGCAAGGGCCATGTGGTCTTGTCACAACTACTCAGCTCTGCCCTTATGGAGTGAGAGTGGCCATGGACAACATGTAAACAAATGTGTGGGCCTGTGTCCCAGTAAAACCTTATTTGTAAACACAGGCTGTGGGCTGGATCCACTGTCCTCAACAGCAGCCAGAGCATGCAGAGCCTGGTAGAAAGTTTTTCTTTATTTCCAGGTCAGTGTAAATCCAGGTCAGTTAAAACACCATTATCTGACCTTGGTTAAAATACAAACACAGGAACAAAACCCATACACCAAAACCCATAATTTTAGCTTCTCTGTGAAGAAGACATGGAGGAACAAGAATGTAAACAAAGAGATGGGACAGAGCATTACTGAAGCTCGGGGAGGGTCAAGGATGCTTTCGACCAGGGGTTGGCACACTATGGCCAGAAATTTCTGGAGGGCCAGAAACTTAAGAATGATTTTTACATTTTTTTGGATGGTTGCAAAAAGAGAAGACCCTTCAAAACAGAGATCATGCGTGACCTGCAAAGTCTGCCATATTTACTATCTGGCCCTTTCGAGAAAATGTTTGTGGATATCTGACAGTGTTGAAGATGTTTTGCCAGTGAGGATGACATGACTCACAATTATCCTGCAGGGTCAGAGCTGAAGGAAAAGGAAGACTTCTCTATTGAACTTCCTCCTCATTGTCTACACTTGGAGCTCAAATTTAAGATGTTTGCAATGGACGTTCTTGATTTCCTCTCCCAACTTTTCCTTCTCTGAGTCTCCCACCTCTCAATAAACGACAGCCCTGTCCTTGCTTTGCTGGGCCCCAAATCTGTGGAGTGACCTTTACTTGTCCACATCGGTCTGTAAGTCATCTCTGCTACTGATACTCCAAGCATTTCCATAATCTAGCAACTTCTCAACATCTCTGTCTAGCTTCATGCAAAAGCCTCCCCCCCTGATATTCTCCCTTCTTGTCTCCTTTATCCTCAATTCTGTTTTCAACTCAGCAGCCAAATTGTCCTGTTTAGACATAATTCATCACAGGAGTAGGAGAATCAATATTGAAGAAAAATAACAAAAACAAAAGACTTAACTTGTCAGATATGATGATTTATTATGAAGCTACAGTAATTAAAGCAAATAGACCAGTAGAACAGGCTAGGCTGCCCAGAAATAACCCACCCATAAAAGGTCATGGGATTTATGACATTGCTTTGCAGCTAGGAAAAGGAGGTATTTTGAAAAAATATAGATTTGAGATAATTGGCTGTCCCCGTGAATATAAAGAATGTTGACCATTTAGCGAAGACTATATACAAAAATCAATTTCAAATATAAAACTTTATTGCAATAAAACAATAAAGTTTTTGGAAGAGAACTGAAAAATAGCTTCAAGTCATTGCAGTAGGAACAATTTCTTAAACAGAACACACGTGGATAAAAATACTACCCTATAGGAAAAAAGATAAATTTGACTATGTTAAAATGACAAACTTACCTTCATCAAAGGACATGATTTGGAGGGCACATGCAAGACCCAGCCGGGAAGGGGTACTTTCAATGTGTATGTTTGAAAAAGGGCCATATATATCATTTTACAAATCAAAGAGTAGATGGCAGAAGGTCCATAAAAAATAGGCAAAACACTTACTTGAAATGGATACTTCACAATAGAGAATATCCAAAGGGCAATAAACATATGAAAATGTGTTCAGGAGGAGAAAGAAAAAGAGTACACACCTACCAGAATGCTTAACGTGATAAAGGCAGACAATGTCTAATGCTGATTAGGTCCAGAGCAAGTGGAACTTTTGTATATTGTTAATGGAAATATAAGCTGGTAATGATACCTAGAAATTTTTGGAAAACTGGTAGTAGCTGCCAAAGCTGACCAATGCACAGCACTCCCTATAAAGCAGCAACTCCACCTCTAGGAATTTTATATTCTAATAGAAATAAGTAAATGCAGGGGCGTTTGGATGGCTCAATTGGTTAAGTGTCTGACTTTTGATTTTGGCTCAGGTCTTGATCTAAGGGTCGTGACTTTGAGCCCTGTGTTGGGCTCCACGCTGACATGGAGCCTGCTTAAGATCCTCTCTTCCTTTCTCTCTCCTCCTGCTCATGTTCTCTCTCCTAATAAAAAAAAAAAAAAAAAAGTAAATGCATTCACCAAAAGAGGTACTAGAAAGCCTTAGTGGCACTATTCTTGAAAGCCAAATGGGAGAAAAATTGAGGCATCCATCTTCAATGAATTCATATGTAAATTGTAGTATATGTATAGGTATACTGTATACAGCAAATACCAGACAAACTACAACTACATATGTAGCAGCAGGTACCAAACTCAGAGACCAAGTGTTGAGTGGAGGAAGTCAAGTAAAAATTAATAGAGACAATAGGATTCCATTTTGTAAATGTGAAAAGAACATAAATAACCTCCAAATAGGCAAAGAAATCTATGGAGGCAGAAATCAGGATTCGGGCTACCCTTGGAGTCAGAGGCATTGACTGCAGGGTGCTGGTAATACTCTCGTTTCTTCATCTAGCACAGGTTACAAAAGTGTTCACTGTGAAAAATTCATCACGTTCCATACCTAGTATTTAGGAATTCTGCAAATCATGCATTTGATAATTTAATAAAAGTTAACTTAAATGAGCAAAAAACTAAACCAGGGGTTCACTTTTAGGTGGAACTGCAGAAACCAGATTTGTTCTCTCACCCAATACAGCTAAAAACCAGACCGAACACTCATTCATGTATTTGTTTGTTCAGAGTAGGATTTGGCTTCCCAGTATCTGCCAAGGATTTTTTTAAATAATTTTTTAATTTATTTATGATAGTCACAGAGAGAGAGAGAGAGAGAGAGAGAGAGAGGCAGAGACACAGGCAGAGGGAGAAGCAGGCTCCATGCACTGGGAGCCCGATGTGGGATTCGATCCCGGGTCTCCAGGATCGCGCCCTGGGCCAAGACAGGCACCAAACCGCTGTGCCACCCAGGGATCCCGCCAAGGATTATTCTAAGTGTGGGAGTTCAAGGGACAGAACGCATCAAATCTTAAGGAGCTTTCAGTATAGTGGGTGGTTAAAGGGAATGAACAAGGTATCTGTGCTTAATCATGCTTCATTTGTCAAAGTGGCCGGATAAGGCTTCTCCTAGGAGGACATATTTGTGCTGAGGAATGATGATGAGAAAGATCCAGACACAAGGAAACAAAAGTGAGAGGGAGGAGCAGATATGTGGGATCCAAGGAAGGTTCAAGTTGGCAAACTCCGTGAACAGCAAGAGGCCAGGCAGGCTGGAGACTCAGGCAGGATTTCCCTGTTACAGTCTTGTGGAGATTTCTTTCTTCTCCAGGAAACCTTAGTTTTGCAAGTTGCAGTTAAGGCCTTCAACTGGGGGATGAGGCCCACCCTCATTTTGAGGGTAATCTGCTTTATTTAAAGTCACCTGATTGTAAAGGTTAATCGGATGTATAGAATATCTTCACAGTAACGTCTAAACACTGTTTGACAGAACTGGGCACCACAGCCTAGCCAGGGTGACAGACAAAATAAACTATCACATCCAGGAAAAAATACTTGAGATGAGTGACTCAGAGCAGTCAAGTTAAAGGACTGGTGCCTAACTTGCAAAATATGATTTCCTGATTGTCCAGGTCAACCTTGGACCAATCAACTAAGTTCCTTAACTTAGGTTCTGTTCCCCCCCCCCCCCCCAGACATCATAGTCACCTCCCTCCCTGGCTGAGCTTTGTTTTATTTTCTTTCTTGGTAGCTTGACTACCTTGTGTGTTGGGCGGGAATGGATGGAGCGCGGCTCTACGGGTGAGGAAAGTCTGCTTCCAGAGACACGGAGAGAGGACCCAGGGGAGCCCAGGCCTTCACCCCGGTTCTCCAGAGGGAGCAGGAGGTGGAGAAGGGCCCCGGCTCCGGGGTCAGACACGTCCTGGCCCGGGGCCTGCCGCCGTGGGCCCCGAGCTGAACGACCGGGCTCACAGGGTCCCCCTCCCTCTACGGTCAGAGGCAGGTCACAGAGCTCAGAGCTCGGGACGGCAGGGAGAGTTAGAGGCAGGACCATGCGCAGGGGGCTCTGACCTCGGGACCGGCAGGAGCCACGCGGGGCTCGCCTTCCCCTCCTCCGTCCAGGTCTGTGCTCCACGTCTGCAGGGCTCTGCACCCCGCCCCCGCCCCTGGGCCGCCGTCAGAGCCGCGGTGCCACCAGCCGCGCCCCTCTCCCGGGAAGGCGCCCCTGACCTGGAGGGCGTCCTGGAGGCCGTCCTGGAGGCGGTGCGGCCCTGGGGGCCTCCCGGCGGGGGGTGAGACCGGGTGCAGCCCGGGGCGGGGGGGGCGTCACCGCGCAGACTGCGGGGCCCGCGGGGACCCACGGCTCCGCTTCGGGGTCGTCCCGTGGCCGCCGCGGGGCCTCGGCAGGTGCGGGGGGCGGGGAGGGCAGCCTGGGGCGCCGGGGACCCCACCGCCACTGCACGGCCGGGTGGCTGGGAGGCCTGGGATTCCTGGTTCCCATCGGCTGCGACAGTTGTCCTTTTCTTGATATTAGAAAGTGGAACTTAAGCTGAACTCAGAGTCTTTGTGTTGTTATTTTTCACGACTTTTAATGAGCAGGAGTGGCAGTTTACAGACTGACTGGATATATTTAAAGTTTTTCGTCATGTGTGAATTATTTTTCATGCTGGTGTGAAACTTCTGGTTTTTAAACTCCGTGCAAAACAGCCTGCAAATCGAGGGCTCAGGTATTAGGCACAACGATGGCTAATTAACTCCCCATTAGTGCTCTCAACAGAAGCTGTGAGTTATCAGTCTTAGGAGACTCAGACACGCGGCAAGCAGTTGTGTTTCGTGGCATTTTAACTGTGTCTTCTTTTTCTCTGTCTTCCTAAGTTATCTGGCTGACGTATACGTCTCAAGGAACAACTTTTGCGAAAACCAACTTTGTTTTTTTCCAAGTTGCTCCCGGGCATTTATGGTCTGATAACCCTGCTCACCCGCAGAGTCTGGGCATTCAGATAAGGACCGGGGTTAGCATGCCCGCCTTAAACTCCCACTTGGCTTTTCCCCTCGCACATTTTACAGTGGCCCCTAAGAGTTGAGCCCAAGAAAAGTGAGTGACCTCTGCCCTGTCACCTTGAAACAGGTGCCTGCTGCTCTGCTCCCTAGCTCCTGCCAGTTCCAACCTGGGACAGAGGACGGCCCATCCCCCAGCTCTTTGCACCCCCTGTTCTGGGATTTAGGAGTAATGAACCTTGTGGTTACTTTGTGTGGGTCTGTTGAAGTTGCACCTTCAGTCAAAAGGATCCCACTTCCCCAGAATGGGAGCTCCGATGCCTAGGGAGATTTCAGCTGTACCCCGTGGGTGACTTGATTGTATCTACAGCTCTGGGCCAACACACGGTAACTCAGCCAGCACCCACTGAAAGAAAGAAAACACCCAGGGCTTCACTGGGAGAGGGTTCTAGATGTAGCCAGCCGCTGTCCCTCTGGGGAAGCTTTGGGGGGCAGGGGAACATCGGGACCAAGGACCTCTTGAACAGATGTCCTGTGTCAAAGAATGATGGCAGTGACAATCTATGATAAATGAGGAGGAGGAACTCACGCTTCACAGCCCTCTGATCTTCATGCCCTGTGAGGAACCTCTGTGGCAAGCAGCGTTTCCAAATCAAACCAAGGGAAGCCTCCCTCCCGCCAACAAATGCAACGCGTTTCCTGGGGAGGCATCTCGTCTCTAGACAAGTTTCCACACAAGGTCCACGAGGCATGTGCACATCACCGTGCAAGCAAGAAAATGGCCCAAAGCCACTGGTAACAGGTTTTCTTTCCCCTCCACCTAAACCTCGACATTAACAAATTGAGTAGATGAGGGTGGCTTTATTCTTCTTTTTTCTCAAGTGAGCACATCAACCTTTTGTTGTTTACCCAGCTAGACTATTAAAACAGAGAGAAGTTAGCGGTGGGAAATAGGGGAGCTTTTACTCAACCTTTGTATTTCTGAAGCCCTAGTAACACAGGCAATAATTTTAAAGGAAAATATGGTATGATTTTGGAAAAGGGATCTCTTGAAAATACAGAAAAAGGAAGGACTTTGGAACCTCCCTAAAGTAATAGGAAAGTGATTTAACAGCAGCACAGATTAATTCCAAGGTCAGTAATTTCATTTCCCATCATTGCACAGAATAACCGTCTGGAGGATTCACAGAGAAATGGAAAGCCTCCCATTGAATCACTAACAAAACTTTTTTTTTTTTTTTTTGCCTAGAGATCAGAAAAACATGCAATTTCCAGCCCCTTTGCAACAGCCCCTTCCAGTCATTATTAACTCAAATATGTCCAAGACAGTTTACTGTGATGGATGCAGGAGGAGCATGACTTCTAATCTGATTTCATGGGTAGAAGCAAAACTCCAGCAGAACTCCGTGGTGTCTTAATGTGCTACCTCCTGCTGCCCCAAATCCACATTTTGCCCCTCGAGGGAGACAAGGGACAGCCACCCTTTGGATGATGGCATCAGATACATGTGACCCTGGGATGAGAATCAAACCCTTTGTTGCCTTTCTTCTCCTCCAACCCCTTTCAGCCCTAGGGTCCACAATGTGGTCATGACATGTGTCCTTGAGGAGAGTCACAGGGAGACTGGCCCTCGTACAGCAGACAGGTCAGCTGAGAACATCCACAATTCCAATTAGTGCTTTGCTTTCTCACTTCAAATGGACAGCAATGATGGGAACGTTAAAATTTGAGTGATAGGATGTGGTATTTCTCACCCCATATGTAAGATACTGTGCTGAAGCCAGGAGGGAGCTTTAATGACTTCCAGGAAGGCTATGGCCATCACCCAACACTGAGGCAGCATCAGCATCAGCATCAATGTAGACAGCTTGGAGAGGCTAAGGCTCATGTGACAAACTGCATTTTCACGGAGGTGGGCTCCTGAGACGTCCAGTCCCAGCCTGGAATCCCCGTCCTGTCTGTGAGTGAGTAAAGTGGTCTTGCCTAAATTAACATGGTGTATTCCTCTGTCAAAAGATGGAAATATACTGAAATTCAGGGTGGTCAGATAATTAAGTGGGGTAACGCATGTGAAACACTTCACATTATACCTCGTAAACACCAAATTCGAGAAATACTATTAACTTTCTAATTTCCTTTAGTGCCACAGTTCTGCAAGGAAAGGACAATAGTAAATATCATATGGTAGAGATAAACACCACTCAAGTTCTACAGACTTCCTGCAGTTGATCCCCGGTAAGATATTTTAACTATAGTTAGGAATTCCATTCCTTCAAAAACTAACTCTGGCTTAGGAGAACTTGAAACTATTTGAAACCCAAGATGATGAATATGATATAGTTTGGGAGTTTAGAATCCAACCATAGCAAGCCTCATGGTCTTTCTCCATAACAGAAATAATTCATAGGATGTAAAAATAAAAATCTTCCTTTAAATGTAAATACCAGAGGTGGAAAAGATTTTAGAGATCAATCCAGCCCTTTCAGTGTACTACTTCTCATATGAAGAGGTGCTCTGTGACTGCAAGTGAGTAGCTCAAAAGGAGGACATGATTGGTTGCCGTTAGTTATAGAAGAGCTGTGGCCTGACACATCGACACCAGGAGAGTGGGGAAAGCAGAGAGAATGGGGACAGTCCCAGCTGTCATAAGAGGAGCAAGTTTCACTGGGGCAGCTTTTAGAGTAAAATAGGGCTCTGACATCTGGATGGTTCTTTTCTGAATATCTTCAAATTAGACTATTTCCTCTCTCAACTGTGTTATATCAAACACAATAATCAATGAAAAATGATTCCTGTTAGATTTCTTTTCCTGCATGTGAAATCTAAATATATATAGAGATATACATATAGATAAATAACACACACACACACACACACACAGCCTGATGTATCAGGAAAAAATATATTTATATATGTACAAATGGAATATATATATATATTCCATTTTCTTTAGCTCTTCATTGGTCAATTGATGCTTGGATTTTTTTCTATATCTTGTCTGTTGGGCATAATGCTGCAATGAACATGGAATGCAGATATGTCTTTGAGGTACCAATGTCATTTCCTTTGGCTATATGCCTAGATAAGGGATTGCCGGGTCATATGGTGTTTCTATTTTTAATTGTTTGAGGAACCTGCATACTGTTTTCCACAGTGGCTACACCAATTTCCATTCCCACCAACAGTGTATACGGTTCCCTTTTCCCCACATCCTTGTCAACATTTGATGTCTTTTTGATGGTCAACCTCTTAACAAGTGTGAGGTGATGTTTCATAGTTTTGATTTGTATTTCAAGGTTTTACATTTCTCCCATAAAGTAATATTCACAGGCTCCGAGGATTAAGTGGATATGTCTTGGTTGAGGGGCAATTTCAGCTCACCACACTTGTGAGACCTTGTGACCAATTATAGTGGCTCCCATTCCCATCTGAAGCCCTAGGCAGCCACTAAATGATTTTTTATCTCTATACACATTTTTAGTTTTTAATAACTTAATGAAGAAGAGACATTTTATTGGTAATGATTCTGATGTATTATGTAAACACTGAGTTGTACCGTCTATATACTTCTATGGACTTTCAATCATTTAAATTGATTGGTCTGAAATTATAAAATTCTTCATCTAAAAACCTTCAGAGAAATAAAATTCAGTACCCTGCCTCAACACAAAATAAATGAACAAAATGGAAGTTTTCCAGCTCTTTCAAATATCTTCGAAGATAGATACAATATTGGCCAAAACTTTGTAGTAGTGAAAATGTCGATTTTCACTTAGACTTTTTAAAAAAAATTTTTTTTTAATTTTTATTTATTTATGATAGTCACAGAGAGAGAGAGAGAAAGAGAGGCAGAGACATAGGCAGAGGGAGAGGCAGGCTCCATGCACCGGGAGCCCGACGTGGGATTCGATCCCGGATCTCCAGGATCACGCCCTGGGCCCAAGGCAGGCGCCAAACCGCTGCGCCACCCAGGGACCCCAATTTTCACTTAGACTTTAGGACAATATCTTTGTCTTCTATTTGATCATATGTGGTTCTACATAAATTTTACATTTTCACCTAAAATGTCCGTCCATATCAGGGAGATTTCACTCACAATGACAACTTAATGTCCTTAATTATATAGACAAAGACTTCCAAATTTTGGCTAGAAGCCAAAGAAGACAAAAAAAATTTTCAGAAGTGTCCAAGAAAAACACATATATTAGATACATATTTCTTCACAATTTATTCCATTTTCTAGTAGAATAACCTATATGTAAGAGACATTCTCTAGTGAATACTGTCTCATTTTTCATCATTAATTAATGGATACAAAAATCTAATGTAATACTCTCTATAATCAGATCTGTTTTCTTTCATATTCCATAATTTAGTCTTCGAGGAACTTTGCTATCTAGGAATTAAGAGGACAGGGCTTAGATATTCCTGCTCATTTTACATGATTAGTTATTTGTCTGTACGTCATCAAGGAAAAGAAGGTATCTGAGCTATTTATGAAATCTTGCCTACTCTGAATTCATGAGGGTTTGGTGCCCAACTAAAATGAACTAAAACATGCGGGCCGGATGCTTTATCAAGTGGACAGTAGATTCCAAACGTACACCATCTGATTCCACTGAAGCACATTTTTGTTTGCTCAGTAAGTCACACTCGTTTTAAAGTGTATCTTCTATGGAAAAGTGAGTCCCTCCAGCCACAGGAAGGCTGTTGTGCTCATTTTCCAGAGCTGCTGTAACAAAGTCCACACAGGCCACGGAGAAACAGCAGAAGTGTACCCTCTCCTGGTTCTGGAGGGCCCCACGTGGGGCCCAGGTGTGGGCAGGGCTGGTTCCTTGTGTGGCTCTGAGAGCGCAGTGCTCCAGCACCCTCTCCTGGCTCTGGGGGCTTGCTGGCCACCTCCGGCGGTGCTCGGCTTGTAGACGCGTCTCCCTAGCCTCTGCCCTTGTGTTCATAGGTCTGTCTCCAAAGTTGCCCTGTTGAGAAGAATGCCAGTCATCATGGATCAGGGATCCATGGCCTCACTGTAACTTAAGGAGTTACATCCACAAAGACTCTGTATCCAAATAAGGTCACACTTTGAGGTCCTGGGAGAAGGGCTTCAACACGAATTGTGGGAGGACGTATTCAGCCCATACAGAGACTGATGATGTTTTGAACAACTGCCTCTGTGACTGTCCGTGGTTGGTCATGATTGGGGGTCCACTCTCCTGTGGCCACGAAGGTCTCCCTGCTGCCAGGGTCTGTGGGCACAGGAAGGCTCTCAGCATTGCCTCAGGTTCCCACTTGGAGGAGTTGACATACATTCTCTGACTTCTTGTTACCGTCCTTGTGGAGAAATGCCAGGTGTGGAGAAATGCCAGGTGCCGTTTGCTTTGGTTCACAATCTTCCCGACTTCCTAGAATCAGCTCTGCTTGCGCCTGACGTGGGGATTCAGGAGTTCCAGTTGCGACATTTCCATTTGGCACTTTGAAGTGAATTTCACAATTACGCGCTTGAAAAACCCATGTATAAATGGTTGCTGTGTGGAAATTAAATGATAATATCATCATAAATCTCTAATTATATGAAAATGTGCTGTTCTTATCATCATCTGGTGTCATGAACTTTTAACTACACTCTATCAGGAGTGTTATGGGAATGCCATCTACATCGTGAGCCCTTTCACGCCAAGCTTATTTTAGAATGGGAAAAGCATGTGAAAATATATGCTCTATAAACTAAATTTGTCACAGGTATAACTACTGCCTCACACCAGTGCTATAATTCTGGTGAAAGATTCTTAGACCTCAAACACACTGAGGCAGTTATCAGAGAACAGATAATTCAGGCAGCCACCCGGAGTGGAGTTGACTAGGCAATAGCTCAATGAAAACAGAGATATATAATAAAACTAATTAACCTTTAACCAGTAATGACACTTAGGGGAAACACAGTGTGTGAATCTCTGTATCAGTTTCCTTTCTGCTATAAAAATGTGCATGATCTTCAAACTTAATACATTAGAACCCACTTTGCAGGTGAGTTAATGTTGGTGTGACTCTGGCTATAATTTCAGGGTCTGTAAAGGGAAAATAATGCTCCTCAACCATGATGTGAAGGTATGTTTAGAATCTCCTGATCAGGTGCATAGGTTGCCAATTCTCACTGCAAGCACATCCTTTGCTTTTTTGTTCATTCATTGAAATAAATGCAGCAAACATTGTTAAGCGCAAGAGATGAAGATATCTGGTTTTGGAAATCCTAGACCAAAGGCAGGGAAGGAAACATTAGTTCATCATCGACTATTCAGTCAGACTGCCTTTGGTAATAAGTTGTATCACTTACCTGGCTTTAATCGACTTCTCAGAGTCTCCTGGTCCAGCTGAGCTAAATAGAAACGGATTCAGGGGATCCCTGGGTGGCGCAGCAGTTTGACGCCTGCCTTTGGCCCAGGGCGTGATCCTGGAGACCCGGGATCGAGTCCCATGTTGGGCTCCCGGTGCATGGAGCCTGCTTCTCCCTCTGCCTATGTCTCTGCCTCTCTCTCTGTCTCTCTCTCTGTGTGACTATCATAAATAAATAAAACTTAAAAAAAAAAAGAAATGGATTCGGACAAGCATTTGTTTATTTTCTCCTTGATGACAAACTATTCCGAATAGTGCAAGCCTAGGCTTTTTAATTTTTTTTTTATTTTTCCCAATGCAGGGGTAGAAGGTACACATATTTATGGAAATTTAAATAAATATTGCTGTATGGTGTAATGAAATGTAAAAGTGGCTACTCTTTCTGATATAAGCATGTTTCATCAAGGACTTCAAAACCTCTTTCATCAATTTTTAAGTGGACAGATTCACCCCAAAATTCCAGAAAATGAATCCATTCCTTGCAGGCTAATGGCCAGTGTGAATGATGGAAGACAAATGGTGATATATTGGTTCAATACAAAAAAAAATGCAAGAAAATCAGGAGTTTTTTTAGATCATATTTTGTCCTGAGCAGAATTTTAGTGTATTCAAAGTAATGGAATATAATGTTTCAAAGATAAAGACAAATCTAAAGTGTCAAGCATAAAATTGTGTTGAGACAGTATTAGTGCATGCTGCCTATTGATCTCAGGATTGATTTTTTAAAATTAAACATCAAAGTGGATTCAAACTTTTATTTTTTAATAATTTATTTCCTAAGTGCTGTTCACTAGTACCACTGTTCCTCTTCCCAGAATATGAATGGTCACTGGGAAGTAGCTTCCAGTTTGAGACTATACCTCCAAGCCCATCTTGGGGTTAAGTGGGGATGTGAGCATGTTCCTGCCTGTTGGGATGAGTGAAAGTGATGCAGATCACTCCTAGGCCAAGGTAGTGGTCTACTCTTCCATCCATCTGCGGAATGGGTGCAGAGGACACATGCCCCAAGGAGACAGCAAAGACACAAGACTGAAGAACCACAGGTCCCTGGACCTTGTGCCGTGAGCTGCACACCTGCCAGAAGGCTTGCCTTGCCCTATTCGCTGGGTTCACATCCTTGGGTTTTATCAACTGGGCATCACTGCTGCTTTTTCTAAGAACTCCTCTGCATTGCCAGCAAGCCAGGAAGTACAGTGCCTAGAGTCCCTTTCCTGTAAGTCTCCAGGTTAGAATTTGCAAGAAAGAGGAATTCTGTTACAAGTGGACACCTGGGCAGACACAGGTTTCCTGAAGCTTCTTGGTGGGCTCTTGAGAACCACCCCCTTCATTACCATGGTCTCCTGCAGGTGGGGGGAGATCCCCAGTGAAATCTCGGTGCTGGGACACCTTCCTAGTGGCATTCTGACAACCACTCACTCCCAAGCAATCAGCTGAGATGCCAGGGGAAGCTTCTTTGACTTTGTGGACATATCTGGATCACTGACAATTACTTAAGACTCAATCCTTTATGAAACTCTACACCCGAAATGTTTATTGTGACTTCTGTTAGCTTTACTATATCACTGCAAACCATGAATAAATTTCTGTGTTGAAATTTTGCATTTATTGGCAAATGCTCGTTCTCACATTACTCAACATACCTTTTGGCTATGTTCTCTCTCTCTTTTCAAAAACACAGCTTTCATTTATATTAACACATATTATTTGAATTTTTCTTTCAGCCATGTCCCTACACTTGCTGTACGAATCTACATTGTTTATAGAAAACTTCCATCTCCATTCTGTAGATACCATGTCAGTTCCAAAAACACACAGGGCCACTTAACATTCTTAGTTTACAGTCTCTTTCCATTTTTGAATATTAATGAGATAAAGTCCTATCCTAATCCTTAGTACTTACTTGGAATCACTCTCTATAGCAGTCAAAACTAATTTAGAGGATTTATCTGTTTAATCCTTATGATGCTCCTTCGAGGTAGGCAAGAACAAGGGGAGAAGATAATGGGTTTGTCCATGAATTTCTCTCAAATTCTAACTTTCTAATTTACATACCAGAAAACAAGAAGGAGCCCCACAAGCTAATATATCTATAAAAAAACTGGCTGACAGATTTGCGTTGCATGCATATAAGAAAACACATAATAAATGATGAGTTTCAGGTTTGAGTATCTGTGAGAGTCAGGACTACGTGGAAAGTCAATATAAGAGAATCAAGTAAAAGCACTTTAGAATCAATTACAAAATTCAGTAAGTTGCTGAGTACAAAATTAATATAAAACTCAATAGCCTAACTAAACATAACAGTAAATGTGGTAGAAGGACATATCTCATTTATTAGAATAATACAAGTAGATAAAACATCTTGACATAAATTTTACAAACCATGTACACCATGTAGAGAAATAAATCTTTTTATATTATTTTATTTTATTTAGTTTTAGAAGAATAAATCTTTAAGATGGCACTGAGGGATACAACAGAAGATAAATGGAAATGCATATACTGCTCCTGGATCAGAAAATGAAAATGTTATTGTTAAGAAGCTAGTTTCTTAAACTAGCCTATACAGAGTATTCAGTGGACACCAATCAATGCACAGGTATTTGCCCATGCATAAGCTAATTCTAAAGTTCTTTGGGAAAACAAGTGTGCAAGAATATGTAGGATACTTCTAAAAATGAAGAGCAATGAGGGTGAACTAATTCTATCAGATATTAAAAATGTAATAGTGATCATAATCAATATTATAAACTTCAAAGTTGCTAAGAAACTAGATATTGAATGTTATCACCGCAAAGAAATGATAATTATATGACTTAATAGAGGCTAACCCTACAGTGGTAATCCGATTGCAATATGTCAATGTATCAAATCAACTGTTGCACGTCTTAAACTTACACAATGTTGTATGTCAATTACATCTTTTTTTTTTTTAAGATTGAATTTATTTATTCATGAGAGACACAGAGAGAGAGGCAGAGACACAGGCAGAGGTAGAGCCAGGCTCCCTGCAAGGAGCCCAATGTGGGACTCCATCCCAGACCCCGGGATCACGACCTGAGCCAAAGGCAAATGCTCAACCGCTGAGCCACACATGTGTCCCTGTCAATTAAGTCTTAATGAAAAAGTAATAGAAAGTGACAGTAGTTCAAATAGTGTGATACTGGAGCACAAAGAGAGTATATAATCAACAGAAAAATTCAGAATCTGGAAATAAATTTAAAAACATATACATCTTTAGGAAAAAAAAAAGTTGTTCTTTCAAATCAGTGGGGAAATATGGATTCTTAAGTAAATATGATTAAAACAACTCCCTAATAATCCGGAAATGCAAATTGTATCCCTACCTCACCCCTTTATTATGTAAGACATCTAGGTATACAGGAAAATAAATTCCAGTAATATAAAAAATCACTTGAAAAAGTTAAAACCATGAGCATAAGGTACAGTTAATAATTTTGAAAGAGAGACCTTTCTAATCATTGATCAGAAGTCTTAAATGAAAACAAGTGGATTGGGGATCCCTGGGTGGCTCAGCGGTTTGGCACCTGCCTTCGGCCCAGGGCATAATCCTGGAGTCCCGGGATCAAGTCCCACATTGGGCTCCCTGCATGGAGCCTGCTTCTCCCTCTGCCTGTGTCTTTGCCTCTCTCTTTCTCTCTGTGTGTGTCTCTCATGAATAAAGAAAATCTTAAAAAAAAAAAAAACACAAGTGGATTCAGTCACATTAAAATAAAAACCCTACGCAACAGACAAAAACACAGTAACAAAAGAAAAAGTTAAAAAGAAATAGCAAAGGGCAAAGTATGTATGCTATGAATGCCCAACAGAGAGGGAGGTGCTGTTTGCATTCATTCATTGGGATAAGTGAATAAGAATGAAGACAATGAAGAAAAGCCTTCAAAGACAAAGAATCCAGGGTCCAGAACTTGCAGTTTCAGACCTCAGCTTTGAGGGGTCAGGATCCCATGGGGCCACGTGGTGAGAAGGAGGCTTGGTTGACTCAGGTGAGGCCAAAGGGAGGCGGCAGGTGTCCTGGGAAACCAGGCAGCAGCAGAATAGAGTCGAGGATTTCCAGGAATAATCAGTGTTAAAGAATGCTCCAAGGTGAAGAATTTTCCACCAAGGGTGGGACAACAGAGCGCTGGGGCATGTTCATTTCAGAGCACACCTGTGTGAGGTGCAGGCGGACAAGCAGAGGTCCCTATGTGCAGGTCTACATCTCCCGGGCTTGGGTGCTTGCGGGGCACTTCATTGCGGAGCACAGAACACTCTTCAGAACGTGGACTGGTGGGAGTCTCCCCACTGCTGTCCCTAGCTCTTTGTTATTGTCGTCACTGATTAAGACCTCAGGGCTTTGCCTCCAAAAGTTGTCTGGCACTGTCCAGATTTCTAGCCTTTGCTTTGCTGTAGTAACCTTTTCCCATTTTCAGGTCATAATGTCTGTTAGCCTTGTGTGTAACAGGTAGAGTGGGGGGTTTCTTTCCCTCTGACAGTCACTGGGAGGGAACATTGCGCCTGCGTTGTAATACCCGCAAAATCACTTTATTACTTTGTTCCATAAAGTACGATAAAGTCTGACTCAGCGGCATTCATAGGTGTGCTTAAACAGCCTATGTCCAAAACATGATTGCGCATGAAAAACCAACTGTTCACCATCAGAGAAGGAAGCTAAGCAAAACATCTCAAGCCAATGGCATTGTCCCCAAATAAAGCTACATTTCTCCCTTTAGCTGGAGGATCTTCTAGTGCCATCAATCCATGTGGGCAATGGATGGAATACCAGAGACTAAAGGCTTTCAGTGCTGCAAGAAACCTAGAAATTTCTGATATTCAATTCCAAGGGATAATGGCATAATTTTGGAATAATCATTACTAGTTATTAAAAATATTGCCCCACCAGGATTTTACCTCTAGAGTGTATAATAGAACTATTACACCAGCTATACACCATTCTTCATCAGACTATAACAACTAGACTGCTCTTACTTATACTGAATGCCAATGTCCTAGGTTAATAATGACTGAATATTAATCTGAGAAAATCTTTATGGAACAGAGCCCTCTATCTGCCCAGCACTTTAGGAAAAGATGTAGCTTCCTAGTGAGCAGGGAGGGTACTCGAGTAGCAATTGCTTTCCTATCACCTGAGTTTCCCCTTCCCTCTATTACAAAATTCTGGAGCCACTAAGGGGGAAGAAGATGGAAACCTGTAGCAAAGATCACCAGCTCCGAGGATTGCAAGAAATATACCAGCTAAATTTTGATGTGTTGACAAATGTGGCAATGAGGTTAACCCTAACACCTATATGGAAATAATCCAATGTTGTGTCAGTTCTGAGTCGAAAGGGGAGAACATTCTAGGGGGAAATTTCTATGTCTATAAGCAGAATTTTAATCCAGCCAGTGGGAAATGGCTAAATCCTAATGAATTGTTAGATAGTATACACACACTAATTAAGAAGATAATGTAAGAATTGAGAAAAATCTGGAGCTTAATAGTTATTGAACAATGAAGCAGCAGTTCTGGTTCACTTTATTATAATCACACAAAGTATGTGCATATATGTACACTAGGAAAAGATATGCCCCGAATAAACTTTATTATGTAAGACATCTAGGTATACATTTAAAAATCTATAGTTGTAACTTTCCTGGTATTAAATAAGAGATAACACTAAAATCAGATTTTCTTATTTTCTAAAAGATGGCATGGTTTTTATAGGATTTATTTGATTACTTTTGGAAAATTGGAAAACTGACATTAATGCAGAACAAGCAAGCAGAGATGTACATGATAAGATTCTGGAGATCTGAAAATGGTTCAGTGATTCCTTTCATCTAGTGACCTTTCCTGATCCACTGGGAAATATCACCAACCATCAGCCACTGCGGCCCATGGCCTCAGGCTAAGCACTGCCTTTCCTTACCACAGACAGTGCTGCGAACACTCCTAATTGCTAGGCTGTTGTAAACATTGCATGGGCTAATGAGGGAAGACCTCCGTGGAATGGCAGAAATGTCATCAAAGAAAGTTGGACTATTACCATTAATTAGGCTTTCTGGCACACTCTGTATCTGCCAGTACAAAAAAATTACAAACTAAGCCAGTTTTGGTTTATTTAGTGACTGTCAAAAAGTATTTTTGGCACCTGACTTTGGTGAACCAACCTGTCCAAGGACACATAGCTAGTGCCTGGGCCAGACTCTGCATCTGTAAGAAGTAGCCCATGGTCTCATCAACCCCCTCCATGGCTTCCACAGTTGGGCCAAGTCATGGGAGTGGTGGTAATGAGGACAACGTGAGGTCACAGCTGAAGGATCCCCATGTGACTGAAACAGGAGCTCTTCATCAGCCCTGATGTGATGAGAGGACAGAGTTGGAAAAGAAATGACCAAAACGGGATGATAAATCTGAAAACCCAAGCTCATCGCAATGTAATGAGCTGCCTGTCTGTAATGCCATCCTACGCTGTCGCACATTCCATTCTGCACTAGGTGAGATTTAACAGCACACATAACAATGTCAGTCCAGGAAACTGTGGGGGAGACAGAGCAACTGGTTGAGTGAGCAGCATGCGGGGCTGAGACAGGCAGTTGTGTGCTAGTGATGCATTAAATGGGGACATATGTCCTGGTGGATTCTCCGCCTCTCAGAGTATTCAAGAGAATTAATATCATCAAGATGAGCTGAGTATCCCAGCTAAATATTCTACATTAACTCAATTTAGCATTGGAAAACACCATTCCCAGCAGTGAAAGAGTCACCAGTGAGAAGACTTCTCAACTTTATTCTGCTTACATAGTTTATTTATTTACCCTAGACGACTTTATCTTGGGTAGAGCTCCAAATTAATAGGGCATTTTAAGCATCATTCTTTTAGCAAAGTCAAAAGTGCAAAGGAGATTTTACACATTTGGCCTCATTCTGTGTTTGATTGAGAATTGATGCTCGGAGTTGCTTGTATATAAATATTCCCTAGGTCAAGATTATCCTGCTAAAGATAAATCACCTGATGTGATTCCACTCAGTGGGGGTGGGGTGGGGTGTGTTCAACTGTCTGCAGTTAAATTGATTGGAAATTGGTCTTAGAATGTAAAGAAAGGCGGCATTTAGAGCTCTGTTTTCCTTCCAACTTCTCCATATTTATTTTTTTGCTTTTCATGATTGTTCCCAATAGGAATGTGACCCCCCTGAGCCTGTAGTGAGAGAAAATGCAGTTCCCCCATTCACAGAGTTCTGAATGAATACAATCAGAAAAGGCATTCCAGGAGGAGTCAAAGCTCAGAAATCCTGGGCCTCAGTTTCCTGTGGTGACCAAACCTGGTGGGGGATGTCATGGCTCATCGTCACTGGATTCATGAGAGGCTGGTAGACAAAGCAGTTGCTGGAGAAGGGCACCTGGATCTTCTCCACTTTCCCTCTGCTCTGCTCTCCCTTCTCTGAGATGGGGGCAGTTTTCACTGTGTCCAGCACTTTGTCCTGGATCATGGGTGTAGAGGCCTCACCTGCCTCCCTTTTGAGATTCTGTCTTGTGGGATGGAGATTAGTCTCTCCCTTAAATGGTTGCAGAGGATTTATGGAGGCCAGGGTAAAGAGGAAGGGTGGGGGAAGCAGCTTAGCCTTCCCTGGACCCACCTGCGTCTGGGCACATGGTGATCTGTCCTCCGTGGTGCTATAACTCTGGATCTTCTTCAAGTGGCCAGGGATAGAAGATGATGAGATTCGAACTCCCTGACCATCAGGACCCTGTGCTTCTCTTTTCTACCTGAAGGGCATTCATTCATTACAAGAAGTATAGCTGGACAAAGACATCCCCCATCTGGACACTGTTTCTAGGGTCGAGGAGCCTAAAATTCCTACGGTATGATCACAAGGTTAAAACAAATTTCTAAGGATGTTCTTAGCAATCATGCCTTCACAAATTCTATAATACACTTTGAACAAATTAAATCTTTCTGACCATTAATTTTTAAGAGGCCTAAGGGATCAGGTTTATGTGCCTATTTTAGTTTTATTTTTCTCTACTCTCTCAAGCCTCCACTTCATCTAGGTAGAGAATCCAAAAGGAGAAAATGAACAGAAAGCCAAACAATGTTCCTTAGAATCTTCCAGAGACTTTAGGCTGAAATTCTATGTTCTATTAATTTTGTTTGAACGGATTTTGGATTTATTATTTTTCATAGAAAAGAAGTAAAAGTGAAATCTGATATTGTGTCAAAAATACTTTGCTCTTTCAGCCCTTTTTATGTCTTTGTGATGATCAGATTTTTCTGATCTTTTCAGCAGGGCTCTTAATATATTATAGAATAAATTCAGAAATGGAAAGTTTAAATTTAATAGCTGACACCAGGAAAGCTAAGTATTCATAATACAGGTTACGATGGAACTGACCTGCTTCAAACCTTGCCTCGAGTGGCCAGTATCATATTTATTGGTTATAATTCACAAGTTCAAAAATTGCTCTGCTTGTATTACTTTTCTTGCTATTTGTTACAACAGCTCTAACATAGCAAGCTATGAGAAATGGTGTTGGATCTTGACATTTTTAATATCCCTAGGGTACTTCTCTAAAATGCATCTGAATTCAGATTTAATTAATTATGTGAATAACATAAATGTGAAAATAATTTCCTGCTCTTGATATATTAAGCTCAATAGAAAAATCTCAGCAAGAGAAATGAAGTGAAATTAGGTCCACATTATTATTTTAGAAAGCCTCATTTACTTTGATCCTTTTTAGCTCAATCACCAGAACTGAACTGATATTCACTGAATTGATACGGCTTTACTCATGACAGTACCATGCACAGAGGAAATGCCTTCCTGGGTAAATTTTCCCTAAGTCAGAAAATCCTTTGTAATGGTTACATTACTAATTCAATTTTTACTTATAAGTGTAGGTAGAATATATATATATATATGTATATGTATATACATATATATGTATATTATATATATAATATAACATTTATACATGTAAATGTTATACTTCTAGCTTATAATTTTAAGAAAATTGTGTATATATGATTTAGTATACTTATAGCTATAATTAATATATAATATATGATCCCATTAACTAAATGTAAATCACTAGTAATCTGATGCTTCTAAAGATAATTTTAACTTAAAAAGTAATTTTAGGGCTGCCTGGGTGGCTCAGTGGTTGAGATCTGCTTTTTGCTCAGGTCGTGATCCTGGGATCGAGTCCTGCAAGGGAGACTGCTTCTCCCTCTCCCTGTGTCTCTGCCTCTCTGTGGGTGTCTCTCATGAATAAATAAATAAAATATTTTTAAAAAGTAACTTTAAATTCATGAATACTTTTATATCATTAGGTGTTTATAAGAGAAAGAATTTAAGTAGAATCTACTTCAATAACTTTAACAGTTGCTAGATAGCAAATTATAAAATATAAATGAATGTAAAATAAGTAAACTATATTATTAATGGACAAAATAAAAATAAATATTAAATAAATTATGATAGCCCATATTTTTTTATACTGCCATGGAAAGATCTTAAAAAATATTGAAAAAATAAAAAGTAGGTATATTAAAACTCATAAAATTATGTTTAAGTTTACATATTTCACTTACACTCATAACTAATTTATTACAACTTTACTTTCCTAGCTTTAATGAAAGCAAACTCATCAATAATATTTTCAAGATTTCTTTGTTCCTCTCAGTTCCAATTGAGAGAATTGCTACATTTGACAGTGTCTCTTGAATAAATAATGAACTTAAATAGGTTTAAAATAACTTCAGCTTACTGTAACTTTTTTTTATCAGACATCACTGTATTGCTAAAAAAAATTTCTTAAGTCTACTTTCAAAGTTGATTAAGATTGCACTAAGCAGAATTTGTGCATCAGGTTTAGAAGATCCAAACCTGACATTGATAAAAAAATAAAAAATAATAATGTAAGACTATTATACAATAAGGTAATAAATACACTTTAAGAGCAGTTACAAAAAAACAACTTAAATGTAATTTTTTTAAAAGATTTTATTTATTTATTCATGAGAGAGAGAGAGAGAGAGAGAGAGAGAGGCAGAGATACAGACACAGGGAGAAGCAGGCCCCATGCAGGAAGCCCGACGTGGGACTCGATCCTAGGTCTCCAGGATCAGGCCCTGGGCTGAAGGCAGTGCTAAACTGCTGAGCCACCCGGGTTGCCCAAACATAATATATTTTTTAACCAGAGGTGGAAATATGGGTGATTTTGACTTATTTCATATCCCAGCAAAGTTCTAAATGTATTGCCTCATTTGCCTGGACTTTTGTTTGTGACCTCTGCTGCCTGCAATCAGCATGTACCAGACACAGCTACAAATCATACAACACTGACCTGTGAAATATCTGGTGGACTTATCACCTGTGAGAACTGGGAAGCTATATATATATCTATGGAAACTGAAGCTCTTGTAGCATCACCAGGTTTAGCAAATAAAAGTATTGAACATTTGGTTAAGTTTTAATTTCAGACAAACAATAAATAATTTTCTAGTATAAATATGTTCTATGCAGTATTAGAGACATACTAATAGCAAAATAAATTTTGTTGTTTCTCTGAAATTCAAATTTAACTGGGCATCCCCTATTCTCTCTGGCAATCTTTCAAAACTAATGCTACTTGTGTGTGTTGCTTGTCATTAGTTCATTTAATAAAGTACTTCAAGAAAGGGTGACCTCACAAAAGGACTGGCTGGTTACAAGTGGGAGAGGGAGTATGGAGAGCATGCTACATGCAGGGTTGGAAAATAGAACTGGCCATTAGCATAATCGTGAAGGAAAAGAGAAAATGAAGCCTGTAGCCAATGCCATTTTTCAAAAGGACTGACTTGATGAAGACAGCTTCTAGGAAATCCTTTCATTTGTATAAAATGGTGCCTGGAAAAGATAAAGGTAGGTAGTTCTGTGATGATAACTCGAGATAATATCCTTTCTTATTGTTAAGATACATTCAAGAGCAAATATCGAAGTGTGTCAAATTCTTCTAAACTATTTACCTCTGACATTGCTTAAGGTCCAGGATTTGATAATTAATCTCATGTGTTAAAGCCTAAGTATGATGTAGAGTTGTGGCTTAAATGTGAACATGATGTAGAGAGTCCATGCATCAGTGTTAGCAAGAATTCCTCAAGTATTTGAAGACTTAGTGTATTGGGAACCAATAGGATAAAGCTATACAAAAAGATATTTATTATGAAGGATTGCCTCCCATAATTATGGAGCATGAGAAGTTCCATGATCTGCTATTTGCAAGCTGGAAGCCCAGGAAAAGCCAGTGGTTTAATTTTGGTCAAAACCCAAAGGCCCTGGAACCACCAGCTTGAGGGCAGGAGAAGATGGCCGCCTCTGCTCAAATCTTTCTCCACCTTTTTGTTCTTTGAGACCCTCAAGGCATCGGATAATGCCTGCCCATGTTGTTGGGGGCAATAGTTTTCTTTATGCAGTCTACCAATTCAAATGCTAGTTTATTTTGGAAACATTTTTACACGCACAGCCAGAAATAATGTTTTCTGGGCTCCCTTTCACCCCTTAGGTCAGTCAAGTTGACAACATAGAATCACCCTTCACACGCAGAGGTGGCCATCAGTTCTGATGAATGTTCTTAGAACTTGCATAGACTCCATGAACAATAATATGGTGTAGTTTAGATCATTTTATAAAAATTTGTGAGAATGATGCACAATACTCAGTACATTCCTTACTTTGGCCATGGTTTCTGTTTTATGATTTCTTTCTATTTTTAGTGCTGATGGGTTTGTTGACGGTCACTGCCACACTGAAATGTATGTTGATTCCAAGATGGGTCCGCACATACCCACCTCCTTAAATTTGCTCATTCCAGCTTCCCTGTGTGGCCAAGAGCAAGAACCATTTCAGCTTGGGTCCATGCTCTTGGGCTCACATATTGTTCAGCCTTGGGTAGGATCAGGAAATATATGTTAGGCCAGCAAATGAGGGCATATTTCTCCTAAAAGAATGACTATTGGTTCTCCAAAGTCTATGCTTATGTGTAGTTCTATGTAATCCTCCAAGGCTAGCTCTGACCCGAATTTTTTGAGAAATCATTCAGAAGTCTTTGCTTTCCTTAAGAATCTTACTATCCAGTGATTTTTTTTTGTTTGTTTGTTCTGACTCTGCAGCAGGTGAATAACTGAAATAAACTACAGTTTTGTACTGGCCTTAGATTTTAATTGAACTGCTGCTAATTACAAGTATTAATGAAGACCCAAGCAGTAACAATAAAAGTAAACACTAGGCTCAAGTCATCTGACCTTAATAAGAATGAAAAGTGACAGTTATCCTAAATGAAGGGAAGTCCAAAGATAATTAGAACTCTTAGTAATTTATTTGTGAAGGAAGAAGAGAATTTAAGTCCAGTGGGAGAGATGGTTGAGGAAGTGCCTGGTAAAAGCAGAGTGTGATCCATTAAGGTTGAGAATGAACAATGCCTCTCTTCCACTTGGAGTCCAACATGGGTGGGTAGGGTCCCTCCCTGAGGGAGGAAACCCCTTTATCTGTGTGGCTGCTGCTGCCAGACCTGCAACTCCTCTGGATCCTCTTGTCTTGGGATTTTAGGGGGAAGACCGGGGACAGGGTGTCAAGATGGCTATAGTTTTTACCTCCTACATTATTTCCTGACCCTATAACCGTATTATCTGGTCACTAAATGTCAAATCTCCGATTCAGAGAGGTCTAAATGATATAACAAAGATTCAAATTTCCAATTGATTTGAGCAAGATCCCATGAAGTGACCCTGGCACATTACCCCTACCTTTGCAACTGGGAATGTTTCCAGCTGAGGTACTGTTTCAATAAGTGCCCTTGTGATTTGTTTTATTCTAATTGCCGTACATATGGTCATACATTTCTGACAAAGACACTATTCACTGACATGTGACAATGTGAAGAATATATTCAGGTTTTAGGTGAATGTCAATTATAAACTATCTCAGGCAGACATTGTCTTCAATCTCTGGAGGTTGAGGTAGAAAATTAATGTGTGGTTCCCAGTTAATCCTACACCCCATTTTACCACATACAGACTATCTGCTGTGTTTATAAATAAAACTCTAAAATGCAAGTAGGCCATCAAAATAATCCTACACACTTCCCCTGCCTCTCACTCTTGTGCCAGTCTCTTCTCCATTGCTCTTCAGCAGGTTTTGCTCTACCTGAAAAGATGGAGAGTGAAAACCATGTCTTTTCTTTTCTTTTGAAATAAGAATTTTAATGAGCAATTGTCCATGGTAATAGGCTTAAAATTTTTCTTTCTCATTAAAATAAAACAAATTCAATCTAGTCCATGCAGACAAATGTCTATATGCACATTCTTTTTACTCTTTTTTCATCATGTAATGTTATTAAACATCATAGTTTATTTTTGCACACAACTTAAAATACTGCCAGAAAGGTTTAATGAAACTCCGTGACTCTTCCTGTCTATATTTGAGGACTTTTCCAAAACTGGCAAGAGGGAAAAAAAAACGCTATTGCAGGTTAAACCACGAAAGGATTAGAGGAAAGATTTGCAAAGTGAATGAAAGCAAGGATTTGCAAAATCATCCTGCAGAGGTGGAATAGTAAACTGGACTCTGCTATTGCCTACTGAAGGAACCAAGGTATCTAAATACAGAATGTGTCCATTAGAAAAGTGTTTTCTAAAAGGATGCATGGCCCCTTGCAGATTTCATGGTGGGTGTCTTAATGGGCTGCTCTTGGTGACTTTCAAGGGTCAAGTATTTCAGAATTTGGTGCTGTACGGATTTCTGATCCTGCCCTGTCAGGCATTCCCACTCCCTCTCTTCACCTGCGTCATGGTGAAGTCTACATACCAGGGACAATAAAGGATGACAATAACATTTAATTAATATAGGGACAGCAAATAATCCAATGCAGAACTTTGGTTTAACCTCAGTAATGGGCTACGAGATTCTGTATCACCTGCCCCACATCCCACTCATGGAAATGTACCACTCTCTGGTTGGCCATTGGGTAGGACTAAGGGAGGAGGCAAGTCAATGTTCCCAGGGGTCTCTGGGTTTGTTTACCCTCCAAAGAGACCAAAGTATATGGCGCCTGGGTGGATGCCTTTAATGGTCAGTGATACTCCCATTAGAAATTGTACCTCAGCAAAAGTTTTGGAATTGAATTAATTGGATAATTGACAATATATCAGGATTTAAAAAAACGTAAACAGCAGACTGTATGTCATCTATTTTTGTAAAAATAATATAATTTTTACATAGAGGTTAGTGTAAAGACACAAACATAATCAATCATATGTAACTACTGTACATATGGAAACAATTCTGATGTAGAAGAATAAAATCTAAACTGTCAGGATTTGTTTCCTAAGGGGAGACAGTATGTACTGGGGTACTCCCTGTCTGCTTTATACTTCACCATATTATTTGATTACTTTAAGATTCCTATCTATTAAATTAAGAAAATATAAATAACAAATTGTGACATCGATCAATAGTTTCAAAAAATTCATTAAAAGCCTTAAAATATTGAAAATACTCTTTCAGTTGGATATGTCTATGGCCTTGGTGGTGATAGTTTATATATATATATATATATATATATATATATATATATATATATATATATATATATATATATAAACTCATTATATAAACTCATAAACTCATTGAGGGAGAAAAGAAGGAAGAATAGAAATGTGTCCAGCTTTATACATGTCAATCATACCTCAATAAGGTCGTTTTAAACATACTCTCATTCTCTTACCTGTGATGAAGGTAGTTATTTATTGTACATATCTATTCATTCAGTAAAGAACTTTTGTCCTGTTAGGCCCTGGTAATGTGGGGGTTATGAAATATCTCTTCAAGCCGTGGTGAATTGTTCTACTTCTGGGAGGAAATGGGCCACAAAGTTGAGATACAGATTGACTTCATATTTTCAACTTATGTCTCTGTTCTAAGGACAATATGGCACTGAAATTTCAATAATGCAAAACTCAGACAAAGAAAAATCCTAGGACTTTGCATGATTGGTTTCCAGAGTGAATACGTAGGAATTCATTTAAAATGAAGTGCTTTAAGACTTTTTATTACTTTTTGAGTAAATACTAATATCACAATATTTTAGTTCCCCCTCCCTCCTTCCTTCTCCCTCCCTCTGTCTTTCCTTCCTTTCATCCTTTGCTCTTCCTTCTTTTACATTTCTGAAATATATCCTTCTTTCCTACCATATTTCCCGAGGCTTTAGCGGTGACACTAATGAATATTTTTCTTACTTTTTATGGGAGTTTCATTTTTGCGATGGCTGGTGAATGTGGTATTTTTTCTTTAAATTGTGAACAGATTGCTGAGCTGTCCTGTGATAAATGGCTTTAAGTGCAGTAATTAAATCTTGAAATAGCCTGCTGCATTTTGACACTGCTGACTCTACAGCCCCAACTGGGCATATAATGTCCTCTACCATTGGGGTGAGTCCTCTTATTTCAATCTGTCAATTTTTTAGCATTCTTCCATTTACTTGTACAGTAATGGCCCTAATAGAGCCAGTTTTAACAGCAGCACATTTGAATTTTATGAAACATAGTAAAAAGATAACAAAGATATAATATAGAGAAAAATTATTATATAGTGTTGAACACAACAGAGGAATCATTAGTGGGAAATTTGAGTGAGATTTTAAATTTCTTTTATATCCCCTAAAAAGATAAAGTGATCTTCTGGATGAAATTTGTTTACATGAGAGATGAAGCTTATATTTTTTTTTAATTTTTTTTTTTTTTTTTTTTTATGATAGTCACGGAGAGAGAGAGAGAGAGGCAGAGACACAGGCAGAGGGAGAAGCAGGCTCCATGCACCGGGAGCCCGACGTGGGATTCGATCCCGGGTCTCCAGGATCACGCCCCGGGCCAAAGGCAGGCGCCAAACCGCTGCGCCACCCAGGGATCCCCCTGAAGCTTATATTTTAAGGTCAACCAAATGTTCATTTAAGAAGGTCATACTCTTATTAGAGATGCTCTATCAGATGTAGAGCTACTCTGTTAAATGCAATATTATCTTAAATACTTGAAACCATTTTCAAAATGGAAACAAAAGAAATTGAGGGAATTAAAAATAAAAAGAATGTTTGTGATCATGTTCTCAATCAGGAGATAAGATGAAAGAAGAGGCTTAAGCTGGAAAAGAGAGAAGTTTTAAGGATTTTACCAAGAAATATAAAAGGTTGATAGGAATTGCTCTTCCCATTCAAAGGTCTTTATGTTCTGGCTGAAAGCCCACTGATTATGTAAGCTGAATAGTATTGCAGTCTCTCTAATAAGTATTTAAATGTTAATTTTGATTTTAAAGAAATACTGAGTCATTTAATAAGTATTAATGACATTTGTAATGATGGGAGATAAGACCCATAAATCAAAGGATATGGACAGCAAACTGATTTTCTGAAGGTATTTTGAGCGTTTTTGTTTTTCATTCTTGGACCTTACTGGTTTGCAGACCATCCAGGTTACCCAAGTAAATAGCCACTTTTTCTTGTTTAGTTACAACCTGTTTTGGATTTGGGTCATGTTTATGTTTTTAACTTAAGGAAGCATTAATTTCATTTATCTAATAAATCCCTTGTTATTGTTTTCAAATTTTTTTAAATTTTTATTTATTTATTTATGATAGTCACACAGAGAGAGAGAGAGAGAGAGAGAGAGAGAGAGAGAGAGAGGCAGAGACACAGGCAGAGGGAGAAGCAAGCTCCATGCACCGGGAGCCCGACGTGGGATTCGATCCCGGGTCTCCAGGATCGCGCCCTGGGCCAAAGGCAGGCGCCAAACCGCTGCGCCACCCAGCGATCCCTTGTTTTCAAATTTATATATCAACTTCCAATGCAATTGTCAGGGGAAATAAATATTGTTTGATCTCAGATCTTAGTAACATCAGAGAAGTATTTCAGCTTTTATTTTTTTATTTTTTTTAATTTTTATTTATTTATGATAGTCACACACACACACACACACACACACACACACACACACAGAGAGAGAGAGAATGAGGCAGAGACACAGGCAGAGGGAGAAGCAGGCTCCATGCACCGGGAGCCTGATGTGGGATTCGATCCCGTGTCTCCAGGATCGCGCCCTGGGCCAAAGGCAGGCGCTAAACCGCTGCGCCACCCAGGGATCCCGTATTTCAGCTTTTAAAGAAAGATCATCAAATTAGTGAGTTTACCATTACAGGTTAGATGTTTTGCTAACTATAAGATCTTGTTTAATTTAAGAAACACATTTTACTACAGTTTTAATTTTAAGCATAATCTGAAAAATCTTTGTCAATCTTCACTAACTACAAAGTTTTGGGAGTCAACTTGGGCATTAAGTTAGCTGACTCTGTGAACATCTTCTCTGACCTGGAAATCATTTTAGGATCCGATGTGTGGCTGTCATTCAGCTCTGTCTCCATACAGAAATTTAATATTGAAATATAGTACTCAGTAGACTTACTTTAATTGCATAGGTCATGATTTTTTAGTGAAAATAACTGAAATATATTGGACAGAGTCAAGGAAAATCTCAGAAAATGAGATATACCTTATATAACATTGTAGTAATATTCAATTTAAATTATAATACCTGCCAGGGATTCATATAGAATTCTAATTTAATGAAAATTCTCACCCAAGTAGAACAGGAAAACTGTATGACCTCTTAACCTACCTTCCCCAAAGACTTGTTCTCACCAGCTACTTTTTAAACCACAACTTCCAAAAGACCAGAGTGTGATTTCTAAGCTTTTCAAGTAAATTCTCACGTATCTAACCGGAGTGATGAAAATAAATCATTCTAATCAATTTTGTGGAATGTGTTCTACATAAATAAATGTTGTTCAAAACACTGTAGATTTCCTTTTAATACCTAATGTGAAGACATTCTTCAAAATATGATGTAAAATAAACACTGTGGATTCACCAGCTAGTTCCAAGGCTTTGATACAGATAGGATCATCATATTTGAAAATTTTATTCTGGCCCTTTTGACACTGGTCTGATCATTATTCTCGCTGGAGTCTAAGTTCTTGAGATGTTTCTGAAAGATTATATGAGTTAAAGTGCGCAAACACTAATGGCTACCATTTGCTCAAGTAATTAAAGTCAGCTAAAGAAATCAGGCTGAAAGGTTTAATTGAAAGGACCTACCCACGTTTGTAAAACCAAGGATTCATGGAGGTGGTTTGAGAACAGTATTTTGTCAATGTAGATGATGGAAAAATAATTTGGCATTTACTGGGTGCCTGTTCTACTCCAAGGGCTATGACTCATGATGTACAAACATTGTTGCATTGAATCCTTGCTTTAACTCTTTATGAGTGAAGTTATTTCCACCCTGAAGCCTGGTAAGCACACACACATCACTTACTGGAAGGTTGTCACACTAGTTGGTGTGTCCAGGATTGTCTAACCTTTACAGTCTGCAGTGTCCACCTCGGGAGGATGATGATTTCCTGAGTTTTTCAAGCACACTCTCATGTATCTACCAGTAACGATGAAAATAGATCATTTTGATCATTTTGTGAAGATTGTTTCTGTGTTTGTGGCTCACCTTCATACAGATGAGCTGCGCTGAATGTTTTCACAAATAACTAATCTGAAAGCCAAAGTTAGTGGACTCTCAGATTTGGAGCTGCTTCCATGCACAACTATTTTGCTCATTATTTTTCATGGGGAAAAAGTTCTCTTCTTTTCCTGTATCCAGATCAGGCTAAGAGAACATACATATTTTCTCCAAAGTGAATGCACTCTAAGTATAACCTAGTGATTTCCATTAAAGGCACACAGAAACTAATAACGAAATATCTGAAACCACTCAAATTTTAATAATAGGAAGCTGGTGGATTAAAATATGGTTTATCCACAAAATAAAGTACTATGCTACCATAGAAACAGATAAGGAATAACATTTATATAATGTTGTGGAAGGATTTCCAGGTTGAATGATTAAAGTATGTATGGTTTGGTGCTATTCTCCTAAGAAAAGAAGATACCTATCTATCTACATGCATATATATGCCTCCCACATGCTCACACATACACATATTTTTATATGTATACACACAATGTATAATGATATACACCCACATGTACAAATATAGATGTATATACAGACACATTTTATATTAGAAAAAATAAAGGAAGTATATACTGCAAAATTTAAAAGAGAATGGTTATCCGTAGGAAAGATAGAGGGTGGAGGGGACAGAGATCAAGATAGAACTTCTTTTATTTATTTAATTATGAAACCAAATGAATATTTTACACAATTGTAAAACAAAATAGAAACAAATAGCAATCAACAATTGAAAGCAAAATGAAGATGATGGACATAATGATGTGTTGAGCTGGTGGCATCACGGGGAGAGGCTCTTCTAAATAGCTTTAAAGTAGTAATTTGACCTGATTTGAATTGGTCCTCAAGTGAGAATTAGAGAAGAAAAAGTGGAGATACCTTTGTAATAAAGGGAGACAGATGAGGAGGAGAATTGCCAGAGCAAGCTGTGGAGTCGGGGGACACAGAGACATGCATCTATGTATGTATATATAGTTTGGATCACTAGAGCAAGAGTGTGATTTTATACTGATGACTGCCTCATGAACAGTTTGATTTCTGGCAAGTAATTTAATCTCTCTTGTTTTTCCACTGTGAAATGGGATAAAATTTTGCTCACAAATTTATAATCAAGGTGAAATTACATAAGGTGACATCTCCTGTGTGCCCAGGCAGGTGCCTAGCTGGCAACTGTCCCTCTATAAATAGAAATTCTCCTTTCATCCTTTTTCCCCTTCAACTCACAAGCCAACACACAATGGGCGCACATCTATCCAATGTGTGTCAGTGTGTGAGAAGCACACACCCAGCTCACCTTGGGTCCATTAGGTCCCGAGGAAGGTCATGGTCTTCTGAGACTGTACCAGGTCAGTTAATGTTAATTGGTTCCCAGAACCAATTTAGTGGCCCTTCTAGGATTTCCATTTCAGGAAAAGCTCATGTTTCCATGTCAACATGTGTGCTTTAGATTTTACTTATCTTGCCACCTTACAGTGACATTTGATTATTGTGTTGCATTTAATCTTCCCAAAGCCAATAAAATACTTGCTATCTCCATTATGCAGTTGGACAAATAACTTTTAAGATGGTAGGTGATTTGATCAAAATCCAGTCTTCTGATCTGGTCCCATTTCTCGGGCCCATGTTTCCCAGGTCAGGCTGATTTGCCCAGGAATGTAGGGTTAGCTGGGCTGAATGGATACTGGGGCTTCTAGCTCCTTCCTAGTGGCTCAGGGACTGTGTCTCTACCATGTGAGGCTAGACATTTGCCGGCTGTAGAATTCTATGTTCTAATATATTTCCCTAAATTCAGTGTTCAACTACATCATTCATGTATTAGGTATCTTTAATTGTTCTTCTAGTCTTTATCTTTTTAATTGATTTTTTATTTTAAATCTCCTTTGCTGTCTTCTACTACATTCAATTCACAAAAATCTCATTTTTTTCAAGAATTGAGAAGAGTATAAGTCTCAAAAACAAACCCAAGATATTGCTTTTTATATCTTTTATCTGGCCTTTAGAAATGAGAAGAAATCATGAGATAAAAATGTTTGCAACTGAAGAAAAAAACAGCAATCTAATATCTATATATTGTGAGTATATAGATGCATTTATATTTTTGTGATCCTCTTTTCCATCTTTTCTATGGCTGAGAGTTTATGCTGCCAAACTCTTTACGAGAATTCCGATTTAAACTAATTTCAACTACTGAAATAGGGAATATTGGTTAACACCATGGCACTAATAAAAATAGAGTTACCATGGATTTATGGTAGTTCATCATAACACATTCTTGTTTTTATAGTCCCCTAGGAGTAATACAGCAAATACATTAGTATATAGTGCCTGGCCTATAACACTGGGAACACCTGGAGCCCACAGAATGAAGCATCTGGGAGGTTGTGTAGGCCGCCATGGGGAAGAATCACCACCAAGCTCAGTCCTGACCCAGCACTGGTGGGACCCAGCCACACCAAGGCCAAGGACAGCCTCTCTCTGCAGACAGGCCAGCTGGCTGGGGACTGGGGGACTTCATAGTGCAAATGTCAATCCAGACCTGAATTAAATGAATTTTAGTTGTGACAATATATATTCCTTCATGAGACTTCTTTTTTTTTTTTTTAATTTTAAGATTTTATTTATTTATTTGAGTGAGAGAGAGCGCAGTGGGGGAGAGGCAGAAGCAGGCTCCATGCCGAGCAGTGAGCCCAATGCGGGGCTGGATTCTAGGACCCTGGGATCAGGATCTGAGCCAAAGGCAGATGCTTAACCGACTGAGCCACTCAAGCACCCCATGCTGAGACTGTTTAAATCATAGTGCCTGGAAAAGCTAGTGGATCAATTCTCATTTATTATTCAATAAAATTTTGTTTTCCTACTGTCAGGTGGAAGTAGAACTTTGTCAGAGCAAAGTATGTGCAATGATATCAATAAAGTGAAACTCATGATCGAAAATATATGACTGTGGGGATCCCTGGTGGCGCAGCGGTTTGGCGCCTGCCTTTGGCCCAGGGCGTGATCCTGGAGACCCGGGATCGAATCCCATATCGGGCTCCCGGTGCATGGAGCCTGCTTCTCCCTCTGCCTGTGTCTCTGCCTCTCTCTCTCTCTCTCTCTCTCTGTAACTATCATAAATAAATAAAAATTTAAAAAAAAAAAAAAAAGAAAATATATGACTGGGGTTGATTAATTGTGCCTGTGACACATGTAACATGGGGAGAAGGCATGTATTTAAACATGTATCTCACACTTTAAAAAAATTATCCAGAGGCTATTTGTCTTTCTATATGGGCATTCTATATATTCTCATTCCCATTTTCCCATGGTCCCATCCCCTTGTATATGCTGAATGTCACAGATGAGCCTGGGGCTCCATGCCCCACCATGGAGTAAGGGGTCTCCAAAGCTTTTTAAAAATCAAACTTAAAGTAGACACATATTTTAATTCACACTTAATACCCCTTCTCATTGTTCATTTTCACTTTGATTAGCTGTCTTTCAACATTACGAGGTAGATACATTCTTTATGTTTTAGGAGATTTGGACAATTGCAAATAGAATTTATAGGTGTGTGACGGATTGTCAAAATTCCAGCATATGCAAATGATGTAGCAAAACACAAGCCATGCCATTTTTGAGAAATCCTAGAATTTCCTTAGCTCAAACAAATTTCATTCAAGTGATTCCGTGCCTTACTGTAAAAATAAGAATAGCATCTCTGATTTCCATAAACAGAACTTTTATATTGTGGATCTTAAAAGCTTAACAATAATACTTGACCACAGATGGAAAATACGTACAAGTTATATATGATCTAGCTCCTCACTGGTCCTCTCTGTGGTAGGTGACAATAGAATTGCCATAGTCTTTATTATGAGATTTCTCTGCACTGTGCTTGTTTCTGGAAAAGGTGAGGTGAGTGTTGCTTGTTGTATGTCAGGACATACAAAGCAGTGGGCATGTGGTACCGTGATGCTGACGTTTTGTCAGCCTTCCAGGAGATAAAGGAATTCCTCAAATTCCATGAGAAGTCCAAAGCCTTCACAATTTTCCTCAGATACCCAGGGACCCCCAATCCCATGACCCCATCATTTGGGATTCTATTCTTGTGCTTCTGTGGTCTCCAGGCTGCCCTTCAGTGACTCAGACCTCCGCCTCAATTCTTCTCCAAGTGGGCTGTGAAGAGCCCTCTCAATTAAAGACTCTTCCTAACCTATGGACCTCAACTATGGTTCTGTAGGGAATTGGGGGAAGGAATTTTACACCACATGACACAGGAAATGATCAGCAGTTCCACTTGATGTTTCTGAACTGTCTGGTCACATTCTGACCCTGTAGTCATCTGGGCTGCTCTTCATTCTTCCTCTCCCATGACAATTGCTAAATCAGTTCAGGAATGGATACATTATGGGGGTTCATGCAAAGGCATGCATGTTGAAAATGTTGTCTTAACTTGTATACTTTTAAAACATGAGATGTTGTCATTTCTACTGGGAGAAAAGTGGAAAAATAGATTTTTTGGAAAATTTATTCAACCCTAAATGTTATTTGCTATGATCGCAGTATCTGATGCTAACGTCACCATTTAACCTGGGAATTCTTTTTTTTTTAAGATTTTATTTATTTACTCATGAAAGACAGAGAGAGAGAGAGAGAGAGAAAGAGAGGCAGAGACACAGACAGAGGGAGAAGCTAGCTCCATGCAGGGAGCCTGATGTAGGACTCGATCCCAGGACTCCAGGATCACACCTTGAGCTGAAGGCAGGCCCTAAACCACTGAACCACCCAGGCGTTCCTAACCTGGGAATTCTGATACTGTTACAGAGTCAAAAGTAATTCTATTCAGTCCTTTATCATGCCTTTCAAATTTAGGCCTTTTAATACAGCAAACAAAATGTCATGTTTTTGAGAAATCTGTCACGAAAACAGACTGCCCAACTGTGGCTTTATTGCTTTTTATATTACTCTAGAGAAGTTTAAAGAAAGATATGGAAAAAAATAATAAAAAGCTCACATATATAGTTGTCTCAATAAAATATTATTTCTCTAAAAATAGGCCTTTTTGGAGCTATGAATTTCATATAAAATGTATACTTTTCTAAAATATGTATAAGTTAAAAATAATCTACCTTAGATAATGTATGTGTTTTGGCTTTTACTTGTTCTTTTAGATAAATGTTCTCTTTTAGCAAATGCAATAAAATGGAAGATACTGTGTGATCCCAGCACATGAGCAAAATATTCCTGTAGAAACCCAGTTCCACACAAAAAATTTATTTGGATTGTATACTTTATTCATGTTAGAAATCTAAGGGAAAGTACAAGCTTGAACAGGAATTAGCAGAAAGAGAAGCACATATCTCCCCTTGATTTACTTTTTGTCTTTAACCGGCCAGCTCATATCAATGTCTAGGCAACTGTAAAATTAGCACAAAACAAAGTTCTTTCCAGGAATAGAGGCAACATATGGGTATAAGACACCGTGTATTTCATATATCATGAAAAGTCATTTTTATGAGGGTAAAGTCTAAGTTCAGTGGAGAAGTAAGAGTAGGAGCCCATGCGGGGTGAGGTACCTGGGAGCCTCAGGTACCAAGAGTCAGGCTGGGCAGCCTGTGCCACCCGCTGCCTGGGGTCAGTGTGGTTAAGGCGAGAATGAATACAGAGCTTCATTTCAGAAGTTGTTGAATTCGAAGCTTAGGAATTTGAAATCAATCTGCAGGCCTGGGGGAAATTATTAAATATTTGGCGTGGGGATATGATGACATCAAAGTGACAGCCCAGATTTGCCAGGCAGAGCTTGTGGAGCAGGAGAAAAAGCAGAGCAGAGGGAGGGCAAGGAGGATTGAGGTGCACGGGCCGATCTATGAAGATTAGGACCATTTTCGGGTTTTTTTGCACATTTATTCTCAACTCATCCTCGTTGCTGTCAACCTTTGTACTTGTTTCATAATGTCCAGAAAAGAGTAGCGTCTGTGTGTAATTTACAGGCAAACCAATTTAGATGCATGATGAGGGATTCTCAATCACTTTTTCCTGTTGAGGATTATGATCCGAAGGCACAGACTAGGTAGGGGAAGGATGGCGAGGACAGGATAGGTGCAGGAAACATTCTGCAGGTGGAGGGAAGAACCTGCCTCCAGACAATGCTGAGGGCTGAGGTACGGAGCCAGATGAGCGCAGTGAAGCCCAGAACTGAGAGTTTTTTTTTTTTTTTTTTGGTAAGGAATATAATTTTGCCAAAATCCAAACAGGTCAGCCAGGTTCCCTGTTTATTTATTTATTTATTTATTTATTTATTTATTTTTTTATTGGTGTTCAATTTACTAACATACAGAATAACACCCAGTGCCCGTCACCCATTCACTCCCACCCCCCGCCCTCCTCCCCTTCTACCACCCCTAGTTCGTTTCCCAGAGTTAGCAGTCTTTACGTTCTGTCTCCCTTTCTGATATTTCCCACACATTTCTTCCCCCTTCCCTTATTTTCCCTTTCACTATTATTTATATTCCTCAAATGAATGAGAACATATAATGTTTGTCCTTCTCCGACTGACTTACTTTCACTCAGCATAATACCCTCCAGTTCCATCCACGTTGAAGCAAATGGTGGGTATTTGTCATTTCTAATAGCTGAGTAATATTCCATTGTATACATAAACCACATCTTCTTTACCCCAAAGATACAAATGCAATGAAACGCCAGAACTGAGAGCTTATTGAAGTTCAGGCTGCCAGGATTCCTTGATCATCACTGAACGAGATAGTTCTTGTATAAATTGTTACAAAGCGGCAAGTGAATACGTTTACAAATGGTTACACCTCTAATTGCACAAGACAAGGACACATTAATTAGCTTGATCTAATGTACGAAAGGGAATTTGAGTTTTGGGTTTTTTTTTTTTTTTTGGTACATTCCAAAGCTAAGTTAGATATATTAAGCTCTAGGAAAATTCAGTTTCTCTAAACTTGTTCCTTTCAGGAAAACAAATAACAAGTTAAAAGACAGCCAATTCTTTTTGACTTTTTTTTTTTTAAAGATTTAATTTATTTATTCATGAGACACACACACACACACACACACACACACAAACACACATGAGAGGCAGAGACACAGCAGGCTCCATGCAGGGAACCCGACGTGGGACTCAATCCTGGGTCGTCCAGGATCATGCCCCAGGCCAAAGGCAGGCGCCAAACCGCTGAGCCACCGGAGCTGCCCTTGACTTTGGCTTCTTATATGTGGTGAACTCCACTACGTTAAAATACACTTCAGGGATCCCTGGGTGGCACAGTGGTTTAGTGCCTGCCTTTGGCCCAGGGCGCGATCCTGGAGACCGGGGATCGAATCCCACGTCAGGCTCCCGGTGCATGGAGCCTGCTTCTCCCTCTGCCTATGTCTCTTCCTCTCTCTCTGTGTGACTATCATAAATAAATAAAAATTTTTTAAAAAATAAAATACACTTCAATGTAAACTATTGCAATTTGCATAAAATTCTTCAGAGGCAGACTCTGAGAGATCCTTCACTAGTGAGTCTCCAGATGTGAATCAATTTAGTAGGAATCTAGTTTAACTATGAGAAGACACTAAAAATCATGCTCATTACAGAGATCAGTTGAATCCACATTTTCTCTTATTAGGTATGACACATGTACATTACAAAAGATGGCTTATAAAGGAAAAGCTAACATAGCTAGAGTAGAATCAGCTGGATGCTAACGATATCAGAAACTATAGCACATTAATTCTAGGAACAATTGAATGTTTTTGACAACAGGAGGAAAAGCTAGGTGGAAGCAAAACTTGTTGCTATGGTTTTTCACAGAGTATCAGAAGAGTTAAGAAATCTACTTTGCTTCCTAATTCAGGTATACAGCAGTTTAGTTTAGTTGCAGGTGTACAAGAGAGTAAGTCAATACTTCCATGCATCATCTGGTACTTATCAGGACAAGTGCTCTCCTTAATCTCTGTCACCTATTTCCCTCATCCCCCCACCTCCTACCCTCTGGTGACCATCAGATTATTCTATATAATTGAGAGTCTGTTTCCTGCTTTGTCTTTCTCTCTTATTTTTTCCCTTTGTTTGTGTTGTTTCTTAAATTCTACATATGAGGGAAATCATATAGTATTTGTCTTACTCTGACTTATTTCCTTTAACATTATATTCTGGCTCCATCAATGCTGTTGCAAATGACAAGACTTTGTTTTTTTATGGCTGAATATTATTATATAAATATAAAATGTATATACTATATATATATCACATCTTCTTTATCCATTTATCAATTGATGGTCACTTGAGTTGCTTCCATATCTTGGATATTGTAAAAAAGACTGCTATAAACATAGGGGTGCATGTATCCCTTTGAATTAATATTCTTGTGTTCTTTGGGTAAATACCTAGTAGTGTGATTGCTGGATCATAAGGTAGGTCTATTTTTAACTTTTTGAGGAACCTACATACTGTTTTGTACAGTGACTGAATCATAGAAATACCAATAAAAAAGAGAATAGGCCAGTTAACATTACTGATTAACATATATGGAAAAATTCTCAGTAAATTACTAGCAAACTAACATCTACTCAATGGGGAAAAATGAAGAGCTTTTTATTCCCCTAAGATCAGAAAAAAGACAAGGATGTCTGCTCTCACCACTGTTATTCATCATAGGACTGAAAGCCCTAGACTCAGCAATTAGACAACAAGAAATAAAAGGCATCCAAATAGGTAAGGAAGAAGTACAATTTTTCACTGTTTCACAATATATAGAAAACCCTAAAGACTCCACCCCAAAACTGCTAGAACTGATACACAAATTCAGTAAGTTTGCAGGATAAAAAGCCAATGTACTGAAATCTCTTGCATTTCTACACACCAATAATGAAGCAGCAGAAAGAGAAATTAAGAAAATAATCCCATTTACAACCAAAAAGAAAGAAATGCCTGGGAATGAACCTAACCAAAGAGATGAAAGACCTGCATTCTGAGAACTATAAAACACTGATGGAAAAATGCAAGATGATACAAAAAAAAATGGGTTAGTCTACTTTTGAGGCTCAGTAGAAAGGGAAGAGAACAAAATGGAGAAAGAGCAGTTAATTTAATAGCAGTTTCTCCCCAGTATGGTCTACCCGCTGAGCTCTCTCCAGATGCTCTGGAAATGTGCCCCGAAAGGGAAACAGACAGTGTTTCTTATCTATCCCTCCATTTTTTTTTGTTTGTTTCTTTCATTTTTTCTAATGTAAATTCTAGTTAGTTACCATACAGTATAATTTTGGCTTCAGGGGTAGAATTTAGGGATTCATCACTTCCATACAAAACCCAGTGCTCATCACAAGTGCCCTCCTTAATGCCCATCACTCATTTATCCCTCCATCCTTAAAACAAGTAGCAAGAGAAAGAACTTGTCTTATTTCTTGCTTTGAGACACACTATCCTCACCACTGGTGAACAAATGCAATGTGGTTAACAATTCCTTCTTTTATTTTAGGAAACAAATTATAAAATGTGGAAAAGAAAACTAGATGCATTCATCTCATTATTGCCATTTTTGGATGGTTGAGTGAAAGTCAGTGTCCTCTATATAAACATGAAAAGAAAAGAAGAACTTTCCTCCTCAACATGACATGAACAAAAGCATGTTAAAGAATACGTTGAAGAAAAAATGTATCATGATTCACTGGGATAAATTCCAGGAGTAAGAATGAGTCCATATGATGAAATCTATTGATATAGTCCATTAGATTAATAGAGATAAAGGGAAAATTCTATGGTCATTTACATAGATGCAGAAAATGTGTTTTATGACTTTTAACTTTAACGCACATTTATATTAAAACACTCAATAAAATAGGAATTGGCATGTGTGTTGGTATGTATATGTAGGTATATGTACATATATGTGTATGTAGGCACATATATAAAATTACACTGAGGAATGTAATTAAAAGCACAAGATTTAGAATAAAATAGATAAAACTATATACATTTGAAGGTAATATGATTTTATATTTTAAAAATTCACAAGAATGAATGGAAAATTACTACAAATAATAAGATAATTTATGGGGTGCATGGATGGCTCAGTCAGTTAAGCACATCTGCCTCTTGGTTTCAGCTCAGGTAATGGTTTCAAGGGTCATGAGATTGAGCCCCACATTCAGCTCCATGTTCCATGGGGAGTCTCCTAGAAGATTCTCTCCCCTTGGCCACTCTCAAATAAATAATTCTTAAAAAAACAAATAATAAGTTATTTAGAAAATAGTATGTTATACAATCAATAATCAGTTTATAATAATTAATAGCTTATACATATTCATATATATGAAGCAAATAGAAAACATAATAGATCCATTGACAATATCACAAATTAATATAATACATAGGAAAGTAAATAGCTAGATGCAAAGTTAAATTTGAAACTCTAAATCTCTTGAAGAACATGAATTAGATGTGAACACAAATGAAGCCATTCCAAGTCTACTTTCCCACGAGACTACTAGTGAGAATATGGCTCATTTCTCACATGCCTCTGTCCCACTGGGTCTTGGCTTGGCTGCTTGAGAACACAGTAAATGCTCAATAAATCTTGTTGAATAAATGGATGACTGGATGTTCATGTGTAAATACTTCAACATTGAAGTATTTGGAAAATGTCAAATGATTAAAGTTTTATACACCATAAAAAAAAGCCTAGCACTGTGTCATTGAGATTTCCTTGAGATAAAAATCATTCTTGCAAATCTTTACATATATATCTCACTTGGAAAAGGAAATGATAGAGTTTTTACAAATTATACATGTTTGGCATATTTACATATTAATTATGCATATTACATAATAATTTCTTCCCTATATAATGATTTTATTCTCAATTTCCTTTAAATTATAAGTAACTATATTAAGTTAAAATATTTCTCAATTGGGGATCCCTGGGTGGTTCAGTGGTTTGGCGCCTGCCTTTGGCCCAAGGCATGATCCCGGAGTCCCGGGATCGAGTCCCGCATCTGGCACCTGCATGGAGCCTGCTTCTCCTTCTGCCTGTGTCTCTGCCTCTCTCTCTCTTTGTGTCTCTCATGAATAAATAAACTCTTTAAAAAATATTTCTTAATTGAATAAAACATTTTAACCTGGTTTACACTCGACTTTCAGGTTCTCTGATGAATGACACCTATTTTTTTGAATGCTTACTGAGATACATGGAAGTTTAAGATATCGTGATCAAATCTCTCAGGTTGTCCTGGTAAAAACTTTATAGGAGAATTATGATTTGGCTGTGATGTATTGTCCATGAATCTCAACCTTATGTGGTATTTAAGGAGGTCATTAAGGTAAATGAGACAGTAAGGATAGAGCCAAAATTCAATAAGAACAGTGCTCTTCAAAGTGTAAAAACAGAGGAAAGGCCATGGGAAGACACAAGAAAGCTGTTTGCAAGCCAGGAAGGGTGCTCTTCCCAGAAACCAACCCTGTCCATACTTTGATCCTAGACTTATAGTCCCCAGAACTATGGCACAAAAATTTCTGCTGGTTAAGATTCCACCCAGCCTATGGTATTGTCTTATAGCCAGCCAAACAAAATAATACAGATTTTGTCCTCCAGAGGCATCAGAAAATCCCTCTCATTATAAAATTAATTTTGACTTTTTCATTTCATGAATGTTTATTGTTCAAAGCCTTGGTTTCACATACTGGAGGTAAAAAGAAGATTGAGAGGGCATCTGGGGAGCTCAGTCAAATGTCTGACTCTTGATTTTTGGCTCAGGTCATGATCTTGGGGTTGTGAGATGGAGACCCACATAGTGCTCTGTGCTCAGCAGGGAGTTTGCTTGAGATTATCTCCCTCTCCCTCTGCTCCTCCCACTCTCTCTTTCTTTCTCTCTCAAAAATAAATAAATCTTTTTTAAAATCAAACTGAAGTCTCTTTCCTAATAGAGTGTATATTTGAGATGAGAGATAACTTCTACAGGGCTGCTTAGCAGCTTCCAGTAGCAAGCACCCTCATCCTAACTGTTAATTGATAACAATAATTAAGTATATCACACAATGAAACTTCAGAATCCCACTTAACACAGTATCACTACCAAAGGATCAGATTAAGAATGTTCTAGAGAAACCTGCTGGTCCACTGCTATATGCAAAAAGGATTGGGAAGTGAGGTCGCTTATGAGCACTTAACCATACCCATAAATTCAAAGAAAAAAGTCACAGAAGTCATAGAAGAAAGTCTGTGTGTGCATTTGTGTGCCCAAAATGATAAAGAAGCTAAAGAGCTCTTAAAAATAGTATTCTAACTTTCTGTACATTTATGATTATCGTATCATTTCTAAAACCTCAAAAGCTGTCAGGGTTTCCTCTATATCAAGCTGCGAGACCTTCGTTCAGATTTTTACCTTGTGAACTCACTGACTCACAGCCACTCAATACCTGCTTTTGCCTGCATTTTGCTCACTGGAGGAAGGTACATGTGGCCGGAACCTGCATTTACTTCGCACTACTCACTCACCTGTCTGTACTTCGCACTACTCACTCACCAAGAACACATAAATGTTCAGCTTATGTTTATTGAACCAAATTCATTATGTTTGTACTTTTCTCTCTCATTACTCTTATTTCTCATTTCTAAATAGCTTAAAATGGTCTCCTTATCATTTCTGCTCTATTTTTCAAAAGTGGTAATTTCTCACTCTTTTTCAGTGGAAAAATATTATTTGACTTTATGAAACATACATGATGATCAATTAGGCACAATTAAAAATGCCAGCCATTCACAGCTTTTTTTATTACTCTCAATAGTCATATATTATAGGTCTACCTGACAATGGGTCTGCCAACAATGCATCTGAATTAGCATATGTTTCTGGTACCTTGCTTTGAACAATGAAAGGTAATATAAAAGTATTGACATGATAATGGTTGGCTAGGATACTTCCATGCCAACAAATGAGTGAAAACAAAATCTTGACTACATTGCTTCTATATTATTTCATAGATTTTGTTTAAAAAATATTGATTTATGTTGGCAATCACTAACTTGTGCTTACTTTCTTGTGACCAATGAAGATTACAGAATGATAAAATTCTACATCTGCTACATAAACAAAAGATAAAAAGAAAGGATCAATAAAAAAAACAAAAAGCAAAAGAAAGGAAATCTGGCAATTCAAGATCTAAAAGAAAAAGCATATTATTTTATATTTATTAAAATAACAGTATTCCAAAAGTTATATCAGTCATTAACTTTATTCAGTTACTAACATAAGATTAAAATATCGAAGACCAAATTTAAGGGAACTGCAAGGAGAATTTGATGAAAGCACAACATATTTTCCTTGGAGACTCAGGTTAATAAATTATGCAAACGTATTGAGAATCCTAAGAATTGAAAAAACAATTCTACAATTCTAAGCTGAGTAAGTAAATAGCACATATGTTACTTTATATTCAGTGACATAAGAATAAAGTTACTTACATACCATGCCATGGATTGTTGAAAAAATGATCAAACATCTTTCTTGCAATCCAAAAGAGAAGAGGTTTCCATCATTAGGTCATTTGCAATAAAGCTTAATTATAATAAGAAAGTAGGGAAATAATATTCTAAATTTTATAAACATACATTTCAAAATAGCCCTTTTTTCAAGAGAAATTTAATGACAAATTAAAAATGATATATAAATGAACAAAAATTAGAAAACTGCTTCTCAAAATCTTCAGAATGTTGTCAAAGCAGAACACAGTGGGACATTTATTAGTACACTCACTACAAAAAAAAGGAACTAAGACAATGACAAAAAATTAGAACATAACATTAAATAAAACAGAAATTGATTTAAATTCATGTGAAAATGTAATGGATCTAAGAGAGCTAAGATGTCTGTACAAATAAAAATAAAATTGCAATACTTAACAAATATCAAGACTTAGTAAAAGGGAACTATAAATAAAACGATTATGACATTGATGTAGACAAATAGACTGATGCAAGAGAATAGAATCCAAGCTATCACACACACACACACACACACACACACACACACACACGACAAAGGTGGTACTTGAGAGCAACAGATGAAGGATAATTTTTTTCAATACATGGGTCCTTATCAATTATATATCCATATAGATTAAAAAAGGAGAGAATCTTGACCTTTATCCCATACTGTAGACAAAATCAATTCCAAGTGAATTCTAGATCTAAAAGTGAAAAAGTAGAACAATGAGTCTTCTAGAACATAATTGGGGAGAATATTTTCATGATTTGGGGCAAAGATTCCTTAAATATGTCATAGTAATCAGTAACCATAAAGTATAAAGATGGATATATTCAAATTAAGAAAGTGTATTATTAAAATACACTATTAAGAGTGTAAAACAGCAAGTGTAAGCTGGAGAAGACCTTTGTGATGCACATAAGCTACAAAGAACTAGTACCCAAAATGTCTATATATCCCCTGCACATCAGTTAGAAACATATTTCAATGTATTTGTAACATTTGAAAAAGCAATTCCTTTGTTTCAATTCATATTAAGACCATAAAAGCAAATCAAACCTGACAACCAGGAAGTGTCTCCATGGGTTATCAGGGGCTAGCAAGCCAACAGCTGTCCCAGATGCTCTTTGTAGAAATCGCATGTGAGAGCTGTAAATCATCCATTGACTTAAAGGAGATATTATTTGCAATTGTGCAGATGCAATCTGATTTATGTTCTTGAAAGGTCTCTCTAGCTGCTCTGTAGGGGAGAATCTAAGCAGTCAAGGGCAGAAGTAAGGAGACCAGTTGGGGGTAATCCAGTGAGAGATGATGATACCCAGAGATGGATTGGATGAAGGGAGGTGAGCAGAAGTGGCCAGCTTTGGTTAATACATTATAGGAATAGTGGACAGGGCTGATGAAGCACTAGATGTCAGTGAGAACAAGGCTATTAACAGAGCACAAGTATTAGAGAATTGGATCCCCCTGCCACTAGAATTTTATTTGGAAAGTTTTCAAACATTCAGCAAAGTTGAAATACTTTTCTAACGAAGCCCCTCAGAGCCTGAATCTATTTTCTGCCATTAATGTTTTACTCTACTGTTCATCAACTTCCCATATGTGTATCAACCCTTCTATCTTTCCATCAAACCATTTTTATGCATTTCAAAGTCAATTGCTGTAAATACATCTTCCTAAATACTCTGCATGCATATCATTAGCTAGATTTCAACATTTGTTTATAGTTTTATATAAAATTTACATGAAATGAAACGTGTAAATCATAAGTGTATATTTGCTAAATTTTGACAAATGCCTACATCTGGGAAAAATTATTTTTTTCCAATAGGATAATGAGATGCTGCAATTCATTATGAGTGCATCAGCTTATATTAAGTCATAGGTAATTGCCCAAAGACATACAGAAGAACTGGCAGGGAAAGCCAGAATCAATATGTGAGAAAAATATACCCAGAATTCAGTAATTTCAGTAGCTATGTAATAGTGTGCATATTTTTTCAGCTATTTTTTATTAGAATGATAAATATAATGGCTTTTTAAAACTAACTAGAATTCCATATGGAAAGGATAAGGTTGTTAATTTGATTTATCTATCGATTACTCAATATGTTTAGCCTGTACAAGTATTTTTAAAACTCAGGTTAATGAGACATAAAGCTTTAAAGAAAGTCAACAATTCTGGCTAAACTGAATTCATAAATCATAATTGTAGTATTGGCACAAGAAAACCATTATCTGCATATAGGCAATATGAAACCACGTTATTCCAAAATATTTTCAAAAACAGCTCTTAGGATGCTAACAGTGTTAAAGAACTCGGTTAGCTATATTATACAATATAGGTGGTTTATTTTTGAGGTGCTCTCCTTAACTTCAAAAGTATCTCTAATTAAAGTGGCACTACAAAAATGCCCAATATAATTTATCCTCAATAAATAGTCACCTTAAGCATTATTTATGTAACTTAAATACAGCTACCGATGCCTCTGTAACTGGCAGCAATAAGAATTTCATGATTTTTCATATAAGCTAGTAAATAGATATCAAAGAGCATAGGCCCCTTTTCTAAAAAGTCAAAATGGTCTCCATTTGTTATCAATGGAGAAACAAAGACTTCATGTACCTTCTTGAAAAAATTATTTTGTCATGGCTCTAATAGAAGCAGTTTGTTATAATGAGGTGATTGAGTCCAAGTTCAGTGGCTCATCTGAGAAATTTGTCATCAGTAAGTATTAAAAACAAACAAGCGAATGACCAGTTTTCACTATTCCTCCTGTATAGTGCAGAGAATTGTTTGATTTTGAGCCAAAATGATGCCCCATGTTTCTCCATCCTGCATCCGTTCGAGATGAATGGGTTGCGTCCATCCAGTGACAGTCGGATGGTGATCCAGACTTGGGAAGACTGCCCTTCACCCGTGCACACTAGTGCTCAGTCTTTAGGATTCTGCTTTCTTTTTTAGTGCATATTTTAACCAGTTTTACCAGGTAGACTTGAATTATAAGAAGCATAGTTTAACCTTTGTGGGATGCCATGATATTGAGATTCTATATTAGAGAGTGTTGAAACTCAATTAGCTGCCACTAGTGGTACTTTTTGGACTGCTAGGCTCTTTCTGGTTCTATAGTTTATTTATTAATTTTTTAATTTGTTTTTAAATTTTTATTTATTTATGATAGTCACACACACACACACACACACACAGAGAGAGAGAGAGAGAGAGGCAGAGACACAGGCAGAGGGAGAAGCAGGCTCCACGCACCAGGAGCCTGATGTGGGATTCGATCCCGGGTCTCCAGGATCGCGCCCTGGGCCAAAGGCAGGCGCCAAACCGCTGCGCCACCCAGGGATCCCCTGATTCTATAGTTTAGATATAGAAAATGATGCTTAATACTGTGGTAAGAAGAACAATATCACTTCATTAGGAAAAATGATTCTGGCAATTTTCAAGAGAGATAGTTTGCTCTTCCTGTAGCTGAGAGGTACAGATCATACAATGTTCCCACAGTTTTCTACTCAAAACTTATAAACACATATAATTTCAACAACCTCAAGAGACTTGTGGAAAGGAGGTCAAAGTTAATTTTTTTCATATTTTAACAGCCTGGAACAAACAAAATGTTCCACATTATCATCTTTGTCCTAAGCACTAAAATTTGGAGCCGTTAATCACAGTTAAGATTTGTAGAGAGGTCCTGGGAGATTCATCATGAAGTCATTTTAAATGTCATCCTGGTAAAATTAAGAGTCTGTCTTATCAGCATCCCTGAGCATGAGATAATCAGGAAACAATGAGGAAAGATAAAGCAAAGCCAAGAATTGAAGACATACAGAAGAAGTGTGGGAACAACTCCTGGAGGAATTAATGTAAATGCTGTGAAAAAGTGAAGTATGAACAGCCTCCCACATCTAGACCATCCAGTGACTATATAATCTAGTTGCTTTCTGAGATTGGAGTCTATTTTCCTGCTTTTTGGTTCTCTCAGTTTTTTTCTGCAGATTTTTTTACAGTTTAGTTTTTTCCATATTATTGAGGTATAACTGACAAAATGTCAGATATTTAAACATTGTGTGATCTAATGTACATAGACGTTGTAAAAGGGTTCCCATCACCTAGTTCATGAACACATCTGTTACCTGACATATTGATCTCTTTTTTTCTCTTTTTTTGTGGGGAGAACATTTAAATTCTACTCTCTTTGCAAATTTCAATTATACAGTATTGTGTTATTAACTGTAATCACCATGTTTTACATTAGATCCTCAGAACTTATTCATTTTGTAGCTGAAAATTTTTACCCTTTTACCAGTTTTCCAACTCCTCCTCCCAGCTCTCCCTCCCCCCACCCAGCTCCTGGGCAACCACTTTTCTTCTTTCTTTCTTTCTTTCTTTCTTTCTTTCTTTCTTCTTTCTTGTTTCTTTCTTTCTTTCTTTTCTTTCTTTCTCCTTCCTTCCTTCCTTCCTTCCTTCCTTCCTTCCTTCCTTCCTTCCTTCCTTCTTTCTTTCTTTCTTTCTTTCTTCTTTCTTTCTTTCCTTTTTTAGTTTCTTTTAAGATTTTATCTATTCATGAGAGACCCAGAGAGAGGCAGAGACACAGGCAGAGGGAGAAGCAGGTTCCCTATATGGAGCCCGACATGGGACTAGATCCCGGGACCTCAGGATCATGACCTGAGCCAAAGGCAGACGCTCAACCGCTGAGCTACCAGGTGTCCTGACTGGTCTCTGTTTCTGTGTCCTCAGGTCCATCCCTGTGTCCCAAATGTCTAGATTTCCTTCCTTCTCGAGGCTGAAGAATATCTATCATATCTTTTTTTTCTTTTTAAGATTTACTTATTTATTTGAGGGAGAGAGAGCAAGGGGTGGGACAGGAGAGGGAGTGAGGGAATCTCAAGCAGACTGCCCGCTGAACGTGGAGCCTGACCCAGGGCTCCATCCCAGGACCCTGAGACCATGACCTGAGCTGAAATCAAGAGTCAGATGCTTGCTTCACTGCCTGAGGCCCGCAGGTGCAGCTACACAGGTCTTTACCCATGTACCCACTATGGACACTTCGGTTGGTTCCATATCTTGGCTACTGTAAATGATGTTGCAATAAACCTGGGAATACAGACATGGTTTTGGTATCATGTTTTCATTTCCCTTCAGATAAACACCCAGAAGTAGGATTGCTGGATCATATGATGGTTCTATTTTTAAGGTTTTGAAGAACTTCCATACTGTTTTCCATAGTAGCTGCTCCAACATACATTCCCACCTAAGGAAGTTATTTTTTGACATTTTAAACTTCAAATAACACGTCAGCTCCCCTACCCCCCAAAAAAGCCCCCACATGGTTTACTTTATTGCTTCAGCTCTGGGGAGTTTTGGGGGCTTCATTTACCTTTTCCAGCCATTGCCATCTTCACATGATACTCCTTTCACTTTTCCAGTCCCTGGCCACACCCTTCCACACTTGCTGACCATAACAACTTCCATGGGAGTGGTGGGTAGGACTCCCTGCAGGATAGTGGGCAGGGATATTGTTAGTCCAGTGTTGCTCTCCCCCTCTTCCAGCCTTCTTTCCTCCAGTGTCATGATCGATAACGACACCACCCCTGAAACATTGACTCCAAGTTGCCTCATCTTCTGATGTCACATCCTTTCATTTGGGCCCACTTCCTCTTATATTCCCACTTCCAGGACTGTCTGACCTTAATGAGACCTCCCCATAATGTGACCTCACACTAGGGAAGAGGAAGACTTTGCAATTTGGTGTCAGGGTGGAAGCAAACCCATAAGTCAGTGTGACAGATGGTCCTCCAGGTGACAAAGATACCAAATGCCCAAGCGCTAGATGCTACACAGCTAATGAGACATCAGGTGGATACTCCAAAACAGACACTGATGGAAAATACCTACACAGGAGACTCCAAATGCTCCAGGTTGACCTAGGAGCTGCTGTAGGAGTGCTGACAGCACTGACTCCATCTTTGGCCCTTCATCCCATTCATCCTGGGCAATGACTTTGCTCAGAGCTCCGTCTTCCAGGCCCTGTGAAGGTTAATGTGTGTCCTGAATGGAAGGCGGGAAGGTTTGCTCTGATCTTCCCTAAAGTGGTGCACAGAAGGCCCCACTGCAGTGAACTATCCTGTGACCTCATCACCATGCCCCTCACTCTACAAAAGCTGGAGGTGAGAGTCTGGACTTGGATGAGAAGCTGTGGAGAATTCAGATAATTACCCTAAATACACCCTAAATACAACTCTGTGTAAACAGTATGGAGTGCCTTGCTTATTTTATTTTTTTATTTTTTGTCTTCAAGTGCCTTCTCAGGCTGTAGGATACATTACTCTCCCTCCTCCATCTCCTGTCAGTCCCTTTGTTCAAAGAATAAGGGCATCCACTTGACAGGGAAAACATCTTTAAAAGGAATAAAATGACTTGAAAAACCAAACCTGTATTAGAGTAGCATTTACTTATACAGAGTCCTGCTTCAGAACCTTTGGCAGTTAATGAGTTGAATAATGATTTCTGGATTCGACTATAAAAATTGATTGTAGCATTATAACAAAACAATGATTTGGTTATTTAAAATAACTACTGGTTATTTAAAATAATTATTTAAAAAAGTTTTGCAAGCACCATTTCCATAAAACAGTCAGTGAAGCTTCTTAAACTATCTTTCCCTGGAAACTATTGTCTCCTGAATTATTTGAGAAGATAAACACACAATGTTTGCACTCGCTATTTTTTTATACCGCTCTTAAATACTAAACTTTTTATTTCCAATGAAAACATTTGTTAGATTTTTAAGTAATACCCATATCTGTCCTTGCCGCTGGTATCATAAGGAAAAAAGTTTTTGCTATGATAACACTAATATCAGTAGATATTGGTTGTAAAGTTTCAGTGGAATGACCATGCTCTGGAGCTTTTATTTTTCAAGGTAAAGTAGTTTTATGTGTTTCCAAAGTCTTTCATATTTCCCCCAAATCCTTCTTTCCACAACAACACCCATGCATACTGCATGGATGTTGTTTACTTTTTACTGTCCAGCAAAACCATATTTAATATAGTTCTTTACCTGACCCCATCAGTAGGGACTTTTCACACCTCCATAAAGAAATAGATTCTATTTTTAACTCTTTGAGGAACCTCCACACAGTTTTCCAAAGTGGCTGCACCAGTTCACATTCCCACCAACAGTGTAAGAGAGTTCCCTTTTCTCCGCATCCTCTCCAACATTTGTTGTTTCCTGCCTTGTTAAGGGTATTATGCTGAGTGAAGTAAGTCAGTCGGGGAAGGACAAACATTATATGTTCTCATTCATTTGGGGAATATAAATAATAGTGAAAGGGAATATAAGGGAAGGGAGAAGAAATGTGTGGGAAATATCAGAAAGGGAGACAGAACGTAAAGACTGCTAACTCTGGGAAACGAACTGGGGGTGGTGGAAGGGGAGGGGGGGGTGGGAGTGAATGGGTGACGGGCACTGGGGGTTATTCTGTATGTTGGTAAATTGAACACCAATAAAAAATAAATTTAAAAAAAAGAAATAGATTCTAATCTGTCATTTTAAAAAAGATTTACTTATTTTAAAGAGAGTGAGCATGAGCATGAGGGACAGAGGGAGAGAGAGAATCTCAAGCTGGATCCTTGCTGAGCGTGGAGGCTGACACAGGGCTGGAACCCAGGACATGACCTAAACCAAAACCAAGAGTGGGACACTTAACCAACTGAACCACCCTGGTGCCCCTAATCTGTCATTTTTAAGGGCAGCGAGGCAAGAGGGAGGCTCTACAAGATGGACTGCTTTGTCTCTTGGTTTCTATCATACCCACTTGGTTTAAAGTCCAGGCTCAATAAGACCAAGTTCGCACACCTGAGAGGAAACTGCACAGGCCCATTTGCACATGCACTTAACCTTAATTAAGATGGCATCCTGCTTTCTCTGAGACGCCATCCAAATAAAAAGAAGAACAATATTTTTCTAGATTAAGGCACAAAACTATGTTGAATATAATCATGGAGAGTTTGCATCTGTCTCAGAACATTAATATTATAAGGATTTGACAGAGTATTGACTGATTTGATGTGAGATACAGAAAATTATTTTAGCAGGAAGAGTTAGAAGTGGTTACTAATAGTAGTTTAATGCTTTTAAGTTTTTCCCCTGCCAAATAGTTTTTATACTAAAAATTGCATTTGTTTGATGGGTTCATGGAGCAGTACAGAGAACCTTGGGAATCTTTTAATGAATGTTTTTTGTTATTATTATTGTTTTTGTTTTGTTTGTTTTTTAGAGAGCATGAGCTGGGGAAGGGCAGAGGGGGAGGGAGAGAGAGAATCTCAAGTAGACTCCATGCAGAGCACAGAGCCCCAACACAGGGCTCGATCTCATGACCCTGAGCTAAAATCAAGAGTCAGACACTTAACCAGCTGAGCCACCCAGGTGCCCCTAATGAATATATATGTTTTTTCGTTCAAAGTTCATGACATTTGGGGATTATAGTATACAAATAGAAAACAGAGAATAGGGGAGCTGAACTTTAATTTTTGTCAACTATGATGTACTTTTTTGGCTAAATAAGCAAGTTTTGATACCTCGAATTTAGTGGGAAAATGAAGGATGCCATCTAATGGGCTATATTCGTGCTGCCCACTGTTGTCCCTTTAGCCCTTATTTTGTTTTCTTTTGAGCCACAGTATCATTCAGGAATCAAAAGCTAATAGCCCCTTCAAGACAAGAGTAGAGAAACTGGTCCTTGAGATTGGGAAGCACAGAGGGGGATGAGAAATGATGGAAACTAGCTGTTCTAACGGAAGAGTCATTTCCAAAACAAAATGCCCACAATCCCCCTAAATGCTACTGAATATACTGCTCAAATCCATTCTTCCCTCTTGGGCACAGAGCGGGATGCCATTTCCTATGCTCCCCAGTTAGGCATTTTCCTTCCAGAAGACTGGTGTGGTGAGCTCACAGACCCTCAGAAACCACACAAAATGGCAGAGCAGCCCCAGACTGTTGAGCAAGCAAGAAACTCTATTGTTCTAGCCTTTGCATTTTGGATCCCATATTGTAAGAACAGTTTAGAAGACCCTAATTACAGCAGAACAATAAAGTTTCCCTTCAAAACCAATAAGTCACATTTGGTTTTGTTTAAAGTTTTCTGCTTATCCAGAGAATAGGCCACCTTTCGGCTCTTGAAGGTGCCTGCATTTTGGTGAAGTGAGGAGGATAACTTCCTGAAGGGCTCTTCCAGGCGGTGCAACCGCCTCCCAGACAGCAGTCTGATGGAGCCCTTCAAAATGGCACCCCATATGGGGATCCCTGGGTGGCTCAGCAGTTTAGCCCCTGACTTCAGCCCAGGGCGTGATCCTGGAGACCCGGGATCAAGTCCCGCATCAGGCTCCCTGCATAGAGTCTGCTTCTTCCTCTGCCTGTGTCTCCACCTCTCACTCTCTCTCTCTCTGTGTCTCTCAAGAATGAATGAATAAATAAAATCTTTAAAAAAACAAAAAACAAAAAACAAAATGGCACTCCATAAATCTTAAAATTCAAGATTAGAAGCTTGGTCCAGATCTCTAGCTTCTTATGTGGTGAACTGGCCAACTTTCTCCCTGTTCCAAGACCTCCTGGAGTTGTTTCTCCTCTCTTGCTCTTTGCCTTGCTGCCTCTCCATGACCTGCCCCCCTCACTATACCTCCTTGTTGGACTATCACAGTAGTACCTGCTGATGTACTCATGAAATTATTGACCAGTAACCCTTCCCTGTAGCTCTGAAGCTCCGTGGAAGCAGGGTTGGTGTTTCATTAGCATTCCCTGCTCTCCACGTGCTGATGACAGACTTTGAAGGCAGTGGGTCCCCCAAAAGTCCTTTCTAAGATGAGAGACAGAAGTCAAAGTCCATGGCCTTGTGAGGATCATCCTTTTCTCTCTGGGAAGTCATGGGCACCAGTGCTCCTCAGGAAGGTCATGATCAGAGCTGTAAAGACTCTGCCATGCCTCCCATTTCCCAGCCCCTGAGGGTACATGTTTTGGCCCACCCTGTGTAGGGAGCAGACCATACTCCTTCCTTTCATGGAAACTTACTTTAGAGGATCTTCACAGCTGTACTCACTCCAGGACAGAGGAGAGCATGGTTTAAAGCTCACCTCCTCCCTCCTGGTCTGCGCATCCCAAGAGCTTGCAATTGGAATGGGAACATTTTGCTTCTTTCCTTCACACTGCCTTTCTTCCTTGCCCTGCTGATAAGCCTGTTATCTCCATGAGGGGCATGACAACAGAAAATGAGGGCAAAAAGAATCTTTCCTGGTATTGATTTTCAATATCTTACACTCTAAAGGATGTGGAAAGGACTCCTGGAATAGATCCAAATAGTGGGAGAAAACACAAGAGGAGAGCAGGAAATGACTTTCCAAGCTGGAGACCAGGAGGCATGAAATGGAAGATACACTAAGACATTGGGCACTGGGGATCTGGGCCCAGGGACTGAGTTAGGAAGGGCCAACGCAGAGGGGAATACTTTCAACTCCTGTCCCCCAACTTCCAGGGCTGGTGCCAGCTCCAGAGCACAGAGATCCTCGAGCTATCTTTCCTGGTATCTGGAGAGCTCTTTCTGAACAGAAGCCAGTGTGAGGCCAGTTCATAGATCATCAGGAATAAAATCTGCGCTTTTACTCAAACTCACCGCGGGGGGGGGGGGGTGGACAAGTCCCAAGACTTGGGGACTGGAACTCTTGTCTACACGGCGGCTGAGTGGTAGTAGTGCCAGACATCAAATATGAGCCAAACCAGCACCAGCTTGAGTCAGAATTCGCTATGCACCTATAACATTTAGTAACTGTCCTTCAGGCAGCCAGGATACAGAGCTTTAGCAGAGGTCCTTTCTTTCAAGAATCCAGCCATTGTGTCCAACTTCAGCTTCACAGATTCATATAGATCAGTTAGGTGAAGATTGATGTTCTTTTTCTTCCATATCTCTGTCGCTATTTGAATTTCCTGTGCTATTAGCATGAAAGTTTTATAAGCCATCGAACAGGTAAATTGAAAAGGGAAAAGGAACTTCTCCAAAAATTGATGAAACAGTCATTGTGTTAGGGAACATGTGAATTTTCAAGATGGTTCTGAAAAACTTCTCTGAATGTCAGGCTTTAGCAGTTTACATCCTTTTTGAGTTCTGAGTGAACTCAAGTGAAAAAATATTGTAAATCTGTGGGAGCACACGGCCCCCTGTTACAATGAAAGGATGGGGCCCCTCCTACAGGAAGCCAATTGCTTGGGCTATGTGGCTCATCCCCCTAAACAACACCAGCAATGATAAACCACCATTCTCTTTTGTATCTTCGGTACATTCCGTGACCCTAACTCCTCCTCGGCCAGCTTGTCCTAATATTCACACTGAAGCTATGAAAATTGTCTACACCTTCTGCTCCCATCATGCACTTTCTCCTCTATCCTCAATTCATTGCACTCTGGTTCCTGTCCCTCTTCCCAGTGGAATTGTTCTAATCAAGGCCACTGATGGTCCATGTATTCTTAAACCCTATGGGTACTTTCCCTCTTGCAACCTCAGCAACTCAGCCCCCTCACACTCTTCTGTGGATCCTGTACCACCATGCTGGTCTTATACTCCCTTCCCTGTCTCTTCATTAGGCACCTTCCCATCTCCTCCTCAACAGTTGTTATCATTCCAAAGCTTTTGATGTTGGTCTTCATTCTTCTGTCCCTATATGCTCTCTTTGTCTAATCTTGGGCAGCTCCCTAACTTCAATTACTCCATGGTTTCTTTACAGTCCAATATCCTGATTGGAAGACACATTCACTTTTTTGTTTGCACATCTCCATTTGAACTCAAGCTGTTTGGCACTCAACTCATCATATCCCCTCATCACTGCTACCAACTCTGTGCCACTCCATCATGGATCCTGATTCTCTTTCTATCTTATACTAACAATTACCCATTTGTGAGAGTAGAAGCAGACATACTCTTTCATCACTGGGTTCTCAAGCTCCACCATAGGGCTCAACTTCATTAGGGGAATTTCATGTGGATGTGATGGCAGTGGCATCCCCAGGCTGCTCAGTGCACAACCTGCACAGCTATAGGAGGTATGCTGATCTTCTTCTCTTTCATCACCAACACTCAGTCACCAAATATGTTTAGTTCTGCTTCTGAAATATCTGTTGCATCTCTCCATTATCCCCCTTACAATTCGTGGTAGGGTATGTATTTTTATACTGGCTAGTTCTCTGGCATGTCTCCTGCTCCCATGCTACCTCTCTAGTCCCTGTAGCCAGAGGGACATTTGTAAACACAATTATGGTATTTAAACTCTTTAATGGCCTTCCATGGTCTTGTAGATAACAAACACAACAGTCTGGCTCCCAAGTCTTCTGGATTAAGCCCCTTCTCCCTCCTTGTCACCAGTCTTTCTCCAGGGTCTCCATTGGTGGCCAACTTCATTTGTCCCAAAGGAGCCATGTTCTCTCTCATCTGTGGGCCTTTGCCTTTGCCCCTTTCTCTACCTAGTACAGTCTTCTCACCTCATCCTTCACCCATGGTTCAGGTATCAGGTTACATATCCCTTTCGAAGGAATCCCTCTTCTGGCGCCAGACAGAGTGAATCAGCCCTGCTTATGTTCCTCAATCACCTCTGCTTCCTCCATTATCACAGGATTGAACACTGGTAAATATGGGTGTCATTGTGTCTCCCAGGAAGACAGGAGGTCTTGTTGACTAGCATATCCCTGGTATCCAGTAAGTACTTTAAAAATTGCTACTAATTGGATAACTTCTATTATTTCCTTCGAATCTCAAATATGTATGATAAAAAAAAAACTATAAGAACCTAGAACTCTGTTATCTTTGGAAGTCTGTGATTTCTGAGGCAAGTTAGATGTTTAAATTGTCGTTTTCAACTTGATCTTGAAAAAAACCCAAGTTTCTGAAAAGTAATAAAAATAAAAAGCCTCAGAGTTTTAAAAGTTACATTTAATGACCTCCAAACTCAAATCTGCACTAAAAATAAGTGTTTTTGCTCATGCAGAGAATGGTGTGACAGCTTTTCTGAGAAAGATAAAGTGCTTTCCTTTTTTTTTGTTCAAAATGTGCTTCTCATTGAAATCCTTAAGATTTAATTTCCATGTGGGGCAACTGGGAACTATATTAATAAGCAAAAAGATTCATCATTTACTAACTGTGTGAATTTAGCAGAAATAGTCCAAAGACTTAACATTGTGGGAAGACATATGGCGTATTATCCTATGGCTGTATTGTTTAGTTTTGGTTTTCTGTCCCAAGGGAATAGTTTATATTTTCCTAACATTTCTTTTTCTTACTTCTCTTCATAAGTTATGCCCAAGATCTATAAATGGCCAAATATAAAATTGCATCCTTGCTGAGTACAGGTTCCAAAAGGGGAATATATTCGTATCTTCAAATGTAATGAAACACCTCTCAGATGAGAAGACATTATTAAAAACTCTTGGATATTTATTTTGACATGTAATTGTTTAAACCAACATTGGAACCTATAAATTGCTACCTGAGAGATCTAAATAGCTGAATATGTGCAGGTGGTTTGTTTGGCTTGTGACATTATTATATCTCTTAGATTTTGATGAGAGTGTTTTAGGTTTTCAGATTATAGGGAGCATTTATTCTTTTTTAATGTTTCATTTTTATTTAACTTCTAGTTAGTTAACGTGTAGTGTAATATTAGTTTCAGAAGTAGAATTTATTGATTCATCACTTACATATAAAACCCAGTGCTCATCACAAGCCTTTAGCTCAGAATCCTCTTGGTAATGGATTCTCTCATGAAGTTAACAGGTCCTTGGAAGGTAGGGACGGTCCTTAGTCATGTGCTAAGAGTATAGAGTGTAGATGCCCAGGAGGCATCCTAGAGCCTGCCTCCCTCTTCTACAAGTAGTCTATCAACTCTAACAGGAAGACATACATGGCACAACTAGAACACACTCATGAAACCCTGAGCACTGTTACATACCATAATGCATTGGGATGAATGCATGCTTTTGAACAACACTGTACAGTAGAAATATGATGTAAACCATACATATAATTTAAAATTTTTGAGAACAGATAAAATAAAAAAGTAAAATTAATTTTAATAGCATAGTTTAGTAAGCCCTATATATCCAGGTTGTTATCTCAACATGTAATAATTTAAACAAATTATAAGTGAGATATTTTAATTTATTTTCTAGCAAAGTCCTCACAATCCAGTGTGTATTTCACACTTACACTTCAGCACAATTTAGACCAGTCACATTTGAAATGCTCAATAGCCAAATGTGAACAGTGGACTTGTACCAAAGAGAATAGATCTAGACATTAAGAAATGAGGGCATGGTTGGGACTAGAATAATCAGAAAAGGGATTATTCTCCTTACTTCTGGGAGAAGGAGAGTCTTTATTGTTGATTTAGACTAACAAGAGTATTTTCAGGGAACATGTTGGGGGTATTATAGTGGCTGGGCGATAGCATCTTTTCTTTCACTACCAGAGGTAGTGGCTGAGATGTCATCCCAACTTTAGTATGGAAGATGGATACAGAATCACTGGAAGGAGTTGGAAAGAAGATAAGAGCTTAGGAAATAAGATAGCATGAGATTGTTGCTTAATAGAATTACTCAAAATATACGTTTCATTCATGTCCACTGGACACTTGCAATACTGCTTATTTTTAAAAAACTTTTTATATTAAAATAGTTTGTTGATACAAAAGTTGCAAAGATATTATTACCCATATAAACTTCACCTCACAACTTCCCTATTCTTTACATCTTACATTGCCTATCAAAATTATAAACTAATATGGATAAAATATTAACTAAAGTCTGTATTGTATTCAGATTTCCTTAGATTTTGCTTCATGTCCTCTTCTGTTCCAGGATTCCACCAGGAAATCATGTGACTTTTAGTTGTCATGTATTCTTAGGCTTCTCTTGGTTGTGATAGTTTTTCAGAATGTCTTTGTTTGGATGACCTTGAGTTTGAGGAGTACAGGGTAGGTGTTTGGTAGATGATCCCTCAACTAAGACTTGGGTGATGTTTTCCTCATTAGACTGGGGCTGTGGGTGTTTGAGGGGAAGACCCCAGTGTAAAGTGCCATTCTCATCACATCACCAGGGCACCTACTATCCACATGAATTATCATGGTTGGTGTTAACCTTGATCACCTGGCTGAGGTGGTTTTGTCAGTCTCCACTGTAAAGCTACCTTAACTCCTCCCCTTTCCATTTTGTACTCTTTGGAAGTCATCATGGGCAGCCCACACTTATGAAGTGGGCAATTATGCTTCATTCCTTGACAGAGAAGTATGTACACAAATTATTTGGAGTTACTCCACATGGGAGAGTTGCATATTCTCCTCCATATATTTATTGATTCAATCATATGCTTATTTTATTATGGGCTTATGGATATTTCATAGTTTTGGTTAAATCAAATACTACTTATTTTATTGCTCAAATTGATCTGGTTTTGGTCACTGGGATGAGTGATGGCTCAGATGGCTTTCAGATGGCTCCTGTCCTTTTGACATAACTCCATCATTGTGGGGTTCTTGAGCACTCTTTCTGACACTGCAAGATGCTCCAGATGCATCTTGTGTATTTCCTGCCCCTGTCCCCCAAATCAGCCATCTCTCTAAGGAGTCTGGTTCCTTTTACCAGAGAAGAGTATTAGAAAGTAACATCTGGATACTAGGTGTGCTTATTGCTCTGGGGTGTTTTTGCTTCTAGACCCCCTTAGCTGAAGGAGCAAGGACTTACATGTGTGTATACTGATACATGTGTATATACACATCTATAAACATTTCTACGTGTATCCATCTGTATCTATATTGAGTCATCATGAGTTCCTACTGATGTCCAACTCCAGTCAGTTGCCATGTGGATTATTCTAAACTCCACCACTTCCTCATCTGCAACCTCTCACATCAACGGTGAGAAACCCTGCTCCCAGCGCCTGCCATCCATTCACTTAATTCTTCAAAATCAATTTACATACATAGTGGTTTTATTTAATTTTTATTTTAAAGTTTATTTTTAAAGATTTTATTTTGAAGTAATCTCTACACTTATAGAGCTTATAACTTGAATTTATAACCCCAAGATCAGGAGTTACATGTTCTACTGACTGAGTCAGCCACGTGACCCTTACAGTGGTTTGACAGTTGTTAATCTGTACCTTTGTGGGAAATAACGTTATCAAATAGAGTGGGGTTTTTACATACAGTTCCTTTTGCCTTTCATCTTTAAGAGTTCACTAATTTTCCAAGTTATCTGGGTTAGCACTCCCCCCCTTCCATTCTTTGCAGGGAGGCTGTTTTATGTGTGTTGTACATTTAGATTCTTGTGCCACATTGTGCATTCCATCCTGGCACTCTCTGGTCTTCTAAATGATTTCCTAAAATCTGTGGACACTAAGCTTCTTTGGGTGGTAAAGTTCTATGAGTTTTGACAAACACATATGTCGCTTGTCCACTGTTACCATATGGTACAAAAGAGCTTATTGCTCTCAAAATCGCTTGTGTTTCACATATTTAGTCCTTCTTGACTCTGAACTTTCGACAACCACTGACCTGCTTGTGTCCTTTATTTATTCGCTTTTCTGGAATGTCATTAGTACCTAGATAGCCTTTCAGACTGGCTCCTTCCACTTAACAATATGCATCTAAGGCATATCCATATTTTTACATGGTTCTTTTTTTTTTTTTACATGGTTCTATAGCTTACACGTACTTATTCCTGGATAGTATTTTATTGTATGGATGTTCTGCTTTTTGCTTATCCATTTATCTGTTAAAGGATCTTTATTGCTTGCAGTTTTTGGTGATTATAACACTGCCATAAACATTCATGTACAGATTTTGCATGCACATATAAGTTTTCAAATCAAACCAGTTGCTGGACTGTATGGTAAGACTCTGTTTAACTTTGTCAGAAACAACCAAAGTCTCCCCAGATGACAAGATCATTTTGCTTTACCACAAGATACATCATTGCCAGCAATTTTCATTGTCATATGTTTGGATTTTAGCCATTCTAATAGATGTATAGTGGCAGCTTGTTTTCATTTCATTTTACAGTTGAGAAATGATATTGAGCATCTTTTCAGATGCTTACTTGCCATCTATATATCTTCATTGGTGAGATGTATGTTCAGATTTTTTACCGACTTTTTAATTGGGTTGTTTGTTTCTATTTCTGAGTTTTAAGGGTTCTTTGTATATTTTGTATATCAGTCATTATCAGCATGTATTTTGTAAATCTGTTATCTCAGTCTATGGCTTGTCTATTCGTTTTCTTATCAGTGTCTTTGCAGGGTAGAAGTTTTTAATTTTAATGAAGTCTAGCTTACTATTTTTTTTCATTAATTTTGCTTTGGTCTTATAATTTAAGAACTGCTCAAGGAATCCAAGGTCATGGAGATTTTTCTCCTATGTTTTCTTCTAGAAGTTGTATTTTACATTTGGATATAGTTCCATTTTGAGTTAATTTTTGTAAAAGGTGTAAGATCTTTGTCAAGATGGTTCTTCTTCTTCTTCTTCTTCTTCTTCTTCTTCTTCTTCTTGGCATATGAACATCCAATTGTCTCAGCGCTATTTATTGAGAAGACTTTTTTTTTCTCAATTGATTTGCCCATATACCTTCTTAAAAATCAGTTGACTATATGCACGTGGGTCTATGTCTTGTTTCTACTGTGTTCCACTGATGTGTCTTATATTTCTTATACAATGTCATGTCTTAATTATTGTAGCTTTAGAATAAATTTTGTATGTGGTTCCTGCAACACTGTACTTGTAATGATGTTTTGAAATAGAAAGATTAGTGCAAGTTTCTTTTGAATAAGAGGGAAGTAAAAAAAAATTTCTAAAATTCCTCCTATAATTATTTTCCATGGGGACAGAAAGAAAATCTAAGCAATCTTTTTATAGAAATCAAATCAATAAGGTTTATTTTGTTTGGCTTTTTTTTGTAAGTCTGAAGTGTAAACATCTCCAATAAAATTTAAACTAATTTGTAGAATATGGATTTATTAAAATTTACCGAGGAAAGCTGCAATATTTGGTGTAAAAGTGAACTGCAAAGGTCAACACACAGATTTATAACATTCCACAAAAAGTAATAGAAAATGTAACAGAAACTCGGATACACTATTTGCGTTAATATTAATCTATAACCTACCTAGATTGATTAGGCATAGAACTGTTTATGTATAAATCATAAAAGTTGGGCAGCCTGGGTGGCTTAGCGGTTTAGCACCGCCTTCAGCTCAGGGCCTGATCCTGGAGACCCGGGATCGAGTCCCGTATTAGGCTCCCTGCATGGAGCCTGCTTCTGCCTCTGCCTGTGTCTCTGCCTCTCTCTCTCTCTCTCTGCCTCTCATTAATAAATAAATAAAATCTTAAAATCAATCATAAAAGTCAATTAAGTTACACAAAAGAGTGAATAAAAGGAGACATATAACATTTTAAATATATCCATAATCCCCAAATTAATAACAACTTTAATGCAATCCATTAATAGCTGAGTGATATTAGGAAGATATTGGACAACATCTTTCAAAAATATATATCGAAAATAAAGAAATAAGAATCATCCAATCTTGTAGAAAGGACTATTCTGTAGCCATAGCAATGGGAACAGAGTGATAGTTTTAAAGCAGTAGCTTTCAACTAGAGATACTGTCCTTCATTCGACATTTGGCAGTTTGAAGACATTTTTGGTGTCACAACTGTGGAGGAGGGTAAGCTATTGGCATAGAGAGGGTAGAGACTAGGGATGCAATGACATACAGGGCAGTCCCTGCAACAAAGAATTACCCAGCCCAGAATGTCAGTATACTGAGGTTGAGAGATCCTGCCATAAAGGAATAGAAAAATGGACCATATCACAAACACATAATCAAAAATTTGGCTCACCCTATACAGAAAATAAAATTATATCACTACTCAGATTAAGAAAATAATGTCTCCAGATGGATTAAAGATCTGAACACAAATGTCAGAAATATGATACCATTGTAGAAAAACATAGAGAATATTTTTGGGAAATTCTTCCCAATATGAAATCAGAACAAGACCCATAGGAATATTTGATAATAAAAACTTCAGTATTTACGTGGATGTTTCTTGGTTAAAACCCATCAGAGGTATCTCAATTTCTACCAGATAAAGTTTAAAATTCAGCCCATTTCTCACTGCTGAAATATAGTCCTACTTTTGAAATATGTCCATATCCTCTGCCTCTCTTGGCCATGGGGTGGAGTCAGCTGCTCTGCTCCATGTGTATTTTATACACGCTGAGTTATCACCATGCTTACAATCCCTAATTAACTTTCTTTCAAAGTCTTTCTTTGCTACTGGGGGAAGAGCTGAGAGTGAAGAGCATGTTCCAGAGGCAGACTGGGCTGTCTCCATTTTCACCCCAGCACTGAAAGCAAGCCTACAAGAGAGCAACCAGACCCGTGTTTTGATTGAATGAATCGATTAACCTCTCGCTATTGGCATATAATCATTATTCCTCCCTTTCAAGGCTGCCTAGGATGAATGACAATCAATCATATCACTGCAGACTCGGACATATTCAGCAAGAAGTTCATTTCTGCTTCTCAATTATCAAAGACTCTTAAGAGCCTTGGCAAAAAAAATGACAAGTGAAACATCTTGAAATAAATGCAGCTTAATAATGCAAGAGAGAAACCAATGCCCCTAGAGTCAAATGGACTACATAACGTATTATGTGTTATTAAAAATCTTACAAAATAGTTAAAATGATGGCACATCTCAAGCGGAAAGCATTTTAGTTTTTGTTCTCCTATGGACTGATCACATTGATTTATTTATCTTGAATGTTGTATCTTGATCCCACACTCATTTTTATTTTAATTAGAAGTGATTTTTCAGAATCTTACCTACCTTTGAAACAAAGATGTATGAAAGTAGCTGTTCCTGGTCCTGTTTGCACATTAGATAATATTCATGGCAATATCAGAACGCATAGGAAGTACAAAATGAGAGGGGCGAGTTAGCCTTTAGAATCTCCAGCAGTTCTTACAAACACAAACTTAATTTCCAGCTCTAGGAGGCTGAACTAGCTTTAACAGTGCCACCAGGGTCAGGCTCCTGTGATGGCCTCAAGGCAGCTGCTGTGGCTCTATGACACGATAATTGGTTTCACCGGGTAAAAAAACAAAAAACAACAAAAAAACCCCAAAGGAATTATCCAGCAAGCCCTATCTTTTGAGCACCCAGTTTTCTTTCCGCAGTAGCTCGTTCAGACGAAGTGGGAGAAACCCACTGATGCAGGGAGCTTCAGAACATGTTTATTCCGACTGTTGCGAGATCTACCAACGTTTGCATGAAAGCAAAGGGACACCTTACATGCGTCCGTTTTATTTTATTTTATTTTTTTTTTTTTATTTTTTATTTTTTTTTTCAACAAAGGTGATAATTTAATGAGGAAATGGTCTTTTCAACAAATGATGCTGGGACAACTAGGTAGCCACATGCAAAAGAATGAAATTGGACCCCTACCTCACACCATATATAAAAAATTAACTCAAAATGACTATAAGACTTCAATGCAAGAGTTTAAATTATAAAACTCATAGGAAAAAAACAGGTATAAATCTTTGTGACCTTGGATAAAGCAATGGTTTCTAAGATATAACACCAATAGCACATGGAACCAAAAGAAAAAAACCATAATCACAGTTTACCAAAATTAAAAATTTTTGTGGGGCAGCCTGGGTGGCTCAGCGGTTTAGCGCCACCTTCAGCTCAGGGCCTGATCCTGGAGACCTGGGATCAAGTCCTACGTCGGGCTCCCTGCATGGAGCCTGCTTCTCCCTCTGCCTGTGTCTCTGCCTCTCTCTCTCTGTCTAAATGAATAAGATCTTAAAAAATCTGCACATCCTTGGCAACACTTGTTTCCTACCCTATTTTTTATTTTAATCGTCCTAGTGTGTGTGAAGAGGTATTTCATGGTTTTGATTTGCATTTTCTTAATGACTAATGATGTTGAGCATCTTTTCTGTACTTATTGGCCATTGTATTCTGTTCAGATTCTCTGCCTGTTTTTTAGTTGAATTATTTATCTTTTTTGTTGTTGAATTAATAACATTTTCTTAATACAGTTTGGATACTTAAATCCTTATCAGATAAGTGACTTGCAGACATTTTCTCCCATTCTGATTTTCACTGTCTTGATTGTGTCCCTTGAGCCACACACACAAAAATTTTTTTTTTAATTTTTTTTTAAGATTTTATTCATGCGTCCGTTTTAATGCGGATGAGATGAAAAACGTAACGAAGCCTCTAATTCCCTTCCCATGCCAATATCCTGCAAAGTTTTTCTTTCTTTCTGAGATTTCAAAGAATTTAACCTTGAGGATTGCTTTGGATTGGAAGCAAGTCCCCAACCCTTTCCCTGGGAGGGATTTCGGGGCTGGGCGCACGGATGGGAAGGTCATTTTAGCCAATAGGAATTGCGGGGGCTTTTCTTAGCCAATTGTGATCAATAATTCAGCTGGACCACACAGGGAAGCTTGTGAAAACCTCAGCAGGTAGAGCAGAATATGGTAAGGGGGTGGTGATCAGGCCTCAGCCCTGCGGAGCTTGTGTGGAATTTCCCCAGAAATCTTAGGGCTCCAGTGATCCGTTTGCAAAACTGGAATTACTGGGAATCCTTGGGTGGCTCAGCGGTTTAGTGCCTGCCTTCCACCCAGGGTGTGATCCTGGAGACCTGGCATCGAGTCCCACGTTGGGCTCCCTGCATGTAGCCTGCTTCTCCCACTGCCTGTGTGTGTCTCTGCCTCTCCCTCTCTTTGTGTCTCTCATGAATAAATAAATAAAATCTTTTTTTTTTAAAAAGCAACAAACTGGAATTATTGCCAATTCCACCAGTGAGTGGGATTAAAAGTAATACAAATGCTGCATTGCTAAGTGTCGAGAAGTCAAACTTCGTGTTGTACTTCATGTCAGAAAATATGCTTACGGGATGCCACATAGGCCACATTTCACACCCAATTTTTTTCTGAACTTTAAAGCGACATGCTAAGTCACAACAGGGTCTGACATATCTCATGGTTCATTTATAGTGGAATAAATTTTCCTGAGTCAAGGAGGAAAAACAAGGCCCGTAGCTCTGAGATACTAAGTGGAATCAACACTACCCCATCCATTAGTGGGTATTAGTTCTCGTGTTTCTATTAACTATGATTTACTTTTAAGCACAGCTTTGCCTTTCACTGTAATAAAAAATAATGTCAATCGAATCTCTGAAAACAAATTACGCCTGAGATTTAAAAAGCACTAGAAATTTTAACTGCTTCAGGAGAGAGCGCCTGCAGAAGTGGTGACAAGCCTACAGGCTGCATACTAAGAATTGCTTGGTTATTGAGTGAATATGAGTTGGAATTTTGAGGGAAATTTTCAGCTAATGATTCTGATGTAAGATTGCCGGGCAAACTGGAAGGCAAGTCAGCTACAGAGAACTAATTTTTTTTTTCTTTTTAATCTGAGAGCATGATAGGAGATGAGTTCTCCTTTCTCACTGCCTTATGGGAGATGGGGAGACAGAACCAGAGAGAGCTTACCATTTGGGGGAAGTGGATGTCTTGTGTAGTTACTGATGACGTCTCAACCATGAAGGGGATCCACCACCATGTCCAGCGTGAGAGCCAGGGCACATCCACCTCAGCCAGGCACTCCCACTCGGGCTCAGTCAGCCTGAACTCCAGTCAGCAGGCACCCTGTGCAAGGTCAGGGGTAAAGCCTGTCTATAAGCCTGAGAGGAGACCAACACTCACTTTGAGGACTGTAAGCAATGGAAAATCAAATATCTTTCAGGCTGCTATCTCTCTACAATGTAACTCCCCCACTCAAAAGGTTATTCCAAATAATTAAGGCAGTGGATAATCAGCATGAGATTGGCCTCACCCATTCTAACCCATTGCCTTCCATGAAGGTAGTGTACTTATGTTGCACTTGTGGGCAAATCCAGAACTAATCTTTGGGGAAAGCCACCAATATTCTGGTCTTGTCTCTGTCTCTCCTCTTGCCTGCTATACATCCTGTGTCTGGGACCACTTCTTAAAAGCCCAAAATGTGCAGAGCTCTTTTGGGTGAGTCTACAATGTGCTTGGCAAAGCTAACCTTATAGATGGTAGACCTTCTGATGTCAGCTGGTCTAAACTGCCCAGTTGAAACCAAGTTTGAGAAAATAAGCCACAATTTGTTTCTACCCTCCTACGATAACCTCAATGCAGGTGAGGGTTGTAGAAGGCTGTTCACTCTCAGCTCAGGAGTAAACACATCTTAACGTACTATTTGGGAGGAGCTAGGAGGATCTGAGAAGGGATCCAGACAGATGATAGAGTTCTGCTGGAATATAATTGTAGGTTTAAATAGTGAAGTTTGGAGGAGATAAGCATTAGATCTAAACAAACTTGAGGGCTTTGTCATCTAGCCCCAACGGCCCCTGCAGAGGGGCCTCTGGTCTCAGCTCCAGCCTTCCCCTCCCAGCTCAGCTCCCTTGCAAGAGATGAAGTTGAAAACACCTGGGCTATTACTATGGTTCCTTCTCATCCCCAGCAATTCTCAAACTTTAATGTGAATAGAAATAGCTGAGGACCTCATGCAACTCAGAGTCTGGCTCAGTCCATTGGGATTTCTACAAAGCTTCCCAAGCGATGCTGATGCCACTGGCCCAGGGAACACATGGTGAGTGCTAAGGTACTGTACCCCTCAAGTCTGAAGGGTCCTTTCTATTTTCTAGCCTGAAAACCCACAGTGAGAGGCTTCCTGGGGCTGCTCATGCTGGGCAACTCTGAGAGAGAAAATTCTTCCTTATGTTGGATTCAAGGGTGTCCAATCACTGACTCTACATCATTGCCAATACAATTGGTGCAGAGAAATGACCATACTTCCCTAGGGCCATGGGAAGGCAAGGAGCTGAGAGATCCATATTGTCCCTATACTTGTTAACTTGGGCAGCTGACATGGCAGGCAGTGGAAACCCTACCCTTAAAGGAAGCTCAAGGGTTGTGTTTTATGTGGTCAGATGGCCTGGATACTCTCCCTGGGAATATGGCCTCCCCATGGAATCAGGTTTCCTTGGCCCACTGGAGAATCCATAAGGTTTTTTTCTGGAAGGTATAAACATTCTAGCCTCACCATCATCAACCTCCAGGACTTGTGAGCTGGGGTAAATCCTGAGGATCTACCTTTCTAATCAGCTCATTCAAAGATGGGGAGATGGAGGCTTTGAGACACTAAGGGGCTTTCTCCTGATTCACATGTTGAGTTCAGGACTGCAGTGCTTGGGGTGGGGCTCCTGGCCCACTGACCTTTACCCCATCACACACAGTCCTGTACATCAAACATGGTGCTCTTCTTTGGATTTGGAAACATGTCTTTATTATCAGAAAACTTGAAAATAATATTTTTTTCTATAAATTACAATGCAAGGGCATACTTTATCCTTGCAAAGCAATAAGTATTGTGTATATAAGCTTAGGAATTAAAAAAACAAATCCACAAAGAAATGAATTGTCCATAGTCTGACTACAGTAAATGATTGTGATTGAAAAGCTGTAGGGAAAAGGTTTTCCTTTTCCCTTCTAGGTTCTTTGGCTGGTCTAATAATTAAATTGACACAAGATAGATTATCAGGAAGAAGGCAAATTTCATATGTATGGAATCTGCATTAAAATATGAGACTTCCAAAAAAATAAAAATAGATAAATAAAATATGAGACTTCCCAGCACTCGGGTAATTGAAACTTATATTCCATCTTGAGCTAAGGGCAAGGAGTCTCAAAGGGAAGGAGGACAATTCACTAGAAGCGGAGAAGAGCAGATGTTTGGTAAACAAATGTTTCCATGCCGTGCAGAAAGTCTTTCGGATATAAAACACTATTTTTGGTAATAGCTCTCTTCCTGGCATAGGCCCTTTATCTAAATTCTTTCAAGCAGTTAAGGGGAAGGTAAAAAGCTCTTCCTGAGTCTACTGAACCCTAATTGTCTTCAGCTTGAAATAATCCACATGCCAAAGTGGCATGTTCTGGGGTCCCATATTCCATCCCCCCTCAAAGCCAAGCATCAAAGTGGCCAAATCCCTTTTCTACTTTGAGCCACAAGGGCAGAAGCAATCCATACCCCCTTGCCATCTCACTTCACACTTACATGAAGTGAATATAACCACCTGATCACTTCCAGGTGCAGCAGCTCTGAAGAGACCTAATCCTCTCCTTGTGAAACTTATCCCATTCGAAGTGTGATGTAAGATAATGAGGCACCCATTCTACTCCAACAAGATTCACCTGCAGGCATCGGCAGCATCTGTTTACCGATGGGAAAATCCACAGAGAATGTTCAAGACCTGACCCCCATATCAGAAAGAATGAGTTCATGTCATTCGTGAAACTCTGAGCCTAGAAACATCATTTCCACCACACACCAGCTAGTTTCTCTATTCCCTGAACCATATGCTCACTTCTTAGCTGAAATACCCTATGAGTGGTTGTCAAGAACTAAGATTTGCTAAACTTGTATATTTTTGCTTTTCTCCTAGCTCAAATTAGAAACATATGTTCACTACTTCTGCCTACAAAGAGTTCAGCAAGAACTGTTTTCCTCATTTTATTCACAGCAGATCAAACGGTTATCATTTCAAAGTTGACCTGCAAAAAAATGCGACATGCACAACTTATTTTATTAATTGTGTTTCTTTGCAAACTAGCAAATGAACTCAATTAACTGAAATACGGCCTTGCGTCTGAGTGCCTTAATTAGTGCTGTCTTCAGGTAGGAGATGTTAATGGCATCATTAAGCTGTGGAAGCCACATGAAGAGACTTGGAGACCCAGAGTTCAAGTTTGAAGTAGGGACTGATAATGGGATCTGGGACTTGTCATCTCTAGAGCTCTGTCTTTAATGGAGCCATGGCTGCATCCGAGGATAAGTGTCATCTGAAGACAGCTCCCAGAGTGCTCCTAGGAGGGCTGGAGGAGCTGACACAAAACCCACCTCTGGGTCAACCCAGCTGTACTGGGTGCTTTCCTGGAAGGGTGGGGGATCAGGAGCAGTGAAAATTATCCGAAAACTCAGATATAATTTAGGGCCACTTAGGAAGGAAGATGGCCACATCCTGGTCTAAAAGTGATGCTGGAGGTTGACAGGGGTCTATAAAGAGAGCTGGGGGTCAGGTGATAAGATAAATAAACAGCAGGTATCCCTGCATTATAGTCCAGGAGCTGAGAAGAAAGGAACACAAACTTGTCATCTCTCATGTGCCAAGCTCACTTTCTGTCTCCCAAGATAGATATGGATATAGAGATATGGCTGTGTCTGAGCATACTCACATGTTTTATATATAAAATATATAAATATATATTTGTTCATGCATACAGACACATATGTGTGTATAAGTGTATACATATGTGATTACCTAGTTAGTGCTCATAGAAACCCTAAGAGATAAGCATTGAAGTAGCTCAACTTTGCCAAAAAACTGAGGTTTAGATTGTTGTTATACCTTGTGCAAGATTCCACAGATATTAAGTACACAATGAGAGGTAAATCTACCTATCATCTATCTACCTACCCATGCATTTGCCTACATATTCTTCTTTCTTATTTAATTGTCATTATCTGCCTTGTTTTTGCAATCAAGAGTAGTGCCAGGTACAGGTTAGGATCTCACTAAATCGTGCTGGACCCAGTGGTCCTTGACAACCCCACGGCCTGTGTTCTGCCACCAGAGACGTGGTTCCCATCATTTCTGCCCCAGGTTTCTCTTTCTAACCTGAGCATGTACATCAGAGGACAGGGAGTGTTGGGGCTGCCATGCTCCTGCCCTGGAACAGGCGAGCATCTGCATAAATAGATTCTTGCTTATGACCTCTGCTGCTCTGGACCTTGAAGATACAACTAGCGAGAAGATGGGTGATGGAAGAAGAGTGGAAGAGAAAAAGGCATGCTCTCTGGGCTGCTCAGCAGACACAAGCCACTGAAGAACATTCAGTCTAGAAGCCATGGATTGGTGTAAATCAATTCCTTTGCAATGAGTATTTTATTTGACTTTGGAGAGGCAGGGACTGAGGAAGATGAACTACAGAAGAAATTATTAATGGCAGTGCTTGCTTTCAAGAAGTAGCCATCTTCTTGAACGAACGAGTGTCGTTCGCTCATTCACTCCATATATTTATGGACTGCATACCGTCTGGCCACCATCCTACTGCCTGAAAACAAAAATAAAAGCAAAAGAATGGGAAAAAGTCCTTGCTGCCTTCAAGAAGCCTCCATCCTAGTGGGCCCTTATGTCTGTCCGTTTCAGCACCGCCAGCTCTCCTGGGCACCACTCTGGGTAACACCAGGCAAAGTTAAGCATTTTTGGAGTTTTTCAGGACTTGCCCAGGCTGACCCCTGATCTGAGGCTCTTTGCTCCCATATTACTGTCGGCCTCTAAAACTAGCACTTGCCACATGCCCATGTTATCTCACAGCAATCCGTCTACTATCTCCATTGAAAAACTAGAGACTCAGAAATACCTAGTGTTTTCTAGAGTATAGTGGTTAAGGGTGTAAACTGCACTTTTGTCCATCTAGGTTCAAGTGCAGCTCTGACACATGGGGCTTTGAGAAATGATCTACCTTTCCACACCTCAGATTCTTGATTTATTTAATAGTCCTAATTTTGGCATACATGTCAAAGAAACTTGGTATAAGAATTAAATGAGTTAATACATGTAAAGAGTTTAGAACAGTGCCTTTAATTTAGTAACTGTATTGGGCTGAATAATGGGCCCCCAAATCTCTAAATCCTAACCCCCAGATTTGCAGAGGTGACTTTATTTGGAAAAGGATGTTTTCAGTTGTAGTCAGGTTAAGGATCTTGCGATAAGACCATCAGATCTAGGATGAGCCCTAAATCCCATGATAGATGTCCTTATAGGAAGAAGGAAGAACACAGACATGCAGGGAAGAAGGCCAGATGAAGATGGGCACATAGGTTGGAACAATGTGGCTACAAGCCAAGGAACACCGAAGACTGCCTGGTGGTGTGGATATATTCTCCCTCAGAGTCTCTTAAAGACACCAACCCTGCTAACATGTTGGTTGCAGATTTATGCCTCTAGAACTGTGACAGAATAAATTCTGTTATTTGAAGTCACCAGATCTGTGGTGGTGCCGTTTATTATGGCAGCCATGAGAAATTAATGCAGTCACACACACACACACACACACACACACACACACACACACACACACACACACTGTTTTGTTGTTATGTAGCAGCTGAGGCCTGCTGAGTCTCAACCTATCATTTGACTTCAAATCCTTAATCAGACAGCCCTTTCATTCTCACTGACTCCAGGTCCTGGTTTTGCATCTGGCTTTGATCCCGCTCCCTGACCCCTCACACTTCTTCCTGTGTCTTGCTGAGCTTGCTTCCCCACTCAGGGCTCCATTTTCCATGCACCACTGCTTTGGATTCTCCCTGCAAACTATAGGGGCAAAACACACCGTTAGCACACCCCTGCTTGCAGAAAGTCCCACAGTTGACTCCTTACCGCTGCCCCTTCCCACCAGAGCAGGAGACTCAGCCATTTAGAGCATGAGTTATAAGACCTGCACTTAATATACAATTGTTGAGTCATTCAAGCGGTTTATAAATAAAAGCTAACCTGAATATAATGTAAACTAGAGGCAGCATACGCACCATTTTCTGCAGTGATTGGGTAGGGCATTATGGAGAAAGAGAACATTACGATGTGCAGTGGAGAGCAAGAATCTAATGAATTCAGGAAACAGCCCACAGCCCAACGCAAGAGCAAGTTACATTGAAAGAACAAGTCATCTCAGACAGATGGAATCGGGAAGGGTTTCCTAGGCAAAAGGTTTTCACAAAATATGGATTGAAATGGGGAAAGAGTCCAATTTCCTATGCTGGTACAGTTTATGAAATATCTACATGTAGCATCCTTTCTTTGATCTCATATTTCAAGCCACTACATAAAAGCCTGCGAAATAATTGAAAAGTCCCAAATATTATTTATATAGAAATCAATGTTTTGAAAGTTTAAATATTTCAGGAAAACATTTTCCTCTGATTTTTCAATACACAAAACACACAAAACATTAAAGAAAATTAGTCCCCAGATTCCCACTCACGATGAAGAAGATAGGCACAAGTAATCTTAATGTGACAACTGGCCCCAAGACTTTGGCTTAGCTGTTCAATTGACAGGGCAGCTGAGGTGGTGAGTGGGTATGGAGAGCCCTTCCAAGTTCCTCTGAGTGTGACAGATAGACTAACTGGGGACCATGACCCAGTTCATTATAACAAATGTTACAGGAAGTCCTTCTGGAAAAAAAAAAATGATAGTCCAGTGCATAGGTCTACCAAAGGAATGAAGAACATTAGAAATGGTAACCATATGTGTAAATATATAAAACTGTTGGAAAATGTTATTTATATCTCTTTAAGAAATAATGGATTATTTTTTAAAAAGTCACAAAAATGTCATACAGAGTTTATAATGTAGGTAAAAATAAAATGTATAATAACAAAGGGATAAAGGAGGAGAGGAATAGAAGTATAGTCGACTTTTGAACAACATGCATATGAACTGTGTGTGTCCACTTACATGTGGATTTTTTTTTCTAGAAATACAGGACTATAAATGTATTTTCTCTTCCTTGTCATTTTCTTACTAACATTTTCTTTCCTCCAGGTTACTTTATTGTAAGACTACAGTGCATAATGCATATAACATGAAATATGTGTTAACTGACAGTTCATGTTACCAGTAAGGCTCCAGGTAACAGTAGGCTATTGGTAGTTAAGTTTGGGGGGAGCCAAAATTATACACAGATTTGTGACTGTGTAAGAGGCTGGTACCCTTATCTTCTGTGTTGTTCAGGGATCAAGTGCATGATAGTGTGAGTTTTTTACACTATATGAAGGGGTAAAATATCACTTGAAGAGGGTCTGTGATATCTTCTACATGCCCATTTAAATAACAACAACAAAAATGTAGTAAAGGAGGAAAAAAAAGAACAAATAATAGATGGGGAAAGTAGTAAGCAAATAGCAAGTAGCAGACATAAATTTAAGTCTATCAACAATCACATTAAAGGCATATAGTCTAGACATCCTAATTAAAAGGGAAAGATTGTCAGATTGAATGAGAAAGACTCAACTATATGCTGCCTGCAACAAATGTAAATAAGATGACCCAAATAAATCAATGGAAAAGGAAAAAGGTTTGCCATGCTAACATGAATCAAAGGACAGCTGTATTGGTTATTTTGGTTTCAGAGAAAAGAATATTATCTGGTATAAAGGAAATCAATCCTCAATGACAGTGGGGTCAGTTCATCAAGCAGACCCACTGAATTTAATCATTTATGATCATTGTATGCTTCAAGTAGTGACCCCAGCTGTATACACTTGCTCAGACTTCAAGGAGCCAATTACTATCATCTCTTCCCAGAGGACATTGATGAAGCCTCAGAAAAACCAAAGTCCGCACATCCGCAGAAAGAGCAAAATTTGTGTATCCTCAGAAAAAGCAAAGCAGCCCTTTATATTGGGGTGGACCCTGGCACTATCAGTCAGGTCTTGGTGTTTTCCTGTTGGAAGTGAACAATTTCTCAGAACGTCAATATGAAATAATTATAGGCAAAAAAGAGAGCACTCTGTAATGATGTCTAAAGGCAGGCAAAACGTGAATATCATCCAAGCCACCATTACCAACATGTCCCTCCCCCAGCTAATCTAAGTGACTATTTTTCCTTATAGCTTTACCTTCCTCTTAATCTGCCCTCCCTGTAGGTAAGATTTAAGATACCACTCGTAGAATTACCCTCACTTTCAGACTGCATCCAATAGAGAGCCCATTTCATTATACTTTCTCCCAAATTCACCAACCATAGCTCAAATTCTAAAAGGGGGCTTTCTAACACCCTCATCCTGGGATACCCCCATGATGTGCATGAGCCCTCACTACAGTAAGTAATGGAGTTGTTCTAAGTTCAAGAATGAAAATACTTCAGAAAAATGCACTTCTATCATATTAACTCACCAAAATTTGGAGGATTACTCCAATTGAAATATTCCAGTTCAATTATTAATGCTCCCATACCTAAGAATATGAAAATATCATTATTTTTTGAAAGAAATATTTCAATCAATATTCATTCTTTTCTTTAACTGACAACTGTTAAGATTGTTGATTTTGCTTAAAAATCATCATGAAGGTGAAAAGTTAACTAGTGGTTAACTAGCACACACTCTGGGAAGGGGAGTGGTAAGATTAAGTGACAAAGCAGGAAACCCTAATCCTTTATGTAAAGAATCACAGAAGTTTTCCTATAAAGACTAAGAGTAAACATTATCAGTTTTGTGGACCACATAGTTCTCTGTTGCATGTATATATGTATTTTAACAACCCCAAACAATGTAAATATCATTCTTAGCTCAGAACTGCAAAATGACAGACTCTGTCACGGTACTTTTTCTAGGAGCAATAGTCATTGCTATGTGATGATATCATTCACTGTCTATAGCACTTTTCAATTGTTAATATTTAGATGTGGAAGCTTCAATGAGAAAGATAATGCTTGCTTTTTTCCATTGACTTGACACATACAGAATAGAGTATAAATATTTGTAAATTTTGTAGGAGACTCCTATCTGAATAGAAACAAAAATAATATAAATTTCGACTAAGATATGTGATCTCACCTCGGGATAGTTTTTTATTTTCTCCAACTCATTCTAAAATCCTGCACGTAAAAATTCCTTCATCAAGGTCAGAGGTCGGGCAAGTCTGGTTTCCCAGAGAAACCTGGGGATTAAGAAGGAGCCATAGTTTCCTTGTTCCCTTGAGTTACGATTAAATTCTTTGTACCTGATGTGTGAATACCCTGCTAGAATGAATGCGTTGGAATTATTCTATGAACAAAACCTACAGAGTCTGGTTTGTGCCTGCTGATGTGTGTTACACAAAAGCTATCATGAAAATACAATCAATTCTCATGCCAACATCCTTCAGTTCATCTGGCAGTTGGGAACCCAAAGAACACATGTGGATTTGTGACACCATAATGGATTCTGAGCCTGTATAATGAATGAATGTATCCCTAGCAGATGTGTTTGCTGAACTAAGATGTGTCTATGTTATTTTGCTATTTTAATCTATGCATCATGTGTCAGGGTTTCTTAGCTCTGGCTCTGATAGTAGCCACCTTTGAATTGCTGCAACTTCCCCTAACGAGCTCGTCTCCCTGTAGAAATACTTCCATTAAATTGAATCCAAATATTCACTTGAATAAATATAATTGAATAGATCCACAGAGGAGAAAAAATATGATTATAGTAAAGAAACCCAGTGTAGTGAGATCAACAGCAGCTTTGTATCTTACCTGTTATTCAGGTTCTTAATGATAACAGAACACATGGAGTTGCAAAGCTCCATAGGAATAAAGGTTCATTACTAGATTTGAGGTTTTTATGTGTCTGCTGAATCCATGATGATCATCTTTTGCTTCGGAATTTTTCTCTTTAACCTCTGTATCTGATTCTCACAGAACATTATTTTCATTGAGTGCACAGTGGTGAGATAGAGATTCCTTCTCTCCACTGGGGTCTCTGAGATTACTATCAGTATGTGGAAGAAAACTTCCTGTGTTTAGAAATACTGTTTACAACAATCCTGCAAGTTTGCATCCAGAGAAATTTTCACTAAAGACAAAAAAAGTTTTTTTAGAGACATATTGTTTATGAAAAGCTCTAATATCATGAAGTCACAAATTTAGCATTGGTCATTAGGATGATTCTACAAATACAACTTCAACAACATCTCAGAGATTGTTTCTATTATGACAGAAATGATAAAAGTCACATTTCAAGTGGCAATTGAATAAGATAAATTATTTTTGGTAAATACCTAATACTATGTTAATCTTTTCAGCCTCATTGGTTAAAACATACTTTAAATGTTTTATTTTAATATGTGTAAGTGAAAAATAAGTCTACGTAGGAGACAAAATACACAAAGACTTTCAATATATAAAGTGGTTAAGTTCAAATCAATCAGTCAATCAATAGACAGCAGCTAAAATTTATCAACTTCTTCCTTAAACCAGATAGTCTTTCTGATATTTGTTAGTATGGAAATGCCACCACCTTTCTTAGGTGTCCATTTCCAGGTTCTAACCACTGAGTCATCTTTCGGTACCTTGCCAGCCAAATTATGCAATTTTGATAATTCTCTCTTTTCCTACATTCCATTGACATCATTCTTGTTAGTCAGATCATTATTCTCTCACCCGTAGGTTATTACAAAAACCCTCTCAGTGATCTTAACTGTCCTGACTACTCAACCTAAATCCACACAGCACACTGCCATAACTCCCTCCATGCTCCATTTAGTCATTAGACATTTTTGGAACATTGTCTAATTACTAAGCACCACCCTTCTCAGGCACAATAGGTGGGCCATGCAAAGTGCTTGGTATTTACATATTCCCCTTCTGTGAAACCCCGGGCTGTGCATCTTATTCCTAAACTTTTAAGAGACTCCTCATATAGAGATCTGTGTGCTCACTAGGGGCCTAGTTCTCCTTCTAGACACAGACTGGTCAAGGCTGCTCTATGTTAGAAAAATACTGACAATGCCGATGTGGGTGATATTGCCCCCAAGGGGATGAAAATTAGTGAGAAGCAAAATCATTTTTTGTATGTAGAGCATTAAAACTAATGGGGTCAACTGATGAATCAGGAGCTCTATCTCTGAAGCAAGCAATACACTGTATCTTAGTTAATTGAATTTAAATTTAAAAATAAAATTAATGAGGTATTTTATAAATAAAGGAATAATCAACTAATATCAACAATAGTTGCAGGTTGACCATCAATGGCAGATCCGTTGTCAGGTTGCAATTTTTAATTCCACGTTTCCTTTTGAGCCATGAGATAACCTTATAGGTGTTTAGTATTGTCACCATTTTACAATTGAGGAAAGTAAAACTTGAAAAACTCAAGTGGCTTATCAGTGGTCTGAAACTAGTGATACACTATATGTTAATTAATTGAATTTAAATAAAATAAAATAAAATAAAATAAAATAAAATAAAATAAAATGAATACACTTGCTGAAAGTCACATCGGGGGCATCTTGGCAGAGCAAGAGGGAGGTAACTGATGTTATCACTGCAACATCGTTAACTCACACGTCCTTATCCTCTGCTTTATTGTAATTTCATCTTTTAACATCAACACTTAATATTTGATTAAGTGAATAAATTAATTCCTTTATTATGAGTAAATGACCATATAGCTTATGGGGGCTTTGAGTTAATAAATTATCTCCATTAAAAACAAGCTAGGTTGGTTGCATAAAGGGTTAAAACAAAACTTCTGAGAAAATAAGCTTAGCGATTCAAATAAGCATGTTCTTTTGTTCTTGAGTCCATTTCCCACTCTTTTCAGATTAGCTTGGGGTAAATTAATTAAATCTGCATCCTGCTGGGCAAAGTCCTTTCCTGATTACTCTCTCTGTGCCCCTCTTTTCCTATTGACACTGATAGACCTCGAACTGAAACTAGATACTAATTATTTTCCACCTTTACCCCTACTGTTCAAAGCAATGCAGGATGTTTTTACTGTGGCGTTACCAGCGAGCTCATTAAAGCCACACAGAATGAATGAACTCACAAGAGCAAAGATTTCATTGGGTTAAAGATATAAATAACATGAGGCACAAACAAGAAAACAAACATTATATAGAAAATGTTACCCATTCTATTTTAATTATGGAAGAGGGAAAAATATAATGCTGATGAGTGCCATGCAGAGGGTGACACCTGTTACAGGAGCACACATCCTTTGCTGCCTTTTTATAGTCAGCACTGTGAGGAGCTAGTTGGACAGTAGAGAGTCAAGACCAGGGTCCCCAAAAAGGAGATGAGTCAGGAAAGCTAAGATAAAACAGCACTAACATTCTGCTCTGCAGCCTTTGCAGAAATGACTTCTGCAAAACGTCCAAAAATAAGACAATTAACCACAAGGCATTTGTCAGTATCAAGGGCAAGGGGCAGTTAAGACCTAAGCCCCCGGATGTCAGCAAAAAAGGACCCTGAGCACATGGACATTATCCTAGTAGGTAGGCAGATAGAGACTAAAGCCCTGATTGGCACGACTCAGCATACCCTGTTTGCTGAAGAGAGTTCTGCAAAAGAGCTCAACAAGACCCTAAACTAGGAGACATTGGGGCAGCCCTCTCAGGCCCCCCTCCCTCTCTGGGAACTTTATACTCTTGATCAATAGACTTTGCTGCCCAGCACTCTTGTTCTGCCCTACATCCTCATTCTTCAAACTGGTGTGACCAGGTACCCTGGGCACTAAGGGGACACAAGTCCTGCAACAGCAACACTAGCAATTGCTCAACTCTTGGCCCCACTGTCCCGTCCCAAAGGAAACTAAATTTATTGGAGAAATTAGGTGAAAATAGATGCTAGATTCATCAGGCACCTGTGTTGGTGGAACTCGGCAGATTTGAGATTCCAGAACCATCTGCTCACCAAACTCTACCCAAGAGCAGCCTCCTGCCTCTACATGGAGAAGTTTACAACTTGGGTGAAAAATTAGCTTCCAAGGAAAGAAATACTCCTTATCTTCAAAAGGAAAGATAAAACAAACTAATCACCAACAAAATGTGAAAATGGAGACCAGTTGCCTGGCTTGCAACAGAAAATGTTTTGTGTTGTGAAAAGAGAATAAAACTATCTTTTCTGCCTGGTATTAACATGCAGACCGTGAATTCATTAGCATAGGTTCTGGATAATCAACCTATCTTTTTTTTTTAAAGATTTTATTTATTTATTCATGAGAGACACACAGAGAGAGGCAGATACACAGGCAACGGGAGAAGCAGGCTCCCTGCTGGGAGCCCAATGCAAGACTCAATTCTAGGACCCCAGGATGATGCCCTGTGCCAAAGGCAGACGCTCAACTACTTAGCCACCCAACCATCCTGATCAACCTATCTTTATTTTTATAATAGAATTTACAAAGCAATTTTGGATTTATAACCAACTTCTGTATAACATCCCTATGGGAGGGGACGCCTGGGTGGCTCAGTGGTTGAGCGTCTGCCTTTGACTCAGGGCGTGATCCTGGATTCCCAGTGTCAAATCCCACATCGGGCTCCTTGCATGGAGCCTGCTTCTCCCTCTGCCTGTGTCTCTGCCTCTCTCTGTGTGTGTCTCTCATGCATAAATAAATAAAATCTTAAAAAACATGCCTATGGGATAAAAAAGACAAAAGTTTTACTCCTGTTACAAAAGAAGAAATCAAGTCTCAGAAACATAAGTTAATTACTTGAAGTCACTGACTTGTACATAACATAACTGAAATCAGAGTGGAAGGGTCCTAATGTTTACCCTGTGCTTTTCCTGATGCCTACTGATAAAGATCTATCAGCGTATAATACACTCTTGGCCCTTGAACACCTAGGGGTTGACTTTAAATTTTAATCATTTGAGGTTTTGCAAGGCCAAACACTAGGTGAACAAAGTTAAGTGCACATATGTCTGGTTTTTAATGTACAGAGAAGAATTGTATATAATGTACTGTGTGGCTTCTGTCACTTATAAAGAAATAGGATTATCTTTTAGACTGGATATTTTCAATATTTTCATTTACATTATCTCTAAACTAATCTTGAAAAACAATTGTCCACTCAAACATTTTTACATAAACACTTTAAAACTTGTTAAATACTTTAAAATATTTGCAAAGAATATATACTTATTTTATTATGTGCCATGTATCAAGATTAAATCTACTTTCACCAAACTGTTGGAAGTGTAAATTTACCTCATTCCTTAAAGGGAAATGCATGTTGCAGATAGATTAACAAGAAGTCCTTCTTATGTTTTCCAAGTCAGACTTGGATCCTTTCAAAAGATAACCTCAGCTCATGCTTTATTTCTAATAAAAATGGTAAATAGTCACACAATAGCTTTATAACCTCTGAATTCTAGTTTGAAGATAGATGATTGATAGATTATAGATAGATAGATGATAGATATAGATTAGATAGATGATAGATAGATGATAGATAGATAGATAAATAGATGATAGATAGATAGATAGATAGATAGAAGGAAGGAAAGATAGATAGAGACACAGCCTCTGTGTGACTTTTTTTGCCTGGTGAGATAAGGTTTGTTGCTTCCATCTTTCTTACAATCTTTCTCACTGATGTTTCTGTTCTTTGCTCTCCTGGGATTATTCCTTAGAATTGGAAATTCTAGATCACATCTGAGGGCAGTGTCCAGAGGTTTGCACATCTCAAAATCATGTATCAGAGGAAGAAGTGATGGTGAGAGCTTTGACTTTCTCTGTAGAACAGAGGAAACCCGGTAATGAAAAAGGAGGAGAGAGAGAGAAGAAACAGCCAACCACAGGGTACTCGTGCACCTCAGGTTTAGGACACAGTATGTGGGGGTAGAGGGGCTGGAAGTCAACTCCCTAAAAGGGTCTGCAATACTTCTACCTGCCCCCCAAATTATGTTAACTGCAGAAGTACAGACACCTCACTGGGATAGCAGCTCTTGCCCAGTGTCAGCAAATCATGTGCTCCTGGAATCTGCAAGGTGCCCAACAAGATAAGGGTCCCAGGGCCAAAATCAGCAAGATACTACAAATAAGCAATTAAAGCTTCTATTGCATCATGCAGAAAATACAAAAATAAGGTTTTTAAAATATTGATACTAAATGAAAAAAGACTGCTGAAAAGAAAATTACAGGCCAGCTTCTTTTTATACATAAATACAAAAATCCTGAAGAATCAGCAAACTGAGGTCAGCAAGTTAAAAAAATATATGGCAGGAATTCAAGTTTGGCTTAACAATAGAAAAACAAAAAATATAGTTAGTAATCACAGATTAAAGGAGAACTATGAGTATGTCACTAGATTAAGAATTAGCATCTTATAAAATTCCATTCCCATCATAATGAAAGCCTTTGTCTACTGGGAGAAAAAAGAAATGTTTCACAGAAGTTTCTATAATTCAGAGAATGTATAATCCTTATATAAACATTATACAGAAAAAAAACAAAGAAAGTTAGAAAATTCATGAGGTATTGTTACAATCTTGATAGCAAGAATAAAATTTTTAAAAAGTTTAACTTTCATGTATAAACACAGAAGCAAAAATTCTCAATAAAATATTAGTAAATTGAATCTAGAAGTGATGTAAAATTAAACCTTCTGATTAGTTAGGGATTTTTTTAAGGAATTGTAGAATATTTTAACATTTAAAAAGTTTAATGTTATTTTTTCACATTAGCTAATTAAATAAGAAAACTTATAGGATCATCTGAGAATATGCAGAAAATTAAGATTCAGCCACCATTCACAATTGATCAACGTCTTAACATTAAAGTGATGCTCATTAAATTTAAAAGCAGAACCATCTCTATTCTTCAACAATGTGCCTGGAGTTCTTAGCTTAAGCCATATGATTAAAAAAGGAGATATAAGATTATGGAAAGTATATTTGGCTAAACACAAGAAAATTTAAAAGATAAATAGACTATTAGGATAAATATGAGATTAAGCAGTGAATTTTGGCTGTATGATTAATACAGAAAAACAAATACCATTCTTAATCATCTGAAATTACCAAACTGAATATAATTTAACAAATAAACTCATTCAGAATAGTTATCAAATTCTTCAGTAGGAAGGGGATATAAACATGCATAATACTTTTATGGATAAAAATTATAAAATTTTATAAAGTAATAGAAGTTGAATATATTAACAGAGACATATACCATTTTCATGGATGAGAAGTTCAGTATTTAATGTTGTCAATTGTCTCCATCTGAATATACAAAATAAATGAAAACCAATGAAATCTTAAAAGAACTTTTCATGTACTATATTCCTCCTGAAATTCATTAGATGAGAAAATATATCAAATATAATTTTATAAAGTAATATGGACATTTTGGTTGTACTTCTAGTTATTAAGTGATATTATAAAGCTATTTTATTAGAGAAACATTCTATGATGAGAAACTGGTATATGAAAGATTGAATTTTGAATCTGTGGGAGGATGAAATAATACTTCAGAAACAGTGCAAGGTGAATCCCCTGTGCACTTAGGACATAGGACAAATAAAGGAAAAATTAAATTGGATGCATGCCTCATACTATTTTTAAAATTAGTTCCAGATACATTGAAGTCATAAATGTGAAAATAAGTGTAACTTTTACTGGAAAAGTTTTAAAAATTATCTTTATGACCTCAAGGAAAGTATATCTTAAATTAAGACATAAAATTGAGGATGGGTATCCTAATGACAAATTTTGATAACATGACTCTCAAAATTAAACCCATTATTTCTGAAAACAATACCACACACTGAATCAAAGAGGAAATCATAGACTAGATGATATAACAACATAAATAATGTAGAGGATTAGTATCAAGGACAAATAAAGACTTTGAACAGTGAAAAGAAGAGCCCACAACACAAGCAATTTACTTGTAAAAGGTAAGCATTAATGTTCCCTTAAAATGAAAAACTGCTCATCCTCATTAGAAATCAGGAAAAAAATGCAACAAATCAATGAGCTATTTCAGATCCATCATAAGAGCAAAGCTAAAAGATCTGATATTATAACTTTAGCAAGGACATGTGGAAAAAAAATGAAAACTTACATATTACCTGTGGAAGGATCAGTAGGTAAAAGAAATTGGGGAGCAATTTGGCAATCATTGCTGTACAAGCTAAATATTATCCAAAAATTCCATTTCTAGAAATCCATCCTTGAGGTGGAATGAGAAGAGAACAGATAAAGCAGATATGACCTTTGTTGTCATTGTGTTGGTTGTTAAACACAGGGAAGTAAGGAATATATTTTCTCTACCATTGTGTATGGTTATATTTTTTCAGAATATAAGTAGGTTTTAAAATGAAAAAGCCATTACATTTTACAGTGTTGAGGAATGTTTTCCCCTTTTTGGTAAATTCAAATGAAAAAGCTCACGATTATGTAAAACATAAAGTAGCAACAATGGTAAATATGCTATTTTTCCCCACATACTTACCCTTGAAGTGTTTGAAGAAGATGCCTGAGAGCTGCGGGCTACATCTATCACAGAAACACCATTCTTTGAAACTGATTTTGTACTTTGCATTGCAATTGGAAAGCTGCAGAGTATGAGATGCGCCACTCCCTGCCCTAACTAATGTACCTGTCATCAAAACGAAAAGACGTTTTCTGAGTTAAGGGCTTGAGCCAAAAGCTCAGTTTCTGAAACATTTCATATAGGACTTCGCTAGCTGAAAATGGGGATTTTGTTTATTTTGTGTGTTGTTGTAACTTCTCTGCCAAAATGAGTTCCTTGTGCATAGCTGGTGCTCAACAAAGATTAGATACATGAGAAAAGTTATAAGTTGTTTGATTCTTCTAGTATTATGACTGTATATTACATTACTCCTATAAAAAACATGCATACAATTAAAATACAAAAAGACCTGACTTTCTGAGAGCATGTTAATCTTCTCTCTTACAACTGCTTGGAAATTCACTTTCAGAATCTCTTAGGAAGCAGAGACTCCTTCATAACTGCCTATCGGAAGGATGGCAGGCCCAAGTGACTTTCTGCAGGCTCCACTGAGCATTGGAAGAAGTGTGCTACAGTTTTCAGTCACCTGGCCTTCTGAAGCGCATTTGAGGGTGGGCCACCCAGACGTGTCCTCAGAGAAAGACCTGGAGTGGAAATGGAGCCATGAGAGGTGAACACTTGAGTTGAGAGGCTATAAGCACAAGCTGAGTGTGAATTTGCTTTAAACCGCCTGTTCTGGTTCTGGTTGAAGCCAAAGGTGGGCTATGGGACAGTGATTCTGGTTGGGCACCCAGCAGACCTGCTACGGGTCACCACTTGCAGGATTCAGGTTTGTTTATGGCCACCACCAAGACACTTTGCCACGGAGTCTTTGAAGCCATAATTGGCTTCATACTCTACAAAAGAGAGACTTTATGAATATGTGACACCCTTTGCCTCTAAAAAGCTGCCTAGGGATGCCTGGGTGGCACAGTCGGTTGAGCATCTGACTCTTGGTTTTGACTTGGATTGTGAGATTGAGCCCCACTGCACTGAGTCCAGAGTCTGCTTGAGATTCTCTCTCTCCATCTCCCTCTACTTTCCCCTGCTTTCACTCTCTCTTTCTCAAATAAAATTAAAAAGAAGTTGAAAGCCTGCCTAAAGGTGCAGTGTCAATTCTTGGTTTGAGTGGATGCAAGTTTCAGTAACTGCTTCTTTGAATTAGAAAGGATTTCCTAAACTGTCAGACACCATTGACCCTAAAAACATCACTGTTGTCAGGCCTCTGCATCTTCTAGTGTGACTCTGCATGGCTTTCATGCAAGGTTATTACAATCAAGGCCACTGTCCACATGTTTGCAGGTGAGATGGTTGGAAAAATCATTTAACCTAGCCTGGGATGGTGAGTGATTATGTGTTGCTGGAGCTGCCCATTTTAAATGACAATCAATTTTGATCCCCTTTCTTGATGGGAATTGAAAAGAATGCACTAATATTTCAGGTATTTTTTTCTGCATAACTAGCCAACCCAAAATGTAGTGGCTTAAAAGAACAGTCTATTTAACTTATGATTTGTGGATTAGTAACTTTTGGCTTGGCTTCTTTGAAGGACTCTTTTGATCTTTCCAGGGTACACTCATGTGTCTGTGGTCAACTGCTGGGTTGGCATGGGTGTGATGGGGTGGCTCTTCCCTGTTCCACATTGTGTCTCATCCTATCGCAGGCTAGCTTATGTAGATGTGAGGAAACCCAGGACCAAAGACAAGACGTACAAAATGTAACTGAGACGAAGAGCTGTCAGGCCACCAGGTGAAGCAGTGGTCATAGGGGAAGGGTGGGGCATAAAATATGACCTTCTCAAAGTGGAGAGCTTTTGGTACTCCCATACCTTGAGAGGTGCTTCGTTTTAAGCTGCATCAATAGTCACATTTTCTCTTAAAATTGTTCAGGACTTAATTGAATTGGGTTTTAAGAATATCCTCATTTGAAAATAAAAACTGATGAAAATTAAACAAAAATACAGAAAATGTATAATGCTTTCATTAATAAAAAAAGGAAGGATTACTAAAAAATTTACAATTGTAAAGCTCTTGATAATATGATATTATTGCAACCCATACGTTTGTGTTACTAGTAGAGGTTCAGAGAGGTAACAAATAACTCCCCACAAAGGCTTAACACAACAGAATTCACTTTTCAGAGGAAAAGCAGTCCAATCGGTTGGTTTGGGTGGGTGACCTTCCTCATGGTGACACAGGGTCCCAGGTCCTCCTCCAAGGCCCCAGATCCCCTCTTGGGTCCCCTGCAACTTGAGGCCAGAAAGAAGAAGAGAATGAGGAGAGGAGCACAGGGGTAATCAGCAGCCACAAGTGGAATGGGCTTCTACCATTGTTGCACACAAACCACTGGCCAGATGGCAATCACGAGACTAACATAAAACATGCACATGAAATTCAAGAAGAGGCAAAATTAGTGATTTCAGCAGGCAGCATGGTGGTCACTTAAGGCGGTGACCACAAGGGCCTGTGGTGGACAGTCTGTGGGCTTGCACAGCTCTATCCCCACCCAGTGACATAGGTGTGACCACCTGGAGGTAATTCACAGAGCTGTACAATTATAAATTATGTCATTTCCTGTGTATGTGTGGCACTTCTATTTTAAAAGTTTAAAGCCATTTAAGGTGGGACACCTGGGTGGCTCAGTGGTTGAACATTTGCCTTTGGCTCAGGTCCTGATCCTCTCTGGTCCTGGGATTGAGTCCCGTTTCAGGCTCCCAGTAGGGAGCCTGCTTCTCCCTCAGCCTATGTCTCTGCCTCTCTCTCTCGGTGTCTCTCGTGAATAAATAAATAAAAATCTAAATAAAATAAAATAAAATAAAATAATTTAAGGTGTTTAAAAGAAAGAAAATACAAGCCATTAACAATGGAAAAATACGGGCAGCCTGGGTGACTCAGTGATTTAGCACTGTCTTCAGCCCACAGGGCCTGATCCTGGAGATACGGGATTGAGTCCCATGTCAGGCTCCCTGTATGGAGCCTGCTTCTGCTTCTCCATCTGCCTGTGTCTCTGCCTCTCTCTCTCTCTCTCTCTCTCTCTCTCTTTCTCTCTCTCTCTCTTTCTCTCTGTGTGTGTGTGTCTGTGTCTCTCATGAATAAATAAATAAAATCTTTTAAAAATGGAAAAATACCTAGAAATCACATGTCTGACAATGGACTTCCACTCAGAATATACAGAGAACCCAGAAAACTCACGAGAAGAAAACAAACAATTCAATCAGACAGTGGAAGCTGCATTTGAACAGATCATGCTCCAAAGGAAGTCACATGGATGGCAAAGAAGAGATGCTCCGTATCATTTGTCATGAGGGAAATGCAGATTAAAATCCCAATGCAATACCATCACTCAGGTGTCAGAATGGCTAATACCAGACAAACCAGCCTGGCCTAGTCTTACTATTTAACTTTGACTCTGATGCTCAGAAGTTGTTCGTGGAAATAAAGACAGAGACTTTGACACATCTGCAGTGCACTTATATTACTTTCATTCAAATCCTACCGTTGGGCAGAGCCAAATATTTGTGTGGGATTATTCTATATGCCCATGGACTGGCCTCTAACACATTTTGGTATATGGTAAAGCCTGTTTTAAGAGAAATCCAGTGGAACTCACAATTTTATCTGCCATGGGGACATTATTGGGAACACTGCCCACAGCAGTGTGGCAAGATGGTCTGTGTGTCCTGGGAGGGGAGGGGCTGGGGGACTGGGGCAGCTGGGATGGGGAGGGAGCAGGGGAGGCAGAGCATAGGCACGAAAAACTGTGACACGCTGGGTGTCCATGGCTGACGTCCAGAATCCACAACATCTATTGGGAAGATTCTTCTCCTGGGTGCTGGCACAGCCCCTTTACCTTGGCTCCTGTTCTGAGATGTGGGACAGTGATGGGTATCAGTTCTTTGTCAGCTGTCTTCATGTTTCTCACTTCACTCCCAAGATTTCTGCAAAATAAAATCAAGACAAAAAATAAAATAAAATTTAAAAAACAAAATAAAAAGGCATTTACCTCTTCTCTCCTCCCTCCTCCCTCCATTAACAGCAGAACATCCCCTTCTATGTAAACCACGGGGTGGAAACCAAGCAGAGAAGTACATTTGGGAGGAGGAGACCCTCAGGCTCACCCAGAGCACCCAGGATAATCTGGACATGAGCTCTCTCTGTCTCCCTGTCTTTGTCTGTCTGTCTGTCTCTCTCTTCTTTCATTCTATATTTCCTTCCTATGCACAGACATAAATGCATATCCACACATACATGTTTTATGTGAATATTTAAGAGCATAGATGAAACAAAAAACACAAGAGCCAAATAGCCACTCTACCAGTACAGATCCTAGAAAACATTTGGGTCAACTAATGGCTTATTTATGACAAAGGTTAGATCTTGTTTAAAGGCAGCACATATTTTAAACAGAGGGAGCATGATTACCTTCTAAATCTTCCTGGAGAGCGGTGCCCCCATGTAATGAGGCCGGTAGAGAGAGGAGGTAGCAGGTATCCTAGTAACTAAACCTCTGTTTTAGCCTCTAAGAACTTAAGGCAATAAAGGCCAGGGCATTAGTTTCACAGGTTAATTAATGTCCTAGAGATGGAAATACTTTTATTTATCAGGAAAAAAAGCATAAAGAAACATCCTTAGCTACAGTGAGAAACTCATGAAAAAGACAAAGTCTCAGATATGATAGTGATCTTATAGCTAATAGACCTTCCTCTAAGGGATAAAGGACTTTGTATTTTTATAGTGGAGAGCCATGTGGGGGCCAAGCTGAGGTCGCTGAAAGGGGAGGTAAGCAGGACCCAGTATGTATACGTATCTGAGTGTCTATCTATCTATCTATCTATCTATCTATCTATCTATCTATCTATCATCTATCTATCCTCTCTAGCCAGTCCATCCATCCATCCATTCAAGAGACATAAATGGTCTTGTGGGGAGTGGGGGACAGATCCAACAGAGAGGGGAGGAGCCAAGGGTTCTGGTGGCAGGAAAGGGGAGCCCATGTTCTGGATACCTGTTGATGCTGATCAGCGTCTCAGCAGGCCCTCCTGGAGCAAAAAGAAAAAAAAAATCAAAGAGGTTCTCCTTCCATAAACCAGATACAGTTTGGGGTGCCCATGCTGAAATCCTCCTAGGGGATTCTGATAATACTAGGGATCTCCCTCCCCACAGATACCCCCAACACCCCCTCCCCACCCCTGCACACACACACACAAACTTGAGAAAATTCTCTGGGGATAGACTTTAAATGTACATCTGAGAGTTTAATAAATACCGTATGTGAACATTTCTGTTTGATGGATTGGCGAAGAATTTTAACAAACATGGGTGTCAGGGCAACCTGCCCTCCCTTGCCAGCCCCTGCACACCTGCCATGTGTGCCACACAGTAGGTTGTGGGGATGGTGGAAATCCCCCCCCATACCCTCTCTTTGAACAGTGATAATGATCACTTGGCCTCATGGTTTGGTGCTGCTTCTGCTCCAGAGGAGATGGAGGTCCTGACCTTGAATGAGCTGTAGAACAATCTTCTTTTTCCAGAACTGAAAGAGACAGTCCCATTTGTGACACCCACGTCACCACCCACCAAGCAGCTGTTTTGAAGCATGGAATGCATCTGATTGCTTCCCCGCTGTCTCCCTCATGGTCCTCTGGTGATGTTTATACCAGGTGAAGTGTAAAGAAGGGCATCTTCTCTTTCCTGCGTGATCATTTCTAATGTTCACTGCTCACCTTCTGTTTGACAGTGGGTGACAGGTCTGCGGCCCATGTTGGCAGAGGCGCTGTCATCTTTGGAAAGCTTGGAACATTTGAACAAACAGCTCAGTTGTCTCCTCAGGTCTCCCTGTCAGGATAAATGTCTCTGCAGTCACTTCTCCAAAGCCTGCTTTTGTCCTCACCTGGGGAGAAGCATGGAAATGTCTGAGTTCTTGAGGAAAGCAGAGCGTCTTGTAATATTTTCTAGAAAAGTTACAAAAAACAGAAGTAGCATTTATGCGCACTGAGACACCGTTATATTCTCATAAGGAAAAATTCACCATCACAAAGGCCATTTATCTTTTAAAGTCAGCAGAGGGAGAAAGCCTGCCTAGACTTCATCGTGTTCTGTACCACAAAATGGATGTTTTGTTTGGAAAGGTTAAGATCTGTTTTTGATTAAAATCACAGTCATTACTTTCTCTTCTGTGCAATTTGTGGTAATTATTGGTGAATAAAACTCTTTCTGAAACAAAGTATTGTGGGCTGTGCAACAGTTCAACACTCAACAGTCAACTTAGGGGGAGTTTGGCTACTTTTACTTTTGGATTGAAGTTTAAAGCCAGGTCCTTTCTCATTTCTTTCCCTCTCTGTACACTTCCAAAGAGTGTGTGTGTGTGTGTGTGTGTGTGTGTGTGCGTGTGATGTGTATGAGTTGTGTGTCTGTGTAGTTTGTGGTGTGTGTGTATTTATGTATCTTTCATGTGTATGTTGTGTGTGTTGCCTGTGCGTATGTTTTATGTATGTGCTGTGTGTAAATGTTGTGTATGTGATGTGTGTTTTATGTACACATGTGTACAGTATATATATATATATATATGCTGTATGTGTGTGGTATGTTTCGGTGTGTGTCTACTGTGTGTGTCTACAACAGATTTCCATTTAATAAAACAAATGGAAACCTGCTTCTTTATCTTAGTACAGATATTTCCAGTAACAAAAGCTTCTTAATATTCAATATTCACAATATGTTCTCAAATATTTCCCCAACTCAGGCTCAAAGCTTGATCGCTACCCTATGATTATAGGATTTCTTGGAATAATTGGGCTCACCGAACCCAGCCGAAGTGATGCTCACGAACGCATCCTCCTGCCATAGTGTAAATTATGACTTGCCAAACTTCGCAGAGCAGATGCTCAGCTGTGGAACTTGGCTTTTATTACTAGAACCTGCATGAAACACGGCTGAAGTCTGGGTAAACATGTACAGGAATGTGTCCTGCTGCATAAATAACTGCAATCTCATTCAGCGTATTTTGATTCTGCGTCTGCTTAACAAAGAATTATGCAGGTGGCATAAATACACTGCTTGGAATGGAAACTTGGCCAAGTTAATGGAAACATTTGCAAGAGAAAACAATTTTGAAATTGTTGGGTTGCTACCGTGTCCCTAGAAGCCACTTACATGACCCTCTATCACGGAGAGTTTCTACTTATGGTGTTCCTCAAAGAGATACCAGTCTTTAAATATTGTGCTTGGGTCCAATTGATTTTTGTAACAAGGGTATGTATTTTATGAAGTGGCTGAAATTGGAAACTCTTTAAACCTGTAATTCAATGCAGGTCAGCTACCTGTGCTTTCGCAAACAAACAACTCCAATGTAATTAGAGAATTGTAATCAGACACTCTAACTGCTATCTACAAATGCAAGCCCTTTTCCATCCAGAATGTCTCGAGCACTGGGGCAGCCCCAGTGTGGCCTGCATCAGGAAAGCAGCCGTGGCCACCAGCGTGTTCCTGGGCTGGTAACCTTCTCGAGGCCCCTTCTGGAGATCCCCGTGCTTCTTCTGGAGCCACGCTAGCTTGGCCAAGGAGTCTGATCCTTCAGAATTCCTCTGTCCGCACCAGTCACAAGGACACATCGGAGTCCCATACCTGGTAGGATTGTCATGAACAAACAGAACTCAGGAGCAGCTCTTTACAAACCCCAAATTCTCCCCCAGGACTTCAGGCCCCATATTTTCCCCTCTGACTCAGCACCTGCTCTCTGGACCAGTTTCAGATCCCAGCAGTGGACACGGCTGACCTCTTCCTGCCCACGTGTCTCCTTCCTCTACCAAAAATGCACGTGCCCCTCCCCAGACCCTAGGTATTTCAGACATATAGAAATAGTAAGACAGTTGGTCCAAAACAATTTTCATCATTCCCACAGCTATGAATTTCAATTCTTCCAAAACAACAACAGTAGAAACAAAGACCTATTGAAACTGGGGCCAAAATTAGGCACTTACTCTGAAAGTAAGTTTTCTTATATTGAATATCCTCCTCAAAGAATTGGTATTGACCTCTGCTCTAAGATACGTGGCCAAAAATTTTGTCAAATAGTGTTGCCAGCCTCTCTCACATGTACACAGTAGTATCAAAAGACTCCATACGAACAAGAATTAAATTTCTGCAGCTTACCCTAAGTTTGCTTTTGAATGAAAGTCAGAATGAACGCAGTGGACACTGAAGTATACCATGTGCATTCGTGTGTCCTGTTCTGTGTCCTGTTCCGTTGGCACTGCTGATGGGCTGTGTGACCCAGTGCTGTTTCCTCTTCGGTAAGCTGAGGGCAGCAGAGGTCTCTGTCCAGGATCCCATGTGCACATAGAACTTGTCCTTGGACATGAAGGGAGCAGGGGAAACAGGGCAGCCCACACAATGCATGAGGCCCTTCTTCCTTCTTGTCAGGATGAGCCCATCCTAGCACTTTGGGCTCCTAGTCATGTCTCCATTTTGACCCTTAACTCACAGAACTTTTCTTATTCATGCACCTTCTTGTCTCCTTTTTGAGACTTGGTTTCAAGACTCCCTCCCGTCTGTCCCAGGTGCATGTCGCTGGAGAGATGTTCATCCAGTGCATGGTTGCTAAATGAATGGATGGATGAGAGTCTCCCAATCCAAACTCTCAGTGCTCTGTATCTGACAACAAATTCAGGGCAAAACGTGAAGAATCCTCCATGATCTGCCCACAGCCCCCTTTAAAGGCCAGCTTCCTCCATACCTACTGACATTCAGTCTTAAGACCAACAGAACTGCCCCTGGCTCCTGAAACATGCCTTTGTTTTTCTGGTTTTGATTATTTTTTCTGCTCCATGATCATGCACCTTCATCAAAAAGCAGTCACTTGGATTTAGGAAGACACATGGAGCGAGCATTTTTCAAGACGGATTAAGTGTATCTTGGAGTATTTCCTGAACAAGAACTCTTAATCCAGTTTTAGAAATGATAAGTTCATGTGTATTCCTAATCATAGCTAACCAAAAATGGCTAAATCTTATGTATAAGATTTGTAAGTAAGCACTCTAAATTTTGTTTGCATCTTGTTCAGTGTCAGGTAGAAAACTTTGAAGGCATTAGTCACAGAATGGAGCGCCAAAAAAATGTGAGTCTTAAAGCTTTAAATTAATTGTACTTACTTGGGGCAAAATTCTCAAACAAGATGATACTGAAATTCATTACCGTACAAGCAAGTAAGAAATATCATAATTTAATTCTGTTATTGCACTTTAGAAGGTATTAACTTCTATGAAGAAGATGTAGGTATGCTTGCAGTTTTTAATTCAATGAATTTATATTTTGTGCTAGAAATATAGTAAGATTTACATATTTGAGGCTTTAGGGTCATCAAAAATGAATAAAATCCCAACCAAATTTATGAGAAGAACATATTGCAAACACACAAAGGCAGACACACATATATAGACTCTCTCTACATGTGTATCATGGGCATAGAAGAGCAGCAGTGTCATTTTAAGACCTTTGCTCAGGTGTGACTGATGCTGAGGGTCCTCCTTTTGTCCCCACCTCTCATGTGCTGAACACTCGAGGCTCCTGGCACGTCACAGAAATAACCCTGGATGCAGCTCACTGTGGGTAGAAAGCGCTTCAGTGATCCTGAGTCTTGTCTCATCTGCGCGTCTTTGGGGTCTTCATTTTCCCATGAAGGATTATATCCAGTGATTATCCCAAGTATATGCACATGTGAAGTATGAACTCTGCACTGAGGAGTCCAGAAAGAAACAGATTATGAGGCAACCGGACTTGGGTGAAGTGGATGGGGGCTCACAGCCCAGTGGAAAGGAAATAAGGAAAGCAAGTGAGACCTTAACAATCAAGAGGGAGACCACCTGCCACCAGGAGCTTTTCCAAGTCCTTCCCTTCCCCCTCCCTCCTCCCCTCTCTTTCCCTCCCTCTCTCTTACCCCCTCTTCCCTTCCTCCCACTTTCCATCTCCATCCTTTCTGCCCTCCCCTCTCCCTTGACCCTCCACCCCCATCTCTCTCTCTCTCTCTCTCTCTCACACACACATTCAATTTTTTTCCCCTTCAAGCACAGAAAGAAGTTTGCTAAGGTCAAGTGATAAATAGCATCTTGTAGGGAAAATAAAACATATATAGACGATGACTAATGGCACACCAGTCACAGATAAGGCAGAGAAAAAATGTCTGAGATAAAGAATTTCAAAAATTAGATCTATTTAATAAAAAAAAAGATCTTCCTTGCCATAGTTAAACAAATAGGAGTACCAAACAATAGCAAAAAGCAAAGCTCATTTGTTCTGTCTATTGGCAAAATAAAATATAGCTGGTGTCTGTGAGTGCAATTTATCCTACCAAGGACAGAGAAATACGGCAGTTTCTAGTGGCTCTCTTTCCCTCACCATCTTCCTGTTACACCCTTTTCACTTGATTCTTCCAACTAATTTATAAAAGGAAAGGGCAACAAGTAAAAAGGAAATTTCTCAATGAGAAACAAGGGCATGGATCCATCGTAAATAAATGCAGAATTTTTCTTAAAACCAAACCTTTCCGAGCCGCTGTCCCTTGTGCCCGGGGCCCCCACAGGGCTGGTGCTGGAGCTCCCCGGTGGCCCAGACCCTGTGGCCCAGCCCTCACAGCAGAGGGAATCTTCTCCAAGGCTGCTGACTGGGTTTCCACATGTGAGCTCAGAGGTCCAGGGTTCCCTCCAAGATCTGCTCGCTATCTGCCCCTGGAGTTAAATGACACTAGGTAAGTCGGAAAAAAAAATGATGAGGTGTGTTATAGGCTGAACTGTGTCCCCCAAATGTCTTGTGTTGAAGCCCTTGCCTCCATGTTGTATCTGAAGACAGAAGCCTTGATGAGATGGTTCGGTTGAAAGGAGGCTTGTAGGGTGGGTTCTCATGCAATCTGGTAGGTGTCTTCCCAATAACAGGAAATCCCGACCAGACACCAGACATACAGTTGCAGAGGGGAGACCATGTGAGGACCTAGCGGGAGGGCCATCTGCTGGCCAAGGAGAGAGGTCTGAGGAGAAACCATACCTGCCAACACCTTGATCTTGGATTTCCAGCTTTGGGAACTGTGAACAAATAAATCTCTGTGGTCAAGCGCCCAGTCTGTAGTGCTTTGTCATGGCAGCCCTAGCAAATGGAGAAAGGATGGGAGTCGTTACACAAATATGACTGATGCTTTGCAAAACATGCACAGCTGACTTGTCACATGGGTGCATAGGGACGTCAGTCCCACCACCTCATCAGCACTCCCTCCAGGTGAAACACATCACACTTTCCTCAGATGTCCTGACTTCAGATGAGTGGGATTCGCTTGGAGAAAATGCATCATTTCCCACCTTCGGTTGCCTGTCCTCCCCACACCAACCCCCTAGCGAATTATCTGGCCCCTAATTACTGAAAACCAATTTTATAAACGTTAGGCCCAGGATGACAGACCTGAAGAAGATTGAGAGGAAATGAATATTTATAAATGAAAAGGGCAGAGGTTAACTATGCAACAGAGCATCATTAAATATCTTCTCCCTTAAAGCATTAAATATTTTGTGTGTATTTTATATTTTGTGAAAATGTCAAAAATGTCAATACTTATGCCATGCAATGCTAAAAAAGAATACAAAAATTATGATTTTTTGCTACGCAATACTAATTTTAAAAAACAATGTCAAAATAAACTTATAATTATACAGATATGCAAATGTCTTTGCCCCTTGAACTCCCTAAACCACTAAAATGTGATTTATTTTTCATTTTTCCTGCTGTCTAAAAACCTTTTAAAATTTAATCTTTGTTGTTTTTCAGAAGATGGATGTCTTGGGCAGTGGATTTGGATCAGGAAAATGAGCCCCTCACATCTCCTGTCTATATTTCATTTCCACCCGGCTTGCCACTGACACCTGACCCTTTCAATAACCACTGAAAATTAATTATTGAGTCAATCCCTGAAATCACAGGTTTAGGTTTAAATTCTGAGCTGAGAGCAAAATCTTTCCAAAGATTCCCTTCAACCTGGGAACTCCCACTGTGCCCAAAGGCAAGTGATTTATTTTTACCCTCTCTCCATACCTCCTGCAGGTAATGCCTCCAGAAATTAATCTAAACTCCATTTTAGAGCGCATTGCCAAAATGCCAAATATTGCAGGCATCCAGGGATCTCTTATGAATGATCTGGGATTTAAAACAAAACAATACAAAACAAAAAACCTAGATTGGTCCCAAGAGCTACTGGTTATTGCAATTCTCTAGCCAGGGTTGCCTTTTCTCCTTCCAGGTCCCCAGAGTAGCATGTTTGTGTCTTGACACGCTTGACTTGGGGCCACTTGTTAAGATTCATTCTCTGCTTTGGATGCTGTGATCCTGGCCGGCACAGACCACCACACTGATCCCGGCAGTGCACTTCCCACCAGCGTACTCTCTGGGGCATCTGAAATGGCTTTCCCACAAGATGGACCTCACCGGGTGCCTGATGAGCTCCAGTGTTGGAAGTGCAGAGGGTCAGGTGGGCACATGGTGACGGAGCCATCAGAACGTGAAGAGATGTGTGTCTCACAAGGAGAGGGGAGTTTCAATCCATCTTCACAAGACAATCTGACCTTACTCATGGATGTTATTCACTGTCCCCTATGGTACATGTCTAGGCTGACACAGTGGGGTACAACAAATAAGGCAGCTGCGCATCAGCCATCACTCAAGAGACATTTTGCCCCAAGGGAACTAATCATGGACAGGAAAACTTATGCTTTGTTTTGGCAGAAACACTTGGCTATCTTACAAAACCAATATTTTATTTTATCTCATTTTATTTTTAAGGATTTATTTATTTATTTTAGAGAGTGAGAGAGAGAGAGAGAGACCATGAGCAGGAGGAGGGGCAGGAGAGGGAGAGGGAGAAGCAGACTCCTTGCTGACCTCAGAGCCTGATGTGGGGCTTGATCTTATAATCTGGAGAACATGACCTGAGCTGAAATCAAGAGTCTGATACCTCACTGACTGAGTCACCCAGGTGTTCTGAAACCAGCAGTTAGAAACAAGTATCAGTAAAACATATCCCAAAGGCTCCAATGCATTCTGGTAAAAACAAAATCATGGGACACTGTGCTGTGTATTCCATTGAAAATCTCCAAAAGACACATTTATTTTCTCACAGATTGCATTCTCGAGAGACAGATGCTGAGTTGGAGTTTGGATAGTGAGATGCTTCCTGGATATCTGCACCCAGGAGAAGGAAGGGAGGAAGCAAGATGGGCAGAGGAAGAAGTCGAATGTTCGTTGCCAAACTGACAAAGCCCCTTCTCTCCTGGCAGGGAGCTCCGGAGAGAGCCGTGCCCCTGAGTATCCTGGGTCAGGCTGGCAGGACCGGGGTCCCTGTGTCTCTAACTGCAGGCTCCTGGCCAGGGTGTGCCCTCTGTGAGGTGAGCATCCGCAGCTGGGGCAGACCCTCAGGCAGCCCAGTTCTCATTCTCAGGCACATACCCCATCAGCAAATGTCGAGTTCTCTGTGAAGGGGACTTGAGGGACAATCAACCCTCTTTGACAGCCTCATAGCAGACTGTCCATCAGCCTTTATCTTTATGGGATCCACAGCTATCCCACTCTTCCCTCTGCTCTGTTGTATGGAAAAATGCTGCTCTTTCAGTACGGTGCTTAGCAACTGATGGGATCCACCCACCTCAGAAGGTGGCACAGGGAACACACCTGACCATTCCCTTTGGGATCACACTCTCACACCCACTGACTTGTCAAAAACAGTGCTCCCACACGGATGCACTGAGGTGGAAGTTCAGATAAACATTCCCCACCTTCTTAGAGGAAGAAAAAATGTCAGTCAGCAGAACACATAAAGGACTTCCCTCCACCAGTAGAAGCCTGAGACCAACGACATAGTCAGAAGCTGTTGCAAGGGTCTCAGTGAAGGGAGGGGGTGACCTGGCAGTGTTGAGAATGGCCTGCAATTTCGGGGCAACTGTTTCAGCCAGTGGGTCCAGTGGGGGACCCATTTCACCTTCAGTGGGTCTGAAAATGGGCTAAGGGGGTGATAACTCTTAGCAGTCCTTTTGGAGTGATTATTCTAGATTATTCCACATGACTTCTAGGATCTGCTGAGAAAAATTATTTCAGAACTATTTGAATCCTAAATATCAAAAAGTCAATCTTCATATGTGGAGTCCCTTTCACCAGAGGCCAGCTCATATCTCAGGTAGGCTCCTCATGTCCCTGCAAGGACACTGCCCTTCTTTCCACCATCCCAAGTACTACCGTGGTAGTGCCTCTCCCATACCTGTGATGGCCATTAGGCATATTTTTTTAGGTATATGCACTGAAGACATTAATGCTCTGAGGAAACAGTAAGAAACACTGAATTAAAGAATTATTTAATTTTAGAAAAAGGAGGGGCACCTGAGTGGCTCAGTGGTTGAGCATCTGCCTTTGGCTCAGGTGATCCCAGGGTGTTGGGATTGAGTCATCCATTGGGCTCCCTGCGGGGAGCCTCCTTCTCCCTCTACCTATGTCCCTGACTCTCTCTCTGTCTCTCATGAATAAATAAATAAAACCTTTTATAAAATTTTAGAAAAAGGATATGAAAAGGGAAATACAATCTCACATAATATAAAATGGCAGATAAATCAAGAATTAATAGGTTCTATCATAAATAAAAGTTAAATTTCAGTTTCATATTCGGATGGCTTTGATCTGTTTTTCATCTGAATGTGTCCACTCAGGGATCCAAGAACTTAAAAAGATAATCACAAAGAATAGAATTACCAATTGTATATTTTAAAACATTAATTATTGAAGAAGACAT